>NC_142501.1:121100037-122596287 GCF_057876585.1 Rhinolophus sinicus | reverse complement strand
CCTCCCCGCTGGGTCCCCCCACTTGCATCTGCCTTGCCCTTTACAGCCTGAGTGCCCAAAGTGCCAATCCCATCATGGCCTGTATTTAAAGCTTTCTGACTGGAGCCCACTGTTTAGTGGAAGTCTTCATTGTTTACACTTTGACAGTATATGAATAAAGAAAATATCGGGTAACTGTGATCACTATGATGGAATAAAATAGGACAGAAAGAGAAAATGACTAGAGTTACTTTAAATATTAGTGTCAGGGAAAGCCTCGCTGAAAAGGCACTGTTTTCACCGAGATCTGAATGAAAAGAAGCAGCTAGCGAGTGAAGAGCTAAGAGAAGATAAGTGTAAGCAGATGAAATAGCAAAAGGCCATAAAGTTACTACTTTGTAGAACATTGGAGCTGGGGGAAAGGAAAAAGGACTGGGGTCCAACCTGAATTGGTGACACTGAGCATTATGGAGACTTGAAGTCTATGGTAAGGACTCTAGATCTTATTTTATCAGTGATCATAGAATTTTAAGCAGAGGTGTTATATAATTTGGTGTACAGTTTTTTCAAAGTCTCCTTGGCTGCTATGTAGAGAATAAATTATGTGTGTCTGAGTGGCAGGTGGGTAGAAGCAATGATTTCAGTGTCAAGACTGTCACAGCAATCCAGGAAAGACATGCTGCTGGCTTAGGCTCAGGCGGTATCAGAGGCGATAGGGATAATTGGTGGATTTGGGATGTGGTGTGGAGGTGGAGTTGATAGATCTTGCTGATGAATTGGATGTTGGAGGTGAGAGAAAGAGAGGCTAATGCCATGAAGGATGGGTTTTTGGTTTCAGCAACTGAGGAAAGGGCAGTGCCATCTACTAGGCCAGGAAGACTGAAAGAAAGAGCAAATCCGTAGAAGGGGACACAAAGAATTCTTATTTGGTCACAAGCGCTGTGAGGTGCCTGTCAGAAACCAGAGTGGTGTTAAGTAGGCAATTAAATATGCTATCCTGAAGTTTATGTCAGAAACTCCAGGTCAGGTTGGGACTAGAATGTAAACTTAAAAAGAAAAGTGAAAAACAGCGAAAAGAAAGTTAAGATGAGTATTATGAAAATATTTTTATAATTTAAAATATAATTTCAAATCATAAATAAAAAGACTGACAGATTTGACTACATAGTTTTTGAGATATAATTGACATAATATTGTATTCGTTTCAGGTGTACAACCTCATGATTCCATATTTGTATATATTGCAAAATGATTATCACAATAAATCTAGTTAACATTTGTCATCATATATAGTTACAAAACTTTTACTTGTGATGAAAATTTTAAGATCTATTCTCTCAGCAGCTTTAAATTTGCACAGTATTATTAGCTATAGTCACCGTGTTGTACATTACATTGCATTGACATTTATTTTATAACTGGAGTTTGTACTTTTTGACCCCCATGCCCCATATCCCACCTCTGGCAACCACAAATCTGTTCTCTATATCCATGAGCTTGGGGTTTTTTTTTGTTGTTGTTAGTGTTGTTGTTGTTGTTGTTTAGATTTCACATATAAGTGAGATTATACAGCATTTGTTTATCTCTGACTCATTTCACTTAACATAATGTTCTCTAGGTCCATCCATATTGTTGCATATGGCAAGAGTTCGTTCTTTTTATGACTAAATAATATTACATTGTATTTATACTACATTTCCTTTATCCATTCATCCATCAATGGACACTTAGATTGTTTCTATATCTATTGTAAATAATGCTGCAGTGAACATGGGGGTGCATATATCTTTTTGACTTAATGTTTTCATTTCCTTCAGTTAAATACCCAGAAGTGAATTGCTGGACAGTTCAATTTTTCATTTTTTTGAGGAACCTCTATACCATTTTCCATAGTGGCTACACGAAATTACATTGCCACTAACAGTGAACAACGGCTTCCTTTGCTCCACACACTCATCAGCACTTGTTTTTTGTCTTTTTGATAATAGATATCTATCAGATAGATATCTAATAGATATCTATTAGATAGATATCTAATAGATGTGAAGTAATAGATGTGAAGTGACAGATATCTCACTCTGGTTTTGATTTGCATTTCCCCAATTATTAGTGATGTTGAGCTCCTTTTCATGTAACTGTTGGCCATCTGTATGTCTATTCAGATCCTTTTCCTATTTTTTAATCAGATGGCTGGTTGGTTGGTTGGTTGGTTGGTTGGTTGGTTGGTTGGTTGGTTGGTATTGAATTGTATGAGTTCTTTATTTCTTTTTGGATATTAACCTCTTATCAGATACATGATTTCCAAATATTTTCTCCCATGCAGTAGGTTGACTCTTCATTTTGTTGATGGTTTCCTTTGTTGTGCAGAAGCTTTTTAGCTTGATGTAGTTTCACTTTTTTATATTTGCTTTTGTTGCTTTGCTTTATATTTGTATATTTATATTTGTTGCTTGTTTATATTTGCTTTTGTTGCTTTGCTTTTGGTGTCAGACTGACTCAAAACATCGTCACCAAGAGCTTATCACCTGTTTTCTTCTAGAAGCCTTATGGTTTCAGATTCTTATGTTCAAGTATTTAATCCATTTTGAGTTAATTTTTGTGTATAGCTTAAGATAGTAGTCCAGTTTCATTCTTTTTCATGTGGCTGTTCAGTTTTCCCAACACTATTTATTGAAGAAACTGTCCTTTCCCTATTGTATATTCTTGGCTCCTTTGTCATAAATTAATTAACCATATATGTGTGGGTTTATTTCTGGGCTCTCTGTTCTGTTCCATTGATCTATGTGTCTGTTTTTATAGCCAATACATCTTGTTTTGATTATTATGGCTTTTTAATTTAATTTGAAATCAGGGAGCATGATGCCTCTAGGCTTGTTCTTCCTTCTCAAGATTGCTCTTGCTATTTGGGGTCTTTGGTTGTTCCATACACATTTTAGGATGATTTGTATTATTTCTGTGGAAAATGCCATGAAAATTTGATAGGCATTTTATTTAATCTCTAGATTGCTTTGGGTAATATGGACATTTACAAAATGTTAATTCTTCCAACCTATGAACACAAAATATCTTTTCATTTATTTGTGTTTTCAATTTCTTTCATTAATGTCTTTCATTAATGTCAGTGTACAGGTCTTTGACCTCCTTGGTTAAATTTATTCCTAGGTATTTTATTCTTTTTGATGCCATTTTAAATGGGATTGTTTTTAAATATCTCTTTCTGATAGTTCATTATTAGTATATAGAAACAACAGATTTTTGTATATTGATTTTATATTCTGCAACTTTACTGAATTTGTTTATTCTAACAATTTTTCTTGGAGTCTTTGGGGTTTTCTGTATATAATATCATGTCATCTGCAAATAGTGAGAGTTTTACTTTTTCCTTTCCAATTTGAATGCCTTTTATTTCTTTTTCTTGTCTAATTGCTCTGGATAGGTCTTCTAATACTACATTGAATAAAACTGCTGAGAGTGGGCATCCTTGCCTTGTTCCTGATTATAGAGGAAAAGCTTTCAGCTTTTCACCATTGAGTATGTTAATGTGGGCTTATCATATATGATCTTTATTATGTCTTTATTATGTTGTAGTATGTTTCCTGTATACTTACTTTGTTGAAAATTTTTGTCATAAATGAATGTTGAATTTTGTCGAATACTTTTTCTGAATCTATTGAGATGATCATGTGAGTTTACCCTTTATTTTGTTAATGTGATATATCACATTAATTGATCTGAGGTTGTTGAACCATCGTTGCATCCCTGGAATAAATCCCACTTGATCATGGCATATCGTCTTTTTAATGTATTGTTGAATTTAGTTAGCTAATATTTTGTTGAGGATTTTTTAAAAAATATTTTTCATTAGAAATATTGGCATAAAACTTTCTGTTCTTTGGGCTTTCTTGTCTGGTTTTGGTATCAGGGTGGTTCTAGCCTAATAAAATGACTTTGGAACTATTCTTTTCCTTTCTGTATTTTGGAAGAGTTTGAAAAGGATTGATATTAATTCTTTTTTGAATGTTTGGTAGAATTCACTCGTGCAGCCGTGTGATCCTGGATTTTTGTTTGTTGGAAAGTTTTTGGTTACTAATTTGATCTCCTTACTAGTAATTGGTCTGTTCAGATTTTCTGTTTCTTCATGATTCAGTCTGGGTAGGTTGTACAAGGTTGGACAGTTATGTTCATGAACTCATCTTAGAAAAAGTGCTACATACCTCATTGCTGAATATCACTACGGTCACCTTCGAAGTACTCCCCTTGGGAAGCTATGCACTGATGCCAGCTGCTAGTTCACCCTTCAAAGCAATTTTGGAACTCTTTCTGGAATGACCATCAGAGCTGTCATTGTATTACCTTTGATGTCCTTAATGTAATCAAATTGTCTTCAGATCAGGTGAGTGGTAAGGGTGTTCCAATACAGTTATTTGTTGACCAGCTAAAAACTCCTTCACAGACAGTGCCGTGAGAGCTGGTGCATTGTCGTGATGCAAGAGCCATGAATTGTTGGTGAAAAGTTCAGGTCGTCTAACTTTTTCATGCAGCCTTTTCAGCACTTCCAAATAGTAAACTTGGTTAACTGTCCAGTTGGTACAAAGTCAAAATGAATAATCCCTCTGGTATCAAAAAAGGTTAGCAACATTGTTGCAACAAGTTCGGGAACTTAATTGTCTGACCTTGTATGTTTCTAGGAATTTATCCATTTCTTCGATGTTGTCCGATTTTCTGGTGTATTAATTGTTCATAGTAGTCTTTTATGATCCTTTGTATTTCTAAGTTATAACACCTCCTCTCTTTCTTATATTACTTTTTTATTTTATTAAGCTAGGTGATTTAGGGGCCTGTCTGTCCTGTGTAGTCTTAAAAGTTGGGGTGCCCAATGTGGGGTTCAAACCCTTCTCTCCTCAGGGAGAAGTTCCAGGGAATGATTGTGGGTCACTGAATCAGGGGTGGGGTTTAGTCTAAATTGTATCTTGGCCTCTCCTACCCACTTCAATGTGGGTTTTTCTCATTTGCCTGAAAGTGAAGTGAAGGAGTCACTCAGCTAGTTTTTGGGTTTGTTTTTTTTTCCCCCCAGAAGAAATAGTTCCATCTGTAGCTGCAGATTCAGTGTGTCTGTGGGAGGAGGTGAGTTCAGGATCTTCCTATTCACCACGTAGAACCTGTACCAAAAAGATTTCCTCATGATTTTACATGAGGAACAGGCTATAGAAAGGTGTCAAAGACATCCTTTAAAGTTTCAAGGCTAAGAAACTAAGAAAAGAATGGTGCCAGTCAGATAAATAACAACAAATCTAGGGGTGGGGAATGATGTTTACCGAGGGAAAGGGATGAGTTTGGTTTTAAACGATTGAATTTCAGGTGACAACACTTATCCACATGACACATGGTTTGCAGGCAGGTGGAAATGTGAATCTGAAGCGTGGAGATGTCAGAAGCAGACAGATTTAGGACTCCTCCATAAAACGGCCATCAAAGCAGATGAAACTGCTAAGGGTAACCACAGAGAAGAGCTAGATGAGAACAAGTGAGATTTAGGCATTGTCCACACTTCCGGGTCAGAGAGAGGAAAGTAAATTACAAAAGAAGAGAGAGATATTCAAAATAGTAAAAGAAGAAACAGGGCAGGGTAGCGTCACTCAGGAGAGGACACAGTTTCAACGTGGGGGTAAACCAAGACAAGTGCTTCCAGGCTGTAAAAAGGAGCACTGAGAGAAGTTGACATACAGCTAAAATAAGCAGAATGCCAAGGTCAAAAAGGACTTTTAGCAATCATGTAGATCAAGTCCTCATTTTACAGATGAGGCCTTTGGGTCTCAAAGAAGCTAAGTATCCTACCCAATCCTACCCACAGGTACTGAGGTGTCCTGACGCAATCGTATCTCTGCCTCCTCGTTCTGTGTTCAGCTGAACCAAACCCTGCCATCCTGCTACTTTTCTGACTGATATGTAATACAGTCTATATTCCACCATATTGAAACTCTTAAAGGCAGAGGCCATATTTAAAACAAAACAAAGCAAAACAAAAAAACAACAACAACTAAATGAGAAAGACCATGCAACCTATTGGTCTCCATTATAAAGTGGTTCATGATATTATTATTATATCATGTTCAGGATGATGCTGTGAGTGACCAATTGGAAAGTCTGGCAATAAGATAAACATAAACAGAAATGTTTTTTATTTTGATAGTATTCATTTATTTTTCTCATTATAAACTGGCAGACATTTATTTTAATAAAACAAAGAAAATATACAAAAGTATATATAAGAGAATAGATACCACTGATAATTCTACCACCCATACAGACAATTATTTTTAACATTTTGGTGGTTTTTCTCATGCTTTGTCTATTGTTGGTTTATACAGCCGAGATCATACACAAGAGATGATTTGTTTTTTATTTTTTCTGTTAATTTGTATAACAAACTTTTGTTTTGGTTGATACTCGTAAGTGCCTACCTTATGCCTACTCTTACTGCCTTTATTAACAGAACCACGAGTTTGTTTCAGAAGCAATGTTTCCAATTAAAATATTCACCTTCCTGGAGCCTTTTGCAGCTGGGGGTGGTCATGTGACACAGTTCTAAGCAGTGACACAGAAGGAGAAGCTGCTGACGGTGGGGGTGGGGCCTTCTGAGAAAACTTTTAAAAGGACAGACTCAGCTGGCATGTTACTTTTGGCCTTTTTTTGGCCCCTTCCCTCTTCTTCCTGTCTGCTATGCATACGTGATATGTTGGGAGTGAGGGGTGCAGCAGCCACACATATGGATGGGGGAATTGAGGACCCTGAATCCTTGGTTATACTATTAAACATCCATAGCAGCCGGGGACCGCGTTTCTCTACACTTCTTGATGTGTAAGGCAAAGGCTTCAAGCCATAATTGTGTCTGGTTCTGTTACTCCCAGCCAAAAATGATATTGATGAATACACTTAGGGAATAAATTTTAAATGCTCCCCCCCACACTTTGTATTATAAAATGCTGTGGTGCATTTAATTTTAAACTCATGCCTCATCTTCTTTCAAAAAATGTTCTGCTTTGCTTATAAGTGACACAAATAGTTACAGAACTATTCAAACCATGGTAACAGAATAAAGTTGAAGAAAGGTGAGAAAAAGATAGTTATGCTAGAAAAACTAGGCGAGGGAGAGATACTGATGTTAATTCTCAAATATACTTCTGATTTTCTGGCACCAAACTCTTGTTATCTAGTTCCTGAAAGTACACCAGTTTATCAATTTCTTCATAGCACAGAGTCCTAAAAAAATGTATCATGTGAATCTAGTAAAAGGATATTGAAAACTATGGGTGTCTTTAAAAGCACTTCCTAAGAGCTCCAGCAATTTCATCATATATTATCTAAAACCAAATCCCCAAACCAAATCCCCAAAAAGAACAAACTTTAAAATATTAAACTATAATCCAGTCTGGCCCCTTCCCAAAAAGTATAATTTCAAGTTGCTGCTATCTTTGTCTGTTTTTGCCAAAACTGTTGAGAGAAACTATATAAAATGGAAGAGAGTTTAAAGGACATGTGTGTCCCCCCTTGTGCTTTGTAGTTGATGTTTTCTCCCAGATGAAATGAGATAAAAAAGAGAGGTCTCAAATTGGAATGCCTTGTCTTAAGCTTCCACGGTTACCTTCACCAAGCTGTGCTTTATTAATACATTGAAGGACATTATAATAATCTCATACTGAATCAGCTCATTGTCCAGATGTGGTGAGGACATTAGCCACAAAGCAAGTCTTAATATTTCCATATGGAAAACCAGGCCGTTTTTTTAAAAAATACCCAAGTGTCAGGATAAGCTTTTTATGTACTTGTTTATTTGTTTGCTTTGCTTTTCCTGAAGAACTGGTATACTTTCTTTTTTTGAGCAGTGTAGATGTGTAGCTAATCATATTTTTCTGTTTTCTTTGGTTTCCAGGAAACTTAGAAGCAAATTTGTATTCCAACCTTATCTTGATATACATCATTTCTGTGTACTATTTTATTTTCCCACTCAGTTTTAGTTATAATTTAAATAAATCATATAGTTTAAATAAAGTTTATCTCCCCCTCTAGCTATATTTTCTCTGAATATGAAGTTTTAAAACTTATATTTCATTATACATATGTGTCTTCAAATCCCTGATAGAATAAAGTGGAGTAGAAATAATTAAATATAGGCAGTTCAAACTGATTTGTCCAAGTATGTGATTTTTGGGTTATCTAGTAATAAAGGGTTAGAACTACAGAACTAAGACATGATTGGTTAACATATACCTCTCAAATGTTGATAAGGAAGCTTTTGGCCAGGTTTAGATAGAACCTACTTTGTGACCGCTTTTGTTTGCTGGATAACAGAGCAAGAATGGTAAGTACTATAAGTAGCCAACTGTCCCTGATACAATTCTAAATAGTCTTCATGTGTTGTGTCATCTGCTTCTCACAGCAGCCCCCTAGGAGGTCAGTATTTTTATTCTCATTGCTGTTTACAGATGAGGAACCTGGGTGGGAGTCCCTGTGGTTACATGGAGGGGTAGCCCTGGCTTATTTAGAGCCTAGCTAGGTCAATGGCAAAGTTGATTTTTGTAATTTCAGTTAAAGAATCTGGTGGTAGTCCAGCCAGCACTCATTTTCAAAAACATCTTTTTTTGTTTGCTTTAGTTTTTATTATTTCAATCATGCAATACAGTGTTGTCAACTATAGTCACTGTGGTATACATTAGATCCTCAGACCTTATGCATCTCATAGCTGAAAGTTTGTACCTTTTACCAACCTCTCCTTATTTCCCCAACCTCCCATGGCAACCACTATTCCACTCTTTGTTTCTATGAATTTGGATTTTTTCATTTCAGATTCCACCTATAAGTGATACCATGCAGTATTTGTCTTCCTCTGTCTGACTTATTTCACTTAACATGGTGCCCTCAAGATTCATCCATGTTGTTACAAATGGCAAGATTTCCTTTTTCTTGTGGCTGACTGATATTCCATGAGACAGACAGACAGACAGACAGACAGACAGACAGATAGATAGATCACATCTTTATCTAGTCATTCTGTTGACAGACTCTTGGGTGTTTCCATATCTTGGCTATTGCGACTAATGCTGCAATAAACATGGGAGTGCAGATATCTCTTTGAGATAGTGATTTCATCTCCTTTGGCTGTATATACCCAAAAGGGATCATAGGGTAGTTCTATTTTTAATTTTTTTAGGAACCCCCATTCTGTTTTCTATAGTGGCTGCACCAATTTGGGAAACATCTTTGATCTGCTCAGATGCTCACTGGTACCTTGTAGAGAACATTGGATTCTGTTCCCTGAGCACAGGCGGGATCATCTTCATCTGCAGGAACTTTGGGGACAAGAGGTAGCACCATCCTCTTCCATTATGACAGCATCGCTCCCTAAAGCCTGTGCCATGTTTGGTTTGGAGCAGGGCTGTGGCCAGACCATGCTGATTTAATTACAAAACCCACTCTTCAAATCCGTGTAAACTAGAAAGGTCAAGGGACTCTGAGAAGTGATTTCAGGAGCCCTCAGCTGCCCAGTATGTGACATCTAAACCAGGTCTACACAGAAAGTCCCCAGGTTCCCCAGAGTAAACTTTCAATTTAGGGAGTTTGGAAAAATCATATTGTCTCTGATACATGAGGTGCTGCATTTTTGTGCAATTTCTGTATGTACACAGTTGCCTCTTTCGCTGCTGCACATGCCTGACAGCTCCTGCAAACATTGTCCAGAGTCACCCACTAGACCGGCCATGCAGAAAAACCTACAAAGTGTGGGCACAGTTTCAAGAAATAAGAGCAGGCCTCTTCGAGTGGAGCCAGGAGCTGTAACTTCAAACAGAATGAGCTTAATTAGCCAACGTGAAAAAAACACCAAAAATGTTTGTATTTCACGCACAGTGAGGCTCTCATCAGCAGCCCCTCCTTCAGGGGCAACGAGGGACCCTGGACCCTGCAAACCTCTAGCTAGTAAGTTCTAGCTGTGACTCCTGCCCTCTGCTTTGTTCTTTTTTCCCCAAGGGTATAATTGGGTGAATCCTCCTATTTGTTATTGCAAGATTGGTGAGTCCCTTCTCTTTCCCAATAAGGAGATAAAAATCTATGGGAAAATGATCTGTTGGACAGAAAATAATGCCATTTACCTAATTCTTTCATGGCCAAGTTTTGTATTTTAAAATGAATGTTTATGGTTGTCAATGTGTTCATGAATAGGCAACTGTTAATCAGAGGTCAAGAAGAATAACAGCAACCAATCCGATCCCGAGAGTGGAGAGAGTAGTGGAAAATATTATTTTCCAGGGGTTGGATCCCCTCTTGCCACCACTCCCAAATCTGTATCATAAGACAGAACTTTAAACATTTCCTTGGCTCTCTCCCAAATGCATTCATTAGGCATTGCTGTCCTCGGGGTGCTTCAGAGAATATGTGGAAGTCCGAGACACGTAGGGAAACGGGAAGGAAAAGGGGGTGACTCAGGACAGACTCATTGGGGGTCTGTTCTCTCTTCTTATAAGCTGGACACTGGGAGATGTGCAGGCCCTCCATCTTCAAGGATGTTGGGAGGGTTGAGTGGGAGAAAAGGGGTTAAAGATGGGGCTTGTAGGCTTCGTCTGAGGGCTTGGCTACTCCCTCAGGGGTATACAGGGAGCTGTCCTGGTTGGGGGCCGGGGGCCAGAGAAGGCAATGCCAACATCATGAAAGCTCCATTTTTGAACACTTAAAGTGGGCTTTTGCCCCAAGCGAACAGCAAGAACAAGTAGCATGGCCAACATCTCAGTGTATTCCAAAAAGTGCTTCGGGTTTCCTCTTCTGTCCCCAACCAGGAGTGCCCTGAGCACAGGGACATGCCTCCAGCTCAACAGACATCACAGCCTATTCCTAGTCTGTGTACTGAGTGGGGACTGGGAGGAGAGATGAAGCACTTAGCAGCATGGTACCTGTCTCCAACCTGCTATCCCCTAAGACCAGCACTGGAGCATAGTGGGGTAGGGGATGAGGTGCTACCTCAGGTGGCAGTGGGGTGTCAGAGGTTGGGTATTCCAAGAGGAGACACTGAGACTGAGTTGGGAGTGCAAGATATTTATTAGGCGTTGAAATCTGTGGAGAGGAAGGAAAAGAAGAATTGGGCAGAATGAGAAGTTAAACAAATGCAAGCTGAAAAAGCCTTGACCGGCTGCAGGAAAGCTCTAGAGAGGAACTTGGCCATCAGAGTTGACCTACGTCCAGACTGGTCCCCCTGCTGGGACCAGAATCCTTACCACTTTCTGAGACATTAACATCACCTTGATACAAAGCTATCCTGGCGTCACCTGTGGCATCTTGTTCAAAGGAACTTCAATAAGCTACGTGGTGACAGGGCTCTTCATCTTTTACTGTGTGTCCCACCCTGAGATGGACACATCCTGAGCGGCCTCTCTGATGACCAGCAGACATGGACATACAATGGGAATGAACCACAAAGACAGAGAGAGACTTGCCTCTGCTATAGAATATCTCAGTCAGCAATGAACTTCAAAGCCTTCATATATGTTATGAATCAAACTATTTGCTAGTCATGAAGTACATACTCACTTTTTGTAAATTTTTAAAATCAGATATTTGAACAAGCACAAGTATTTGAAAGCTTGCTACACTGTATTAATCAAAGGTTCATTCCATTTTTCATCTACAAGTCAGTACATGCTATTTGCATTTCACTTTATCCTCCCTTGTGTGATGACGTTGTCTTACAACAATAAGATGAGGCTTTGGTGGCAGATATTCAGAGAAAACATAGGTGTTGCTGGAATTTGCAATGGCATTTGCCTTTCTGTTAGTCATCTGATGAGCCCACATTTATCACACCTCCGAGAGAACTTGTCTTGCTGACAATACCACATTTTGATAACCACAGAGTAATTTTATGACTAAGAGGAAAACATATAGAGTTAGTACTAAATTAGGAGAGCCCAATAGAAATATAACTGAGCCACATATGTAATTTAAAATTTTCTAATAACCACTTTTTAAAATCTTCAGATTGTGGGATTATAGATTAATTTGTTTTAATTTTTATACTTTTCTGTATTTTTCTTTTTTAAATTAAATTTATTGGGGTAACATTGGTTAATAACATTATTTCAGGTTGTACAATTCAGTAACACATCATCTGTATATTGCACTGTGTGCTCACCACCTAAAGTCAATTCTCCTTCCATTGCCATAATATTTGACCTCCCTTACCCTCTTCATCCTGCCCCCACCACTTCCCCTCTGGTAACTACCATGCTGTTGTCTGTGTCTATGAGTTTGTTTGTTTGTTTTGTTTGTTCACTTGTTGCTTTCTGTTTTATATCCCACATATGAGAGAAATCATATGGTTCTTGTTTTCTGTCTAACTTATTTCTCTTAACATGATACTCTCATGATCCATCCAGGGTGTTGCTAATGTCAATATTTCATCATTTTTATGGCTGCATAGTATTCCATTGTCTGTACCACGTGTTCTTTATTCAGTCATCTATTGAAGAACACTTTGGTTGTTTCCATGTCCAGCATTCCATAATGCTGCAGTGAACGTAGGGGTACATATATCTTTATAAAAGAGTGTTTCAAATATTTTGGATAGATACCCAGAGGAGGGATTGCAGGGTCATATGGCAGTTATTTCTTAATTTTTTTGAGGAAACTCCATACTGATTTCCATAGAGGTTGTACCAGTTTACATTCCCACCAGCAGTATATGAGGGTTCCCTTTTATCCACAGCCTCTCCAACACGTATTTCTTGTCTTACTGATGTTAGCCATTCTAACAGGTGTGAAGTGGTATCTCATTGTGGTTTTAATTTTCATTTCCCTAATAGCTAGTGAAGTTGAGCATCTTTATATCTATCTCTTGGCCACCTGTATGTCTTCTTGGAAAAAGTGTCTGTTTAGGTCCCCTGCCCAGTTTTTAATTGGATCGTTTGTTTGTTTTTTGTTGTTGAGGTGTATGAGTTATTTATATATTTTGGATATTAGCCCCTTATCAGAGGTATCATTTGCAAATACCTTCTCCCATTTAGTTGCCTTTTTGTTTTGTTGATGGTTTCTTTTGCTGTGCAGAAGCTTTTTAGTTTGATGTAGTCCCATTTATTTATTTTAGCTTTTACTTCCCTTGTATTTGGGGTCAAGTTCACCACCACCACCACCACCACCCCGCCTAGACCAAGGTCTGTAAGTTTAGTATCTATGTTTTTTTCTATGTATTTTGTTGTTTCAGGTCTTATATTCAAGTCTTCAGTTCATTTGAGTTAATTTTTGTATATGGTATCAGAGAACAGTCTAGTTTCATTCATTTGCATATAATAGCCACATTTTTAAAAAAGTAAAATATATCCAGCATATTACAATTTTGACGTGTAATCATTGTACATGCCAATACAATCAACAGTGTGACAATGATTTGCAACAATTCAGTAGTGAAAAATTTTTACATTCTTTTTTTCATACTTAGTCTTTGAAATCCAGCATGTAGTTTACACTTACAGTACATCTCAATTCAGACGAGCCACATCTCCAGTGTTCAATAGTCAGAAATGTGGGTTCCATATTAGATAGCACAGATTTAAACAGTACTTTCAACACATTTTGCAAACCAAGAAAGAGACTGTTTTTTTGCCATCCTATCTGCTCAACTCCTCCCTTATTTCTCCCACAGATAGCTGCTGCTTCACTCTCTCTTGGAGTCCCATGGTTGGGGATCAGGAGAAGGGAGAAAGTAAGAGGGTACAACTATCCTACTTGGCTGGATGGCTTTGAGCTCTGAGATCTCGGGATTTAGCCAGGCGAACATTCAAAGCTGATTTTCTTTCATGGGTACTTTCCTGTGCTCTTTTGGGGCACCGCTAATGTTCTCACCTAGCATCTCTTAGGCAAAGGGCTGGCCCAGTTCTCTTGGTTTCACAACTGTGAGAAACAGTTCAGTGTTCTCCATTGGCTTCCACTGAAACCTGCCACCACCATCACCCACTAAACTTGGCATTAGAAAGTAACACCTTCACTCCTCCATGCAAAAACTCAAAGCTCTGCAGCCACCCTCTCCAAAAAAATTTCCTCACAGTCTTCCTGCAAAATTCTCTTCCACACCTTAGCCCTTGTTTTTGAAGTGCGTGAGGGAGTTTCAGAGTCATTGATAAAAATAACTCCTGTGTCCCCACTGTAAATTCTGCACTTGGTAGGGTTCGGGGAGGGGGTGTCTTGTCTCTCACTCTCATTGGTATTCTGATTTCCACTGTATATTCCCCCAGTTGACCTCAAGGCAGGAAGTCTTGTTTCCCCTGCACCACCTTATTTAATCCTACAGTTATAATGAGTACGTGCATTATCCTCATGTTACGTGCAAGAACACTGAAGCAGATACAAGCGACTGAGGTTGTAAAGCTAGAAATTGGATTCAGGTCTTTCTGACTCCCATCTGTGTTCTTAACTGCCAGATCGGCGCCTTAGTTTAAACGTCATGCAAATTGTTTTGAAGCCAAATAAAATTATGTTGTTTAGGTTTATTTTTAATTATACTAAATGAAAAGTAATGCAATGTCAAAGGATAGCCAAACCGTTTTGTTGTATGTGAGTTCGTTCACTTAAATCCATTGCTATAAATCATATTTGCAAACTGCAGATTTTGGGTACTCAGTGGAACATATGCTGTTATATAAATGAGCCAAAGGTGGCCCCTACACTGTTTATTCCTTCACTACAGGCTGAGACTCCCAAGCTCAAAAGTCCACTGGTGCCAAATTCAAATTTTTACACATCCAATTATTTACAAAGTAGCTGGTGTAAGCAGATTATAAGCCATTAAGGACCCACCTGCTTTGAATACTGTGCAAAACCTCACCCCACATCTGCTGTAGCACTAGTAAGACAGAGCCTTGTGGTTATAAGGCCCAAGCTGCTGTGGTGGGCTCTTTGGAGCTCTGTGAAGAAACTCCCTGCCACGCCGCTGAGTGACATCACCTCGTCATATAAGCTACTCTCTAGCCTCCCTCTCCCCTGGCACTTCCCTTGCCCTCCTCCCCCTCCAGGTAGTAACCCCGTCCCCCACCCCTGCCATGTTGTAACCTCTTGACAGACTCCTTCTGTGAGGGACTCCCCACATGCAACCCTGTCTAAGTACCACCCAGTAAAACTTTAGTGGCATGCCACTGCCTCTTGGGGTCATACTGTTTTCCTTGATCAGCCCCAAATTCTTCAAACCCCAATAAATGCAGAGTAAGTGGGAAAATGAATTCGGGAATAGAGAGATGACCCATTCTACTTTTATTTTTCCTTTCATATTTCAAGCTCTTTAATAGTACTAGTGTGTTCGTTTTTTTCTAGTCTTGCTAAGTTTGATGGTTGCTGAAGGCTTGGAATATTTGCAAGCTTGTCTGAGCACTTACCTGTTACATGGCTGGCTTAAGGTGGGTCCTAGCAGCGTGACCCACGAGCCTTGCCCTAAGTGTTCATATTTGAAGAATCATGGATTTGATGTGTCAGTTCATGTTTCTAACATACATAATACACTCAAAACTGTTTTTTTAAAAGCCCATACATGAACTAAAATAATCTTGCACCACACTTTGTGAAACACTGGCCAAGTTCTCATTCTTTCGGGTGATTCACAAAGCCCGGAAGGCCTTCTTGCTCCCCCCTTCCCTCTTACACATTTGAGCTCTGGAAATACATAACTTCCCCAAACTTGCCATGTTATCTCATGGCTCTGCCTTTGTATGTGTTATGCTATATAAAGTATCCTTACCTTTTGTCTTTGGGGACAATCTTGTGTAGTTTTTGAGACTGAGCTGGGACTGACCCCATGGGGAAGCCTTCACTCTTCCACCCTCTCAGTGAATCCTGTCTCATCCACGCTCCTCACTCAGTTGCTCCCCCGTCCCAAGGTCTCCTCTGCAAGGAATACACAATGTGCAGTTTACACTTACCCTGTGGCCTTTTGTTTGCCTGCTTCTCTCTATGGTCTTTAGATCAGTAGAAAGTTAGGGACTCATAAGTTTTTGTATTCTTGGTGCCTGCAGTAATGACAAACACTGACGGGACACTCAGCAAATGTTTTTTGCATCAACAAAAAAATGAGAGAACAAATGTCATGAAAATAACTGCTATTCTTTTGTTTTGTTTTGTTTTGTTTTAATAGCTTTCATTGACCTGCAGTTTGCCTGTGGGCTGAGTGTGTGGAAGTAGAGAGGGGGATGAGGGAAGGTGAAGGGGAGGAGAGGGATAAAAGGAAAAAAGGAGGTCGTGGTGCTCTTTTTATGATGCTGAGTCCTTGAAAAAATTATAGGCTTCCAGTTCAAGACAGAGAAATGAGAGTTCCTTCTTACTCCTCCTGTCTCCCAAGGTCCCACTGAAATAGCAGCAATAATTTTTTTTAAGAAATGAAAACGTAACAGAAAATAAGAAGGGAACTCACCTTAGAACAGGAAGTTTGAGGAAGCCCTGAATGAGGAAGTAGCAGGATGGGAAGCTTGAAGAAAATAGAACATGGAAAATAGCAGCCTGAGGCAACCCTTCCCATACAACTCCAACTGATGACTCCCCAACAACTAAAAAGGGTGGGAGAGAGCTCACAACTAACCTGGGGTGAATAATTGATGAACTGTATTCAAAATAGCTGAGGGAGTTGGATCTCTGCCCTTACCCTGCTCTCCTCTATTTCCGGAGCATTCTGCTTTGGCAGAACGGGAGTCTCAGAGCTACACTCTAAAGACAGTTATTTGTTGGTTGGGGCTCCTTGAATGGGAAGGAACCTCAAAAAAGGCAAAGCAGTTTGAAATAACTCTGGACATTCACAAGGGACAAAAAGGCAACAGCTTTGCCCCATAAAGATGTCCAGTCAAGTCCTCTATTGGCTGATTAACAGCTATTCATATTTTGGCATCTGGTTGCCTTCTTGGTGATGCCCATACAAACCTAAAGCAAAGCCTGCCAATGAGCACAACCTGCCCATGCCCATGGAGCCCTGGTCAGGCCAAGCACTCGAGGTATTTCTGTTGCAGAACAGACTTGTTCAAACTGTACGTTCCTAAATACTAACCAATCTGATCCTTCAGTCTCAAATATGAGTGGACCACTCAGAATCACCAGGTATTTTAGGATAGCTAGCAGCATAAAACCAAAAGACCAAGATGAAGTTACTGATCAACTGTCTTCCAGAGACAATAAGTAATTGAGAGAAACGAACAAAATCTTAAAATTCTTATTAATAAGTACTGAAAAATTCAAGACATTGTATCTATAAAACAAGACACGGCTATTATAAAAAAGGAGCAACCAGAAGACAAGAAAAAGTCCTTGAAAAGTAAGAGCATGGTTGCTCAAGTGAGGAATGTAATGGAAAGACTGCATAATAAGGGTAAAGAGCCAACAGGTCATTTGGAAAATAAAGTTTAGGAAATATCCAAAATTATAGAAAAAATAATAAAGAGATGGTAAATGTAAGAGAAAAGTTAAAGGACATGGATAATATATCCCAAAAGTTCAATATCTATTTAACATGAAAGGGAACATTTAATCAAAGAAATATGAAGGGAAAAATATATTTTATTGAATAGGTCCATTGCTTTCTAGGCAAAGTGAATGAATAAAGATTCAAACTTAGACATAACTGGTAAAACGTCAGCACTCCAAAAAAGATCCTAAAATCTTACAGAGGAGGAAAACCCAGATCACTTACACTAGAATTAGAATTATCTTGGCAACAGACCTTCCCCAACAATATTGGATGCTAGAAAACAGTGGAGTAATGTCTTCAAAAACTCAAGGAAATTATTTTAAACCTAGAATTCTCTAACAAGCCAAAATATTGGCCAAGTGTTAAGATAAAATAAAGGCACATACAACAGCATAAAAACTATTTTTCCAGCAGGTACTCCATAAATATGAACCATCAATATAAAAAATAGGACAATATGTTACAAGAAACAGTGCCGGTTGAGGATGAAGTATGAAGAATTGAAAAAGCTGCACAAGATACTACAGTAGCATCCGGTGATTCTTGCACCTTGGCCATCCTCCTGTAAGTAGTAAGGGCTTATTGACCTAGGATTACAAATCTTTCTTCATGCATTCAATCACACTTCTTGATCCTGCAACAATACTGTAAAAGCTGTTTATAGTGTATTTACAGTTTAAATTTTTTATTTGAAAAGAATAGAATACTTAATTATTATCACTGAAGATAGAGCAAATATTGTTAACTATACCAATGTAAAATTAATGATATAGCTAACAATAGTCGGGGCATGGGAGTTGGGTAGAAGTACTGGGGGGAAAAATCACCCTACTGAATTTTCATCTTTCATAGTGGGGAGTGAATAGATGAAAACCTAAAAATGATGAAGAAACAGAAATGTAAGAAACACTGCTTTGGGTCTTTCTCCACAAAAATTCTCACCAGGTACAAAACTAGCTGACTCTGAGGCTATTCAGGTAAGATAAATGTGAAAGGAAGTGAAAGACTGGCCTGCGGTCAACTGGAAAAGGCGCTTTCCACTTAACATCATTCATGGTTAGTTTTTTAAAAGAACATCTTGTTGGCCAAGCCAAGTACATCTGCAGGCCACGGGTTGACGATCGCTGTTAGAGGGTCAGGCTCTAGTTCTAATGGTGAATCAATTTATTATCTTAAATTGTTGGTTATCCAAGTGCACGAACTACTTTTGTGACAGATGGATTTTCCTACTCATAGATTTGTCATTAATTGGTGTTAATTAAATACCTCTCAGTAATTCAATGAAAAAATCAAAATGCAGAGAGGAAAAAAAAAAAAAAAAAACAAGAAGAGGGATGATGGACATGGAAAAGACTGCAGAGGCAAAAGAAAATCTGTTAAAAAGAGAAACATCTGTACTAATCAAAACCAAATTGGTGCTACTACCTGAAGATTTTCTTGTCTCTTCTAAGAAAAACTACACAGTATATTTTGTTTTTATATAGAAATCCAGAGAAGACTCTTACAAAAACTGAAAATAGTAAGCAGCTAGAAGAGCCCAGATGTTTATTTAGGCTTTTCTGGTCTCCCCGGGGCCCAGCTCGTATTTCAGCATGAGAGCACGAAGCGTCCTTGGCCTGTGGCCACTGTTTGCATCATACTGAGGCAAGCCTGGTCAGTGTTTGGCCTGACAAACAATTCGTTAACTTATAATTTATTTAGAGACATTAATTGACCCAGGATGATTCAAACTTTTTGAATTAGCAGAGTTTATAGGATAGGTAACTCAGCATTTCTGCAATTTTCTAATAAGTGTAAATGTCTATTTAGACATAATATGTCTAATATATCTATTAGATGTTAAAACATCTGATCTGTTAAATTTCCGCCTTCCATTTTAGTTTATTGATGGAGTTAGTTAAATTTAAGTAAACTTTATTCAGAAACCAATACACAAGTTCTCTCATGTGGTAAATTTAAACTATAAATCCTAACCTGAATTATAATCATACTCTTTAATCCTTAATGGGACATTTAAATAAATATATGTGATATTTTGTGGTAAAGTTCTTACTTGAAACAAGCAAAAACATGCATTTAGGATTTTATTTATTTATTTATTTATTTATTTATTTATTTATTTATTTATTTTAAAAAATTTATTGGGGTGACAATTGTTAGTAAAATTACGTAGATTTCAGGTGTACGATTCTGTATTACAGCATCTATAAATCCCAACGTGTGTTCACAGGATTCAATTTATTTAAAAATATAATTTGGTCTCATTATGATTTTAACTAATTATACACCTCAATTAATTATGTATGCTTAACAGCTGTACCAAACGTATGTTATATAACCTTATATTACAACACAGTGTGTACGAGGTCAGACAGTTAAGTTTGTGAACTCATCCTAGAAAAAGTGCTACAAACCTCATTGCTGGATATCACTATAGTCACCTTTGAAGTACTCCCCTTGGGAAGCTATGCCCAACGCCAGTGCCTAGTCCACCCTTCAAAGCAATTTTGGAACTCTTTTTCTGGAATGGCCATCAGATCTGTCGTCGTATTACCCTTGATGTCCTGAGTTTCGTCAAAATGTCTTCCTTTCAATGTTTCCTTTATCTTCAAGTAAAGAAAGAAGTCATTGGGGTCCAGATCAGGTGGGTGGGGAGGATGTTCCAATACAGTTATTTGTTTACTGGCTGAAAACTCCCTCACAGACAGTGCCATGTTGGTGCATTGTCGTGATGCAAGAGCCATGAATTGTTGGTGAAAAGTTCAGGTTGTCTAACTTTTTCACACAACCTTTTCAGCTCTTCCAAATAGTAAACTTCATTAATTGTTTGTCCAGTTCGTACAAATTCATAGTGAATAATCCCTCTGATATCAAAAACAGGTTAGCAACATCATTGCAATAAAGCTCACGTACTTAATTGTCAGACCTCGTGTATTTAATGTGCCAACATTTTGTTCTTGTGCCGTGGAGCAATGATCTAAAAGGTACAGACTTAAAAACCCAATGAAATAAAATCAAAGGGGATTTTGAGCTCAAATTATTGACTCCCTTCCTTTGTGATTCCAAGGCCACTCAGACAGCTGTCCACTATTGTTGAAGCCTGGAGGAGCTTCCCAATACATCTGAGGCCTTGAGTTCTGGGGCAAATTACAGGTTCAGAGCATCATTGTTTATCAAGTTAGGACTCAAAAGAGACTTGTCTGTGTGGTGGGGTGGGATAAAGACAATAGATCATATTGTGCCTGGGGGGAGGGGCACCAGCTGTCTTGAGTAGATGCCTCTCTTCTAACATTGGCCAATCAATCTCAGTTCTTCACCTACTGAGGGAATTTATACCTAAAGATATGAATCAGCCCAGAAGACCATTTAGGAGGATACTATAACTTGAAGGAGGCATATTACTAAATAAAGCAGTTGGCACCTAAGAAGTTCAGATTTAACTGAGGAATAAAAGAGTACTTTAGTAATAGAAAGTAGGTATTGAAGGACATACAATTAAAGCGCAAAGGACGTTTTCTGAAAGGACAGAACTTTATTGTACACTTAAAATTTTTAAATTCAACAAACTGAAAAACAAAATGGTCACTGCTACACACTCCATGAGAGTTTAAGTAGACTGAATGGAGAACATATTCTACCATACAGAGCAAATCATGAATCATGTAGAAAAAATTATAAATTTTAGAAGTCCCAGAAGGAAAAGACTTGGGTCTTTGGATTGATCAAGATCATCAAGTTATAAGCCAGAATAATAAAAAAAGTTAATCATGTCCTGGGGAAATATCTATCTCCCAATGATGAAGTCTTACAAGCTATCAGTCAAAGAGAGCTGTTTACTTCATAAGGGAAAAAGAATCAAACAAGTATCAGTCTTCTCATCTTCAGCACTGGAAGATAGAAAATAGTAAAATCACATTTAGAGAATAGTGAGAGATCCAAGAATCCACTACACAGCCAAGTGATGGCAATACTTGTATAAAAGGCACTTCACACACAAAGAGCTCAGAAAAATATACAACCGTGTATATACATCATGATCACGTGGGATTTATTTTAGGAATACAAGGATGGCTCAGCCTAGGTAAATCAATGTAATACACCACATGAACAGAATGAAGGACAAAAACGACATGATCATCTCAATTGATGCAGAAAAACCATTTGATAAAATTCAACACCCTTTCATGATAAAAAAAAACAACAACACTCAACAAACTAGGAAAGGAAGGAAATTATTTCAGTATAATAAAGACCATATATGAGAACACCAAAGCTATGATGTTCAATGGTGAAAAACTGAAATCTTTCCCTCTAAGATCAGGAACAAGGCAAGGATGCCCACTCTTGCCACTTCTATTTAACACAGGAATTCCTAGCCAGAGCAATCCACAAGTAAAAGAAAGAAAAGGCATCCAAATTGGAAATAAAGAAGTAAAATCATCTCTGTTCAGTGATAACATGACCTTGTATTTAGATACATTAATTGAACCAGGGTAATTAAAACTTTTTGAATTAGCAGAGTTTATAGGATGGATAACTCAGCATTCCTGAGAAAACTCTAAAGGTTCAACAAAAAATTTTAAACCTAATAAGAGTTCAAAAAAGTGTTGTAGAATACAAAATCAACACACAAAAATCAGTTGTGTTTCTGTATACTACCAATGAATGTTAGAAAACAAAATTAAGAAAACAATCCCATTTACAACAGCATCAAAAAGAATAAAATACTCAGGAAGAAATTTAATCAAGGAGGCAAAAGACTTGTATAGTGAAAACTACAAAACTTTTCTGAAAGAAATTAAAGAAGGTACACATAAATGGAAAGACATCCTGTGTTCATGGATTGGAAAACATTATTAAAATGTCCCTACTGCCCAAAGTGATCTAGAGATTCAATGCAGTCTCTATCAAAGGCCCAATGGTATTTTTTGCACAAATAGAAAAAACTATCCTAAAATTCATATGTAATCTCAAAGGATCCAAATAGCCAAAACAAACTTAAGAAACAAAAACAAAGCTAGAGGTCCCACACTTCCTAATTCCAAAACATATTACAAAGCTACAGTGATCAAAACAGTAGGGTACTGACATAGAGACAGATCTATAGACCAATATAACAGAATAGAGAACCCAAAATAAACCCTCACCTATATTTTGCCATATGGTACCAAAGGTACCAAGGCTACACAATGGGAAAAAAATTGTCCCTTCAACAAATAGTGTTGGGAAAATTAGATATCCACATACAAAACAAGTGCAGTTAGACCCTTACCTGACATCATATACAAAAATTAATTCAAAATGGATTAAATACCTAAATGTAAAACCTGAAATCATAAAACTGCTAGTGGGAAAGTTCATAACATTGGCTTCGACAATTATTTATTGATTATGACACCAAAAGCACAGGAAACAAAAGCAAAAATAGACAAATGGTCTACCTCAAATTTAAAAACGTCTGCATAGCAAAAGAAACAACAAAAACGCAACCTGTGAAATGGGAGAAAATAGTTGCAAACTGTATACCCTGTTTCCCTGAAAATAAGACATAGCTGAATAATCAGCTCTAATATGTCTTTTGGAACAAAAATTAATATAAGACCTGGTCTTATTTTACTATAATATAAGACTGGGTATAATATAATGTAATATAATATAATATAACATAACATAATATGATATAATAATACCAGATCTTATATTAATTTTTGCTCCAAAAGATACATTAGAGCTGACTGTCTGGCTAGGTCTTATTTTCAGGGAAACACAGTATCTGATAAGGTGTTAATATCCAGACTATATAAAGAACCCTTAGAAGTCAACAACAAAAAAGCAAATAACCCCATTAAAAAATGGTCAAAGGAATTGAATGGACAATTCTCCAAAGAAGATGTACACATGGACTAAGGCATATGAAAAGATGTTCAACATCACTAATAATTAGGGAAATGTAAATCAAAACCACAGTGAGCTATCAATGTAGACTGATTAGGATGACCATTATAAAAATAAAAAAAGAAAGAAAAAGAAGAGTGTTGGTGAGAATGTGGGGAAATTGGAACCCTTGTGTACTGTTCATGGGAATATAAAATGGTGTAGTCACGATGGAAAACAGCATGGAGGTTTTTCAAAGAGTTAAAAATAGAATTACTACATAACACAGTAATTTCATTTCTAGGTGTATATCCAAAAGAATTGAAAACAGGATATTGAATATTTGTACACCCATATTCATTGTAGTCTTATTCACAATAGCCAAGAGGTGCAAACTAAATGTTTGTCAACAGATAAACAGGTAAACAAAATGTGGTACATACATACAATGGAATATTATTCAGCCTTAAAAAAAGAAGGAAACTGACATATGCTGCAACAGGGATGAACCTGGAGTACATTATGCTGAGTGAAACAAGCCAGTTGCAGAAGACAAATACCACATGATCCCACTTATTGAGGAATCTAAAATAGTCAAACTCTTAGAAACAGAAAGTAGAATGGTGGTTTCCAGAGACTTCGGGGAGGGGGGAAAAAGAGTTGTTCAATTGATATAGTATAGTTTTGCAAGATGAAATCGTTGTAGAAATTTGTTTTGCAACAATGTGCATATAGTTACTACTGCTGTAGTGAACACTTAAAAATGGTCAAGGTGGTAAATTTTATGTGATGTGTTTTTGACCAAAATAAAAGAAATCCACCTCAAAGAACAACAAGAAAAGTTATGTAATACAGGATTCCATTTATATAACAGCCTTGAAAATGCAAAACTATAGTACAGTGAAAATAAGTGGTTGCTAATGTTTGGGTTGGGAGGCTGCTGCAAAAGGAAGTGTTTGAGGATGGTGGAAATCCTCTGTCATCTGAATATGGTGGTGGTTCCATGAATCTATACATGTGTTAAAATCCACATCACTGTTCACTCCTCAAAAATAAGTCTTTCTTTATAATCATTTCTTAAATAAAATAAACATTAAGTACGCAATGCATGAACTTGGGCGTATGATTTTATGACTAGCATAAAAATTTTAATGGTACTCTGTGATATTGGCATTTAGGTGAGCAAATCATACGCACCCTTGATAGTAATCAGAGTGATTTTAAGATAACTAATACATAGCGATGGTGATCAAAATGGCGATGTGAGGTGAGCCTCTGTAAACCTCCCCTGGAATTTACAACTAATCGAACAACAATAACTCCACAAAGGACTCCCTGCACAGCACACAGGCAAGACAAAGAGGTCCATTACTGAATTCACCTAAAGGTGGGCGAATCACGCTAGCAGGGGAAGAGGTAAGGGAGAAGTGCAGTGATAGAGCCCCGCAGGCTCAGGACACAGACCTAGCTCAGTGCTACGAGCTCGCTGCATCCTGGAGCTACCACAGCTGCGGGAGAGGGAGGAACTTGGACTGCTAGGGCTCCGCTTATGGCCCACAGGGCTGAGGGGGCAGCATATAACATGGCTGAACCCAATGCTCATGGCAGAGACCTCGGAGAAAAGACTGAGGGAAGAAGGCTGAAAACAGTGGTTTAAGCCCTCACTGCCGAGCAGAGAATGGAAGCCTTAGGCACTGAGACTACCCGCCCCCTCCCTACTCTCCCGGACCTCGCCCCGCCCCCACCTGCCCTGTGCCAGAAGCGGAACAGTAGCAGTGTCAGATCAAAAGAACAGAATATTTGCTGTTCTGAGAACTGTGGACCGCAGACACAGATTTGCAGCCCAACTAGTTCTGGCAAACGGGAGGGAGCTGTGGAAGCAGGACCAGCTGTGGTGGTGGTTGCCGCCATTGTCCTGGGCCACCTCTCACAACTCACCCCACCCCTGGCCCCACCTATCTGGGTGGATCCCTGCAGGAGTAAACAGAACTGCTGAAACATACGGGCTCTGAATCTGGTGCAGGAAGAGCTTTGGAACATCAAAACTGCTCCGCATACCCACACGGACACTGCGCCCTGTGACCTAGACGAACTATTAACAGAGGAGAAGCCCGTCTCCCAGGGAATCCCCCCATTGTGTGAGAAGCTAGAGTAGTGCAGAGAAAACATAGCACTACCATGTGAGAGAGAAAAAAAAGTCTGGAGTCGGAGAGAAAATAAAACATTCTACCAACAAGTACTGGAAAACAAAAGAAAGACCTCTTCCCGTCAACCTGTTGCAGAAGACACTCCTGTAGATGTCTAGGAAGAGAAATAATAAATCAGTAATTGCCATGAATAACCAAGACAACAAGACAGCTCAGAAAGAAAGTGAAAAGTCTCCAGAAAAGGAACTTAAAGATATGGAAATATGTGACTTAAATGACAGAGAATTCAAGATTGCAGTTCTGAAAAAGCTCAATGAGATGCAAGAAAACACAGAAAGGCAGTTTAATGAACTCAGAAACACACACAAAGAACAACATGAGCATTTTACGAAAGAGATTGAAATTTTAAAAAAGAACCAAATAGAATTGCTGGAGATTAAGAACTCAATAGAAGAAATTAAGAATGAAATAACCAGCTTAGGTAGTAGAGTTGACCAGATGGAGCAAAGAATCAGTGACATCGAAGATAGAAACCTGGAAATTACACAGATGGAAGAAGAAAGACTTGAGACTTAAAAGAAATGAAAGAAATCCACAAGAACTTTCTGACTCCATCAGAAAGAGCAATATAAGAATAATGGGCATACCAGAAGGAGAAGAAAAAGAGAAGGAAATAGAGAATATATTCAAACAAATTGTCGATGGGAACTTCCCAAACCTGTGCACAGAACTGGATCCTCAAATCCAAGAAGCAAATAGAACACCTAATTACCTCAATCCCAACAGGCCTTCTCCAAGGCACATTGTATTGAAGCTGTCTAAAATCAACGACAAAGAAAGAATCCTCAAGGCACCCAGGGAAAAGAAGACGGTAATCTACAAAGGAAAGCCCATTAGATTATCATCAGATTTTTCAGCAGAAACTCTGCAAGCCAGGAGGGAGTAGAACCAAATATTCAAACTATTGAAGACAGAAATTATAAGCCAAGAATACTATATCCAGCAAAGATAGCCTTTAGATATGAAGGAGGAATAAAGACCTTTCCAGACATACAGAAGCTGAGAGAATTTTCTAATACGCGGCCTGCACTACAAGAAATACTAATGGAGGCTATTCGACCACCATCAACAGGGACAATTTGTGGCAACCAAAACATAAAAAGGGGGAGAGTAAAGGCCTGAACCGGAATATGGGAATGGAGAAAGTAAGCATGCTGAAAAAACTGGAATACTCTAAATATCAAACTTTCTTTTACATAAACTTAAGGGTAACCACTCAAAAAAAATCCAGAACTGAAATATATACTGTAATAAAAGAAGAAACAGAGGGAAACATCATAGAATACCACCACACAGAAGTAATAGACAACAACAAAAAGGCAAAGAAACAATGGAGACACAGCCTTACCAGAAAACTAAAGATAGAATGACAGGAAATCCTCACATATCAATAATCACCCTAAATGTAAATGGACTGAACTCACCAATAAAAAGGCACAGAGTAGCAGATTGGATCAGAAAACTGAACCCAACCATGTGCTGTCTCCAAGAGACACATCTCAGCTACAAGGACAAGCATCGACTCAAAGTGAAAGGGTGGAAATTGACACTCCAAACAAATGGTACCCAGAGAAAATCAGGTGTAGCCATAATGATATCAGATGAAACAGACTTCAAGGTGAAAAAGATAACAAGAGACAAAGATGGACATTTCATAATGGTAAAGGGGACTGTACAACAAAAAGACATAACAGTCATCAATATTTATGCCCCCAATCAGGGAGCACCGAAATACACCAAGCAACTACTAACAGAACTAAAGGGAGAAATTGACCAAAACACAATTATACTAGGGGACTTAAATACATCATTGACAGCTATGGATAGATCATCCAAACAGAAAATAAATAACGAAATAGCAGCCCTAAATGACACATTAGATGAAAAGGACATAATTGACATATATAGAGCACTTCATCCTAATACATCAGACTATACATTCTTTTCTAGTATACATGGAACATTCTTAAGGCTAGACCATATATTGGGACATAAAATCAGCCTCAGCAAATTTAAGAAGATTGAAATCATACCAAGCATATTCTCTGATCAAAAGGCTTTGAAATTGGATATCAACTGCAAAAAGAAAGCAGGAAAAAACACAAATACATGGAGATTAAACAACATACTTTTAAAGAACGACTAGGTCAAAAAAGAAATTAGAGGAGAGATCAAAAGATACATAGAAACAAATGACGATGAAAATACATCCTACCAGAATTTTTGGGATGCAGCGAAAGCAGTTTTAAGAGGGAAATTTATATCATTACAGGCGTATTTCAAGAAACAAGAAAAATCCCAAATAAATAACCTCACGTTACACCTTAAAGAACTAGAAAAAGAAGAACAAGTGAAACCAAGGTCAGCAGAAGAAAGGAAATAACAAAAATCAGAGCAGAACTAAATGAAATAGAGAACAGAAAGACAATAGAAAAAATTAATGTGACAAAGAGCTGATTCTTTGAAAAGATTAACAAAATTGACAAACCCTTGGCTAGACTCACTAAGATAAAAAGAGAGAAGACACTAATTAACAAAATCAGAAACGAAAAAGGGGAAGTTATCACGGACACCACAGAAATACAAAGGATCATCCAAGAATACTATGAAGGACTATATGCCAATTCAATAACCTAGAAGAAATGGACAATCTAAAACAGACTGATCACCAGTAATGAAATTCAATCAGTCATCCAAAACCTTCCCAAAAGCAAAAGTCTGGGACCAGATGGCTTCACTAGTGAATTCTACCAAACCTTCAAAGAGAATCTAATACCAATCCTGCTCAAACTCTTCCAAAAAATTGAAGAAGAGACAGTACTCCCTAACTCATTTTATGAGGCCAACATTACCCTGATACCAAAACCTGGTAAGGACAACACAAAAAAGAAAAACTACAGTCCAATATCTCTGATGAATACAGATGCAAAAATCCTAAACAAAATTCTAGCAAATCGAATACAACAACGCAACAAAAAAGCAAACAACCCAATTGAAAAATGGGCAGAGGACCTGAAGAGACATTTCTCCAAAGAGGACATACAAATGGCAAATAGACATATGAAAAAATGCTCAACATCACTAATCATCAGAGAAATGCAAATAAAAACCACAATGAGATATCACCTCATCCCAGTCAGAATGGCTATCATCAACAAGACAAATAGTAACAAATGTTGGAGCGGCTGTGGAGAAAAACGAACCCTCATACACTGTTGGTGGGAATGCAGACTGGTGCAGCCGTTATGGAAGGCGGTGTGGAGGTTCCTCAAAAAATTACGAATAGAATTACCATGTGACCCAGCAATCCATCTCCTGGTGTCTACCAAAAAAATCTGAAAACATTTATACAGAAAGACACGTGTGCTCCAATGTTCATTGCAGCTTTGCTTACGATGGCCAACACATGGAAACAACCAAAATGTCCTTCGATAGATGAATGGATAAAGCAGTTGTGGTATATATACATAATGGAATACTATTCTGCAGTAAGAAAAGATGATATAGGAACATTTGTGACAACGTGGATGGATCTTGAGAGTATGGTGCTAATCGAAGTAAGTCAGACAGAAAAAGCAGAGAACCATGTGATTTCACGGATATGTGGTATATAAACCAAAAACAACAAAAGAACAAGACAAACAAATGAGAAACAAAAACTCATAGACACAGACAATAGTTTAGTGGTTACCAGAGGGTAAGGGGGTGGGGAGTGGGAAATGAGGGTAAGGGGGATCAAATATATGGTGATGGAAGGAGAACTGACTCTGGGTGGTGAACACACAACGGGATTTATAGATTATGTAATACGGATTGTACACTTGAAATCTATGTAATTTCACTAACAATTGTCACCCCAATAAATTAAAAATATAAATAAATACATACATACATACATACATACATACATACATACATACATACATAAATAAAACTCTAATAGTGAACACTTTAGCTTCCATACCATGTTACAATTGCTTTCTGTGGCCTCTTTCAACATTGTTCTTCTTTTACTTGCTTTTTTTCCTTTTAGTAATGTGACTTGAAATTGTTCTCACACTACGCTATCCTTTTATACTTTTACCTGATTAATGGGGAGTAAAAGTGTTTATCATTCTATCTATCCACCTCTTCTAGTCTTTCTCTTCATATCATGTTTAACACCTTCCAGCCTGAAGTCACTTAAACATGTAATTAAAGGTTTTTGGGGGGTTTTTTAATCAGTCTTCTAGATTATTTATGAAGATGTTAAATGAAGGTTGGTTTGACCTCAAAATCTACCAGGGCTGCTAATCTAAACCAAGATCATTCACCCACATGCTGCTTCATTTTAAACTATCCATTGTTTACAGTCCCAAGATTCATTTTGTGGTATCAATAGCCAAAGGAATTCATTTCCATTTCTCTAATGCATATGCTACCAAATGCTTACCCAAAAGTCCAGATGTTTTATATCTTTTTGTCTATTCATTTGATAATTGCATGAAAAATTTGATCTCACATCCTCTTAGTGGCCACCTACAAGGAAGCAAAGAGCAGTGTGAGTCCATTAGAATCAGTTTATTCCTAAGAGTTAGATGGTAAGTAAGTAACGAAATGAGCACTAAAGACAAATGCTTTATACAGATAAGCAGATCTTCGGTTTGGATAACCATATGTAAAAAAAAGAGGAAGAATAGAAATCAGTAAGGCAGAGAAATTTCTTATTATGAAAGATAATGATGCATGAATTCACAGACAGAATTAAGCAAAGCCTATAATGAAAAAGTATAATAAGTTCTGTAATAGATGACACAATGTGGTGTTTGGATGCTGAGACAAAAGGACAACAGAAAAATAGTATCAAAGCTGCACTCTATGTTAAGGCTATGAGCAAGATTCATGTAATGATGAAAGAAAATAGTTGAAAAGAAAAAGCATTTGGGGTCATTCAACCGAGACACAAATAACAGGTCCTGATATAATGGGGGAAGTTCAAAAAATAAAAAGTGAGAAGATATTTAAAAAGCAAAATTAAAAAAAACAAAACTATTTTTGTGGTGGCCTATAAAATGATCTGGAACACAGATGAATAGGCATAATACCATCAAAGATACCTTCAATCTGTAAAAAATAATAAATGAAATAACATTATGCCATGTTTCCAGATGTGAGATACTGGAGACTCAATTTATAGGAGGAGAATGGTAAACTGGATCACTAATGATGATAAGAAGAAAGTGTCTTGTCATGGTAGTTATAAACTAAAAAATTACCGTTCTGATTTTGTCATTCCTCTGCCAAAAATCTCTATATACCCCTGGCTGGATGACCTTCAAGGCCCTTTGCCAAATGGGCTCAACCCTTCTAGCACCTCCTGTCTATACCTAATGACTACCTTCCATGTGCCTCATTACTACCTCACAACATTATCACAGGAGAGTTAATGATACAAAGTACCTCGTAGCAGGCGAATAAGTGCTTTGCAAATATTTATTTCCTTTTTTTCCAATTCTCCTTCCCAAGAGCTCTGTATGCTCCCTCCATACACCAAACTGTGAAAGCATGCTGTGCACATAACAGTTGTGTGTCTTTTTTCATATCCACTCTCTGAAATATATTCCCACCCTTTTTTTATTATTAAATTTATTGGGGTGACATTGGTTAGTAAAATTATATAGGTTCCAAGTGTGTATTTCTATAATACATCATCTATATATTGTACTGTGTGTTCACCACCCAGAGTAGTTCTCTTTCCATCACCATGTACTTGACCCCCATTTTCCTCTTCTACCACCTCTCCCCCTTACCCTCTGGTAACCACTAAACTGTTGTGTGTGTCTATGAGTTTTTGTTTCTTTGTCTTGTTCATTTGTTGCTTTCAGTTTTATATCTCACATATGAATGAAGTCACACGGTTTTTGACTTTTTCTGTCTGACTTATTTCGCTTGGCATAATAATCTCAAGACCCATCCATGTTGCCGCAAATGGCAGTATTTCATCTTTTCTTATGGCCGAGTAATATTCCATTGTGTACATATACCACATCTTTTTTATCCAATCATCTATCAAAAGACACTTTGGTTGTTTTCATGTCTTTGCCACCATGAATAATACTGCAGTGAACATAGGGGTACATATATCTTTACAGATAAATGTTTTTAGATTTTTGAGGTAGATACCCAGAAGAGGGATTGCTGGGTCATATGTTAACTCTATTCTTAATTTTATGAGGAACCTCCATACATACTGTTTTTCATAGCGGTTGTACCCATAGCAGTTGGGAACTTGCATTCCCACCAGCAGGGGGTTCCTTTTTCTCCACAACCTCTTCAACACTTGTTATTACTTGTCTTGTTGATAAGAGCTGTTCTAACAGATGTAAGGTGATATCTCATTGTGGTTTTGATTTACATTTCCCTAATAACTAGTGAAGTTGAGTGTTTTTTCATATATCTGTTGTCTGTTTGTATGTCTTTTTGGAAGAAGTGTCTGTTCAGGTTCTCTGCCCATTTTTTAATTGGATTGTTTGGGTTTTTTTGTTGTTGAGTTGTATGAGTTCTTTATATATTTTGAATATTAGCCCTTTATCAGAGGTGTAATTCACAAATATCTTTTCCCATTCAGTTGGTTGCCTCTTTGTTTTTTGATGGTTTCTTTTTCTGCGCAGCTTTTTAATTTGATGTTGTCCCATTCATTTATTTTTGCTTTTACTTCCTTGTCTTTGAGGTCAAATTCATAAAATCCTCTTTGAATGCAAGGTCCATAAGTTTAGTACCTATGCTTTCTTCTATGCAATTTATTGTTTCAGGTCTTATGTTTAGGTCTTTGATCCATTTTGAGTTAATTTAGTATATTGTGACAGCAGTGCAGTTTCATTCTTTTGCACGTGGCTTTCCAGTTTTCCCTGTACCATTTATTGAAGAGGCTGTCTTTTTTCCATTTTATGTTTTTGGCTCCTTTGTTGAAAATAATCTGCCCATTTACATGTGAGTTTATTTCTGGGTTCTCAATTCTATTCCATTGGTCTGTGTGTCTGTTTTTGTTTTTCTGCCAATATCATACTGTTTTGATTATTGTCACTTTGTAGTATAAATCGGAGTCAGGGAATGGGATACCTCCAGCCTTGTTCTTTTTTGTCAGGATTGCTTTGGCTATTTAGGGTCTCTTGTGATTCCATACAAATCTGATGATTTTTTTTGTTCTATTCCTTTAAAAAATGGGATTATGATGGGGATTGCATTAAATCTGTATATTGCTTTGGGTAACATGGCCTTTTTAACTACATTGAGTCTTCCAGTCCATGGACACAGATTATCTTTCCATTTCTTTGTGTCTTCTTCAGTTTCTTTTAATAATGCCTTACAGTTTTCAGTGTATAGGTCCTTCACCTCCTTTGTTAAGTTGGTATTCTATGATGTATTCTTTTTCTTGCAATTGCAAGGGGAATTTTTTTTCCATCTTTTTCTGAAATTTCATTGTTAGTGTATAGGAAAGCAATGGATTTTTGTACATTGATTTTGTATCCTGCAACTTTACTGTATTTGTTTATTGTTCCTAATATTTTTTTGGTGGAGTCTTTAGGGTTTTCTGTATAAAGAATCATGTCATCTGCAAAAAGTGACAATTTAACTTCATTCCCAATTTAGGTGCCTTTTATTTCTTTCTCTTACCTTGTTGCTATGGGTAGGACTTTCAATACTATGTTGAATAACAGTGGTGACAGGGGATATCCCTGTCTTGTTCCTGATCTTAGAGGAAAAGCTTTCAGTTTTTCACCACTAAGTATGATATTAACTGAGGGTTTGTTATATATGGTCTTTATTTATTTATTTATTTTAATTTTATTGGGGAACAGTGTGTTTCTCCAGGGCCCATCAGCTCCAAGTTGTTGTCCTTTAATCTAGTTGTGGAGGGCGCAGCTCAGCTCCAAGTCCAGTCGCCATTTTCAATCTTTAGTTGCAGGGGGCGCAGCCCACCATCCCATGCAGAAATTGAATCGGCAACCTTGTTGAGAGCTTGCCCTCTAACTAACTGAGCCATCCGGCCGCCCGTCTGGAAGCTCAGTGGCAGCTCACTGTCTCAATCTAGTTGTGGAGAATGCAGCTCACTGGCCCATGTGGGAATCGAACCAGCAACCTTGTTGTTCAGAGCTTGCGCTCTAACCAACTGAGCCATCCGGCCACCGCTATATGGTCTTTATTATGTTGAGGTACTTTCCTCGTATACCTATTTTATTAAATATTTTAATCATAAATGGATGCTGTATCTTGTCAAGTGCTTTTTCTGCATTTATTGATATGATCAAATGATTTTTGTCCTTTATTTTGTATATGTGATGTATCACATTGATCAATTTGCATATGTCGAACCATCCTTGTGCCCCTGGAATGAACCCCACTTGATCATGATGTATAATCTTTTTAATATATTGTTGTATTTAATTTGCTAGTATTTGTTTAGGATTTTTGTGTCTATATTCATCAGAGGTATTGGTCTATAAGTTTCTTTGTGTGTGTGTGTGTTATACTTACCAGGTTTTGGTATCAGGGTAATGTTAGCCTCATAAAATGAGTCAGGAAGTATTGCCTCTTCTTCAATTTTTTTTGGAAGAGTTTGAGGAGGACAGGTGTTAAATAATCTTTGAATATTTGGTAGAATTCACTAGTGAAAGCATCTGGTCCTGGACTTCTGCTTTTGGGAAGGTTTCGGTTGACTGATTGAATTTCCTTACTGTTGATCAGTCTATTTAGATTTTGCAGTTCTTCGTGATTCAGTCTAGAAAGGTTACATATTTCTAAGAACTTGTCCATTTCTTCTAGGTTATTGAATTTGGTAGCATATAGTCCTTCATAGTATTCTTGTATGATTCTTGGTATTTCTGTGGTATCTGTTGTGACTTCTCTTTCATTTCTGATTTTGTTTATTTGTGTCTCTTTCCTTAGTGAGTTTAGCACAGGGTTCGTCAATTTTATTAATCGTTTCAAAGAACCAGCTCTTTGTTGCATTAATTTTTTCTATTGTCTTATTGTTCTCTATTTCATTTAATTCTGCTCTAATTTTTATTATTTCAGTTCTTCTTCTGACTTTGGGTTCTTCTTTTTCTAGTTCTTTAAGATGTAATGTTAAGTTGTTTATTTGGAATTTTTCTTGTTTCTTGAGATAGGCCTATAATGATATAAATTTCCCCCTTAGCACTGCTTTTGCCACATCCCAATAATTTTGATACGATGTATTTTCATTCTTATTTGCGTCTATGTATCTCTTCATTTCCTGTTATTTCTTTTTTGACCCAGTGGTTCTTTGACCGCATGTTGTTTAATCTCCATGTGTTTGTGGGTTTTCCCCCTTTCTTTTTGCAGTTTATCTCCAATTTCAAAGCATTGTGGTTTGAGAATATGCTTGTTATGATTTCAGTCTTGTTAAATTTGCTGAGGTTAGTTTTGTGTTCCAACATGTGGTCTGTCCTTGAGAATGTTCCATGTGCACTAGAAAAGAATGTATAGTTTGGTGTCCTAAGATGAAAGACTCTGTAAATGTCAGTTATTTCCATTTGGTCTAATGTGTCATTTAAGGCTGCTATTTCCTTATTGATTTTCTGTTTGGATGATCTATCCATACTACCAATAGTGTGTTTAGGTCCCCTATTATAATTGTGTTTTTGTCAGTTTCTCCCTTCAGTTCTGTTCTTAGTTTCTTTATACATTTTGGTACTCTCAGATTGGGAGTATATATATTGATAAGTGTTATGTCATCTTGTTGTATTGTCCCCTTTATCATTATGAAATGTCCCTCTTTGTCTCTTGCTACCTTTTTTATCCTGAAGTCTGTTTCATCAGATATAAGTATGAATACATCCACTTTTCTCTGGATGTCATTTGCTTGGAGTATCATTTTTTACCCTTTCACTTTGAGTCTGTATTTGTCCTTGCAGCTGAGATGTGTCTCTTGAAGGCAGCATGTGCTTGGGTTTTGTTTTTTGATTCAATCTGCTACTCTGTGCCTTTTTATTGGTGAGTTCAGTCCATTTACATTTAGGATGATTATTGATATATGAGAATTTCCTACAGCCATTTTGTCTCTTGTTTTCTGGGAACTCGGTGTCTCCAGTGTTTCTTTGTCTTTGTGTTTCTGTCTATTATTTTAGTTTGTTGGTATTCTATGACTTTTTTCCCCTCTGTTTTCTTTTTTCTGTGTTATATGTCTCAGTTCTGGGTTTTTTTTTGAGTGGGTACCATTAAGTTTATTTAAAGAAAGTTTCATATATACAGCAGTTCTTTTTCTTCAGCATGAATCTTATCTCCGTTACCCTTTACAAATGCATATTTTTACCCTCTCCTTATTTATGTTTTTGTTGTCACAAATTATCCCTATTTATGCTGTGTTTTCATTTCTGAGTTGAAGTAGCAAATTGTCTTCTTTTTTAAAAAAAAATGTTCTTATCTCCTTTACCCTTGAGGTTATATTTAAGTGTGTAGTGCCCTATTTTGTGTAGAGGTTGCCATTTCCTGCCTCTGTCCGTCTGTTAGTAATGTTACTCATAGTTTGTATCCTTTTGTCTTTTTGTTTCAGGTAAAATAACCTCCTTCAGTATTTCCTGTAATGCAGGCCTTGTGGTGCAAAATTCCCTCAGCTTCTGTATATCTGGAAAGGTCTTTATTACTCCTTCATATCCAAAGAATAACTTTGCTGGATATATTATTATTGGCTGGTAATTTCTCTCTTTCAATATTTTGAATATTTGATTCCACTCCCTTCTGGCTTGTAGAGTTTGTGCTGAAAAAGCTGATTAAAATCTGATGATAATGGGCTTTACTTTGTAGGTTACTGTCTTCTTTCCCTGGCTGCCTTAGGAATTCTTTCTTTGTCATTAATTTTTGACTGTTTCAATATAATGTTCCTTGAAGAAGGCCATTTAGGATTGAGGTAATTAGGTGTTCTGTTTGTTTCTTGGATTCGAGGATCCAGTTCTTTCCATAGGTTTGGGAAGTTCTCATTGACTATTTGAAAGACTCTGTGTTCCCTTCTCTCTCTCTTCTCCTTCTGGTATACCCATTATTCTTATATTGCTCTTTTTGACAGAGTCAGATAGTTCTTATAAAATTCTTTCATTTCCTTTAACTCTCAAGTCTCTTCTTCCATCTATGTCATTTCCAGATTTGTATCTTCGATATCACTAATTTTTTCTTCCATCTGGTCAGCTCTATTTGCTGTCTTCATTATTACATTATTCATCTCTTTTATTGAATCTTCAACTCCAGAATTTCTATTTGGTTCTTTTTTAAAACTTCAATCTCTTTGGTAAAATACTCATTTGTTCATTGATTGTACTTCTGAGTTCATTAAACTGCCTATCTGACTTTTCTTGCATCTCGTTGAGTTTTTTCAGAATTGCAGTCTTGAATTCTCTGTCATTTAAGCCACATATTTCCATGTCGTTAAGTTTATTTTCTGGAGACTTTTCATTTTCTTTCTGAGCTGCTTTGTTACCTTGGTTATGCATAGTAGTCAATGGCTTGTTCCTCTTCCTAGGCATCTGCAGAAAGGAATTCTGCAGCAGATTGATACAAATAGGTCTTTCTTTTGTTTTCCAGTAGGTAGCGCTGAAGTTTGATTTTCTATTGCTCTGTTCTGGCTTCTTGTGGTAGAAGATTCTTGGAGAGGTGGGCGTCTCCTATGTGACCAGGTCACCTCGGTCTCAGGGATGCACCCCTTTGGGAGGACGTGGTGGGTGATGGGGTTCTGAGCTCCTGCAGTCCCAGTGCTGCCCCTGCAGCCAGATGCAGAGCTGTGTGCCTCAGCACCCTGGGTGCTCCTGCTGGGATCGGCCCAGAAAGTAGGCTGGGAGAGGTGGCTGGTGTGCTTGTGGCTATGTTCTCCTCCGAGTAATGGCGACTGCCAGATCACAGCTGCTTCGCCCCCTTATTTTTTCCTTTGTCACTGGAATTAACCGCAGTGAGCTCCTCAACAACTGTCTTTCTAGTTCTCAGGGCTGTAGATATTCTGCTTCTGTTTCTTCTGGGGCCTGCTTCTAGCACTTGGGAGGGCGTGGGGGAAGCGAGTTCTGGAAAAGGTGGGGTTTGGCGGCCAGGCTTCATGGCTTTGTTTTCTGCCTGGCAGTGAGTGCTGTTAGACCACAGCTGGCGCGCTCCTGTATTTGTTCTTTGCGCTGAAGTCAGCCCCAATCCCTGAGTTCAGCCCTATTGTATGCTGATCTCTCAGGCAGTATTGCTCAGAGCCAGAGAGGGCACCTTCGGGCTCAATCCTCCCCTCTCACAGCAGTGAGCTCCGGGCTGTGTCCGCTCACCCATCTCTGAACTTCCCCCTTCTGTCCTCCCTTGCTCACCCTGATTTGCCCACCTTGAGACGTTTCGCACAGATCTCTCAGATGTGTTTGTGTCATGCAGGGAATCTTTTGTTGAATTACAGCTGTTACACTTGTAACTTCAATGGGAGAGGTCAAAGGAGACCCCTCACGCCACCATGTTTCCCACTCTTTGTTTTTCATTTGGCAAAATGCAATTCATCATAGAGGACCAGCTTCAATGCATGTGTTTTTACCCAGCCAGGTAGAAATGATCACTGTCTCATAGCTGACCTCATAGCATTCTGTTCCTACTGCCAGAATTTCACTTGTTTTATTGTTTTCTCTCCCTCTGACTGCAAGTTTCCTGAAGAAAGCAAATGTGCCTAATTATTCTCTGCATATCAAGAGTTTAGCAAAGTTGATCATTCATTCATTCCATCACTAAACACTGATTGAGCACCTCTTATGTTCTATGGACCATGGATATACAGTTAAAAAGAAATAGTCACTGCTCTCAAAGAACTCCAGTCTATTGTGGGAGAGAGAGTGCTACATAAATAAATATAGTTATTAATGACTTCCAGGGAATGTCAGGAGGGTTGTGATTTCTTCTTCATGCTATTCTGGATTATGTGCATGTTTAATATTAAGATTTTGTAAAATAAAAATATATTGCTATGCTACTTTCAATTGGAAACAAAGAATTGATGACAGGATTGTATAAGGCATAATGGGGGCACCAAAGAGGAAAGTAAAGGGAAGACAGGTCAAGAGAAGCTTCGTGGAGGAGTTTCATAGTGGGCTCCATCTATTAGAGTCACTTCAGGTGAGACAACAGAGCATGAGCCTGGGCCCTGTTTCCCCACCCAGCAGTGCACTAAGAAGGCTAAACTACACTCAGAAAATTATTTTCTGACTTTGCAGTACTGTGTTTTCTTCATTCATATCTTCTAAATTATGTGCTTTAAAAAAAAGAAAGTACACCACATCTCATGCCAGAAAAAAATTAAAAACCACTCAAGTGACTTTCTAGCACAATTTCAAGGCTGGTGTTGTTACCTTGTGGTATCTACTATTCTCTCATTCGTTCACTAAAAAATACTGAGTACCACCTGAAGGTGTGTACTGTCCTATGATCAACAATGGCTCATTAATTTCAATTATTATCTATGACTAACTTTTAAAATAGCTGTATTTTTATATTTCAGACACTAAGTTCCTTAACATTTTTTCCTATGATTTTCCCAGAGAAATGTATTCTACCTATACCTGCCAGTCCTCTCCTTGCCTTAGCCCCTGCCACATTCCATCTTTGGGCTCCCAAACTTTAATGCATTATTGATTATTTAAATTCTGGGGATAAAAGATGAATGAGGCAGAGTCCCTGCCTTCAGAGGACTCACATTCTAGCCAACAGGGGCTTGGGTAGAAGAATAACTTCAGGTCTCCATGTCACAATACAATAGTTTCTTACAGGATGTAATGGTGAAACTCTCTCTAGGCATCAAAGTTTTAATCAGACATGATTGCAAAGGGGCTAATTGCATGAGTTAATAGTTTTTAAGATCAAATATTTCTAAAGAGAACAGATTTTTAGATAATTAAGTAAATATTTGTGGACATGACAGGGAGGAGATCCAATTGGTAAATTGATAACATTTACGATTTTGATACCTATTTTGTATGGGCTTTTCACATAAATGTCATGTTTTGATATTAAAGTAACATGTTATACAAGTTTATGACTTTTGTAATGAGGTTTGTAATATTGTAGAATTGTATGCTTACTTTTGCCTTTCTTACACTGAGATTTATTTTGAAATAATGCTTTTTGAAAAATCTAAATGAGTGCTAAATTTAATTTTTAAAGTTAAAGCAAAAAGTGTATTTTGTAAATTAGCTTTGCAAATTAGCTTTGCTCCCAATCTTTAAAATAACTACTTTGTGATAGTTAGAGTAGAAGTTCATGTTGTATAGGTTGTTGTGATATTATGATTTATAATAAGAAAGACATGTTTGGTCTTGGTCCCCATTTCTGGCACAGAGCCTCTAAAACCCTTGGAATTTCCTAAACTACATGAAAATTATCTTGATATTTATAATAAACCTCTTTCAACCACACCTCAGTTTATGCTAATGAAGTGACTTTTATAAAGCACCTAAGTATGCAGACTGGTTGCCAGGGGAACCAACCATGAATAGAGGGTTGGAACTTTCAGTCCCACCCACTGATTTCCCAGGAGGAAAGAGGGGCTGAAGATTGAATTAATCACCAGTGGCCAATGAGTTAATCAATAATGCCTATGTAATGAAGCCTCCATAAAAACCTCAAAGGAGGGGGTTCAGAGAGCTTCCAGGTTGGTGAAACAAAATGTTTCCATGTACTATCATGCTGGGACCCAAACTCCACTGGGACAGAAGTTCCTTTGTTTGGAACCTGGCCCTATGTACCTCTTCATCTCGCTGTTGATGTGTATCCTTTAAATAGTAAACCGGTAATCTAGTGAGTAAACTGGTTTCCTGAGTTCTGTGAGCCGTTCTAGCAAATTAATTGAACCCAAGCAGGGGATTGTGGTAACCTTTGATTTATAGCCGGTCGGTCAGAAGCACAGGTAACAATGTGGACTTGTGATTCGCATCTGAAGTGGAGAACAGTCTTTGGATTGAGCCCTTAACCTGTGGAGTCTGATGCTATCTCTGGGTAGATGGTGTCAGAATTGAGTTGCATTGTAGGACACTCAGCTGGTGTCAGAGTATTGTTTGGTGACGTGTGGGAACCTGCCCCCAACCACTGCCCTGTATACACACATTGGAACTGGTAATTAGAATTGGTCAGTGTGCAAACCTCCAGTTATAAGAAGAGTAAGTTCTGGGGATCTCATGTACAGCATGGTGACTATAGTTAATAATTCTGTATTGTGTACTTGAAAGTTGCTAAGAGAGTAGATCTTAAATGTTTTCACTATAACAACAAAAATTGTGATTTTTTAATGGATATGTTAACAATGTTACTGTGGTTATCATTTCACAATATAAAGTGTATCAAATCATCATGTAATACACCCTAAACTTATACTATGTTCTATCTCAGTAAAGCTGTAGCGGGGAAAGGCATGAAGGACCCTCTATAACAGTGGTGACTCCTGGGGTTCAATAGCTATGGAGACCGGGCATACTCATGACAGCTTCCCGACTGCTCCCTCTCCACTTCTATTCTCTAAGCATCTAAAGCACAAACTTCTAGGGATAGAGAGCCTAACTGAGCTGCTTAGTCTTGATCCAGTATGAAAGGCTATTTTTTTATTGGCTGGTGTTTTGCAAATGTCCAAGATCTAATCACTTGTGACCAAGGCAGCAAGAGCAGATGACATGAAGTTTGGCAACTTATGCATAACCAACAGCTAGGACTGCTTTGTCCTAAGGAGTCTATAAATGTGTCAGGTACCTAGAGTTTCATGGTCTGTCTAGTTCACTTCTATAACTGGCTTTCATCCAAATGACTGTGGTATTCATATTTTTATAGCAGGCACTACTCAGGGTGCTAGACTTTGAGTTACTAATTGTAGAATGGAATAAATATTTCATTAAAGAACAAACTACATGTTACAATATTCCAAGAGTCCTGAATCTTTAGGATAACTCTGGTAGTAAAGCTGATAATAATACAAGATATTATAAAACAAAATATCACAATGGAAAGATCAGCCTAGGTACCAAAAAATGGAGTGTCAGTTTTTAAACTTACGTTTTAGAAAAGTAAAGGTAACTTACAGCACTAATAGTAAGCATAAACTCTTGCTTGAGCCTATAACATCTGGAAGGGTATAAAGGTACTATTCCTTACCAGAAAGAGAAATCTTATTATCACATAATCAGACCACAAATGAAAGACAAAATTAAGCCAAAAAGCAGAAGTTTGCTTTTTGTATCAAGGTCCCTGTCAGTACTTAGAGGCCACGTCAGAGAGGCATTTGGTAATCTCTTCCTTCTGTCTTTGTTCCCCCAGTAGTTTTACCCCTCCCTTGGGCTCCTGCCTTCACCCCAGTTCCACTCAATTGATCACTTTGGTTTTCTCCTCAGTAAGACTGACTGGGTAGCATCTGTGCTTGGGAGAGGATTGTAGGTCCTTCCGAGAAGGGAAAGCCTCCACCAGACCAACTCTGCTCTCTTCTGTTGCTGACACTGATCACTTTTATAACAAAATGCAAAGGGTTGTTATGCTCTACATCTTTCCTCCACTTAAAAAAGATTCCTCCCAGGGTAGAGGGTGGGGAGTGAACAGGGGGATGATGGGAGAAGAAAAGCCTGCCTGCTACACAATCTTAATGAAAATTAATGGAGATTAGACTCTGTGAAGCCCTGGCATTGCTATTGCCGGCTTTCACATTAAATTAGCTTGCTCTCCCTAGAGTACATGTAATTTTCATTCAAGTTGATTCAGTCCCAAACAGGAAAGGAAGAACAGATTGCACTATGTTAAAGCTTATATTCACGAATGACACAGGAGCTATTGCAAATGCATATGGAATTTTTGGGGTTTAAAAACAATCCATTTGTGAAGTTTCTATAGATATATAGATTGTGTGTGTGTGTGTGTGTGTGTGTGTGTGCGCGCGCATGTGTGTATCTGCATAAATTTAAGTCAAAGTGAAAACCTTTGCCCTTATTTGATGAGATTTGTGTTTAATTTAGTGAAATTTGGATTATGGTAGGAGTTTATAAAACCAGGAGTTTATATTTGATAAGGCAAAAATTCACACAAAGCTAAATAGGAAAAGCATAAACCTAAAATTCCTGATATTTCCAAAATCTGTCATTACAAAAAAAAGAATGTAATGCTGTTGATATTAGCTTTTTTAAATTAAACATTTAGAGAAGAGAGACATAAGACAGTCAATGTGGTAAAGGTGAATTTTCTTTAATTAGAGAGCTCTGAACTCAAACTATAGCATGCGGCCGTAGTCATTTTTGCTGAAATAATGCCATCTCGTCTGGTTATTGAGACTTCCACTAAGATTTATGTGCGCTAATTAGACATACTATGATTTCATTCTTCGCTTTAATTGTATAGCTAATTAATTTTATTTCATTATTAATGCTTTTGACAACAAATCCAATCCAGATTTCTTATTAGTTCATCACAAGTCCTGCCAATTCCAACTCCAAAGTATCTTTATTTCTACCGCTAATACCACGCCTACCATTCTCCCTCACTCAGACGATTGGCATAGCCTCCTAATGGTCTCCTCCTGTCTTTTGCCCTGGTCCGTCTCCTCTCTGTCCTCCACATTGCAGGCAGAAGGAGTGTTTGCAAATGCGCAATGTGGAGAGAAAGACACAGTTTTTCCTGTGGCCTACAAGGCCCTTACCTACTTCCCAGTATTATCTTCACAAACCACTGCTCAGGCCGTGTCTTTCAGAACCTCATACTGGCTTCCAGCCACAGAGCCAGCCCTACACATGCATCTAGGACCCTCTGTCCAGAATCCTCTCCCCTAACCTCTTTACCTAATTAATTCCCAAGTACGTTCAGGTCTCACCTCAAGAGCCACTTCCTTCAAGAAGCCTGCCCTGAGCTCCTTCCCTGACTAGATCAAATGCTCTTCTTAAGGACTATGATTAGTGCTATGTAACTCTCAGTAACTAGTAGGACTTTCACAGTGACACTAATTTATTGGTTTGGTGATTATTTGCTTAATGTCTCTCTCTCCTACTTGACTGGCAGTTAAATGAAGAGAGGAATCATGTCTGTTTTTGCTCACTCCAGGGTCTAGAAGGGTACTCTGGCACGTAATTGGCACCCAGTAAGTCTGTGTTGTATGAATAACATGAAAATAGCTTAAAGTAAATATAAGTACACTATGTGTATGGATTAAAATGTATAGATGCAAAATTATTATCATGCCATGAATGCAACTATTATAATAATTAAGAGAAAAAAACAAAACTCAGTTTAGGTTTTTATTTATTTGTTTGTTGGGAGATATTAAATCATTCAAAGGGTTGTTTTACTAAAATGGTTAGTTTCTCATGCCATCCATGAATATAAAACAATCAAACTATGTATGTCAGCCTCAAGCTCCTATGATATCCTTTCTACACTCCAAAGTTAAAATTTTATGGGCTCATGATTTTGAAAAATTAAACTGATTTTCAATTTTAGCTTTGAGTTTTATAGCTTTTAAAAAGTAATGAAAATACTACAAAAAACTTACAATGAAAAGTATTACTAATGTTAAGTATAGGAGGAGGAATAGCAACAATTTAAGAAAACTGGGTTTATTGTGCTCTGTTTTATAGCTAGGTGGTTTCTGAAAATGTATATTTCTACATCAATAAATATTGCTGTTTGTGAATTTTTCTTTGCTTGGATCTCATGCAGGTTTAAATGCATTTAAAGATTAGGATAATTAACTTTTATGGTCAGAAACGTTTGATTCTAAGTTTATAATTCTTGATACTTTCAGTAAAATAGACATGTGTGAACAGTCTGGAAGAAAAAATTCCATTACCACATCGAACAGAAACAGAATTAACTCCTTAATGTTCTATGCAATCTTTGAAGGGATTTTCCCCACACAGTGTACTATATAGCGTCTAATAGCTTGACTATTTAAACAGAAATATTTTGCCTGAGTCAGACATTAGCAATTAGATACTTTGATGATGTAAGAAAAGTACTCTTAAAACAAATCATGCTAATGATTTAAGAGCACTTTGTGGTTCTTGTTCATGGTTTATCCATATCATCTGAAAATAGTGTGTGGCATAAGGAGGCATTTAATATTTGTTGAGTGATAAAATGCATATGTAAGTCTAATTTTAAAGCTTGGTTGATATATAAAATATAGATCTTTCATTTTTGAAAATTAATTCCTAATTCAGCTAATCTTAATGGCTTTGCAGTAAGTGGACCTGTGGGTTTCATGCTTCAGAGAAAATGAAGGCACATTTCATTTGTAAAGAGGAGAAATTCTTTTCAGTGAGTTTTTAATGTCTAAAAGAGATAGAATGAAATATTCAGTTACTTGTGATTTAATTAATACTCAGTTTATTCAAGGTTTTAAATTCAACTTATAGATACTGATGTTTAATTTGTAATCTAGTACTTGTGTATTAAAGTACAAGATAAGGACTTTCACTTTTTCTTTGATTTCTAAGAGATCATAAATCTGACAAATTTTCTCCTAATTGTTTATTTTTTAAATACCAAAGATACAAAGAATGGTATAATATATACTGATACGTATGTACCACTGCCTTAAGAAGTAAAGTATTACAGATACTTTTGAACATGCCAGACTACTTCTGAAATGTATTTTCTACCCACCCCCGCTGCCACCAATGTTCTAAATCATAGTGTATAAACATTTGCTATAGATAATATGGTATATTGTTTTGCGTGCTTTAAAACTACGTAAATAGTATGTCACAGGTTGGGCACTCCAGAAATAGATGCTGACATTGAGTTTGGAATGTTTCTGTGGCTTGTCTTTTCATTCTTCTTTAAAATATGTAATCATTTGCTAGATAGAAGTTTACATTTTTTCACACTTTTTGTAGTCAAATTTATCAGTCTTTTCCTTCACACTTTGTATTTTTGTATATTAGTTTTAGGATCGCTCTCTACCACAGGTCATAAAGATATTCTTCTACATGATAAAGTTGTGTTGTTCCTACCTATGTCTTTCACTGCTCTGATGGTTAATTTTATGTGCTAGCTTGACTGGGCCACAGTGTGCTCAGTTACTTGGTCAAACATTATTCTGGGTGTTTATGTGAGGGTACTTTTGGATGAGATTAATACTTAAATTGGTGGATTCAAGTAAAGCAGATTGCCCTCCCTAATGTGGGTGGGCCTCATCCAATCAGTTGAAGTCCTGAATAGAACAAAAATGTTGACTCTCCCCTGAGTAAGAGAGAATTCTCTAGCTGACTGCCTTCAGACTTCATTAGCAACAGTGACTCCTCCTTCCTTGTGGCCTTTTAACTGGGACATTGGCTCTCCTTGGGTCTCCCACCCTGAAGATTTTGGGTTTAACAGCCTCCATAGTTGTGTGAGCCAATTCCTTATAATAAATCTATCATGTATATGTCTGTCTGTCTGTCTGTCTGTCTGTCTGTCTGTCTGTCTATCCATCTATCTATATCTCCTATGCGTTCTGTTTCTCTGGAGAACTCTAATACAACCCTCCGGGAAATAATTTTTGTGTATGTGAGGGAAATAAAGATTTAGTAGTACATTTGTGCAAACAGAAAGCCAAGTATTCCATTGCCATTCTCTAAACAGTCCATCCTTTACCCACTGATTTACAATGTCTCCTCTGTCATAATGTTGTAAGTTGGCACAGTGTCCTAATTTAATATAGCTTTAAAATGAATCTTGATATCTGGGAGAACAAGATCTCTTTTTCCCTTTTCTTCCAGTTTATTAGGACCCTTTTCTTTTCCCTGATATAAATTTTACACCCATCTTATCAAGTCCTCAAGAAGATGTGTCTTTTTATTATAATTTCATTGCATTTTATTAATTTAGAGAGAATCAATATATTTATACTATTAAATTTTCCTCTTCCTAAATTTATTTAGGCCATAAAGCTCTTACACATATGTTTTTAATGTTTACTCATAAGTCCTTTTGTTTTTTTGGGGGGTACCAAGGTTCTGTTTGTTGCTGGTATAGAGAAATGCCATTGATTTTTTTAATAATTGATTTTAAGTAGAGTAAACTTACTGAACTCACTTGTTAAGTCTAATAATTTACTTGTTGATATTTCTTGGATTTTCTTTGTAGACATCTGTGACTAATGTCAGATTTTTTAAGCTCTTTTTCTAATCTTTTTTTTCCCCCTTCTTCCGCCTTCTCGCCCACCCCCACTCCAGTTCAAGCCATTGTTTCTCAGTCTAGTTGCGTAAGACACAGCTCCGTGGCCCTGCTGGTATTATGAGCCTTGTGTTCCCCCCAGCTGAGGCAGTCGGTCACCAGTCAGCTACTCACAGCAACTCAGGGCAGCTCTGGCTGGCTGCCGGCTGCTCACACTGGCCACCGGCCGCTCCTGGCAGCACACAGTAGCCCACGGCAGCACACAGCAGCTCACGCCAAGCTCAGGCTGCTCATGGCAGCCCAGCTCCAGGGAGAGCCGTTGTTCCCACCTGAGCCACCGGGCCGGCCCTCTAATCTTAATGGATTGTATTTCTTTTTCTTGTCTTACTGCAAGGACTAGTCCTCTCAAGGTGAAAGAGAAGTAACAAAAGCAAGCATTCTTATCTCATATCTGATTTTAAAGGGACTGCTTCCAATGTTTTACCCTCAAGTGTGATGTTGTTGGAGGTTTTTTTGTAAATACTTTTGATCTTATTAGGGATGTTGTTTCTTTCTGTACTGACTTACTAAGTCTTTTTATTAGAAAATGGCTGTTTCACTTTATCAAACGCCTTTTCCGGCACCTATTGAGATGATATGGTTTTTCACCTCTAATTGATTAATACTACATTAATACATTTTATTTTTTTGCATCAACTTTTTTTTCTTTTATCACAAGAGGTAACATCCCACAAGAAAAGGGCATAAACCATACATGTATCATTTAAAAAATAATTACAAAAGATATTTTGTAATTATTTCTTTACAAAAAGAATTATTTTTGTAATTCCATTTCTTGAAATAGAATTAGAACAGTGTTGTCACCCTTAGAAGCTCCCATAAAGCTTTCCCCATCACGTCTACCACTGGACTCCCATAAGCAACACTGTCCTGATGAATGTGACAATCAGATCCTTGCTTCTCTTTATGGTTTGCCACCATCTGTAAACAATATCATTTCATTTTGCCTACTTTCAAAAAATTTTTTTCATCCATTATTGTTGTATAAGGCTTTAGTTTGTTCATTTTCATTGCTTTTAAGGACATTTTCTGCTATTCCTGTTTGCTCAAAGTTATTTTTCTTATAAATCATAAATGCATCCTAAACGTTATCAAATGCTTTTTCTATATCTATTAAGATAACCATGTAAATTTTTCCTTTAGTGTGGTGGAATTCATTAATTGGTCTTTCTAATGTCAAAATGGCGGTGCATTTCTTGAATAAGCCCAAGTTGGTCATTCTATGTATTAGTAATCTATTGCTCCTTAACAAGTTACCCCAAAACACAGCAGCTTAAATAACAAATATTTGTTATCTCAGAGTTTCTGTGATTCAGGAATCCAGGAATGGCTTGGCTGGGTGATTCTAACTCAGGGTCTCTTATAAGGTATCAGTCAAGATTTTAGCCAAGGCTATAGTCACTTGAAGGCTTGACTGGGCTGGAGGGTCCACTTCCAAGCTCACTCACCTGGTCATTGGCAGACTTCACTCCTCATCCTGTGGGCCTCTTTGCAGGACTGCTCATGATACGGCTGCTGGCTTCACCCAAAGTGAATAATCTGAGAGAGAGAGAGAGAGAGATCAATAGCTAGAAGCCATCACATCTTCAATAACCAAATCTCACAGGTGACTTACCATCACATCTGCTGTATTCCAGTGGTTATGTACACCAACCGTGATACAGTGTTGGGAGGAACTACCTGGATGTGAGGGTCATTGGGGATCATCTTGGAGGCTGGCTGTCAGTCATCATTTTTATACCCTACATATTGCTGGATTCAGTTTGCTTATCTTTTGCTCCATTTTTTAAATCTATTTTCTCAAGTGAAATTGGACTACAATTTTTTTCTTATCAAGTTTATGCTAGCCTCATAAAATGAGCTTCGTAGTGTTCTCTTTCTCTTCTCTGAAAGAGTTTGTATATAGCATCAGAATAGGTCAGAATTATTCTTTTCACTACTAGAATTCAATGTGGCCCAAAATTTTTCTTGATTCAGTTTCTTCAATGACATTTAAAGATCATTTGGGTTTTTCTATTTCTTCTTGAGATAGTTTGTGTAAATTGTGATAAAATTTGTTCATTTAATATACATTTTCAAGTTCATTGACATAAAATTGTTCATAATGATATTTTATTTTGTGTTGACTACTTTATAACAATGTCCTCTTCCTCTGATATTGGTTATTTGTGCTGTCAATCTTATTTTTATTGGTCTCATCAAAAGTTTGTTAATTTTATTAGATTTTTTTAAAAATCATTTTTTGGCTTTATAGATACCCTATATTGTATGTCGGTTTTCTATTTCATTGGCTTCTGTTCTTATTTCTATCATATCCTTCCCTCCATTTTCTTTGGGTTTATTTTGCTCTTCTTTTTTGATTTTCTTAAATTATATTCTCAGTTTATTAATTTTTAGCCTTTTTCTAATACAAATATCTTAGACCATATTTTCCTTTAGGTATTGCTTTAGTTAAATCTTATGGTTTGATTTGTACTATTCTATTGCTCAGTTCCAACTATTTTTTAAAAATTCAACCATAATTTGTCCTTTGATCCATGAGTTACTTAGATATGTATTTAATTAACTTCCAAACATATGAAGGTTTTTTTTATGTCTTTTTTGTTGCTGTTGATTTCTAACTCATGTTAGGAAAACTATGCTTGTCATTATTTTAATCCTATAACATTTGTTTGGGCTTGCTTTAAGATTGAGTATGTAGTTAACTTTCTTTCTTTTTTTTTTTTTTGCCCATTAATAGACAATTGGTAAAGAAACTGGTACATTTACACAATAGAGTATTAGCCATAAAAGAAGAATGAAATCTTACCATTTGCAATAACATGGATGGACCTAGAGAATATTATGCTAAATGAAATAAGTCAGACGGAGAATGACAAATACCATATGATCGCACGTATATGTAGAATCTAAAGAACAGAATAAACGAGCAAACTAAACAGAAATAGACTAGTCAATTTTTATAAGTGTTTTCAATGTTCCTATTATATGCCATATTTAATATACACGTATGTTTATTAAGTTACATTTATCAATCATGCTTATATTTTCGAGAATTGCTTTTCCATTTTCACTATCAATTACTGAGTGATTACATTGAGATTCTACATTATGAACGTGGATTTGCCTATTTCCCTTCATAGTTCTATCAGTTTTTAAGGCTAAATTAGTAGGCGCCTACAAATTTAAAATTGCTGAAGCTACCAGTTGATATGAACCTTTCATAATTTTAAATTATTCATGCTTACCCTGAGTAATGCAGTATGTCTTAAAGGCTACTTAGTCTAAAAGTGATTTAGCTACTGGGCTTCTAGTTTTCCAATTATAATGCAGGTGGATTCTCTTTGATTTCTTTTCTTTCCTTGTCAAGGCTCAGTTTGCATCTTCCCTTAATAATCAGCTTCAGCTAATTTCACTGTTATTTAGTAAAATCATGTTCATCTTTTGCTCTACTTCCTCAAGTAAAATTGAGCTTCATAGGCCTGATTTTTGCTTTAACTAATGAATAAAATTCCAGAGTTGACTCTTAAAAATGCAAGTCTTCATAATTAACAACAGGAATGTAAGACACAGTTGAAAGAGAGGTGCTCTCTACTCTGCAGCTACAAAAGAATGACCATGTCATAAAAGATGTTCAAAGAACCTGATTTGATGTGATTCACTTGTGTGAATATTTATAACTATACAACTACACTAAGTTCTTCTGTTCTTTATTATTATAAATGTATCCTTGGAAGGATAATACCAACAAAGACTCTGGAAATCATTGCCATGTTCTTAAAGTAATCTCCCAAAGTGCCCTGTAATTCTGATGAGCTGTATTACTCAATAATCTGATGCTCTCTTAATGCCATGTTTGACATGTCTATATTCCTATACAGAATGAATACTTGTAAGATTGTTCTGTCAAATCAGTAGATTACTAGCATTTTTTTCCCGTCTCTCACCTGCATAATAAAACGAATAAATGCCCATGACTCTACTCGATTTCTTGTTTAAAAAGGAGATTGATCATCGTGTCTCATTTATATTAACTAGCCTAATGGCTGGGCTTCAGTATTTTTGTATTCTGTGTTCTGCCTTTCTGTTGCCTGCACTGGAAGTTCACAGACCTGGGCACAGTAAAAATTGGTGGATTTGGTAGACTTTTGTCTTTGCGTTCACATCTATGGTTGTCATTAAAGAACTGCACCAGAGTTCATTCTTCCTGATCATTCTATATGTTCCCATAATTGGGGCAGAGGTACTGAGGGGAGGAGGAAGCCTCTGATTAGGCCTCTAATTCAGGTTGTGCCAAGCATTTGATACTGTCAGAAACTGTTAGCCCTAAAGGAGTATTAGGCTGCCCACTCTATCCACCAGCCACACATCAAGCTTTTCTCCTGACCAAAAAGGAAAGGGCAAAATATAAGGTTTCTTCCAGTTCAGGCTAAGACCGTATTATGTATTCAACAGAGGAAAATGGTTGCCCATGGCACTTGCCATGTACCATCCTGTCTCCAGAAGCTTTTAATCTTTTTTTTCATTCCAATTTGTCAAGTCCTTTTAATTTGGAGATAGTTTTCCCTTAATATGCCCCGTTTCTCTCCTACCTTCTTCCCAAGAAGAGAAAAATGAACCAATGTGATCGGCTTTTTGTCTGGTTTCACTGGTTCACTATGTACCTGGGGTGAGGGCAGGACTTCCATTCCAGAACAACTTCTGTGTCTCCCCTCCTGGGTGGCCAACCATACACCCATCACCTTAAGTTCTGTTCAGTTCCAAAGTAGCTGTGTTCACCACAGATTAGAATGTTGTCTCAACACCTTCCCCTTGCTTTTTTTTCTCTCTCACTCTTGCATCTGTGAAATCTATCACAAACATAGTATTCTAGCACATAGTAGGCACTCAATAAATCTTAGTTGAGTGGGTGAATGTTGAAATGATGAACACTACTTCTGAGGAAGGAGCTGAGGATCTGCTTGAGAACTCCCACAATCTTCTGTCTCTGAATAACTCTTCTTTTTGGCCATAAAAAGGTATTGTTCTCTGTAATTGAAATAACTTATTTATGATTTCCCTACATTTGGTATATGAATTCCACTACAATTGGTATATGAATTCTTTGAATTCTGGTTACTGAGGTGACAGTTTCACCAAATGCTTAGGAGTTCTGCCTTCCTGAAGGAGGCCGTGGACAGGCTAGCCCAAGCAGACACATGTGGAAACTTCTATGCTCTGAGGCCCTGAGTGAGATGAGAGCACGATACCCAGTGATGGCAGAGAATTTCAAGGCTCAGAATCTCAACATGGTTTCCTCAGTGTCAGAATTATTGCCGTAACTACATAGTTGTGTAAGTTGTTTTTACTTACTGAATGCCGGCATGGCTGGTGGTATGAAGGCAGCAAGCACACAGGTGTATGTGCCTGCAACCAGCAGGTATCTCCTCCACAGCTTGCTTAGCCCACCAGACCTCTAGCGTGTCCCCACGAAAAACAAGGGAGGCACTAGTTGCTGTGTCCACCCAATGGAATGCTTACCTCAAGTATATATTCCATACCTTGTTTGTTATCTGGGCAAACCTAAATAAAAGTTACCTTGAACTAGGAAAAGTCATAATTCTCACCCATTGTCATTCTAGAACCAGACTCTGAAGTCTCGTCCAGCCCATTCTTTAGTTTAGAAGCCAGAAACCATGCACTGTATGGAGTTAGATCATGATGCGATCCTGAAATTAGGCAGATCTGAGTTGAATTCTGACTCCCCCACTCATTGTTTCAATGATTTAGAAGATTTACTTAATTTTTCTGAACCTTAGTGTTCTTGTTTATAAAATTGGGACAATAATGCTTACTTTGTGATATGGTTGTGAAATTTAATTTGTGTGAAGTGGGAGGACCTTAAATACAAAATATTTTAATATTTCATTAGTTACTTTCCCAACTTGTGCTTAAATTGTAAAGCATGGTAGAATCTGAGAAAAAACAAATATATTTATTGGAAGTATTTTCCATGATTGAACCTGAACAGTGTAAAGTTTAGATAACTGCTACCAATTCTTCTACTTTATTTTTAGCTGTTTCTTTTTTCAAAAATCATAATGTTAATGTTTATTGCTTTGTCTTTAAAGGTTAATAAAAAAGAGAGAGATAAAGAATACATAAAGAACATCTTTTATTTTCTAAGTGTAAAATTACACTGGCAACAAATTTTAAATCTATGAGTTCTGAGTTTTATTTATTTTCACATTTTCCAAAAATACTTTTCTATTGTGCTGTGAAACAACAACAAAAAAATCAACCAAAAATTATCTCTTCCTGTAATCAAGTAAATAAAATAGTCCTCGGACTAACATACAAACTATTAATAGGACTGTTTTTCAAATCTGCTCCTCAAAGGCTGACTAAGGTCAGTTGCCCTGAGAAACAGACTCTGAGATGGAGATTTGTATGTAGTCGTTTGTTGGAGAGTGTTGAGGGGCTCACCTGTGGGGAAAATGGAAGAAATAGGATTGAGAAGAGGGAGACTCTGAAATGTGGAGCAATCCTATGGGGAGCCCCAGAGCTGGGAAGGCCCTGCACAGTAGTCCTGCCTTGAGGCAAGGGAGTTGGTCAGATGGGTCCCCATTGTCCGGTCCTCCACTGTGACTGTTCCAGGAAGGAAGGTAGAGTGGCTCTTTTTGGCTGAGGGCAATTCCCAGAGAGGAGTTAGCTGAGAGCTGGGGAGTGGGGGATAGGGCGTGGATGCCGCCTGTATCACTCACCACAGCACTCACTACACACTTCAATCAAAACATATTTAAACTTTCTTAAAGTCATGTTTTAGATGTGTATTGCAAGGTAATGGCTACTGAATAGTTAACAGCAGCAGCCAGAACTATTATCTGGAAGAAAAGTAATGAAAATAAATAAAATCCTCTTTATTTGAATGGAAACAGCCTTGCAGTGAGGAACATAATTGTTTAACATGCCGATTGTCTATTTTTTAAAAAGTCCATTTCCAAATATGCATGGCCCTCTTATTCACTTGTTAGTTGTCTTAGTGTAGCTCCTGAACATTTAATATTAGAGTTATGTTACTCTATGGCACCTGGTGACAGAGAGAAGTCTAGTTTCATTCTTTTGCATGTGGCTTTCCAATTCTCCCAGCACCATTTATTGAAGAGGCTGTCTGGCTTCTTTGTAGAAAATTATCTGTCCATATTTCTGTGGGTTTCTTTCTGGGTTCTCAATTCTATTGGTCTGTGTGTCTGTTTTTCTGCCAATAACATACTGTTTTGGTTATTGTTGCTCTTTAGTACAAGCTGAAGTCAGGGAGTGTGATACCTCCAGCAGTGCTCTTTTTTTCTTAGGATTGCTTTGGCTATTCAGGGTCTTTTGTGATTCCATACAAATCTGATGAGTTTCTGTTCTATTTCTTTTTTAAAAATACCATTGGGATTTTGAGGGGGATTGCATTAAATCTGTATATTGCTTTGGGTAATATGGTCGTTTTAACTATGTTGATTCCTCCAATCCATGAACATGGAATGTCTTTCCATTTCTTTGTCTCTGTGTACCAAAATTAACTCAAAATGGATCAAAGACCTAAACATAAGACCTGAAACAATAAAATGCATAGAAGACAACATAGGTACTAAACTTATGGACCTTGGGTTCAAAGAGCATTTTATGAATTTGACTCCAAAGGCAATGGAAGTAAAAGCTAAAATAAACGAATGGGACTATATGAAACTTAAAAGCTTCTGCACAGCAAAATAAACCATCGACAAAATAAAGAGGCAACCAACTGAATGGGAGAAGATTTTTGCAAACAACGCCTCTGATAAGGGGCTAATATCCAAAATATATAAGGAACTCACGCAAGTCAACAACAACAACAACAAAATCCAATTGAAAAATGGGCAGAGGACCTGAAGATACATTTCTCCCAGACAACAAACAAATGGCCAATAGACATATGAAACAATGTTCAACATCACTAATCATCAGAGAAATGCAAATAAAAACTACAATGAGCTATCACCTCACCCTGGTTAGAATGGTTGTCATCAACAAGACAAATAGTAACAAGTGTTGGAGAGACTGTGGAGAAAAAGGAACCCTGTTGGTGGGAATGCAGATTGGTGCAGCCGCTATGGAAGGCAGTGTTTAGGTTCCTCAAAAAATTAAAAATAGAATTACCATATGACCCAGAAATCTCCTGCGTATCTACCCAAAAAATCTGAAAACATTTATCTGTAAAGATATATGTGCTCTGATGTTCATTGCAGCTTTATTTACAGTGGCCAAGATATGGAAGCAACCAGTGTCCTTACTTAGATAGATGATTGGATAAAAAAGATGTGGATTGGATACACAATGGAATACTATTCTGCCATAAGAAAAGATGAAATAGTGCCATTTTCAATGACATGGGTGGATCTTGAAATTATTATGCTAAGTGAAATAAGTCAGACAGAAAAAGTCAAGAACCATATGATTTCACTGGTATGTGGTATATAAAACTGAAAACAACAAAGGAACAACACAAACAAATGAAGAAACCAAAACTCATAAACACAGAAAACAATAGTTCAGAGGTTACCAGAGGGTAAGGGAGGAGGAGGGTGATAGATGAGGGTAAAAGAGGTCAAATATATGGTTATGGAAGGAGAACTGACTCTGGGTGGTGAGCACAGAATGTGATATATAGATGATGTATTACAGAACTGCACACCTGAAACCTATGTAACTTTACTAACAATTGTCACACCATTAAGCTTCAGTTAAAAAAAAAAAAAAAAGCAAGGGATGGCAAGAGGGGAGGAGGAGCAACAACAGGAGTGGTGGGAGGTGGAGGGGTTGGAGGGATAGGAGAGAAAGCTCTGTACCATGGATGTCAATTAGTGTAAATGGAAAAGAATAATTGAGTCAGAAAAACCACCATTTTGCAACCATCATAGTAATAATTAGTAAAAAAAAAAAAAAAGAGATAAAAGAAATGAAAAAAATCAGTGGATGCTAAAATTATTGGTAGTTTAATGAGAACAAGATTTTTACAAAGTTTCAAAGTATCTCCACGGAGATTATTAATTACAAAGGGGAAAATGGCAACTACAGTGAGGGAACCTGGTGGTCACCACCTTAACTGAACTTGATTCAATTTAGCATAGCCAATGATGGGAAACCCATGTAATACACTAACAGGTCATATCATCATTAATGTAAAATTCCTGCCCAAAATGCATAATCTTGAATCCACTCATGAGAAAACAATAAGGCAGATCTGAATTGAGAAACATGCTGCAAAACACCTGTCTTGCATTCTTCAAAAATGTCAATGCGATGAAAGCAAAGAAAGATTCGGAAATTGTTACAGATTAAAGGAGACCAAAGTACAGTACCACTAAATGCAAGGCATACTCCTAATCTGGATCCTGAATAAGAAAAAAAGAAAATTGCCAGGAAGGATATTATTAGGCTAATCTGAAAATTTTAAACATGGGTCTTCTACTAGATGAAAGCATTGTGTCAATGTTAAATTTTCTGAATTCCATAACTATATTATGGCAATGATTCTACATTCTCATATTAGTCTTTAATAATTCATTTAAATTTTTAGCTGACTTCTTTTTCCCAACTTGTACAGCATCCAGTGTCTGCCCCAGGTGGTATCTCTCTTGAGAGGCACCTGTCTTTCCTTATATTTCAGGTTAATTGGCTGCCTGCAATCTCAGCTCTCTGATGGAGTATTAGTTTCCTAGAGCGCCATAACAAACTATCATAAATTGGATGGTTTAAAAACAACAGAAATGTATTCTCTCACAGTTCTGGAGGCCAGAAGTCTGCAATCAAGGTGTTGACAGGGTTGATTCCTTCAGGAGGCTCTGAGTGAGAATCCATTGTCTGCCTCTCTCCCAGTCTGTGGTGCCTGTCGGAAATCTTTGGCACTCCTTGGCTTGTAGCTTCATAACTCCAAATTTCTGCCTGCATCTTCATATGGTTTTCTCCTCTGGTTTTTTTTCTCTTTTGTCTGTATCCTTTCCTCTTTTTATAAGGACATTTATTAGATTTAGGGCCCACCCAGATAATCCAGGATGATCTCATCTTCGATCCTTAACTTAATTCCATCTGCAAAGACCCTTTTTTCCAAACAAGGTCACATTCACAGGTTTTGGAGGATTAGGACATAGATCTCTCTTTTTGGAGGTCACTATTCAATGCACTATAGATAGATTCAAATAAAGTTATGATTTTTGCAAATTATCTGGCCTTTCTTTTCTTTTTGACTCTAAATATAAAGCAATGCTCTCTAGCTTTTTGCATCCTAAGCAGAAGTGGAAGTCCACCATGCCGATAGTCAATAGTCAAACATATTAAAACTTTTAATATAGTTTCTGTATTTTGTGCCTTCCACTCACATGTCCGTTACCTGTGCTGGGAAGACTCAAACAGCACAGGTCTGGAATTTCTAGGGCTTCTCAGCAGCCTCTACCTCTGCGAATTTTCTCCATGTGATCATTCTAATGTGGCAGCTTCAGGGAGCTGGATTTCTTACATGGAAGCTCAGGGCTCCATAGTGTATCCCAGAGAAAGAGAGAGAGAGAGAGAGAGAGAGAGAGAGAGAGAGAGAGAGTCAGAAACGGTACAGTAGTCTCCCTTAACCTCGGGGGATACTTTCCAAGACCATCAGTAGATACCTGAAACTGCAGATAGTGTCAAACCCTGTATATACACCGTTTCCCCGAAAATAAAACCTAGCTGGACAATCAGCTCTAATGCTTCTTTTGGAGCAAAAATTAGTGTAAGACCTGGTCTTATATAATATAATATACCAGATATAATATAATATAATATAACACCAGGTATAATATAGTACCTAATAATACCAGGTATAATATAATATAATATAATGTAAGGTCTTACATTAATTTTTGCTCCAAAAGACGCAATAGAGCTGATTGTCCGGCTACGTCTTATATTCAGGGAAACATGGTTCTATGTTATTTCCTATATATACATACCTATGACAAAGTTTAATTTATAGCCAGACGCAGCAGGAGATTAAAAACAATAGCTAATAGTAAAACAGAACAATTATAACAATATACTGTAATAAAAGTTACATGAATATGGTCTCTCTGTGTGTCTCTCAAAATATCTTATTTTACTGTACTCACCTTTCTTTTTGTGATAATGTGAGATGATAAATACGTATGTGATGAGATGAAGTGAGGTGAATAAGGTAGGCATCATGACAGTATCAAGGCGACTATTGGCCATCTGCTTTGGGTGACCCTGGGTAATCGAGCCATGACAGTGTCAATGGGTGGGTGTCAGGAGCAGGCAATGTTGATGGTTGGGGATCCTCAATAGTTGAAGGTATTTTTGTTGAAACCTTTTGAAAGAACATTGTAATCAGAAATTGTTGTCTCTTTCTAGTTAACTCAGCAAAGTGTTGCTTCAGAGGTTGTAAGCCTTCGGTGACCATACAGGTGACTTCAATGCTGCATTCCATCCAAGGATTGATTCCGTAACTTTTGTAAAATAAGGGTGACTTGAACACAAGTACTGTGATTCTGTGACAGTCAATCTGATAACTGAGGGGGCTACTAACAGTGGGGATTGTCTGCAGCATGGAGACACTGGACAAAAGGATGATTCATGTCCCCGATGGGACAGAGTGGGATGGCACAAGATTTCGTTACACCCTGTGTCTACTGGGGTCAGACTGTCTACCCCTAATATGCCAAAAAACTAGTCACTAGCTTCAGTTTTTCGCATGCCCTCCAAACTAGATTGACCTTATAACTTATTATCAAGTCTTCTGAAAGTGAGTAGGAGAGCTATTAATTATTATATTGGGATAACAAGCATAAATCAGGATGGTCCTGGGCAAACTGAGACATATGGTCATCCTACTCATAGCAAGCTAGACATTTTAACCACATCTCCCTACCCGCAACCAGGACGCTTTCCTAGAAAACCATGACTTAAATACCCTCGAATCTTTGACATGCCTCTACCTTCCTTCTCTCAAGCTAGAATAGCTAGGAAAGGCAGGTTTTGTTCCCTCACTTTCTATCTGGGTAAGACTTTCTTGTACAGGTAATTTGTAATAGTTGGTCCTGTTATATCCTATTATATGTTCACATATAAATGAATTTTTAAAGTCCTTTTCTCTCATGAAAAAGCCTGGCATTTAAGTTCTCTAGTCTCTCTCTCTCTCTCTCTCTCTCTCTCTCTCTCTCTGTCTCTCTCTCTCTCTCTCTCTCTCTCTCTAGTGTGCACTTTCTCTCTCTCTGGAGATTCAAAACAAGAAGTCATCCTTGGGACATGAAGCTGGACAATGACCTCTTTTCTTGGTACCTGTTTACTTCTCCATCCCTGGATAATTAGGCTCATGGCTCAGACTTCGAGATGGAATGTCATTTAGAGAGGTCTGATATTTTGAAATATTCCCATTATCTTCACCATATAGAAAAGCAAGCAAAAAATGAGATAGACATTGCATCTACAAGATGAACAGTTAAACTCTTGGCAAACCAGAAAAGTGAAAAAAGGGTAATACACTACTGGGTTTGGATGCAATAAGGAGCTTGGAATTAGCCAGAGTATTCTAGAGCAGCTGTCAGTTCAAGGCATTAGAACTCTAGGACATTCAGGGACTTCAGGTACGGGATAAAATGACCATCAAAAGAAGAGAGGCTTGAGGAAGAGGAACATGATGGCTATGAAGTGCCTTTTGATATGGGGCAGGTTGTGTTGTTTTCTGCTTCATTTCTTAAGCCTTTTGAATGCTAATTTTTCTTTCTTCACTCAGGTGACTAAGAAAAGACTGAAACTTAAGCAGGGTTTAACTAAAATGAATACAAGGCGAGCTAATTTGCAGGGCCCAATGCAAAATAAAAATGCAGGGCTCCTTATTCAAAAAGCAGGGAGAAAGAGTGCCATTAAAGATGCTAAAATATGAAGCTTTTTCTGTCCTCTGTGATCTTTCTGTCGACATGTCATGGTGCTTTTTATTTATTTAATGTCACTTTATGTAAAGAAAAATAAAAAATTGTAATTATTAGCATAAATATTATTCATCTTTCTAGTGTGTATAGTTAGTTTTAAGTGGAAATATAACAATATTTAATTTTTATGTGGAATTAATGAACTTACACAATTTGGACTTTATAGTTAGTACGTGCCTATGTATTTTGTTTTCATTGGAAGTATAGAAAACTATACAAAGTTAATTGTTTTTATTTCACTTCTTGATACATGCACATTCTACCAATACTCTCTACTTTTGATTTACTGATGAGTAAGGAAGGACTAAAAGAAAAGGACTTATGGGTTGTCCTATCTTTTCTTTCCTTATGAGTCAGTCATCTTTTCAGCATAAGTAGTTGGCTAATATGGGAAAGTAACACAAGTAAGAAAGGATATGATAGGGTTAGTTGGTCATTCCTGTTGCTTAGGACACCATCGCCTTCTTTCCATGTTTAAAGTCCCTTCTGGTTTGAACAGAAAGATTGACTTCCCTGGGCTGTCAGGGCTACATCACTCAGTCAAGACATGTAACAAGCTTACCTAGTATTGGCTTTGAGTCTCACTGAACTCCCGTCCATCGAATGTCCACTGGACTTCTGTGCCCGCAGCCATCTTAATGCTATGTTCAGACAGGGCGGTAAGGAATTGCACATATATTACATGTATATTGCATGTATGTTCCCTGTGCTTAGGCACATGGTGTATTGTCCTTTTGGACTTCACTTATAAAAACATAAATTCAAAGATAACATTATTAAGTATTTCAAAATAAAGGCAGCAGGGTATTGACCTAGTGTGGGGCCGTGTGTGACTGCATGGGTCACAGGCCCATGAAGCTGGCCCTGAATAGCTATATCAGGGAAAATATTTTCAAAGATTCAGAAAAAAAATTCGATTTTCTTAGAAGGTGGATCTGAGGAAAATGAATGGTCCATTCAGTTGATAAACTCAATTCAACTAAAAGGCAATGTCCTAGCATCTTATTGTAGCAAAGGAATATTGACAGCCCAGGCAGTCTCTCCAACACTTGGGCCAAGAAGCAGGGCTGCAGGTAGAGCTTCCTCAATTTGGCTACATTTTTTTGGAATGAGGGGAGAAAAAAATATAGAGAACTGTGACAAAAACTAATTTCCCCCATATTTATTTGCCCCTTCTCCTGTAGAAATAGGACTGCTGATATTTAGCTGGGCAAATGGCCACTCAGAAGAAAGAAAGGCCCCTTATATTCCACCACTTCCTGCCACTGGCTATCGTCATGTGATTAGGTTTTAAATAAGAAGTGAGTGGAAATGTTTTGTATGATTTATAGAAAGTGTCCTTAAATAAAGTCTATGTATGGACTTCCTACCCCTTCCTCTCTCCTGTTGCTTAGAACATATATTTGATGGTGAGTCATCTTGGGCCATCAGACAAGGACAATACGCTTTCGTGATAATAAGCAACAAAGTAGAGGAAGCCTGGTTATCTGGTCAACCTCACAGAACATTGCTCTGAACGACCTCCCTCCAAAGCCTTAGGTAATAAAGAAATTAAAATCTCTCATGTTAAGCTGCTCTGATTATATGCAGCCAAACATATGCTAATCAATACAAGAACAATACTCAAAAAGCTCTCATTCTTCAGAATCTTTTACAGCAGCTAAAGTTCATGTATTATTAATAATTCAATCAACAAATTTGAAGCTACTCTGTGCCTGGCAATGTTCTAGACCCTGAGGATACAACTATGAACAAGACATACCAAGTTCATAGTCATGAGCTTATATTCTATTGAGGGAAGGCATTCAATCAACAAATAAATATGAAATATGGCAGGAGGTGGTAATGTGACCAACAAGTAGGAAAGGAAAGTTAAGGTGTGTCAGGGAATGCTTTTCTAACAAGATGATTGAAAGAAGTAGTAAAATTGAAAACACTTGGTTATGTGTGGATAGAACATCCAAAAAGAAATACCAACAAGTATTAAGTGGTAGCAGGATTGACAAGTCTGAAGAGTAGCAAGGCCACTATGGTTGGGGCTGAGGGAGCAAGGGGAAGAGTGGAGGAGATCTGAGGCTTATATGGTAAGGACTTAGGATTTTCTTCTGAGTGAATGATCAGAGACTTTTGAGCAGAGGAATGAAATTATCTGAGTTACATTTTAAAAGAATCTTTGTGGAAAATACAGGGGCAAGGCTAGGAGCAGAAAGACCAGGTGAAAGTTGACAGCATGGATCAGGGTGGTAGTTGTGGAGACGTGGTCAGATTCTGGATATATTTTGAGGGGGGAGCAGATGTGAGTCGCTGATAAATGGGAGGGGTGAGAGAATAAGGACTCAGGGATGACCCTAAAATTTGGCCTAATAAATACTGTTTCAATAAATATCTTGCTATAAATTCCACTGCAGGGACAGAGATTTGGGGAAAGTCAATGCTTTGTGGCACTCCCCAAGACATCCATTATAGTAGTAACTACAGTCACTATGACCTTGCATGTGCTAAATATACAAGTACTACTTCATTAAATTTTCACAACAATCCCATGGAACAGCTATTACCGTCCTTGCTTTACAGATGAGGACAGGATTTTAAGCAGGTTACATAAAGGTCAACTAGTGAGCAGCAGAGCCAATATTCAAACCCATCTTTGCCTGACTCCCAAGTGTGGGTTCCAAACCACTGCTACACAGAATTGATGTTTCTACTCTTCCATCTGTTTGAGTCGGGCTGGCACACTAAGCCCTGTGGGCCACACCTGGCCCTTCTCCTGTTTTTGTACAGCTTGTAAGCTAAGAAAAAAAAATCAGAAAAAAATATTTCATGACAGTTGAAAATTATATGAAATTCAAATTTCAGTGTCCATAAATAAAGTTTTGTTGGAGTGTGGTCATGCCCGTTCGTTTACATAGTGCCTATACCTATATGAGATCAGATAATTAAGTTCACAAACTCATCCCAGAAAAAGTGCTACATGGCCGGCCCGGTGGCTCAGGCAGTTAGAGCTCCATGCTCCTAACTCCGAAGGCTGCCGGTTCGATTCCCACATGGGCCAGTGAGCTCTCAACCACAAGGTTGCCAGTTCAATTCCTCAAGTTCCGCAAGGGATGGTGGGCACCACCCCCTGCAACTAAGATTGAACACGGCACCTTGAGCTGAGCTGCCGCTAAGCTCCCAGATGGCTCAGTTGGTTGGAGCGCGTCCTCTCAACCACAAGGTTGCCAGTTCAATTCCTCGACTCCCACAAGGATGGTGGGCTGTGCCCCCTGCAACTAGCAACGGTAACTGGACCTGGAGCTGAGCTGCGCCCTCCACAACTAAGATCAAAAGGACAACAACTTGACTTGGAAAAAAGTCCTGGAAGTACACACTGTTCCCCAATAAAGTCCTGTTCCCCTTCCCCAACAAAATCTTAAAAAAAAAAAAAAAAAAGTGCTACATACGTTATTGCTGAGTATCACTACGGTCGCCTTAAAGTACTCCCCTTAGGAAGATATGTACCGAAGCCAGTGCCTAGTCCACCCTTCAAAGCAATTTTGGAACCCTTTTTCTGGAATGGCCATCAGAGCTGTCATCATATTGCCCTTGATGTCCTGAATGTCATCAAAATGTCTTCCTTTCAATATTTCCTTTATCTTCAGGTAAAGAAAGAAGTCATTGGGGGTCAGATCAGGTGAGTATGGAGGGTGGTCCAATACAGTTATTTGTTTACTAACTAAAAGCTCCCTCACAGACAGTGCCATCTGAGCTGGTGTATTGTCATGATGCTAGAGCCATGAATTGTTGGCGAAAAGTTCAGGTTGTCTAACTGTTTCATGCAGCCTCTTCAGCACTTCCAGATAGTAAACTTGGTAAACTGTTTGTGCAGTTGGTACAAATTCCTAATGAATAATCTCTCTGATATCAAAAAAAAGTTAGCACCATCGTTGCAACAAGTTTGTGAACTTAATTGTTAGACTGTGTATTCATGCTACAGCAGCAGAGGTGACGAGTTGCAACAGAGACCATTTGACCGACAAAGCTAAAATATTTACTATCTAGCCCTTTACAGAAGAGGTTTGACAACCCCTGGCTTAGTGGGTGAATTCTGTTCTACCACTCATGAAGTGCTACACTTGTGAGACATTTCTATTATGGTTAATTTCTCTAGTGTCAGAGAAGGTACCTCTCTGTGGCAGAGTTTGTTCAGCCAGTTAAAGATTAATTACTCATGTAGTTTTGTTTTACAGTGAAAATGCAATATACAATGGAAAAGAATAATGGGGTCAGAATAATGGCAATAACCTTTGACTGTTCTCTCTCTCTCTCTCTCTCTCTCTCTCTCTCTCTCTCTCTCTCTCTCTCTCTCTCTCTCCCTCTCTCCCTCTTCCTCTCCCTCTCCCTCTTTCCCTCCTCTCAAGTAAGGGTTAAATATCGCTCAAATAAGCTATGCATTTTAAGAAACTGAGAGTTCTTGTCATTTTGACATTATTAAAGGATTTCCCTTTAGGAGCTCCTTTTGAAAAATTTAAGTTCCCAAATTTCTAGCTTTGAAACTATATCACATACCGATATATAGACCCAACCAAGTTTACTTCTACTGAATGCCAATGGTAAATAATCATGATAACAGCGATCAAGAGACACCATTCCATAGATGAACAAGGCACTTTATTTCCACCAGAAAAGAATTATGTAAGGTCTATGAACGTGGATCTCCCAGTAGAAAGCTTTGTAGTTATCTAGTGTGGAGGAAAATAAGAATATAGAAAACAAGATAAGAGCTACATATGAAAGGAGAAGTGTTCGATTTCTGTGCCAAATACAGGAAGGCTCGCTGAGCCACAGTTTTTATCTGTGACTCTAGAAGCAGCTGACATTGTGAAGCTAAGTGTGTTTGTGTATTGGTGTGATTGCTCTGGCTTGCTCTTCCAGTAAAAATCTATCTTATCTGAATTGAGCTGAAACAGCTTGTTTTCATTCATCCCATTTTGGGCCCATAGACAGTTGAGAAATCCATCCTTATAGTAGACTTGGAAAGACACCTACCTGAATTGCATTTGTATGTGAATGACTGTGCTGCCCAGACTCTTCAGAAAGCAAGGACAGATTCTCTCCTTTTTCGTCATGCCGGATTGCCTTTTGCCCTGATAAGCTATGATGCCTAATATATAAAAATCTTTGTACTATAGATATTATGTATATCTACTACTTCTGGTAACAGATATTTCCTTTGGGATCAAACTTATGTTTAAAAGTAATAGGACCAGTCTCAGGAGGTTGCATACTGTATGGGTCTGTTTATATAACATTCACTTAGCTTTATTGTGAGATATAATTCACATGCCATACAGTTTACCCATTTAAAACGTACAATTCAATGGTTTCTAATATATTCACAGGCTTGTGTGACCATCGCCACATTCACCTTAGAACATTTTCATTACCCCCCCGAAAAGAAATCCTGTACCTTTTAGCCACTATCAACTATTCCCTGCCAACATCACCATTCCACCTAGCCCTAGTCAACCACTAATCTACTTTCTGTTTCTATAGATTTGTCTATTCTGGACATTTTATGTAAATGGAATCATCCAGTTTGTGTTCCTTTGTGGTTGGCTTCTTTCATTTAGCATGTTTTCAAGGTTCATCCATGTTGTAGCATGTGTCGGTACTTCATTTCTTTTTATTGCTAAATAATATTTTATTGTGTAATATACTCTATGAAACTTTTTAAATGATAAAATTAGAGACATGAGGAACAGATTAGAGGTTTCCAAGTGTTAGGAGTGGTGGTTGTGGGCATAGGGGTTTATGTAACTGTGGCTATTAAGGGACAGCATGAGGGGTCCTTGTGATAGAACTATTAGCTATCATGACTATGGTGGTGGTCATACAAATCTACACATGTGATAAAATTGCATAGAACTAAATACACACAAACATACACAAATGAGTATATGTAAATGGTAAAATCTGAGTAAGATCAGTAGATTTTAACAGTATCAGTTTTCTGGATAGTATGTTTTACTCTAGTTATGCAAGTATTACCATCGGAAGAAACTGAGTGAAAGGTATATGGGATCTTTGTATCATTCCTTATAACTGTATGTGAATCCGTAGTTATCACAAAATAACATTTAAAAATAACAAGAGGAACTGGAAAATGCTTCAGAAATGGCAGAGTAAGGACCTCTGAAAATTAACTCCTCCATACAAGTGACAAGAACACTAGGGAAAATGCTCAAAATCTTTTTCAGAACTCTGGAAATTAACCAAAGGCTTAGAACAATTTGAGGAATGTTTATTCAAGAATAGCACTGAATCATGGCAAGAAGAGTAAGCTTAATGTGGCATTTTAACTTACCCTGTTCCCATCCTCCTCTGCCCACCTCCAGAGTAGCCTTGAAAACAAATAGAGCTACAATCATGGTGAAAACCAACAGTATAGCAGCCACTGGACGGGACAGAAGGTTGGAGCTCCTCCAAAGCCCCATTCCTTGATAGCTGTCATTATGTGACCTGTCAGGCAGTTCTCTGGAAAATCCCACTCACTGGGCTTGTCTTTATTTGACCTGACTCAGAGCTTACCAATTGTGAACAGCATTTTCCCCAGGGGTATTTGTAGAAAACAGTTAGTGGCAATTGTTTACTAGCACTGCTGCCTGACAAGGTAATAACAATTGCAACAAAGAACAAGATTCCCCAAAAACTTAAAAGGAAAATCTGGGGAATAAGATGTCAATAGCAGGCTGTGAAAAGCTCTGACATGTTCCTGGGAATCCAGAAAGTCACACACTTGTGTAGGGCTGTGTACATGCCCAGGAAAAATCTGAGAAGGCCCTAAACTTTCTCCTCTGGTTAACCATGAGGCTCCGTGCAAGCGGGAAGTGAAATTTAGGCAGAATTGTAAACTGCCTACTTGAGCATGTGAAGGCATGTCCCAATGTGCATGCAAAGGCCAGCAAACTTATTGGTTCCAAGCATTTAAGGAAATGTCTGTACAATTATTAACGCTCACTATGAAAACCAGGTGGAGACTTCAGTGTCCATCCAAGAAAAAGAATACAGACTTGACAGAATTAATTCAGGAAACTCACTAAAAAACAAATAGAATCAGCAACAACAACAAACCCCTGGGGTATGGAGGGAAATCTGATTTCCAAATTTGTTACATTATATAGTTTAAAACTTCCAATTTTCAACCAAAAATTATGAGACAAGCAAAAAGCAAGAAAGTATGGCCTATACACAGGGGAAATAAATAGTCAATAGAAATTGTCCCAGAGGAAGCTCAGATGATGCACTAACTAAACAAAGCTTTTATTTATTTTTTAATCTTTATTAAATTTATTGGGGTGACATTGGTTAGCAAAATTATATAGTTTTCTAGTGTACATTTCTATAATACATCATCTATATATTGCATTGTGGTTCACCACCCAGAGTCAGTTCTCCTTCCATCACCATATATTTGACCCCCTTTACCCTCTTCTACCATTCCCCTTCCCCCCCTTGCCCTCTGGTAACCACTAGACTGTGATCTGTGTTTATGATTTTTTGTTTGTTTGTTGAGACAAAAACCTTTAAATCACCTAGTTTTAAAAATATTCAAAGAACTAAAGGAAATCATGCCTAAAAAAACTAAAGTATGAGGATGATGGATCACTAAATAAAGAATATCAATAAATAGAAATTATATAAAGGAACCAAATAGAAATTCTGGTGTTGGAAACTACAACAACTTAAACTAAAATTCACTTCAGGGGCTCAACAGAGGATTTGAGCTGACAGAAGACCTGTAAACTTGAAGATAAATCAATTTGACCTACTCTGAGGAATGAAAAAAGAATGAAGAAAAATGAACAAAAGCTCAAAGGACCTATACCAACAAGTATAACAATATATGCCTAATGGGAATTCCACAAGAAGTGGAAAGAGAAAAAGGGGTAAAAGAATATTGGAAGCAACAATGGCCAAAATTTCCAAACTTTGATGGAAAACATTAATCTACACATCTAAATTCTAAGGAGGATAAATCCAAAGACATACACATTTAGGCACATAATAATCAAAAGTATAGAAAGCCTGAAAAAAAAAAACAAAAAAAACATATATAAAGCCAAAGACAGAGACAATCTTGAAAGCAGCAAGAAAGAAGCAACTCATCACATACAAAGGATCCTCCATAAAACTAACAGCTAATTACTTATCAGAAACTATGAAGGCCAGATGGCAGTGAGATGATATATTCAAAGTGATGAAAGAAAAGACTTGTCACTTTTTGGCGGCTGTGAAGCTGGAGAGATCCTGGCTGGCCAAAGACATCGGATCTCCTTGTAATCTAGCCCTTCGACCCTCTGCCAAAGGCTCTCAATAAAATGGTTTTATCTCCCCAGCCCAAAAAAAGAAAAGACTGTCAACCAATAATTCTATATCCACCAACACTGACCTTTAAAAATGAAGGAGAATGAAGACATTCTCAGATAAATAAAAATTGAGAGTGTTCACAGCAGCATTATGTGCAATACCGGGAACTATAAATAATCCAAATGTCCAGCAACCGATGAATGAATAAACAAAAAGTGGTATAGCCATACAATGAAATATTATTCAGCCATCAAAAGGAATGATGTTCTGATATGCTACAACGTAGATGATTCTTGAAAACATGCTAAGTGAAAGAGACAATCACAAAGAACCCCATTATATTATTCCATTCATATGAAAATTTTACAATAGGCAGGTCTTTAGAGTTAAGTAGATTTGTGGTGTGATAGAAATATTGTAAAATTGATTGTGATAATAATCACACACTCTGTAAATATCCTAAATACTATTGCATTGTGTAATTTAAATGGGTGAATTGTATGATAAAGAAATTATATTTCAGTGAAGCTGTTACCAAAGGGGGGGAGGCTAAAACAATAAAACTCGTAGAGAAAACATTGGCATAAATCTTTATGACCTTGAATTAGGCAATGGTTTCTTAGATATGACATCAGAAGCACAGCTACAAAAGAAAAAAAGATAAATTGTACTTCATACTAACCAAAAACTTCTGTCCTTCAAAGGACACCATCATGAAAGTGAAAGACAACTCAAAGAATGCAGAAAGTATTTTTAAATCATGTATCAAATAAGGGAATGCATATAAAAAAATCCAGAATTATTAAAGAACTTTTACAAAACAATAACAAAAAGATAATTAGCTCTGTTAAAAATGGGCAAAGGTATTGAATAGACATTTCTCCAAGAAAGATATGCAAATAGCCAATAAACAAATGAAAAAGTCCTCAACATCATTAGTCATTAGGGAAATGCAAATCAAAATTACAAAGAGATACCACTTCACACCCACTAGGATGGCTATAATTTTAAAGAACAGAAAATAATAAGCGTTGGTGAGGATATAGAGAAATTGGAGCCCTCATATATTGCTGGTGGGAAGGGAGAGTAATAGAACCACTTTGGAAAGTAGTTTGGCAATTCCTCAAAAATTTAAACATAGGGAGACGTCATCAAAATGGCGGCATGAAGTGAGCCTCCGTAAAGCTCCCCTGGAATTTACAACTAATCTAACAACAACTCCACAAAGGACTCCCTGCACAGCAGACAGGAAAGACGAAGAGGCCCACTACCGAATTCAAGTAAAGGTGGGCGAATCGCGCAAGCTGCTCCGAGCTCGCTGCATCCCGGAACTACCGCAGCTGCGGGAGAGGGAAGAACCCGGACTGCTAGGGCTCCGCTTATGGCCCACAGGGCTGAGGGGACAGCATATAATAAGGGTGAACCCAAATCTCACGGCATAGACCTCGGAGAAAAGTTTGAGGGAGGAAGGCTGAAAACGGTGGTTTAAGCCCTCACTGCCAAGCAGAGAACGGAAGCATTAGGCACTGAGACTAGCCGCCCCTCCCTACCCTCCCAGAGCTCACCCCGCCCCCACCTGCCCGGTGCTAGAAGTGGAACAGTAGCAGTGTCAGATCAAAAGAGCAGAATATTTGCTGTCCTGAGAACTGTGAACCGCAGACACAGATTCGCAGCCCAACTAGTTCTGGCAAAGAGGAGGGAGCTGTGGAAGCAGGACTGGCTGTGGTGGTGGAGGTCGCCGCCATTGCTCTGGGCCACCTCTCACAACTCACCCCGCCCCTGACCCCACCTATCTGGGCGGATCCCTGCAGGACTAAACAGAACCGCTGAAACATACGGCACTGAATCTGGTGTAGGAAGAGCTTTGGAACATCAAAAGCTCTTCGCATACCCACACGGACACTGCGCCCTGTGACCCAGGCGAACTATTAAAAAGAGGAGAAGTCCGTCTCCCAGGGAATCCCCCCATTGTGTGAGAAGCTGGAATAGTACCGAGAAAACATAGCACTACCGTGTGAGAGAGAGAAAAAAGGCTGCAGTCGGAGAGAAAATAAAACATTCTACCAACAAGTACTGGAAAACAAAAGAAAGACCTCTTCCTATCAACCTGTTGTAGAAGCCACTCCTGTAGATGTCTAGGAAGAGAAATAATAAATCAGTAATTGCCATTAATATCCAAGACAACAAGACAGCTCAGAAAGAAAGTGAAAAGTCTCCAGAAAAGGAACTTAAAGATACGGAAATACATGACTTAAATGACAGAGAATTCAAGGTGCAATTCTGAAAAAACTCAACGAGATGCAGAAAACACAGATAGGCAGTTAAATGAACTCAGAAACACAAAGAGCAGCATGAGCATTTTACGAAAGAGATTGAAATTTTAAAAAAGAACCAAATAGAATTTCTGGAGATTAAGAACTCAATAGAAGAAATTAAGGATGAAATAACCAGCTTAGGTAGTAGAGTTGACCAGATGGAGCAAAGAATCAGTGACATCGAAGATAGAAACCTGGAAATGACACAAATAGAAGAAGAAAGAGACTTGAGACTTAAAAGAAATGAAAGAACTCTACAAGAACTTTCTGACTCCATCAGAAAGAGCAATATAAGAATAATGGGCATACCAGAAGGAGAAGAAAGAGAGAAGGGAACAGAGAATATATTCAAACAAATTGTCGATGAGATCTTCCTGAACTTGTGGACAGAACTGGATCCTTGAATCCAAGAAGCAAATGAACACCTAATTACCTCAATCCCAACAGGCCTTCTCCAAGGCACATTGTATTGAAGCTGTCTAAAATCAACGACCAAGAAAGAATCCTCAAGGCAGCCAGGGACAAGAAGACGGTAACTTACAAAGGAAAGCCCATTAGATTATCATCAGATTTTTCAGCAGAAACTCTACAAGCCAGGAGGGAGTGGAACCAAATATTCAAACTATTGAAAAAGAGAAATTATGAGCGAAGAATACTATATCCAGCAAAGATATCCTTTAGATATGAAGGAGGAATAAAGACCTTTCCAGACATTACAGAAGCTGAGAGAATTTTCTAATACACGGTCTGCACTACAAGAAACACTAATGGAGGCTATTCGACCACCATCAACAGGGACAATTTGTGGCAACCAAAACATAAAAAGGGGGAGAGTAAAGGCCTGAACTGGAATATGGGAAAGGAGAAAGTAAGCGTGCTGAAAAACTGGAATACTCTAAATATCAAACTTTCTTTTACATAAACTTAAGGGTAACCACTCAAAAAAAATCCAGAACTGAAATATATACTGTAATAAAAGAAGAAACAGAGGGAAACATCATAGAATACCACCACACAGAAATAATAGACAACAACAAAAAGGCAAAGAAACAATGGAGACACAACCTTACCAGAAAACTAAAGATAGAATGACAGGAAATCCTCACATATCGATAATCACCCTAAATGTAAATGGACTGAACTCACCAATAAAAAGGCACACAGTAGCAGATTGGATCAAAAAACTAAACCCAACCATATGCTGTCTTCAAGAGACACATCTCAGCTACAAGGACAAGCATAGACTCAAAGTGAAAGGGTGGAAATTGACACTCCAAGCTAATGGTACCCAGAGAAAATCATGTGTAGTCATAATGATATCAGATGAAACAGACTTCAGGGTGAAAAAGATAACAAGAGACAAAGATGGACATTTCATAATGGTGAAGGGGACTGTACAACAAGAAGACATAACAGTCATCAATATTTATGCCCCCAATCAGGGAGCACCGAAATACACCAAGCAACTACTAACAGAACTAAAGGGAGAAATTGACCAAAACACAATTATACTAGGGGACTTAAATACATCATTGACAGCTATGGATAGATCATCCAAACAGAAAATAAATAACGAAATAGTAGCCCTAAATGACACATTAGATGAAATGGACATAATTGACATTTATAGAGCACTTCATCCTAAAACATCAGACTATACATTCTTTTCTAGTGTACATGGAACATTCTCAAGGATAGACCATATATTGGGACATAAAATCAGCCTCAGCAAATTTAAGAAGATTGAAATCATACCAAGCATATTCTCTGATAACAAGGCTTTGAAATTGGATATCAACTGCAAAAAGAAAGCAGGATAAAACACAAATACATGGAGATTAAACAACATACATTTAAAGAACGACTAGGTCAAAGAAGAAATTAGAGGAGAGATCAAAACATACCTAGAAACAAATGACAATGAAAATACATCCTACCAAAATTTTTGGGATGCAGCGAAAGCAGTTTTAAGAGGGAAATTTATATCATTACAGGCCTATCTCAAGAAACAAGAAAAATCCCAAATAAATAACCTCATGTTATACCTTAAAGAACTAGAAAAAGAAGAACAAATAAAACCCAAGGTCAGCAGAAGAAAGGAAATAACAAAAATCAGAGCAGAACTAAATGAAATAGAGAACAAAAGACAATAGAAAAAATTAATGTGACAAAGTGCTGGTTCTTTGAAAAGATTAACAAAATTGACAAACCCTTGGCTACACTCACTAAGATAAAAAGAGAGAAGACACTAATTAACAAAATCAGAAATGAAAGAGGGGAAGTTATCACAGACACCACAGAAATACAAAGGATCATCCAAGAATACTGTGAAGGACTATATGCCACCAAATTCAATGACCTAGAAGAAATGGACAAGTTCTTAGAAACATATAGCCTTCCAAGGCTGAAGAACTGGAAAATCTAAACAGACCGATCACCAGTAATGAAATTGAATCAGTCATCCAAAACCATCCAAAACCTTCCCAAAAGCAAAAGTCTGGCACTAGATGGCTTCAATAGTGAATTCTACCAAACCTTCAAAGAGGATTTAATACCAATCCTGCTCAAACTCTTCCAAAAAATTGAAGAGGAGACAGTACTCCCAAACTCATTTTATGAAGCCAACATTACCCTGATACCAACAACTGGTAAGGACAGCACAATAAAAGAAAACTACAGACCAATCTCTCTGATGAATACAGATGCAAAAATCCTAAATAAAATTCTAGCAAATCGAATACAACAATGCATGAAAAAGATTATTCATCACAACCAAGAGGCGTTCTTCCCCAGGGCACAAGGATGGTTCAACATCCACAAATCCATCAATGTGATACAGCACATAAACAAAATAAAGGACAAAAATCATATGATTATATCAATTGATACAGAAAAAACATTTGACAAGATACAACATCCATTTATGATTAAAACACTTAATAAAATAGGTATGGAAGGAAAATACCTTAACATAATAAAGGCCATATATGACAAGCCCTCAGCTAATCTCATAATTAATGGTGAAAAACTGAAGCCCTTTGCTCTACATTCAGGAAGATGACAGGGCTGTCCCCTATCACCTCAGCTTTTCGACATAGTGTTGGAAGTCCTTGCCAGAGCAATCAGACAAGAGAAAGAAATAAAAGGCATCCAAATTGGGAATGAAGAAGTTAAATTATCACTCTTTGCAGATGACAGGATGCTATGTATAGCAAACCCTAAAGACTCCACCAAAAAGCTATTAGAAACAATCAACGAATACAGAAAAGTTGCCGGCTACAAAATCAACGTGCAAAAGTCCATTGCATTCCTATATACTAACAATGAAATCTCAGAAAAAGAAATACAAAAAACAATTCCTTTTGCAGTTGCAGCAAAAAGAATAAAATACCTAGGAATAAACTTAATCAAGGATGTAAAGGATCTATATGCTGAAAACTATATTTTTGAAAGAAATTGAAGAAGACACAAAGAAATGGAAAGACATTCCGTGCTCATGGATTGGAAGAATCAACATAGTTAAAATGGGCATATTACTCAAAGCAATATACAGATTTAATGCAATCTCCATCAAAATCCCAATGGCATTTTTTAAAGAAATAGAACAAAAAATCATCAGATTTGTTTGGAACCACAAAAGACCCCAAATAGCCAAAGCCATCTTAAGAAAAAAGAACGGCCGGCCGGTGGCTCAGGCGGTTAGAGCTCCATGCTCCTAACTCTGAAGGTTGCCGGTTCGATTCCCACATGGGCCAGTGGGCTCTCAACCACAAGGTTGCCAGTTCAATTCCTTGAGTTCCACAAGGGATGGTCGGCTACGCCCCCGGCAACTAAGACTGAAAGGACAACAACTTGAAGCTGAACGGCACCCTCCACAACTAAGATTGAAAGGACAACAACTTGACTTGGAAAAAAGGCCTGGAAGTACACACTGTTCCCCAATAAAGTCCTGTTCCCCTCCCCCAATAAACTCTAAAAAGAAAGAAAGAAAGAAAAAAGAACAACACTGGAGGTATCACACTCCCTGACTTTAGCTTGTACTACAGGGCTACAATCATCAAAACAGCATGGTATTGGCAGAAAAACAGACACATAGACCAATGGAATATAATTGAGAACCCAGAAATAAAACCACAAATAAATATGGACAGATAATATTTGACAAAGAAGCTAAAAACATACAATGGAGGAAAGACAGCCTCTTCAATAAATGGTGCTGGGAGAATTGGATAGCTACATGCAAAAGAATGAAACTGGACTGCTATCTGTCACCATGTACCAAAATTAATTCAAAATGGATTAAAGACTTAAGGATAAGACCTGACACGATAAACTGCATAGAAGAAAACATAGGTACTAAACTTATGGACCTTGGGTTCAAAGAGCATTTTATGAATTTGACTCCAAAGGCAATGGAAGTAAAAGCTAAAACAAATGAATGGGACTATATGAAACTTAAAAGCTTCTGCACAGCAAAAGAAACCATCAACAAAATAAAGAGGCAACTAACTGAATGGGAGAAGGTTTTTGCAAACAGTGCCTCCGATAAGGGGCTAATATCCAAAATATACAAGGAACTTATGAAACTCAACAAAACAAACAAACAAACAAACAACCCAATTGAAAAATGGGCAGAAGACCTGAAGAGACATTTCTCCAAAGAGGACATACAAATGGCAAATAGACATATGAAAAAATGCTCAACATCACTAATCATCAAAGAAATGCAAATAAAAACCACAATGAGATATCACCTCACCCCAGTCAGAATGGCTGTCATCAACAAGACAAATAGTAACAAGTGTTGGAGAGGCTGTGGAGAAAAAGGAACCTTCATACACTGTTGGTGGGAATGGAGATTGGTGCAGCTGTTATGGAAGGCAGTGTGGAGGTTCCTCAAAAAATTACGAATAGAATTAGCATATGACCCAGCAATCCCTCTCCTGGGTATCTACCCATAAAATCTGAGAACATTTATATATAATGATACGTGTGCTCCAATGTTCATTGCAGCTTTGTTTACGGTGGCCAAGACATGGAAACAACCAAAATGTCCTTCGATAGATGAATGGATAAAGAAGTTGTGGTATATATACATAATGGAATACTATTCGGTGGTAAGAAAAGATGATATAGGAACATTTGTGACAACATGGATGGATCTTGAGAGTGTAATGCTGAGCGAAATAAGTCAGACAAAAAAAGCAGAGAACCACATGATTTCACTGATATGTGGTATATAAATCAAAAACAACAAAAGAACAAGACAAACAAATGAGAAACAAAAACTCATAGACACAGACAATAGTTTAGTGGTTACCAGAGGGTAAGGGGGGTGGGGGGTGGGAGGTGAGGGTAAAGGGGGATCAAATATATGGTGATGGAAGGAGAACTGACTCTGGGTGGTGAACACACAATGGGATTTATAGATGATGTAATACAGAATTGTACACCTGAAATCTATGTAATTTTACTAACAATTGTCACCCCAATAAATTAAAAAAAAAGTTAAAAAATCTATCTCTATCTATCTATCTATCTATCTATCTATCTATCTATCTATCTATCTATCTATCTATCTATCTATCATCTTTCTATCCATCCATCCATGTATCCCCCTATCCATTCCAGTTCATTTATCCTTTAACTCAATTTTCCTGTTTATGTATGTGGCAATTTGCAGCCTCCTAGATGTTCTTAAAAGACAAATGGCTATAAAATAGTTTATAGAAATCTATTATCTAAGTTGAAGCCAGGAAAAACAAAACAAGAAAACCAAGGGTCTTATGCAACTGGTATATACTGTATAAACAAAAATACATATCTTGCCTTTGTTAACAAATGTGAGGATAAGTAAAACAAGATTAACAGATTAAATTGACTCTCCATACTTTTTCTCACTTGGTCCATACAGGTAATCAAGGTCCGTCTAGTGTCCTGAAGAAATTAATTTGCTTTCTTATGTGCAAATGGACATCCAGAAAGTAGTGATAGGATAGAAAAGGAAACATTTTCTGTCCTACTCTCACTTGTGAATTGAAATCTGAGATGTGGTGGATGTGGGGTGGCTTTCTGATGGTTTATGCTTAGATGCCTACCTAAGGTCCCTATATTTCTTCACATCTAGAGTCACACAGCCTAATCCTAGAGTTTATGATTAGCTCAGTTCCCAGTGAGAAGGGACTTAAACTGTTTAGTGCCTTAGTTCTGTGTTAGAATACTAGCAAACACTTATATAATGTTTACTATGTACCAACACTGCGCTAAACACACACACATGCATACATGCATACATACACAAACACACACACACACACGCACGCACACACACACACACACACACACTTAATCCTCATAATAAATCCATGAAGTTGGTACCATGATCTACATTTTATGAATGTGGAAACTGAAGCACAGGTAATGTAAGTAACTTTCCCACAGTCACATATCTACTAAGTCACAGAGCCCAGATTCAAATCCAGGAAGGAGCGTTCAAAGTCTAAGCTCTCAATGACTGTATGAAATGCCCCTTCTGTATTATACTGCTTCTAGATTATGTCAACCTCTTTGGTTTGCATTAAACTTTTGACCCACTTATAAAAAAAAATTTTTTAAACATAGAAGTATTAAATGATCCAGAGATTTCACTGCTATTTTTGTAAATTGTATTGTAAAACTCTGTTTTAAATTCTATTTTAAAACTATTTTGGTTTTGTTTGTTTTTTCCGCCGCTTTCTTTTTGCAGTTGATATCCAATTTCAAAGCCTTGTGATCAGAGAATATGCATGGTATGATTTCAATCTTCTTAAATTTGTTGAGGCTGATTTTATGTCCCAATATATGGTCTATCCTTGAGACTGTTCCATGTACACTAGAAAAGAATGTATAGTCTGATGTTTTAGGATGAAGTGCTCTATAAATGTCAATTATGTCCATTTCATCTAATGTGTCATTTAGGGCTACTATTTCGTTATTTATTTTCTGTTTGGATGATCTATCCATAGCTGTCAATGATGTATTTAAGTCCCCTAGTATAATTGTGTTTTGGTCAATTTCTCCCTTTAGTTCTGTTAGTAGTTGCTTGGTGTATTTCGGTGCTCCCTGATTGGGGGCATAAATATTGATGACTGTTATGTCTTCTTGTTGTACAGTCCCCTTCACCATTATAAAATGTCCATCTTTGTCTCTTGTTATCTTTTTCACCTTGAAGTCTGTTTCATCTGATATCATTATGGCTACAGCTGATTTTCTCTGGGCACCATTTGCTTGGAGTGTCAATTTCCACCCTTTCACTTTGAGTCTATGCTTGTCCTTGTAGCTGAGATGTGTCTCTTGGAGACAGCATATGGTTGGGTTTAGTTTTTTTGATCCAATCTGCTACTCTGTGCCTTTTTATTGGTGAATTCAGTCCATTTACATTTAGGGTGATTATTGATATGTGAGGATTTCCTGTCATTCTATCCTTAGTTTTCTGGTAAGGTTGTGTCTCCATTGTTTCTTTGCCTTTTTGTTGTTGTCTATTATTTCTGTGTGGTGGTATTCTATGATGTTTCCCTCTGTTTCTTCTTTTATTTCAGTATATATTTCAATTCTGGATTTATTTTGAGTGGTTACCCTTAAGTTTATGTAAAAGAAAGTTTGATATTTAGAGTATTCCATTTTCTTCAGCACGCTTACTTTCTCCATTCCCATATTCCGGTTCAGGCCTTTACTCTCCCCCTTTTTATGTTTTGGTTGCCACAAATTGTCCCTGTTGATGGTGGTCGAATAGCCTCCTTTAGTATTTCTTGTAGTGCAGACCGTGTATTAGAAAATTCCCTCAGCTTCTGTACGTCTGGAAAGGTCTTTATTCCTCCTTCATATCTAAAGGATATCTTTGCTGGATATATTATTCTTGGCTCATGGTTTCTCTCTTTCAATAGTTGGAATATTTGGTTCCACTCCCTCCTGGCTTGTAGAGTTTCTGCTGAAAAATCTGATGATAATCTAATGGGCTTTCCTTTGTAAGTTACCGTCTTCTTGTCCCTGGCTGCCTTGAGGATTCTTTCTTTGTCCTTGATTTTAGACAGCTTCAATACAATGTGCCTTGGAGAAGGTCTGTTGGGATTGAGGTAACTAGGTGTTCTATTTGCTTCTTGGATTCGAGGGTCCAGTTCTGTCCACAAATTTGGGAAGTTCTCATCGACAATTTGTTTGAATATATTCTCTGTTCCCTTCTCTCTTTCTTCTCCTTCTGGTATGCCCATTATTCTTATATTGCTCTTTCTGATGGAGTCAGAAAGTTCTTGTAGAGTTCTTTCATTTCTTTTAAGTCTCAAGTCTCTTTCTTCTTCTATTTGTGTCATTTCCAGGTTTCTATCTTCGATGTCACTGATTCTTTGCTCCATCTGGTCAACTCTACTACCTAAGCTGGTTATTTCATCCTTAATTTCTTCTATTGAGTTCTTAATCTCCAGAAATTCTATTTGGTCCTTTTTTAAGATTTCAATCTCTTTCGTAAAATGCTCATGCTGTTCTTTGATTGAGTTTCTGAGTTCATTTAACTGCCTATCTGTGTTTTCTTGTATCTCGTTGAGTTTTTTCAGAACTGCAATCTTGAATTCTCTGCCATTTAAGTCACATATTTCTGTATCTTTAAGTGCCTTCTCTGGAGATTTTTCACTTTCTTTCTGAGCTATCTTGTTGCCTTGGTTATTCATGGCGATTACTGGTTTACTATTTCTCTTCCTAGACATCTACAGGAGTGACTTCTGCAACAGGTTGATAGAAAGCGGTCTTTCTTTTGTTTGACAGTACTTGTTGGTAGAATGTTTTATTATTTCTCCAACTGCAACTTATTTTTCTTCTCCCACACAGTAGTGCTATGTTTTCTCTGCACTATTCCAACTTCTCACACAATGGGGGCATTCCCTGGGAGACAGGCTTCTCCTCTGTTAATAGTTCGTCTAGGTCACAGGGCGCAGTGTCCCGGTGGGTATGCGGAGAGCTTTTGATGTTCCAAAGCTCTTCCAGCTCCTCTATTTTGGTTTTAAAATGGACAATGAATCCTATTTTGACCAGCCAGGTGTTGGGGATGTAGGGGAGTTTTGCTAGTGATATACCATGAGGCCCAGAGGTCACACTGGAAGAGTTTGGGAAGACAGAAAGGAATGGGAAGATAGGTCAGTTAGTAGAAAACCATCAATTTAGTAAAGTTACTACTCTTACCATTTTAGAGCTTTCAGGAGACGAAAATTAAATGTTCAGCCACTGTTCCCAGGAAGATATATAAAGAAACAACATCTGGCTTTGGGGATTGGGGGCAGTCTCAGGAAAGTGGGAGCAGGTCTTCTTGACAGGCAGCTGATCCCTTTCCCAGGGAAACAGCCCATTCCTGGTTGACCCTATACTGAAGTCTATTAGGAGAATGAAAAACTGGGATGTGTTAGGGGGAGTCCTTGACCCTCTTCTTCATATTTCCAAAGAAGGAAATGTCCACTCAATAGGAAAGAAAAATATGAGAGGAAATTTCCAGGATTTTTTCTACCCCCTCATTAATTTCTCCCCAAAGCTGGGAAGTAATTTATATTTGAAGGGACAAAACATGTGTGGTCCAGCCTCTTCTGGCCTTCCTTGCTTGATGCAGCATGCTCACCTTTCCCTAAACTGTCCAGGCTGGCATAGTCTGGTGGACAGGGGGACCTGTTAGGGATCCTGAGAATGGCCATAGCTCAAATCATGATCTTTAAGCCTAGCAGGAATAAAGCTGATGTTTTTTATTTCAATCAGTCTGATCCCACCATCTATTTCTCATTTAGTTTTCAACTAAATGGGAAAATAAAGGTTTATTACTTGAAGGCCCCTAAAATTCCCTAACACTCTAACAATGGAAAGCTAACTCAGTCAGAAGGGCAGGAAATGCGTGGGTGACCATCTTCTCTTGCAGCTGCTAGTAGTAGGGTGAGCAGAGGGCATAATAAGGACTGCTTTCAATGCTTTGTTAGGCACCAGGAATACAAGGTGCCATGAGGGACTTTTGTTCCTGTTGCAGTCAGTCACATGTCCTGGAGCAGGAAGCTGGAGACTACCACTTGTGCTAGAAGAGTGGTAGGGATCTGGAATGTGATTTAAATATAAGTACTACATTCAATTAACTGCCCTTCCATTTATTTACCACATGTTTGTTGAGCACACACTGTGTACTCATTGCATGGTACCGGGTGTTGGAGTTGTGAAAGTGAATGTGACAGACATAGGATCTTGGCCCTTACAGACCTTTCACCTGGAATGAAAAGCTCCCTGCCAAGTAAAAGCAAAAATAAATGAATGTGACTATATCAAACTAAAAAGCTTCTGAACAGCAAAAGAACCATCAACAAGACAAAGAGGCAACTAACTGAATGGGAAAAGATATTTGCAAACAATGCCTCTGATAAAGGGGCTAATATCCAAAATATATAAAGAACTTGTACAACTCAACAACAACAAAAAAACAAAAAATCCAGTTTAAAAAATGGGCAGAGGATCTGAACAGAAATTTCTCCCAAGAAGACATACAAATGGCCAACAGATATAAGAAAAAATGCTCAACTTCACTAGATATCAGGAAAATGCAAATCAAAACCACAATGAGCTATCACCTCACACGTGTTACAATGGCTATTATCAACAAGATAAATTATAACAAGTGTTGGAGAGGCTATGGAGAGAAAGGAACCCTCATACACTGCTGGTGGGAATGTAAATTGGTACAGCCACTATGGAAAACAGTATGGAGTTCCTCAAAAAGTTAAAAATAGAATTATCATACTACCCAGCAATACTACCCTCCTGGGTATCTACACTCCCAAAAATCTGAAAACATTTATCCGCGAAGATATATGTCCCCTTATGCTCATTGCAACATTATTAACGGTGGCCAAGATATGGAAATAACCAGCGTCCTTCAATAAATGATTGGATAAAGAAGATGTGGTATATATACACAATGGAATACTACTCAGCCATAAGAAAAGATGAAATACTGCCATTTGTGACAACATGGATGGATCTTGAGATTATCATGCAAAGCAAAATAAGTCAGACAGAAAAATCAAGCAACATATGACTTCACTTATGTGGGATATAAAACTGAAAGCAACAAAGGAACAAAACAAACAAACAAACAAAATCTCATACACACAGACAACAGTTTAGTGGTTACCAGAGAGTAAGTGGGGAGGGGTGATAGAAGAGGGAAAAGGAGGTCAAATATATGGTGATGGAAGGAAAACTGACTCTGCATGGTGAACAATGCAATATATAGATGATGTAGTATAGAAATGCACACTTGGAACCTATATAATTTTACTAACCAATGTCACCCCAATAAATTGAAGGAAGGAAGGAAAGAGGAAAAGAAGGAAGAGAGCTTCCTGCCCCTGGGGCCTGCATTTCACTTGCAGAATGGAGACTGGTTTTCCCTCTTAAGCCCCGTATACCTGAGACCTGAAGGAAAGAAGGGTCTTCCTTGCTCTCCAAATGCCATCTCCAGGCCTAATTTCTCTCACTCCCTTCCAAAGCACATGTTATCAAACTTCTCACCTGCTATCTTTCTGTGGCCGACACCTGTCCTGATCACTCCATCCCAGTCACTGATGACTTTGACACCTGGTTCACTCTCTTCTCTTCCACCTGTACTCATTGCACCTGTCTTCATTTTTTGATAACATCAAAGTCTCATGGGTAATCCATCTGAGAAAGGGTATATCTCTGATTTCCTGCATGCTTTCTGTGTATTTCTCTCCTCTGTTGCCCTCTCGAGAATCCTAAAAGCTGTTTTTCTTTCCCCCCAGCACACAATGAAGAAGAAACAAAGACTCAGAGAAGCCTCTGCTGGGAATATGACAGAAAGATTCAGAGGTGGGCATGCCTGCAGTAACAGGAAAGAGCCAGTAAAGGGGTGGTTCACAGAGAAGAGGAAAGCCTGGAAGAAGCAGTTATGTTTTCATGAGACAAATTCAATGTATTATAAATGAGTAACAACAGAGACTTAAACTTGTTTAGTGTTTGCTGTGCTTTTAAATATTAGAATACACTTTTTCTACATGTTTTGGTCAATTTGACAAAGAAAATTTATGATAACAGAATGAGTCTTTTTTTTTTTTTTTTTTTTTTTTAATGGTTCAAAACAAGAGATTTATTGTCTCACCGTTCTGGAGGTCAGAATTCCAAAATCAGTATCATTAGGCCCAAACCAAAATGTCAGCAGGGCCGTACTCCTAGTGGCTCTAGAAGAGAATCTATGCTTTGCCTCTTCCAGCGTCTGTCTGAAAGCAGAATTCTGGAAGTGGGACGGGCAAGAAAGACCCTTACTTGAGAGAACCAGGAAGTAGAGTGGACAGAACTCGGCACTAAACTATCCTCAAATGAGAAGGAGTCTCTCACACACTGGGCACATTTGGCTGTTTCCTGGGCATGTATTGTGCCCTTGACCAGAAGGTGGGGACATGTTGTGTGGGGACAGAGGCATGAAGGGAAAAATCATACCTCCTGACCAAGGTGGGACTGAAGAGGATCAGATTAGACTTCCCTCAGCTCTGCTCTGCAGCGACGCCCCCCTACTGCCACATATTTGTGCCTTAGTTTCCAAGTTCCTTGATCACTCACCTCCAGGGATCACTTCCTCAACCCGCTTAGCCACAATCATGATGATGACCTTGTCGTGAGCAATGACCAAACCTTAACATTCGTTCTCACCACCAATCACCAACACACACTGGGCAGCCCCCATTAACTTCCTCGTCCTCTCTGTCCCTCTGTTGTGCTCTGGGCAAAGCCCCAGTCTGGTTGAAGCCGACCATTGGCCTGCTCGGTGCCTGTCCCTGAGCTGCCAGTGGTGCTGAAGAAAAACGCTCTGTCTTGCTGAAAGATTTCACTGTAAATCTATGATCTCCATTCACCTCACTTTCTCATCCTTCCTTCACCAAAGTTACTATCTTACCTCACACCAACAACTCCACCGGGGCTTTGGATCCCATCCTCTTTTATGTTCTCAAGGACTGTGCTCCTACAGTTCCCCCAACTCTTTTAGACGTTTCCTGTCAGCACCCAAACATGTTGTCATCTGACCTTTGAAAAAAAACAAAACCCCGCAATACCTTTCAAATTCTCCTCTCATTTCTCTGCTCCCCTTCAAAGCAAAACATTTTGAAAGTGGTGACTATATTACTCTTTCCACTTCTTTGTTTCACACGCTCTCTTCTATCCACTCCATCCAGTTTCCATCCACACCCCTCCATCCAGACTGCTGCTGTCACGGTCTCTTGTGGCCCTCGTGTTGCCGGCTCCAGGATGGCCTCTGCGCTCTTGTCTTTCTGCCTCACACAGCACTGGACACTGCTAACCTCTCCAGCTTTCCTCCTTTCCATCACTTCCAGGGCACACACTCTTTCCAGTTCCTCGTACCTCTCTCACTGTATCGATGATCCTTCACTTACAATGGTTCGACTTACAGTTTTTCAACTATTCACGGTGTGAAAGTGATAAGTTTTCTACGCGTTGAGTAGAAACCATACTTTGAATTTTGAATTTAGATTGTTTTCCAGGCTAGCGATATGCAGTATGATAACTCTCATGATGCTGGGCAGCGACACAGAGATGGTTTTGCCCAATGGTACTTTAATATAAGTGTTTTGAACCTGTTTAAGGTGGGAGAGTTTAAGCTATGCATTATCGACTTAGTATTTTCAAACTTACAATGGGTTTATCTGGACATAACCACTCAGAAGTCAAGGAGCATCTGTATCTTCTCAGACTTTGTTGGTTTCTCTTTCCTTTTCTTCCTTAACCGAATAGTCTCTTTTAAAACGTACAGTCTGAGAAGACAATATTACAACTTCTATTTTCATTTATTATTTTCTCTAAAAAAATAAGGAAGAAATTATGCTTTACTTATATGTAATACACATTTATGTACTGGTGCCCTCATTCTGTTGGTGTATCAGAGAATTAAATGTCATATACAAGCATGCTACACAAGGTATGCTGAGAGAAGAGTGGACATTCCACAGTCCGAGAGGCTACTGTATGCTGTCGTTTATTTGTGCACAGTCGTGTGGTTTTATAGATTATATATTCTTTTAAATACAGTAGTTTTATTGTGGTAAAATATACATAACATAAAACTGACCATTTTAGCCACTTTTAAATGCACATCCAGTGGCATAAGTACATTCACACTGTTGTGCTACCATCGCAGCCACCCATCTTCAGAACTTTTTCATCTTCCCCAACTATACACATGAAACAATAACTCTCTGTGCCTCCTCTCCCATCCCCTGGCAACCACCATTGTACTTTCTGTCTCTGTGAATTTCACTACTGTAGGTATCTCATCCCATGTTTCCCCGAAAGTAAGACCTAGCCGAACCATCAGTTCTAATGCATCTTTTGGAGCAAAAATTAATATAAGACCTAGTCTTACATTATAGTAAAATAAGACTGGGTATTACATTAATTTTTGCTCCAAAAGACTCATTAGAGCTGATGGTCTGGCTAGGTCTTATTTTGGGGGAAACATGGTATAAGCAGAATCATACATTAGTTGTACTTTTGTAACTGACTTATTTCACTTAGCATAATGTCTTCATAATGGGTAACCATAATCCATATTCCAGTGGATAAGCATAATGGATAAGATTTACTTATATTGTAGTATCAGAGTTTCATTCTTTTTTAAGGTTTACACATATTTTGTTTATCAACTCATCTGTTGATAAACATTTGAGTTTTTTCCACATTTTGGCTATTGTAAATAATGCTGCAGTGAACAGTGGTGTTCAAATATTTGTTCGAGTCCCTGCTTTCAGTTCTTTTGGGTATTACCCAGAAGTAGAATTGCTGGATCATATGCTAATTCTTTCTTTAGTTTTTTGAAGATGCACAGTACTGGTTATCACAGTCCCACCAACAATGCGCAAGGGATCCAATGTTTTTTCACATCCTCACAAATACTTGTTATTTTCTGGTTTTGTTTTTGTTTTGTTTTTGATAATATCATCCCAACAAGTGTGAAGGGGTATCTCATTGTGGTTTTGATTTGCATTTCCCTGGTTATTAGTGATGTTAAGCACATTTTATGTGCTTGTTTGCCATCTGTCTATCTTCTTTGGAGAAATGTTTATTCAAATCTTTTGCTCATTTTTGGAGGGTTTTTTGTTTGTTTGTTTTTATTGTTGTTGTTGAGCTGTAGGAGTGCTTTGCATTCTGGATACTAATCCCTTATCAGATCTGTGATTTGCAAATATTTTCTCCCAACATGGGAATTGCCTTTCCACTCTGTTGATAGTATCCTTTGATGCACAAAAGTTTTTAAAGTTTTGATGAAGTCTAATTTCTCTATGTTTTCCTTTTTTTGCCTGTACTTTTGGTGCCATATTCAAGAAATCATTGCCAAATCCAATGTCATGAGGCTTTCCCCCTATGTTTTCTTCTTCTACGTTAGGTCTTTAATCCATTTTGAATTAATGTTTTATATGATGTAAAGTAAGGTCCAACTTCATTCTTTTGCACGTGGATATTCAGTTTTCACAGCACTATTTGTTGAAAAGACTGTTCTTTCCCCACTGAATGATTTGGGCACTGTTTGATCATATGAAGGTTCATTTCTAGTCTATTTTATTCTATTGGTCTATATGACTGTCTTTATGCTAGTACCACATTGTTTTAATTATTGTAACTTTGTAGTAATTTCTGAAATCAGTGAATATGAGACTTCCAACTTTGTTCTTTTTCAAGATTGTTTTCGCTATTTGGAGTCCCTTGTGGTTCCATATTAATTTTAGAATTGATTTTTCTATTTCTACAAAAAAATGGGCTTTTAACAGGGATTGCATTGTACTGTAGATCACTTTGGGTAGTACTAACATCTTCACAATGCTAATTCTCTCAATCCATGAAGACAGAATGCCTTACAATTTATTGGTGTCTCCTTTAATTTCTTTCAGCAATGTTTTATAGTTTTCGGTGTACAAGTCTTTTACCTGCTTGGTTAAGTTTATTCCTAAATTTTCTGTTCTTTTTGATACTGTTGAAAATGGAACTGTTTTCTAAATTTCCTTTTCAGATTGTTCATTGGTAGTGTATAGAAATACAACTGATTTTTAAAACGTTTTTTATTTAATTAAATTTATCGTGGTAACATTGGTTAATAACATAAGTTTCAGGTAAAGAATTCTATAATACATCATCTGACATTGCGTTGCAAACACAATTGATCTTTGTGTGATGATTTTATATCTTGTAACTTTGCTGAATTCAGTTGTAACAATTTTATTTGGCTGGGGTATTTTTTTGGGGGGGCGTTGTGGAATCCTGGGTTTGCACTTATCTTTGATTCTTCTTTTTCTCTCTTACTCTCTCATTTCTCTACATGCAATAACCACCAACTCATTTCAGTTTGTTTTGATTTCACAATGTCTCTCTCTGCTCTTTGACACTTCCCATGTGATTGAATGAAAATTTGTACCCACAATGAATGTCTAGGGCAATGCGTGAAGAATTTGTTTTCTAAAATAGTCCTTTTATCTTGCTCTTCCACTCAACCTCTGGGAGCCTCTAACGATAGAGGCCCCAGCCTTGTTCTCAGGGGCAGCATACCTACAGTGCAAAGCTTAGGCTCTGGAGTCAAGAGGACCTGAAGTGGAAGCAGATAGGCTGCTTACTAGCTGTGTGATTGCAGGCATGTAATGTAGACCCTCTCTGTCTCCTTTTTCTCAGCTGGAAATTGGTGGTGATAATATCTACCTCATGGGATCTTTGGGAGGTGTCTTAACTCGTGTGGGCTGCTGTAACAAAATGCTGCAGACTGAATGGCTTATAAACAACAGAAATTTATTCCTCACAGTTCTGGAGGCTGGAAAGCCCAAGTCAAGGCACCAGCATGATCACGTTCTGGTTTGTACCCTCTTTCTATGTCATAGTTGGCCACTTCTTGCTGTGTCTTCACGTGGTGGAAGTGGCTAGAGATCTCTGTTATAGGAGCAATAACCCATTCTGAGGACTCCATCCTCGTGACTTAATCACCTCCCAAAGGTCCCATCTTCTAGCACATTGGGCATTATTATTCCAACATGTGAATTGGGGTGGGGGTGCTGGGCACTATTCAGACCGTAGCTGGAGGCTTAAACAGGACAATGAATATAAAGCACTTGGTGAAACACCCCCTTTCTCCTCCTGTCTGTCTCCAAAGACACAGATTGAAGTGATCTCCTGACTCTTTTTAATCTCTATTACTCTTTTGGCACTTAACCATCTACTGTGTTGTATTGTTTGTTTTCTTTTTATGTATATCCATGTTATCTTCCTTATTAAATTAATTATAAATTCTCCAAGGGCTGAGATCTTGTCTTTTTTCTTCTTTCCTTTTCTTGTGCTTATGGCTCTTGTTGTAATACAATGCCTTATACATGTTAAATGCCTAGTCAATATTTACTTTTTAATTGTTTGTCATAATGAATTTTCTTTCACTGCCTGATTTTAAATGTCTAGAAAACTGATGTTTCATTTAGTTTGGATTTTTTTATCAGTTCTTTTCCCCACTTTGATTTTAAAACAGCTGACATTTTAAAATAGTTAACAAGAAAGTAGTGAAAACTTCACTAATTCCTAGAAGACCTTCTGAGTGTATTTCCACCTATGTCTCTGTCAAAAGTAGAAAAAACAAAGATAGGTCAGGGTTGTCAGACAATAAACATATCCAGTTAAATTTGAATATCAGATAAACAACAAATACTTTTTTAGTATGAGTATGCCCATGCAATATCTGTTGTTTATCTGATATTCAAATTTAATTAGATGTTTTGCATTTTTATTTGCTAAATCTGACAACCCTAGCATGAAAGCTTACAATTTCCAAAAATAATTGTAAACAAGCATTATTCTCTGTGGAAATAAGAATATTCCCATGTGCTTAAAACGAACTGTTTCTGTGTCAAAAGATTACAGTTTGAGAGATCATTCTGAAACAAGCCTTCACTACAACTATGACCTTATATGCAAAAGATATGTGATGAAAAATCTAACGAAGGATAACATTAACTGAAATATCAGCAGACTTTTCTATTGACTATAAATGAAAATAGTGATGTTTCTGTGAAATGCAGTCCTGTACTAAATGAAATAATTGGTTGGGCTTCAAAATCTTTTATAGTAAGTGCATACAATTATCGTATTAGTATGTCTAAGTCTTCTTGGAAATGCTATTGCTCTATATGTTGAAAACATGGCTTACAGGACAAAGCTTGAGAAAAGTTAGAATTATCTGTGGCATGTCCTATTGCAACTAAGGAGAACATAAATATAAATTGTACTTCTCTGCTGTATTTATTTGTCAATGAGAATTTTTACATGACTGAAAAACTCTTGGAACTTAATTTTGGCACCATATTAGAATCTGATTTGTTTATAAAAGTCATGAATAGTTTAACATGTATTAATCAAAAGAGTAAGAGTAGCTACAGTTTCCCCGGTGGAGCCACCTCAGACTTGTTACACAGCCAAATAGTGCAACCAATGATTTGTATTAATATACCATATTTCCCCCAAAATAAGACCTAACTGTAAAATAAGCCCTAACATGACTTTTCAGGATGCACTTAATATAAGTCCTACCCCAAAAATATGCCCCAGTTAAGATCATCAGCCAGACGGATGCATTTAGTACGTCCGTTGCAACTCACAACGGATGTATTGAATTATAAAATATTAATATATAATTAAATATAAACAAATAATATTGGCATTAATACTTAAAATAAATGATAATATAAATTATAATTAAGTATTTGTAAATACCCAAGCGGGCGCCTTTGGATGAGAGGTAAACACTTAGGTAAACAGATTAACTCGAGACTTACTGCCAAATGACCAATCGGAGTACAGACACAATGCACAAATAATGTGTGCACTTGATAACAAACAGGTGTGGTTATCTAATATGAATCTTCATAATTCAATACGTCTTGTGTTGTAACAGATGTACTTAATGCATTTGTGTGAAATAAAGAAACGTTTTCTGAATTTTGGTGCCTGCAATTTTTTGTCGCCTTTGTGTGGACCATCATTCTTAACTGTCATCATTTTTGTTGCCACTCATGTCTCGTAAGTCTTCAGTTAACACTTGATTTAATGTTAGATTTAAAGGGAATAATATTTTGACCCCCAGACAAGATGAGTGCAAAAAGAAAGAGATATTCCATCGAGTACAAGAAAGGAATTGTGGAGGACTCCTGGTGCAAGAATCTTATGGCTTTCTGCAAAGAGAAGAAGTTGGATCTCCGAGTGGTCCAAAAATGGTGAGAACAGTACGATAATCTCAGTCAACAGGTGGATGAGGGAAATGCTAATAAGCGCAAGTGTGGATATGGTCGGCGACCATTATTTCCTGAGCTGGAAGACATCATCTGTGAATGGATTGCTGACAAGAGAGCAAAGGCTTTGGTTGTGTGCAGGGCTGATACTCAAGCATTTGCCCTTGCAATGGCACCACAGTTAGAAATATCCCCAGAAGAATTCAAAGCATCCCAACACTGGCTGGATGGCTTCCTTCAGCGATACGAACTATCTCTAAGATCGACAGATCAAAGATACTGAAGTTATTAAACGTGCACTTGCATTCAAGTCCTTTGTTGATGGCATCGACTTTTCTAAATACCAACTTTCCAACGTGATTGCTATGGATGAAACTACAGTGTCTATGGGCCAAGGATCTCAAATGACAATCAATCAGAGGGGTGCCTCGTCAATCTACATTCCCTCCACTGTTTACGAAAGTGCACGTGTTACCTGTATTTTGGCAATTTGTCTGGATGGTAAGAAAGTCCCACTTCTAATCATCACTAAGGGCAAGAAAGATAAGGTTGAACATGTTTCAGGCATTTGTGTTCTTGTAACCGAAAAAGTTTGGTGCACACAAGCAGTTATAAGGAAGAGGTCGATTTAATGCTGCCACTTCTTTTGCGCGGTGGCCAAAGAGGTCTGCTAGTCTGGGATTCAGCCAGCACTCACAGCGCTAAAAACATGAACAACTTCCTTGCAGAGAGAAGAATAGATCAAATAATGATTCCCGCAGGAATGACTGCCTATCTCCAGATTCTTGATATTGCAATAAACAAGCCATTCAAGGATCATTTGTGCATGGAAATCAATGACTATGTTGAAAATAGAATGGAGAGAAATCTGCATGGAAACTTGGTGAAGCATAGCCTGCAAGAGATTGTGACTTGGGTGAAGAATTCCTGGGGTGAAATCACTGACAGCTGTATTGCCAGTGCACTATGAGCAGGATACACGGACAAGAAGTGCTCATTTAAGGAGAGCTCTATTGCTGGACATGAGAGATTGGGGCCAATGGTTCTACAGGAAATGGAGTCACAAGAAATTCAAGCCAGAATTTGGGGTTTGGAGAGTTATGACGATGTTCCAGAAGAAGATGACATGACTGTATTTGAATAAATGTGGATTTTTGTACATGAATAAATGAATAAATGTAGATTGTTGTACATGAATAAGTGTAGATTGTTGTACATGAAAAAATAAGACATCCCCTGAAAATAAGCCCTAATGCATCTTTTGGAGCAAAAATTAATATAAGACTTGGTCTTATTTTCAGGGAAATATAGTAGCAGATAGGTCAATTCATCACTTCCTCCGCTGTGAACCACTTGATTCTATGAGGTGAAACACGGGACTTGTCATGCAAGTAGCAGCTGACCCTGAGAGCTGGACACTCTCCTATGGCTTGAACATGGACAATTCGCCACTTTACTTGATTGGTTTGTCTTAGGAATCTGATCCATAACACAGAGGTTATTACCCTCAGAGAGGGAAAGGGGTGTTTCTTTTTAAATTCAACAATATTTGTTGAAAGCCTAATACGGGCTAGGTACTATATGGAGGAATGAAGAAGAGAGACAAAGTCCTGCTCTCGTGGAGCTTGCATTCTAGTGAGTGGAGTCACATGGTAAACAAATAATGAGTAAACAAGGAAAATAACTGAGAGTGGTAAGTTCTAGGGAGAGAATTCAATAGGGTGATGATGTGAAAGAAAGCAACTGAGTGCCTTTTAGGTTAGGGGATTAAGACAAGCCTATCAAAGGTGGCAGAATTCCCGTGCAAGCCCAATGGAGGGAAGATGCCAGCCATGTAAAGTCCTGGAAGAAGAGCTTTGGAGTAAAGGGAATGCAGAGGCTCTAAGATGCAATGAGATTGGTGTGTTCTGAGGGAAGACCAGTCTGGTGAGAGGGAGGATGGTATGAGGTGAGGCTGCAGTTAGGCAGAGGTCAGATTATGGAGGACTTCAAAGAACAGGAATTTATTCCGTGATGGGAAGCCATGGGACTTTTCAATCAATAATTAAATAAACACACTTAATATAGTTTTCAAAGTAAAGGTAATGTATTAACAATGAGAAAAAGTAAATCTTTTGAAGGAAAACTAAGGAACAGATAAAATATTTTAATAAATTAAACTTCAAACCGACCTAATTATTATATCATGAAATATCTATTAAACTAAGATTTCCCCCAAAATAAAGAATATTATCACTATATATTTTTATTGAGAGAAATATGTGGTTAAAAATAATGTGTTAGGGCCGGCCCGGTGGCTCAGGTGGTTAGAGCTCCATGCTCCTAACTCTGAAGGCTGCCGGTTCGATTCCCACATGAGCCAGGGGCTCTCAACCACAAGGTTGCCAGTTCAATTCCTTGAATCCCGCAAGGGATGGTGTGCTCCCCCCTCCCCAGCAACTAAAATTGAACACGGCACCTTGAGCTGAGCTGTCTCCCTCCCAGATGGCTCAGTTGGTTGGAGCGCATCCTCTTGACCACAAGGTTGTCGGTTCAACTCCCACAAGGAATGGTGGGCTGTGCCCCCTGCAACTAGCAACGGCAACTGGACCTGGAGCTGAGCTGCGCCATCCACAACTAAGACTGAAAGGACAACAACTTAAAGCTGAACGGCACCCTCCACAACTAAGATTGAAAGGACAACAACTTGACTTGGAAAAAAATCCTGGAAGTACACACTGTTCCCCAATAAAGTCCTGTACTCCTTCCCCAATAAAAAAAAAAAAATCTTAAAAAAAAATTTAAAAAGATAATGTGTTATTTTAGAAATCTGGTTTAACATTTTATGGTAACGTGAAGGTTTGATTCTAATTTCAATTTACACGGTTGCTTAGTTTTAATGATGTCACAGGTGAGAACGTTTCCTCACAAACAAACATATAGTCCAAAGGAAGAGGTTTATGGTTGACTCTATCCTTCAGTCATAGACTCGTTTTTTTCGGTTCCATTCAGCAATTGCCCGAAAGTTTTTGCTAAAATTTAGCTTAGTAATTTTCCATCTTCTCTCATGTCAAATAATTATTCTTGAAAACGAACTGAAAAGGGAAGGGTTTTATATTTTTAACAAATGGATTTTAAATTCATTGAAAATATTCATTTGGAAGATGTAAAACCAGTTTTTAAGAGTCCAGATAGGAGAGTTTTTATTAGTGACACATATTATTTTTGGCAAAAGAAAAAAATTATATTCATATAATGACGGAGCTATTTCCATGCTTTCTCTATAGTATGAGCTTCTTTCTCAGTCATTGTTAAAATATTGTCTTTACCTTTAAGAAAGTCTATGTGTTTTTAAATTTTTTGGAACATTATACATTACAAGAGATCAAAAAAATTGGCCCAAGGCAAGGTGCTATCAGAGCACACCTGTGGGAGGCTGGTTGAAGCTAATGTAGGCTGGGCCCTCGGCTGAGGTTAGTTTATAGATGAGGTGGAGAACACTTGAAGAAATGCACCAATGTGTTTGAAACAGGATATAGTATCAGAGTGGAAAACCTCGCCTTTGAACAGTTAGTGGCTGGGCAACAGATGGAGGACAAACTCAGTGAGAAAGAAGGAGCCGATTCTATTAAGTCACACTAAAACAAATTGTTTTTTTAAAAAACAAATCGATCTCACTTATATGTGGAATCTAAAGAAAAGAATAAGTGAATGAACTAATCAGAAACAGTTTTGGAGACATAGAGGAAAAACTGAGGGTTGCTGGATGGGAGGGACGGTGGGGATAAGGGGGAAGGTGAGGGGATTAGAAAACAGTCAGTAACCACAAGATGGCCACAGGGTTTTGAAAATTAATTTGGGGACTGTAATCAATAATGTTGTAAAGATTTTGTAGGGTATCCGATGGACACTTGTCTCATTAGGGAGACCACCTCAGGGATGATGTAGATGCCTGATCACTGCATTGTACACCTGAAGCTGAAGCTGAACAATAATGAATGTCAACTACAAGTTTGTATGTGTGTATGTATATATATATATATATATATATATATATATATATATATATATATATGTATGTATGTATGTATGTACTTACAAGCAGCGGAGTACAGCATTAGGAGTAGAGACAGTGGAAATGTAATAGCTCTGTGCGATGTCAGAGGGATAGTGGATGGGGGTGGGGGGTTCACACAGTGTGAGGGATATAAAAGAAAAACGTCTAAGTATTACTTTGTCTTGTGCACCTGAAACTAATAAAAAATAAATAAATAAATAAATAAAACAAATTGACAACTGAAGAAAAAAAACACTTTATCTCTAAATTTCCCTTTATCACCAATACAAAAGGGGGTGGTGGGTCATAGAATATTCTTTAGTGTGCCTCTTCAATAAAACTTTAATGCTGACCTTTTGCAACTTCTTTTTTCTCCTTAAGTTTGTTATCAATATTTATGTTAATATGATTTCATCTGGACAGAAATGTTCTTTAGGTGAACACATGGTGGTATCTGGCCTAATTTAGCACCCCCTGGAGATAGCTGTGGTGCTAGGGACTGACATTGGAGACAATGACCAAGCTTGGGGTGAGCAGTAGAGAGAAGGATGAGTAGCAGATCTTGCCAGAGCACGGTAGCGTGTTCATTCTACCTCAAGCCTAATTTGAAACAGTGGCATCATTATAATTGATTCAGGGAAATGTGGTCTCAGCAGGTACTTAGGAGCAGGAAGAGGTAAAGAAAATAGGCCAAGAGGAATAAAATGCAGTTGTTTTCCTATACCACAAATACCTTGATTAAAAACTCTCAAGTTTTGTTTTTGTTGCCAGAAGTTTTACCAAGTTACAAGTCAGAAATAATGAAATACTGTGCAACTTCACAATACAGTACTTACACGTTAGGCCAAATTTTTCACCTCTTACCAATAATTTACTATACCAATAGTTTTGTTTATTGTCTGTTAGTTATTCACAACTCTGATACTTCTCCAATAAGTTCAATGATATGAAGGTCTTAAATAATTTGTGTATTGATGTACTCATTAGTTATTAATATCATGTCACAGTTATAAAATCAACAAATGGCAAAGCATTAATGAAAACGAAAGTCTCTGAACCTGATTTTAGAAGAGGTAAAGATCTGAGTATATGAATTAATCACATTAGTTAGCAAAAAAAGCAGAACTGAAATACATGATTAGAAAACCATTGGTTAAAAGACAGCATTTGCTAAAAGCCACGTAAAGGCCAGAGTAGACAAAGGGTAAATTAGTGTTTCAAAAGTTCAAATTCTACTTTTCTTCCTCTTGTGCAAACATATGGAATGAAAGGGAAAAGGGAGGCTAAAAGCGGTAGTAAAATGAAAGGGCATCTGGTTAACGGTAACGTACAATTGTCTCTTTTATAAACATGATTCTTCTTTAAATTTAAAGGTTTAGGTTAGAATCTGTATCTCTTAATGTGAAGCTATTGAAATTCTAACAACAGCAACAAAAAAACTATGTTCACACCAGGTCATTCCTTTAGGATGTTAAAAATAACCTTTGCTTGTAAAAACGGTCTTTGCCCCCTGGTGGTGAAATTATTATTATTTAATTTGTTTAAAGTTCAAAGACTTTAATTATGAAGTGTTGACACTAAAAATCTTTCTAGGTGAGCAAAAATAATAGAGAATTTTATACTGGAAGTGGAGAGAGATGAAGCTAGGCCATAGGGTGGTGAAAGAATTTAAATTTCTCATGTCTAACCATTTAGAACTATGTTTCCCTTAATCTATCTCTGTTTCCGTGTTGATCATACTGCTAATTCAGTATTTTAAGATGGTGCCTCCTTTGAATAAATTTAATAGCAGGCATTTATAAAGCATGGAATTTCTACACATAAACTAATGCCTTAGCTATGGCCTGTTGACTGGGGTGAATAACAACTTTGTGCTGTTTTCTTTGGTGTTCCAATTTGGCATTATAAACAATATTAGGGCTCACTGGCAGGATGCCAAAACCAGGCTGTTCACTCTGAAAGAATAGATGATGAAGAGATCTGTTAAAATTTTTCTTTTACAGGCTAATTGGAGCCTTTGTAGATGAGGAAATTACAACAATTGCTGTGCTAGAGCTGAACTGAGGGTTCAGTAGGAGAGAATGTCCTCCTTGGTTGGTTAAAAGAAAAAAGAGAAAAACTAATTTTCAAATTTTAGAAAGTGATTCAAGTGAGCTACTAGAAACTGTTGAAAAATTAATAACTTTGGAATTGTGGAAGCTTTTAGAAGAAAGAAATTTTAACATGGATTCTATTGTGACACATTAAAGCCTATGTATATAAAGCAGAAAACATCATTATCTGAAAATACAGAATATCAGGGTAAGACAAGCATTGAATGTGAATATTTTCTGTTCCTTTTGTTCAGTGGAGTCCTGTGCTTTTAATTAGGTATGTATTGTGTAACCTTATGCCAAATTTAACAGGAAAATCATGAATAATATGTTTTATGGAGTTGTAACAAAAAAATTAAACGGGCTTTTAGAACCAGTCATTATTTTGTAAAGATAGTCTTATCTCCCACCATCTTGAACGAGCGATTGGATAAATTCCTGGTGAATTGGGCAATCACAGCCTAAAAATAATACTTGACTTAAAGACATGTAAACATGTAAGAATAGATAAGATTTATTTATGGAACCCTTAATACAATATAGATAGAGACTTCCTACAAAATAATAGTAACATTTAAATTGTAATTATGATATACCAGGCACTAATTATCTCACTAAATACACAACCACCTTATAATTTTGGTAGTAATATTATCCTAATTTTACAAATGAGGAAACGGAAACACGGTGGATCACCCAGATAGTAAGTGGTAGACCAGGATTCAAATTTAATCAGTCTGGCTCTAGAATCGGCACTCTTATACACTATGGGATTATATGAGTAAATAGTACATTATTCAGAGAAGTAAAAACCATAGTGTTAACATGTTAGAAATATATTTATTATTTGTAACATGAAGAACACATTTATTTATGAGGACCTTCAAGAGGATTAAAATTCAATACAGCAATAAAAAAAAGGGATTATTTTCCACGGAAGTGCTTTCCCAAAATAATGTTTTTCTAACCTTTGTCAACTCAATATAAGTTTGTGAATGGTGTTTGGATAAATAAATTACTGAGTGAAGATACTATCCCATTAAAGAACAGTGATATCTTAGAATTTCAAGTCCATGTAATTGAGAAACAGCCATAAAGGGGCAAAAGAGAAATTTTTAAGGTTTAATGAGAGCCTCACATTTTGAAATCATAGGATGAATAGGCGACGTAAATAGTGATTTTAAGAGAGGCTTGAATTTTTGCTATAGTAGGTATTATATTCAATTATGCTTGACATAGTGGTTAAATCTGATATTACCCCAAAGTGGGGGATAGACTAGCAGATGGCTTATTTAAACCTCTTTGAGTCCAACTGTCTATGAAATTACTAATGTTCTTTCCCATCTGAAAAGTAGTGAGCATTATGATGTTCAGGTTCATGTATAATAAGACCAAAATTCTTTTCATCAACCTCTATGTGGATGACCCATCCTATACCCTAGATTCTCCCTGCCCTCCTCATGTCAGTGGCATATTCTTCCAATACATCTTAGCTACACAGTATCCTGATCACAGTTGAACCTTGTCAACACCAGAACCTACAAACTAATGAAAAAAATTTTTAAAGTCTCTATACATGTGCTAATATACTCCCAGATCACTTACATAAGTGCCATGTTGAAAACAAGTAGGTGTCATTGAAACCTTCACTCTGGGTTTATTCTGTGGTTGTTTGTACTCTCTTATGTTAAACATTTAGCTCATTAATTTTTCTGTCTTCCTAAGACAGTTAGGGCTCCAAATGATCTTTGAAGTTACCACCTTCACTACATACTGCAAGCTTTTCTACAGTTTGACTATTATGGTTTGTTTTTTCAGAGCTTATTGCCTCTGTGGGTTTTTTGGTGTGTGTGTGTTTTTGTTTTTTTTAAACAGCATGGGTTATAATTGACAAGCCATGTAATTCACCCATTTAAAATATACAGGTAAATGTTTTTGGTATATCCACAGAGCTATGCAGTGATCACCACAATCTAATTTTAGACCAAAAAGAAATCCCTTATCCATTAGAAGTCAATCCCTAACCTCCCCAAACTCCAGTCCTAAGTAACCACTAACCTATTTTCTGTCTTTGTAAATTTGCCTGTTCTGAACATTTTATATAAATGGCATCATACAGTCTTTTGTGACTGACATCTTTCATTTGGCCTAATGTTTTCAAGGTTCGTTCATGCTATAGTATCAGTACTTCATTTTGTTTTACTGACAAATAATATCCCATTGCATGGATATGCCACATTTTGTTTATATATAGTTGATGGACATTTGGGTTGTTTCCAACTCTTTGGTTATTACCAATAATGCTGCTATCAACATTTGTGTACAAGTTTTTGTGTGGCTATATGTTTTCATTTTTGTTGTTTCATTTTCCACCTAGGAGTAGAATATTGGGGTCATATAATAACTCTGTATTTAGTGTTTTGGGAAACTGCCAAATTGTTTTCCCAAAGGTCTGCATCACTTTGCATTCTCACCAGCAATATATGAGGGTTTCAATTTCTCCACATCTTCACTAATACCAGTTATTGTCTTTTTGATTATAGCCATTCTAATGGGTGTAAAGTGGTATCTCTTTGTAGTTTTGATTTGCATTTTCCTAATGGCTAATGATGTTTAGCATCTTTTCACGTGCTTGTTGGCTACCTGTATATCTTCTTTGAAGAAATATCTATTCAAATCCTTTGCCCATTTTAAAAACTGTTGTTGAGTTGTAAGAATTTTTTACATATTCAGTATATAACTCTCTTATCAAGTATATGGTTCACAGATCAAATATTTTCTCCCATTCTCTTGGTTGTCTTTTCACTTTCTTTTTTTTTTTCATTTTATGGATATGCCGCATTTGTTTATTCATTCATCAGTTGATAGAAATTTGGGTTTGTACATTTTAGCTATGGTGAATAGTGCTGCTATGAACTTTTTTTGCATACAAGTTTTTGAACATCTGTTTTCAGTTCCTTTTGGTTTATATCCATGGTCACATTCTATTTCTTTTTCTTTTTTTTTAAAGTTTATTGGGGTGATAATTGTTAGTAAAGTTACATAGATTACAGGTGTACAATTCTGTAATACGTCATCTATATATCACATTGTGTGTTCACCACGCAGAGTCAGTATCTTTTCACTTTTTGACGGTATTGTGACACAAAAGTTTCAAATTTCTATGTAGTCCAACTTCTAGTTTTTCCTTTGTCACATGCTTGTGGTGTCATATCTAAGGAAGCATTGGCTAGGATTGGTCACTAAGATTTACTCCTATTTTTTCTTATAAGAGTTTTACAGTTTTAGTGTTTACATTTAGGTCTATGATCTATTTTGAATTACTTTTTTTCATCTGTGGTTTTGTCTTTCATTAGTTTTGTAAACTTCTTGGCCATTATGTTGACAAATATTGTTTCTGCCTTTCTCTCTCTCTCTTGCTAGGACTTATTTACACATACGCTATATTTCTAAGACTCAGTTACACATATGCTATATTTGTGCACTGTGTCCTACATGCCTTTGAGGCTCTGTTATGTCTCTCCATTTTTTTCTTTCTCAGTGCTGTTTTTTCAGTTTTTTTTTCTCTCAGTGCATTTTTTTTTTAACCTGTCCTCGGATTCGCTAATCCTGTTCTGCTGTGTCCAGTCTGCTATTAAACCATCCATTAAGTTCTTGGTTTCAGGTATATTTTTCAATTTGAGACTTTCCATTTATTCTTTTTTACGGATTCAATTCTCTGTTAAAATTCCGCATCTTTTAAGTCATGTTGTCCACTTTTTCTTCTATATTATAATCTGTCACTCTATTTTAGAGTAGTTAGCTTAAAGTTCTTATCTGGACTGCAATATCTGGTTTATCTGTGATTCTTCTATTATCTTTTTTTTTATTATTATTGGTCAAATTTTCCTGCTCTTCTCATGTCTCATAATTTTTTATCACATGCCACACTTTTATGTTAAAAATTTATAGGGAATACAGCTGATGTTATTTTCCTCTAGAGATGAAAACAGACAAGTAGGGTAAGAGTCAGAGACTGAGCTGGGTTGGAACTGAGTTGCAGTTTTAGTAAAATTCAAACTATTTCTAGTTTCACTGTGTTCCTTGGTTGTGATTCCTCTGGGCTTTTGATAGAAAGCCTGAAAAGTTTCTGTCTCCTCAGCCCTGGAGATTCAGTTCTGCCTTTGAGAGGTTTTAAACTCAGATCTTTAGCCTCCTACTCACACAACTCCAGAAGTATTGCGAATGTTTTGAGGGGGATGACTGCCTTTGTATTTGAGGCAGGCTGCTCTTCCTAGGTAGAGTTTGTTTTGTACGCACTGGTAGAATGTGTGGGGATTTTATTCTGCCTATCAGACCCAGTCCTTCAGTCTCCAGAATTCAGCAAATGTCCTCTGGGAAAGGTGGCTGTATGTTTGGGGCTCCTCTTCCTCTCTCATCTAATTACACAACTCCCATGACTGTTTCACTGGTTTCTCTTTTTCTGTGCAAAGTCCCTCTGCCCAGGCCAAGCTTGATCAATCTATGCCTAGAAGCAGTGAATGTCACCACAGAAGACAACAGCTGGCAATTGTCAGCTCACTTAGTCCAGGCCTCAGTAAAAGATTTACTCAGTTGTATTGTCCTTTGGGGGATAATGACTGAAAATGTGAAGGTGCCAAACTAGAAGTCTAAATGTGAGTATCACTGTGGTTTTTGCAGAGACCTGGACCAGAACAAGCAAGAACGTCATTTTGGAGTAGACAAGTGTCACTGGATCTGAGCAGGATGAAGCTTCAAGAGCAATACCTTATGACAGTGAGAAGCAACAACAATACTGTACTGTACAGACTCCAGTTCTGTTTCTGCGTGGCCTTAGAAAGAAAACTGATTCCCTTTAGAGGGGGTAAGTCCCTGGGGTTGTTGGACAACGTAAGAGTAGAGCTCTAGAGGGAACTACTAGACCGTCTGCTAAAAGATCAGGCAAGAATCCCAGATTTGTGGCAATATGGCACCACAAATAACATTTAAAATGTTGTATTGCACTTAAACCAATGATCAAACTAGGAGAAAAGATGAATGTTGGGGTGTTATGAAAAACTAATGCTTACGATTATTACTTTTATCTTATTTTGATATTTTACTCATTGAGTAAACAGTAAGCTAATTTAGACTTGGTAAAGATGTCTTTCACTTTAAGAAAACTGATATGGTAAAAAGCAGGGTAAAAAAATGGAATGGGGTAAATGGTGGTGGTCGGTATTCACAAGCTTCAATTCAACTAATTGAAAGCTAGCCATGTGCACTGGAGATATATAGAAAAAATGGTAACCCCTTGCTTTGGACTGAATGTTTGTGTTCCCCCACCCCAAATTCATGTGTTGAAACCCTAATCCCCAGTGTGATAGTATTTGGAGGTGGGGCCTTTGGGAGATAATTAGGTTTAGATGAGGTCCTGATGGAAGAGCCCTCACTGTGGGATTAGTACCCTTACAAGAGAAAACACAAGCTCTCTCTCCCCCCCCCCCCCCCGCCCCCACTCTCTCCCACCATGTGAGGATACAGCAAAAAGGCCTTCTGCAACCAGGAAGAGGCCGCTCACCAGAAATCAACTGTGCTGGTACCCCGATCTCCGACTTTCCAGCCTCCAGAACTGTGGGAAATAAATGTCTGTTGTTTAAGCCACCCAGTCTATGGTCTTTTGTTATAGCAGCCCTAGCACACTAAGACACCCCCTGCTCTTGTATCTTTGAAAGGTAAGCATCATGATGAATTTGAAATGTAATTAATTCAAGCATATATATTTTTAAGCAAGATATATTTGCATTCATTTATGACTATTTAAAATAGTCATTTATTTTAAAACTCTGCAATAATCAGATATCTCCAGTAAGATTTACTTCCTAGATACTGTTTTTCTAACCTTTATCAAACATAATATATTCTTACTATGAGAGTGAAAGTAGCTTTATCATTCCCCTATTGAGCTTAATTTAACTGGGCAGATCCAAAATGGGAAAAACAAGGTCAGATTTTCAAAACTGGGCAAGTACCATAAACTATACAAGCATTTTTTGCTCCCTTCTACCTCCTCAACCAAGAGTAGGCAGTAAGGAAAGAGAAATGTGAGAAGGTCAAGAAGAAAATAAGGTTCACCTAAGAGAAGCAATAGTGGTGGAGGAAAAAAAAAGAGACTGAGCAGAAGCTATGTAAGACTAGGAATAATGACATTGGCGGGCGAGAGAGGAGGTTTTAGCTTGCATGTCTTTAAAAACGGACTGTTGAGAAAGGAAGTAGGCTAAACAGGATAAACCACACTTCCCCTAAGACTATGATGCAATCACCATTATTAATTCTACCAGGCTGCCTATTTTATGGTATACCTGTAAATCTTAATTCATAATCAAAAGTATACTTTTTTTTTCTTTGGCCGAATCCATTTCTGCTTCACCTCTCATTAAGGATACTCCAAATTACTCCCTAGATTCGCCTCTTTCAAGCCCTAGGTTCAATTCCTCCTATATCTTTTCTGATGGAAGAATGAAATGTATGGAACAGAGTCCCTAATCAGTAAAATCAGTTTTAGATATGCTTTTAGTTTTCAGTATCTGGGGGAAGGTAAAAAGGTAGCTGTTCCAGGGGAAATTTATACTTGGGATGTTCCAGGTACATGCGTGATGTCCGTATCGCTAAATCTGTGCAAACACATGTACAGATCTTCGGTGCTCGCCAGCCACAGAGAGGATTTTCTCGGAGGCCCAGATCTGGGGCGCCCGGCTTCCCTACTTCCGGCCTTGCTCCCTGCCTCCCGGTTGCTAGGAAACGTGATGTCACCGGAAGCGAGGCCGGGGATAGGCTAAAACGAGGGGAAGCCTCCCCCCTCTGCAACCTCGGCGCGCGGCGCTGGCTCTCCAGCTGTTTGTAGGCCTAGGGGTGAGGGTCCGCGCGGGGACGAGCCGGCTGTGTGCCCGTCCGCCCACCCGCCGCCGCGTCCGCCGGCTCCCGCCGCTCCTGCTCAGCCGCTGGGGCGGCCTCCGGGCGGACGACTCTGGTGCGGCTGCCTGTGCCCCTGAGTGCCGGGCAGTGTTCCCACAGCCGGCGCGCGCTGCCCGCCACGTCCCCGGTCTCGGCCAACTGCACAGCGTGGCGGGTGACCTTTCCGAGCTCAGCGCGATGACGGCTCCCTGCTCCCGGCTGTCCCGGCTTCCTCGGCGCCGCGGGCTCCGGTTCGTGCCGTTCCCGCCGCCGCTGCTGCTGTTGCTGCTGCTGGCGGCCGTGGGGCCGGCGCGCGGCTGGGAGAGCGGAGACCTGGAGTTGTTTGACTTGGTGGAGGAGGTGCAGCTCAACTTCTACCAGTTCCTCGGGGTGCAGCAGGTACGCGGGGCCGTCCGCCCGCCGGAGGGCGGCGCCTCGCGGGCAGAAACGTGCGGGACGGGGCGGAAAGGAGGGGGTGGGGCGGGTTTTGCGCTGGCTTCCTCGGAGAGAGCCACTGCGGCCAAGACTTGGTCCTCCCGGACTCCGGCTGCCCTCGTTAGACCGGTCCCCTTGGTCTCCTCGTTACCCCAGCCTCAGAAGGAATTGTCTGCCTCCCCCGGGTCCTGTTCGCCGTGCTCCCCTTCTCGAATTGAGGGTCTCTGCCAGACTAGAAGGTGCCACCAACCTAGAGTGGTGATACCTTCTCTTTCCTTTGCTGTTCTGGAGGAGATCCTTAAACCCAGCTGTACTGGAGGAAGAAGGAAGAGTGATGTGTGGGAAAGAGTAGTCAGTCATGTCTCTAAATTTTCACCTTCACAGTTACACTTATGCTTATTTTAGCTGCCTCCTTTCCTCTGCCTTCCTGGGAAGATAGGAATGCATTTTGGTCTGCGTCTGTGTTGCAGAAGTTTTTCTTGCACTGTACTTTGGTATCTATTTAGCCTGTTGGACAAGGGTTCGTAGTATCAGTTTAGAAATCTGGAGGAACTTGAAGCCTCTACCGTGTTGGTCCTGGAACTCATGCAAGGAACCATTAAGTTTTCTGGGCAGTAGAGGCATTTGCGGTGCTACAGGAAGAGAAGTACAGCCAGCAGCGCAGGATCGTTATCTTTCTTTTCCTTTCGTTTCATTTCCTTCCCTTTTTTAGCTTGAGACTTTAACCTGTAAAGTCTGTTCGTTGATCTGTACTTCTACCTTGGGAGTGGTGAGTGAGAAAAGATATCCAGCCACTATCTGAATCCTACTGCCAAGGAGATGACATTTCACTGATTTAAGGATTTTTGGGGTGAAAGACTTAGAATTCCACACAATCTGATTGAGCCCTTCATAAAATGCTTCGTATAGTTATGAGATGAGAAAAAAAAAAACCCTAAGGTTTACCAACAATTGTCATTCATGGCACACTTCATATGACGAGATGTGAAATGTAGGTTTCCCCCTATATGTGACAACTGTTGAGCTTAACACTAAATGGAAATTTACTTTTCGGTTAAATATAATTGAATATAAAATTGTTATTGCTGTGGCACCTTGATTTTAAAGAATTTCATTTTTGTAAGAGTTATTAAAGTATAAGCATTTACACTTCAAATTCTTAGGTGCACACAATTATGTACAGTCTATATTCATTATCTTTACCTGGTGCCACTTCCTGCTCATAAAGACAAATATATCTCATTACAAAGTAAATGATGCAGCATGTGTAAAATTCATTAGTAAAAATAACTCTGAAGGCTTTTAAGAATGCCTTTAATATTGATAATATTTGTTACAATTTATCATGATTGATTAAATTCTGTACCTAGAGTCTTATACATAACCTGTCCAAAGATCTTGAAGACGCTTTCCAGCTAGTCATGGAAAATTAAGCCCCTTTAAGAGAAAACAGAAACTTAGTAGCACTAATTTATATTTTAGATTATGTAATCTAGTTTGTATGTGAACTTTCATATAATTTTCGTTATAAATTTCATATAAATTTCATGCAATTTAATTTGCAGAATTAGGCAGTATGAACAACCAGAACACTTAACTATATGGGCAAAGGTGGGGAAATAAAAAAGCATAGATAATTGAGAAGATTCTGTGTTGAGGTAGAATTTGAAAAGAAGCATCCAGAAAATTGTTTTAATCTGTTTCTCTGCCCAGGTGTGTTGAAATTGGAAAGAATGGCAGAAGAAATTTTATTTTACCTAAGCAGAGAAACTGATTCAAGTTCTTTACATTACACTGAATCTTAACTTTTTTAGAAGACTTTCAGGGGAGCAGAAATTTGGTAGAGAAAAATTTTTGCAGCTGTCTTAAGTCCTTAATCTGTGATTTTCAAGCTAGAGCCAACCAATCTTTTGGTGACTAGCCAGACAAGAGGAACAGGAGAAAGTAGGTAGGTTACTCAAAGTGTGGTGACCTGGCTCAGGTGCACGCATCAATTTTGTTGTTGGTCATTCAATACTCATTTGGCACCTACTAAATTTTAAGCACTGAGAGTTGCCCGGTATGTAAAACAAAACCTCTAGCCTCATGAAACGCACAGTTTAGTAGAGGGAACCAGATAGTAAGCTAACCAAGTAAATATAAATGTCAGGTGGTCAAAGAAGGCCTCTGAAGAAGTAAAGGAGTGAGCCATTAGGCAGGAGCTTGCTTAGTGTTGGAGGAATAGCACGGCGACCAGTGTGGCTGGGGCAGGATGAACCAGGAGGTCAGTAATAGGAGGGGAGACCTGTATTGCTTTGTAAGACATTATCAGGACTTTGGCTGTAAGTAAGTTGGGGATCTCATTGCAGGGGTGGGGTGTTGAACAGAAGAGGTGCATGATTTGACTTAAATTTCAAAACGATCACTTTATTGTGTTGAGGATCGTCTGCATGTACATCATTAGTTACTTAGGTGGATAACCTGGTGTAGAATATAAATCGCGCCTGCGTGGTGCAAAGCTTCTGGGTTTAATTGGAACTTAGAGCTGCCAAGCTTTTACTGATTGTTTGCATTTGGGATATGAGAAAAAAAAAGTTGAGGCGAATTCTAATGCTTTTGGCCTCAGTAACTGAATAAATACAGAAGCAGGTTTGGTCGGGGAAATCAGGAATTTGCTCGGGGTCCTGCTAAATTTGAGGTGTCTATTAAACATTCAGGTGGAGCTGGCATATAGGCAGTTGGTTATACAAGTCTGAAGTTACAAGGAGAAAGTTTTGGACTGTGGATATAAATTTGGGACTTCCTGGCACGTAGACGGATATTTGAAGCCACAAAACTGGGTAAGCTCACCAGGGCAGTGCATGTAAAAAAAGGAAAGAGAGGTCTGGGACATAAACCTCAGAGATTCCAAATTTTAACTTAAGAGTCAGGCGGATGAGGAGGAACCAGCAGAGGAGATAGGGAAGGAACAGCTAGTGAAGTAGGCAAACCAAGGAAAGATGGCCTCTTTCAAGTCAAGTGAAGAAGTATTTTAAAGAGGAAAAAGTGATCAGCTGGAGTAAATGATGATAATTCAAATAAGATGAGTTCTGAGAATTGGCTGGTCATTGGCTACCTCATCAAGAGCTGTTTTAGCTGAGTGGTGAGATTGATAGTTTGGTTAGATTGGGTTCAGGAGAGAAGGAAGGGGAAGAATTGGAGACAATTAATATAAAAAATTATATTCATACCCCAGACTAGAAGCCAGAGACGATAGTGACTGAATGTGGCACCCCTTTTATCCCCTGTCCCCCAGGTCTAGGGTAGTTAGCTCAATTACTCCCTAAACTCTGTAATTGGAATAATCGATGACTTTAAAAATTTGGATCAGGCCACTTTCTGACTCACGATCTTGGGCAAGTTAGTTGCCTCAAATAGTATCTTTATTTATTTACTTCATAGTTAGGTGCATAGTAGACCCTTAAATTTTTATTGAATAATAAAATATAAACATGGTAACTAAAACTAAAAAGTAATTCTCTGAAGGAGTAGTTGCTTAACAGGTTTTACTCAATAGTTTGTTTATATTTACATGTGACCATTTACAGGCCTCATACAATGAAGGAATCCCTTTCCTTGTATTTTCAGATTTCACATTGGTTCTAGAAGCTTTGGAAGGGATTCCAGAAGTCTTTAGGGGACGGGTATATAAAGGTGACATACGAGAAGTACAGTATATTTTTAGAATGACTTTAGTTGTTCGTAGGGCATTCCAACTTGGATAGAGCATCTTTTCAGAGGACATAGGGAGGAATATTAGGGGAGTGTAGGAAAAAAGATGTGTTATTGAAATATCTTTCATTAGTAACTTACATTCTAGGTCCCCACACAGTAGATACATTTCCTCTAATAGGTCATGCTCCTTGGACCATTGTATTTCTTGTGGGGTCCATGGCAATTCTGTATTTTTTTTATTGTCTGTTGGGGCCATGACTTTCCTTATACTTGGTATAGTATTCTAGCCAACAATAAATACTTTATATTCATTTTTTAAAAATCCATGAATTGAAATTATGCAAGCTAAGCTACTTTAAATTTTGTGGTGTTTACTTTCTGATGACGTCAGAGTACGTAATCTGCCTGGTGCCAGTCATTCATTACAGATTCCTCTTACTAGAGCTAGGAAATGTGCTTCTTTGTCTTATAAAAAAATTTTATAACTGTGTCCTTACATTCAAACGAATGCTGAAACTTGGTTAATAGAAGAAAAGCTATTATTAAGTGCATGTGCTTACAAAATGCTGGATTTAGTTTTTAAATCAGAATTAATAAATCCTGTAAGTTCTTTCAGATTTAAAGAATATGTAAATTTCCATACTACTAGCAGCCTGTGTAGGGGAGGGACAATTACTACCCACTCATCCTATATCCAGGGGGAGGGACTTCCCTAAAGAAACACTGTTGTCTCTTGACACATCTCTTACGTTTTTCTATGGAGGAGTGAATTACCTTGTTGGAGGGTGATTGCCTTCTGTCTGTTTTGCTTGATTGGTGAGAGCTAATTAATCAAAAAGCGATAAGCTGTGGGAATCAGTCTCTTCGCTGCCCCAGACCTGTAAGGCAATTATCCTGGACAGCCTTTATCTTGAGCGTGCTGTCTCAAAGTCTAGACTGGAGAGGGGAGGGCAAAAATTGCTAGCAAGCACATTTGGCCCCCATACTTAATCTAAATTCTCCAGTAGCTTTCCAGCAATAAAGGTGATATTTGATCTCTCTCTGCCTGACTTCTCCATCTCAGTTTTTTTGGATAGGAAAAAGCATGAATCATTAAGTGGGCTTTCTCAAAGCCCGTCATAGTCCTTTTTAGAAATAAAAATGCAGAGCTCTTTCATAAGTGACTGGTGAACCTGTAGTGTGATTGTCATTGATCTGCAATGATTCTTGTGGTAGATTCCTCTGAGCTTGTGGCATTAGTTGAATATAGTTCAGTCATTCTCCAGGGTGTCAAGTCCCTTGTAAATCTGTGTTGTGTAATAATAGCTTCCCCATTTTTCATTGCAGAGTCCAAAATTATTTGTTAATTTGGTGGGAGGGAGACAGACAAAATCTGGAATGGTAGATAATCTTCCAGTCATTTATATTTCTGATCTAGGCATATCATACATAGAGTTAGAGCTGAGTAAATACTTGTTTAATTGTGTATATCTTTGCATCAGATTGGATTATGGTAAAATTAGTTTACTCTTCTAATGTATACACTGTGTAGTGGCGGTTGCCAGGGCATATTTTATGGGAAAAAGAAAGTCTATTGTGAAAATGTTGCCACATAATCTAGAACTGCCAGAACAGAAATCCTCTTTTAGTTGTAAGTTTCCTTTTTCCTTTATGCTGTTCTGAGTTTTGTTTTTCTTTACACTAATTTAGAGAACACTACTATAATATTTTGCCTTTTATTTTTCATAGATACATCTTAAGTTGAACTGGGACTGACCTCTGTTATTACAATTATTTTATATGTATATAGCTTACCATTTTACCCAGTGATTGGTGTAATGTGGTGCATTTAAAAATCGTGTTTTATTCACTGTTAGAAATGAAACAGAAGGTGGGGTGAAGGGGAGGGTAGATAACTTGATGGTTGCTGAGAGGAGATCTTATACGGTAGTTATAAGTAACATCAGTACAAGAAGTTTGGTAAAATGCCTAATATCTATATGAAGCCTGTTCTCAGCTTTCTTAGGTTTTCTGTCAGTGAACTACTTATTCCACAAACTGCTACTATGTGGTCTTGGAAATCTAAGCCAGCCATTGTAGAGTGTATTTGGACAGTAATGACATCAGTTAATTTCATCCAGAATTAAAAACAATTCCAAAGTCTTTCTTGAATCGAGGTGTGCAGAGATGGAAAGGTGTTGCAGTGAACAGAGAGACTTCTGATTGGGTGAAATAGGACCCTAAACCATTTTATCATGAAGCTATAGTCATATTGTCGTGCGGGAGACCCTGCTCGCTGCGCCATTTGTCATGCAGGGCGGCCTGCGGGGTCTCTGCTCCCGCTCCCCACATAAGAACGCAGGATATGGTGAGGCCAAAAAGGAACACCCACGGAGCCATAGCTAGGGGAGTCATACCACTATATTCTCTCTGGCGGCACTATACTCTCACTGGAGGCTGGATCCACACTGTCCGCAAACCACCATCCGCGCTTGCCAGCCCAGCCGCCATCTTCTTGCTAGCCCCCATTTTCTCTCTCTTCTCCTTCTCTCTGCTAGCGTAGCCACAGCAGTTATATTAGTGGCCAATGGCTCACTGGTTACAGCTGACGGCCAACTAGCCACAGCTGATGGCCATGCAATCACAGTTGGCCATTTACTACCTGAGCCAGCACCTGTCTATGTGAGGCCGAGAGCCTGGAAACTGCTTTCTGGGGCTCTGCCCCCACACATGTATTTTCAAAAATCTTTATTTTCATCAAAACACTTACTTTTGAAAGATGGGTTTTATACTCATGAATGTAAAAATATGATTACTATGTTTTAAGTAACATCATAGTATTCCATTTTAAGAGCTATATATTTGAGTTTTTATATATACTGAAATTTATGTCTAAGACTTATTAGGGTTTCATTAGAAATTTAATCTAGAATTTGTGTCTGATTCCCAGCCTCCTTAATACTAATTTAAATAAGGTTAGGATTTGTTCACTTCTTCGCTGTTTCTGACTACATCATCCAGCAACTGGAATCTCATATGTAATTAGGTAGGTTGCTTGATTCCCTCATGTTAGAAAGAATATGTGTATAAAACAATATCTTCCTTATTAGATGGCTGCCCATTTTAGTACCAGTGAGGCAGTAAGCATAAAGCTCTGTGCAGCTATAGTCAGCTGATAGCATTTGAATTAAAATTAAAGGTAAGAATCTAAGATTAAGAAGTAAATAAAGGCATATCATAATATAAGCAGCAGTATTAAAATAGAAAAGGAGCAGTATTAAAATGCCACTCACAGCAAACACTAGAATTCTTAAAGGGAGTAAGTTCTTTTTAAACAAATTCTGGAATAATACAACTCCAGGTTATAGAAGGCACAAAAATTTGTGAAAGCTACGTGATACCCTAGTGTGGCATGTATAGTGAGCAGTAGTCAAAATGAGTGAAAATGAGAAGATGGTTGTTGTCATTTACAGGAAAGGTCTGAACAGACTAGGGAAATCCTAAGGTCAATAGACATGCCTGCTAAGGAAGGTCAAGACCTATTATTTATAGCCAATACTTAAGGACTTTATACCGTTAAAATGGATTAGGTTAAGGAAGCTATCCCATGACGAATCGAATTTATATATTACCAAGAAGCCTCTGATTTTTTAGAATTTAAAAAAGAAAATTGCAAATTTTATTAGCAGTTATTTTTAATTACCGCACTTTTAGTTAACAGATAAAAAAATTGGTATTTAAGCTCTTCTCTAACTTTTAAGTAGTGTTTTGTGTTAGTAGTTGGTGATTAAATTTGATTTAAGGAAGTTAACATGTGTGTATAATGTAGGGTGATTGGGAACTGTGATTTTACTTGTAGTTAAGTATATCATATCTTATTGTATTTTTGTATGGTTCTTTTATGCATACCTGTGGTAGGAAATAGATTTTCTATGTTTAAATAAAGCATTTTAATTTAGACATTTTATGAACTTCAAATGATTGCCATGCTGTACAGGTCTATAATAGTTATACAGAATTAATGTGTGACTTTTTGTATCACACCTTTGGAAGAATAATAAGGTTTAACTTAGAGTAAATGCAATTAATCTTGAAATTAATTATTGTGGAATGCTTCACAGGTTTTCCACAAGGCTGCCATTTTCTCAAAACGTGGTTGAAACTTCTTATTTTGAATTTCCTTCAAAGCCTGCAGCATATTTGGCAGATTATCCTCATTAATGATGAATCTTTAAGATGGATTTGATTTTTGGCTATAGCTAATAGTTATTTAGAGCTAAATTTGATGACTAAATTGGGTTAGCAAGCTTGGGTAAATACAATTTGGAATGAGAGAGAGATCTGAATGTAAATGTCACTTAAGGCTCCTCAACTGGTTTGAAGACTGTTCTCAAAGAGTTCCAGAGAAGCTTGGAGAGATATCAACATGAAATTAATCTATAGCCTTACAAAGTGACAGAATGTGTTCCAGTAAATGACTTTAGAATACTCATTACTTTGGGGGTAGCTAGTCTGTATTATCTACATGAGAAAAATATATAAAAATTATCTTAATTTTAGAGAGGTGGGAAAATATTCTAATTATCTGCCTGCTTTTAATATTAAAAACGGGTCATAAAAGTATTCATTATATAACATTACCATAATAAAGGTAGTTAAAGCAGAGTGGCAGAGGAACCCTAATAAATGTTAGGGAAAGAAGCCATAGCTGAGAATACCACTGAGGGAGAAAATAGGCAATACACAGGGAGAGGGAAATATACACAGAAAAAAACAAAAAAACATAAATAGAAAAATAAATGGTAATGGAGTAGTATCTTCGTCTTGTGACCTGCTTTGGATATTGTCATTAAAATTGTTTAGGGGTCATATTTTCACAACTGTAGGCATAAGTAAGAATAAAGTATGAGTCAGTTGAAAATAAAACATGGGTCAGATATTTTTTGCAGCATTTTGCAGGGACCTTTAAGACGGAGCTTCCCAGTTGGTGTGCTGCAAGCACCTGTGCTGAGGTTGTGATGCCCTCCCTTAGTGGCCTTAGCAGTTTACTCCAGTGTCTTACAAATATAATTTTCTATGAAATGCCGTAGTATGAAAAGGTTGGAAGAGCACTGTGAAGGCATGCAGTTCTGATGTTTTTCTTTCAGGGGAAAATTTATAAGCCTACACACACACACACACACACACACACACACACACACACACTCTTACCAAAATTTTTGCTCTACTAAAGATAGATAGATATATCTACAAAGATATATATATATATACACATATATATATATATCTTCATCTTTATATATAGATATATGTATAAACTTATATATAAGATAAAGATATATATGTGTACATATATATATATATATATATATATATTACGTTACTTTGTACAACTAAAGATATATATATATGTCTACTTTGTGACACTAAGAGATGAGGTAATATTTTGCTTACAAATCCTGACTGAGATATAGTTCAGATTTTTGACAGATGACAGACATTTTCAAGCCCTTAGAGCAGCGCTGTGCAATAGATCTATAATACAAGCCATATATATAATTTTAAGTTTTCTAAAAGCCACATTTAAAAAAGTAAAAAAGAAACAGGTGACATTGAAATTAATTTTAACAACATTTAATTCAATGAATCAAACATCACAATTTAAAAAAATTACTAATGAGACATTTCACATTCTAGCTTTTTTACTAAAATTCAAAATCTGGTCTGTATTTTACATTTATATTTCTAGCATATTTCAATTTGATTGAAAATCAAATTTGATTGAAAATACTTGATCTATGTTGAGATTTCATACAATGTGTAGCTAACAAATAGATTCATATACCCAAATTCTTCCAGACGGAAAAATCAAAACTCCAGACTTTCCAGTAACTGAATCAAGTTTCATTTTTTAAATTTGAATATAATCAAATAAAACTAAAAATTTGGTTTCTGAGTTGCACTAACACATTTAAAGTGCTCAAATATGGCAAATGGCTACCACATTAGATAGCACAGCCTTAGAGAATTAACATTTCTGTGTTGTGTAGATACATCTAAAAATTTTTGGATAACAATCACTGATTATTCTGTTTGTCAGGGACATAGTTTGTAGTTTCCTTTGTTTTTATTTTTTAACCCATTATAGTTTTTGTTGTTTTGTTTTTAGATAGTTCCAATTGTGCTAAACATCATCTTTCTAGTTAGTTATCTGTGCATTTCGGCCATTCTTTGGCCTGTGAAGGTTATTGGTACAGAGCGTGCTGCTCTTCTTGGGACAGTGGTTCTGAACATCGTGTGTCCTGTCTGCTACAGGTATTTTCAGACAATCCGTTTAATTCAAATTGGTCATTTACTTTTGCTGAGTTGCCTGTTATATTTTATAATTCTTAAAGTATTATTCACTTAATAGATCTGGTCTTTAATGATGCTTTGTCCAAGAACCATCAGTATTCCTACTCTGTAATTTTAACTTTTAGGTTGCCCATTCTCCCTGTTTATTCTGAAACATCCATCAGATATACTGCTAGCTATGAAATATTCACTGTATTCTCTACTGCATCAATTTTGATTATTATATTAGCTTTAATGAAATGATTAAAGCTATCAAAAGACTTTTAAAGATTCCTAGGTGCTGTTCTGTGTGCCAGTCTTTTGCTCTTGTAATGCCAATCAGGGATTCTAGTCATCCTTTTTTACTAGTCACTTCTGCTACCTCTATGTAGCTCTGAATAAGTACTGCTTTCCTTTGGACTGAATAATTAAATGCCAGTCTTTTTGTGTTTGCCTTTTGTAATTTGATCAGCAACTGAGGACAAGAAGTGGACCTTACTAGTGATGGTTCTTATTCCTTTCTACTGTGTCTTAAATAGTTCTGGTATAAGAAAGAAATTGCACTGGGGTCAGAAATACTAAAAATTCAATGCTGAGGGAAAAGACAACAAAAACAAAAATTAAAGAACTAATATATAATCCTGAGGTTGGAAGGGTCCATACCAATATCTAACCTATTTCCTCTTAGCGGAATCTCTTCTGTCGCCCTACCAGCATATGGTCACCCAGCTTGTTTTATTTGTCTAACAGTGGGAATTGTGAAATAACCTGTTGAGTTTTGGGATAATAGTACTCAGTGGAAATTTTATTTTTATGTAAAGCTGAATCATAATTCTTATATGTACTTTCAACTTCATTTGCAGTCTTTTGGGTTATCCCTGAATATATATTCCCTCTAAATTATTTTTCTGAAATGCCTTAAAATAAAATGCAACAAGGGAAATAATTGTTGATTCTCTGCACAACAGTAAGGTTATTTAAAAATAACTACAGTTCAAAAAAAAAAAAGCAAAAAACTACAGTTCCTTATATAGCAATTATACCTCAATAAAGCTGTTAAAAAAAAACAAACAAACAAAAAAAAACGGGCAAACTGAGGGCCCTGCTTTTCCATGGTCTTTAGATGTGTACTAAGTCCACCCTAGAGAAGACCCAAGCCACCACATTCTAGTTGTCCTGGAACTGCTGAGCATGTACTGTAAATAATGCCCCGGTGCATCAAAGTCAACAACAGGAAATTTCTGGAAGTTGAAAACCAGGTGATTTGGGGTGTGCCATCTTTCGTAATATGGACCACAGGAATGACTTAATTAAAATTGTACCCAGAAGTTGTTCTAGACTCTTAAAGTAGGACCCCTGTGTACAGTTTTGCAGGTTGTATGTCTGCTTCAAACCTATCAGTGTAATATGAAAATGTTTTAGACTTTGAGGCAAATATGAAAAATTGTACATAGGTGGTTAACCTGTGAAGGCAATGATTTTTCTTTCATAATTAAAATGTTATATTTCTTTGGATAGAATTTTAGTTTTCAGATTCATTTTGAGTGCGAGTTTCTCTCCTTTTTATTCACCCCTCCCTAGGGGCTTTGCAGTGGCTTTTACTCCTTTTCCTGAGTCAAGAAGTAGGTCTTCTATAAGCAGCTTAGGGCTCCCTCCTGAGGTTATACTGAGGCCATTGCAGACCCAGCTATCAAGCCTGCATATCCTTTGGCCTGGTCTTAGCTCTGGGGCTGAAACCATGGCCTCTTAACATCTCAGATCCATAATATTTTATAAGCTGTAGCCTCAGGCAGTGTCCTCATCATGTTACGTTTTTTTCCACAGGTGGTAGAGTCCCACTGCAGCCCCTGATTTCAGGCCTAGAGCCTGGCTCTGAGCCCAGGCCTTCTGTAGATTCCTTTTAGGCCTCATTCCTCTGTGGGGGTCAAACTTCTCATTTCTGCCTACTTGTAGGTGTGGAACTCGGTAGATCTATAACTTAAGCTCTATTTGTGGCTACAAGTTTCCGTTTTTATCTACAGAGATACTTAACTAGTTTTTGATGATGGCTCTATGTTTGTAATTTTCTCTCTTTGTAGTTTATCATTGGTACATATTTGAAGGGGTTTGGGAGGAGGTCCCTCAAGGACTTGCAGTGCTACTTTGAGCCTGGAATACTTTTTAAAGCTGCATTTCTTTTTTAATAATTATTATTTGTAGTGCCCATTTTTCTATTATCTCAGAACCTTTTGCCACTTATCATCCAGAAGTATAGTCAGGCTTATTCACAGCAATGTAAGAGGCTGTTACTTAGGCATTAAAAGGGACAGACAGTAAACCATTCAGTCCCTATCCATATCTGTCCACTGTTCTGAAGCTTGATCCAAGTCTGGAAGCTAAAACAGGAAAGTAACATTTCTAAAATAATTGGATCTCACAATTCCACAAGGTTTTGAATATGGTGATAAGTAGATCCATTATCTCAGAGTGACATACATGGCCCTGTTAGTGGAGGTGCCCAGAGGAGAGTGCATGGACTCTGTCTTGAGCCTGGTTAGAAAACTGTGCCAGGTGAGGAGATCAATATTAAAATTCAGGTACTCAGAAAAACCACTGCTGGAGGAAATGAGTGGCCCTAAAGTTAAATTACACGTAGGTAATATCAGGTTGACTCTGTAAATATATACCACTCAGAAACGTCTTAAAAAGACTCTCTCTTTCTGGGCCTAAATACCATTTTCTCTTATAGTCAAAAGATTCAGAAAACAAAACAGGACAGTGAGGGTTAACCTGCCTGAAAACCATTTAATAATCAATTGGATGGACAATACTAAAATCAGAATTTCAGTGGATATTAACGTCATGGAATTGAGTGAAAAAACCTTCAAACAGTTTACAGAATGCATATTTAGAATGTACTTTATGTTATTTATTTTAAGGAAAAAAGCATACAATTCAGATTTACAAGGAAAGGTAAAGGGTGCTTTCATTTTGTATTCACAGGATTTAAATATAATCAGATGACATACAATTTGAGAAATACCATTATTTTGTAATTATATATACCTTTAATATTGAGTTGTTAATGTAAGGAGAGTCTTTAGAAATACTAACCAAAGAGAATAGTGGTGTAATGTTTTTTGAAAAGACATGTCACTTCCAGTTTCATTGCTGCTTTTCTAATGTGGATAACGGTCTCTGGGGCAGTTCTCTGCTGTAATGTTTCTATCCTTTGTTTGTAGAACATGTACAGCTATCTAGATTGTTATAAAATTCTGATATTTTGTGTTTCATATTCACTAGGCTTTTTACCACAGTTTGAGCCTCTAATCTTTGTATTATCCTTTTGAATGCTTTTATGTATACCATATATCTTTAGTCCAATATTATAGCTACTACTGAACAATCAGCTACACTCTAGGTTATTTATAACTCTAAATCCTCACAGTGCTTATAGTTTAGAGGTGTGCTGTCCAGCATTATAGCTACTCGCCACAAATGATTAGACTTCTTGAAATGTGTCCAATTAGATTAAGCACATGAATTTTGCACTTTATTTAATTTGAATTCACTTAAAATTAAAGTTTTAAAACTGAAGAAGTATAAAATACTTTTCCATTAAATGCAACTTTATTGTTTAAGTGCAACTACATTTCATTTAACCATCAAAAATTTAGCTTATGGATTGAGATATACTGTAAGTGTAAAATACACACTGGATTTGGGAGACTGAATATTAAAAAAAAATAGTGTAAAATATCTTAATACTTTTTAATAGTGATTACATGTTGAAAAGATAATTTTTACATATTGATTTTAATGAAATATATTGTAAAATTAATTTTCCATGTTTCTTTTTCTGTTTTAAATGTGACTACTTGAAAATGTAAAGTTACACATGTGGCCTGCATTATATTTTTATTGGACAGCAGTGGGTTACCGCATGGGTCGGCAAACTGCGATCTACGACCTGCCCACAATTTAGACTCCTGGTTTGGAATCCAAAGTGGAGGAGCAGGTGCTCCTGTTGCCCAGGGGTGCAAAAGATGATTGTGGGTTCAGGAAGGAAATGTTAAATCTTCTATTCACTTATATTTACTCCATCCTTTAAAATTTTATATTTTAAGATATGTGTTATACCATACAGTGATAGACTACGTATACATTAATGAATACATAGATCTATACAATTCAAATATAAATACAGGAATTAAAAATGCTTTTACTGATAGGTTATATGATCAAAAATATTTGGAGACCATTGTTTAGAGGATGATGGAGAGAGGGAGAGAGAGAGACACACACACAGCAGGACTTTTGGAATGATGGAATAAGTTCTCAGCAAATCTGCTCTCCAAAAGTAATGACCAAACTTGACAAAATTGTCAAAAATAACCATTTCAAGACTCTGAAAATTGACCAAAGGCATATGATAAATTGAGACGCGTATTTTTAAAGTATAAGCTAGTGAACTTCAGGTAAGATAGGTGGGAGTCTGTGGCATTGTTGCCTGTTGTGAGAACCAGCAGCTTCATTGATGGAGGTGGGGGAGGGGAGGGTGACTTGATCTGGAGTGAAGATGGAAAATCCTCTAATCTTTCAGTGTAGTCAGGAGTACTAGCTATCTCAGTGGCAAACAAATAGGGAAGGCCAAGATCACAGCCTGCCCGAGGTTATGATCCCAGATAGAGAAAGCAGCAACCCAGCAGAGTAGCCTGAAAATTCACAGGAAGATCCAGAGATTATGATAGTCTTTGTGGGCCTTGATAAGTTCCCACATATCCATTATGATCTGGAAGGCTATGTACATACATAAGGCTGCATTTACACTCAGGAGGGAATGGACGAGGCCCTAGCTATTCACATTCCTCGCTGAAATGAGTCCTTGTGCATGTGCAGATGAGACAGAGAGGGTCCAACAGAAAATAAGAGTCTAAAAAGAGTACTTAAACTTTGAATATTTTCCCCAGCTGATACACAGACTCATCAACAAGTGGAGGTTTTACTGGTCCAAGATGTTTGAGCACCACCTCTGGCCAGTGATGGGCTAATCACTAAGCTATGTTGACGTAGGAGCACTATCTAGAAAGGCAGTCTTAAAAATAAAAACAAGGGAAAAAAAAAAAAAAAAAAAAGGAAAGAAACCTGAGCATAGATTTCAGCAGCAACACACCACACAGAAGACAGACTCCATAGAATAATCCCAGGAAAGTAAGTAAAAAAAAAAAAAAAAATCAAAGAAACAAAAACAGCAAAAATAAGCCCCAATGCAAGGAGGGAGTCAAAATCTAAGGTTGCTCCAATGTATTATCAAAATATTCCAGCTTTCAACAAAAATTATGGCACAAAGGAACAAGAAAGTGTGACCCATACTCAGGGGGAAAAAGCAATCAATAGAAATTGTCATTAAACAAAACCAGATGTTGTATTTAGCAGGCAGAACTTCAAAGATGATGTTATAAATAAGTTCAAAGAAATAAAGGAAGTCATATTTAAAGAAAAGAATGATAACAATGACTTGGCAAATAGAGAATATCAATAAAGAGAAATTTAAAAAATAAAACCAAATGGAAATTCTGGAGTTAAAAAATACAATAACTGAAATGAAAAATTCACTAGATGGAATGAATCAGCAGCTGATTTGAAATGACACAAGAACCAATGAACTTGAAGATACCTTAGTAGAAATTATTTAGTTTGTAAAACAAAGAAAAACGATGAGGGAAAATAAGCAGAGACTCAAAGACGTGAGACACTGTCAGCCATATCAATAAATGTGTAATGAAAATTCCAGAAGGTAAAGAGAGAAAGAAACAGGCAAAGTATTTGAAGGTGTCACAAGAAAAGAAAATTATAGGCCAATAAACCTCATGACTATAAATGTAAAATTTCCAGCACAAGTGTTAGCCCACTGACTCCAGCAATATATAAAATGGATTAAACACCAGGATCATTTGGGATTTGTCCCAAGAATGCAAGGTTAGTTTGACATCTGAAAATCAGTTATTGTAACACACGATATTGATAGAATCAAGCACAAGAAGTACATGATCATCTCAGATAGAAAAAAAGCATTTGAAAGAATTGAACACCTACTCATGATAAAAATTCTCAACAAACTAGGAATAGAGGGTAATTTCCTCAACCTAATAAAGAGAAACTAAAAAATTGTATAGACACTTCATCCAAGAAGATATACAAATGCCTAATAAGTGCATGCAAAGGTGCTCAGTAGCATTAATCGTTAAAGAAATGCAAATTAAAGCCATAAGGAGCTAGATAGCACCTCACACCCACTATGATGACTATAATCAAAGTAATGAACAGGAAAGATTATTGGTAAAGATGTGGAGAAACTGGAGGTAATGTAAAATGTTGCAGCCACTTTGGAAAACAGTGGCAGTTTTTAAAAAAATTAAACAACATAGGCCCCAGCAATTCCTCCTAAGTATCTATAGTGTCTTAAGGCAAAAGTGAAAATATATGCCCATACACAGATTTGTACATGAATGTTCATGGAACATTATTCATAATAGCCAAAAATTGGAAACAATCCAGATGACCCAGCAACGAATAAATGAACAAACAAAATACGGTGTACATGGGTAATGGAATACCATTTAGTATTTAGCATATAAAAAGAAAGAACTTGTTGTATAAACTACAATGTGGATGAACCTCAAAAACATTATGCTAAGTAAAAGAAGTGAGACTTAGAAAGACTATATGTTATACAATACAATTTATATGAAATGTCCAGAAAAGGCAAATGTATTAAGGAAGAGAGCAAGAGTGTAGTGGTTGTCACAGTCTGGAATTGAGGAGAGATCTTTTTAGGGTGATAGAAATGTTCTAAGACAGACTTTTAGTGATGGCTGCACAACTTTATAAGTTTATTAAAATCATTGAGTTGAACAGTTACACTGGGTGAGTTTCCTGTTATGTAAATTATACCTCAACAAAACTGTTAGAAAAAAATGATAGATGTTATTTTATGGGAACTTTTCAGGGTTTTCTAAATTGAGAGTCTTGTTTGACAGATTGCTCTGTAAATGAATTGTGACATGTCTGAGCATTTAAAAGTTTTCACTATTTGGCCTCTTCCATACAAATACACACACACATATACACACCTGTGTAAACTGAATGCAGAAGATTGTTTCTACTGTTGCATCTTTGCTGTCAGAACTTGATCCCACTATTTTTTTTAGTTCTGACATTCATTAAAATATGATTTCTTTAGTAAAGAAATGTCTTAAGGGCTTTTTAATGTGTATATGTGTTTTTATAATTTTTAGAAAATACTCCAAATAGTAAAGATGAAAGCTGAAATTTTAGTTAGATGAAAAATGATTTTAAGAATCCGTAGCAGACTACTAATCACTATCCATTCTTCTTTAGTAGCAGAACTCCTACATTGTTGGATATTGGGGTCAAAAAATGACATTTTCCTGTCTTTGCAGATAATGGTGGCCAATGAACGAAAACATAGGATTGGGCTTTCGGTCAGCCCTTAAAGGGCGATACTCTATTTTGCCATTGTGGGTCCCTCCTTTCTGCTCAGTGGAATGTAGATGAGATATCTGTGAAAATAAATACCTTTAGCACACATCTTGCAGCTTGAGGTAACCTTGAGAACCCAAAAGCAGAGCCATAGTAGGGTCCTGGGTCCTTGTGACTATGGAACCCCCATACCTGCTCTAGAGGACCACCTCTGTATTTACTTTATGTAAGAGAAGAATAGACCCCTATCATTTTTCTAAGCCCTTGATATTTTGGGTTTCTGTTACCAGCACTCCATTTCTTTCTTAAAACTCTTATTTATGTTAAGTATGCTTTTCCAGGACCCATCAACTCCAAGTCAAGTGGTTGTTTCAATCTAGTTGTGGAGGGCGCAGCTCACAGTGGCCCATGTGGGGATTGAACCGGCAACCCTGGTGGTAAGAGCATCGTGCTCTAACCAACCGAGCTAACTGGCCACCCCAGGAGCACCCCATTTCTAATATACTGTTCTTACCTGTATGATAGGTTCTTTAATTCTTTTCTATTAAAATTTGTATGTAAAAGCAAAGAAAAAGGAAATTTAAAAATAAGCAAATATAACCACTTTTAACATTTTTGTATCATTTCAGAGTTTTTTTCTTTATATATAGTTTTAACCTCATTAACTTTGCCTCCAAAAGTACTGTGTGAGTACTTTTATGTAGTACAGTATGCTAACAGCTCTTTTTGCTTTTTAAAAACTGTAGTAAAATATGCATAAAATACATTTTACCATTTTAATCATTAAGTGTCCAATTTAATAGCATTAAGTATATTGACAGTGTTGTGCAACCATCATCACTGTGCATTTCTAAACTTTTCCATAATCCCAAAGAGAAACACTGTACCCATCAAATAAGAACTCACTGTTCCCTTGGCCTCCAGCCCCTGGTAACCGCTCATCTGTTTCGTGTCTCTGCATTTGCCTATTTCACGTACCTCATATAAATGAATCATATAATATTTGTCCTTTTGTATCTGTTGTAGTTTACTTAATCTTTAAGGTTGATCCATGTTATAGAATGTCTCAGAATTATATTGTTTTTTTATGGATGAAGAATTTTCCATTGTATGTATATACCACAAAGTGTGGTACAAACATTCATCTGTTGATGTACTTAGGTTTCCACCTTTGGCTATTGTGAATAATGCTGCTATGGACATTGGTGTACAAGTATTTGTTTGAGACCCTGCCTTCAGTTTTTGTGTGTGTATATACCTAGAAGTAGAATTGCTGGGTCACGTGATAATTCTATATTTAACTTTTTGAGGAGCTGCTAAACTGTTTTCCTCAGTGGCTGCACCATTTTACATCCCCACCAGTAATGTACAAGGGTTCCAGTTTCTCCATAATCTCACCAGTATCTGTTTTGGTTTTTTTATAATAGTCATCCAAATGGGTGAAAAGTAGTCCTCATTGTGGTTTTGATTTGCATTTCCCTAATGATTGGTTATGTAGCACATTTCTTTTTGAGTTTTTATTTTATTCATTTTATTAGTTTCAGGTCTAAACAATGTAATAGACATTTACACCCCTCACACAGTGATGACCCCACTCCCCAATCTACTACCCCTCTGACATTGTACCGTGTTTCCCTGAAAATAAGTCCTAGCCGGACAGTCAGCCCTAATGCGTCTTTTGGAGCAAAAATTAATATAAGACCCAGTCTTACATTATATTAAAATATATTAATTTTTGCTCCAAAAGACGCATTAGGGCTGATTGTCTGGCTAGGTCTTATTTTCGGGGAAACATGGTATATAACTTACAATTCCATTGACTCTATTCCCTGTGCTGTAATCCTATTTGGAGCATTATTTCATGTGCTTTTTTTGCCAACTGTATATCTTTGGAGAGGTTATATTTGTTGTTGAGTTATAGGAGTTCTTTAGGACTTATATATTAATCTCCTACCAGATGTATAATTTGCATATGTCTTCTCCCATTCTGTGGGTTCTTTTTCCTCTCTTGAGAGTGTCCTTTGATGCACAAAAGTTTTTAATTTGATGAAGTCCAATTTATTTTGTTTCCTGGGCTTGTGGTGTCATATCCAAGAAATAACTGCCAAATTCAATGTCATGAAGTGCTTCCCCCGTGCTTTCTTCTACATTTTTATAGTTTTGGCTCTTATGTTTAGGTCTTTGATCCATTTTGAGCTAATTTTGAATAAGGTGAAGTGTAAGGGTCCCAACTTCATTCTTTTGCATGTAGATACCCAATTTTCTCAGCACCATTTGCTGAAAAGGCAAACTGCTAATTAAGTATATATTATTTTATTTAATCTTTAAAACAGCCCTGTCTGGTTAGGTATTTTATTCCCCATTTTATGAATGACGAAATTGAATTTCAGAGACTTGCCAAGGTCACAAAACTATCATTTGGTGGAGTTAGGATTTACACTCTGACCTGTTAGCTTCAAAGATCATAACCATTATTTTATATTATTTCTTACTATCTATTCTTAGAGATTTCCCCTATTGCCTACCCTTTCAGTCAAACATGTCCACTCCATGGTAAATTTTGTGTAGACTCTCAATTTGTAGTATATTGCAAATGGTATGTATTCAATATATGGCGATTGAATAAATGATAAAATTGTGATTCAGAATAATCTAACTAGTCTCCATACCAGTGCAAACTATGAGCTGAAACCAAAAGGATGGAAGTAATCAGGGGAAATGTAATTCTACATTTTGCTTAAGAAAATCAATTGCACAAGTGTAAAATGGGAAGATAAGGTTTGACCTTAGTAAGATAAATGCTCAAGTTTGAGTTGATCGTAAGCTGAATTAGGCCAACAGTATAATGCATCTGCTTTTAAAAACCAATTCTAGTTTGCATAGAAAGTGAGCAGTATGATACAATCTATATATGTATATTCCTGGTAACACATACATAAACAAATAGCATTGTTTTTTTTAAAGGAGCTACAAATATTGTAGGGGTTCTGGGAATCTTGTCCAATGAACATATTTAATGTGAAATGGAAAGGCTAAGGGGATGTATGATCACTGACTTCAAATATTAGAATTAAATATATCTTAAAACTATTTTTACGTATCATCTTTCATTTTGGAATAACTTCAGACTTAACAAAAAAGTGGTAAAAGTAATGGAGTTCCCTTATTCCCCTTAGCCAGCTTTCCCAAATGTCTTATATAATCTTAATGATCAAAGCTATGAAATTAATATTGATACTGAGACAGGTTAGTTAGCATATTACTAAGTAGACAGGGAGGTCCCTGCTGGAATAAACAAACAAAAAAAAGCAGCCGTATCCTGAAACTCCAGGTTCTGGAATGTCTCCTTCACTCTAGGACAGAGATATGAGAATAGCCTTGAGGTTAATAAATTATCTTAAATCCCTTTTGGCTGAACAAAGGAGCAGATCTAGTAGATAGGAATAGGTTATTTTGTTAATCCCTTCAGGATGGGAAAACAGGACAAACCTGATAGATGAATTCCATTAGAAGGCTCCCGCTCCTCTTCCCCAAACAGGCAGGGACGGTGTAAAAGTAAGAGCTTTTGCCTCAGTCACAGGACAACCCGTTCCGGACCCCTCTCGTTCCAAGAGCTGTGACTCTACTCTTTACTTTTAATAAACTCTCCTCTTTTTAAAACTCTTTGCCTCTCCTGGGTCCGTGTTTCCATTCTTTGGTCTCATGAGACATTATCCCGACGTTCACTCACTCAAAAATCCCCTATATCCTGGGTGACGCGCAGAGAAATAGTCCTACATCAATACAATACTATTGACTAACATGCCGATCTTATTCAAATGGTCAGCTGCCCCACTGACACTTTTTGTTTTCTGGTCCAGAATCATACATTTGGTCATCTCATTGATGTCCTCCATTCGGGGACAGTTCCTCAGTCTGTGTGTTTCTTCACCTTGACACTTTTCAAAAGTATTAGATAGTTATGCTTTAGAGTGTTCCTCAGTCTGGGTTTGTCTAGTATTTCCTCATGATTAAATCCAGGCTGCGCATGTTTGGCATGAAAACCCCAGTGTGATGTTGTACCCTTTTCAGTATATCAGATCAGCAGGCACATGATACCATGTATTTCATTATGGATCACGTTAACTTTGATTACTTGGTTAAGTGTCTGCCAGGTTTCTATACTATAAAGCTCCTGTTTTCTCTTTGTCATTTTTCTTGTGGGAAAACACTTTGAGGCTATGTAAATATCCTATTTCTCATCATACTTTTGCCCAGTAATTTTGGTATCCATTGTACCGTGGTATTTACCAAATGGAGGTTTTTCTATTTCCATTATTCTTTCAGTATTTATTAGTGGGAATTCTACTGGAAGGAAGGAATATTCTTTCTCACTGTTTTGTCAGTTACTTAGTATGGACTGATACATATTTATTTTATTCTATGGCTGTGTTCCATTACTATCATTTTCATGCTCATTTGGCCATTGAAAACTCCGTCACACTTTTTTATTAATCTGTAAGTTTAAAAATGGAGGAAATGTCTGCAGCTCTTCAGCTGTACTCACAGCTTCCATCAGATAACTTTATACAGTGGAGACCATAGAAGTTCTTACAGCCACTAACTCATTACTTATTTACATTAAAGGGAGATTTTCTAGCTGTTTTTTTAAGGTGTTCAAATATTGCTAAAGGCTTTCTCTTTAATTGTAAGAAAACTTGTCTCTGATCATTTAAAAAATTGAGTATGCTGTGAAAAAAGTTGTGCTAATACAGCTTTTGCTTTATAAGGACATCATTCCACTATTTACATATTCCCCTAATCACATACATATGAGATAGTTCAAGTTAAAGAAGCACATGTCATTCATAGCAGTAATTAACCTTCGATAAGCTGAGTAACTGATTGCTAGGATGTGTGCACATCAATGACAGTGTTTAACGAGAGTTGGTGTTGGTGTTTTTTGTAGCCTTAGATGTTTCTGATAACATTGTATTGACATATCACTTGTTGAATTTAGAGTCTTTGAATAGAGGGCAGCCTGGTGACGTTCTTTAAAAGTACTTTAGCCTTTGGATCTTTGGGTCTTGTAGAATCTCTTCTGGGTAGTAGTTTTGTGTATGTTTCCAGTTGTTTAAATTCTTCCCCTTTTTTTCCTATGCCTTCTTCTATTCCATTATGTTCTGTTAGTCCCCAGCACTGTGCTAGGTTTCTTAGAAAGAACTATATGATATAATTCCTGCCTTTTGTGGACAGGAAATAATTCAGCAGCACTGCAAAACAAGATATAATCCATTGCTGGACTGCTTGTGCTGTCCCACAGCATTGCCTAGTTCTGCTGCAAGTACTTCAAGCCGAAGTTGTTGACTTCTGTCTTACCAGGTTCTGAGCCCATCTTTTCACTTGCTAATTGACTTTCCCACTTGACTGAAGGGAGAAGCTTTCTGAATTCTATAAAGTGCTTTATCAGTTTATGAGTACTACAAAATCTTGCTTCAGGAAATAATGGAAATTCTTGTACGGTTTGTATGTTGTGGTTCTCATTCTCTTTCTCTCCCTCCCTGTAAAAATTTCCCTTTCATGAAGGACATAGGCTTTTAGGTGGCTAGTGGCCTTTTATATTTTATGTTCTTCAATACTTCTTGAATATTATATTACCTATTAAAAAGAGTTAAGAAAAATACCTATATATATCTATTTGGTTGATGAAGAAAGAGACAGGGCTTTTGAAAAGGAGAAGAGCTTTAGATAGAAAAATATTGAAACTTATCTAAATTACAAAAAAAGCCAGATGTTCTTATATAGAAAGTAGACATCCTTATTTAATTTAAAAAAAAACTTCTGCAATGAATTATCATCCAAATGTTGGTTTAATGTATAGAATGTAGAAAAATAATTTGGGCATGGATATTTTTCCCTTTGAAAAATTTTTCTTCATTTATTTTTTTTTCTGTAGTATTTTCGAAGAATTGTTATATTAGACAGTATTATCAGCCTTCCCAAAGACAGAAATGGCAAATTATCCAGGTGGGGAAGTGGGAATCCAGAGTGATGTAATGATCACATGGGGGTCAGCACTAGAACATAAGCCTCTTGATTCTTTACTTAAATGGTATATTGACTGTATTAAGATGTATTTGTTTTATCTAATGTGAAAGAAATTATGGTAATTGACTTTTGACTCCTGGGTGTATGTATTTTGGTCCCTTGCAGTGGGGATCAGTTGTAAACTCTAAAATTGGCTCCAGAGGTTAGAGTGTTCAGAAGCGAAAGAAAAAGTTATCTGTACTTCTTCAGCCACACAAACTCTTGCTTGGGTTAAATTAATAATGGCGGTTTTTGGAAATAATTTCTCTTTTAGAATTCTGATTTTGATTCATATTATAGTTTCTGTTTATCTATAAAACGAGAAAGTGAATTCTTGAAGAAATCCTGTAACGGTTGCTTTAGAGAAACTGATGTTTGTAAATTAATTTGACTGTGTAGTGCAACGTTTAGCTAAAAAAAAAGTTTACTTGGCATAGTCTATTTCATTTTTCTTTTCATTTTGTAAATCTGGTAGATTTCTTTTTTAAAAATCAAGAAGATAAAGTCTTGAATTTTGTCTGGTATTTAAGTACTAAGTACTAGGATTTGCTGTTGTGTTTCTGAGAATATGTCGAGGGAATAGAGGGCCAGCTGCGTGCGTCTCCATCATAGTGTCCACCTACCTGCAGAGAAGCATTGGTGTGCTCTGGCTCAGTCAGGAGGGCACGCTTGGAGCTATCATGTTCTTTCTTTCTGTTGCTCACTGTTGGCCCCATTTCCTCTTGAATGGTGCTACTCGTTTTGATTGGTTGCTTTTGCAGTGGTTGTGCTGGTGGTGTTGTGGATGAAAAGAGAAATAGGAGAACCTAGTGGGTGGCCCCTTCAAGAAAAGACTTAGAGAAAGACGAAGCTGCTGTGTCTCTCTTCCCTCCACTGATTTTAACATAGCCATAGAAGTCAATAAACAGACTCTGTAGCATGATGAAGGCGGAATTCTCCAGATCTTTTGCATTTAGTTACTCCTTGGCAAGAGCCCAGAAGTGAGAAGTGTTCCTTGCTCCTAATACGCAGGTGTAACGTTTCCAGACTGGTATTGACCTTCGTTGGGTTAAGAAACACTCTGTATATTCCCTTAAACCCAACCTCAAAAATATCTGTTGGCATTTTCCCAGTGTTTGACCAGCATTTAAAAAGTAACTGTTACTACGATTCAGTTATAGGGAGCATTTTCTCAATCCATTGAGATTTTGCTTCCCAGCAATTGTCGTCAGTTTGGTTCAAATAAACTCTTACAAGCTTTAAAAAAAAAATGATTCAGTTATAAATAACATGACCAAGAGAAGATTTGACATGGAATTTAGCTGATAGTGGGATGGTATCCTTATCTTCAGGAGCTGTGGGTAGGAAGGAAAACAGAGTGTTAGGATTAAGGAATAAACATTTATATGGACTGCCTTAATTTACTGTTGAACAATTACTTTTATTATTAGCCCTCCTTCCTCATAGAAGGAATACCTTTCTCACGTGCCAACATATCACAACATTGGTCTTTATGAAATACTTGCATGCCAAGAGTATGGTACTTTTCTAGGTTTTATAGAATGTGTAGAAAATATGATCCTTGCTGTAAAATACAGATACTTTAAAGAAGATACATGACTGTATTTTGGAATCAGTAAGATGAATATAATTTCCAGCAATAAACTGTCTTTAAAAAAAAATCTTATAGCCCTTCAAGATGCAAAGTTTCTCTTATGTAGTAAATTGTAATTATAGATGTAACTGCTTATTGCAGCTGATTGTTATACAGACATCTTCAGTGTATATCAGGATTTTCCTATTATATTTTTTGCCCATTTAAGTATGTTATTCTTCCCTAATTTATCTAGAGTAAATTTTAGGTGAATCTAACTTTTAAAATAATTCTTTAGGCCAAAAAGCTTGAGTAGTAATCAATTCATAGTTTAATAAATAAAGGACATGTGTAATTTGAGTTTCTGGATAACCTCTCTTCCTTTGAAAATGTTTCTTAATTAAAACCAGATGAAAGTAGCAAAGGAGGTAGTCAGAACACTAAATAAAATGGGTATGCTTCATGGAATTTGCAGAATTTATCAATACATGTTACAGTGATTTATAAGTGCATTTGGTCCTAACACATATCAGTGTAGATCTCACAGAGTTGTGGTAAGTAAGATTGCTAATATAAAACACTAAGGTGAAAGGGTTAATTGGTCTTGCACAGTTCAATTTGCCACTCTAGTGGCACTTTCTGTTGTCTGTATAAACAGAGTTGCTAAGTACTTTCCCACTAAGCTGCCACCCTTTTATTTATACAGTTGAACCACCAATGAGGAATGGATCAGTTTACCAGTTGTTAGGCCTTTTCAGCCCACTTCGTGCTCCCTCCCCTCTCCCCCAGCTGTTGCTACCTACTGCTCTAATCTTTCCTTCATCCTTATCATTTTGGTCTTTTTTTTTCTTTGTAGCTTCCTTTTCTTCTTATTCATTGATTCAAGTGTATGGATATGTACACCTGCTTCTACTCATTTATACCTCATTCTTTCTCACCTCTACTCCTATTCATTTGACTCCAATTCCTATCTCAAAACTTGCTGCAACTCTAACAAATATTTTTTAAGTGACATTGAATTATTCTTTAAAAATTAAAGTATTCCATATGTAGTTAAAGGCCTCTCTAACCAGCCTTTACAATCGGAATACCCCTTGCCCCACTGTGAGTTCATGTATTAATTTATATATACATATAGTTCTAGGCCATTTTCATAATTTTATATATATACATATTCATAATCATAATATGGTATTGTTGGAAATCTACATAAATATATAATTCTTGGAATATTTTTTTCACTCTATATTTATAAGATACCATATTTCCCAAAAATAAGACTGGGTCGTATATTAATTTTTGTTCCCAAAGATGCTTTAGGGCTTATTTTCAGGAGATGTCTTATTTCTTCATGAACAACAATCTACGTTTATTCATGCACAAAAATCTACATTTATTCAAATACAGCCATGTCATCTTCTGGAACATCGTCATAACTCTCCAAATCCCGAATTCCAGCTAGAATTTCTTGCGACTCCATTCCCTGTAGAACCATTCGCCCCAATCTCATGTCCAGCAATAGAGCTCTCCTTAAATGAGCACTTCTTGTCCGTGTATCCTGCTCATAGTGCACTGGCAACACAGCTGTCAGTGATTTTATCCCATGAATTCTTCACTCAAGGCTAGGCTTGCAGGTAGAATGATTTCTCTCCATTCTGCTTTCAACGTAGTCATTGATTTCCATGCACAAATGGTCCTTGAATGGCTTGTTGATTGCAATATCAAAAGTCTGGAGATAGGCAGTCATTCCTGCGGGAATCATTATTTGATCTATTCTTCTCTCTGCAAGGAAGTTGTTCATGTCTTTAGTGCGGTGAGTGCTGGCTGAATCCCAGACTAGCAGACCTCTTTGGCCACCGCGCGAAAGAAGTGGCAGCATTAAATCGACCTCTTCCTTATAACTGCTTGTGTGCACCAAACTTTTTCGGTTACAAGAACACAAATGCCTGAAACATGTTCAGCCTTATCTTTCTTGCCCTTAGTGATGATTAGAAGTGGGACTTTCTTACCATCCAGACAAATTGCCAAAATACAGGTAACACGTGCACTTTCGTAAACAGTGGAGGGAATGTAGATTGACGAGGCACCCCTCTGATTGATTGTCATTTGAGATCCTTGGCCCATAAACACTGCAGTTTCATCCATAGCAATCACGTTGGAAAGTTGGTATTTAGAAAAGTCGATGCCATCAACAAAGGATTTGAATGCAAGTGCATGTTTAATAACTTCAGTATCTTCCAGCTTGAACAGTGTTGTCGATCTTAGGGATAGTTCATATCGCTGAAGGAAGCCATCCAGCCAGTGTTATGATGCTTTGAATTCTTCTGGGGATATTTCTAACTGTGGTGCCATTGCAAGGGCAAATGCTTGAGTATCAGCCCTGCACACAACCAAAGCCTTTGCTCTCCTGTCAGCAATCCATTCATAGATGATGTCTTCCAGCTCAGGAAATAATGGTCGCCGACCTGATCCACACTTGCGCTTCTTAGCATTTCCCTTGTCCTCCTGTTGACTGAGGTTTTTCTGACTCTGCTCACCATTTTCAGACCAGAGATCCACCTTCTCTTTGCAGAAAGCCGTAAGATTCTTGCCCTGTGAGTCCTCCACGATTCCTTTCTTGTACTTGACGGAATATCTCTTTCTTTTTGCACTCATCTTGTCTGGGGGTCAAAATATTATTCCCTTTAAATCTAATATTAAATCAAGTGTTAATTGAACACTTACAAGTCAGGAGTGGCAACAAAAATGAGAACAGTTAAGAATGATGGTCCACACAAAGGCGACAAAAATTGCAGGCGCCAAAATTCAGAAAACGTTTCATTTCACATGAGTGCATTAAGTATGTCCATTACAACACACGATGTATTGAATTATGAAGATTCATATTAGACATAACCATGCCCGTTCATTATTAAGTGCGCATGTTATTCTATACTCCTATTGGTCATTTGGCAATATGTCTGGAGTTCATCTGTTTACATAGGCGTTTACCTCACGTCCAAAGGCGCCTGCTTGGGTATTTACAAATACTTAATTATAATTTATATTATCATTTATTTTAAGTATTAATGTCAATAATATTATTTACTTATATTTAATTATATATTTATGTAATTATTTTATAGTTCAATACGTCCGTTGTGTGTTGCAACGGGCGTTCTAAATGTGTCCGTCCATCTGTCTGACGATCTTAACTGGGGCTTATTTTTGGGTAGGGCTTATATTAAGTGCACCCTGAAAAATCATGCTAGGGCTTATTTTTCGGTTAGGTCTTATTTTCGGGGAAATACGATATATACACACACAGAAATATATCTTACATGGATCTAATTTAACTCATTAACTGCTTCATAATGTTACATTTTATTTTACATTTTGATTATCTACCTGTTGATGGACTTTTAAGTAATATCCAGTGCTTTCTCTATTTTTAAACAACACCACAGTGAACAATTTTATAAATACCGACATATATATATATATATCTACAGTTTTGGGGGGCTGAGTCTCCCAAACAGCAGATAGTGAAATCAAGTTAGTAGGTTGGAATCCGCATTTTGAAAAAGAGTAGAATATAATAGAAAGTGTCAGAGTAAAGGGCAGTTCTTTTTTCATGAAACCATATCACAACTCAGAACACTATTATATAAAATGTATTTCCTGCAGCAGGTCTCAATCATAAAGTTTATGGTGTGATACAAAATATATTTTGTGCTGTGTATCTGGTGTGTTTTGGGTTGTATCCTCACAAGTGGATTAATTGATCAGAGGCTATACAATATTGTGAATTTTGTTAGCCACAGCTAAATTGCTTTCTATAGTGGCTATATTAATTTACACTCCCTAAAGCCTAGTCAGTATTTGATATTCTAGTCAGACTTTTACATTTTCTATGTTCTTAAGGGTGAAAAATTCCATCTTATTTTAATTTTCATTTTAACTAGTGAGGTTGAACATAACTTCCTTCTTACTAAAAAGAAAAATGTTGAGACCCATCTGGTTGGTAGGTTGCTATTTTTACAAATTGTATTTCAAACTAGAGAAACCTTCATCTCTACAATCTTTGCTAACACTTTCCTTTCTTGAGTGTTGTTTTAAGCAGTGAGCATAAAATTACATGGGCTTCGTAAGTAACTACTAAAAATAATTTTAAGTAACCATACCACATTATGTTACATTCAGGTTTGTCTCAAATTGTGTTTAAAAACATAATTTTCTTACCGTGAATAACCTTGGGCACAATAATAGCATATTTGAGAAATGCTGATATCCCTCAGTATATGATTTAGATTTATTTCAGCAAAATTCCACCTGTCACGCCTATTTCTTTTGTTGTAGGAAAAAAGATGAGTTCTAGCCAAGTGCTAGGAAATACTTCGTCTCTTTTTAGGACCACTATGGACTAACAGAATGTTAGTATTGAGCATAATATTAGAAAATAATTTTAATTGTTGTTGGTTGTCTACCTTCTGTTTGATTTTCTCTGGTAATAGAGATATACTCACTTTCTTCCTAGACCATCTTTTCTGTTGTTAGTATTACTTATTAAAATTTAACCTGATACCTGTTAGTTTCATTCTTTGGTGCTACATTTGTCTTCAGGAATCACATAGGAAAGGCATATATACTTCTTTAATTAAGACAGTTCAAGAATTGGAAGCAACAGGGTTTCTTCTTTGTTACGGGAATTTTGATTTTTTAGAGAATTGAGAAATCAGAACACACAGCCAGTAACAAGACATCCTTGTTCTTCGGGGGGGGGGGGGGGGGGGGGTGTCCGTGTGTGAGCACGCCCTCATGCCCTTCACTACCGTTTCTGGATTTATTATTTCATAAGGCTTATTCCATAAATTGCCAGTTTTTAATATTACTTCAGATAACTGTGGTTTATAAAGCTGTAAACAAAGGTGAAAGCTGATTTGAAAAAGGTGTCATATTTTGAAGAGCCTTTCAGCTTTATTCCTTTTTTCTTTTATTTTTTTAAGCAGACTTTACTGGAATGGATCGTGATATTTAGGTGCTCTGGTTCTATTTTCTGTTTTCAACCTGCAATTACCCTGTTTCTGTTTTCTTAGTGTAGAACAGGAAATATACCAGTAACTATTCTTCTGTAGTAGAGAGAGGGCAGTAGTAGTTCTGGATTAAAACCAGTGAATAATCATCAGTCCGTTTTATGCTGCCCGTGGATGTAGCCTCCTTCCCACTCATTTAGAGAAAGTAGCATTTTATACTGGACAAGCAGGAATTCTTTATAGGATTACTTTGACAGCCAATATTACTCTTGAAGAAAAACAGACAGTTTAGATTAATTTAACTTTTAGTTTCTTTTATTTTCAAGACCCCAATTTTTTTCTCATTTAAATTGATTGCATGCTTAAATACCATCCAAACTCTGTACTTGCCTTCAAATATGATAAAGCTGCTTCTTTATTATTATTAGTTTCAGGTGTACAAAAAACATAATGATGAGAGACATTTACACACCTCACAAAGCGATAACCCCACCAAGTGTACTACCCATCTGACACCGTACATAGCTATCACAATACCATTGACTATATTCCCTACGCTGTACTTCACATCCTGTGACTACATATGTATTTTTAAATTATAGTTGACGCTCAATATTATTTTATATTAGTTTAAGGTGTACAGTGCAGTGGTTAGGCATTTATATAATTCATGAGGTGATCCCCCGTTAAATCTAGTACCCTATCTGACACCATACATAGTTTTTACATGATTGACTATAAATAAAGCTACTTGTTAATTTTAAGAAAGTTATATTCAGTGCACTTATTTTAGATTTAAATATATATTCTTAAACAGCAAACTTGTGGAGTACTTAATACTTGAATAAAGCTTTAATCACTGATTCCTAATTTTTTTGTTACATTCATTCTTGGTCTCTGAGATAGTGCAAAGTGTGGTCTGTTAGCTGGTGGTGGTTTGCAAATTGTTTACTTGGTTGCAATGGGATAAATACCGAAATTGAGAGTGAGCATTTAGAAGTTTTTTTGGCTATTTGACAGAGAAATGTTAAGCCCATTTAATCTAATAATAACAAAATTTGAGGTTATATTTATGTGTCCTTGTTTTTAAATTCATTTTCCACTAATTCATTTATATTATATTTTACAAAAGTTTCCTTGAAAGCAAAACAATGACTAGGTCACACTTTGTATCAGTAAACAACTACAGCAGAGTGGAGTTCTTAATTTTATGCAGATGCGTATAAAATAAAGGAGACAAGGGAATGGGGAGATGGTGAGATTACTTGGATTTGTACCATTTGCTCTTTAGTTTTAATGATTACTTTCAATAGAAGTCATTTGAATTATCTCAAACTTTCAGTTCAAGATATTTTCCAAATAAGTTTCATAAGAGTTTCTGACATGGGCAGAAATCAGTTATGACAAGTATAAAAAAATTTTTTTAAGTACACCATATCTTAATGTTTCTCAAAGAAAGGAGATTTAAAAAGTGTCTCTGTTGTTTTTCTTATACCAATTTTTCTATGGTAATATTTCTTACTCAAAAGTTCAAATTCTATTTCCAAATGCCCTTTTCTTTTGATTTCTCATAGGCTTTCACAAAGTTTCTTAAAAGTTGGTCATCATAAATATGTAGGAAAAAGAAGGACAAACTATAACTCTTTGAAATGATTTGGGCTTCTAAAGGTGAAATATATTAAGATAAACAAATCATTGTTTGACATAAAGAAAAGATATCCAAATAAATTAGTTCTTCTACTCCTAGTTATTGAATTGTTGATGGGCCAAATCTAATGTTTAAAGGAAACTTTCACTAGTAGTCGTTGATTTTCTAAATATGAGGTATGATCAAACAATATGGTGAATGTTTAACTAAAAAAAATGTAGTATAGTAAAAGACACATTGCCATTAATCCCCCTCACTTCGAACACACTTATCCCATCGTTCTTGCCACTTTCTGAAGCAGTTCTGGAAGTCCTCTTTCGTGAGTGTCTTTAGTTGTACTGTCTTGGCTGCCTGGATGTCCTGAATCATTTTGACTTTGGGGAAGAGCCAGAAGTCACATGGTACCAGATCCGGTGAATAATGTGAATGAGGACACACTGTAATGTTTTTATTTGACAGAAATTTCCGTATACCAGAAGTGATGTGTGACACAAAGTGTTGTCATGATGGAGGACAATTTACAACACACTTTAAAATGTACCTTCTCACAGCCGTAGCTCACACCTGGCTGACTGCACTGAACAAGTTGAAACTTGTCACACACTGTTACTAAGGTTCCACGCGCTGCTTCCCGTATTGAAGATCCCTGCTTTTCCGTGGGATGGCACGCGGCAGCAGCACTCACCGTATTTGTTGATCACAATGGAAAGGCTCCGTGTCACACATCGCTTCTGGTACGGCAATTTCTGTCAAATACAAACATTATGGTGTGTCCTCATCCACCTTATTCACCGGATCTGGCACCGTGCGACTTCTGGCTCTTCCCCAAAGTCAAAATGATTCAGGACATCGAGGCAGCCACAACAGCGTGACTATAGACACGCATGAAAGAGGACTTCCAGAACTGCTTCAGAAAGTGGCAAGAACGATGGGATAAGTGTGTTTGAAGCAACTGGGAGTATTTTGAGGGGGATTAATGGCCATGTGTCTTACTGTAATGCATTTTTAAATTTAAACTTACTGTATTTTCTTATCACACCTTGTATCTCTAAATTATAAAATTAAGGCCATTATGCCACATGTGTTTAGACAGATAGTATATATACGTCTGTGGCCAAAGTCATATCAGGTAAACTGAAATACTTAATCCTACTTAGTATAGAATACCGTTAGGAATAAAACTTGCAAGCTGTATTTCAAAACTTTATTGTGATATAAAGTGTGTATGAGAGATTAGCAACATAGAGAAATGAGTGTATGATTAGGAAAAACTCTCCAAAAAATAGTTAGGATAAGACTCCAAACTCTTGGAGTGATAATTTTTTTCTTTTCTTCCTACCGCAATCCATGACCATACTAACTATATGTGAGAAAATGTTAATAATTTAAGGAATACTTTTGTGGAAGTAGAACAGTAGATATCAAATCAGATTCGTATATTATTGTGATTCATGTTTGAAAATACATCTTTCTCAACTTTAGATAGCGATGCTGACATGGGAGGGAGTTCGTGAAGATCTACAAAGGAAAATATTTCATTATGGAAGGACAGGAACAAATATTTGAATAGGATTACAAATTTTCTCCCACTTGATAAATTTCATATTTTTGTTTTAAAATGTTTATTAGCCTGTCTTGTAACTGATAATTTTCTACTTCTATTTGCTTTCTGGTCCCAGTGCTATTTTTTGCACTTTTCCTTTTTAAGAAAGTCTTACATTTTAATATTTATTGAGAAATGTGGATTTCTTTTTTGTTTTCTTCTACTGACCTTCTTTAAATAATTTAGTATAAGCAGAGACTATTAATTTATTAGATAATTTAGCTTTCAGAATGATAAAAATGTGGAGTGCCGTGAAGAAGAGAAATTTACCTAATTCATAGTGTTCATTCCATTTTTGTTTGATAGTCAAAAGTTACATTAATACAACTTTGAATTATATATATTTTTTACTTTGTATTTGTAATCTGCCCAATCAAGAAGACTTACTTCATGGACAGTGTAGATGCCTGACCACTGTGCTGTACACCTGAAGCTGAATAATATTGAATGTCAACTATAATTTAATACATGTATAGTCACAGGACGTGGAGTACAGCATAAGGAATAGAGTCAATGGAATTGTAACAGCTATAGACAATGTTAGAGAGGTCGTAGATTGGGGTTGGGGAGTTATCACTTTGTGAGGGGAGTAAATGTCTATTACATTATTTTGTACACTTGAAACTAATAAAATAAATAAATAACTAAAATTTTAAAATGGGGGGGCGGGTGGGGAAGAAAAGAAAACTTAGAAACAGCAAAATGCTGAGTAGCAAGAAATGATAGCAGAAATCATTGAAATTGTTTCAAATATTCATGGTAACAGTGATAATTTAAGAAAGTAACTTAATTGTCTGAAGTATTATTAGTTGTTACCCCCAGCCTTGCAGATTATACTATACAGGTTAAGACAAAGACAATCAGGAACTGAGTAAATTGGAAACTCAACAGAAAAACATTACATTTTATGAACCTGCGGAAATTGGGAAGGTGCCAAGGCTATGATAGGGATTAATCATAAGGCTTTTGTCCTACATAATGCATAAGCTTCTGGTCAGAAGATGGGATTGGGGGTGGATGTGATTCCTTGACATTGTATCTGCAGCTCATTAAGGTGTCTTACAGTGAACCACACAGTAAACACTATTTTTGCTATAATAGCATGTTGCACCATTGTTTTATACATGATTTATATACTACTATACTACCAAAGCTTTTTATTATTTAAAATTTTTATATTTATCAAAATAAGTATCAGAATTAAAAAGACATACATTTTGTTATTTATAACTTTTTCACATACCTGAAAATGAACATATATGTGAAGTAAATTGGTTAAGGGATTGCCTAAAGTTTTTTACATTCAGAGGCCAACTTGTTTGAATCACTTTTTTGACTCAGTCATTAAATGTTCAGTTTTTCCACATGGAGTCATTTTGTGTGCAGCATTTCTAAAAAAATCAAAACCATTGGTGCTGAGTTCTTAAGCCAACTTTGCAATTATGTGGAGCTATTTTTGATACCCACATTGGAAATGTTGCTAGATATGTCTGATTTCTCCCACTCTCATCCTCTTCTCACAATTTTAGGTTTTTAGGAGTTAAAAGAATGTTCCAGTATCATCTTTAGGGTTTTATTCCAACTCGAATTCTGCAAGTTTTGATTCTAGTGCTTGGTTTGTGCATGCACAGGGAATGACAGCTACCTCATTGTCACTTAGCATTACTGCAATGGCAATTGTAATATGCCAACAATTGTAAGATGCATCTGAATTCAAAGAGCTTTAAGTGTGGGGAAAATGTTCATTTTAAAACATAGTAGCTAAGCACTATGGAAGGCAGTGTGGAGATTCCTCAAAAAATTAAGAATAGAATTACCATATGACCTAGCAATACCTTTCCTGGGTGTCTACCCAAAAGGATCTGAAAACATTTATCTGTAAAGATATATGTGCTCCGATGTTCATTGCAGCTTTATTTACCGTGGTCAAGACATGGCAACAACCAAAGTATGCTTCGGTAGATGATTGGATAAAGAAAATGTAAACATACGGTGTTGAATACTATTCTGCCATAAATGATGCAATAGTGGCGTTTACGACAACATGGATGGATCTTGAGATTATTATGCTAACCAAAATAAGTCGGACAGAACAAGTTGAGAATCATGTGATTTCACTGATATGTGGTATATAAAACTTAAAATAATAAAGGAACAAGACAAATGAAGAAACCAAAACTCATAGACACAGACAACAGTTTACTGGTTATCAGAGGGTAAGTGGTAGATGAGGGTAAACAGGGTCAAATATATGGTGATGGAAGGAGAACTGACTCTGGGTGTTGAGCACACAACATGATATATAGACAATGTATTACAGAATTGTACACTTGAAACCTGTGTAACTTTACTAACCATTTTCACCCCAATAAACTCTAATAAAATAAAATTGTAGACAGCAGTACACCTCTCCCTAAATACTTCAGCATGCATATCATTAACATGCGTTCAATATTTGTGTTTATAGCTCTTTCTATGCAAAATAACCCACAAAGGCTATATGATTACCTTTATAAGACATTCGCAAAAAAACAAAACTATGATTATAGAGAACCATCTGATTTCTAGGGGAGTGGGGTGGGTGTTAGGATTGATTATAAGGGACATGAGGGAACTTTTGAGAGGTATAGAAATATTCTGTATCTTGATAGAGGTGGTATATACAACTGTATACATCGGTCAGAACTCCTGGAACTATACACCTGCAAAGGGTGAATTTTACTGTTTGTAAATGATACCTCAACAAACCTGACTTAAAAAAAGAACGATACAGAAGATATCCTACCCACTACACAGCTTATGAAATAAAACATTCCATTGACTTTGGGAGAGAAAAAAAACCATAGTGGCTAAGAGCTTAGAGCTGGGTTGCTCTGATACTCTGATCTTGGGTAAGTAGCATAAGCTCTCTAACCCTTAGTTTTCTCATCTGTGAGATAAGCAGCCCTTACTTTATAAGGTGGTTGTGGGTTTTGATATTATGATAATAGGTAAAATACTGCTTAATGTTAACTATCTTAGTTTTTACAAGAATGTGCTTTTATTGAGCTCCTTGTACATTTCTTCTACTATGTGTCTTTTTACTTTGAAGGAAGTAGTAGTAACTTGTAGAGAGGAAAAGATACTGATATATTTAGGAAGCAAATGGCTGAGTGAAAATTCTGGAAAATTGTTCGAATTGAACTTTAGTTATTGGTGCAATATAAAACTATTCAAGTGTGCATTTATAATTAAAGGATGATACTGCCGTAATGGGTCGTTTTGGAAACATAAAATTATTTTTTAACCATTCGATTGTTTAGAAGGTAATTAATGATTTTAAGTTGTAGATTTTGAAATGATACATTTTGCAACGATTATAAAAGCTTAAAGCTATTGTAATATTTTGTAACCATTGTTTTGGTTTTTGATCTGTGATCATTCAATAAATTATTGCCACTTTACACAGTTTAAAGGAGTGTGCAGTGTACATGGTTTATAGTGTGGTGGAATGATCCTGAATGTTCCTCTCAATTGAAACAACTAAAATATTCAATTGAAATAAGTAAAATATGGAGAAAAAAATTAAATGCATTGCTCAGCTGCCATGAAAGTTAACATTCCTCAGAGTGACACTACATCTCAACCTGGTGCTGGGTGGAGACAAAACATCTCCCCCGAGACTTTGTAGCCTTAGGTGAGTCTTCATGCAAGTTTGTGGTCCTAGTTATTTTACCTACATAGGACAAAACCTCAAGTGAGGAATTTGACTTGAACTGGTCTGTAATTGGCACAAGAATCTCGTGTGCTAGTTACCCACCAAGGTTTCCTAGGTGATAGATGGATATATATGGCTTATGGCTGCCAGCCTGGAAACTGCATTTACTAACTTCCCTTGAGGTTGTGTGGCCTGTGTTAATGTTTAGGCAATGGATCATGAATAGAAGTCATGTGTGGCACTGCTGTGATTTGCCTTAAGGAATGCCTGTGTACTCCCCCTGCCTATTTCCTTCTTGTGTACTAATAGTTGATGAAAACTCCAGTCAAGGGAATTTGGACACAGAGATTGCAGTATGTGTTCAGTTGCCCCTCCAGCAATGCACTGTTTATTTCTAGATTATTAATGAGAAGGAAACTATATTCTTACTTAAGCTGCTGTATTTTAGGATCTCTTTGTTACAGGAGATTAGCCTGTATCCTAACTAATGCCCTTCAAACAGATTTGGAAAAGCACCAATTAGTACTTCTATAAATGAAAAAAGGATATTGACATAAAAACTCAAACCACGGCTATCTCGAAAAATAGTTGATTCCAGGTCTGGGACAGGGAAAATAGAAGATGAGCCTGGAACACTGGTGCAAGAAAGTAAGGAAATGCTAAAAATATGATAAGGTCGGAATACTGCTCAGCAATTAAAAAAGAAAGAATAACTGGTACATGTAACAAAATGGATTGACCCCAGAAACGTACTAAGTGAATGAAGCCAGACACATAAGACCACATATTGAATGATTCTATTTATATGAAATTTATAGAAAAGGTAAAACTAAAGAGACGTAAAGTAAATCGGTGCGTACCTCGGGTGGGGTGTTGGGGTGGAGATTTACTACAAATGGATGATGGAACTTTTGGGGTGATAGAAGTAGTCTAAAACTGGATTGTGGTGACAGTTGTACATCTGGATAAATTTATTAAACGTCATTGAATTTTACACTTAAAATGGGTGATATGTAAATTATGTTTTAGTAAGACTTAAAAATATTTGACAGATACTATAAAAACTGATGGGGACATGGCAAAAGCTAAATTAAACACAGCAAAAAAATTAAAAAGTAACAGGCTTTAATTGCAGCCTAGATGGATAGAATAGACTTAAGAGTAAAATTAGAGCCCTCTTCAATTTTGAGGAAGGTTTACAAAGTAGCAAGTCTTAATAATTGATCCATAGTCTTATATTGGTGATTAGAATAATTCACTATTCATTTATCCAACATTGATTTGCTAACTGCTTACTGTGTGCCTGACACTGTTTTCGGGGCACAGCACTGAACAAAACAGACAATATTTCTGCCCTTATGGTATTTACATTCTGGTGGAAGAGAATGACAAAATTAAATATATATTAGAGAAGATAGTTTAAATGCTCTGGAGAAAAATAAAGCAGAGGAAAGACGGGACGTATTGGGGGAAGGATTGCAGTTTTAGGTACAATAGTCAGGGCAGCCCTTACTGTAAGGTGATACTTGAGCATAGATGCCAAGGAGGAAGGATGTGAGCCATGAAGATGAGGGGAAGACCATTTCAGGCAAAGGGATCAGCAATGCAAACGCTCAGAGCTGAACCGTGCCCCATGTTTTCAAAGAACATCATGGAGGCACGAGTGTGGAAAAAGCTAAGGGGAAAGTGATTGGCGAGATCAAAGATATACTGAGACATCAGCTTCTGGTGACTTTGTTGGCCATTTTAAGGACTTAGGCTTCACAATAAAAGTATGGTAAGTATGTATAACAAAAGTTTGGTATTTTAACCATTTTTAAGTGTACAAGTCAGTGGCAATCAAGTACAACCCTAGCCACCATTTATTTCCAAAATTATTTCATCATTCCAAATTGAAACTTTACCCATTAAGCAGAAACTTCCCATCCCCACTGCACCGCGCACCTGGTAACCTCTAATCTATTTTCTGTCTCAATGGATTTGCCTATTCCAGGTACCTCGTGTAAATGGAATCATACGATATTTGTCTTTTTGTATCTGGCTTATTTCACTTAGCATGTTTTCACAGTTCATGTTGTAACGTGTCAGAATTTCCTTCCTTTTGAAGACTGAATAATATCCCATTGGATATATACACCACATTTTATCTGTAGATGAACTTGTGTTGTTTCCACTTTTTGGCTACTATGAATAATGCTGCTAGGACATTGGTGTATGAGTATCTCTTTGAGTCCCTGCTTTCAGTTTTTTTAGGGTGTATACTGAGAAGTAGAATTGCTGATCATGTTGTAAAGTGATGTTTAACCTTTTGAGGAACTGTCATACTGTTTTCCACAGTGGCTGCACCATTTTACTTTCTCACCAGCAGTGTACAAGGGTTCCAATTTGTCTATATCTTTGTCCATACTTACTATTCATTTTCTAAAATTATAGCCCCCTTAGTAGTTCTAAAGTGTTACCTATTATGGTTTTGATTTACATTTCTCTAATTATTAGTGATGTTGAGCATCTTTTCAAGTCCTTTGCCCATTTTTTTTAACAGAAATGTTTGTTTATTTTGTTGTTGTTGAGTTGTAGGAGTTCTTTGTGTATTATGGATATTAACCTTGTATCAGATACATGATTTGTAAATATTTTCCTTCTGCTGTGGTTGTCACTCTTTTCATAGTGTTCTTTGATGTTGTTTGCTGTATTTTGTTTTTTTTATTCCTCAGTTTCTCCTTACTGCCTGTTTTTTATTTTTTTATAGCATACCATTTTTATTTCCTTCTTTTTAAAAATTTCTTTTGTAGTTATTTGTAAGTGAGTAGGCTGTTGTAAGTGTAAGATATTAATTGTAATTTCTAACATAACCACTAAGGACTTTGATTTTTGATCTGAATAAAATGGAAGGCTGTTGGAGGTTTTTGACTGGATTTGTTTTTTGTTTTAGTCTGGCTGCTGTGCTGAAAACAGACTATTGAGGAAAGGGGCCAGGCAAGGGCTGAAGTCTGGAGATGTGTTAGGAGATTTTGTAATGATCCAAGCAAAAACGGATGGTGCTTGGACCTTGGTGGTAATGGTGGAGGTGTTAATATTCAGATTCCGAGTCTACTTTTGATAATAGAACCATCAGGATCTTGGTAAAACTAGTGTTAAGTAATATATCTTGTAATATGACAGCAAAACCCAGCAAAGAAATATGTGAATGGATAGCAGTGGCATTAATTATGAGTTCTTTATTTAATACAAGAAATGTGCTTTGCTTAATGACGGTATATTATAAAGTGGAACATTTCTGTATTTATATATATATGAAAGTAAATACATCTAAAAAAAATAATAAAGGCCTAGAAGTATATGCACCAAACATCAGTTTACCCATAGTTATTTCTGTTGGAATAGAACTTGTGGGGGAAGATAGTTAAAGGGAAAGTTTTACCCTGTGTCATTTAAATTTTTATAAGAAGTTGTATGTATTTATTTATTCATGTATTACTTATATAGCTAATAAAAAGCAAATGTATAAAGAAACTAAACAACTGGAAAGAAAAAAATTCAGAACCTAAATTAAGGCAGTAAGGAGAGAGAAGGTAAAAATGTAAAAAATATTTATTTGCCAAGTTGCTATAGTACAAAATCATTGCAAGGATCAACAGAGAACGGGATAAGTAGATTACACTAAATTAACTAAACTATTAACATTAGTTGGACATAAACGTTATACACATAACTTGATTAAACAAAATGGAAAATTGTTATAATGACTAAAAGAAGAGAATATAATGTAATGTGTACAGTTTAGTTTACAACAGTTAAAAAGAAATAGGAAAATGGACGAAACGCAATAAAGATGACAGTGAGAGTATTTAAAATTAAGTAAATAGAGGAGCCCTTATCACTCTGTGCTTTCCTTAAAGGATTTCTGAATAATCAGAAGTAATTGGAAAGCTTGCTATAATTGGGGATTGGCAAAATGTATATGGTCAAAGTTATTGCAGAGAATTTTATAAATAAGTAAGAATTATTTGTCAAGAAAAATGTACACCTACTTTTATACCCATCTTTAAGTAGAACTCTTGAAAATATATCCTTCTAGTGTCCTCTTATTTTTCAGTGTGCTAGCTTTCAAACCCATGGTTAACTATATAATATTTTTGTCTAATTGGGCACAATTGTTTTTATCATGAATTTGTTATATTTCCTATATTAGCATATATCAGGGAAAACCAGTGAAAACAGCTTACTTAATAAACATAATTGAAATGCTAATCTCAGAAGCAAAAAGGTCTTTTCCTAAAATTTGGTTTCTAAGACACTTAGTAAAAAAAACAATGTGTTGTTTGAAAAAATTTAGCGCAGCACGAAAATGCATAAAGTAAAAGGTGATATCCCCATACTTTGTCCCTCAGCCCCATTTGCCAGAGGTAATTACTTTTATAAATTTGGATAAAATTTATATATCATCATTATTTTCATGTTTGTCTACTATTTTCATATTTACCTATACAAACATTGCATTATGAAGTTTGCCCCTCATGTTACGGTTTTGAATTGTATTACGTGTTATTCCCTAACTAGTAAGACTGAGAGTATTATTATCCTACACCATTTGTAGATTTTTAAATTTCTGTATTGTGGTACATAATTTGAAGTCGGGGGGAAAAAATTTCGGATAAATAGGTCATCATTTGTTTCTGCAATATTTGAACATTAAATTGTTATCTTGTATCAGTGATTCTCAACTGGGGGCAATCCTCCCTTTGCTCCCCCAGAAATTTGGCAATGTCTGGAGACATTTTGGGTTATCACAACTCGAGGTGGGGTGATGCTAATGGCATCTGGTGGTAGAAGTCCAGGGGGGCTGCTAAACATCCTACAATGCTCCAGACCCCACCTTCTCCACTCCCCCGTCGCCATCCCCAGTAAAAGATTATCTGGTCCAAAATGTCAGTAGTGCCAAGGCTGAGAAAAGTTGCCTAAGAGAGGTTAAGAGTGAGAACTACCCCGGCAGACTGCTCAGGTTCATCTCTCAGCCCTACCACTTACCGTGTGACTGTGGGTGGTTATTTAACCTCTCTGTGCCTCAGTTTCCTTAGCTAGATAATATTAATAGTACTATCTTATAGGTTTGTTGAGAGACTAAACATATGAGACAGAATAGTGCCTGGCACATAGTAGGAACTTGGTAAATGTTGTCGGTTATTATTTTGTTGTTGTTAATTTAACATGGGAATTCATATATATAATTAAAACTACAAATTCTTCAATTTGTCTATGATTTATAAACAAATGTCTCTGTAAAAATTAAAATCTAATCAAAAGAATAAAATCAGAGCATTCAAAAATTCTCATCAATCTCATAATTTTGAGTTTCCTCCCCACATTATGAAATTTACTAAGTTAACAAGATTATGAGACTTACTAAATTAACTATATTCCTATGTACTATTTCATACCCAAATTATTTAAAATATACACGTGTGTTGTGAGTGACGACACATTTCTCATGCAGTATCCCTTGAACTGAGACATTACTTCATTGGTCCTCGCCACTAGGTTCTGTAGTCGAAGTTTTTGTTTCTTTGAAAGTCCTAACTCCTGTAACATAATTTAAGAAGTATGTGTTCATTTAAAAACAAAAAGAAAAAAGAAACAATATTAATTTTCATTTGAATTGAATTCCTGACTTGTTTCCTCATTGCTAAACTTTTTTATTTTGCTTTTCTCAGTGATAAAAATCCTTATTATCTTTCTCAATTCATAGGCTGATGAAGACATTTTGGGGAGGCATTGCTATGATTACACATGAGAGTATAAGGAGAGTGTTCAGTTTATTAAACTTGAGGTTATTTTTAGCAATAATAGAAAATATTTTAGTCACATCATGGTTTTCTTTTTTTAATAACTTGTAATGTACCATAAAATTCATTAATCTTAAGTAATTCTCACTGCTGTCCCCATTAGTGAAGTAATTAATAAGTTGTCCTTATATTAAATGTCTCATTAAAATAAATTATTTGATTCAAAGTATTTTGATATACCTTGCAAATATAAAAATATCCAGAAAAAGTTTGATTTACAGACAATGTATAGTGCTATGATTTTCTAGAAAGAATTGGCAAATTTATTTTCTCCACAATTTGACCAAGATAATAAATGGCACAGAAAAAAACCCCACAAACCCATTTCTTGTACAAAAAAAAAAAGTGTGTAAGTGGTACAGAGTACATAATTTCTTTTCCTGTCTTCCTTCTTTTTAAAGTTCAGTTTTAGTTTTTTACCACTTGATGGCAGTGATGGAGCTAGAAGCTACCCAAAGAAGGTTAGGCTAAGAACTCATTATGAATAACAAAAGAGTAGATACAAAAGAAATCTCTGACATTTTATTATTATTCACATTTCTAGGTGATATTACTTAATATTGCAAGTGACAGTAATAGGGGGGAAAGCCTCTAGATGGAGCTTCAGTACTTTCTAAGGGAGAACATTTGCTGTATCTTTCCAAATACATGCTTTATATTTTACATAATGTATTGAATCCAGAATGGATTTTTTAAAAATATACATCAGTTGTAATTAGGGAAATTAATTCTCCAAGTCCACCAATAATTTGAAAAATGGGTATTTAAGTATCTTAAATTTCTATTTCATTGTTAACATTTATTGAAAGTATGTTAAAAGTGTTAGCCAAACGTTCCTAACTAGTATTAGAATGAGCTTGCATAGCTAACAAATTAGTAAAAGACATTTTATTAATAGGAAATCTGGTGCTTAAAATCAGTATTACACCATCATTAAACATGACCATCCATATTGTTAATTGTTATGCCTATTAATAATAATGCCTATTATTGTTTAACATTTGAGTTCCTAAGAGAAATAAATATTTTTTCCAATTCATTTCCCCATTTTTGAAAAAAATAAAATTAACCAAAACGTTTGAAATTTTATATCAAATATTTTAAAGAACATACATGTTCTTTAAGTAGTAAATATTCTTACTCTCATCGGAAATGTTTTCCTTTTATAGTCAGTCCATTATTACTATATATCAGAGTGAGGTTGTCATTTTTATTAGGAAAAAAAACATGCTGATGTTCTCAGTACGCTGTTGATTTTAGTTTCCACTTCTTTTAGAATAACAAGAAAACTCAAAACAAGAATAGTAAATTTTCTTACCTTCCTACTATTTATTATACCATTACCTGGATTGATTTTGATGTCTTATAAAGAATTTCAATAAATATGTGGTATTGGTTTATAATTGGTATTTTGGCACTCAAAACTGTTAGAGGGAAAGAAACCATTGGTAATATTTGGTTTGATATTGACATGAGATCATTGTTTTATGTTGAAAGAGAATGTATAACTGGAAAATCATATGAGAAGTATGAAAAATGTTTTGCAGTGGTTTTGCCTAGTTTTCAGTTTCTTGTATAAAATTATTTATTCTCTATTGAGGCAAGAAACTCACTGAAACAAAATAGTTGCCAGTAACTTTTTATAATACGTTTAATGATAGTGTTAGCAACAGTTGATATTCTTTTTGGCTAAGCAAATATGGTACAAATGCATTTCGAGTTGTATATGAAGTCAGCTAAATTTGCCCCATAATTTGCTTATTAATCTCCTGAGTGGTAACAATCTCCCAAGAAGCCATGTCTTGCTTTATTTTTTTCTTAACCTCACTAAGTTTTGGAATTCTAGTAAGGAGGGAACACATTTCAGCAACATCTTATAATTTTTCAATTGTCTCCTTTTATTGCTATTAATAATATCTTCTAAACCAGTAATTGCACTAAATTAGCTTTCAACTGTGTAATCAAATGGGCTTGAAAAGATATAGTCTGTTTCTCAGGGATAGGCAAACTCCAAATCAAAAAATTATGCTACTACGAATATCTATAAATGGTAACCTTGTAATAGTAGTTACTAATTAAATTCATTTAAAAGCCTTATGGTTAAGTTTCAACTTAAATTGTAACTTGAGGAATCTCACTTGACAAAAGGAAATAGAAAAATTCCCCATTTCTCTGAAGCACTTCTCCTATGAAGAAGTCAGATATCAAGCTAATTTTATGTTAAACCTTTTTTAAAGGGAAAAAGAATAAAGTATGCAGTTCTTATTTGCTACAATCAAACAAGTTTAAAACTGTCTTAAATTTGGTGGAGGAAAAATTCCTTTATTTTACCTTGAGGTTGCTGAGTTGCATTTTCTTCTTTTTAACCAATATGTTGGCATTAGGTAATATTGTGTCTAGTATTTAAAGTTTATTTAGATTACTTTTTGATCTTTTGGTAATAGCGACAAAACCTGCAATGAAGCATTTCTATTGACTAATACTGTTTTGTTTAGAGTATTGTACTCACTTTCAGTATTAGTACTATAAACATTATTAACAGTTAATTTTATCAGTGTCAATAAGACAAAAGTAAATTAACAAAGTAGAAAAGGACAAACTTCTCTTGTTTCTTTTTGTAAGCTAGTTTTCTAAAATAATTTTCCCTGAAATGTAGTCTACTTAACAGGTTTTTAAACTGTATGTTGAAAGCATAATAAGCACAAGGAAATCTGTAGCAGTTATTATAGTGCTTAATAAAAATCTTTTGATTTGTTAAAACATTTTATTAATATACCAAAACAAGCACTGACACAGCTCCTGCTATTAATACAGACTCTGAACAATACAGATTCATTTGTCAATTCTTACAATGAAGCTGGACAGCTCTATATCCCATTAGTCATATGTGTTTGAATATTGTTTGTCTTTTCACTCTTGTTCAAGTTTTGACTTTACATTAATATTAGATAGCTTTCAGTACTATCTAAAGTATGACTGTGCAGTAATTCGAAAAACAATTTAGCTCTCTAGTTAGTTTGTTTCAATAAAATTTTTATTTATCTGTTGCATTTATTCTAGCATTAAAGAATTACTGTTTTATTTTACTTTAAAAATAAATTATATATGTATAGTAAAATAATGTTTCATTTTATTTTATATTATCAAGCTACCTAAATAGCTATTGAAATACTTTCCCAAAACTCACTATTTTTCTAAAAAAGTCTTTTCATGAAGCTCTACTACACAACTGATTTCTTGGTCTTGTCCCCAACCCTGGATCAATCCTTTTTCTCTAAAATTTTCATTATTAAGTGGAAAAAATATACAATTACTTCTCTAATGACACCAGGACTTTTTAAACTAAAAAGAAACATATATCAATGAACAAACCCTCTGAATTTTGTCTCCCGTATCCTTTAAATTTTTATGAAGATAAATAACACTCAGTGAGAGGCCATATTAATGTACTTAATGTAGTTGTAATTTTTATAGTAAAGGTATTATTTTGATTTGCTTTTAAATATAAAATTTATTTTAGTAGTCTTTTCAAAAGGTGAAGTAGCCCTGATTTACAGGTGTGATGGTCTACAAAAATTATAGTTTGTATATGTATCTCCAAATTCATTGACACTTAAAAAACAAATGAGCTAATATCTAAAAAAGAACCTTTAATGAAATTTAAGTAAATAATAAAGTCACATAGTGAGCAAAGTGTACATAAAATCTGTAGAGTGAATTATGTTATATGAATATAATTATAATATGTATGTCTGTGATATATATTTGTGACACATTGAGGCTGATGAAATAATTAGTTGAGTTACCAGTAAGCAATAGTAACGTAAACATTAGGAAATGTATAGAAAATTTTCAGCCTTTCTGTTCATCTACTCTATAAATGTCAGCTAGATAATATTTTAAAAAATATTTTGATATTCTTAAAGAAATCTGTGTTGACTTAGTCCTCTTGCTTACGTATTAATTGAACTACAGCATAAAAGTAATAATTGATAGCCTAGTAAATTCATGTAACTGAGGATGACCTGTGAACCGAACATTTTAATAAATACAATGTTATGTGTATATGTATTAAACTGCTGTATTATGAAAATGTATCTATGAATTAAATCTACAGTTTCAGGTTATTTTGACTTATATTTTATAATTTATAATTTAAACTTTCATCCCAGACTTGATACATAGACTGACTTAAAAATATTGAAATTGAAATATTTAATTTGTGTTTTAAGTATTCATTTTAGATTTTATGTTAAATATTTGAACCAATAATAGATTTTCATGTTTCCCTTTTTGTTTTTGATACTCAGTTTATTGAGACTAGCTTTGCAGGTAAAATGAATTTCTAAGTTAACTTTGAATGTCATCTATTTTTAAAACATTCATAGACTGTTAATATTGTTTGTTAATATTTTCTCAATTTTGAAAGTATAATTAATGAAGAGTAATGTTTTATATGTAGAATGAATATGTATTATGTGTATTTAAAGAACCTAATGAAATAACTTTTAAGGTTATTTCATAAAGTTTATTTTCTTACAGACTATCATAAACACACACTGAATTTGAAAATAAATAAATTTTATCCTAATGGGTATGATGTTTTGATATGAGCAGCCATAATAAATAAACTTTTTTATACTAAAAAATCTAAATATATCAAGGTTTATCCATAACTTAAGAATACACTTAAGTAATTAATCACTTATAAATATGTGACTATTTCATGATAATATATAAAATGATAATAGTTTTAGAATAAGAATTTAAACACATAGTGAAATTTAAATTGGCCAGTATATTTAAGAATTTGAAGTACTTTGTTTATAAATTCTGACCCTAAGTTTTTGTTATTGGGCTTAAGAGTTGTGAGGATGGGAAGGATATTTAAATTTAGATATCCTTCCATTAATTAGGACCTAGTAGCCAATTTCATGCTTTAATTAAGCTTGCTTGGTGTGCTCTTTTACATTTAAAGTAGTCATGATGGTTAAAAGACTTAAGAGCAGAGGATTAAGGAAACGTTTTCATCAGAAATCCTGACTTCTTGATTATGGGTGCTTTTCTTTGTGTATACTAGTTTCTATTTCTGATTTATTATGTACAGGTGATTATTACATATATACATAGGATTTTAGGTTTTCGAAGGAGGGTGTTTTTTTTATCAATGTAAGTTCTCATTTATCTTTTGAAAATTATAATTTGATTTGACTCAAAAAATTTTTATCATATTGTCTTAATAGAATTTTTATACAGAACCTTGTAGCTTCACAGAACTGTGTGTGTTATAGTTAGGAAAGTGAGTAAATTATTCAGATAACCTGTAAATGTAATTATGATCATTCATAGTTTTGTTAGCTCATCAATTAAATTGTTTTCTAGCTATCAAATTGTGAATTTAATCAATAATATCCACAGGTTTGTTTTGTTGTTTTAATTTTAAGTAGGAATTTAAAAATAGACTATTCTGGGTTGGGGTAGAAGTGTGTTTTAACTTTTGAAGACTTGTTTGATTTCGCAGATATTTCTAATGTCATAATTCGAAGAAATGGGATAGAATAAAAATAGTAGTACTAACCAGTCCTTATTTTCTTAGCCAACTTATAGCCTTTAATGTTCAAGTCTGTAACTGAACCATTGAACTTCTGCGTATTTCCTGCTTTTCAAGAATGTCAGAAACCATTGCACAAAATAATTTTAGGAACAAAATAAATGGCAGTGTTGAATCTAAGACGCACTTAGATGTGATATCACAGTGATCTCTGGATCAGTACTGATGGAATCAATATGGAAAATTTCTAACTCCAGAAAAATTGTGTTTTGGTGACCTGTAAGGTACATTAGGAATTAATCAAAGTTCAAAAAAAGCTCAGGACAAATTAAGAGCACCTTTTGTTTAGAATATTTGCCATTTATCTCAGCTTCGTTCTCCACTCTCTCCTAATTGGAGACTTTCTAGTAAAGTGATGTTACCAAAACACGTTTAATTCAGAAGAGTAGCTCAAAGAAATTGTTTCTGTCCCCATGAGAGGTCAGACAGACTCCACCAGTTATATTTTTAAATCTTTTGCTCACCTTCAGTAGTTTAAAAGTTTTAAAATTTGGGTGTATATTTGGGTTTTTCTTTTTTTCTGTTAGTACTGCTTAAAAACATAACAAACAGAAAACACATCAAGATTCCACAAAAGGAAATTGAAATAACTCTAATCAGTTTAAGAATGGCCGTTCAATTTGTGACAACATGGATGGATCTTGAGAATGTAATGCTGAGCGAAATAAGTCAGACAGAAAAAGCAGAGAACCATGTGATTTCACTGATATGTGGTATATAAACCAAAAGCAACAAAAGAACAAGACAAACAAATGAGAAACAGAAACTCATAGACACAGACAATGGTTTGGTGGTTGCCAGAGGGTAAGGGGGTTGGGGGGTGGGGGGTGGGAGATGAGGGTAAGGGGGATCGAATATATGGTGATGGAAGGAGAACTGACTCTGGGTGATGAACACACAATGGGATTTATAGATGATGTAATACAGAATTGTACACCTGAAATCTATGTAATTTTACTAACAATTGTCACCCCAATAAATTTAATAAAATAAATTTTTAAAACAAAATGGCCGTTCAAAATTTTTTCCCTTCTATTACCCGTATATTACAACCAGGAATAAATTGTTGAAATAATTTCTGGACATATTTGAGTATAATTTTTATTTCATTCTCTACTTTTAACTGATTTAATAAATGATTTAAGCTCATTGCCAGATTCAAAAGAGTTAATGTCCTGTTCTGTTTTGAAGTCTCCATGTTTTAATAGCTGATTGCTTTCTAACACCAAAGTAGGTTAATCAGTCCTCTAAACCTTTGGGGTCATCTGGGTCATTGGGAGCGTTCGGGAGGAATGCAGTTTATGGAATAATAATACACAGCATCCTTTTAATCTGGTTGTATATTTGTGTTATTTTGCCAGATAGCCATTGTTTAGAACTAGGTTGATTTTATTCAGATTTGCTTTAGGTTTTGCTTAAATAAGTATTCTGTGTTACAAATGTTCTTAGTCTGACTTTCCATGTGATATACTTTTATCCCATGGTAGTCTACAAAGGCAAAAAGACATATTGATCCACAAGAATTGTTTTGAACTGAACTTCAGACTTGGTCATTTCTAGTGCATGCTCCTTATTCTAAATTGTTTTTACTCCAGAACATTGCATTTAGATGATTGCTTATTTATTTAGGTATGATGGAAATAACATTATACTAATTTAACTTTTCTGCTATTATATGTTGATTTATGAGGTCTGTCAAGTTTGCGAATTTGTTGCAACAATGTTGCTAACCTTTTTTTATATCACAGGGATTATTCATTATGAATTTGTACCAACTGGACAGTTAACCATGTTTACTATTTGGAAGTGCTGAAAAGGCTGCGTGAAAAGTTAGATGACCCGAACTTTTCATCAACAGTTCATGGCTCTTGCATAATAACAGTGTACCAGCTCACACGGCACTGTCTATGAGGGAGTTTTTAGCCAGTAAACAAATAACTGTATTGGAACACTCTCCCCGCTCACCTGATCTGGCCCCCAATGACTTCTTTCTTTACCTAAAGATAAAGAAAATATGGAAAGGAGACATTTTGATAACATTCAGGACATCAAGGGTAATAACGCAGACAGCTCTGATGGCCGTTCAGAAAAAGAGTTCCAAAATTGCTTTGGAGGGTGGACTAGGTGCTTGCGTCAGTGCATAGCTTCCCAAGTGGAGCACTTCGAAGGTGACCATAGTGACATTCAGCAGTGAGGTATGTAGCACTTTTTGTAGGATGAGTTTGCCAACTTAAATATCAGACCTCGTATAATCACGTAGATAGGATAGTAATCCAACTATATAGTACTCTCATAATCTCTTTAGGATTTTTCCTGGAACTAGCTGTGTTCCAAATTTTATGTTAATACTGTCATACTAATACATTATTTATAAATAAACATATTGGTAACGCATACTCCGTTTGGTGACTGTTCTGTCATCTGTGTAAGACCTCTTAAATTGCTCATTGCAGTAGCCTTTTTTCTTACCTTGTTCTCCTTTCATAGGAACCAATATTACTAAATTCTTCAATCTTATAGACACGACACTTGTAGCATCCTGTTTTTACCTTGCTTCCCAGATCACATCACACTCCCAGTTAAATTCTTCTCTGTCTACATTCCACTGAGGCACATCTTCCTGGTCCTTCACAATCATTTTCTACTTCAACTATTGCCGTAATCTCCCCAACCCAATTAGTACATTCTCCCCAATTAGTACATTCAGGTCATGTACTAATTCTTTGAAACATAGATGAAATAGAATTTAGAATTTAATCATCTATATTTGCCTTGTTTCTTTTGTGATCTCTGCAAAGGTGGATTTATAAATTATTACAAGTGATAAGGTGAAAAAGTTGGTCATGTGTGACAAATATGCTAAAGCAAAATACTTCAGATTGCTTTTCCGAGATAAAAACTATCAAACACTTCCTAGAGCACAGTGATCATGAAATCATCTATAAGCAGCTATTGCATAATAAAATCCTCCCGAGGAAACAAGAGTCTTATGAATTTCTTGACTTCGAGAGCTGCCGAAATGCATTGAAAACATATGTAGTATCAAAGTATATACTCTGATACTGATTTTTTTTTAATTAATTGCTGATTCGCTTCTTAAGTCATAGAAATTAGACCTACCCTGCAACAGGGAAGTAAAATTATTGCAAACCTCTCTGGTGGTTATAGTCTTAAAACTAACCATAGAGCAAAGAGGAAGACTAAATCAGGCCTTTATTATATTATATAGTTTTATTTCTTGGGAGGTTTCTTTCCAAGAAACGAATAAGGTTTCTTTTTTTGTTTATTCACGATACGGAAAGGGAGGAAGGCCACATGATCTTATGGACTGAAGCTGGTTGGCAGGAAGTTTTGTTTAATTTGCATTAATATTTTTTTGTATGTTTTTCTTGGGAAGAGAGGTCGCTTAAATGTTGAGGTTTCATATTTTCTATTGCTGTTTCGGTAAGGAGTTCCAATCTACTAAAGTAGCTTAAGAGATACACAGTTTTCTTAAGTAAAATTTTTATTGAAATGCACAAATTCATATATTCACAAAAAAATGCAAAAAATTGTTAAGTATATAGTTGGATAAATTTTCACAACTGAATTCGTCTGTATAAGCACCAAGGTGAAGAAATAGAATGTGGGCGGCGGGATGGCTAGAGCTCGAGCTCTGAACAACAAGGTTGACTGCCGGTTTGATTCCCACATGGGCCAGTGAGCTGTACCCTCCACAACTAGATTGAAGGACAGCAACTTGGAGCTGATGGGCCCTGGAGAAACACACTGTTCCTCAATATTCCCCAATAAAAAAAGAAAAAAAAGTACCATAACTTTAAAAAAAAAAAGAAATAGAATGTTACCAGCACTGCAGAATCCCCCCTGGTCTTCCCTCTTGGTTAACTCTCCCCCCAAACACAACTGTTATCCTGCTTTATGACACCATGAATTAGTTTTACCTTAAAAATACATACAGAGCGTGAAAAAGATATACACGTTTTAAGAAAGGAAAAAACTATTAAAATTGTAATAAAATATACTGATAACAAAAGATGAATACAAGTCATGTGTATACATTTTTTTGGCACACCCAGTACATGTATTTACAAACACACATACACAGAATCATACAGTACATAATTTGGTTGCTTAGTTTTTTTTGCCTAACATTATGCTCACGAAATGCATCCATATTGTGTAGAACAAAAGTTTACTCATGTTCATTGCTGTCTACCAATGTACCCCCAAAGTGAGTTAATTTTCACAGATATAAATGTACCCCAATTAATTTATCCATCGTATTGTTGGTGGATATTTAAGTTGTTTACATTTTGGAGTTATAATGAACAGTGTTTCTATAAACATACATGTCATTTGATGAGTGTATGTATGCATTTCTGTTGGGTACATACCTAGGAATGAAATTGCTGGATGATAGGGTATGATGTAATTGTGCTTTAGTAGATCCACAGCCAAACAGTTTTCAGATGGTTGTCCCGGTTTATACTCCCTCTAGCAGTGCATTGGTGGTATAGTTACTTACATCTTTTTCGACACTTGGTATTATCTTTTTTTGATAAAAAGAAAATCTTTTTAAACTCTTCATTTTACAAAAAGATTAAAAACATCTTTTTTTATTTTGATGATTCTGGTAGGATTGTAATGGTATCTCTTTTGGCTTTAATTTGCTTTTCCCCAATGATTAATGAAATTGAATACTTTTCATATATTTTTTGGCCATTTGGATATAAAATATATAGATTGTAGCATGCTATTTATTTCTGTGTAATATTCTTAGAGAGAAAAGCTGGGAATTTGAATTTACTGATCTTTTCACTCAGTGATTGTCTGGTATAATTTTGATTTTTCACATATCACTTTTCAAATCACTATCAGTTATTTTGCATAAAATTGGAAATATGAAGAAACACTAAAGGTTGTGAGAAAAGGGTTGAGTTAAATGTATCTCAATGTAAATCAATCACTGTATACTTCAGATCTTCTTTTAAGGAACAGCTCAGCAAAATTGTACAGACTGTTGCTAGTTCTAGCTCCGCTCTGTCTATATGTCCATTTTCCCCTTAGTATGACCTTCCTACTACCTCTGGTAAGAGTTCAAGGCTAAAAGAACCTCTTACAATCAGCTTGCACCCTCATTGCTGTTCATTCACAAAAAGAATTCCCCTCTCAACTTTTATTAGCAATGACATTTACATATCTTCAGGATTCATAACATTTACATTCAGATGCTTTCAGCTTCCCGAGACCAATGTATAGACTTACTCCTACCTCTGTCCTCTCCTTTCTGCTAGAGATGTCCCCTCTTTGAAGGCCAGCTTGTCTCATAATTTGGATTTTATCCCTCTCACTACCCCCACCTGTTCTGGAAACATACTGTCAATTACTGCTTATTGCGTATGTTTAAATTCTACTCTCAGGAGCGGCTGGTTAGCTCTGTTGGTTAGAGCGTGGTGCTCTTAACAACAAGGTTGCTGGTTTGATCCCCACATGGGCCACTGTGAGCTGCGCCCTCCACAACTAGATTGAAACAACTATTTGACTTGGAGCTGATGGATCCTGGAAAAACACACTTAAATAAATGGAAAGTTTTAAAAAAAAAAGAATTCTACTCTCAACTGGGTCCTTCTCATTTGTATTTAGAAGGAAAGAACACCTCTCTTCTCAATCCCTTATCTCCTCTTAGCAAGCAAGTTTCTTGAAAATCTGTCTTCCATTTCCTCACTTCCTACTCATTCCTTACCCCACTCTGATTTGGCATCCGGACCCATTACGCTACCAACACAGCTCTTCCCAAAGTCACCAGTGATCTTCAAAATAACAATAAAGCAAATCTACCATGTTTCCCCAAATATAAGACCTAGCCAGATCATCAGTTCTAATGCGTCTTTTGGAGCAAAAATTAATAGAAGACCCGGTAGTATAGTATAGTATGTCACGTCACGTCACATCACATCCCCCATCTTCTAGTAAAATAAGACTGGGTTTTCTATTAATTTTTGCACCAAAAGATGCATTAGAGCTGATGGTCTGGCTAGGTCTTATTTTCGGAGAAACACGGTAGTTGATACATTTTCAGTACTCGTTTTATGCAACAGTAGCAATATTGGTACTGCTGACCATTTTTTTATTGGAATAAAACTATGCTTTTGTAAATTTTGGAAGATGGAAATCAAATGGAGGCTGTGCTTCTGCCTTTGCCTTTTCTCTTTGTAAGCGTGGGTGCCTATCCATTTTCCGTTGGTGTGTGGCATGGATTTGATTGACACCAGCAGTTTCATTGACTGTAGCCACCTTTCTCACTTTCCTTACTATACCAGTGGGAAATTGGACTAAGCCATTCAGTAGTAGCAGTCAGTGGATTGTTGTCTAAGAGTTCGGGCTGTAAGACTAGGGGACTGTCCTCTAGACTGACATTCAGGGGCAGGGATCCTGTCTTTGGAAGACTGCCAAGAACAAGATAGTCTGGCAGGAGTCACAGTAGGAAAAAAGCCCTGGAAGGGGAAACTGGTGCTCTGGGATAAAGGACCAATATGTCTATGAAGTCTGTGAAAGAGAATAAATGCAAAATTGCATTAGGCGAACACAGATTTTAAATGTTCCCTGTATTGTATCTAGAACCTGTCTCAGCTGAGCTTTCAGATGAGATCATTTGGCCCTGCTGTATTGAAAAGTGCAGTTGGCAGAGACAGGAAGGTAAAGCTGGTATATGACTGTTTTCAAGATAACGGAAACTGAAGTTTTAAGTGGTTACTGTGGCACTCTGGTATATTTTGTTCATCTTTCTAAAGAACTAGGTTTTTCCTTTCTGTTTCGTTACTTTCAGCTTTTATGTTTATCCATTCTTTCTTACTATTTTCTTTTGTGCATTTTGTTCTTTTTCTGCTTTCTTAGGCTGGGCACTTGGTTGAGTCACTTTCAGTTTGCCTTGTTAAAAATAACATTTAAAGAGACAAAAATTTATGCAGAGCTTTAACTCTCACAAATTTTGATGTAAAATATTTTTCTTTTCATTTCTAGGCAATATGTAATTTCAGCTCTTCTGTCTAGCTGTACTTATTTTTGGTTTACTTGAAATGTTAAATTCTATAAAAGGTATGTTAAAGTCTATCATGATTGTTTTTATGAAGTTCTTCTATTTAGGAGTTTTTGCTGTTATGTTTATGGATTTTGTTTGGAACATAAAGGTTTATGACTACTTTAACTTTCAATGGGTTATGCCTTTTATCATTATTTCCTACCACTTTTTGTCCTGTTCCTTATTTTTGACCTTACCCCATCCCTTTTCTCATATTAGTATCAACACTCTTGATTTTCTTTTGTTTACTTTCGTCTTTGTTCATCCCTTTGTTTTCACTCTTGGGTTTTGTTTTCAACCCAATTTGATGATCGTTTGAATTTTGATAAGGGAATTTAATATATGTTTATATTTGCTGAGAAACTAATATGTTTGGTTTTACTCTTTTCCTTTTATTTTGGGTAAAGACATTTTCTTAAATAATCATGATACAATGATCCCAATAAAATTAATAATTCCTTAATAGCACCTACTATACATTCCTTATCCACATGTTTCCAGTTGTTTCAAAATGTCATTTTACCATGGTTTTGTTTGAATCAGAGACCAAACAAGGTCCATACATTACATTTGGTTGTGTCTTTAATGGAGAACACTCCCTCTTGCTTCTCCCGCCTGCCATTGACTTGTTAATAAGACCTCCTTTTCAAGATAAATTAGTTGCAAAATATAGTGTAAGATAACTAATCTGGTTACCAGAAATGATGATTTTGTTTTGTGAATGGTTGATCTGATAATCCTGCCAACTCGGTCTCCCAGTAATTAGATATCAGAAGCAGCTGTCTCTTGAGGCTGCAATCTTTTGTTTGTCTACATTTTGGAGAATGCTTACCTTTTTAATCTTAGGAGGAGGGCAGAGGTGTGTTCAACTTAAATAAATATGGTATTAATCCAAATTTATTTAGATACAAGTTAAAAATAAAGGGGCAGAATGCATTCCACTTTTACCGCACTGGAAATTATCTGATTTGTCAACAAATCATTCTAACTGACCTTGTCTCTCAAAGAATAATAAGATAAATATTGTACATGAGCATCAGTAACCAAGATTTTGATATAGGCTAACCTGTCATTGGTTCCTATATATAGTTTAAAGTTGAGAAAAGTCAATTAAAGCTTATATAATCTTATATAAATTTCAATAGGTTTCTCCAAAGGCAATTGTCTTTAACAGTGATAATGGAAGAACCCAGAGCTTCTCCCAGCTTCCTTTGTAGCAGGTTAGCCATTGAAGCCCAGCCTTAAAATTTATCATGAAGTAAACTACTTTGTTCTATTTATTTATTTATCTTTACCATGGACTATCATTTATTTTTAAAACATTGTCTTTTTACAATTTATTTTGAATTTTATATCCACCTGGCATAAAATCTTACAGTCCTGAGGATAACGACGAATATGTTTCCTGCTTTATCCTCCTGGTCCACTGACCAGAGACGACTTCCTTTAAATATCTCTATTATTTAGTTCTTCTAGTGCTGCCCAGGCACTCTGTTTCTTTGTTGGCTTTTGGGGGCAGGAGAGAGTGGACTCTATTGACTGATTAAGTGAAAAATCTAGAATAAAGAGGACAAAGTCATTATTAAGAGTTTAGCCTGAGTTTTTAATCAGTAATATCAGATGTGAAAATGACCCAAGGACCTAGTCAGAAAGAATACATGGAATTACTGACTTTGAGGCAGCTGATCTTGGGGAGTAAAACTACACAAATTAAGATTCCCAGATGTTAACCTGAGCTTCAAGTTCCTTAACTATGTGCCTAAATATATAGTTTGGATAGCTCCAGTCTTTCCTCCTCACTGAATCTGATAGGCATTCTACATGTTCTTTTTTCGGATTTAATATCCTTGAGGCAATAGGAGGTTTTTTTTATTAAGAAGAGTTTACCTTGGTCAGGTCCTGGGTAAGGTCTTCAGATTTTTGTTTTGGTTAACTAGTTATATATTTCTCTACCGCTTAGCAGACCTAAAAAAAAGGAAAGGTGGGTCTCACCTTTGTAGAGACACTATTATAATTAGAACGAGTTTTAGATTATTGGCAAGCCATTGATATAAATCAGAAGTCAACAAACTACAGTCCCTGGGCCAAAACCAGCCACACCTGTTTTTGAAAGTAATGTTTTATTGGGACACTGCCTCACCCACTTGTTTATTTATTGTCTGTGGCTGCTTTCTCACTACAGTGGCAGAATTTAATAGTTACAACAGAGACTGTGACCTGCAGAGCCGAAAATATTTACTATCTGGCCTTTACAGAAAAAGTTTGCCAGTACTTGATATAAAGTAAAACAGGAAATTTCTCTTACCGTGTTTCCCCGAAAATAAGACCTAGCCAGACAATCGGCTCTAATGTGTCTTTTGGAGCAAAAATTAATATAAGACCCAGTCCTGATATTATATAATACATTATATTATGTTATATTATAGTATAGTATAGTGTTATTATATATATTATGTTGTTATGTTATGTTATATTGACTTGGTTTTATATTCAAATAAGACCGGGTCTTATGTTAATTTTTGCTCCCAAAAATGCTTTAGAGCTGATGGTCCGTCTAGGTCTTATTTTTGGGGAAACACGGTAATATAAGACCGGGTCTTACATAATATAATATATAATAATATAATTAATACAATGTAATACAGGGTCTTATACTAATTTTTGCTCCAAAAGACGCATTAGAGCTGATTGTCCGGCTAGGTCTTATTTTCGGGAAAACAGGGTAGCAACATCATTGCAATAAGTTCGAGAACCTAATTGTCAGACCTCGTATATAGTGGCTAGAATAGTGCCTAGCACAGAGCATGCATGCATGCATAAAGGTATTTCTACATTGTTTCAGTTTTTAAAAATTAAGATAAAATTCATGAAACATAAAATTCACCTTTTTAACCATTTTAAAGTGTACAAGTCAGTGATTTCCATTATATTAGGTTGGTGCAAAAATAATTATGGTTTAAAAGGTTAAAAATGCAAAAACCGCAATTACTTTTGCACCAACTTAATACAATGTTGCACAGTCATCATCTAATTCCAGAACATTTTTATCACCCCAAAAGAAACTGTATGTAGTAAGCAGTCTCACTCTCCATTCTTCCCTCTTTCCCAGTCCCTGAGGATGACTGATTGGCTTTCTGTCTCAATGAATTTGTCCATAAAAGGCAAATGGACAGTTCAGATGGACTCATACAAGCTATGGCTTTTGCATTTGGCTTTTTTCACTTAGAATAGTGTTTGCAAGGTTTATTCATGTTGTAGCAAATGTCAGTACTTTATTCCTTTTTACGTCTGAATAATATTCATTTTATGGGTGTACCTATACCACTTTTTGTTTATCCATTCATCAGTTGGACATTTGGGTTGTTTCCACTTTTTGGCTATTGTGAATAATACTGCTATGAACATTTGTGTACAAGTTTTTGTTCGAACACCTGTTTTCATTCTCTTCAACAATTACCTAGTAATGCAATTACTAGGTCATCTGGTGATTCTGATGACCTAGTAATAATAAAATAATATAAATAGTAATCATAAAAAATAGAAAATATTTTATTTTTTTAGGAGCTACCAAATGTTTTCACAGTGGCTGCAAAGTTTTAAGTTTTGATGAAGTACAATTTGTCTATGTTTTGTTGCCTATTCTTTTGATATCATAGCTAAGAATCCATTGTGAAATCCAAGGTCATATAGATTTATCTCTCTGTTTTTTTCTAAAAGTCTTATAGTTTTAGCTCTTATATTTAAGACTTTGATTCATTTTGTGTTAATTTTTGTATATAGTGTAAGGTAAGGGTCCAGCTTCACATTTTTTGTTTGTGGCTATCCAGTTGTCTCGACATCATTTGTTGAAAGAACTGTTCTTTTCCCATTGAATGATCTTGGCACCCCTTGTAAAAAATCAATTGTCCATCGATAAATAGGTTTATTTCTGGACTTTGAATTCTTCTTTTGAGGTATATGTCATCTTTGTGCCTTGACTACACTGTTTGATTACTGTAGCTTTGTAGTAAATTTGGAAATCAGAATGTGTGAGTCCTCCAGCTTTGTTTTCAAGGTGTTGTAGCTATTCTCGGTCTCTGGCATTTCCCTGTGAATTTTAGGATAAGCATATAAATTTCTGCAAAATGCCAGGTGAGGTTTTGATAGGGGTTGCATTGACTCTAGATCAACTTGAGAAGTTATTGCCATCTTAACAATATTCAGTGTGTCTCTCCATTTCTCTAGATCTTCTTTCATTGCTTTTAGCAATGTTTTGTAGTTCACAGTGTACAAATGGTATACTTATGTTAAACTTATTCCCAAGTATTTTATTCTTTTTGATTCTGTTGTAAAGATTGTTTTTTCAATTGGGGAAGGGGAACAGGACTTTTATTGGCGAACAGTGTGTACTTCCAGGACTTTTCCAAGTCAAGTTGTTGTCCTTTCAGTCTTAGTTGTGGAGGGCGCAGCTCAGCTCCAGGTCCAGTTACTGTTGTTAGTTGCAGGGGACGCAGCCCACCATCCCTTGTGGGAGTCAAGGAGTCGAACCGGCAACCTTGTGGTTGAGAGCCCGTGCTCCAACCAACTGAGCCATCTAACCAACCAGGAGCTGAGCGGCAGCTCATTGATTTCATTCTAATTGCTAAGAGCACAGCTCCCTGGCTCATATGGGAATCGAACCGGCAGCCCCGTTGCCCAGAGCTCACTCTCTAACCAACTGAGCCACCCATCCACCCCTTTCTGTTGTAAACATCTGTTTTCTTAATTTCATTTTCAGATGTTTTTAGTGCTAGGGTGTAGAAATACAACTGATTTTTATACCGGGGGTGCCAAAAATATGTATACACATGACTTGTACAAGTATTCATCTTTTGTTATCGGTATATATTGAATATTACAATGTTAATACGCTTTTTTCCTTTCTAAAAATGTGTGTACATTTTTTGGCACAGTCTGTATGTTGATCTTGTGTCGTATAATTTGTTGAATTCTTTTATTGTCATGCACCATATAATGACGTTTTAGTCAGTATTGCGCTACATATACAAAAGTGGTCTGTCCCATAAGATTATAAGGAAGCTGAAAAATTCCTGTCAGCTAGAGACATCATAGCTATCGTAACATGGTAGGTAGTGCAATGCATTACTCTCATGTTTGTGGTGATGCTGGTGTAAACAAACCTGGGCTGTCAGTATTATAAAAGCATAGTATATACAATTATGTATAGTACATAATACTTCATGGTTATAAACAACTATGTTACTGGTTTATGTAATTTTAAAAAGTTTGCTATAAAACAGTGTGCTGTGTAATTCCAGCACAGCCTCATAGTACTTCTGTGTTAACCTCGTCTCATTTTCTGTTGTTGCTTGATTTAATCTTGTGTTGTTTTGTATAGTAACGTGCTGTACAGGCTTGTAGCCTAGGAGCAGCAATAGGCCATAACACACAGCCTAGGTGTGTAGTAGGCTATACCACCTAGGTTTGCTTTAGTACATTCTTTGATGTTCGCACAATGACAAAATCGCCTAACAAATTTTTCAGAATGTATCCCTGTCATTAAGGGGCACATGACTGTATTAGCTCTAATACCTGTTCTGTGATGCTTTAGAATTTTCTATTTATAGGGTGCCATGTGAATAGATAGTGTTAATTCTTCCATTCCAATTAGGGTGTTTTTTCTTGACTAATTGCTTAGGCCAGAACTTCCAGTACAAAGGTGTCATGAACAGATATCCCTCTTATTACTTTGGGGAAAGCTTTCAAACTTTCATTAAGTGGAGGTTACCTGTGAGTTTTCGTGGATACTCTCTATCAACTTGAGAAAGTTCCCTTCTAGTTCTGGTTGGTTTAGTGTTTTGTTATCAAATGATGTTCAATTTTACCATGTTTTTCCTGCATTAACTGAAAAGACTGTGTTTTTTTCCTTCATTTTATTAATATACTGTATTAATGTTGATTGATTTTCATACACTGTACCACCCTTGCATTCATGGGATAAATCTCACTTGGTCATGGTGTATAATCCTTTTTATATGGTGCTGGGTTTGGTTTACTAGAAGTTTGTTGAGGAATTTTGCGTCTATATTCATAAGAGATATGGGTCTGCATTTTCTTTTTTTTGTTGTGGTTGTCTGGCATTGGAATCAAGGCTCCATTTAATGAGTTAGGAAGCTTTCTTTCCTCTTCTATTTTTTGGAAGAGTTTGAAGAGGACTGGTGAGATCTTTAAATGTGTGGTAGAATTCACTAGTAAGTCATCTGGTTTTGAGGTTTGGACTTTTCTTTGTGAGACATTGGGGGTTTTTCTGGTTTGGGTTTTTTTTGTTGTTGTTTTAATGATCAATCACTTTAGTTGTAATAGGTCAATTCAGTTTTTCTATTCATGTGTCAGTTTGCTTATTTCTAGGAATTTTTTTCGTCTGAGTTTTCTAATTGTTTGGCATACAATTGCTCATAGTATTCGCTTAAAATTGTTTTTATTTCTGTAAGAGTGATAACAGTGTGCCCACTTTCACTCCTGATTTTCGTGTTTTGAATCATGTTTCTCTTACTCTCACCGTAGTATAGGTTTGTCAATTTTGTTGACATTTTCAGAGAATCAGCTTTTGGTTTTGTGGATTCTCTGTTGTTTTCCTGTTCTCTAACTTATCTCTGCTCTAATCTTTATTTCCTTTCTTCTTCTTGCTCTGTGTTTAGTTTGCTATTCTTTCTCTAGTTCCGTAAGGGTGAAGGTTAGGTTGATAATTTTTGCATGTCATTGTTTATAGCTGTAAAATTCCTTCTGAGCACTGCTTTTACTACACCATGTAGAGGGATCATGTGTGTTTATAATTCATTCTACCGGTGTCTGCTTTTTAATTGGACAGTTAACCATTTATATTTAAAGTAATTGCTGGTAAAAATAGACTTACTTTTTCCACTTTGCTCTTTGTTTTCTATATGCTTTATATCTTCTTTGTTCCTCTATTCCTTCTTTACTGCCTTCTTTTGTGTCAGATTTTCTAATATACCATTTGATTTGCTTTTTGTTTCTGTTACTATAGATATTTATTTTTAAGTGTTTGCCATGGGGATTACACTTATTTAATGACAATATAGGTTGAATTAATACTAATTTAGTTTCAATTGTATAAGATATATGGCTCCTATATAGCTCTGTTCCCCTTCCTTATATAGTGACTATCACAGATTACATCTTTACACATCTATGCCGTAGACATAGATTTATATTATTGTTTTACTTGAATAGATTCGTAATTGTTGCTTTAGTAGTTGTCTTTTAAATTGTATAGAAAAAAAATGGAGTTCGTAACCAAAAATACATGAATATTGCTTTTATATTTATCTATATAATTAATTATCTTTACCAGTATTTTTTTCCTTCATGTGGATTTGAGTTACTGTCTAGTATTTCTTCCTTTCAGCATGAAGGACTCCCTGGAGCATTTATTGTAGAGCAAGTCTAGTAGCGATAAACTCTCAATTTTTGTGTATTTGGAATTTGTTAATTTCTCTTTCATTTTTGAGGAATAGTTTTACTGAATATAGAATCCTTGGTTTACACACTTTTTTTTACATTTTAACTATGTCATTCCAGTAACTTTTAGCCTCCATGGTTTCTGATGAGAAATTAGCTGGTAATATTGAGAATTGTTTGTACATAATGAGTTGCTTCTCTCGCTGCTTGTAGGATACTCTCTTTTTGTCTTTCTCTTTCAACAATTTGGTTGTAATGTTTCTCTGAGTTTATCCTGTTTAGGGTTTGTGAAGTTGATTCTATTTAGGACTTTTGAGATTTTGGGGTGTGTGTACTTATGTCATTCATCAAATTTTGGAAGTTTTCCACTATTTTTTATTCAAATGTGTTTTTTGTCCTTTTTTCTCTTCTCCCTCTTGGATTCTCATTATGTAAATGTTAGTACTTTGGTGGTGTCCCATAGGTCTCTTAGGCTTTGTTCATTTTTCTTTATTCTTCTTTCTGCTACTCATATTGGATAACTCAGTTGACTTATCTTCAATTTCATAGATTCTTCTGCCTGATCAAATTTGTTTTTATACCTCCTCTAGAAGATTTTTTAAATTTCAGTTGTTATATTTTTCAAGTCCAGAATTTCTCTTGGGTTCCTTTTTAAAATTCCTGTCTCTTTGTTGATACTCTCAATTTGGTGAAACATTATTCTTATACTTTCCTTTCTTTTTCTTTGTATATGCTCTTGAACATATTTAAAATAGTTGATTTGAAGTATTTTCTAATAAGTTGTATATCTGGGCTTCCTCAGGGGCAATTTCTATTAATTTCTTTTTGCCCCATGTGTGGGCTGTATTTTCTTATTTCTTTGCATGTTTTATAACTTTTAATGAATACTGGAAATTTTGAATATATAATGTGTTATCAGATTCTCCCACATCACCAGCGTTTTTTGTTTGTTTCTTTGGTTGGTGCTGTTTTTGTCTAGTGACTTTTCTAAACTAAATTTGTAAAGTGTATGTTCTTTGTCATGTGTGGTCACTCATGTCTCCATTTCATTAACTTAGTGGCCAGCTAAGGGTTCAGCAGAGATTTCCTTAAAGGTTTGGAACCAGAAATAAAAGGGGGGAGGGGAACCTTACAGTCTTTGCTACTGTGTTTCCCTGAAAATAAGCTCCAGTTAAGATCATCAGCCAGACGAACGCATTTAGTACGTTATGACGATGTTCCAGAAGAAGATGACATGACTGTATTTGAATAAATGTAGATTGTTGTACATGAAAAAATAAGACATCCCTGAAAATACGCCCTAATGCATCTTTTGGAGCAAAAATTAATATAAGACCCGGTCTTATTTTCGGGGAAACACAGTAGTGGGTTCTGTGTGTATGCTGGGGCATGCCTTCAACACTCAGCTAAGTAGTTTACAACGCTCCCCTGGCCTTCACTTTCTTCTTGCACACAACCTGAGGATCACCCACTAGTGAGAATTCAGGGCCTTCTCAAGTCTTCCTGAGCCTGAAAGACTCCACCTTGGGCATGCACATGTCTTCTGGTTTCCAAGGAGTATGTGGGAGCTTTTCAAAGTCCATATTCCCAAAGCATCTCACTTCCCAAGCTTTTTGATGTGTCTATTATGTGCCCCAACTGTAATCCCTTGTCCCATTGGCACCAGCTAATAAATTTGCCTTTAAATGTTTTTGACAAAAGTCCTGGATGGTTGCCTCTTTTCCCTGGAAGAGTTCTGTGTTTGGTAAGATAAGGGTAGCCCTTTACACAGTTTGTCAGGAAACCGACAGACAGGCCATACAAACAACCACAGTTCTTTGAGAACAAAGTCCACTTGGCTTTCTCCAGCACTACTAACCCACACCAAGAATTCAGATTGGCATCTTCAAGACCATAACTGAAAATCAGGTACCTTTTTCTTGATTGTGTGCTTGTCTGATTGCTGTAAACGTTTGACAGATTTGCAGAGTTTAGATAAGGTTGATTTGGACGGTCTTTGCCAGATTATCTGCTATTTCTGTGCATAGACAGGCCCTTGGAGTTCCCTACTCTTCTGTTTCTGCTGATGTCTCTCCCATTGCATTGTTTCAACTTTGATAAACACATATTACTTTCATAGTTTTTTGTTTTTTTGGGGTTTTTTTTTAAGAATGACCACATGTCTCTTCTTAATGTAGGTTATCCAAGTATTAAGATAGCTCTTGTTCAGCTTGCCCAAGAATCATATCCAATTTAGAAGGAAAAGAATTCTGGCAATTGAACCCAGTAGATCTCCTGATGTCCACAGTGGGGCCAGTCTACCTATAGCCCTAGCAACAATGTTTTCTCTGCAGACCAGAGAGAGAAAAGGCCTAATCCACTGAGTATTGGCAATAAATGTTCTAAAATTTAGGTCTCTAGTAGAAATATGACATAAATATGTTAGGAAAGCTAACACATATCATGGTCTTAACCTTAAGAAATGCAGTAGACCATATTCCCATTGTTGTTATGTGGATGTTTTCCATATAGTTTATCAGGTCAATAAAAATGTGACAGTTGCTTTCACTGCTTTCCCAAAGCTGTAGCCCCTTCTGAAGTGACTCAGCCCAAATCTACTAACCAAATCTACAGAGCCAACATAGAGAGCTCTGATTCTGAGGCAGTGTTTTCTGGGTCTGAATACTCTTTTCATGTGTCGTGTTTGTCCGAAAAGAAGACCTAGCCGGACCATCAGCTCTAATATGTATTTTGGAGCAAACATTAATATGAGACCCGGTCTTATGTTAGATAAGACTGGATCTTATAGTAAAAGAAGACCAGGTCTTATATTAATGTTTGCTCCAAAAGATGCATTGGAGCTGATGGTCAGGCTAGGTCTTATTTTGGGGGAAACACGGTGTTTACCAGCAATATGAACTTAAGCAAGTTACTTAACCTCTCTGTACCTCACTTCACCAGTAAAATGGACCTGGTAACAACTATTATCTTGTAACTTTGTTATGAGGATAAATTAAGTTCCACTAAGTAATTAACTAAAACTAAATACATATATAAGCTACTTGGAGGTGCACCTTGTCCAGAGCATGTCTTTGTAGACAGGGAAATCTTTGAGTTTTTCAGTTCTATCCACTTAGGATGGCACTTATTGGTGAAATAACCCTGCTGGGCAGATTCTCGCAAAGCAAATAGGCAGGCGTTATTTGTGTGTAGCCTCAGAGGCTCATTCCTTAGTCAGGAGGAAACTGTCTACAGCTGAATGGTATAAAACAAGGTTGGGAAACAGTCTCATAATGTGTAATGATCTGGGGGTCCGGGTAGATGGACCAAGATGGTGGGAAGTAAAGCTATAAAGATTGGAAAAGACAGATGATGAAGGCACTTGGGAGTTACTGAAGCGTTTGAAACAGGAGAGCCATCTGGTCACATTTACATTTAGGTACATACTGTGGCAGAAGAATGGAGGATTGGGGTCAGCATGGCAAGACTAGAAGAAGGGAAATGCCTTTAGGTGACTATTAGTCATATTCATTTTTAAGTAAGTCATAGATGTTCCATAATGAGCATGTATTAATTTTGTAACTCAAGAAAATGCATAAGCTCCTATTTTGTAAGAAATTTACTTTTGGAATTTCTTTATGATACAGTCCCAATTTAATAAAATCTAAAATTAAAGTCCCAAACAGAGAATGATTATTCATTTGACACTTGACCTCTTTGCTCAACAAAATTTCCATTACAGATTTTCTGTGTAATCATCCTTTTTACATGTTACCTATTATATAAGTATAGGGAATACATCAATTCCATTTAGCAGAGTAGAAGGAAAATTATTACCGTATTACCCACAAGACTTACTCTGCTAATTTTATAGTTCCTCAGCCCTCCACAAGTCAGAAAAGTATTCACACCTAAGTTGAAACTTTTAAGTCAATTGATAGCCTGTAGCAATAATTTCCAGAAAATCGATACTGAAAATAATGGCTTATAAAGGAAAGCTTGACAGTACTTTGCCTCTTTTCAGCTCTATTTCTTTAACAGCTATTTAGTCCTAGTTATACAGATTTTTGTTTTGTTTTGTTTTGTTGTTTCAGTCATTTGAACTTTTTAGTAAAGTAGTTTTAGGAATTAACTGGAGAAATATTCAGCTATAAAGTGAGATTAAATTTAATAAGCAACTTTATTATCATTTTGTCCCACTGTGATTACGTTAGTTATTAGCATAACTTTTAAACTTACAAAGTTTTAAACCCAACTTGATAGTGTGTTCTTTGTTACTGTATTTTATTATTATTTGTTATTGTATTTTATAATGGCCATGTAAAATGATGTTCTCTGAGTTTACCTGTGCACACAGGATTACATAAAATGTAATTTTAATGTCCACTTAATCCGAAGTACTCTTACTGAACTATTGTGACTTTTTAAATACATTTAAACTATATTAGTAATACATAAACAGTGGACAAATTTATTTCTCCAAAGCAGACTGTGGAAACTGGATACCACTGAAAACACCCTTTACAGTACTAAAAAAGTGTTAAGTATAATATATGTAAATACTTTTAAATAGAATTATTTTGGATAAATGCAAATTTAACTGTCTTTAAAAAAAGCATACTTTTGACATGTGAAATTAAGATTCCATAGGCTGTTGCTTGATGGTAAATTCAATATAAATAACAATGAAGAAACCACATATGGTAGGCCTGGGAAACTGGCTTTAAGATTCTCAAATAAATAACAACCTTTGAAGGCACACAGATGTATTAATTTTTAATTTGTTTCTTTTTGATCTCTTAATTACTGAAAAAGATTTATTGGTTAATTTTAGAAAGGCAAGTGTTTGAAAAGTTTTGCCAAATACTGTCTTCTGTAAATGACTGTATGGTAATGAAAAGTTAAGAGGAGAGCCAAATTAGATTGAATAATTGTTCAGTCATGTGGGGCAGGCCAGTTGCATAGCCTGGTTGTTAGACTGATTGCTCAAATTACATTGCCTGGGGTCCTGCACTTGGTTGGCTGTCTTCTCAGATCTTAACAAGGTTCTGGGAATTTCTTTTTCTGACAAAGTTTGCTTTGTGTTTTTCCCCTCCCCCCACCACCTCCAGGATGCTTCATCTGCAGACATTAGAAAAGCATATCGTAAGCTTTCATTAACTTTGCATCCAGACAAGAATAAAGATGAAAATGCAGAAACTCAGTTTAGACAAGTAAGTGAAATACGCTGTTATATTTTTGTGACAAATTTATAAATGTTTATGGTAGAAATAGTAACTTATATGTAGAATATTTCCATTTGAAAATGAGGTTGTAGTTTAGAAATACAATGTATATGTGTGTATTCACTTTTTTACAAAGTAAGTTTTTACTAACTTTTTTGTATATTAGAATCTCTAAATTCTTGGAGGGTCATAATAGTCATAATTTTCTTGTCTAAATTACAGCTTCTGCTTTTTAAAAAAAGCACATTTTAAGATAATTATTACTTCTGCATCTTTCACAAAGATTTATATTGGTCAAGCATTTTTAACCTCTGAAGGTGTTACTGAAAACATAAAGCATACTTATAATTAAGGTTTTATCTGTTCATTGTATTTATGAGCACATAGGGTTTTCTGCCTGAGCATTATAGTGCGTTCACCTTCCTAAGTGATTTCTTATAGTTGAGAGTATTCTTATTTTAAAGTAATGTTTCTATTTTAGTTGGTGGCCATTTATGAAGTTTTAAAGGATGATGAACGAAGGCAGAGGTGAGTGTTCGTTTCCACTTTTGAATCAAGATGTTAGTTTGATGTCTCAGTTTATAAAGGAAAGAATTGTCTCATTAAACACTTTATTATAAGTTAGTATTTTATTTTTGTTCCTTCCAAGACATGCAGTGTTTTTAAAATAATATGTTTAGAGCAGAGTTAATTTAAATTCAAAATATTCACTAGGTTGATTCAATACTTGTAGATTTCAGGATCATGAGTCATAATATTAGCAACTCATGGCTTCATTAGAAAAGATTTTTAACATGAGTGTTTATGCCCTGGGAAATACAACTACCACTTGACTTCAAGTAAATTCCCATTCATTTTTTATAATAATAGTTCCTATCTGTGCTTGTTGGTCCTTTCCACCCCACCCCACCCCATTCCCTAACTGTTTTGGAATAAGGCTGTTAGTGATATTCAAGTTATTGCCATTTCTTGATGTTTCCTCACTCTCAAAGTAATAAACCCAATTTGCGAGTAAGAGAACAGACTTGTATGAATCTGTAGAAGATGGAAGTGGAAGAAGAATACCTGCTTTCTATTTCTCTTGCCTCCTTCCCTTCCCTTACTCTGCTCCAGTGATTCTGCATTTATGGTTAGTTAGTGGAGGCAGCCCCCGCGCTCAGAGACTTACTTCTTTGTGCCCCCTTCAGAACAGTAGTAACCTATTTATACAGCGGTTTATAGTGCCAGTGACCTAAGAGGAGACGGCAGAGAGGCCCCTTCCTCTACTTTACAATGTGTGGAATGTAGACACTCTTGCAGTGGCCTTCAAAGTTTAAGTCAGACCCACAATAAGGAATACATTTTACATCATGCCTCCAGATACAAACACACACACACACACACACACACACACGCACACACAAAACCAAAATTTCACAAAACACTTTTCTGTGTGTGTGAACCAGACTGATATTTTCTATTCTTGGCTAGTCTAGACTAGTGTTTTTCTTTTTAAAAACAATGCTAGTTGTGGTCCACTAAATTGATTTCATGAGCCACTAGTGGGCCACAATTCGCAGTTTGAAAATGTTGCTCTACATTAAAAGATTACCTTTAAAAAAAAAAAAAGGTATTAGAGATTTTAGACTAGGCCAGCCTAATTATCTGTATCTCTCTATGAGGGCTAATATATCTTAAAGACAACCCCCAAAATTATGTTATGTGACGTTCTGAATCTTTCTTCAACTATGTTATCTGGAATTATTCTGTATCCTAAAATGTTAGCTACCACTGTTGGTTCTCATCCTAACTCTTTAATTTGAATACCTCAGTTGTCACATTGCAAAGCAAGGACTCAAGATATTCTCTTGAAGTGTTCTTTGCTTTATAACAAGGGCTGGCATTGGTCCAGATACCATAGCAGACATTCCTCTGGTTTGAGATAATCCATAGTGTTGAAAGAGTCCTAGAAGTATGTTGAAACAAGTGTTGGTCATTCTGTGCATATTTTCTCATTGGTTTCTCTCACCCAGCCCTTAGTTTTGTTTCACACATCAAGAATGTGTCTGTAAAGATAGCTTTATTTAGTCTCCCTACATCTTTGGCATCAGATTTTGTCTTTTTGTTTGCGGTTTTCTTAAAAGTCAGTAAACTTTGTAACAATTTCTTTCAATTACTGGAATTATTTATCTCTTTTCAGAACAAATCACTTATGTATAAATTGTTTCTTCATTAAGGCAGACTCATCTAACGTTTTCTTTTTAGGATTAGTTCCCTTTGCATTTATTTTACAGTGTTAGTAGAAAAAATGGATCTGACAGTTACACAAACAGCTGTAGTATTTATACCCCTTGAGGGACAAGTAACTCTTTGGTGACTGGTTTTCCCTGAGGCAAAAGTCTTAACTAATCAAGCTAAGAATCATTCCTCTAAAGCTTGCGCCTGAGGCCAGGTGACCTATGAGTATTTAAACCTATAGGAGAAATCACCTCTACAAATAATTACCTAATGTTTATAATTCCTTTAGAGGAAAAAAAAACATAGTCAGTTTTATCTTCTAAAAGGAGATTGTCTTATACTTGTAGTAAAAAATGCTTTTGGTGTCACAATTATTTATTGTAAATATTCATTAAATAAATGTTTTTAATGTGTAACCTTCCAGGAATTTGCAATTTGGAAAATTGTCATAGACCTCTTTCCTATTTATTTGCCTTACAAATAATTGTGTTCTCACTGAAATCAGGCACATTGTTTAAATTTTGGTAGAAAAGGGAATAGCAATGAAATAAACTCGACAACCCTTTTACATTTTCTAGGAAAAGGCAAATTTTATTTTATTTTTTAAACAGCCTTATTAAGGTGTAATTTGTGTACCATAAAAGTCACCTATTTTAAGTGTACAATTCAGTGATGTTTAGTGAATTTACAGAGCTGTGTAAACCACCATAATCCAATTTTAGAACATTTCCATCACCTCAAAAACGCTTCCTCAAGCTCATTTATAGGCAGTCCCCACTGTGATCCCAGCCCTAGGCAATCACTGATCTTTCTGTATCTATAAATTTGTCTTTTCTGGACATTTCATATTAATGAAGTCATGTAATATGTAGTCTTTTGCATATGCCTTCTTTCTATTATCACAATGTTTTTGAGATACATCCATATTGTCGTATATACCAGTAGTTCATTCTTTTTTATTGCTGAATAGTATTCCATATACTACTTTTTTTTATCCATTCACCAATTGGTGGACATTTAGATTGTTTCTACTTTGGGGCTATGATGAACAGTGCTGCCATGAATATTCACAGTGTGAACAGATGTTTTCATTATGTTGGGTAGATTCCTAGGAGAGCATTGTAAATAAACTTCTAAGCCTTTTTTTCCTCGTAAAGGCATAGACTGGAGCACGGAAATAACAAGTTCTGGTTAGTGGAAGGAAGCCTAGCATAACAGCCTTTTCTAAACTCCTTAGATAGCTTGCTAAGTATTAGCTGAAATAAAGCACTGAGTAGATAGATACCAGTCGTTACATACATACACTAGGTTGTGCTTTAGTAATACTGACATATTTACTTTTATTTAAAGTCTATTATAAATTTTAACCAATATTCTTTTGCTAACCCAGTTGTACAACTTTAAATTTGGGGAGGAGATTGGTCTATTTTATGGTACTATGTTTGTAAAAGTTGAAAGTATTTTTTTAGTTTAATAAATAAAATCATGTTTTATTTACAAACTCAATGATGAAAAATATAGTTATATCAGCCTTCCTTTGCTAAACTTTTACAAATCCATTACCTAGTTATTGTAAATGTGAAATCCATTACCTAGTTATTGTAAATGTGATTACAGATGTGTTTGAATAAAAATAAACATTAACATGAGAATAAGAAATCTTAGTACCTTCCTCAATTAGGAGATACAAGATACCTATTATATACAATATATAAAGTACTGTGTACTACAGTTTGGGGCATATACATATATATATGTGTATATATATACATTTTAAAAAGGAAGAGTGAGATCAATTAATTTAGACTTCTTTCCTGTTTATGATCTTTCTACAATTAATTTTTACTCTGAAGCTTCAAAATGTGATCTAAATGGATGTTGCTATTGTTTTAAGCTAAAAAGTCAAACTTTGTATGCTGGTAAATTGACAATATAGGCAAATGCTATAATTATTTAAACATTCGTTTTCATAATATACATGTTTTCTATTTTAGTTTCATATTTACTATTTTATATTTCAAACTATGATGTTTTAAATTCACATAAATTTTTTCTTCTGGTAATTTAAACATTTTTAGATTTATTTGCTTTCCAATGTTTATATTAGGCTAAATATGTTTGATGAATTGTATTATAGAATAGAGCTCACTAATGATTATGTAACCATTGTTATATGTTCATCATGTACATTTTAAGAAAATCAAAGTAAACATATATAAGACCATTTGTTAGATAGGTGGAATCAATTAATATTTTAATTTTGAAGATAATGCCTTTATAGTTCCATATGCTTCTTTGCATTAGTGATTTTTTCATCATAAAGGTTTACTTTTGTATTTTCTTAGAACACATTCATAAATGTGTACATTCCTAATCGGGTTTTAACAAATTGTTAAGAGCAGTTTGTATGAGCTCAATTACAGAACATTTTAACAGTGTTATGTGTTAAATATAGAAAAAAGCGTAACAGTGATGTTTTAAATTTTATGTGTTATCAACACATTTTTTTCTTAAACTACTTATGAATATAGTGTCTGTATGTCTTTTTAAAAATATCTGTTTTTTCAGTGTTTCAGGAAAGCAGTGATTTCTCTTTCAACAGCATATATTCTAAAAAGTGAACTATAATAAAAGCTATCTTACCTTAAAATGGCCAGTCGTGTGAGCCATAATGTTCATTGATAGTAAAATCAATAGAGCATTGATTGTAAGCTTAATCCTTGGAGACTGTTGTTTAGAGTGGGAGACATAGCCTAGTAAATATCTAGTTCTGTTTAATGTGTTCAGTGCATGAAGTTTTGCTGTCTTGAATTTGGCTGTACACTAAATACAATTTATATGTGCAGTAGAAAATAGTTAACAGAAACATAGCATTTCAACAAGATGGTGATAAAATATTTGATGTGACATTCATAACTATGAGTTCAGCTTGTTTTCTTCCATTGCACTTAGATCTAAAACAAATTTAGTAATTAGTAATGCTCTTAGGTAGCTGTTGCCACTTTCTTAGGTATTCTTTATTAATAACTATACTTTTTACATGAAGTTATTTCATGGGAGAGATTAGCTGAAAATAATGATCTTTATAGTCACCTTTTTTTTCCCTCAACAAATCTGAAGTGGACTATAGATTTAGAATAAATTCAGGACTTAACATTCATTGAACTTCATTCGAATGTTGTAATCTTGCATTATACCACTTGAAACCTTTTTGTCAATACATTTCTAATTTAAAATGAGTCAGTTTTCACAAAGATAGATTTAAATATAAATTTTTGAGGACAGGAATGATAGCTTTGGATGAAATCCTATTATTTCCATATTACTGTTGCTTATAAATATTGAAAAAGAATATTTAACATGAAAATTTTTCTAGTCCAGCCACTACACAACCGTATTTTAATTTGTAGACTCATACACCACACAATTTGCCTTTTAAGAGTTTAGTAGTAATTAATGTCCTTTGCTTTGAACATTGGTTATTCTGATCTGCAATTAATATTAATAATCTAAATTGATGTAAAAGTCAGGTTTTCTAGATTTGCTAATAAAATATATTTTGAATTTGTAACCAATATCTTTTTACTGAAAAAAGAAGTTGCCTGTAATAAATCCTCTGCTTTGTTTTTTTAAGCATATCTCCAAGGTATCAATTTAATAACTATCAAAGTAGCTACTGCAGTTGTTGCATTTAAATTGATTTACATGTCAAGACTGGCAGTTTAGCAGCTGCGCTATTATTCCTAGATCGGTCAATTTACTTGAGAAAAACCTACTACTGAGTTCTACTGACCTGCCTGACAATATAGGCCCTATTTCTATTCCTGTAATTAGGCCTGCAACTAACTCAGAATATTTTTAATTAAAATATTTTGGTCAATGTGTTGCACCAAATTAGGCCTTTCAGTGAAGATTTAATTCTGGAAATAGTGTGATTAGAATATTTAATGAGTTGTGTTCAGTTAAGATTAACAGGTTGTGTGTTTTGAACATACAGTGTATGTGACCATTTTGAGTTTTACAATCATAAATGTTATTCCTGATGTTTAACCTTAAAAATATTTGCCTCAGTAACTGTCTGACAGGTCAATTTAAATTCAGTTGAAATTCTATTCTAAAGAAAGCTGATTTAAGTGCATTAATAGGATAGCTTTTATTTGTTACACTCTCTCCTTCCAGCAAAGCCAAGAATGAGGAAATTCCCACTTAAATGTTTACAAATAAACAGTTTTATTGAGAAATCTGACATAAACAATGGTTGTTTCCACATCTCTTTCTGATTTGGGAATTTTTTATTCTCTAAAGGAGTGTGAGCAATACAAAATCAAAAGATGCTCATTTTATAGGCTTTTACATCGTTAAGAAGCTTTCATAAAATTATATATGTATAAATATTTTAACTTTGAACCATACATAGTACAAAGGTGGAAATAAAAGCATTGACTAGAAAATGTAGCCTGAATTTGATTGAATTAGTGGATAATTCATGGTAACAAATAGAGCTCTTATCTTGATTTTTCTGCCATTGAGGCCCTTTTGTTGCTGACTTCTATGGTGGGGTCTTTACAGCTGACTCTGACACAGAGGTAGACTATATGGCTCCTGTAGTTTAGATGTCATTCCAGAAGTCACATCATTGGGGTCCTGTAAAAACACAAGGTCTGGTATCCACGGTATATTACTGTGTACCTTTTTGAAGGTTGTCTGTGACTGGACTTACATACAGTGTTTTGAAATTATAGGCCATTGTAATGCTGATAATCTATATAAATGTTATCTATCTTAGAGAAATTCTTTACTTTCTCCTTTTTTAAAATATAGATACAAATAAAGGGTTTTTTACATTTCAAACTCCCCATGAAAAACTGTTATATTTGCTACTGTAGGTATGATGATATTCTGATCAATGGACTTCCAGATTGGCGACAGCCTGTATTCTACTACAGGCGAGTGAGAAAAATGAGCAATGCTGAGCTGGCATTACTTTTGTTCATTATTCTCACAGTGGGTCATTATGCTGTGGTTTGGTCAATCTACCTGGAAAAACAACTGGTAAGTGTTGGTAATAAATCAAATGATTTAGCCTCCTTAATTTTATGGAATTTCAGACATTTATTTTTCAACTGATGAAATTTTCAATTTTTCTGTATATACTCCTCATCCCAATAGTTTTATGCTCAGTATTTATTATTGTTTGATATGTTTCTAAGTCAAGGAGAACCCATGACATAAAAAAAAATCGTTCCTTTTAAAAATGTGGCATTTGAGTTAGTTAAAAGATTCTGTGAAGGCCCAAATTTCTAGCTGAAAATTAGAAGGTAGAGCCATGATTTCTTATCACCTTCCAAAGAGAAATCTTTTTATGTAAAAATGATTTTAGAAATGTTTGTGTCACAGGCCGTTGTATAAAGAATTTTTTTAAGTTTTTAACTAAGACTTGAAATGAGTTTAATTTTATAATTTCAGAGATCAGTTGGTTAAAAAATTGTTACATTTTTCTAATAAGCTAGTGCATAGTTTATTTTGCTATGGATGTTTATTTATATGCTAAAGATAATCAAACATATTTATCAGTATTCATAAATTAGCATCTGTTTACTCATTCTTTTTGAAGTGACATTATTAAAGTTGGATGAATGAGAAAAAGTAAGTTGAATGCTTTCTCTTAGAAAACTTTGATTACTATGGAGATACACATGACTGACAGTGCTAAACTTCATGTGTGTTTAAGGACTGGATACCATGGCAACACTTATTGTTAAAGATTGATGATTTTACTTAATCATGTTGGACCCTACATACATTTGCATAAATGTTCCTCTATAATGTTTACCCTTCACAGAAGACTCTTGATAACATTTGAAGAGTACATGTTAATGATAACCTGTAACCATAATTCTTTCCACATTAAGGATGAGCTGCTTAGTAGAAAAAAGAGAGAAAAGAAAAAAAAGACAGGCGGCAAGAGTGTGGATGTATCAAAACTTGGTGCTTCAGAAAAAAATGAAAGGTGGGAACATATAAAGAATATTTTATAGTTTGAAACTGTTTAGAAATATTTCTTTAACGCGATTCAACTTCATATGTTTATCCATTTCAGATATGCTAACATTTATATCTGTAGAAGGTTTATGGAAGGCTAATAGAGTGCCATATTAGTTTATAAGACAAATTCTGATCTTAGGCAAAGTTCTACAATTTTTTTCCCTTGTGAAGTGTTAATATATATTTCAGTAATTAAAACGCCAAATTCTTGTAGTTTGAAATTTCCATCCTGTACTTTAGAAACAAAGTATTACTAGACCAATCTGTCACTTTAGTGTTTAGCTCAGGAGTGACAATATGTGCAGAGGCAGTGATATGCAGTGAACTCAGAAAGATACCACCATTTCTTCTATGGATTCATAGAAAGAAAGGGTTTAAATAGTTCACACAGCAGGACAGGAACCGGACCAATGTGAGATAGAGATCAGAGACTGTTCTGCCTGTCTTTTAGTCTGATGACATCAGTGAGTAATGCTTCAGTGAACTGCAAATGACATTAATTTTTATGTATTGGTTTGTTTATGCTCCAGTCTTCATATCTGCTTGTCAGCACTTGGGAACACGCTGATGATGTTTAGTCTTTTATAGCCGAAGTAATCATAAGGTTTAAGAATTCATTTTGCAGAACTGATGAAAAGTCTGAGTTAGAAAGAGGTCTTTTGTTTCTTTGTCTTTATAACTTGATTAGGAGCCTCCTTACGCAAAATCTAAGCCTTTTCTTACTTGCTAAACATATTGCATTTGCTTAACTACTGTATTTCATGATAGAACAAGTCAGAATAAGTGATACATGTCAAATATTTCATTGAAAAATTTCTTCTTTTGTGTTGAAATAGCCATTCTAAACAGAAATCATGATCTTTATAAAAATATTTTTTCTCCCAACTTTCTCTTTTTTGCTTCTTTGCTTTTGTTTTCCCTTTAGATTGCTTATGAAACCACAATGGCATGATTTGCTTCCATGCAAGCTGGGGATTTGGTTTTGCCTTACACTAAAAGCATTGCCTCATCTTATCCAGGTAAAATGTACCTCTTTCATTTAATATTAGATGGTTTCATTTTAATTATTCATGAAATAATTTATGTCTGTGTCTGCTCTTTGAATGCTGGTATACAGTGAATGCTTCTTAATGCTGATTGAATAGTGTTTTTGTAAGTGTAAACCTAATTTCAAATAGTCCTAAAATTATTTAGGTATCTAATCCTATAACTCTCTCTTACATTGCTTTTAGGACACCTTAGAATTCCAAAGCACTGGAAAAAGGTGGAAAATACTATCTTTAGGACAGATATAAAGGCAACAAAAATTTAATTAGCTGTTATCAGTTAAGGCATATTCAGTAAAAATAAAAAAGTGGGACTCAAATAGCTTGTCACCCATTATTTCAATAGCATTTAAATACATAGTATAAAAAAAGAGCTTTACATGAACATATGTTTAATTATGCAAAAATAAGTTTTCCATTTTATTTGTAATTAAGTGGAGTGAGGACACTGTGTTATATTGGTAATCAAAGTTTCTTTGCTAGTTAGTCTTGATCACAATAGAATGTAGGTACATGTCATATTTATATGGCAATTTCTGTTACATTTTTAATATTTGATGCACCAAAGCATATTTTATTAAAATGTTGCTTTGTTAATTTTGATTATTGCATCTGGTTAGAAAATTCCCCACACATAAACATGATATTTGAAAGTATATGTTAAAGTTTTATTGTACAAAGTTTGAGGTTCTTTGAGATTATAATTTTGGGGAGGAAATGTTTCATTTCAGAAAACAAATATTTAGAAACAACTAGAGAGCCAGTTATTTCTACTCAGTTCTACCCACTTTTTTTCACATATGAGAGCTGTTTTTCCTAATTGTTTAAGGCAATGAATGACTCCAGCTTCTGCATTTTATTCTCCTTTTTCCTCTCAGAACAAAAATTTTTTATTTGAAGGGAAAAATGAAATGAAGATCACTAATGTATGTTTTTTTCTAGCCTTGGAGAAATTATTTACCAGTTCTTGCATGAAAATAGTTCATCTTAATAGTTACTACTTACAAAATTGTGTATTTTGCTTACCATAAGAGAGAAAATTGGAGTATTTTGGTATTTAAAAACTTTTGTTTTTAAGTTATGTAGCATATTATATTATTTATTTAAGTAAAAATCCACAATCTTTGTACACATGTAAGACTTAATAAGAGAGAGGGAAAGTATATTTGTTGTACTGGTATGTGTATGAGAAGATGTGACAGAAAAGTATTTTAAGACATAGTTTCTTATGTGTTTTGAGTAATTATTTTTTGTCAGCTTTAGAATCTGTGCAATAGGCAAAGTATAGATGAATTTAAAAGTATAGTCAAGAGACAGTATAAATGGAATATCACATAAAATGTAAATCTGAAACACTTCTTTATAATTTTAATCTAAGTCATTTGAAACAGTTTATTTGGTAAAATTAATATATTTCTTGGTTAGCATGCAGGATAATTTGCAAAAATAGAATCAGTATATTAAGATGCCTTAGATTTACAAGTTATTATTCTACATTATCTGCCTGCTATATTGGACCAAACAGATTGTTTTGCCTCCTCATAAATTTGTAGAACATTTACAAAAATGAGGAATTTTACAAAAATGCTTTAATCACTTTAGAAACTGTTTTTTTAAACTGTTAGATCAGTTTGAATTTTAAAGTTTTTACTTACTTGGTGGTACCTGTTGCCTTTCAGTTTTGAAATGCCAGGCAGTTGGTTTTAAAAACCTTTGTAAACCTAATTTTTAAATTTTGGTCTAATCATTCCTTCCTGATAAATACATTCCACCAAGAAGAAAAGATAAGACAATTTTCCTCTTTTTAAGCAAATACTAGCTATTTTAATTCTGCTTTGAGGACAGAAGATCAGTTTTTCTCATGTATACTAACAAAATAATGTAGTATAGTAGACTGTGATACAAATTGTAATAGTGAAAGTATTTTAGATTGAGAATCATATAACTATGTTTTCATAAGCACTAATAAAGCAATACTGAATAGTTGCTGTTAGGATTACATTTTTGACTGCTTTTATTTTCTGCTATGACCTTTGTATTAATTTATCACCCATAAAATTGTGTAATGTGAATACATATGCCTTGTCTGCAACACTGAAGTTGTGTGACACTTCTGCAAGATCTGCTTAAGTAAAATATTTATGAAATTTGAAGCCCTCTTTACTTGAAGCAATCTGCATTGGTAATTGGTACACGGTTAAAAGGGAGCTCTACTAGAGCCCTAAGTATAAAAAATGATACACACACCCTTAAGCATTGTAAGCATGTACTTTACATTTATTCACCACTCTTGTGATATAGAGCCACTGTTTTATTTTTAAATAGGAATCCTCTTTCTAGCATAAACCATACTTATAATGTTGGTTTCTTTAAGGACACATTTTCATTTGATTTCTTTAAAGAAGAATTAAACTAGATGCTTGTGAAGCAATGAAGTTGTATAATCCTTAGCGATTTTTATGATTTCCCCCAATCTTTCATAATTGACCTACATCTAGTGAACAGCATTTTTAGCAAATCTTTTATTGAGCTTTCCAAACCATTCACTTGGTTCTTATAGAAACAACTCCCATTTTTTACTCACTTTTCATCATTTTTTAATATAATATTTAACTGAATCATGTAATTACTACAAGTATCACTGACACAAACAGGTTTAAGAGCAAAAACAACCAGCTCTTCTTGTGTGAATCCCTTGAATTTCATGGAAAGTTTATAACGGAGCTGCAAATATTTTGTGTAAGCACATAGCTATTGGAAAAGAAGGAGGGCCCAACCTAAAAGTAGGAGATTCAGAGACTTCCAGCAGATGACCTTCAACTAGCAGACTCTGTACCCAGATTTTGTCCTTGTCATTTCAACAGCTTCTTATCTTCAGCTTTTCCCTCCCTTTCTTCCTCTAAATACCCATTTCTTTATTACACTTCACATACATATGTGGTTATTCAGTAGGATTTGGGAAAGTGGCAGTTCTGGTTCAGTTTATGCTCCTGAATTCACGATTTTGGCATCTAAGATCCCTAAAAAAACGATTGCCTGATTAGTTAACCTAAATTATTTTCTGTCCCTCTCCCCCCAAAAAAATTACAAATGAGAATAGTTATATCAGTATTTGATGTGTAAAGCTTCTGGTGAAATGTTTAGAAAAACAGTTTAGCTGGTTCAAGCAAAATGTATTGACTGTATCAGGACAAGGCACTATATGGGCCTATAGAAATGAATATGCCTTCTGGGACTTGACAGTCAGGTAGAGATTACAGCACATGAATTAAAATAATTACGTAATATAGTATAGTATTACAATATGGTACATAAGTTTCACATATGTAGTATAAACAATGACTTCTGTAAATGTTCAGAGAAATAAGATTGTCTACTTAGATTGGCCAAGGAAAACTAAAAGAAGGAGCCACATGAATTAAGTCTTGAAATATGGATAGACCATTGACAATGAAGTACCCACTTTGTATATTAGATAGTGTACAAAAATAACTTGATAGATACAGTAATTCCCATATAATCATACTGTGTTGAGGCTGAAGGAGACCTGAGGAAAACATTGTCCAACTTCTTTTTCTAAAAAAAAATCGCACAGCTAGTTACTATCATTTAAAACTATATTCTAGGTCTCCAGACTCTGTTTATAGCCTTTTGGGAATTTATACTCTAACAGATAAATCTGATATGACAAATCTCTGCAGGACAGTTAGATAGAATGAAGTTTATTGATAAGACAGCAAAGTGTTTCCATCACGCACATCTGTCAAAGATACGTCTATATAGTTGGGAGTGGAAGAGTTAGAGTACAGAGTGGCAGTGGTTCTGTGATCAGGCAGAGTAAAGATCAAAGTATCTTTGATAGTTCCCCTGCTTTTTGAGACGGTTCTTAAGTATTACCTTTAGCATTGGGTTTTGTTCCTTTTCTTTGCTCTGAAAAAGATACTGGAAGAATTATAAGATTTGGCAGATTAGAATGAGGCCAAAGAACTAACAGCTTTTATACTCGATACATATAAAGTGTTTGATAATGTTAAATTAATATCAAACTTTTCCCAGATTGGAAAACATCCAAGGAAAAGATGTATAGATGATATATTTAGCAAAATGTACTCCCTATATCTTCATGTACCCACATATGCAGAAAAGTCAAAAGTCAAATGAGAAACCAAAGAAAAAGAATGTGCAGAGTGTAAATTGATGAATGTTTGGAAAGTTAGTGTGTGCACGGAGAGATGAGAACATTAGAGAGAAGTAAAATGACTATATGCAGAGATGCTTGGGAAACTTGAAAAAATGTGTTTAGATAGCTAAGAAAGCAAATGAAATGATCAACAGAAAACATGGGGATATGAGTTAGAATATAACAAGGAACTTGGACTACATCAAGAAAGGCGTTGTACGCTTTGAGGCTAGAATTTAATTTTAACATTAAAAGTATAATCCTAGTGACACTTTCATAGTCTGTTTCTGTTTTTGTGGTAGTTTTGAAGGGAGTACTCGTTCTCTCGGAATCTGACTAAACCAGTCTTTTAGTGTTGGCTATGTTCAGCCTCTAACCCCAAGAAATTTTTCTAACTTCCAAACTGCCTTTCTTGGATATTTTTAAATTGATCATTCACGTTCTGAAACATATTCATAGCCATAAAAGTGGCAAACAATTGATGAGCTATAACCAATGCTATGTGCGTATTTTCAATTTAACTATGTGCTATGTGCATATTTTCAATTTAATTCTTATAACTTAGTTTATTTTTTATCACTTCCTATTTGAGTTGAAGCCTCATATATTTGGACCCATAATAATTTATATTGTTAATACTATCAATTTCTTGTACAAAATCAGTAAGTGCCAAATATCCCAAGTGATTACCAATCTAAATCATAATTTGTTCATAGTTCTCTACATTTTCTTAAGTATTCAGAATTTATTTGATTCATAGTTTGTTTCTCTGGGAATTTACCATTCAAGTTTCTACCTGCTCTGTTACATTTCTCAGCAACATAATTTATAAATATAAAACTCCTCTAGGTGTGCGTTGCCTAAAATTGTAAATTTTTCCCATTAAGTTCCAGTCCCATCTTTTTTCACTACCAAGCTGATCGTACAGGAACACAGTAAAACTAAATATTATTGTAAGAAATTTCAAGCATTCATAGCCCCACCCACTTCAGGATTTATAGGTTTCCTAGGGCAGTGTCTGAGAAGATAAGAGGAATCTTCTCTTTAAAAATTTTACCTTAAAAAATAACAACTTGCCTAAGAGTGTAAAGGGAATACTATACTATACTTCTGGGGAGGCATCCTCCCTCCCCAGAAGCTTCTGCCATGGAAACTACAACTGTGGACAAGCCTGGAGGTAGGTCACTGTTCAGTCAGGGCCTTTCCTTTCTAGCCCCTTTGCTTCTGCTAGCTGGGGCTCTGTCAGAAACTAAATAAACAAAACATTCACAGCTAATTAGCAGGGGAAAGGCTTCTAAAAGGGTAGGAGGCATTTGTAGCAAGCTGAATTGCCGGCTGGTGCACTCAGAGTTAAACACGTATTTCCAAGGGATGAGGAAGGTCGCTTTTAGTACTCTAAGAACTTTTTCTAAAAAACTTTGATGAGCATCCTTTATACAGGAAGTACGTGAACAAATGAGAAAGGAAGGAAAAACCTGTCTGAATTTTTATAAGGCTGAAATTCTACTGCTATAGCAGGACAAAGAGATACAGGAAAATGGAAAGATCTCACAACGTAAGACAAAGATTCCATTCCTTCTCCCCTCTGAAAGGAAGGCAGAAGATGCAATTACTCAGAGGTGCAAAGGCAGAACATAGAGTTTTGTAGGTTATTGCTAGATGTAGAAAAGTTGAAAAACAATAAAATGTTAGGATGTTAGAGATACATCCTAACATTGTTAGTCTCATCAGTTCCACATTTATAGATGAAAAGTACTTACGACTCACATTGGTGAGGCAATTTGCTCAAAGTGACACAACTAGTTAATGGTAGAAATGAAATTTAAAGCAGATGAAAATAAGTGTTAAAATGTAAGAAACATAAAAGCTAAGAAAGAATACATTTTCCCAACAGCGGGATAACTAGTTGGATAACTAGCTTTACAGTAAGTGAATAGTTGTCTGCTTTTAAACTCCCTACCAGAGTATTCAGGCTGATTGGAATTATTAAAAGTTGTAGGATTCTTGCAATGAATCGGTGCTGAATGGATAACTAATACACTCGCTTCTGTCTCTTAGCCCAACTGGAAAAAGTAGATTTGAGGCCTTTCAACTCCTTGAATGCTACTGAGGAAGGCATAGCTTCTGGTTTCGTTTTGTTTTTATTTTATTACTGGTGAATTTGGTGTTATTATAGTTCTGTGTAAAAATTTGGACTCTTATTCAACATATACAATTTTAAAGTTTTCCTGTGTTCTTCATTGTAATTTTATTACACATTATATGTAATCCTGAGATTATAGTATAAGTCAGTAGGAGAACCAAATTTAATACAGAGCAAATGACTTTATTTATGGGCAGATTTTTAAAAATATACTGATGATACTTTCCTGTGCTGAAGGTTATATGTAAGCTTCAAACAAAAGAAATTTTGTTTGAACAATCAAAAAAAGAGTGGATCATCCTCCATCTTTTTTGCAGCTACCTCTCCTCAAGGCTCTCCCATGTTCTTTATTCACTTTAGGACAGGTGGTAGTATTTCCCTGTTCATACCACCTAGATGAGTTTTTCCTTAGATTGTTTAATATTTTGACGTTTTTATGGAGAAGTAAACCAAAACATGACAAGTAATGCCAGCTCAGCAAGTTATTTTATCACTTAAAGGAATTATGTCAATGATGTTAAATGTTTATGATATGGATATTCTCCGTCTCACAACTACTAACCTTGGAAAGATTACATCTTTGAGGCTGAGATAAGTTCTTACCATCATTATGAAGCCTCTTCTGATCAGGCGACCGGAAAACTTCCCACTGCATATTCTCTGTACTAACTTCATGGCACTTACTATTTGTGTTATAATCACAACAGACTGATAGACTCTAGCAAAGTACAGATCATTCTGAAATTCCAGTGACTTAAAATTTCCTTCTAGTTTATTCCACTTAATTGTTGGTAGGAAAGGGGGCATTCTGTTCTAACTAGCCATTCAGGGACTCGGAATGTGACGTCTTTACCATCTTCCATGTGGAACATGTGGCCCCCAGGCTCACTACAGCAAGAGTAGAGAGCTGGAGGATTGCACAAGCTTTTCCATGCTTTGGTTTGAAGTGACACATGATATTTCCATCCGCAGCCCATCCAGAACTAGTTCCATGACCCCACCTAATCTCAAGAGGACAAGAAAAGTGGGGAAACAGATAGAATGTTGGGTGAGCACCACTCTCTCTTCCAATAATTCATTCAACAAATATGTATTGAGTGCTTACTATGTGCCAGGTACTGTTCTAGGCCCTGGAAATATTAAATAGCATTTTTAAAGACAAAAAAATCCCTGCTCTCTTGTAGTATATGTTCCATGTTTTGGTTAATATTCATGGTTATTTTTACATATGCTTTAGGGACAATTGCTTGTCTTATATAATCTCCATATATCCTAACAGAGTACAATACATATATCAGTGGTTTAATAAAAAGTGTAAGTAAACATAACTGTTTAATGTATTCTTGTGCATGATCCCAAGCTCTACAAATACATACAAAGAACACCCATAATATATAAATTCTTTATGTTAGCCGTAGTTCTGTAATATAAAATTAGCCCCTGCTTGTCTATGCAGACAGGCTTTGAGCCCTTCAAGAAATTTTGTTAAGTGTTAAGAGAGTCGCTTCTAGAATAAAAACTTTTGCTCGTGTTCCATCCATAATGATTATAAGCTACTTGAGCGTAGGAACTCTTTCTTTTGGGAACAGTGTAAACTCCATAGTTTTAACACAGTATCAGGGAGCTAAACCGAGGCAGTCCAGAGCCCTGATTGATTAAAGTAAGCATTCCTTCATTCATTGAATATTTATTAAGGTTCTGTTATGTGCCAAGCAGTGTCTGCGGAGATGGGTGAAAAGTTTATAACCACAAGAAGTCTATAATTTCCAGTGTTGGTAAACTGGGGCTTATTCTGGACTCAAAGTGGTACTTTGTGCTTGTTTTCTCTACTTAACAATTATATTCACATGAATTAACTCCTCATGAAGAATGGGAGGGGGGAAAGCTTGAAAATAACTTCTCTTATTCAACCCCCTTTGATTACATGAATCTGAAAAATTAGCCACCTGGTCTCTTCTTGACTATTACCTACAAAGTCAGTCTATTTCATTTTCAGGTAATTCTAATTATTAGAAAGTTCTTTATATTTATCCAGAATTTCTCCCAGGAACCATATATAGTGATTTATATCATTCTTTCCTGTAATGACCCTAACGATATTCTGTGATAGTTATCAGATTATGCCTGATCTTCTCATCTCCAATTCCTTGTAAATACGGTTTCAAGCTGCCTCACCATTCGATTACTTCCCTTTTGTGGAAAGTCTTCGAGTTTGTCAGTGCATCTTAAAGTGTAGTACATCAAACTGTACAGAACATGGTTGAGCAGAAGACTGTAGCTTGTTGAGTATAGTAGAATTATTTGAGATTATAGGTTTATTAAAGAAGCAATGCTTCCTGGAATGAGCATATTGTAACTATAATTTGAAAGTACAAGTAAGATATGAAGGAAAGAAAAAGCTAGAGGAATATTTAAATAAATGCTTAGAAATGGAGCAAAAGGAAGATAGGATTCTTTGCCCACAACTGCAATGAGTGACATAGGACATGTGTTAAAACTCCTGGAATTAGGTGGAATAGGTTAAGGCAACTGGGTACCTTACTATCCTCAAGTGGTGTAGTTTGGGATCCAGTAGGTATTTCAAAGAGGAAATTTAGTAGAATTCTGTACTGCATGTAGCAGGAAGAAGAAGCATTAGCAGAGAAATGTTTAAACTTTGTAGGACCACTGGGAAGAGATTGCTGGTACCCAGCAAAAGGTTTTTACATTGAGGTGAAGAGAGTACATGTAAAGAGAAGTCATGTAAGCAAGAAGGTATAGGATTCTGCAGAAGGAGTTTTGATGAAGTCTGAAGCAAAAAACTCAACCGTCACTTTGTGGTGGAGAATAAGGTTCTTGGCAAAACGATGAAGTAGTAATAACAATAGGTAACATGTAAGGCCTGTGTGCAAGATATTCTAAGTATTTCCCATGTGTAACACATTTAATCTTCACAACAGCTCTATGAGTTAGGTACTTTTATTATCCCCATTTTATGGATGAGAAAAATTCACCCATAGAGAAGTGAAGTAATTTGCTGAATGCCACGTAGCCAGTAAGATGGCGAAGCTGAGCTCTTACTCCAAGCAGCAGTCTGTCTCCGTACTCTGCCCTCGTAGTCTCTGTAGTGTTCCTCACGGTGCTGTGTGCTGCTGTTTGATTTCAACTTCTTTAACATCTCGTGACGTAATCTGTGCCCTTCTTTTTTTGCATGGTGCTACCTTTCGTACTCCCCTAAAGGAGCCAATGCCTTCCTGACCTTTTCTTTTCCCTACAATTAAAAACTACTCTCAGGAAAGAAGCTAATATGCTCATTCATTCAATCACATCAAGGACTAAATGACTGGAATTATATTTAAGGAATTATAATTAAATAATTATAATTTATTTAATATAAAATAATCTACTCCAGGGTTGAGTTTTGTTAGGGGCACAGGGAATGCTGAAGGGCCGTAAAATCTTAACTCAAAACCCTGTTGAAATTTAAAATATGTGTATAGGCACAAGAGGATGAGTAAGTTGGTTGCATGACGTTCTGTGCCCCTTCAAATTTTACCATTGTTTAGTTGGCCCAAGGCTTATGGGAATTCTTCTGGTAGAAATAAAGTAGGAACATAAAAGTAGGAATGGCAAGAATAAGAGATACATTTTTGTTATATTGACTCAATTCTTTTAGAAATACCCAATTATTTTCCTAATTCATTATCAGGTGGAAGAGTTTTGATACAACCCTAAGAGACAGACCCCAGGAGAAACCTTTGACTTGGACAGTTATAGATGGAAGAGATAATCTCATTCTAGAGTTTAAACTTTCATGTATTTACATCTGAATCCAGGTAGAGCAAAGGATTGTTGTTGTTGCTATGTTTCCTGCAGAAATAAAACCCTCTCAGATGGCTCTAGGAATCTTACAATTTGGGAGTGTTATCCTAGAGTTATCTTTTATACCTCCTTTTCTTATTCCACATCAGTCAGTCATCAAGCCCTTTCATTTTTTTCTTTACAACGTTGCTCATATGTGTCAGTCTCGTTCACTTCAAGGAACACTAGCTGAGTGCCTGCTTTATGTCACATGGTGTGCTCTGGGTGTACAAGTACCCCTATCTCAAATGTCTCATTTTCTAGGAGAGAATATTGCATGATAGAAGCAATCATAGGAGTGTGTTTAAATACAGCAGCAGTATACAGGAGAGAATTACTCTCTGTCAAGGAAGACTTGCAAAAGTGATGCTTGATTAGGGTTTTTGAGAATGAATAAGTGTTTTTCAGAATAATGGCGGGGTGGAGGGCAAAATACGTTAGCTAGAGGGCAAAGCATCCACAAAGACATGGGAGCATAGCACAGTGTGGCCTGGCAGCTCTAAGTAGTATTGCTATGGAATACCTGAAGTTTGAGTCAAGGGGTGGTGAAAACGATGTTTTTGCTTTTTGTATTGTCAGGATCTTTATATACCTAGACTATCAACCTGTTTATTTCCATGTCTGTGATTGTTAAAGGCCTAGTCGTTTCAGTGCTCTGCTAAAGTCTTGACCGATAGGCCACTCCTTGAGACTTCAGTCATTGTTTCTTGACACCTAAGTATTTGTATGCAGTATGTGTCCTCAGTCCTCAGCCCTCCATGATAAGAACTGATATCTTAGTGTGGTGGGTGGGGGGAGGAATAACAACTTTTACTTGTACCTACATGGTTATATAGGTTTCCTAATCAGATTTGCATGTAATAATTTTGAAAATTTTTTGGAGTTAAAGGACTAATATGAAAGTAGTGTCAGTACAATAATACAATTTACTATAACAAATAATTTAGTAAAACAGGTGTGTTTTTCTGCACATTATTGGGAAAGGATACAATTATTAGCACATTATTGAGAAAGGATACAATGGAAAAATACAGGAAGAGTACACTTCCCTTCCATAGCTGAGAGAATTTAATTTATTTAAATTCAAACTCAGGAATGTCTGGCTTTAATCAGTTCTGTAAGAGAAAAATCCAAGAAGTGTTCATTCAGTTTCTTCTGTTCATAAAATTTGATGACATAAACACAAAGGAATACTACTTGTTAAAGAATATATTGCTTTAAAATGAAGTTTTGTGGAAAATACCATCAAAGCAAACTAACTTTTATGTTAATTTCTTTGTAACTTTCTTCTTAAGGATGCCGGACAGTTTTATGCTAAATATAAAGAAACAAGATTGAAGGAAAAGGAAGATGCGTTGACCAGAGCTGAACTTGAAACACTTCAAAGTGAGTTTTAAACATTGTCTTACTATGTTAACAAAAGTATATAAAACTGATTATTTAAACTTGGGTTTTTAAATTCAGCAGTAATTAAATTTTCTGTGCTTTCTTTGCCACTCTCTACTTAATATAGTATATGTAGAAAATGCTATATTAGTAATTATTGAACCATCCACAGTTTCATATCAAAAGGAAAGATAAAATCAACATGGGGCAGATAGCTCAAGTCTAGGAGACATCCAGAATCTAGAAAGTCCTAAAACACTCCAATGTTGTATTTGTCATTGATGTTAATGCTGAGTCTATCCAGTTGATCACCCAACTTGCTATATTACAGTCGTAAGTGGGAAACCTGAAAATATCAGTGATTTTTGTTTTGGAAGTCTTTGTTTCATTTGTTTTATTGTTATATAGTATGAAAAACTGTGACTAAATTATCAGTATGTTGAAATCTTCCACTGAGCACTAAAGACAATTCTTGCTGATTTTAGGAAAAGTTGAACATATTGTTAAAGAAGGCATTTTTCCCAGTCCTGGTCTTTTTGTCTAATTTTCCATTATCTCCATCTTTCCCGCACATATAGACTCTGTCCCTTTATATTGCTTTATTTTTATTTAGAGCATTTACAATACTTAACATTAATTACTTTATTGATTTTGTTTACCATCTGGTTGCCCCAATAGAATGTAAGTTTCAAGGGGGAAGGGGCTACTGTTTCGGTCCAGGTACCTTAAAGAGTCCCTGGCATATAGTAGGTGCTCAATAAATAGTCGTTGACCGAATTCATGAAGGTGAAATCTCTATTCTTTCATTCCAGTGTAAGTATTTTTGGTTCAGACTTCATTCCCCTCCACCTACCCTGATTCCTGGAGAAGTGCATGGTGTGCATGGTACCAGTCTGGGTACAAAGATAATTAATACCTGGTCAGTTTACACCGATAAATGGATATACATGCACAGCATGCATAGTTCTACAAACAACTTGTGTGCTTTTGAGGGTATGCAATAAGTGCTATCCTGTATCTTATGGCAGTAATTTAGCCACATGAAACTGGAAAAGAGAAACTGTGGTATGAGTGTACCAGACATTCAACTCACACATTCAATACGTAAAAAATGGTGATACCTATTTCCCTTCAGATGCCGAAAGTCCTCGCTTTCTGCCTTTACCCTGACACCAGACCATGGTTTGAGAAGAGAGAAGAATTACATTCTCTCCAAACCCAAAAGTACATTGCCACTACCTAAAAGTGTGCTTTTGAGGATCTTAGTTTCCTGATCTGTCAAAAAATACATGTTGGACTAAGTGATCCCAGTATGAGTTTTCTATTGCTGCACTAAGAAATGGCCACAAATTAAGTGGCTTAAACGCAAGTTTACTATCTTACAGTTGTGTGGGTCAGAAGTCCAATGTGGGTGTCACTGGGCTGAAATCAGGGTTTACCAAGCCGAGCTGTGTTCCTTTTCCAGCTTCCAGAGACTTCCCACATTTCTTGGATTATGACCCTCTTCCTCCATCTTCAAAGCCAGCTGTGTTTCATCTGTCTAGACATTTCATCTGTCTGACTGTCGTCTATGATCGCCTTTCTGTCTGACTGTAACTGGGAAAGGTTCTCTGCGTTTCAGGACCCACGCGATTAGATTGGGCCAACTTGGATAATTCAGGATAATTTCCCATCTCAGGGTGCTCAGCCTTAATCACATCTCCAAATTCCATTTTGCTGTGTAAAGTTAAATATTCCCCGTTTCTGGGCATTAGAACGTGGTCATGCTTAGGGGCCATTTTCTGCTTATCACAGTCCTTCAGGTTACTGGACAGCTTTAGAACAAGGACTGCTGCTGCTTCATCTTTGTGTCTGCAGCATTGAATACAGTGACCTTGAACAGTAAATGTTCAATAAACGCAATAATAAATATATGAATTAATGTAATGTCATCAATACTAGGAGTGTCATATGAGCACCTATCCTGTGCAGAGCACTGATTGAAGGATCACAGAATTTAATTCAAAAGTTTCAATAATTACAAATACAAAATAATATTCAAATCAACTGAGAGACTTCTGTTAAGAGGGAAAAGTTTAGGATGATAGAGGTTTACATATTAAGGTTGACTGGTGTGTTTGTTGGGGAGTAAGGGTGGAAAAATGATTATTATTGTTACGTTAAACCTAAGATTGAAACCAGAAGCTGATGTTATAGCAGTTGTTGAAATTATTTTAATTAAATTGAATAAATCAATGAATAAGTGAAACTCTAAATGTAATTTTTATATAATTGTTATTTTTAAGTAGAAGTGTTACTTAAAAATTTTCTGATCCTTTTAAGACTTGACAGCCACGGAGGAAAATAATCACACTTACTACAAGAAAAGAGGAAAATATCACCCCAAAATTTACCTATAGAGGCAGTGTAAATACACTAATTTCACTGCTTTTCTAGACATGCTTTTTTAAAAAAGATATAATTGATGTATAATAATATATTAGTTTCAGGTGTACAATATAAATTCAATATATGTATATATTGTGACATGATAACATTAAGTCTAGTTAGCATCCGGGTGTAACACATAGTTACAAATGTTTTTTCTTGTGATGAGAACTTTTAAGATCCTCTTAGCAACTTTCAAACATGCTATACAGTATTATTAACTATAGTCATGTTGTACATTACATCCCCAGGTCTTATTTATTTTATAACACGCAGTTTATTTTTATGTGGTTTTTGTAACAAACCACTTATAGGCTATAATTTGGCATATATAAATTCTCTTATCATAATGGCTTAAGTATGCACACTACAACTTTGAAAACATAAAATATCATAACACAAAAACTTCCTTTGAGGTTTGTGACTATTTTTCCAACATTGTTCAAATATTTTTGTTCTGCCTAAGATTTTCATAGCAAATTTCAAACAGGTTTAGTAATTCTGTCCTATTTTGTTATTGTTTAATAAAAATGATTATATAAAAAAATACAGGGGCCGGCCCGGTGGCTCAGGCGGTTAGAGCTCCATGCTCCTAACTCCGAAGGCTGCCGGTTCGATTCCCACATGGGCCAGTGGGCTCTCAACCACAAGGTTGCCAGTTCAATTCCTCGAGTCCCGCAAGGGATGGTGGGCTCTGCCCCCTGCAACTAAGATTGAACATGGCACCTTGAGCTGAGCTGCCTCCCGGATGGCTCAGTTGTTGGTTGGAGCATGGGCTCTCAACCACAAGGTTGCCAGTTCAATTCCTCGAGTCCCGCAAGGGATGGTGGGCAGCGCCCCCTGCAACTAAAATTGAACACGGCACCTTGAGCTGAGCTGCCGCTGAGCTCCCGGATGGCTCAGTTGGTTGGAGTGCGTCCTCTCAACCACAAGGTTGCCGGTTCGACTCCCGCAAGGGATGGTGGGCTGTGCCCCCTGCAACTAGCAACGGCAACTGGACCTGGAGCTGAGCTGCGCCCTCCACAACTAAGACTGAAAGAACAACAACTTGAAGCTGAACAGAACCCTCCACAACTAAGATTGAAAGGACAACAATTTGACCATTGTTCCCCAATAAAGTCCTGTTCCCCTTCCCCAATAAAATCTTTAAAAAAAAAAAAATACAAATTTTAAAATCTGAACACTCTGTATGTACCAGTAAAAATGTGTAATAGTCTTCTAAAAAGTTTGAAAGTTCATCACAAACTTATCATTTCTTGAAACTCAAAATGAAAAAAAACTAAATACTAGAAAACATATTAAAAATAATACTCATACTAGGCCCTGAGTGATAAGACTTCTCTCAGTCATGTTCTGATACCAGAGATATATTTAGAAAAGGTGATGATATCAACATTAAGAATGTTAAAGTACAGTCACATTACTGTTAATAGTGTCAGAAACTGTCATGTATTTTTTAATGTAGTCTCTAATGGTTACATGCAAAGAATCTTTTAATTAATTTTGTTAACTTCATTACAGTGCTCTGCATTGTATACTTTAGAATTAATACATAAAGGCCCCGAATCCCCCAGTGTGCATTTCATTTGCCCCTATCCTTCTTAATTTTAAAGACCATCATTGGAATACTGAGTTCATAATAACATTTCCATCTGCTTAATTGAGTAAATGCATCTTATGCAGATTAGCAATAGCTATTTTATGCTGCCTGTTTTTCATGACCTAATTGCTAATCTGCCCTCAAGTCTATCTGTTCCACTGCTGAGATTGTGCAGTATCCTCTGAGGGCCACCGTAGGACTACATTGGGCAGGGTGTGGTGAACTTATTAAAAGGGTATTTTAGAGGGGGGGAAATCAAAAGGGTAATTTCTTAAAAATAAATATTCTTCTGGGAAGTCTTTATGCAAAAAATATGATATCTATTTGGAAAATTGTGAATTCTAAGCACTATCATGAAATACTCCATACATGAATGGTAAAAAAAAATGCATTTGAGTTAGTTTATAAATAAATTGGTTGTAAAGGTTAAAATTTGAGTAAACAAGGCTGGGTGAAGGAAGGATGGAAGTAAAACCTAGTGTTTCCCTTATCTTTTTCTCTGTACCTTATATGACTGAAGAACAGAAACAAAGTCAAATAATCAAAATCCTACTGTCAAGTACTTTTTTATCTACAGAAATAATGCTTTCAGATATTAATTATGTTTTTCTTTGTGTTTCTTTCCTACTAAATTGATTTGTGTGTTGCATGCCCCAGTGATGGAGTGAGTAGGGGTACCAAGGGGGCAGTGAGAAGGTGGGCAACAGAATATGCCTCTTAAGGGTAACAGGATGGGAATACATTCACCTTCCCTAAGGTAAAGGAAGACTGGTTTTCTAGAAAACTCAGGTTGATGAGGAAAGGAGATAGATGCTAGTGCTGATTTGTAAGTTGACTTAAGGGTTGGTGTAGAGAAGACAAAGGAGACAGGACAGAGGGAACCCCAGTTGAGGTTAGAACATTTGCCCTGTGGTAATATACAGTGCTCCTAGATGGGAGAGTACTGTCTGAGATAACTTATGAAAAGGCATATAACCAGTCACCAGCTCCAGTACCTTTGGAAACATGACCAAATAGAAAGTCTGTATCTTCTGAATCAGATTTGTAATAAAACCTAATAGAAGCCCTAGTACCAAGAGTTTAAGCAGGCAAAGAATATCTTTAAAATAGTATCATTTCCTAGTCTTTGCTCTAATAACCATGCAATGTGCATTTTTAAAATCGTACAGCTCAAATATAAATACATAGTTCCCTCAATATTTCAGATCATAATGCTATGCATGCTTAAATATAATGCAGTCTTAGTTTTCCCACTAAATTGATTCCAAAAACTTTTTATCCAACTGAATATATAAACACTTATGGCTATAGATTCAACAATTAAATTTCAATTAAAATTTTACTTCTTAATTTGGAACTGAGTGCCTATTTAGTATTATACTTTCTATGAAATAATATATCAGTTTTTAAGCTCCATGCAGTTACATATTTTTGTCTTATTTTTACCTATAACCTCACACCCTAGAACAGTGCCAGGCACACGGTGGGTACTCAGTAAATATTTGTTGAATGAATGAATTTAGAAATACTGTATTACTTGTTTCTGCTTCATACTTCTTAAAGCAAATTATTAAAACTATTCAACATTTTTGACAAGAGGATCTTTGTCATCAGTAATACGACTTTTTTTGTGATCAACACAGCTTATTTATTTAACAGAGTATATCATCTTTATTTCCATATATAATGAGATAGGGTCCCTTTGAATCCACCTATGATGCTGTCACTGGAAATTTTATCCCAAGTCATAAGTACCTATTCATATAATATTAGGATTTTTTCCCCCCTTTTTTCATGATTGCTACAACCACTGTACTGCTTTTTTCCCCAATATTTTCTATTGCGGTAAAATACACATAACATAAAATTTACTATCTTAACCATTTGCAAGTGTAGAATTCAACGGTATTTAATATGTTCATAATGTTGTGCCACCATCTATCCCATCCATCTCCCATAGCTCTTTTCATCCTGCAAAACTGAAACTGTACATGTTAAACAATAACTTCCCAGTCTCACCTCCACCCAGCCCCAGGTAATCACCATTCTGCTTACTTTCTGTCTCTGATTTTGACTACTCTATGTATCTCATGTAAGTCTAATCATACAGTATTTGTCTTTTTTGTGACTGTTCTGTTTCACTTGGCATAATGTCCTCAAGGTTCTCCATGTTGTGGCATATGTCAGAATTGCCTTCCTTTTAAAGGCTATTGTATGTACTGTGTTTCCCTGAAAATAAGACCTAGCCAGACAATCAGCTCAAATGCATCTTTTGGAGCAAAAATTAATATAAGACCCGGTCTTATTTTACTACAATATAAGACCGGGTCTTATATAATAGAATATAAGACCAGATCTTATTTTACTATAATGTAAGACCTGGTATAATACAATACATAATATAACATAAGTATAAATATCTAATAATATAAATGTAATACAATGCCAGGTCTCACATTAATCTTTGCTCCAGAAGACTCATTAGAGCTGATTATCTGGCTAGGGCTTATTTTCGGGGAAACATGGTAAATACCACATTTTGTTTATCCATTCATCTTTAATGGACAGGTGGTTTGCTTCTACTTTATAGCTATAGTGAATAGTTCTGCTATGTACATGGGTATACAGTTATTTCTTTGAGTTGCTGGTTTCGTTTCTTTTGGGTACATACTCAGAAATGGAATTGCTGGGTCATATGGTAATTCTATTTTTAATCTTTTGAGGAACTGCTATACTGTTTTCCATAGCGCTGTACCATTTTACATTCCTGCTAACAGTGTACAAAGGTTCCAATTTCTCCACATCCTCATCAACACCTGTTTTGGAGTTTTTTAAGTTGTAACCATCCTAATGATAAACGTCTATTAAAGTCCTACACCCAATTTTGAATCAGATTGTTTTATGTTGTTGAGTTTTAGGAATTCTCTGTGTAGTCTGAATATTATCCCTTATCAGATATATGATTTACAAATATTTTCTCCCATTCTATGTGTTGCCTTTTTACTCTGTTGAAATTGTCTTTTGAGGCACGATTTTTTAAATTTTCATGAAGTCTAATTTGTCTATTTTTTCCCTCTGTTACATGTACCTTTGGTGTCATAGCAAAGGAATCACTGCCAAATCCAATGTCATGAAGCTTTTGCCCTGTATTTTCTTCAAAGACTTTCATAGTTTTAGGTCTTACTCTTAGGTCTTTGCTCCATTTTGAGTACATTTTTTGTATGTACTCATTGTATATAGTGTTAGGTAAGGGTCCAGCATCATTACTGTGCATGTGGTATCTAGTTTCCCAGTCCCATTTGTTGAATTATTGCTTTTTTGTTAACTTTTTACTTTGAAATAATTACAGATTTATAGGAAGTTGCAAAGTCGTATAGAGATGTCCTTTGTACCCTCCTCTCAGTTTCCCCCATTGGTTATATCTTATATAGCTATAATGGAGTATCAAAAGCAGGAAATTGACATTGATACAAAGTGTGTGTATCGTTCTCCATTATTTTAGTACGCCTGTATTTATGTAACCACCTCCCCAATTGACCCCACTACCCTATTATGGTCACACCTATGTCTTCTCATCTCCCTCATTATTCCTAATATCTAGCAACTACTAATCTATTTTTCATTTCTCTGACTTTGTCATTTTAACTATAGGATTTAGAGAATGTGGTTTTGAGAACCATACAGTATGTGATTGGCTTTTTTCATTTATCAAAATTCCCTTGACATCCATCCAGAATTGTTCCATGTATTAATAGTTTGTTCCTTTTTATTAATGAATAATATTCTCTGGTATGGATGTACCACATTTTAACCATTCACCTATTGTAGGACATTTTGCTTGTTTACAGTTTTTGATTGTTACAGATAAGGCCACTATGAAGAGTCATATGTATTTTTCATGTTTTTATATGAACCTAGTTTTCCTTTTGGTAGGATAAATGCCCAGAAGTACAATTGCTGGTCGTATGATAAGTTTATGTTTAGAGTTTTAAGAAACTGCAAAATTTTTTTGCAGAGTGCCTGTACCATTGTATATTACTACCAGCAATGTATCAGTTAGTCTCCTTGCATCCTTACCAGAGTTTGACAGTCTCGCTATTTTTTTATTTCAGCTATTCTGATAAGTATGTAGAAATATTTCATCATGGTGTTAATTTGCATTTCCCTAATGGATAGTGATGTTGAAACATCTTTTCATGTGCTTATTTGCCATCTGTATATCCTCTTCAGTAAAATCTTTCTTCATGCCCTTGGCCAATATTTTAATTGGATTTTTTTTTAATATGGAGTTTTAAGAATTCTTTATATATGTGTTCTTCTAGATTTGATTCCTTTTTCAGATATGTGGTTTACAAATATTTTCTCCCAGTCTGTAGCGTGTCTTTTCATCTTCTTAATAGTCTTTCACAGAGCAAAAGTTTTAAATTCTGATAAAGTCCAATTCATTGTTGTTGATTTTTTATGAATTGTGCTTTTGATGTTATATTGAAGAATTCTTCACCAAGGCCCTAGGTTCTAAAGATTTTCTCCTATGTTTTCTTCTAAAATTTTGTATAATTTTACATTTAAATTATTTAAATTTAAATGTAAACCACATTTAAACCACATTCTCTAAATTTAAATCTATGATCCGTTTTGAGTTAGTTTTTCTACAAGGTATGAGGTTTATTTTTTTTTTTGCTTATGGATATCCAATTTTTCCAGCACTACTTTTTTAAAGACTATTCTTCCTCTATTGAATTGCTTTTGCACTTTTGTCAGAAATCAGTTGGGACTCGTGTAAAGGCTATTTCTAAGTTCTCTATTCTGTCCCATTGGTCTACATTTCTATCCCTCTGCCAATATGACAGTCTTGATTATTGCCGCTATACAATAAGTCTTAAAATTATGTATGTACACTTTCTTCTTCAGAATGTTTTAGCTATTCTAGTTCCTTTGCCTTTCCACATATATTTTAGAATAATCATGTTTATATCTGCAATAAAATCTTGCTGCAATTTTGATAGGAATTGTGTTAACTTGTGTATCAACTTGGAGAGAATTGACATATTTACAATGTTGAGTATCTCTTCATTTATTTATATCATCATTGGTTTTTCTTTCTTCAGTGTTTTATAGTTTTAGCATATAATTATGTATCTGTCTTATTAGATTTGCATCTGTTTCTTTTTTATGAGTTATTGCAAATGATATTGGGTTTTTAATTTCAGTTTCCAAATGTTCAAGGAAGTCCAGTTGACTTTTGTATGTAGATCTTATGTCCTGCAACCTTGTTGGGTTTACTCATTAGTTCTAGGAGTTTTTATATAGCTTCCTTGGATTTTCTATGGAGACAATCATGTCGTATGACCATAGAGATAGTTTTATTTTTTCCTTGTACATATTTTATTTCCTTTTTGTGCCTTACGTTGCTAGCCAGAACTTTCAGAACTATGTTCTGAAAGAGTGGGGAGAGAGGTCATCCTTCCTTTGTTCCAAATCTTGAGAAACCATTTAGTTTTTTACCATTAAGTATGATGTTAGCTGTTGGTTTTTTGTAGATGCTCTGTATGAAGTTGAGGAAGTTTCCCTCCATTCTTAGTTTTCAGAATTTTTTTTTATCGTGACTGGGTATTGAATTTTGTTAATTTTTTTGCATCAATTAATATAATCATGTGATATTTCTTTTTTGTCCTGTTAATATGGTGGATTACATGGATTGAACTTTGAATATTGAAGTAGACTTGCATCCCTGCCGTAATACCACGTGGTCATGGTGTACAATTCTTTTCATGTGTTGCTGAGTTCTATTTGCTAATATTTTAAGAATTTTCGCTTCTATATTCATGAGAGTTATTGGTCTATAGTTTTCTCTTTTTGTACTGTCTTTTGTATGATTTCAGTATCAGGGTAATCCTAGCGTCATAATGAATTGGGAAGTGTTCCATTTTCTGAAAGAAACTGTAGAATTGGTATTAACTTTCTAAACGTTTGGTATAATTTGCTAGTGTAACCATCTAAGCCTAGACTTTTCAGGAGTTTTAAATTACAAATTAAATTTCCTTTATAGTTATAAGGCTTTTCAAATATCTCATATATCTATTTCACGAATGAGTTGAGGTAGTTTTTATATTTTGAGCAATTGGGCACTTCCACTAAATTGTCAAATTTATGTGCATAGAGTTGTTCCTAATGTTCAGTCATTATCTTTTTGATGTCTGCATGTCCTATAGTGATTTCTCCTGTTTTCAATGCTAATATTGATAACTTTCGTTTTCTCACTTTTTTTTCCTGTTTCAGATGTTTGTCCGTTTTATTGAGCTTCTCAAAGAACCAGTTTCTTGTTTCATTGATTTTTCTCTATTGCTTTTGTTTTCAATTTCATTAATTTCTGTTCTTGTTTTTATTATTTTCTTCCTTCTCCTTCTTTTGGGCTTCTTTTAATCCTATTTGTAGTTGGTTTCTTGATTTGGAAGCTTCGGTTACTGACTTGAGGCTTTTCATCTTTGCTGATGTGAGCTTTTAGTGCTGTAAATCTCACTTTTAGCACTGTTTTGTCGTGTCCCACATGTTTTGACGCGTATTTTCATTTGTTTCCCTTGAAACTTCCTCTTCGATACATTATTTAGAAATATGTTGTTTAGTTTCCAAGTGTTGAGGTATTTTCCTATTATATTTCTGTTACTGATTTCTAGTTTGATTCCAGTTTCATCAGAAAGCCCATGATTTCAGTTCATTTAAATGAGTTGAGGTGTGTTTTATGATCCGAGATATGGTCTTAGTGTATGTTTCATGAGCATTTGAAAAAATGTGTATTCTGCTGTTGTTGAATGGAGTATTCTATCAATATAAATTGGATCTAGTTGGTTGCTGGTATAGTTGAGTTATTCTATACCCTTGTTGATTTTCTGTTTAGCTATCCCATCAATTGTTGAGAGGAGGATGTTGAAGTAATTGTGAATTTACCTCTTTATCTTTGTAGTTCCATCATTTTTTGCATCATGTATTTTGCAACTCTGTTGTTTGGTGCATACATTCACATTTAGGATTACTATGTCTTCTAGGTGGATTGACCTTTTTCATCAATATATAATGTTTCTGGGATACATGAGGCCCAAAGAAAACCCAGGGAAGTCACCACCTTGGTGTACATTGGGTCCTGCCATGCCTAGCTGGTCTGTCTTTTTCTCTCCAACATTCAAATTCTTGTGTTTGTTTCAGATATAATTTTTAGGATGTTTAGTTTTTCTTGGTGAGGGGACTATAGAAAAGTCCTCATCCTCCATTTACCTAGAAATAGAAGTTTTATATTTTTAAAGTGACTTTTACATGCTTATTTAAGTAGACATCAAACAATTGTAATTGTGATGAAACACCCCAGAAATAAATACAAACAACTAGATTTATTTGCTGCTTTTCTATAACTGATTCTCTGTAATCAGCCAAAATTAGTGCTGATGAGATGGTTTCTAGCTTATGTGTGTTGATCTTAGCAGTACTTTGTTGTTCAAACTAAATTGAAAGAAGCCAAGTAATGTGACAATTCATAAGGACTCAATTATATGGCTTCTTCCTCTTTTCTGAAAAATAGTTTTCACAAACAAAGACAAAAATTTGGGCTCAGATGGTATCCTGGTGACACTGTGTTAGATTATGGATACCTTTATATTAGACTCATACGTCATTTAACTTACTAATTTCCTGTTATGGTGTCAGGGGTTTTTTTCTCAGTGACCCCAACTGCAAATATTACATTGGGGATTAGGATTAAGGATTAAGTCATCAACTCAAAAGCCTGGAAGTATTAAGGTATTGAAGCAATATAAAATAAAATGTAGTAGTAGATTCCACAATATTTCTAGTTAAGGTAGTATTCTGTCCAACTAGAACTGTTCCCATAGCACTGTATTCTTTTTATTATTGTTGTTGTTGTTCTTATTACTATTAGTTTCAGATGTACAAAACAACATAATGATTAGACATTTACACACCTCACAAAGTGCCAACCCCAGCAAGTCTACTACCCATCTGACATCGTATATAGCTATTACAGTACCATTCACTAAATTCCCTATGCTGTACTTTACATCCTGTGAATATATATATATATATTTTTTTTTAAATTATAGTTGACATTCAGTGTTATTTAATATTAGTTTCAGGTGTACAGCACAGTGATTAGGCATTTATATAATTTATAATGTGATCCCCCCAGTAAGTCTAGTACCCATCTGACACCATACATAGTTTTTGCAACATTATTGACTTGTATTCCCCACACTGTATTGCACATCCCTGTGACTATTCTGTGACTACCAATCTGTGCTTCCTAATCCCTCACCTTTGTCACCCATCTCCCAACCCCTTCCCATCTAGCAACCATCAGTTTGTCCTCTGTATTTATGAGTCTATTTCTGTTTTGTGTGTTCATTTATTCTGTTCTTTAGATTCCACATGTAAGTGAGATCATATGGTATTTGTCTTTCTCAGTCTGACTTATTTCACTTAGCATAATATCCTGTACGTCCATCCATGTTGTTGCAAATGGTAAAATTTCGTTCTTTTTTATGGCAGAGTCATACTCCATTGTATAAATGCACCACAATTTCTTTATCCAACTATCTATTGATGGGCATTTTGGTTGTTTCTATATCTTGGTTATTGTGAATAGTGCTGCAGTAAACATAGGGGTGCATATATATTTTTTGAATTAATATTTTGGGTTTCTTTGGATAAATACCCAGGAGTGGAATTGTTGTGTCATAAGGTAGTTCAGATTTTAATTTTTTGAGGAATCTCCATACTGTTTTCCATAGTGGCTGCACCAATTTGCAATCCAACAGTGCACAAGGGTTCACTTTTCTCCACATCCTCTCCAGCACTTGTTGTTTGTATTTTTAATGTACATTATTTTTGCCATTTTTTTCTGTTGGGTAGCTTATCCCCTTGTCAATTTATAAGATCTCTTTATATATTCTATATATCAATCTTCTCTTTTACCCTGAATTGTAGATATTTTTCCAAATCTATTATTTCTTTCTTGATTTTTTATTCTATCTTTTTTATAGCATCTGGGTTTTCAGTCTTAGTTAAGATTTCTTTAAATAATAGCACAGGTAGTTTTTTAGATTTCTTTTTGCAAGATTTTTATTGTTTTGTTTTAAAGTCAAATCTCTTATCCAACTGGGATTTATTTTTATAAATGGTATAAGACTGTGTCCACTTTTCTTTCAAATGGATATTTGGTCATGCCAGCATCATTTATTAAATCCTTTCCCACTGCATTGAAATTATAGATTCTCTGTTCTCTTCTAGGAACTTGTCGATTCTTCTGGCAACATCATATTAATTTTATTACTTGGCATTATATTACATGCAGACACACACACACATACATACACACACAATGGTGAAGATACGGTTATGAGGCTGGGTGACTTTCACAATAGTAATTAAGAATGGAGTTGCTTCTCAGTGCTAACTTTCTAATCAAAATGGGATTTTATAAGGAGGCCAATTGATAACTATTCATTGATAACTACCCCTGATGCTTCCAGATTAATTTTGCCTTTGTAAAATATTGAAAAGGTGAATGTATACCATTTATTAAGAGCCAATTTTATGCCAGGTAGTATGTTATCTAGGGTATATAATTTTTCACACATCAACTTCATGAGGTTAGATTAGCTTTCTTTTACAGATGAGAAAATGGACACTTGTTCTAGAGGTTAAGTTAGTTGCCCAATATTATGTATGTAATTATTAGGTGGTAAAGGTAGGATTAAAATACTAATAACTAATGGCTCTTCCTAGTGTGACTAAATGAAATGTTTCGTGGAAAGTACTTTGAAACTTAAAGATGTATGCACACTGACATGGTGGTTATATCATAATCATCATTTCATCAATAACGTCTCTCAGTTTTATTTTAAAACAATGCAGTAGATAATACACATGTTAAAACACTGTTAAATATTTTGATGAAAGAACAATATTTATGTGTTCTTTCAAGATATGGTTTTGAATAAAATGTTAGGAATTATTTTTATTCTTTTAATTGGTTATTTTAAACTTTTTTTTTTAGAGCAGAAGAAAGTTAAAGTAAAAAAACCCAAACCTGAATTTCCTGTATATACACCTTTAGAAAGTGCATATATTCAGTCATATGATCATGGAGCTTCTATAGAAGAAATTGAGGAACAAGTGGATGATTGGCTGGAAAACAGGAACAGATCACAGAAAAAACAGGTAAAGAAACTTTTAAATGTGTCTTGTGTAAAATACATGGAGAAAAGTACATAAAATGCAGATATACAGCTGTATATCTCAATGAGTTCAGTGAACTATCATAAGTGAACGACATTCACCATTGTCAAGGTCAAGAAATAGAATATTGCCAGTGTCTAGAAGCTTCCCTCATGTTTCCTTCTGGTCGCTACTTTCCTTTTCTTCCAGAAAGATAATGATTAACCTGACTTCTATCTAACACCATAGATTAGTTTTACCTTCTGTTTGTAGTTTATAAATGGGATCGTCCTGTCTTTGCCCATTCAAGCTACTGTAACAAGAATACCAGGGGTGCCAGAAAATGTATACACATGACTTGTATTCATCTTTTGTTGTTGGTATATATTGAGTATTACAATTTTATTACAGTTTTTTCCGTTCTTAAAATGTGTATACATTTTTTTGGCACCCTCTGTGTAATGGACTGAGTGGCTTAAACAACAGACATTTATTTGTCACAGTTCTGAAGACAGGGAAGTCCGAGATCAAGGCACTGGCAGATTGGTGTCTGGTGAGGGCCTCTTCTTAATTCATAGATAGCAGTCTTCTTGCTGTATCCCTAACACGGCAGAAGAGGTGAGAGAGCTCTCTGGGGTCTCTTGTTTAAGGGCACTAATCCCATTCATGAGGGCCACACCCTCATGACCTAATCACCTCCCAAAGGCCCCACCTCCTAATATCACATTGAGGGTTAGGATTTCAACATATGGATTTCAGGGGGACACAAACCCTTAGTCCAGAACACATCCCATAGTACTCTTTTGCATCTGCTTGTCTCTTATTCAGTATTATATTTGTGAGACTTATCCACTATTGTGTGTAGCAGTGTTCATTGCTGTATAATAGTCCATTTAGAAATACGTATAGCACAATTTATTTTTATTGATGATTTGCATTGTTTCCAGTTTTTGGCTATAAGGAATAATTTTCCTGTGAACATTACTGTACTCATAGTACACTGTTTTTGGAGTAAAGTTGCAGGGTCAACTTCAGCAAATACTTCTAAAGAGTTTGGGGTTTTTTTTAATTCTTTGTATCAATTTATACTTCAGTAGCAGGATATGAAAATCCCGATTACCTTACATCCATGCCAACACTTGGTCAAATCTTTTATATTTTAACCATTCTGGTAGGTATATAGTGATATCTAATTATGTTTTCATTTACATATCCTTTGACGAATAAGATTGAACACTTTTTATGTTGATTGGATATTGATATTTTCCTATATTAAGTGCCTTTTCAAGCTTTTCCCCATTCGGTTGCCTGTGTTTTTCATACTGATTTGTAGAGTTCTTTATATATTTCAGAAATGAGTCTTGCTCATATTTCCTCCCACTCTGACTTGCCTTTTCACTCTCTTACTGGTGTCGTTTGATGACCAGAGTTACTATTTTTAATCATCAATCTTTTCCTTTCCTTTATTTGGTGTTTTTTGTGTTATGTTTAAGAAATATTTTCTTACCTGAAAGTCATAAAGATATTTCGAAATCCTACCAGAACCTGTAATATCCTACTTTTTACATTTCAGATCAGTAATCTGTGTTTGGTGAGAAGTAATGATCAAGTTTAATTTTTTTTTCCAAAAGTTTTCCAAACCAACTGGCCCAATTCCAATTAATGAAAAAAACTGCTCCCTACAGCTCTGCAAATGGCACCTAGATCATAAAACAAGTGTCTAGAACTGTGTGGGTCTGTTTCCAGACTTTCTACTTCGTTCCTCTAATCTGCTTGTCCCCCTTGTGCTGGCACCAGTCTTAATTATTGCAGCTTCGTAATACACATCTAGTACAGTCGTTTTCCAGCTTTTTTCTCTTTCTGTAAGATTGCCACTTGTCATTTTCCACAAATTATTCAGCTGAGATGTTCAACTGGGATTACATTGAATATATAGATCAATTTTGGAACAGTTGGCATCCATATAATTGACTGTACAACCCAGGAAAAAATCCATTCATTTAGATCTTCAAAAATATTTTTAATGTGTTCCAGTTTTTTGTGTGTACATACTGCACATTTTTTCTTGGATTTATTCCTGGGTGTTTAGTGTTTTAAATGACATTGTATATGACATTGTTTCTTAAATTTCAACTTTCTAACTGTATTTGGTATGTAGAAATGCATTTGATTTTTGTGTAATAACCTGTGTCCAGCAATTTTGCTAAGCTTTTTAAACTCTCATAGTTTCTCTAAATATTGTGGTTTTTTTTCTCTTTTGTGCTGAGGATTTCCAATACATGTAGACCAGGAGTGAAGATAAGTATCGTTGTTTCATTTCCAATCTCAAAAAAAACTTCATCATTAAATTTTTTTATTTTTATCATTAAAATTACTTATTAAATTTTTATCATTTTACTAGTAGATATGATGATATATGCAGTAGGCTTTTTATAGTATTTTTAATTGAGATACACTTCATATAACATAAAATTCACCACTTAAAAGTGCTCACTTCAGTGGTTTTAGTCTGTTCACTATTTTGTATACCATCACCACTATCTAATTTGATAACATTTCCATCACACCAAAAAAATGAATAGCCCTCTACCTGCTAGCAGTTAGCTCCAGTTCTCTGCTCTCTTCTTCCCTGGCAAACACTAATCTACTTTCTGTCTGTGGATTTGCCTATTCTAGACATTTCATGTAATTGGAATTGTACAATATGTGGCCTTTTGTGTTTGTCTTGGCATAATATTTTCAAGGTTCATCTGTGTTGTAGTATTTAACAATACCTCATTTCTTCTTATGACTGAATCATATTCCATTGTATGGATATATTGCATAGTATTTACCCACTCGTCAGCTAATGGACATTAGGTTTGATGCCACTTTGGGGCTGGGATAAATAAAGATGCTATGAACATTCACATATAAGTCCTTGTGGAGACATGTTTTGTGCTTTCTCTATATTGTTTTGATCACAGTGAACATCTTAATTTAGTGAACATCTTAATTTAGAACAGTCTAGTTAGGATTACTGCCAGTTTAGCTTGAATAATGTACAAAAACTTTTCACCATATAATCTGTTATTGTCATGGGTTAAATCTTTATATATTTTGTACCTGTCAACCTAGATTTATAATTATTGCTTTATGCAATTTTCTTTTTCCTTGTTTTGTATCAATTTCTTTTTTCTTTTTTTTTAATTTATTGGGGTGACAGTTGTTAGTAAAATTACATAGATTTCAGGTATACAATTCTGTATAACATCATCTATAAATCCCATTGTGTGTTCATCACCCAGAGTCAGTTCTCTTTCCATTACCATATATTTGATCCCCCTTACCCTCATCTCCCACCCCTCACCCTCCTTCTGGTAACCACTAAACTATTGTCTGTATCTATGAGTTTTTGTTTCTCATTTTTTTGTCTTGTTCTTTTGTTGTTTTTGGCTTATATACCACATATCAGTGAAATCATATGGTTCTCAGCTTTTTCTGTCTGACTTATTTCGCTAAGCATCATACTCTCAAGATCCATCCATGTTGTCACAAATGTTCCTATATCATCTTTTCTTAACCGCTGAATAGTATTCCATTGTACATATATACCACAACTTCTTTATCCATTCATCTATTGAAGGACATTTTGGTTGTTTCCATGTCTTGGCCACCATAAACAAAGCTGCAATGAACATTGGAGCACACGTGTCTTTATGTATAAATGTTTTCAGATTTTTTTGGGTAGATAACCCAAGAGAGGGATTGCTGGGTCATATGGTAATTCTTTTCATAATTTTTTGAGGAACCTCCACACTGCCTTCCATAGCGGCTGCACCAGTCTGCATTCTCACCAACAGTGTATGAGGGTTCCTTTTTCTCCACAGCCTCTCCAGCACTTGTTACTATTTGTCTTGTTGATGATAGCCATTCTGACTGGGGAGAGATGATATCTCATTGTGGTTTTTATTTCCATTTCTCTGATGATTAGTGATGTTGAGCATTTTTTCATATGTCTATTTGCCATTTGTATGTCCTCTTTGGAGAAATGTCTCTTCAGGTCCTCTGCCCATTTTTTAATTGGGTTGTTTGTTTTTTTGTTGTTGAGTTTCATGAGTTCCTTGTATATTTTGGATATTAGCCCCTTATCGGAGGCACTATTTGCAAAAATCTTCTCCCATTTAGTTGGTTGCCTGTTTATTTTGTCGATGGTTTCTTTTGCTGTGCAGAAGCTTTTAAGTTTCATATAGTCCCATTCGTTTATTTTAGTTTTTACTTCCATTGCCTTTGGAGTCAAATTCATAAAATGCTGTTTGAACCCAAGGTCCATAAGTTTAGTACTGATGTTTTCTTCTATGCAGTTTATTGTGTCAGGTCTTATGCTTAAGTCTTTGATCCATTTTGAATTACTTTTCGTACATGGTGACAGATAGCAATCCAGTTTCATTCTTTTGCATGTGGCTATCCAATTCTCACAGCACCATTTATTAAAGAGGCTGTCTTTTCTCCATTGTATGTTTTTTGCTTCTTTGTCAAAAATTATCTGTCCATATTTATGTGGTTTTATTTCAGGGTTCTCAATTCTATTCCATTGGTCTATGTGTCTGTTTTTCTGCCAATACCATGCTGTTTTGATTATTGTAGACTTGTAGTAGAAGCTAAAGCAATTTTCTTTTAATGATATAAAAAGGAAAAGGAATTAGAAACAAAAATACCTTTGTGCTGTTTTTCATATTTATGTGGTTACCTTTCTTGGGGTTTATGTCTTCATATGCCATTGAGTTGCTGTCTGTTGTCCCTTTATTTTATTCTGAAGGACTCCCTTTAGCACTTGTAGGGTTAGTTTGCTTGCAACACTCTCTCTCATTTTTTGTTTATCTGGGAGAGTCTTGATTTCTCCTTCATTTTTGAAGAATAGTTTTTCCCGATAAATAGTTTTTATTGACAGTTCTGTTCCCCCCTCCAGCAGTTTGAATATGTTATCCACTACTTTTTGGCCTCCATTGTTTGATTAGAAATCAGATGTTAATCTTATTGAGGATCCCTTGTAAATGATGAATGCTTCTCCTTTCCTGTCATCAAGATTCTCTCTTCATCTTTATCTTTTGATAGTTTGATTATGATGTATGTAGGCATGGATCTCTTTGGTTTATCCTGTTAGAGTTCATTATTCTTCAAATTTGAGAAGTTTTTGACCATTGTTCTTCAAATATTCTCTCTCCTCCCCCTCCTCCTCCCACTACCACCCCGCAGCCTCTTCCTTTTCTCCTTTATGTCACTTCCATTATGCATATGTTGATAAATTTGATGGTATCCCACAGGCCTGTGAGGCTTTGTTTATTTATCTTTATTATTATTTCTTTTTGTCCTCATACCAGATAATCTCAATGGATCTATCTTTGCCGATTCTTTCTTTTGCCCGTTCAAATCTGTAGAAACCCTATAGTGAAGTTTTCATTTGTTACTGTACCTTTCAACCTCAGAATTTCTATTGTGTTCATTTAATAATTTTTGTCTATTAATTGATATCAATAAGGTGACATGTTGTTCTCATACCTTCCTATAGTTCTTTAGACATGGTTTCCTTTAGCTTGTTGAACATATTTTAAATAGGTGATTTAAAGCTTTTGTCTAGAAAGTCTATTGTCTGGTTTTCCTCAGGCACAGTTTGTTTCTTTCTTTTTTCCTTTATATGGGTCATACTATATTGTTTTGTTGCAGGCCTTGTAGTTATCCAGTCTTCAACATACTGGATTTTGTGAATATTAAAATTGGCAACTCTGGATATCAGATTCTCTCCCCTTTCCAAGATTTGTTGTTATATTGGGTTTATTGTACTTGTTTGTTTAGTGACTTTTCTGAACTAATTCTATAAACTTTTTTTTTTTTTTGCCCAGTGTGGCCATTGAAGTCTCTTCCACTAGCTTAGTGAGCAGCTAATAACTGGACAGAGAGTTCCTTAAAGGCTGGGAGCCAAAAATTCTTCTAGACTTTGACATGGTCTTGGTATATGTGTTGGAGCTTCACTCCCACACTCAGACAGTTTACAACTCTACTGTATCCATTACTTCCTGCTTCCAAAGAGCCTCAAGGTCAGCAGCAGGTGAGAACATAGGTCCTTCTCAGATCTTTCCTGAGCATGCTCACAGCCCTGAGCTTGCACAGGGCCTAGATTTTCAGGAATGTCAGAGCATCTCATTCCTCAGCCTTTTTCCCAAGCTTTTTGGTCAATCTATTATTTGCCCAACTGCTTTCTGTCACCTCAAGCAGCAGTAGCTATGATATTCGCCTGGAAAAGTTTTTCAACAAATGCTCCCAGGAAAGCAGATTTTGGGACTAGGCCTGCTTTGAGTTACACTAAATAAAAGACAAGCCTTTTGAACCATCTTCCAGGAAGCTGCTGGGCCGGTCAGAACAACTAATTACAGTCCTTTGCAAATTAGTTCATTCTGCTGCCTTCATTATCAAGAACTTGCCTGTTGTTTTTACATATAATGATAAGCTAAGGAACAAGGAATAGGACTGGAGTAAGTTAAAGTACCACAAATATTGCTGTTCTTATCAAGACTCAGCTATTTTCTTGAATACACGTTACCTGTGGTGCTGCAAACCTTTGGTTAATTTCCAGAGTTTTAAAAAAGTTAATTCTGATAGATTTTGCCCATTTTCTGTTGCTTTTATGTGGAGGTAGAATGGTTGGAGTTCCTTACTTTGCCATTTGTATTGACATTACTCTAGGTTTTTAAAAAATCAAATCAATTTCTTTTCCTAGACTTGCTAAGAATTTTTATTTACTGAAGATGAATATTGTCGAGGCCCACACTAAGACACATCATAATTAAAATGTCAAAAGTTAAAGACAAAGAATGAATCTTAAAAGCAGCAAGAGAAAAGCAGTTAGTTACCTACAAGAGAGCTCCCGTAAGACTATGGGATTTCTCAACAAAAACTTTGTAGGCCAGAAGGTATTTGCACGAAATGCTAAAAGTAATGAAAAGCAAGGATCTACAACCAAGATTACTCTACGCAGCAAAGTTATAATTTAGAATGGAAAGACAGATAAAGAGCTTCACAGATAAGAAAAAGCTAAAGGAGTTCATCACCACCAAACCAGTATTATAAGGAATGTTAGAGGGACTTCTTTAAGATGGGGGGGGGGATCAAAAATATGAATAATAAAATGACAATAAATACATATCTATCAAGAATTACTTTAAATGTAAATGAATTAAATGCTCCGATCAAAAAATAGGGGGGGCTGAATGGATAAGAAAACAAAACCCTTACATATGCTGCATACAAGAGACTCATTTCAGATTGAAAGACACACGCAGAATGAAAGTAAAGAGATGGAAAACGATATTTCATTGAAATGCAAACACAGAAAGAAAATCTGGAGTGCCATACTTATTATACCAGATAAAATATACTTTAAAACAAAGGCTATAACATGAGGCAAAGAAGGACCTAGTAGTCCCACTTTTGGGTATTTATCTGAAGAAACTCAAAATGCTACTTCGAGGGGACATGTGCATCCATGTGTTGATTGCAGCCTTATTAACTGTAGCGAAGATGTGGAGGCAGACTGAGTGTTCCTGAATGGGTAAAGAGGAGGTGGTACATATACATGATGGAATATTACTCAGCCATAAAAAAGAATGAAATCTTGCCATCTGCAATATGGATGGACCTAGAGGGTATTTTGCTGAGTGTAGGAAATCAGAGAAAGACAAATGTCATATGATTTCACTTACAAGTGGAATCTAAAGAACAAAATAAACAAACAAAACAGAAACAAAGTCATAGATACAGAGAACATTTTGATGGTTGCCAGATGGGATGGGGGTTGAAGAGGTTGGTGAAAAAGGGAAAGGGATTAAGAAATACAAATTGGTAGTTACAAAATAGTCATGGGAATATAAAGTAAAACAGGAAATATAGTTAGTTATATGGCAATAACTATGTATAGTGCCAGGTGGGTACTAGACTAGTCAGGGCATCACTTCTTAAATTATATAAATGTCTAACCACTATGCTGTACACGTGAAATTAATATAAAATAATATCGAATGTCAACTGTTACTGAAAAATTAAGAAATGGGGCAAAAGGTGAAGGGGAATATGAGGTCCAAATTTCCAGGTATAAAACAAATAAGTCATGGGAATGTAATGTACAGCATAGGGAACATAGTGAATAATATTGTGATAACGTGGTATGGTTTCATATGGTTGCTGGACTTATTATGGTGATCACTTCTTTAAGTACGTCAATGTTGAATAACTACGGTGTACACCTGAAACTAATATTGTATTAGCTATATTTTAATAATCTTCAAAAAAAAAAAAAAATGTGGAAGGGAGAAGTTTTATTTCACTGTACAATATTTCCAGATTAAACAAAAAAGAAATGGGAAGAAAAATGAATATTGGCACATTTTACCAAATGCTTTTTTCTGTGTCATTGAATATGATTGTATGCTTTTCACCTTTATTTTGTTAATAAGATGAATTATACTGATTGTTTTTAAATAGTAAACCACCTTGTTTTCCTGGAATAAATCCATTTTATTTTATTTGATTTACTAGTATTTTGGTTAGGATATTTGTGTGTGTGTGTGTGTGTGTGTGTGTTTAGGAGAGAGATTTGGCTGCAGTTTTCTTTTCTTATAATATCCTTGTCAGGTTTGGTGTTAATCATATACAAATTGTTTCTTTTTTTTAATCTTTTTATTTTGGAATAATTTTTGATTCATGGGAAGTTGCAAAGAAAATACAGAAGACTTATATACTTGTCACCCAGCATTCTCTAATGGTTATATCTTATTTAGCTACAATACAATTTCAAAACCAAAAATTGACATTAGTACAATGGCTATGTATAGTTGTATGCCATTTTGTAATGTGTAGTTTTATGTCACAACCACTGCAATTAAGATACAGAACTATTCGAGATACAGAACACAAATATATCACTCATGCTTCTTTATATTCACACTCATCCCCATCCCACCATCCTTAACTTCTGACAACCAGTTAATTCTATCTGTATAGTTTTGCCATTTTGAAAATGTTATATAAATGGATCATTTACTTACTAAGTGACCTCTTGAGATTGACTTATTTTATGCCATTTTTTCCTTTCATTGAGGTATAATTGACATACACCATTATATTAGTGTTAGATGTACAACATAATGATTCAATATTTGTATATCTCGCAAAATGATTATCACAATAAGTCTAGTTGACATCTGTCACCATATATAGTTACAAAAAATTTTGGATGTGATGAGAACTTTTAAGATTTACTCTGCTAGCAATTCGCAATTATGCAATGTAGTATTAACTACAGTCACCAAGCTATACATTACATCCCTGTGACATTTATTTTATAACTAGAAGTTTGTACCTTTAACCCGCTTCCATCGTTTCACCCCACCCCCACCCCGCCTCTGCTAGACACCAGTATGTTCTCATTATCTATGAGCTTGGGTTTGTTTGTTTTTGTTTCTGATTTTGTGGGGGTCTTTTAGATTCCACTAAAAAATGTGAGATCATATGTAATATCATATAGTACTTGTCTTTCTCTGTCTGACTTACTTCACTTAGCATTATGCCCTCAAGTTCCATCCCTGTTCTCACATGGTAAAATTTACTTCTTTTTATAACTGAAAAATATTCCACTGTGCGTGTGCATGTGTGTGTGTGTATCCGTTCATCATTTTCTTTATCCGTTCATCAATGTATAGACAGATTATTTTTATATCTTCACTACTATAAATAATGCTGCAGTGAACATAAGGTGCATATATCTTTTCAAATTAGTGTTTTCATTTTCTTCAGATAAATACCCAGAAGTGATATTGCTGGATCATATGGTAGTTCTCTTTTAATTTTTTGAAGAACATCCATAGTATTTTCCATAATAGCTGTATAATAATTCGCACCAGTGGTGCACAAGGGTTCCCTTTTTGCCACATCCTTGCCAACACTTGTTATTTCTTGCCTTTTTGATAACAGCCATCTGACAGGTGTGAAGTGATATCTAATTGTAGTTATGATTTGCATTTCCCTGATGTTTAGCAATGTTGCACACCTTTTCAGAACCTGCTGCCATTTATATATATTCTTTGGGAAAATGTCTATTCAGATTCCCTGACTATATTTTAATTAGGTGGTTTGCTTTTTTGCTATTGAGTTGTATGAGTTCTTTATATATTTTGGATATTAACCCTTATCAGATATATGGTTTGCAAATGTTTTCTTCCCATTCAGTAGGTTTTCTTTTCATTTTGTTGATAGTTTCCTTTGCTGTGCAGAAGTTTTTTAGTTTGATGTAGTCGTACTTGTTTGTTTTTGCTTTTGTTGTTTTGCTTTTCGTGTCATATCCAAAAAATCATCACCAAGACTGATGTCAAGAAGCTTACCATCTATGTTTTCTTTTAGGGATCAGGTCTTACATTCAAATCTTTAATCCATTTGAGTTCATTTTTGTGTATGATGTAAGGTAGTCCTCCCATTTTCCCAACACCGTTTATTGAAGAGACTGTCCTTTCCCCATTGTTTATTCTTGGCTCCTTTGTCAGGCATAAATTGACCATATAGGTGTGGGTTTATTTCCAGGCTTTCTATTCTGTTCCAATGATCTATGTGTCTGTTTTTATAGCCAATACCATACTGTTTTGATGACTAGCTTTGTAATATAGTTTGAAATCAGGGAACATGATACCTCCAGCTTTGTTCTTCTTTCTCGAGATTGCTTTGGCTATTTTGGGTCTTTTGTGGTTCCACACAAAATTTAGGATTGTTTTATTTCTGTGAAAAATACCATTGGACTTTTGATAGGTATTGCATAGACAGGGAATTTGTAGATTGTTTTGGATAGTATGGACATTTTAATGATGTTAATTCTTCCTACCCATGGACACGGTATAGCTTTCCTTTTATTTGCATCTTCTTCAGCTTTTTCAATGTTTTATAATTTTCTGAATACAGGTCTTTTGCCTCCTTGATTAAATTTATTCTAGATATTTTATTCTTTTTTATGCAATTATAAATGGGATTGTTTTCTTAATATTTCTTTCAATAGTTCATTACTGGTATATAAATATGCAACTGATTTCTGAATATTAATTATATCCTGCTACTTCACTGATTTCACGTATTAGTTCTGATAGTTCTTTGGTGGAATCTTTAGGGTGCTCTCTATACATAGTACCATTTCTTGTGCAAATAATGACAGTTTTACTTCTTCCTTTTCAATTTGGTTGCCTTGTATTTCTTGTCTGATTGCTGTGGCTAGAATTTCCAATACTATGTTTAATGAAAGTGGACATCATTGTATTCTTTCTGATTTTAAAGAAAAAGGTTTCAGCTTTTCACCATTGAGTATGATTTTAGCCATGGGCTTGTCATATATGGCCTTTATTATGTTGAGGTATGTTCCCTTTATCCTCACTTTGTTGAGAGTTTTTATCATAAATGGATGTTGGATTTTGTCAAATGCTTTTTCTGCATCTAATGAGTGATCATACAATTTTTATCCTTTATTTTGTTTATGTGGTGTATCACGTTAATTAATCTGTGGATGTTGAACCAGCTTTGCATTTGGGAATAAATCCCACTTTATAATAGTGTATGGTCTTTTTAATGTATTGCTGAATTTAGTTTGCTAATATTTTGTTGAGGAGTTTTCATCTATGTTCATCAGTGATATTGGCCTATAATTTTCTTGTTTTGTAGTGTCTTTGACTGATTGCGGAATTAGTATAATATTTGCCTTGTAAAATGAGTTTGGGAGCCTTCCCACCTCTTCAGTTTTTTGGAGTAGTTTGAGAGGGCTAGGTATTAATTTTTCTTTGAATGTTTGGTAAAATTCACCTATGAAGCCATCTAGTCCACAGCTTTTGTTGGGAGTTTTTTGATTACTGATTTTGGCACCTGCCTATTGGGAGGCGAATTCACCTACAGAGCAAAAGTGCCTGACAGCGCCTCTGTCCCCAGAGAGTGTTGCCCCAACCCTTGCCCCTCCAAGCCTTACCCTGAAGTTAGTAAATTTAATTACTTCCCATCTGTCCCTGGCACTTTTCAAGCTGCTGCCCCTGCACTGGAACTTTGAGCAAGTGCATCTGTGTGTGGCCCCTTTAAGACGTGCAGCACCTTGGTCTCCCGCAGCCCATTGTCCCTTTGGGACACAATCGCTCGTTTTCACAGCCAGATGTTATAGGGAATCCTCTTCCCAGCACTTGTGGTCCTGGTTGGGATCTTGGTGTGGGGTTGGGATCCCTCGCTCCTCAGCGGCAATAACCCTCCTCATGCTTAATCACACACCATGGGTGTGGGACTTGCCCATACCTTGTTTCTGTCCCTCCTGCCAGTCTCCACGTGGCTTCTTCTTTATGTCCTCAGTTATCGGAATTCTGTTCCGTGAGTCTTCAGGTGGATCTCAGTGATGGTTCTATAATTTAGATGGTCCTGGGAGGAGACGAGCACAGTGTACCTATTCTACCATCTTGCGCAGAAGCCATCTGTTTCCATGTTGTCTTATTTTTTAGTTTAAAGTTCTTTATGTATTTTAGACACAAGTCCTTTGTCACCTATATAGTTTGCAAATATGTTTTCCAAGTTTACAACTTGCTTTTTATTTTAGTGAGTGTCCTTTGAAGAACATACTAGTAAGTTTAAAATTTAGATTTTCATTTTATGAAATATTTTTCTTCAGCTTTTGGTTTTATTGATTTTATGTATTGTTTCTCAGTTTTATATTTCATTTATTTTTTTTTTCCTATTTTTCCTGTCATCTACTTATTTTGGGTTTAATTTGCTCTTTTTCTTCTGTTTTCTTAACGGGGAAGCTTAGGTCATTGATTTGAAAATTTCCTCCTTTTTTAAGTATTAGTGCTGTAAATTTCCTCTGAACACTGGTTCAGAGTTTTATATTTTATATTTTTTTATATTTACATATTTATATTGTAGCTGTATAGCACAATTTTTGAGGCTTTCATTTTCATTCAGTTCAGAACAGACTAATTTCCCATGTGATTTCTTCTTTGACTCGTCTTTACTTTCCTGATAAGTATTTTCCAGATATCTTTCTGCTATTGCCTTCTGTCTGTATATAGTTCTATTACTTAAGTTTACAATTTTTGAAGTTTGGGGTGAGCATTTATTAGTGATTCTTTTTTATTTAGTATTACTGATATTTTGGGAGTTAAATTTATCAACTTAGTATTTACTTTTTACTTGTCCCTGTTTTATATTTTTTTCTGTCTCCTCTCATTTTTTTTTTTTTGATTAATTTTTAATTTCCATTTATCACCTCTGTGAACTTGGTGTCATTATATACTTTTCAGTTCTGTTAGTAGATAGTATATTCAACATGCACCTTGACTTATTACAGTCTTATTTCTGTTGCCTCTTCCCAAACAGTGAAATGATCTTTGACCCTTTACTTCATCTTCCTGTGTTCTGTATTATCATGTGTTAAGAGTTGAGTTGTGTCCCCTCCATAATTCATATGTTGAAGCCCTAACTCCCAGTTACTCAGAATGTGACATTTGGAAATAGGGACATTGCATATATAATTAGTTAAAATGAGGTCATATTAGAGTTTTTGTGCCTAGAACTGTGTGACTATGCAGCATGTCATTTCCTGGATTCCTTTGTTTCAAAGTCTATATATTCTTTTCTCATTTGAATTTTTATCTATGGTTTCTATTGTTGAACTGACCATAGAAATGCACACATTATACTTTTAATAGGTTCTTGTTAAATTAATCAAGTGTCCAAAGTAATTTATAATGGTGACGTCTGCTGAGAAAGTATATTAATGGGAGGAGTGGGAAACAAAATATGGGACTCTTTATGTCAGGAGACCTGAGTTCTAGTTTTACCATCACTGTTTATTAAGTATACGGTCTAGGTTTGAGTTTTCTTATTTAACACTACACAAAAGCATGAAATTATCTGCTCTTTCTACCTTAGAGATAAGAGTATACCTGTATGTTAAAACATTTTATAAACTGAGAAACCCTAAAACAAAGTTCTCCTTTTATTCTAACCTGCGTTGGGATCCTCCTGTCGTTTTCAAAGTTTTCATCTACATTTAAATTTTCCTTTTGTCGTTTATTAAGTAGAAACCAAATGAAGATAAACATATGCCCCAGTTGGCCTCTCCATTGTTTGTATTAAGAAATTGACTCTTTCTTCAAGAGCTCATCTAATATTCTCCCTAACTAGTTTCTGTTTTGTCCAGTATATATTTGGACATGTCACAAAATGATGTAATGGAGAGAGGAGCTTTCAGGAAACCTTGCCCTAGGCATATGACATGGTAGTGAGTGATCGTAGATAGAAGCTAATGTACCTATGTATACATAGCTCATATGAACAAATTGCATAAGGAAAATACCATAGCTGAAAGCTAGCTGTTGATTTTACTGATGATTCCATGTCAAATAAGGAAAATATGAAATTTTTATCATCATGATTCCTAACATCATGTGTCAGTTATTGTCCTTTGTGCTAAATATCAAACTTGATATTTAGCTCATTTAACCTCACAAACCCTCAGTTAGTAACAATTTTCCATTTTACAAAGGATGTTTGATTATCAGGGCCACTGAGATAATTTAGTTGAATCATATGCAATTGCCATTTTTTAGGGCAAAGATATTCAATGTCAGGAATTTTATATGGCTCAACCAGTATAAGTAAATTAGACATTGATCCATAAATGGAATTCTTAACTTTCTTAAACTGTTGATAGCGTCAAACGCAGGTAATTTCTCCCAGAATTTGCTAGAGCTTTCATTAGTGACAGTCCCTACAACACTTCGTAGCAATAAAGGATGACAAATATCCAAACTGCAGGAATATTAGATGAAAAGTGAAACTTAATAAGTTATTTCTGATTATTTTGTAATTGTCAGACGTAACTTGCTGATAGTCATTTTTTCAATTTCCGAAACAATGTCATTATATATTTTAAGTCCAATAAGCAGGATCAAACAGTATTTTTGTGAAAACAGTTTTTCAAATGCATGATTGATAAAAGTGAGGTTTTAATGAGTCATTGGGTAAGTCAAACCAAATAATTTTCCACCATAAATATTATAACAAATGAACTCTTTTAAAACAAAATAGTTCCTCCTTTTTCCCCCCTGGTGACCCAGTGGTAATGTTCTGCAGTGTTTTATGTAGGAGACCTGGATTTCATTCCTGTTCTCGTTATCTCTCTCCCTGGGGCTGCAATGAATAAAATAAGAAATAAAATCACTATCCTACATCCTTTGTGCCATGGGCTGCACCCTTGTCAGATTTCATAAGCTTAGCTAGATGGGCCTGGGTAGTATTGGGAGGGAAGACCTCAAAGAAAACAAAATCAGTGGAACAAACATCTTCTGTGCAGCCAGTATTTCATCTTCCTTGAACTCTTGTCTTACAGTCCTTACTGCACTTTCCTCTTTACTATTTGATTGATTTACTTGCTCTAGGAAAAAAAAAGTCTTTAAAAGTAAATGCATTTCCAGTAATTTAAATCAATGCATTTATTTTCCCTTTTCAAATTTGAAAGACTATTTAGTTTGAAAGGTGTTTGGCTGTATTTTTAAAAGGCAGTATTCCAACTAGCAATGTTTTTTATTGTCTAAAAACTTACTTTCTCAGGAACTTCTCATTTTATTTATCTCTATAGAGTTCTCTGTAGACTGTGCTCTGTTTCTATTTGTTTTGAAAGACAGTGTTGCCCTTGTTTTACAAATGATACAACACATGAATTATATTTAAAACAGTACAATTGTGTGAAGATTCAAAACTTAGAATTTTTTTGTTTTCTTTAAAACCTAGATTATCTACGTACTCTATAATTTTAAATTTGAATTTAAAAGTCTCAAATACCAGTAGTTTTAATTAGGTATCTGTATATGTCTATATATTAGGTTGGTGCAAAAGTAATTGCAGTTTTTGCAATTATTTTTAACCTGTTAAACCGCAATTACTTTTCACCAACCTCATATAATACACAATGCATGTAATTCAGTTAAAAATGCACTGTTTTAACCGTGAATAGACCCAACCTACCTCCAGCTGTTCTTCCCTAAACACACACAAACACTCCTTTCATAATTACAGATGGTACATATGCATACGTGCACACACACACACACCTATGCTCTCTAACAGACTGGTTTGTTTTCTCTCTCTCGCTCCTTCCTCCTTCCTCCACTATTTCCCTCTCCATCCCTCCATCCCTTTCTACAAAGGAACTCTTTTTTTCCTAATGATATTTTACCTAGAACCCCAGTATTACAGAGACAGATACAAAAAGCTGAGATTCTCTGATTAAGGTCAAAATGAGGGAGGCTAGAGTCCCACCCATTTGGCCTCTTCCTCACCCCATGAGGCAAGGAAGGCACCTTGAAAAAACCCTGAAGTTCTCAGAAACATGTCTGCCCTTCTCAGTTTCACATTCATCCACATACACAAAGATTTAGTGTTTTGAAAGAGTTATAGTGAGTAAAGAAATGTGTGTAAACAAAGAACAACAGTAAAAACAAACAAAATCAGGTTATTGTGAGAAAATAGGTGCTTGAATAGAGATAATAGGTATGTAACTGTAAAAGAGAGAAAATTATTTAAACGAAAAAGAAGGGCATATATCTTCATCAGGAAAGCAACTTCCAGAATGTTCCTGTTTAAACAATGTCAATGGTAACGCTTAGGACTATGAGCATTGACCTGAAAAGTATTCAACAATGACTCTTAGTGTTTTCTTATTCTATTCTTACTCCCAATCCTCTACATTTCTGATTAGAATTACCTCAAACCAAAATTACACCCCCAAAGTCGTAATAGTTAAAGATGGATGGCATATCCTTCTTTATGAAATAAAGGTCATTTATATTATTATGGAGTGTTCCAGAATTGATCTAATTTAAAATTTAGTACCATTTAAGACAATATTCCCTATGTGTCATCAACGATTTTTCAAGGAGTAGTTTTTCAAGTATTTTAGTGTTACTCATTTTAAATCAGCCTTATCAAAATTTTAGAATACCCCATGAGAGTGGTGGGTTGATACCTTTTTAATAATTGATTCTTTGGAGAGATAAGCCTCAATTTGTAGTATTTGCTATTCAGTGGTAGTTACTCCCATCATAGCTGATTTGAAATGATCAACATGAAGTCACTGAAAGTGGAGTTGGGAAAAGATACACAGTAGTAGCTTACTGTTATATATTTCCACCTATATACTGTAGGTACAGTAGATGTGAATATCCCCAAAGACATACATAATAATAAAATGTAGTAAAATAGGAAGTGGTAAGTTTGGAGTATTGCCTTTTTTAGCATAGTTATAAATTTATATAACTTAATTCTTAATAATGGATATGTTTAACAACTGAAACTTGAGCTATTGGCTTTCATGAGCTGGTATGAGTAGACTCCAGCACACCACTGTTTGGGGGGGAAATTCAGTTTCTTTACCTTTCACTGTAAATCTGATTCAGACATCCATCATCTGTCTCCAAGATTCACTGTAGTTACTCAAATTATTTTGCTTTTGGTATTTAGGGGATATAAATACCAGACTGTTGCCCGCTTCTTTTTCTCAGTTTGTTCTGTCTATATTATTAAGTCATATATTACTCTTTAGGCATTTAATATCTTAACTTCCTGTTACTTGTCTAGCAAGATGACTTTAAACCAAAGTGATAATCGTTCCCATGTCTTAAAACAACCAAAAGAAATGAGCCATGAATACGTTGGAGTATTAGTGTGGTATTTTTGTTACTAGATCTTCAACTACCTAAAACTGCCCAGATTGATCTGTTTTATTGTTAATAGCGGAGTTTTCTTTTTTTAAAGCTTTTTAATGTAGTTAGTCGATAACAGCTGAAGTTTCCAGTGAGAGGTTTCAATCTGTTACCCAGCAATTCACAATTTGTATTCATCATTGATAATATCAGCTTGCCACTGAATAGTTTCATCATTCATTAGTTTACCCTTTAATAAAATTGGTTTACATATACTTCCTGAAACATTTTAATATCTTCAAAATAATTTGACCATGGCAATATTAGATCTAGAATGTCTGCTGTTTCCAAAAAGTAAATTTGAACTTTGCCTATTAGAAAATCATGTTTTGTTGAGTTGGCCTTTTGTATTAAAGATGTTTATCATGTAAGTAAAGCTCAGGAATAAAAGGAAAACTTGAAACAGTGTCTCTAACTATTGTAGAATGGATAGCAGAGAAGGCACGCTACTGAATGAATTAGTATATGATGCTGTGAAAAGTACATTTCAGGGGTCTCTTGATCATCATGACAGAAAAAGGGCCAGTGATGTGAGAGCTCAAAAAATTGATAATATTTGTACACTATTTATGTGTTTGGTATTCTTGCTTTATTAAAATCCTATTTTAAGTCTATTAAAATCACTTTCTATAAATAAACTATATTTTGTGAGGTTCTTTTAGAGGTATAACTTGTTTGATAACATTAGAGTACAAAAAATGTCAAATCTCTCAGCTTTTCCAAACAAATCTCTGACTTGCAGCCCTTCTCCATCAGGATCTATGAGAAGTCTATTGTTAGTCATACTTTGGGAGACAGCCCTTTTCCCAATGGTCTCTCCAAAGACACTCAGGGTAGGGTTGCTGCTTTGCTGATTATCTGAGAATGCCCTCTAATTCCTTCTGCAGGGAATTGCACTTAGTTTGTCCTGCTCAGGCCAGTGGTGTCTATAGTCTGTGACATAGCAAGAGACCCTTCCTCGTGCCACGCTAACTACAGGACTTTGCCGCCACTGCCAAGCTTGCCTCTAAGAACAAGTATGCAGTCACTCCCTTCCAAAGTCATTACCTCCAGTGTGCTGCACAGCCCCAGAGAATCCACAGCCTATCCACCCTTCCCAATTTTAGGAACTCTTCACCCCCCACAAAATTATCATGCTTTTTGTCTTCAACTCTCCCATTTACACTTAGATTTTCTTTTCCCATCCTTTTCTCTTCACACACAATGGAACCTAACGGCTTCAGTAAGTACTGGATAGTTAGTTCTAAACTAGGGCACATTTTTTTTAAGTAGTGAAAGGTAAACAATATAGCAGGTTTTCCTATCCTGTTATATTAAATTCTTACTAACTTACCTTGTTGCAGAAGTTTTCTCTCGGTGGCAAAAGAAAAAATAATCACAACCTTGACTCAGTTTTACAGACTAAGATAAAGTACAAGAACAAAATAAGAAACTACCTTTGTGTGGACTAACATGTACAGGAGATTTATAGTTTGTATACATCACATTCATGCATATGTTCAAGAATGTATATGATGACAAAGAATACTATAAGAATTAAATGAAATAAATACATAAAATGGCACATACATTGTAGTCCTTCAATAAATAGTTAAATCTTAATTAGATAATTTTCTAAGAGAATTTTTCTTAATGGATTTATGGTTAAGGTGGGTGTTTATTGACTAATACTATCTAGTGCTATCTTTAGTTTCATAATGTCTTTCAAAGACTGTTTCATAGATAGCTTGAGAAACTTTTCTTTTTACAATCATTTCTCTTGTGATGGCTATTTAACATTTTAGTTATAAATTTATTTTCTTAGAAACTTTCTATAATGGCAACAGTTTGCAATCAATTTAAAGAATGCCAAGATAATATTAATAATTAAGTCTTTGAAGTGGGTCTTTTGTTAAGCCTGACTGCTGCCACACCACCTGCTCTCTGTGGTCTTGAATCTTATTGCATCAATGTTGCTTTGAAATCTGAGAATGCTTTCCACTTCCTAACAACTAATATGCTACTTGCTTTAGTCAGACATCATATTACTGATTATCTGAATACTATTTCCTGTTTCTTTTTCCTGTATCTCTAAATGAACCACTAATGTCTTAGTAGGATTATGATGTTATATAAAACAGATACTTAACTAAATTAGATTTTTTTTTTGCAAGAGGAAGGAGATCATAGAAAGGATGAATCATAGTATATCCTAAATGCTTTCCAAAAGTAAAATTTTGAAAATATTTAAAATATAATTAGGTATAACTACTATATATAAAGAGTTTTTAAAAACCTACATTTGTTTCTGATCTTCCTTTTATAATGCAAGGGTTCTTATCTGTATTCTGTAGTATAGGATTTAGTTTTTGTGTTTTGTATTATTCCCCTTGCATCCAATCTTATTAATAATATAAATAACTATTTTTAGAAAAAAGCTGAGATATAATTCTTGTATTATAATTACCTAGTCATTTATACGTATTGCTCATCTGCTCCACTCACTATTAACTGCTTGATGGTTGAGTTCATGCCCTTTTAATCTTTATATCCACCACAGTGTCTGTCTATAGGGGAAATAATTGAATTGGACTCAGTTGTTGAATTAAACTGATCCCACTAATTTACTTCACTCCATCACTCAATACCCATTACATGTTCTTATCCTTTATGTGCCTGTCTTTCAAAAGACAATCTTATTTCCATCATTTTAAAGTTTCTGGGAGTATCTCACCATATTCTCAACTAAGAATCACAGGGACAGAGCTATCTTATTTTGATATTGGATTAGATTCAAGTTACTGGACCAGAAAGGCAGTTTTCCAGTGTCCATCTTTTAAGAAAAGATATTCTCATACAACAATGTGGTTAGTACTGGGAAAATAATAACTTCCTCTATCTAATAAAATGCCCATGAAGCCAAAGTATGTTCCTGATTGCTGATTTATTCCTTTGTTCTGTGGATCAGACTACTCTCATAAAGGTGATCAGTTTATTCTCTCCCATGCTTACTCTGTTAAATTAAATTACATGTAGAAGGACCCTTTGTCAATCAATATACCATGAAAAATGATTTTTCTGTACTTATAGTAGAGAGTGAATTCTTGGAAGAAAGACATGTTGAGCAAAGACACAAAGGTAAGATATTTCAAAAGCATGTTCAAGATAAGATGGTCGGCCATTGTGTTTAGCTTCGAGAACATGGTGAGAATATACTATGAGGCTGGAAGGACAAGTAGGTAACAAAATGTCTAAGTGTTTTAATGGCAGGATAAGAAGTTTAGATTTTATATTACATGTAGTGGGGAATATTTGGATTGTGAGCTGAAGGAGTGGGGTGTTGATGTGCTGTTTTATAAAGACGACTCTAGCAGCAATAGACTAAAACTGTGGAATGAGAGTAGAAAAGACAGAAATTATACAAAAATAAAATTCAGACTTACCTATAATCATAACTAACTAGTAAATAGTGGAGCCAGGACTCAAATGGTCTATCTGACACTAAAACCAATGTGCTTGCTATCCAACCCCCACAATATAAGCATATCATATTATAATTATTTATGGTTTTTTATTAGAGAAAACCATATCTTTTCACTTTTACATCCCAGTGTCTTAGCACAGTGCCTAAAAAAATAGTTATTTTTTATTCATTAGTTCAATCAGTAAACATTTATTGAGCACCTACGAGGCAGTGTGCTAGGGTTTGCATATGGTTCATCTCTAATAGGTACTGCCAGTTTTCCCAAGTAATTATAACCAATTCACACATCCATCGCCAGTTTTTGAGAGAGTTCCTATTGGTCCACATCCCTTCCAACACTTGGTATTATCTCTTTTTTTCATTTCAGCTCGTCTAGTGTATATCCCATGCAGTTTTTTAAAAACAATCTCTAAAAACTGAGGTGAAATTCACATAACATAAAATTAACCTTTTAAAAGTGAACATTTCAGTAGCATTTAGCACATTCACAATGTTATACAACCACCACCTCTGTCTAGCTTCAAAACATTTCATCATCCCAAAAGGAAAATACCCATTAAGCAGTTGCTCCCTAACCCCACCAGCCCATAGTGACCACTGATCTTCATTCTGTCTCTGGCTTTGTCTAGTCTAGATATCTCTTAGAAATGAAGTCATACAATATGTGACTTTGTTTCTGGCTTCTTTTACTTAGCATGCTTCAATGTTTCTCCACATTATAGCATGTATTGGTCCTTTTTATAGCTGAATTATATTCCATTTCATGTATATACAACAGTTTATCCATTCTTCAATTGATGGACACTGGGACTGATTCTACCTTTTGGATACTGTGAATGGTGCTGTAATGAACATGTGTGTACATGTATTTGAGTACCTGTTTTCAGTTCCTTTGAGTAACCCAAGCGCAATTGCTGGGTCATATGATAATTCTATGTTTAGCTTTTTGAGGAACCTCCAGTTTGTTTTCCATAGTAGCTAAACCATTTTACGTTCTCACCAGCAATGTATAGGATTTCATTTTCACATAGCTTTGCCAGTGCTTGTTATTTTCTGTTGTCTTTGTTGTTGTTACAGCTATCGTAGGGTGTGCAATGGTATGTAATTATGGTTTAGATTTGTGTTCTGCTTAATGACTAATGATGTTAAGCATCTTTTCATGTGCTTGTTGGCCATCTGTGTATCTTCTTTGGAGAAATGCCCTTTTTTGAATTTGGTTGTTTGTCATTTTGTTATTAAGTTCATTATATATTCAGCATACTAGACCCTTATCAGATGAATGTTTTGTAAATATTTTCTCCCGTTCTGTATGATTTCTTTTCACTGTTTTAAAAATGTCCTTCCATGCACAAAAATTTTAAATTTTGATGAAGACCAATTTATGTACCTTTTCATGGGTGGCTTTTGATACCATAATTATGAATCCATTGTGAAATTCGAGGTCATGAATTTTACCCTTTTGTTTTCTTCTATGAATTTTATGGTTTTAATTCTTATATTGAAATTGTTGATCTATTTTGCATTAATTTTTGTATATTGTGCAAGTTAGGAGTTCAGCTTTATTCTTCTGTATGTTATATACAATTCTCCACACAATTTGTTGAAAAGACTGCCCTTTCCCCATTAAATGGTCTTGGAACACTTGTCGAAAATCATTTGACCATATATGTGAGGGTTCATTTCTTCTTTTTCAAGATTGTTTTGGATATTTGGATTCCCTTGAGATTCAAAATGAATTTTAGTATGAATTTTTCTATTTGCATGAAATGTCATTGGGATTTTGAGGGAGATTGCATTGAAACTGTAGATTGCTTTGGGTAATACTCATATCTAACAATGGTAAGTCTTCCAATCCATAAATATGGGATGTTTTTCTATTTCTTTATGTTTTCTCTAATTTCTTTCAACAATGTTTTGTAGTTTTCATTGCATAAGTCTTTCACCTCTTAGTTTTTAATGAAATCCTAAGTATTTTATTTTATTTTTTTATCATAAAAGGAATTGTTTTCGTAATTTCCTTTTCAGATTGTTCATTATTACTATATAACAATGCAGTTGAGTTTGTGTGTTGATTTTTATATCCTGCAATATTGCTAAATTCATTCTAATGGAATTTTTGTTGGATCTTTACAGTTTTTTTACATATAAGATGGTGTCATCTGTGAACAGAGATGGTTGTACTTCTTCCTTTACAATTTGGATGTCTTTTTTTTTCTTATCTAATTGCATTGGCTAGAACTTCCAGTACTAGTTTGAAGTGGCAAAAGTGGGCATCCTTGTCTTCTTTTTTTTGTTTCAGAGGGAAAGCTTTAGACTTTTACCATAGAGTGTGATCACAGCTGTGGTTTCTTTTTTCCATATGTGACCTTTGTTATGTTGAAGTCATTTCCTTCTATTCCTAATTTAAATGTTTTTAGCATGAAAGGATGTTGAGTTTGTGAAATGCTTTTTTGCATCAATTGAGACGATCATGTGGGTTTTTGCCCCTTCATTCTATTAATGTGGTATATTACTCATACATTGAGTGATTTTCTTATGTTGAACAACCGTGGCATTCCTGATATAAATCCTACTTCATCATGTTGTATAATTGTTCAAATGTACTTTTGGACTTGATTTGCTAGGATTTCATTGACGATTTCTCCATCAATATTCAAAAAGTATATTGGTCTGTAGTTTCCTTGTGTTATCTTTGTCTGGCTTTGGAATCAGAAAATACTGGACTCATACATTAGGAACTGTTCCCTCTTCCATTTTTTGGAAGAGTTTGAGAAGGATTGGTTATAATTCTTCTTTATATTTTAATAATATTCACCGGTAAACTCATCTGGTTATGGACTTTCATAGTTGGGAGTTTTTGTTTCTGCTTTTAACTAATTTACTCTCGTGATTGTAATGTCTGTTCAGATTTTTGTTTCTTCAGTCAGGTTTGTAAACATATTTCTAGAAATTTGTCCATTTCATCTAATTTATCTAATTTGTTGGTATACAATTGTTCTTAATAATCTAAAAAAATTGTTTTATATTTCTGAAATGTTGTGTAGTGTCCACATTTTCATTTCTGATTATAGTTATGTGCATCTTTTTTTGTCAGTCTAGGTAAAGGTTTTTCAATTTTATTGATCTTTTAAAGAACCAACTTTTTGTTTTACTGATTCTATTGTTTTTCTATTCTGTTTCATTTTTATCATTTCCTTTCTTTTTTTGCTAGTTTTAGGTTTAGTTTGAGCTTTTCTAGTTCCTTCAGGTATAAAGTTTAAATTATTGATTTCAGATATTTCTTTATTAAATTAGGCATTTACTGATATAAATTTCCTTCTGAGCACAGCATTCACTGCATCCCAGAAGTTTTGGAATGTTTTGTTTTCATTTTCACTCATCTGTAAGTATTTTCTAATTACCCTGTGATTTTTTTTTTTTTGACCCACTGATTGTTTAAGACTGTTGTTTAATTTCCACATACGTGTGAATTTTCTAGTTTTCCTTGTTACTGATTTCCAGTTTCATTTCTTGTGATTGGAGAAAATATTTTGTGTCGTTGCAGTGTTTTAAAATTTACTGACACTTGTTTTGTGGCCCAAGATATAATTTATCTTGGAGAATATTCCTTGTGCACTAGAGAAGAATGTGTATTATGTTGTTGTTAGGTGTAGTGTTTGATGTCTGTTTTGTGATGTTCAAGTACTCTATTTTCTTATCAATCTTCTGTCTATATGGAAACTTCCCCATGTTGAAGTTTCCAACTGTTATTGTAGAACTATCTGTTTCTTGCTCCAATTTGTTTAATATCTGTTTCATGTCTTTTGGGTTCTGTTGTTTGGGGTAGTATATGTTTATAAGTGTTATATCTCCCTGGTAAATTGATTCTTTTATAAATATATAGTGTCCTTTTTTGTCTCTTCAGTTTTGGACTTACTGTATTTTGCCCAATGTTAGTATAGCCATCCAGCTCTCCTTTGCTCACTATCTGCATGAAATACTCTTTCTGTCCTTTCACTTTCAGTATATTCGTGTCTTGTGATAAAGACAAGCACCTTGCATCAATTTTATAGGTAGCCCCAGATAATGTAGAATAGATAAATACAATAATTTGCAAATAAAGTCTGCCCTGTTCCCTCTGGAGCCAGGGACTAGGAGCCATACTGAGAACAGACTGCCATCTTCAAGATTACCACCAAGCTGGCCAAGGAGTGGGGCAAGGGCAAGTAAAAATGCTACAAAGCTTTTCTGCCATTTTTAAGGTTGCTTTTCCTTGATTCAGTATTTGCTTAGTTTCTATAAGCCTATATTTTCCAGAATCCTGACAAAGTTGGTTTGGACAGCGTCTGTTGGTTTTTCAATATTTCACTGTCTAGGACAGGCACTTGGAACTAACTATGCTCCTGTTCTGGCTCATGTCATACCCTTGAATGACAAGAAGAAAGAGCAAAGGAAGAAGTGCAAACTGAAGCTACTAAAAGGAGATGATTGAAGGACCAATACCTTAAAGGAGACAATAGAAGATAGGGTCAAAAACCACAGGACAAAAGGCATTGCCGTATTTTGCTGTGTATAATGCACACTTTTATGCCCAAATTTGTGAGGGGAAAAATAAGGATGCGCATTATCCATGGGTAGTACTAATTCCGTATTTACATATAAATGTTTTTAATTCTTTATTTATGCTTATGAGTTAAAAGTGTAACTCTAGAAATCAATAATGTTATCCATATGCAAATTAATACCCTGGAATACAGTAATCAGTTTTGTTGACCTTATGACAAATTTGCATTGACAAAGAGTTCTTGACCTTCTATGATGTGTAAATATCGTAAATTTGTTACTGGTACATAAAATTTCTTATACCTTGTATCTGTTATTGTGTATTATAATTATTTGTTACATAAAATTTCTTGTGCCATAATATGTTAAAAAATAAATGCTAAAATTCCTTTATAATACAATAAACAAGTACCTAAATGTAAACAAATAAAAATTTAAATTAAAAAATTAAAATGAACAGTTTTTTCCCTGGAAGTTTGGGCCAAAAACGTCGGTGCGCATTGTACATGGGTGCGCATTATACACAGCAAAATACAGTAGTTTTGGAAGAGAACTAAGAAAAATGGTAAAGGATAAGGGATGATTCAGAGGAAATTTTAGGTGAATGGGTAGTAAAAAATGCCATAATTTTTATTCAAAGTTTTGGTTTGTGTGTTTTTTAATTCAGTAAACAATTGCTGAATTCTGACTCTGATATTTTTATGACTGCCTTGCTAGTCCTACCCTGGAAGTCCATAGTCTAGAAGTGACAATACTTACAACAGAATAGGAAAGCAAAGTATGTGAAGTTACGCTTAACGGGAGAGGAATGACACTTGAGCTGAACATTAAGGTGAGGAGTTAGCCAAACACCTAGAAAAGAGAAAGGGACCTACATAGTATATATTTATTTCTGGTATTTATATTATGCCAAAAAATTCTATCTCTTTATCAAAGGAGCCTCCTGTTTGTCCTTGACACCTTCAAGCAGCACTGTCTTTGTTATTACTCTGATAAACTGGAGCTCAAACAAAATTAGAAAACAATCATGATCCAGTTATCTATCATCTTTAATATGGAAATTTTTTATCTTTTAAATAAAAATGGGAATAATAATAGTTTCATCATTTTGTTATTATACAGTGAGGATAACTATAGAGTTGTGATAATTAAATCAGTTAATATATGCAAAACACTTTGATACTTGACATTACAAGTATTTAATCCTAACCTCTACACGGAGATCAGAGGAGACTTCTGAAAGGTAGACAGAGATTCATCTTAACAGCGACAAAAGTGACAGAAACCATCATTAAAACTCTAGCTTAAGAATTAGGATTATTTTTCTTTATTTCCACCTATGTTTGGGTATATTGAAACAGCTGATAAAGAAGGTCTGGGTGAGTATTTGCAGAGCTATTATTTATCCCTCTGTTACAATTTAGGAAATAATGGAGAATGCTTATGGTTTCTTATTTTTAAATGTTGACATTGGTTCTTATTTTATAATATTTAACATTCTCTTAATGTTTAATTATATCTGTTTATCATCTTTAATGTTAATTTATTGTGGGTCTGGGTTTGTCTGTTTTGCTATTCTTGTCAAAGAACCAGCTCATGATTTGATTTATCAAGCCATATTTAGTTGTTTTTAATATTGCATTAATTTCTGCCTTTGTCTTTATTCACTCCTTTTATTTAACCATCTTCAGCTTTTTTTGGCTGAATATTTATCTGATTATTCTAATTAATACATTTGAGACTATAAATTTCCCTCTCAGTACTATTTGGCTTTACCCATACATTTTTATAGAGAGTATTCTCTTAATCTTTATCTCTAATCTTTAATTCTGAATTTTTATTTTCTCTGTGTTACTTTTAGAGAGTTTAATAAAAAATTTTTTTAAGATTTTTTTTAATTGGGGAAGGGGAACAGGACTTTATTGGGGAACAGTGTGTACTTCCAGGACTTTTTTTTTTCCCAAGTCAAGTTGTTGTCCTTTCAATCTTAGTTGTGGAGGGTGCCGTTCAGCTTCAAGTTGTTGTCTTTTTCAGTCTTAGTTGTGGAGGGCGCAGCTCAGCTCCAGGTCCAGTTGCCGTTTTCTAGCTGGAGGTAGAGGGCACAGCCCACCATCCCTTGCAGGAGTCGAACCAGCAACCTTATGGTTGAGAACCCGCGCTCCAACCAACTAAGCCATCTGGGATGCAGTTCAGCTCAAGGTGCTGTGTTCAATCTTACTTGCAGGGGGCGGAGCCCACCATCCCTTGCGGGACTCAAGGGATTGAACTGGCAACCTTGTGGTTGAGAGCCCACTGGCCCATGTGGGAGTCGAACCGGCAGCCTTCGGAGTTAAGAGAATGGAGTTCTAAACGCCTGAGCCAGGCCGGCCCCAATAAATTTTTAAATGGTTAGTTTTATTGTTTTTGGCTCTCCTTTTGTTATGAATACCTTTTTTATTGCTATATAGCCAGGGTGTGGGATAGGTGGTCTTAGAATATTTGTGTCTTCAGATATATCAAGATTTTCTCGTTGTGACCTAATATTTGATCAACTTGTGATAAATATTTCATACTTAATTTTTAAAGTATATTTATTCTATTATAACTGAGCTCATAGCTCCATTGTGTCTTTTAAAATCACAGTTCTTTTCCTTATCTCCTTAACGCTAAATGTTGGAGTGCTCTAGTTTTATCTTTGGACTCTCTTTTCTGTCTGCACTCACTTCCAGAATGGTCTCATCTAATCTCCTGGTTTTAAATTTCATCTTTATACTGATGACTGCCAAATATATATCTGTATATGGGACGTCTTCCCTGAGTTTCAGACCTATTTATTCGAATGCTTATTTCCACTTTTGTGTCTAAAAGGCATCTCCAGTTTAACATGCTTCTTTTTCTCTATTTTCTTTCCTTTTTGACTGTTTTCTCATTCTAGTTATTCCTTTCTAATAGTTTTCAAGTTATACACTCTGTTTTTGTTCTTTTAATGGTTATTATAGAAATTACAATATTTGTTATTTAAGTCTTTTCATGAAAAACATGAAGCTCTTGGAACACTATAACTCTTTATTCTTCCTTCTTTGTTGTTATATTATTATTATTTTAATTCTTTTTTTAACACTTAAAGATATCATTGTTGTGTATATTTACTCTTTTTTGTTTGTCTTTGCTCTTTTTGACTTCTTGTTTCTCATATTTTCTGTTGGGAATCATTTTTTCCTGAGGTTCATCCTTTAGACGTTGCTTTCGTTAGGGACTGTGTGGGAAACCTCTTAGTTTTTGTTTGTGTGACTGTGTCTACTTTCATTCTTGTAATATATTTTTGCTGAGGAACTCTAGATTGACAATTATCTTTTTCTAGCACATTGATGATATCATTTCATTGTCTTCTAACTTCCATTTTTACTGTCACTTGTCAGTCTGATTGTTGCTCCTTTGAAAGTAATCTGTCTTCTTTTACCTCTGGTGAATGGGAACACTCTTTAGTGTTCTCTCCATTTTCACCATTGCTTACCTTTTCATATACCGTTCTTGGGATTTGTTGGATTTATTGAATAGGGGTTAGTGCTGTTTTCAGTTGCAGGAAAACCTCAGTTATCACCTCCTTATATAATTACCATGTCCCGTTTCTTCTACCTCATCCCAAGGCTCTGTTAGATATTTGTTAGACTTTCTCACTCTATATCCCATCTCTTGTAACCCCTCTGTCATATTTTTCATACCTTCATCTCCTTGGGCCTCATTCTGGATTGCTTTTTATTTCCTGTCTTCCATTTCACTAATTCTCTTTACAGCTGTGTCTGATCTGCTATTTAACTAATCCAAAGTTTCATCTTTCATTTTAAAAGTTTTTAATTACTAGAAGCTCTACTTGGTACTTTTTCAAATCATTTTGATAAAGGTTTATAGTTTTCTAATTCTTGTGGGTGTTTTTATCCAGATTTTTAAATTTCTTTAAACATACTAAAAATAGTTGTTTATAATCTGTGACAATTCTAATACTTAAAGTTTTTGTGCATCTCTTTCTCCTATTAGTTTTTTTTCAAGTTCTCACTTATGTACCTAGTGACTTTTTTTTCATTATTATTATTTTTGGAAGCTGATCTTTCTTTAGAAAATTATTGAACTCTTTCAAGCCTTAGATGAATGTACTTCCTTCCAGTCACCTGGTGACCATGACACTACTATCATAGTACCACTTTAAACTTCAGGGCTTGGAGCTTTTTGGGCTATAAGTTCCAATGAGCCAGTTTATGGTTACAAATTTTCAGGAACTTTTTATTGCCCTGAGGTGCTCAGCACCTAGAGGACACATTTCCTTGTGGATGAGAGGTTATGTGGTGAGGTTTTTTTCCTATTCACCTTAAACTAAAGATGTAGGCCTTAATATAAATCCCAGTTTTATTGGGGGCAGGGGAAGATTCTACTAGACCTCTACCTTGTGTGGACTCTGGAGTTTATTTCTGTTCCCAGAAGTTCCAGGCCCTGTGAAACTAGGTTTTTGCTTTCATTTAGATTTTAGATCATAGACTCCTTGTTTATCTTTTAAACACTTTATTTTTATTTTTTATTTTTTAACTTTTTTTTTTAAGTGTATTTTTCCAAGACCCATCAGCTCCAAGTCTAGTTGTTTCAGTCTAGTAGTGGAGGGCGCAGCTCATAGTGGTCCATGTGGGGATCAAACCAGCAACCTTGTTAAGAGCGCTGCGCTCTAACCAACTGAGATAACCGGCCACCCCATAGACTCATTATCTTGTGAGTTCTTAACATATTTTATATGTGCATATATAATTGTTAGTGTCCAACAACAGGGATGATCCAGATACCTCGTCCGCAATGTGAAGGAAACTTTAAATCTTTGATGTCCATTTCCTATACTAAATTATTTTTTCCAGAGCTTAAAAGTTACATTTTTAATTAAATTTTTCAGGGTAACATTGGTTAATAACATTATATGCATTTCAGGTGTACGATTCTGTAATACATCATCTGTATATAGCATTCTGTGCTCACCACCCAAAGTCCAGTCGCCTTCTGTCACCATATATTTGACCCCCTTTACCATCTTCATCCTCCCTCCACCCCCTGTTCCCCTCTGGTAACCACCATACTGTTGTCTGTGTCTACAAATGTGTTTGTTTTGTTTGTTCACTTGTTGCTTTATGTTTTATATTTCACGTATGAGTTAAATCATATGGTTCTTGTCCTTTTCTGTCTGATTTATTTCACTTAACATGATACTCTCAAGATCCATCCATGTTGTTGCAAATGGCAAGATTTCATCATTTTTTATAGCTGTGTAGTATTCTGTTGTATACAAGGTCTGACAGTTAAGTTCGAGAACTTATCCTAGCAAAAGTGCTGCATACCTCATTGCTGAATATCACTATTTCACCTTCAAAGTACTCCCTTTGGGAAGCTATGCATCGACACCAGCGCCTAGTCCACCCTTCAAAGCAATTTTGGAACTCTCTTTCTGGAATGGCCATCAGAGCTGTCATCGTATTGCCCTTGATTTTGATGTCCTGAATGTCATCAAAATGTCTTCTTTCAATATTTCCTTTATCTTCAGGTAAAGAAAGAAGTCATTGGAGGCCAGATCCGGTGAGTAGGGAGGGAGTTCCAATACAGTTATTTGTTTACTGGCTAAAAACTCCCTCAAGACAGTGCCCTGTGAGCTGGTGCATTGGTTATGCAAGAGCCATCAAATTGTTGGCAAAAAGTTCAGGTCGTCTACTTTTTCACACAGCCTTTTCAGCACTTCCAAATAGTAAACTTGGTTAACTCCTTGTCTAGTTGGTACAAATTCATAATGAGTAATCCCTGTGATATTAAAAAAAAAAGGTTAGCAACATCTTTGCAACAAGTTTGTGAACTTAATTTTTATACCTTGTATATGTACCACATCTTTGTCCAATCATCTTATCCAAGGCCTCTTAGGTTGTTTCCATGTCTTGGCTAAAGTGAAAAATGCTGCAATGAACATAGAGGTACCATGTTTCCATGAAAATAAGACATATCCGGACCATCAGCTCTATCCAATGCATCTTTTGGAGCAAAAATTATGTAAGACCCAGTATTATATTTATTATGATATTTTATATTATATGATATTATATTAATTATATTGACCTGGTCTTATATAAGATCAGATCTTATAGTAAAATAAGACCAGGTCTTATATTAATTTTTACTCCAAAAGACACATTAGAGCTGCTGGTCCAGCTAGGTCTTATTTTCAGGGAAACAGGGTATATATATATTTTTACAAATAAATGTTTTCAAATTTTGGGGTAGATACCCAGAAGAGGGATTGCTGGGTCATATGGTAGCTCTATTGTTAATTTTTTGAGGAACCTCTATACTGTTTTCTATTGTGACTGTGTGCCAGTTTACATTCTCACCAGCAGTGTACCTTTTCTCCACATTTTCTCTAACACTTATTATTTCTTGTCTTATTGATGATAGCCGTTCTTACAGGTGTGAGGTGGTAGCTCGTGGTTTTGATTTGCATTTCTCTTGTAGCTAGTGAAGTTGAGCATCTTCTCATGTATCTGTTGGCCATTTGCATGTTTTCTTGGGCAAAGTGACTGTTCAGTCCTCTTCCTGTTTTTTAATTGGATTGTTTGGTTTGTTGTTGAGTTGTATGAGTTCTTTATATACTTTGGGTTATTAGCACCTTATCAGAGGTATCGTTTGCAAATATCTTCTCATTCAGTTGGTTGCCGTTTTGTTTGGGTGATGGTTTCCTAAGTCTTTAATCCATTTTGGGTTAATTTTTGTGTATGGTGTCAGCAATCTAGTTTCATTCTTTTGCACGTAGTTTTTTATAATTTTCCCAGCACCATTTATTGCAGAGGCTTTCCTTTTTCCATTGTATGTTTTCAGCTCCTTTGTTGAAAATTAGTTTCCCATGTGTGTGTGGGTTTATTTCTGGGTCTCATGTCTGTTCCATTCATCTGGGATCTGTTTTTCTGCCAATAACATACTGTTTAGATTATTGTAGCTCTTCAGTATAATTTGAAGTCAAGAAGTGCGATACCTCCAGCTTTGTTCTTTTTCCTCAGTATTGCTTTGGCTATTCTGGGTCTTTCATCGTTGCATACAAATCTGATGATTTTTTGTTCTCTTTCCTTGAAAAATGTCATTGGAATTTTGATGAGGATTGCATTAAATCTGTATATTGCATTAGGGAATATGGCCACATTACCTACATTGAATCTTTCAATCCATGAATATGGAATATCTTTCCATTTCTTTGTGTCTTCAGTTTCTTTCAACAGTGCCTTGTAGTTTCAGTGTATAGGTCCTTCACCTTAAGTTTATTTCTAGGTATTTTATCCTTCTTGTTGCGATTGCAAATGGCACTGTTTTCTCAATTTTTTTTTTTTTTTTTTGATATTTCATTGTTAGTATATAGGAAGACAGCAGATTTTTGTACATTATTTTTTTCTGCAACTTTACTGAATTTGTTTATTTGTTCTAACAGTTTTTTGTTGGAGTATTAAGAGTTTTATGTATAGAATCATATCATCTGCAAAAAGTGACAATTTTGCTTCTTCATTTCCAGTTTTGATGCCATTTCTTTCTCCTGTCTGATTAGTCTAGCTAAGACTTCTAGTACTATATGAATAATAGCGGTGAGAGTGGGCATCCTTGTCTTGTTCCCCATCTTAAAGGAAAAGCTTTCAGTTTTTCACCATTGAGTATGATATTAGCTGAGGGTTTGTCATACATGGCCTTTATTACGTTAAGGTACTTTTCTTCTTATTGAGTGTTTTAATAAATGGCTGTTTTATCTTGTCAAATGCTTTTTCTGCATCTATTGAGATGATTGTATGATTTTTATCCTTATTTTATTAATGTGGTCTATCACATGGATTTGCACATGTTGAATCATCCTTGTGTTCCCTAGAATGAATCCCTCTTGATCTTGATGTGTTGTTTTCAATGTATTGTTGTATTGGGTTTGCTAGTATTTTGTTTAGAATATTTGCATCTATATTCATCTTAGATATTGGCCTGTAATTTTCTTTTTCTGTGTTGTTTTCTAGTTTTGGTATCAGGTAACACTGACCTCATAAAATGAGTTAGGAAATATTGCCTCTTTTTCAGTTGTTTTTGAAACAGTTTGAGAAGGATTATAACTTCTTTGGACATTTGGTACAATTCACTAGTGAAGCCATCTGGTCCTGGACTTTTGTTTTGAGGGAGGTTTTTAATGTCTCTTTCAATTTCCTTACTGTTGATCGGTCTTAGATTTTCCAATTCTTTAAGATGCAGTCTAGGAAGGTTATATACAGAGGCTGCCAAAAAAAAAATGTATGCACATTTTAAGAAAGGATAAAACTGTATTAAAATTGTAGTAATATATACCGATAACAAAAGATGAATACAAGTTATGCATTTACATTTTTTTGGCACCCCAGTATTTCCAAGTTGTCCATTTCTTCTAGGTTATTGAATTTGGTGGCATATAGGCTTTCATAGTATTCTTGTCTAATCTTTTGTGTTTCTGTGGTGTCTGTTGTAACTTATCTTTCATTTATGATTTTTTTTTTAGTCTTCTTTTTCCTTAGTCTAGCCAGAGGTTTATCGATTATATTTATCTTTTCCAAGAACCAGCTCTTTGTTGCATTAAGTTTTTCTATTGTCTTTTTGTTCTCGCTTTATTTAATTCTGCTCCAATATTTATTATTGCCTTCTGCTGACTTTGGGCTTCATTGTTCTTCTTTTTCTAGTTCTTTAAGGTGAAATGTTAGATGTTTATTTGCGGCTTTTCTTGTTTATTGAGGTAGACTAGTAATGCTATAAACTTCCCTCTTAGCACTACTTTTACTCCACTCAAAAATTTTGATGTGTTCTTATCTGTCTCTATCTTTTGATCGCTTATTTGTTCTTTGACCCAATAGTTGTTCAGTAGCATGTTATTTCATCTCTACATATTTGTGGTTTTTCCAGGTTTCTTTTTGCGATAGATTTCCAGTTCAACATTGTGGTCAGAGAATGTGCTTGGTGTGATTTCAATTTCTTAAATTTGTTGAGACAAATTTTGTGCCCCCAACCTATGATCTTTCCTTGAGAATGTATATTCTGGTATTCTAGGATGAAAAGCTCTGTAATATCTATTATGTCCATTTGGTCAAATGTCGTTTAAGGCCAGTATTTCCTTATTGATTTTTCTGGTTGGATAATCTATCAATTGCTGTCAGTGGGATAGTTAGGTCCCCTACTATAATTGTATTTTTTTATCAGTTTCTCACCATAGTTTTGTTAGTAAATATTTTGGTATTCCCAGTTTGTGTGCATATATATTGATAAGTTATATATGCCTTAATGCATTGCCCCTTTTATCATTATATAATGTCCATCTTTGTCTCTGTTATCTTTATATTGAAATCTGTTTTGTATATAAGCACAGCTACTCCTGATTTTCTCTGGATGCCATTTTCTTGGAGTATCTATCACTTCCACTTCACTTTGAGTCTGTTTGTCTTTGTAGCTGCAATGTATTTCCTGAAGGCAGCATATGGTTGGGTCTTGTTTTCTAATCCATCCTGCTACTCTGTGCCTTTTAATTGGTGAGGTCAGTTCATTTATATTAAGGGTGATTTTTGATATGTAAATATTTCCTATAGCCATTTTATCTTTTGTTTTCTGGTTGCTCTGTGTATCCATTGTTTTTTTTTCCCCGGTGTTTCTATCTGCTATTTTAGTTTGGTGGTATTCTATGATTTTTTCCCTCCATTTCTTTTTTATGTAATATGGCAGAGTTCTAAATTTTTGTTTTGTTGTTACCATTAGGTTTTTGCAACAGCAACAAAAAAATTCATACATACAATAGTCCTTTTTTTTCTGAATGCATCCAATCTCCATTCACTTGTGCAAGTTCAGTCCTTTTCCCCTCCCTTTTGATGTTTTTATTGTCATAAATTCTTTTTTTTTTTTTAATTTTATTGGGGAATATTGGGGAACAGCGTGTTTCTCCAGGGCCCATCAGCTCCAAGTTGTTGTCCTTCAAAATAGTTGTGGAGGGCCAGCTCAGCTCTAAGTCCAGTCGCCATTTTCAATCTTTAGTTGCAGGGGGAGCAGCCTGCCATCCCATATATGTGGGAATTGAACCGGCAACCTTGTTGTTGAGAGCTGGCGCTCTAACCAACTGAGCCATCAAGCCGCTGCTCCGGAAGCTCAGCGGCAGCTCGTTGTCTTCAGTCTAGTTGTGGAGGGCACAATTCACTGGCCCATGGGGGAATCAAACTGGCAGCCCTGTTGCTGAGAGCTTGCACTCTAACCAACTGAGCCATACAGCCACCCCATAAATTATCCCTTTTTATGATGCACGTTCATTTCCAAGTTGCAGTAGCTATTGTCTTTTTAAATGCTTTTACCCCCTTTTATATGATATTTAGGTGTTTAATACTCTATTCTGGACAAGAGTTGCAATTTCCTATTTTTTACTATCTGTCATCTCACAGTTTTGTATCTTTTTGTTTCCAGTAAAAGAGCTCCTTTCAGTATTTCTAGTAATGCAAGTCTTATAGTGGTAAATTTCCTCAGTTTCAGTTTGTCTGGAAAAGCCTTTATTTCTCCTTCATATCTAAAGGATAACTTTGCTGGATATCTTATTCTTGGCTGGTATTTTTGTCTTTCAATATTTTGAATATTTGATTCCACTCTCTCCTAATTTACAGGGTTTCTGCTGAAAAGTCTAGTGATAATCTAATGGTATTTCCTTTATTGGTTACCATCTTTTTCCTGGCTGCCTTGAGAATTCTTTGTCATTAACTTTTGAGAGCTTTAATATAATGTGTCTTCAAGAAGCTCTTTTTGTGTTGAGATAATTAAGTGTTCTGTTAGCTCCTTGGATCCAAGGGTCCCTTTCCATAGGTTTGGGAAGTTCTCAGTGATTATTTCTTTGCATAGGCTCTCTGTTCCCTTCTCCCTCTCTTCTCCTTCTAGTAGACCTAGTCTTCTTCTATTACTCTTTCTAATGGAGTTAGTATTCTTCCCCTACATTCACTGAACATCCTTATAACCAGTGTTTTGAACTCTGCGTCTGGTAGATTGCTCGTCTTCTTTAGTTCTTTTTCTGGAGTTTTGTCCTGTTCTTTCATTTGATACATGTTTCCTTGACTCCTCATTTTGGCTGACTCTGTGTTTGTTTCTGTATACTAGGTAGATCTGCTATGTCTCTCAGTTTTGACAGAGTCACCTTATGTAGTAGGTTTTCCATAAGTCCCAGTGGTGCAGTTTCCCTGGACACCTGCTCTGGGTACTCCAGGGGTGTCCCTGTATGGATTGTGTGTGCTCTCCTGTTGGAGTTGAGGCTTGATTGCTGTTGGCACTTCAGTGGGTGGGATTGACCCTGAGGCTGACTGGCTATGAGTGTTGGCTGGGACTACAGCATATAAGCTATTGTGAGGGGGCTGACCCCATGGGGAAGGAGTCACTTTACTGGGGCTCTGGTGTGTTCTGAAACCAACCACTGGTTTTGTTGGAGGCTCCAGTGCAGACCAAGTTAAGCTGCTGTTTGTGCCCTGCTGGGGCCCCCTGTAAGTAGTAGAGTTATCTGTGGTCAGTTGTTGCTTGCGTTGTGTTGGGCTTGGAGGACCTTGCGAGAGGCTATGCTGCGAACCAAGGCTGGCTGCCACTACTGCCAGGCTGGTGGCTGCTTAGCAAGAGGTACGTACAGGGCATGCTGAGGCCAGCTGCTGCTTATTTGTGGATATGTGAGAGATCTTAGGAAAGTCCACCATCAGCCAAGGCAGGCCGCTTGTGTGGAAAAGGCACTAAAAGCAGTTGAGGCCAGATGCTCAAGTTGGGTGAGTTTAATGGACTGCACATATTTGGCACCTGCCTCGCCTGCAGGCTTGGTGGGAGGAGAGTTCAGCAAAGGACAGTGGCACCTCGCAGCACTTCTGTCCCCAGAGAGAGCAACCCTGACCTTCCAGCACTTGCTCTCAATCTAGTCATTTCAGTTCCTCCGCATATGTCCCTGGCACTCTTCGAGCTGCCACCCCCTCACACGAGCCCAGAGTGACTGAGTTCGTGAGCAAGCAGATCTGTGCACAGCCCCTCAAGATGAGTGGCTGGGACACCAGTAGCCCTTCATCTCACCTGGGTGCAATCCCCGCTGGTTTTACAGCCAGCCGTTATGGGGACTCCTCATTCCTCAGGGGAGACCTCTGCAGCCAAAATATCCCTCCCGATTCTTAATCACCACGCCGTGGGTTTGGGACCTGCCCCTTAGTTACAGGACATCTGTTCAATAAACCTCAGGTGGTTGTCAATGATGGTTGCTCAATAATTTTGTAATTTTGATGTCCAGATTAGACCTTTGAAAGTACCGTTTCATTGGGGATTCACTCTTTCCTAAAGTATTTTCTTACAAACTCATCTTAATAGATCTTTCCCTTATCTGAATTCTTGTAGCACTATTTCTATACTACTTAATCTTATGCTTGGGTATTTAGTGACTTGAATTTTTCTAGTATTCTGTTGGTTGTGATTTTTTTCAATTAATAAAAATCTTGCTGCGTGCTGTATGAAAAATAGCGTGGGCAATAACAGTCATAAATAAGACATACTTAGTTTTGTCCTTAATATCTGTTAAGGTTTATTAAGTGGCTACTGTGTACCTGGTACTGTGCTATGCACTTTGTATCTAACTCACTTAATCCTCACAGCAATCCATGTGGTATATGCTGCTTTCTTCATTAGTTAGCTAATAAATGACATAGCCATGATTCAAACCCCCCTCAGTAGCTTCAGAATCCATGTTCTTAGCTATATCATCTAGTTGAAAAGGTAAAGTAGAACCTAAGTGAGCGTATTTTGATGTATACTCTAAGAGCTTTGTGAGAGGTTTACTTGCGTAGTTAAGCAGATGGCAAAATTACTTCCATCTAGGAAAAAAAAAATAAAGGCTTTATGAAGGATTTGGAAGTGGGGTGGGAGAAACATTCCAGAGAAAAGAACTTGATATAAAGCACTATAAAGCACTCTTGAGACAAGACTATTCAGAGCATATTACCAGGTACAGCAAGCAATATAGTTTAGCTGGGACAAAGGCTACTTGAAATGGTAAAGGGAAATAAGTTTTTGAAAAAATAAACTTGATGAATCTTAAGCATTGACTATAAATTACTGTAATGATAATGACTAATTTGGAGGAGGGGAGTTAAAAAAAAGCTGAAACTAAATTACATGACAGCAACACTGAGAAGACTGGAGAAACAAATCAGAAAGACACATTCTAGGATCCTTGTAAATGGGAGGAGGGTAGAGACACTGATTAACTTTAGATTTTGTTAGTGATTATTTTTAAAATACAGGGGTATCCATTAACAAAACTAGGGTGTACAACTTTCAAACCAATAGATGGAAAAAAGAGAGTAAGAAAACTTGATCAATAGAAGGTAGAAAAAGAGAAATAAAAGAAAACATGGTAAATAAAAAGCATGAATTAAAGAATAAGTCCAAATATTTCAATAATTGCAACAAATGAAAATAGACTTCTAATTGAGAAACTAATACAAAATGCAGCCACGTGTTATTTGTAAGAGACACATCTAAAGCGTGGCGTCACTGTAAGGGATAGAAAAAATAATTCTGACCCTAATAATATTTATGCATCTAATAACATAACCCAAATTTACAGATGGCAAAAAATATACACAATTACTACACCTTTAAGGACCAGATAACCTCACTTATATAGATTATAGATTATTCTAATATAGATAAAAGAAAAGAAAAGCTCCCAAAGTTTTTTTATGAGGCTAGTGTTAATGTTAGTTTTAAAATTGTTTATTATGAAAAAGGGAAAGTAGAGAATGTTGCATATGAATATAGATACAAAATTTCTCAAAAATGTTAAATATATTGAGTTATAAAAAGTTGTTTCCTGTAACCTTTGATTGGCTTTAAAATAATGCAAGCTGGGGCTTAGACGGTCATTCATGAAACAAGCTTGGTCGTGTATTACTTGTTGAAGCTGAGTGATGGGTACATGAAGATTATATTAGTTCTACTTCTGTTTATGTTTAAATTTCTTCATCTTAGTTTTTATTTACATCATAACCAAACATTCAGTAGAATTCAACATCCATTATACCCAACTGCTGAAATGCAAAACCCTGTATACTTACTAGTAGTAAAACACTTGAAACATTTCTCTAAAACTTACAAACATGAAAATAAAACTCAGTTCCTCCCATTCAACATCATCTGGAGATCTACTTCATCAATAGTCATTTGTTCTGAGACCTTAGGAAAGTTAACTTACTTTTTGGCCCTAAGTTGCTGGTCTGTTAAATGAGTATGAATATAATATCAACCTAGGAACATGAAATATAGGCATTCCTCTAAGCTAGAACAGCCATCTCTGAATGTCCCACCGATTTATGACTTATGCCATAAATAAATGCCTGTTGTTTTATGCACTGAAATTTACAGTTGTTTGTTTTGCACTAGTAACAAACTAATACATCTGGCAAAGTTAAAATTTAGATGTTGGCAAGTATGTGGAGGAAAAACAAGAACTCCCCCCTGCTGTTGATGGCAAAGTAAATTAATACAATTGCTCTGGAGAACAATTTGGCAATACTGAATTGTAAAGTTGAAGACACTTATATCCTCTTATCAGGAATCAGGAATTCCAATTCTGTATATATACTCGTACACTAGAGAAACACCTACACATACGAGTATAGGTAAAGAGTCATTTAAAAGATGTTCATTAGAGCATTCTTAATAGTGAAAAATTGGAAACAATCTAAATGTCCATCAATAAGGGGAAACAGTGGGTAATGACTTGAATAGTTCCCTGATCTTACGTAGAAATAGGGTCTTTGTTAAGATGAAGTCATACTGGATTAGGATGTGCCCTAAATCCCATGACTGACATCTTTGTAAAAAAGAGAAGACGCACCAAAATACAGGGGGAAAGTCCATGTGGTGACACAGCAGAGATTGAAGTGATGCAGCTACAAGCCAAGGAACACCAAAGATTGCTGACAACATTCAGCTAGGAGAGAGGCGTGGAACAGATTCTCTGCTCAGAGCCTCCAAAAGGAAGCAGCCCTGCCGACACCTTGATTTCAGACTTCTAGCCTCCTGAACTGAGAGAATAATTTATGTTGTGCAAGATACCCAGTTTGTGGTAATATCTTATGGCAGCCCTAAGAACTAATATACAATGAATACTACATAGTATTTAAAATAATGAACTAGAACTATATGTGTCAGTATGGATAAATCTTAAACTTAATGCAAAAGAAGTATATAGCATGATAAAGTTTGTGTAACCCCAAGGCAGACATGGGGCTAGGGCGGAGACTGTGACCTCCAATAAGCAAGTGGTACTAACTAGACAAAGTGGCTTTGAGCGTCATTGTAAAAATGAATGCAATACACTGAGAACTATAAAACATTGCTAGGAAAAAAAGACAAATGGAAAGGCATATTCATATTCATGTATTGGAAGGTTTAATGTTGTTAGATGTGAATACTACCCAAACTGATCTACAAATTCAGTGCACTCTCCATCAGAATGGAATCTCAAGGGACTCCCCCCCCCAAAAAACAACAACCAAAACAATATTGAAAAAGAAGAACTAAAATTGGAGGACTCACATTGCCTAACTTCAGAACTTACTGTTAAACTACATTAATCAGAATAGTGTGGTACTGGTATGAAGACATACGTATAGTCCAGTGGAATAGAATAGAGAGTCCAAGAATATTCGTCACATACATGGTCAAATGATTTTAAACAAGGGTGCCAGGACCATTTGATGGGGAAAGGTCAGTCTTTTTCACAAATGGTATTGCGAAAAGTGGTTATCCACACACAAAGGAATGAAGTGGTGGACCCTTGCTTTACACCATGTACAAAAATTAATTCAAACTGGATCAAAAACAAACGTAAGAGCTAAAGAGCTAAAACTATAAAATGCTAAGAAGGAAATATAGGGGGAAAGATTCATGACATTGAATTCGGCAGGATTTCTCGATTATGACACCAAAAGCACAGCAACAAAGGAAAGTATTCGATGAGATAGACATCAAAATTAAAAACATTTGCATGTCAAAGAATATTGTCAAGAGAGTAAAAATGGAACAGTGGGAGGAAGTATTTGCAAATCATATCTGATAAGAGATTAATATCCAGAATATATAAAGAACTCCCACTGGCCATCACCAACAACAAAGTACCTGATTCAAAGGTGGGCAAAGGACTTGAATAGATATTTCTCCAAAGAAGATATGCTAATGCCCAATAATAACACATGAAATAATGTCATTAATCATTTGGGAAATGCAAATCAAAACCACAATGAGATACCACTCTACACCCACTAGGGTGGCTATAACAAAAACAACCGAAAAAAAGGAAAGTAACAAATGTTGGCAAGGATATGGAGAAAATGGAATCTTTGTCAATTACTGGTGAAAGTGTAAAATGTTTCAGCTGCTGTGAAAAACAGGTTAGTGGGTCCTCAAAAAGTTCAACATAGAGTTACTATATGGCCTACCAATTCCATTTGTAGGTATGTACTGCAAGGAATCAAAAAAACAGGTACTCAAATACATGTACATGCATTGATAGTATTACCATTTACAATAGCCAAAAAGTAGAACTAGACCAAATGTCCATCAATAGATTAATGGATAAACAAAATGGTGTACGTGTGCGTGTCTGTGTACACACACACACACACACACACACACACACAATGGAATATTAGCCATAAAAAGGCTGACACCTGTTACAAAGAGGATGAACTATGAAATATTATGCTAAGTGAAAGAAATTAAAGGCCACATTGCATGATTCCATTTATATGAAATAGCCAGAATGAGTATATCCATAAGGACACAACATAGGTTAGTAGTTTCAAAAAAAATAGGGGAAGGAGGGAATGAGGAGTTGGTGTTTAATGGGTACAGTTTCAGCTTGGCATGATGAAAATGTTCTGGAGATGGATAGTGGTGATGGTTGCACAACAATCTGAAGGTACTTGAGATCACTCAGTTGTACGCTTAAAAATAGTTAATAAGGTAACTTTTATGCTTTTATGTGTTGTACCACAATAAACACAATGAATGAGGGCAGGTTTGCGGTGGTCCTATGAAGTGGGTGGGAGATGGGGGCTGTACAGGGGCAGTGTGGTGGGCCAAGCTGCTGAGAAGCACACAAAAAGACTGCATTCCCCTCACCCCTGCCTCTTTCCAGATGAGTACTTGGAAGTTCAGTAACCCAGGGCTAACATTTATTAAGTATTATTTTCTAGGGCCTTAACATATGTCCTTAACTTACAACCACACTTCATGGGCTCAAATGTATCTCTTCCATTCTGTGATGCCAAATCTTTCCTTTTTTGAGACATTATTGCACTCTTATTCAGGGTACATTCATGTACTTAATAACATCGCTTGTGGAACTCTTAACACTTCGGCTGCATTAAGAACAAAGCCTGTCTGAAACCCTTGTCCCACATGTTCCTCCCATTCTCTTTTTGCCTAGCCTAGGTTTGATATGGGGCTGTGCCAGCTGCTCTTAACACTGCTGCCCTTTTTGAATGGAAGTTTTACTATTCCCTCCGAAAAGCAAGTGAGCTTATCAGTGTGCTTGGTTATATACAAGAGATGTTTAGTAGCAAATTCCTGCCCCTCTCAGAGTAGCCAGAATCTTTGTTTCTTTCCGTCATTCATTCTGCTAAGTCAGTCAGCCAGTCATTCATTCAGCATAATTATTGTAAGACCGCTACGTGCCATGCAAGGTGATGCGTATACTAAGATAATCAAGGAATTTCTCCATACGTTTTTACATATTAAAGGAATAGCAAAGTACTTTATGTATTATTGTTCACACTAAAGAGAAAAAAAAAACTATTGACTGATACTAAATGGAAAGCATATCAGAAGCCATAAATTTTTAAGACAGACTGAGTAAGAAAGAAAATATAACAGTTCAATAGCTTTTTCTTTAGAGTAAGGAAAATAAACATCAGTGAGAGAAAAATCACAACAAATGCTAAGTTTGGGGGGAAAAACCTAAACTACCCTATCTAAAAATGAAAGTTCCATATATGGTGGCACACCAATGGGTATCATTGAAGGTATCGTGCTATGATTTGATCCCAGCGTGAGATTGGTTTTTTATGCTTTGCACATCTATTTCCCTCATTCTATGAGCCACCTCACAGATGTATACCGCTGGTCATAAGGAGATCCGTCTGGACAAAACATGAAAATTTACTACCTTTATGAAGAAACAGCTCTTAAGCACGTGCTTCATCTAAGTTTTTATTTTCACCTAAAAAGCTTCTAATAGGTTTTTTTTGTGTTTTCTAGATTTCAGGCCAAGTTTCTTTGAATTTTAGAAATTAGTAAAGACCTAAGTAATACCTATTTTTAAAATTATGATTTTAGAAATTATTCCTTTTTATTATGTTTTTCCTAACAGTATTCTTGTTCTGATCCCTTTTCTCTGAGCTGTATAGACCTTCCCTTGTTAATAGTTAATGTTTGAGACGACCGTATGGCATTCTTTCAGTCAATTGAACAAGTATTTTCTGAGTGCTTGGTATGTGTCTAGGACTTTATTATCAGATAACATAACAAAACTAGAAAGAAAATTATGACATTTATCCTGATCTCTAGAAGTTACAAGTCTTGTCATGATAGTGATGCTGTTTAAAATTATAATCCTACTTAGTTTTATAGAAACATTGAAAAGTTTTCCCACCTTTAACAATTTGGCTTGATATACGTATTTAAGATATTCCATAATACAATATATATGCCCATTGTCAATGATAGCTTAACACTTGTAACCTAAAAAACTAACAGTGGACTACTGGGCTGAAACTGGGAAACCTCCGATCTTACCTTGGCTCCGTCACTAATTGCCCAGTGAACCTGAGGAAGCTTTTTCAATTTCTGTAGGCTTCAGTTTCTTCTATCATAAAAGGAAGGTTGAACTAAATTGTCAGTGTGGTCCCTTATAATTCTAAAAATCTTACTAAATATTATGGCATATAAGTAAACCATTGAAATGAGGCTGTTCTAAGAGATTATAATTACCAAATATGTTGACTTTCATGCTTAAAACAAGCTAATTACATTCCAGTGTACATATATAATACTACTTAGTAAACTAAGAATCAAGTACCATTCTGTTGAATAATATAACCTTTGGCAAGTATTGGATGCATGGTTGACTAGAATGGGAAGAATACTGCAGGTGTCTGATTTTCCTTATACCATTTACCAATCATAAATCTTAATGTTAAAAAAATATATCCCTTCAATTTCTTTTGGTTTTAGTTATTTTTTACCAAATAGGATGATACAGGTAGATTTTCTGCCTGAAGTCAGCATAGTTGTTCTCTTGATGTCCCATTTAACTTTAAGAGCTATAAATCTATACATAAAAATGTCACTTGAGACAGGAAAGTGTCTCTTTGGTAAACATCTAACTTTACTGAGCAAGAGACCTACACTTTGAACAATTCTGAGCGATCTCTCTGACAGGATGAAAGCATCTAAGACTCACTTCCAAAACCTCTAAGATCTTTTCCTGTCATTTCTAAATACATTTGAGATTGGCAAGATAGACTGCAGAAAAGGTTGAGTTGTGAGATAGTCCTGCTGTTTAGTCTGCAACCACCTCCACAGTTCATCACCATTAATAAGCAATAAAAGGAAGGGCCATTTACTGCCTAAGTGATGATATGATTTGGACAACATGTTCACTACAGAGTCACATGAAGTTCCCTCTATTCCTTGCAAGTCCCTCATCCTTCCTCTTTCAGAAAGTCATCTCTCTGTCAGAATCCCATCCTTGTCACTCACATTATCAAGGACTGTGAAGAGTTGGAGGTTTTACTTTTAAGCAAATAAGTTAGCCTGCCACCGTTTCATGGATGCTGCTCAAAGACACAAGACTCCAGAATCAGAAATAAAGGACATTTTATTAAAGCCATTGCAGTAGCCAGAGTATCAGCATTTTTATTTTGGTGCCTTAGGTCCAGTTCTCATGGCGCAATACAAAGAAGGCCAGGTGACCTCCTATACAACCAGTGGGTATTTCACAGAAGGAGGAATCCTGACCTTAGCAAATTCAAATCTTTTGTAACAGACAGTAAGCAATGCCGCCCTTTCCTGCAGAGGGAGGCATTATCTTCACTATACTAGACAGTAAGAATGTTTGCCCCTTGATCTTGAGGGAGACTCTATCTTTTCATATCACTGCTTATCTGTTGGGCTGCTTGAATGCCCTCACAACTTGACAGATAACTTCCTCCAGACGAAAGTGATCTAAGAGAGAGCAAGGCAGAAGCTGCAATTTCTTTTATAACCCATCCTTGGATATCACACTCTGTCATTTCTACAATATTCTGTTTGTTACACATGTCAGCCCTAGCCACTGTGGAAGAGGACTGCACAGGGTGTAAATACTAAGAAGTAAGACTCACTGGGGACCATCTTGGAGGCTTGTGACACTATGGTTATATAAGATACTAATAACGTATCATAAAGGCCACAACACAAGTCTTAATAAATTTAAGAAGATTAAAATCATGTCAACCACCTTTTCCTACCACAATGACATAAAACTAGAAATCAATTATAAGAATAAAACTGGACAGTTCACAAGTATGTGGAGATTAAACAACATGCTTCTGAATAACCAATGGGTCAAATAAGAAATAAAAGAAATAAAAAATACTTTGAGACCAGTGAAATTGGAGATGACTTACCAAAAGTTAGGGGATCTAGCAAAAGCAGTTTTAAGAGAGACATTCATAGTGATAAACGCCTACCTCAAGAACAAGAAAAATCTCAAACAACCTTACTTTACCCTTCAAGGAACTATAAAAAGAAGAACAAATTATGCCAAAGTCACTAGAAGGAAGGAAAGAAGAAAGCAGAAATAGAGACTAAAAAGACAGTAGAAAATATCAATGAAACTAGAGCTGGTTCTTTGAAAAGACAGACAAAATTGACAAACTTTTAGCTAAACTGACTAAGAAAAAAAGATAGGACTCAAATGAATAAAAGCATGCCAATATCCCTGATGAACGTAGATGTAAAAATCCTCAACAAAATATTACAAACCAAATTCAATAATACATTAAAAGGATCACACACCATGAACAAGTGGGATTTATTCCGGGGATGCAAAGATGATTGAAAATCCAGAAATTAATCAATGTGATATACAGTAACAAAATGAAGGTTAAATTTTCTGCATCTGTTGCATGATTATGTAAAGCATTTGACAAAATTCAACATCCATTTATGATGACAAACTCTCAACAAAGTGGGTATAGAGGGAACATACCACAACATAGTAAAGGCTATATATGACAAGGTCATAGCTGATATCATACTCAACAGTGAAAAGCTGAAAGCTTTTCCTCTAGGATCAGGGACAAGACAAGGATGCCCACTCTCACCACTTTTATTCAACATAGTATTGGAAGCCCTAGCCAGAGCAATTAGGCAAGAAAAAGAAATAAAAGGCATTCAAATTGGAAAGTAAGAAGTAACACTGTCACTATTTGCAGGTAGCATATGATAAAATGAAAACCCTAGATTACACACACACACACACACACAAACTGTTAGACTAATCAACGAATTCAGTCAAGTTACAGGATACAAAAATTCAGTTGTTTCTATACACTAATGTAAGCTATCAGAAAGAGAAATTAATAATCCCATTTACAATGAGTAAAATGTCTGGGAATAAATTTAACTAAGGAGGTAAAGACCTGTACACTGACTATAAAACACAGATTACCAAAAGTGACGAAGACACAAATAAATGAAAAGCTATTCTGTGCTCATGATTGATAGAATTAATAATGTTTAAATGTCCATACTACCTAAAGCAATCAATAGAATCATTGCAATCTGTATTAAAATTCTAAACCATTTTTCACAGAACTAGAACAAACATTTAAATTTTGTATGGAATCACAAAACACCCTAAATAGCCAAGCAATGTTGAGAAAGAGGAAGAAAACTGGAGGCATCATGCTCCCTGATTTCAAACTGTATCATAAAGCTGTGGTCATCAAAACAGTATGGTATGGACATAAAAACAGATACATATGTCATTGGAACAAAACAGAGAGCCCAGAAATAATCCCATGTATATATGGTAAGTTAATTTATGATAAAAAGTCAAGAATGGACAGTGAGGAAAGGAAAATCTTTTCAATAAATGGTGTTGGGAAAACTGAACAACCACATGCAAAAGAATGAAACTGGACCTCTGTCTTATACCATACACAAATATCAACTCAAAATGGATTAAAGACTTAAACTAAGACCTGAAATCATAAAACTCATATAGAAGAATACATAGATGGATAGCTCCATGGCATCGATCTTGGTAGTGATTTTTGGATTTCACACCAAAAGCAATGGCAACAAAAGCAAAAATAAACAAGTGGGACTAAAACTAAGAAGCTTCTGCACAGCAAAGGAAACCATTGACAAAATGAAAAGGCAAACCTACTGAATGGGAAAATATTTGCAAATCATATATCTGATAAGGGGTTAATATCCAAAATATATAAAGAACTCATACAACTCAATAGCAAAAAAGCACACCATCCAATTAAAATATGGGCAGGGAATGTGAATAGACATTTTTCCAAAGAAGCCATATAAATGGCCAGCAGGTTTGTGAAAAGATACTCAATATCGCTAAACATTTGGGAAATGCAAACCAAAACCACAATTCGATATCACCTCATACCTGTCAAGAATGGCTGTTATCAAAAAGACAAGAAATAACAAGTGTTGGTAAGGATGTGGAGAAAACGGAACCCTAGTAAGTACCCTGTTGATGTAAATTGGTGTAGCCACTATGGACAGTAGTATGGAGGCTCCTCAAAAAATTAAAAATAGAACTACCATATAATCCAGCAATACCATTCCTGGGTATTTATCCAAGGGAAAGGAAAACACTGACTGGAAAGGATATATGCACCCTCATGTTGACTGCATAGTAGCCAAGATACAGAAACAACAGTGTCCAATGAATGAATGAAGAAAATGTGGCGTATGTAGCGGGGGGTACCAAAAATTATATACATATAGACACTTTGGTCAACGTTGCTGAAGCAGTAATTTGCTGTAATCAGAAGTGTCTGGACGCTGATGGTAACCACTTTGAGCACCTCTTGTAATTGCAGAAGTCAAATGTGACTTGTATTCATCTTTTGTTACGAGTATGTATTGAGTATTACAATTTTAATAGTTTTTTCCTTTCTTAAAATGTGTATACATTTTATTGGCATCCTCTGTATGTATATATATGTATGTATGTGTGTGTGTATATACCGTGTTTCCCCAAAAATAAGAGCCAGCCGGACAATCAGCTCTAATGCGTCTTTTGGAGCAAAAATTAATATAAGACCCGGTATTATATATTTTATATATTATGTGTTATATATTATATTTTACATTATATTATGATTATATTATATTATTATATTATATTATATTATATTATACTATACTATACTATACTATACTATACTATATTATACTGTATTATATTATATTATATTATAATAAAGACCCGGTCTTGTATTATAGTAAAATAAGACTGGGTCTCATATAAATTTTTGCTCCAAAAGACACATTAGAGCTGATTGGGTAGGTCTTATTTTTGGAGAAACAGCAGGTGTGTGTGTGTGTGTGTGTGTGTGTGTGTGTGTGTATGCTATGAAAAAGAAGGAATCTTTGCCATTTGCAACAATATGGATGATGGACCTTGAGGGCATTATGCCAAGTTAAAAATACCAGAGAAAGACAAATACTGGATGATCTCACCTATATGTGGAATCTACTAAAAAAAAAAAAAAAAAGAAAAAGAAAAAGACCAAGCTCAAGATACAGAGAAGAGATTGGTAGTTGGCAGAGGCAGTAGTAGTTGGGGGTGGGCGAAATGAATGAAGGGAGTCAAGAGGTATAAACTTCCAGTTATAAAAAACAATTAGTTATGGAGATGTGATATATGGCATGGTTAATAATACTTTATTGCATATTTGAAAGTTGCTAAGAGTAAATCTTAAAATTCTCATCACAAGAAAAAAAATTTTTGTAATTATGTGTGGAGATGGATGTTAAATAGACTTGTGGTGATCATTGTACAATATTGAATCATAATGTACAACTGAAATTAATATAATGTTAATTATACCTGATTAAAAAAGATATTAACATCTTAATAGATGGATAAAAACTATATGGAAAGTCCACACTATTTTTAGAACTTTTCTGTAAGTGTAAAACTATTTCAAAGTAAAAGTAAAGAATTTAAAATGAAATGTAAGTATTAGACTGAAAGAAATATTCAAAAAACATATATGACAGAGATTTTGTCTCCACACAATATAAGGAACTCTTACAACTGAGTAAAATGATAAACAATCCAGTTAACATATGGGCAAAAGACATAAACATAGACTTCACAAAAGTAGATCTGCAGTTGGCCAGTAAACCCATGTAAAGATACTTAGATCATTTGTTATCTGGGAAATGCAAATTATTATCACAATAAGATACATTTCATTCCCACTTAGAAGAGTCAAATTTTTAAAGACTAGTAATATCAAGTGTGGGAAGGATCTGGAACAACTAGAAGAACCCTCAGACATGGCTGGTTACAGTATAAAATAATACAGCTTTTTGGAAAAATACTTAACATAGTTTCTTAAAAATGAAATGTATACTTTCCCTCTGACCTAACAGTTTCACCACCAGGTATATAGTCAAGAGAAACTGAAACATGTGACCACTAAGATAGTTATAAACAAGTGTCTATAGCAGCTGCATTTATAATACATAAGAACCAAGAGCTGGAAGCTACCCAAACGTCCATCAATAAGAGAATGGATAAACAAATTGTGATACACATCTTTTTTCTGCTATGTGTTGTGAATATTTGCTCCCAGTTTGTGACTTTCCTTTTCATTTTTTAAACAGTTTCTTTAAAAGACCAAAAGTTTAATTTTAGCAAAATCCAAATATTTGTGATTTTACCATTTTAAAGTCATTAGTTATACACAGCTGGTATTCTGACACTGAGAGGTTGCCGCAACCTCTACAGTGAAGGAGTCTCTAGGGGGCATTAACAGGAGTGTCTGTTTTTTTGCAATTTGGACGGATTCTAGAGCCTTTTGTTAGAGGGGGGTTCCCATTCAAGGAGAGACGGCTTGCAAGTAACAGCATAAAAGGACTTAACAATTTGTAAATAAGAAATGTTTCCTTCAGAACCCCTCAAAAAAACTGAAAGAAGTTATGGGTGCTGACGGAATCAATGGCTGTTTCTTGGAGCAACCTTCAGCTTACCGATTTTCAAGACTAAGCAAGGTGATTGGCCTCACACAGTGTTGAAGCAGTGTCCTCACCCCCTTTTTGTGAAATCCTTTGTATTTGTATATCCTGAATGAGTATGTCAAATGAATCTCTTCAAAGGAAGATGTCATCAGTGCAATGTCAGACCTGTGTTCCTGGAGAAAGCAGGATGTAGTTAAGACGTTGCCCTCAAAGATTGTGTGTGTTGAGCAGGCTGTTGAGGTGCCCCGTGGTACCTGGGTAAAAGTGTATCTTTTCCCTTTGGAGGGGAGGGCAAATTGCAGTCAAGAGGCTGTTGAAATAGACAGTGAACAAAACATATGCACCAAATCTATAATAGCCAAATATTTACTAGTTACTGATTGGATGAAGTAATTGCAGTAATATTGGCCAGGGAGACCTTAATGAGTCCCACAGCGTTAAGGTTGAGGTAATCCACCGTGAGGCACCATTCATTCTTCCCGAGTTTAAGAGCCAGCCAAATTGGGCTGTTAAATGGCAAAGCAGTGGGGATAATCACCCCTTCTCAAAATATGTCTTGTGTAATGGGTTTCAATCATTAAAGGCCCTGTTTTAATTTACATTGGGCCATATTAACTATTTTAATAAGGGAGGAGGAGGTCCATGGGGTTCCATTTTAGGAAGATAATTTATAAGTGCCAAATACTTAACTTTAATTTATTACTCATTGAGTCAGAGAATCCATGACCACTATGGGCTATTTTAGGACAATGGGTGCTGTGCCATGAGGTATTTAGGCAAGACAGCAGTACCCATGGATAACGTGAGGTCCTCTGTTGGTCCTCTGTATCGTGTTCAATAATTCCCCTAATATTATAGGTTATACCTTTTAAATTTAGTGGGATCCCCAATGTAACTGTAATTTGAGCCCCAGTATTGATTAATGCCATGAAGATTTTATCAGTTGGTGTATTACAGCAGATGTTAAATTAATGTAGAATTCGTGTTACGGAGGTACACAAACGAATCTATGCCCTTTTTATCTTTTTCTTGTTAAATTATTTTAGTAAATTTTGGGTTACCGATTATGGGCTTCTGTTTCACTTCTTGTTTGTTTCCTTCTCATTATGGACTGAACTGTTTTCCCCCCTCCTTCATACATTGAAGCCTTAACCTCCAATGTGACTATATTTGGAGATGGGTCTTTAAGGAGGTCATTAAAGGTTAAATGAGGTCATAAGGGCGAGGCCCTAATCTGACAGGACTGGTGTCTTTATATGTAGAGGAAAAGAGACAAGGGATCTAGAAATGAGTTCAGAAGAGAGATTCTAGGCCTCTCCTCCCACATACAGAGAAAAGGCCACATGAAGACACAGTGAGAGGGAGGCCATCTGTAAACCAGGAAGAGAGGCTTCACCTGAAGCCAACTCTGATGTCACCTTAATCTTGGACTTCTAGCCTCCAGAACTGTGAGAAAAAGATTTCTGTTGTTTAAGTTCTTCAGTTTATGGTATTTTGTATGGCAGCCCTATCAGACCAATACACCACCCCACCCATCCCGCCCCATATCAAGGTTTCGTTTTTTGGGGGGTTTTTTTGGTGGTGGTGGTGGTGGTGGTTACTGGATGTATTTCAGGAAGGTCTTCTCTACACCGTTTATAAGTTTTTTTTCTCCAGAGAGCCTCAAATCAATATCATCAGAATTAGGGCCCTTCATGACAATGGTTGAATTAATACCTCGGCTGTGCTACAGGGATGGGATGCCATGTGTGTTTTTCCCTGTAACCTTGAGGATCAAGATACTTTTTTGTGACAGAGACACAGGCAGCAAAAACTGCAAAAGCATTTTGTACGTCCCTAGTGAGCCACCTGCCTTTAGGAGTGTGAATTTCAGTAATTCAACTCTTCAAATAATGACCACTCTTCAAATAGTAACTGTTGTTCCTCCACTCGGGACCACCCAGTGGGCCTGTATACTGTAACTTCCCCCCTGAGCCGTCTATAGAACTGGGACCAACACCTGGTAGAGACCCAGCCACTCGCTTTGTCAAAGAATGAGTCTTTTCCTGAGTCTAGCGTCAGTCTTGGCTTATGCTGGAATGAAGTCACATAATTAATCTAAGACACACATGGGTCTGGGCTCAGACACACAACCCAAGGCCACTTAAAAGAAAGCCCCAGTCCCATACTCTTCTCCCTAAATACCAATTATTGAAACTTCCAGCTTAGGTTGGTCAGATCTGTAACAGGGTTGGCAGAACTCAGCAAATGCAACACCAAGCAGCAGAGCCAGTTAGCATAGCAAAGCAGAAGAAACATCCACCCTGAGCAGTGGTGCTCCTCTAGGCATCCTGCTTCCAGGACTTGCTGTGGCCCCCTTGCAGGGATAGGATGGATCTCCCCCACATCTAAAATTTGGTTCATATAATAAGAGTGCTCTCTCTCTCTCTCTCTCTCTCTCTCTCTCTCTCTCTCTCTCTCTCTCTCTCACACACACACACACACACACACGGGAATATAAAAATGGTTTGCTATATGAGAAGTCTTTCTGGGGAAAACAGGGCAGGCTTCATATGTTGACCCAAAAAATTGAGAGAGCAGGAAAAGGAGACTGACTTGGGATTTTTATTGTGGTTGGGGTGGGAGTGGAGCTTGCAAACTTTCAACCTCCCAGTCTTTCTTAGCAGCTTGCCCAGATGTGGGGCACAGGGAGAACAGGGAAGGGTGAGACTTCAAAGCTGTCAACAATCCAACATCATAAAATGGAGTCAGCTCTTTATTGTAGTATTAAATTATCATGAACAGGTGATTCCAGCACATACTATTTAGGGTAGAATTGAATAATTAATTGTGTATATCACAGTTTTAAGTAAGACAAAGTAGTTTTTCCACATGAAATCATATTCTTGGAAAATATCACCTTGATCACATTTATTTATCATTACTCTTTTCTGAATCCCCACAAAATGAGACTAAAGGAATAAAAAAGACATAAACCCTAGAATAAACAGAATGAAAGAGACAATTAGCAGACGGGATTGTTAATGAAATTTTAGAAGATGAAAAGCAGTGGATAATTAGTAGCTACTTAACCCACTCTGTCCTTGCAGTGGGGGAGGAGCCTACTTATGTCATAGAAGCTCAGAAAAGCTCAGGAATTAAAAGTGGGACAGGAGGAGAGGATAAAAGACTTTGCAAATAGTTTCTTGTCGCCCCCTTCCAGATCACTTTCCCCTGAATTTATTTAGCAGTGTTCTAAGGAAAGGAATAAAAACGGGCAGAAAGCTTTATTGAAAATAAGCTCAACATCACTCATCAGAGAAATGGAAATAAAAACCGCAATGAAATATCGCCTCACACCTGTCAGAATGGCTATCCTCAACAAATCAGCAAACAAATGTTGGCGAGAATGTGGACAAAAAGGAGCCGTTGTGCACTGTTGGTGGGATTACAAATTAGTGCAGCTACTGTGGAAAACAATAGGAAGATTCCTCAAAAAATTAAAGAGAACTACCTTATGACCAAGCAATTCCACTTCTGGGTACTTATCTGAAGAAATCCAAAACACTAGTTTGAAAAGATATATCCATCCCTATGTTCACTGCAGCATTATTTACAGTAGTCAACATAGGTTGCTTCCATAAGTGTCCCATTGACAGATGAATGGATAATGGTACATATATACAATGGAATATTACTCAGCCATAAAACAGAGTGAAATGTTGCCATTTGCAACAACATAGATGGACTAAGAGGGTATTATGCTAAGTAAAATAAGTCAGGCAGAAAAAGACAAATACTGTATGATTTCACTTGTTTGTGGAATCTAGAAAACAAAATTAATGAACAAAGAGAACAGAAACTCATAGATATTGATGGTTGCCAGATAGGAGGGAGGTTTGGAGAGATGGGTGAGAAGGGGGGAAGGAATTAAGAAGTACAAATTGCCAGTTAAAAAAACAGTCACTGGAAGGTAAATACATCATAGAAAATATAATCAATAATATTGTAATAACTCTGTATGATGTTAAGGGGGTAATAGACTTATCAGGGTAGTCACTTCATAAGCTATTTAAATGTCTAATCACTGTGTTTTACACCTGAAACTAATATAATATTGTATATCAAGTGTAACTGGGGAAAAAAACTTACACATCACCAGAAAATAAATGAGTAATAACCTAAAGAACATAAATCTAAGATTTCAGTTGTGCAAACCTCCTGGAATTATCCTCTCACTCAGCCTTTCTCAAACAGGCTGGGAATTATGCCCTGAGGCCCTACTCATCTATTGTGTGTAATGAATTAACTTCTCACCTATGCTAGTTACAAACCATGTTTGAGAGAATTGAAAAAAAGTCACTCAAACAGCATTTTGTGTTTTATGGTTCAGACAAGGACCCCCAGTCAAGAAAGGGTACCCCCAAATAATAAAAACAATATTGTTTTCCCAGGAAAATTACAGAGTTTAGTACTATCATGAAAGACCTGATTCTGGTCACATCCCATATTACTCCATATCACTCAACTGTTGGGACTATGTAGTAAATTATCAAAAACTTAACTAGAAATTGATGCCAATCCTGGCTGTGGGTCTGGATGAGGGTGTCTTGGGCCACCGTGTCCCTCCACCTGGTTTCATTATTACCTGTAGGAAGGCCGCCTCTGCAGGAGTATTTTCTTCCAGGTTTCAGCTATCAGCACTGTCACTGCACTGGCTCTTGTGGTTCTCTTCCACCCATGCTTTGTATATAGCCCCTTTGGGAATAAGCCCTGAAGGAAACCAACTGGAGGGGGAAAAAATCCCTCCAGAAAATCGTCCCATTTACAACAGCATCAAAAAGAATAAAACACCTAGGAATAAATTTAACCAAGGAGGTGAAAGACCTGTACTCTGAAAACTGTAAGACTCTGATGAAAGAAGTTGAAGAAGATATAAATGGAAGATACTCCATGCTCATGATTGGAAGAATTAATACTGTTGAAATCTCTATACTATTAACCGACGTTACCCCAATAAATTTAAATAATGGAAAGAGTCCATATCTACCCAAAGCCATCTACAGATTTGATGCAATCCTTATCAAAATTCCATGGCATTTTTCACAGAACTATAATTCTAAACTTTGTGTAGAATCACAAATGATCCAAATAGCCAAAGCAATCTTGAGAAAGAAGAACAAAGCTGGAGGCACCATGCTATCTGACTTCAAACAATATTACGAAGGTATAGTAATCAAAACAGTATGGTGTTGGCATGAAAACAAACACATAGATCAAAGGAATAGAGTCGAGAGCCCAGAAATAACTCATGCATATATGGTTAATTAATTTACAACAAAGGAGCCAAGAATATATGAAGTATGATCAAAGCTACAGTGAATGTATAAATAAAAAAGTATTACAGTAAAAGACACATTGCCATTAATCCCCCTCAAAATACTCCGCCTCGCTTCAAACACACCTATCCCATCGTTCTTGCCACTTTCTGAAGCAGTTCTGAAAGTCCTCTTTCATAAGTGTCTTTAGTTGTGCTGTTTGTGGCTGCCTCGATGGCCTGAATCATTTTGATTTTGGGGAAGAGCCAGAAGTCACAGCCCCAGATCCGGTGAATAAGGTGGATGAGGACACACCGTAATGTATACCAGAAGCGATGTGTGACACGGAGCATTATCATGACGGAGGATGATTTGTAGCACACTTGAAAACACACCTTCCCTCAGCCGTAGCTCACACCTGACTGACTGCACCAACCAAGTTGAAATCGTCACACACTGTTACTAAGGTTTGACGCACTGCTTCCTGTATTGAAGATCCCTGCCTTTCCATTGGATGGCACTCAGCAGCAGCACTCACCATATTTTGTGATCACAACGAAAAGGCTCCGTGTCACACATCGCTTCTGGTGCGTGACAATTTCTGTCAAATAAAAACATTACGGTGTGTCCTCAACCACCTTATTCACCGGATCTGGCACCGTCCGACTTCTGGCTCTTCCCCAAAGTCAAAATGATTCAGGACATCGAGGCAGCCACAACAGCACAATTAAAGACACTCAAGAAAGAGGACTTCCAGAACTGCTTCAGAAAGTGGCAAGAACAATGGGATAAGTGTGTGCTAAGTGAAAGGGAGTGTTTTGAGGGAGATTAATGGCAATGTGTCTTTTACTGTAATAAATATTTTTAAACATTTACTGTATTCTTTGATCATACCTTGTACATGGGGAAAAGACAATCTCTTCATTAAATGGTGTTGGGAAAATTGGACAGCCTTGTGCAAAAGAATGAAACTAGACCACTATCTTACACTATACACAAAAATTAACTCAGAATGGGTTAGACTTGAACATAAGACCTGAAACCATAAAACTCTTAGGAAAAAACATAAATGGTAAGCTCCTTGATAATCAGTTTTGGCAATGAGTTTTTGGATTTCACACCAAAAGGAAAGGCAACAAAAGCAAAAAGAAACAAGTGGGACTACATCAAACTAAAAAGCTGCACAGCCAAGTAAACCATCAACAAAATGAAAAGGCAAGGCACTGAGTGGGAGAAAATAATTACAAATCATATATCTGATAGAGGGTTGACATCCAAAAATATACAAGTAACTCATACAGCTTAACAGCAGAAAACCAAATAACCCAATATAAAAACGGGCAAAAGACCTAAATAGACATTTTTCCAAAGAAGACTTAGAAATGACCAACAAGTATATGAAAAGGTGCTCAACATTGCCAAACATCAGGGAAATGGAAGTCAAAACCACAAAGAGATGCTACTCACACCTGTTAGAATGGCTACTATCACAAAGATAAGAAATAGTACATGTTGGCAGTGATGTGGAGAAAAGGGAACCCTTGTGCACTGCTGGTGGGAATGTAAATTGGTGCAGCCGCCATGGAAAACAGTATGGAGTTTCCTTAAAAAATTAAAAACAGAACTAACATATGATCCAGCAATACCATTTCTGGGTGTTTTTCTGAAGAAAATGAACACACTGACTAGAAAAGATATATGAACCTCCATGTTCATTGCAACATTATTTACAATAGCCAAGATATGGACACAACTTAAGTATCCTTCAATGGATAAATGGATAAAGAAAATATCTCACACACACAAACACAGTGGAGTAATATACTAAGTGAAATAAGTCAGAGAAAGAGAAAAAGCATGTGATCTCATTTATAAATAAGTGGAATCTTAAAAAAAAAAAAAAAACGCATGCATAGGTAGAGAACAGATTGGTGGTTGCTAGTGGTGAGAGGGGCAGAGAGATGGAATCAAAAGGTACAAACTTCCGGTTATAAAATAAGTTATGGAGATGTAATGTACAGAATGGTAACTATAGTTAATAATACTATATTACTGTATTTGAAACTTGCTAAGAGGGTAAATGTTAGAAGTTCTCATCACAAGAAAAAATATTCTGTAACTGTGATGACAGATGTTAACTAGACTTACTGTGATCATTTCACAGTATATACAAATATTGAATCCTGTTGTACACCTGAAACTAATATAATGTCATCTGTCAGTTTTTTAAAAAATCCCCCCAATAGCTGGTGTGTCAAACACAAGCATTGCATCGAGCAGTGTTTCTGAAACTAGCTGTAGTAAAGGCCTAGGTTTTAAAATTTTTTATTTCTGTTTGTTACTGACCAATATGTAGTCCTGTTGTGCCTAACAAGAAAGCAGCTTACACTTCATGTGACCCACCGTGCTAGTTTGACAACACCCCAACTGGCTTATATTCTCTTTAAAAGGAGTTGACTGACCACATACTTCATTGTGGCGGCAATATCAAATTGTTCTGTTTCCAACCCTTAATCTAAGTTTCTGAACTTACTTACAGTTTGCAAGGTTGGTGCCAGCTCAAAGACCACGCTTTACTATTTCTAGTCCAGAGGAGACCTTTTTTTTGTTAAGGAAGCTAAACCATAGATGAGGAGACCTTTCTGGACACAGCATGAAATAATGATTGCTGCTAAAGAATCACAACATTAGAACGATAGTTTGGGATGAGTTCCAAGATTTTCAAATAAGAGTTTCTCTTTCTAAAAGTGAAAAGACATTTGAAGTAATTTGTTTTATTTTTGTTTGGTGGTTTTTTTGTTTTGTTTTTTTTACATACAATTTATCCACATATATAGTCAAGGGCACTTAACTGCTCAATTTTTAAATTGAAAGGAAATTTTATAGCTAAAAGCTAAAGGCACCTTCTAAAATGCAAAATCAGTATAGAACATAGAGTTAGAGAAGAGAAGATTATTAGATATACCACCCACATTATTAGATATACATCTGATACTTTAGGTGATGCTATGTAAGGATATTATTTCTTAAGTAACATATTTAAGAATTTATGAGTTGAGCTGAATAATAAGAATTGAGTCCAAAATTGCAACTTCTTTAATTATACAAACAGTGATTATTCATAGATCATTTCAATAGAACTATTGCTTACAAGAAGTTTAAAAACTACTTCAGAGACAGAAATGGACTTTTTGTCATTAAAGTATGAAAATATAATAAATAATAAGTACATTTAAATTTTTTCTTTTAATTTAGCCATAAATTTCCAGTACCAAATAAATGGCATGATACTTTGTAATTAACATTTTATGGTCTAAAGCTGTGAGGGGAAAAGTGTGTATAGATTACTTTAAAAATATGTGCTTTTCACTACAGCCTCCAACTCCTATCCCCCAAGAATAGTAAGGATATTTAAAGGCACCAAATCTTTGCTGGTTTTGTGACAAAAATCTATCCCAAAGGGACATTATTTGGCAATACAATTTAAATTTTCATATCAGCTCTTACGTTAATAGTTATATTTTGGGGTCATTACATAAAAACGTTGAATAATTTGAAAACTTACTTTTTATTTTATATTCAATATGGAGATTTATTCCCAGAGTGAGGCTTTTCTGATGCAAAATTGGAATGCTTGTGTAGTCACAACAGCTGTCCCCACACCATGTGGTATCTTCCATTACGTTACTAGAGAGATGAATTTTTGGCCCGGTGTCTCAGTAATATTGGACACACATGGTTTTAAGTGGCAAAGCAGTATGCTTACGCATTCATTTGACTTTCACAGCTACAGTTGGCTCCAGATTAGAACGAGGAGAATACATTCACACCGTGGCCACCCTCATGGCTGCTGTAGAAGCTGGATCACAGTAGGCTCTGTTGCTTCTAAAGACACAACTAACCATTGCTGAGGAATTACACATTCACCAAAGTGCCTGACAGCTGTAGGAGACAGAATAATGAATTGCTAAAAGGATTCTCTCAAAGATTTCAGATTATGGTCCTAGTTATTATCGATCTAGTTTTTTTATTATTATTAATAATAAAAATCACTGCCATGAAATAACTGTGAAACTAAAAGGAAAGACTGTCATAGCAGTTGATAATTTTTCAGGATATTAGTCCAAATACTTGATTTAAAATTTTTCCTTCCCAGAAAAAAAAGTGACACTGTACTTTTAGACTCATCCTACTAAAAAGGAGTTAAAATCAGATTGAGTCTTAATGCCCATTGTTCATATATATGCAGCTATTTGGAAAGCCACCCTATTAAAAACAGACACTATTTTAAAGAACACATTGACTCTGAAACATTGGCTTTCTATTATTGACATTTAAGACAATTTTGTTTGTTCCAAAAATGTTTGTTTTAATTAATATAGAAACAAGGTATTTGATTTAGTATGAAATTGCACTGATATGTAGTTTGAATACTATATTTCTGTGCAATGTCAACTTAATGCTCTTTTTGGTGTGACTGTACTATAAGCTTATATTTAAATTTTTGTGAACACTAGCATTTCTGAAACCAACTGGTATGTAGTTATTTAAGTTTCAGCGTTTTAGCAATAAAAAGATCCTTTCCTTAAAAACCCAGTTATGTCCCCCTAAATAATATCTGGATAATACTTTTTCCCCTAAACAAAGTGAGAACAAGCAAAAAAGAATGAAATAAATTTACACCTTCAGTGTAAATTGTTTAATTACCTGATATGGAGAATTAGATTTCTGATATTCATTAAATATCAAAGAAATTTCAACCATACCCAGTGTAGGCTACCTTTTTAAAGAAGTGAATTTATGCATGGTTCCTACGGGTTGTACTGATGAATATGTTGGAAGCTTTCAGCTTTTAGTGGATACAAAATAGAATGATTGATAAAATCCTCCCTACTATTGGCTATTATTTACTGACTCTTAAGTGGCAGGTTGTATTTATGCCAATTTATCTGCTTCAGGGAACATTCTTGATAGCAGAACAAAGTGAATAAAAGTAGTTTGCTTTGCAAATGAATGCAAATGGGCGAGCCTTTCGGAAAGCCCTTTAACAGGGGCAGTGCACTTTGATTATGAGTGAAGCTGCCATTTGGACATGGTGAAAAGAGCACGCTTGAACCATTGATTGGGGGAGACAGTAAAAAGTCAGGCAGGGCCCCGTTAAGCTTGCAGTGAGGCAGGCGGATGTCAGTGTGGTTAGAGCACAGTGGGAGAATGACAGGGAGGATTAGTGTCAGGGAGAAGCTTTGCTGTAGCTGTGGAGATAGTCCCTGGGGTCACTCACCTCTGACTGTTGTTCTGTACTGATGGTTCTGTAATGCAAACGGCCTGATGTATGCCTGTTCATTATCGGAAATGGTGATTAGAAAAGGTATTTGTCTCAAAGGTTTCCTTCTTTTTTTTCTCTTATTATTTTTTTTTAATTAAAGGAAAATAAGGTGGGCTTCCTCTATCTCTGCTGACTGCATACCAGAGTGGTTACTGCCTCTGGTAGGGAATAGTTTAGTGCTAAAATGTAAGGTAGAATAATTGTAACATGGTTGTTTGCTGTTTGATCCTAGTTTCTTTTGCTTTCCTCAGCTTTGGGTTTGACCAGGTAGTGGGTGGTGAATAAAATGCAGAAAATGTGGTTGCCTTTAGAATTTTCACCTTTGCAAAAAAAAAGATTTTGTAATATTTCAGGTATTTTATTATTCAATTTAATAATTTGATTGACTTTTAGAAGCTGTTTACTTTCTCAGCAATGAAATTTTTTGCATGGACTTGATGGTTTAAGTCTTGGTCACGAATTTCTGATTTTATTTCTGTTCCCAAGTTTTTAAAAATGCTAGCGTTTGATAAGTTAAACTTCGTGAAAATACATGATTTTTAGAATTAAATACTGTTATGGAGAAGGAACAAAAAAATATATCTTTGTCTCAGCTCTGATTCTACATCGGTGCATTTACTTGTTCACATTTTCATTTATGCTTATACTTTAAACAAAAGAAAAAAACATAATTTTTCTTAAAACTCTAAGACCTTTTATACTTTAAATGAGGCTTTTGTAACACAGTGCATCTCATAGACTTTGAGGATGGTTTCTCACCTTAATGCAAAACTGAATTGCTGTGTGTGTGTGTTTGTGTGTGTGTGTGTTCAAAAGCCTGGCTTTGCAATATTTATGCTTATTTGGTATACATAGGAAAATTTAAAAGGCTGCTGGAGCTTTGCATTCTAATATTAAATATGCAACTCAAACCTCTAAACTATTAGATACATTGTAATAGTATTGTTTTTGCAGAACGCCTATTGCCAATAAGTTATTTCACAAGCTTATTAAATGTATTAGCAAACATTCTGTAAAGTATCTTTTCTTTCCTTTAATGTTTTGCAGGCACCTGAATGGACAGAAGAGGACTTCAGCCAGCTGACAAGAAGTATGGTTAAGTTCCCAGGAGGGACCCCAGGTCGATGGGAAAAGATTGCCCACGAATTGGGTCGATCGGTGACAGATGTGAGTTCACTCAGATTTGCATTGTATGGAGAGTGACAAACCAGAACAAGCCAACTATGTAGAAGGCAGACATAGATGCCTCCAACATTATCTTCGGAGAAAGGCAACAATCCTTTTAGGACCTGGAAGTGAACCATTAACGAAATAAGCAAGAAGCAGATGTCAGCCAGTCCCCTGGTCCACAATTAACAGCTGTTTGAGGAAGTCTAGTGTTTAGAGACTTAAGCTACTGTAACTTAATCACAGAAAAACAATGCTAGTTTTTGTGTTTAGAGTGACCCCTTTAGCTGGGGAAAAAATAGTTCTCAGACTGATCAGAATTAGAGAAGTTATATTTCAGCTGGATCTTTTTAACATTGAATTACACAGATTGCTATAGGTATTTAGACAGGTGGTTTGCATTAATTAAATAAGCAGTATTCCTATAATGTTTGCTTTTATTTCAAGGATGATACCTACCATCTACACACACACACACACACACACACACACACACACACAATGACCAGCCATACCTAACATTTACAAAACAAAGTGTTTACCTGAAAAGCTTTAGATTTAACACTTTGGGTGCTTTTATTTAGGAAATTTAGGGCAGAAAATCTCATAAAAGCACCTACATGTACTACTCAGTAAATGTTTACTTGAAATTGAGATAAATCCTTATTTTCATCAGTATGGTCTTTAGTTTCATAAATGACGGTAAATATTCTTTACTAAATAAATACTTTACTGAATTTACTTTAAATAAATCCTATAGATCTAAAATATTTAAGGGGTTACTGAAAGCAAAGATTCAAATCTCTATTCTATTAGTATACCTTTGGATCTTTCTTGTTAATGAACAATTTTAAAACCCTAAAAAATGATTAATAAGCACAACTACCAAAAAAACTTGTTACATAAAAATGCTATGTTATTTTTCATAGTAAACGTCGACTTCTTAATTTAGAAACAAATTTACATTTTTTTAAAAACAGGAACTGCTTTGAGAATTTTAAATCATATATGAATGTTTTTAATATATAGATCTTTTTTAAATTACACTTAAGAGACTAGTATTTGAATTTTTATATGTTGTTTTGCATTATTTTGGCTTCAGAGTTAAAGTCTGATCATATAGAAAAATAGCTCTTGTATTTTGTAATTTTTTTGGGGTGGGGGCGATGTTTCATGAGGAGACCAATTATCTTAGGTGACTGGAAATAAGGATATGTTTTAAGTACTATGTCCTTCTAATTATACAACTATGTACTGTTTATATAATGATTAACAAAAATTAGAATAACTTTTAGAAAGTTATAAAACAAACTGGTTTAATAGGGCCCCCACATTTTTAATTCAGTAGCCTGATGAGAAAAAATAGTTCATAATTTAGTGTGTCCTTTGAAGACAGTGCTGCCTTTAACTTTTTAAACAATATTTCTGAGAAATTACACTTAATAATGCCAAAGGCAGGTAGGAAATTGAATAGAGCAACATTTTACATTAATTTGCTGTCATTAAAATCCAGCTAAATTTTTAATCTATATTTTTAAGAGGAGAGAGATGAAAATTTAAATGCTAAGAATATACATGATGTAAACAGCACAGCCTTAAGATGGCTAGTTAGTAGCATAGATCTAGAAAATCTATACATAATTTACAAGAGTAGTCTTAGTGCAGTCTTGTGTAGGCAGACATCTCTTCAGACGTTTGCAAATTCATTCCATATGTTTCCATTTTTTTTCCTCTAGAAACTGCCATAGCGTTTTCTCTTTCCCAAAACCGAAGAGACTGATTCCATGTCTGTAATATATATTTTTTCCTCTTACCATGGAAGTAGCAAGCATGACATTTTGAGACTTTTTTCCCCGCTCCCAGTATTAGTTCTATTTTCGTAATACCAACAGTACCTTGGAAATCAATATTTAGTATACCTAAACTTTTTTGGCACCAAAAATGCCATTGTAACTTTTCTTCTATGGCAGTATGTATGTATATAGACTCACACTGTATTTTCATTCTGTGAGCATCATCTCCACAGCTGGCCTGTACATTTCATTTTAGTAAACACGCACGCGCGCGCCTGTAAATTACTCTCTGTATAAGCGAGCAGGTGTCTGAGGACTTAGATACTCATTTTAGTGAACACACAGTAAATTACATTGAAGCAGCTGAAATGGTTCCTTTACTAGAATGTTAAGTGAAGGTTAACCACACTTTAGAAGATCACTTATACTACTTTTTGGCTTTGGTGTTAATTAGATTTGTTTTCATTAAGTATTTGATTATGAAAAAGAAAGCAAGTTCAGTTTGCTGTCATTGGAACCTCTGCATACTGACCTGGTCACCTGTACCAGTTCTCTCAACTCTGTACATCTGTTCTTTGACCCGTTTTCCTTGCTACATTTTAGCTTCAGGCTTAGTTCTCTTCCCTTCAAGAAATAATTGACCTTTTGAGGGGAGGGCTGAGACTGTGGCCCTGGTGGGATCTTTATATTCTTGATTTAGGTTGACAGACACAGTGAAAAACCCATTTTATTCCTCAATTAAGGAAGGCGTTTTCAGTGTATTCATCATCATAATTAATGAGTTAAATTGAATTCTACTCTGGATTCTACTCTGGATAAATACAAGTAATGTTATTAGCTTTGCAAAAAAATTAATACAAAGTATATTTTAACTCAGAGATACCTAAGCTGTAAGACCTACTTTACCATGGAATAAGTATTTTAAATGTTAATATATGCCTCTCAGCAAAAAACTTGGATAACCACAAAGGACACTCAAATTGTAAAAACAACAGAGGAAACAAAAACTATCTGGCATGTAAGACCAACTTTAATGTGATTATTAACTGCAGGTTTTCTAAATTAAGGTCAGGGAGCCTCAGATTTCTTGCTTGTGAAGTAGTATCATTCTCTAGCCTGAAAGGATGTAAACTGATTCTGCTTCTCTCCGTGGTCACTAATCTCTTAGGTTCTGGTTGTGATAACAGACTGATTGGAGATTTTCTGCCTGCTTTGGAAAAGGCCCAGGTAGGCAGCAAAACAAAAGACAGGTGGATAGATTTAAACAGACTTTTATAATTAGCTTAGTGCCACAGTGAGAGTTAAGAAGTGTGTAGTTAGATAAGCGTCCCCATATGAGAATGAAGAGGAGGAGGGAAAATAATAAAATTCCCATTTTATATAGCTACAATAAGGAGATAAAGGAGATGCCTCTTTATGGGAATTTATATATTGTTATGGCAGTTTCAAAAATATGTGATTTTCAATAGAAAATACACTTTATGGTTTATCAGTGAACTAAATATATGGTAATTATTTGGGCAAATACATTATTGCTATTACTTTTAGGGTCAGACTAGTCCTACATAGGTTGGAAAGACAACAAGGACTTCTTCCTCACTACCTCCTAACCGGGCTTCCTTCCACAGCAGAGCTCCTGATCTGGGCCTGATCTCGCACTCCTCTCAGGAACTTTGAGGATATGTAAATTTTAGAAAGGAAAATGGGTCCTATGTTCCATTCTTCTTGCTAGACGAGTCATAGCTAATCTAATAAGCAATTTTCAATATATTAATATAAAATAATATGTTACCACACACACGCACACACACTTGTATTTTAATAGTAGTCTTCAGGTTCATTCTTACCCCAAGTATATGAATGATTGGTGTAAGAATTTCAGGCGACTTGATTGCTGGTTGAAGGAAAGAGAAGGCAGAGCGTTATGTTGAAGTAGGAGCTTTTGGTGTCCATTGGGAGACTACACAACTGCTTCATCTGCCTTTCGGCCTGGTTAGAGTTTTGCTGTATATTATATGATTTTTGGTCCAGAGGTTTATAGATTTGCCTTCCATGTCACCATATCTGTCTCAGCATTGAGCAAAATCACACATAGGACAGGATTATAAACAATATATTCATTATATGGGAGTAACATTGCAAAGTCAGTTAAGAAATCAAACCAACATTTTTATGTTTACTTGCTTTAATGATAATATTGATTATTCCATCATTCATTTTCATAGTATTATACACTTTTCAAAACATTTAAATATACGTTATTTTACTTGATCCTCATAATAGCATTCTGTGGTAGATTAGGCCACCATTATTTGCCCCCATTTTACAGTTGAGTAAACTGCTGTTAAGATATTTGTTCAAGGTGACACAACTACTAGTGGGGTGGGACAACACCAGATATTTTGATTCCTCATCTAATGTGTTCTTACCACTATTTAATACTATTTTATTGCTGTGTGTATGAAAAACACTTGAAATGTGTCTAGAGACTTAATCAGTAGAACTTTGTTGGTAAAATTATCAGAGCAAAAAATAAAAAGAAACTTTAAAATATACACTCAAGTAAAAAAAATTTCTAATCAACCACAATAAAAATGAATTCTATGAACATTTTGTTATATATCATACTAGAGTTTAGCCTTCTTATAGAGGCATTATGGCTGTTCATGATTTTAACAGTATTAATCTGTATGCTGACCTTTTCACTTTGCTGTGAAACGTGAGCTTCTTTCCATGACAATAAGATGCACATCATTTTTTCAAACACATAATACTCCATTTGTTGTAGTAGAATTAAGGAGCATCCTGATTGTCATTTAAATTGCTTGCTTTTTTTGCTGTTTTCTGGGATGTCTTTGGGGGTTTTTTTGAGGGGGGCGGTGTTATTCATTTTTCCACTTCTGTTTCCTTACCTTGTATTCCTAGAAGTAGAGCTGCTTGGTTCTAGAATATGGATGTTTTCAGAACCTTCGATGTCTCTAAAACTGGCCACCAGACAGGTTATAACAATAGATTACAATGCCACTGGCAGTATATAAGAGAGGCCACTTCTTCATAATCACGTAAACACTGAACGTTATTTTTTTGTTTTTCATCATTTCCTCAAATGAGTGAAAAGTGCTATAGCACTGATTTTTGCAACTTGCCTTCTTACTTATTGGTCTTATTTGAAATAGAGTTTGTGTTAATTCACTAGAATTTTAGGATAGGCAATCCTATCTTCTGCAAATAATACTTTGCGTTTTCTTTGTCTTATTTTGTTATCTTATTTGATTGCGTTAGCCAGCAATTCCAGAGAAATGTTGTATTACAGTAATAGTAATTAGTATCGACTTTTTTTGCTCAATATCTTAATAAGAAAACCTAATGTTTGCCATTAATTTTAATATTAGTCATTAACATAAAATATAATAAGGATATTTTATTCCGTTTAATTTTTCCAATTCTAATTTATTACAGTTGTGTTCAGGAACAGGTGTGAAATACTATGAAAGGTTTTTTTGTTTGTTTTTTTTTTAAACATCTCCTGACATGTTCATAAAATTTTTCTCATATCACCTAGGGAGGATGAATATATTATCAAGGTCCCTTCTTTATATTTTCAAGTTAAAATTTACTTGGTCATATAATATTATTCTAATAAATACCTGGCCTTGATCTGTGAATTTATTTAGGAAGTTTTCCAGGTAGGAACACCTGATACCAATTTGTTACATTTATATATGTAACAATATTGTAGAATTTTTAGTGTTTTATTAGTTGGATGTGTGTGATTTTGTTCAATGCTGAGCTGGATATGGGGACATGGAATGCCAATCTAGAAACGTCTGGCCCAGAAATCATAAAATATACAGCAAAACTAACCAGACCAATGGATACATTAAACAGTTATATAGTTTCCCCTTATGGACACCAAAAGTTCCTACTAAAATGAAGTAGAAGAATTGAAAATTATCAGGAAAATTTTTCTAGAGAACAGAATGAAAAGACAAGTAATTTCAAAATGTTACAGAAAAGATATGGCATACAGGGAATCAGTCCAAGAGGTCCGAATCTGATTTAAGAATTCCATTGAGAGAGAGAGAGAGAAAAAAAAACAGACGCAAGAACATTATTCAGTAAATAATAATACAATGAAGTTTTCCAGGTAGGAACACCTGATACCAATTTGTAAGAGCCTTCCCAAGTTAAGTAGGATACATGGAAAAGATCCCAGGAAAATGTATGAACACCGAGACTACATATATCTTTAAAGCTTCTAGGAAGAAGAAACGTCCAAAGTTAGGCAAATCAGATTGCTTAGCAACATGAGATTCTGAGAGAGAAGGGAAACAATGCCCTCAGAGCTCTGAGGGGAAATGGTTCTGAATCAAGAACAGACCAAGTGTGATGGTAAATCCGTGGGGCAAGGATTCATGTCTTTCATGGAAAGTTTCCTGAGATTATACTCCAGCAAAAACGAGTAATAAATCAAAAAAGAGGAAGACCTGGAACCCAAGGAATATTGGAGCCAACCCGATGAGCAGAACCCCAGGACCCCACAGTGACACAGCACACCAGCAGCATCAGAAGTCCACATCGGAGGCCGAGAATGAGAGGCTGGGATAACAATCCTGGGAGAAAAAGAGATTTTATAGACTAGATAGTATGGCTAAGAACTTGGGAAATTTTATATATATATATATAAATGGGGAGGGAAAGGCAACTGGAAACTCCACGAGCAGAAAACCATACAAACAAAGGCATAGTCCAAATTTAAGTATACTAAAAAGTGGAGTGATAGAGCAAAAGAATTTGATAGAACATTCTCCTTTGAGTGACACAAGAAGTGTAATCACAGCATATTACCTGTCTCTACAGTGAGTAATATTCACTAGATCATATTTACATGGCTTTTCCTATTTTAAACATGTTTTATATATATATATATATATATATATATATATATATATATATATATATGCGTGTGTGTGTGTGTGTACTTACAGAAGGTTTTTCAATTTTTAAAATCAACAAATGTGAAAGACAATGGCACATTGGCTACCAAAATATGTCCTTCCCTTACCTAGTAATGGATTTGTATTCAGGCATGTATTTGCCCAGTAACACTGCGCTCCCAAGCCCCGCCAACTCCGCTTTAGCTAGGGTACTAATTTATTCTCAGAGGAACATCATTGAAGTAACGTATGTTCATAGGAGCTCTTACTCACTTTTACCATCCATTGAGCTGAATATCAATTTGTCTGCAACTAAGCTGCAACTGTGAAGGCAAAGACATTGCCCAAAGGGATGGTGGAGAAGCATGACGGAAAGAACCTGAATACATGGAGTCAAAGAAAAACTAGATGGTTACAAGTGCTATGAAGAAAAAGCAGAATAACAAGTTAGAAACTGAAGAAGTTGGAATTTACAACAGGGTTCTGAGAAGAGTCCTCTCTGAGAGGTAATATTCAAGCGGGGACACAAAGCAAGTGAGGATTCCAGGTAGAGGACAGAGCCCTTACTGAGGCTTTGAGGTAACAGCATGTTTGGGGTGTGCAGAGTCCGGCAAAGAGGTCCATAGGACTGACAAGGAGTGAGTAGGAGGGGGTTACAGGTGAGACCAAAGGTGGTGCAGGACCAGCCCATGTAGGACCTCACTGACCAAGGCAAAGATTTTGGATTTTATTCTGAGTGAGGTGGGAAAGCTTTGGGGGATTTGGAGCAAAGGAGTGCGTGGTCGAAGAGCCCTCCTGACTGCTCTGGGGAGAAGGTGGTGTGGCCAGCGAAGGGGAGGCAGGAAGACAGGCCAAGTAAGAGGCCATTTCAGTTATCTACGCAAAAAGCAATGGTAATTTGGACCTCGGTTATTGGTAGAACTGGGAAAAAGAGGTTGGATTCAGGATATAATAAGCCAAAAGCCTGTTATTTTATGTAGTAACCATCAGAAGAACTGTGAACAGACATGAGTGCCTCTGGGTACATTGCTTTTCATCATAAGCCCTTGTTGTATACTATTTTTTCTTTTTTATTGTTTTTGTAAGTGTATTACCTTGATTTTAAAAACTACTTTTAAAATTTTAAAGAAACAAGACATTTTACTTTTAATATCTTCCCATGTCAGCATATATAGGCTTACTTCATTCTTTTTAAATTTATTATAAAAGCTTCATCGATTTATAGAAACAGAAAATACAATTGTAAGATTTGTATGGAACCATAAAAGATTCCAAATAACCAAAACAATTTTGAGAAAGAAGAGAAAAGCCTGATTTCCAGATATATTACAAAGCTACAGTTATCAAAACAGTATGTTACTGACATAAAGAAGACAAATAGACAATGGAACAGAATAGAGCCCAGAAATAAACCCATACATATACAGTCAACTGATCTTCAACAAGGGTACCAAAAATACACAGTGGGGAAAGGATATCCTTGTCTCTTCAACAAACGGTGCTGGGAAAACTGAATATCCACATGCAAAAGCATGAAATTGGACTTTTATACCATACAAAAAAATCAACTCAAAATTTCATAAGACCTGAAACTAAAACTCCTGGAAGGAAATAAGAGAAAATCTTCATGACATTGACCTTAGCAATGATTTCATTGATAATGCCACCATAAGCACAGGCAGCAAAAACAAAACTAAACAAAATTCAAGCTAAAAAAACTTCTGCGCACCAAAGGAAACAGTTAACAAAGTCAAAAGATAACCTACAGAATGGGAGAAAATATTTGCCACCCATATAACCGACAAAGAATTAATCTCCTGAATACAAGGTCTGACAATTCGTGAACTTGTCGCAATGACACTGCTAACCTTTTTTGATATCAGATGGATTATTCATTATGAAATTGTACCAACTGGACAAACAGTTAACCAAGTTTACTATTTGCAAGTGCTGAAAAGGCTGCATGAAAAAGTTAGACAACCTGAACTTTTTGCCAACAATTCATGTCTCTTGCATCACAACAATGCACCAGCTCACATGGCTCTGTCTATGAAGGGGTTTTTAGCCAGTAAACAAATAACTGCAGTGGAACACCCTCCCTACTCACCTGATCTGGCCCCCAATGACTTCTTTCTTTACCAAAAATAAAGGAAATATTGAAAGGAAGACATTTTAATGACATTCAGGACATCAAGAGTAATACGACGACAGCTCTGACAGCCATTCCAGAAGAAGAGTTCCAAAATTGTTTTGAAGGGTGGAGTAGGCATTGGTGTCAGTGCATAGCTTCCAAAGGGGGATACTTTGAAGGTGACTGTAGTGATATTCAGCAGTGAGGTATGTAGCACTTTTTCTAGGATGAGTTTGCGAACTTAATTGTCTGACCTCGTATATAAGGAACTCCTAAAACTTAGCACCCCTCCCCCCAAAAAAAAGATTAAAAAATAGCCAACACGTATATGAAAAGATGCTCAACATCACTAATTATCAGGAAAATGCAAATCAAAACCACTATGAGATAACATCACACGTGTCAGGATGGCAATTATCAAAAAACAAAGGATATTGTCATGTTGGCAAAGATGTGCTGAAATTGGAACCCCTGCACATTGTAGGTGGGAATGTAAAATGATTCAGTCGTTGTGGAAAACAGTATGAAGGTTCCTCCAAAAATTAAAAGTAGAATTACTATATGACTCAGCAATCCCACTTATGGCTATATAGCCAAAAGAAGTGAAATCAGAATCTCTAAGAGATGTCTGCACCCCCATGTTCATTGTAGCATTATTCACAATAGTCAAAATGTGGGTGCACCCACATGTCCTTCGAAAGATGAATGCAATAGTTTAGTGGTTGCCAGAGGGTAAGGGGGCGGGGGGTGGGGGGTGGGAGATGAGGGTAAGGGGGATCGAATATATGGTGATGGAAGGAGAACTGACTCTGGGTGATGAACACACAATGGGATTTATAGATGATGTAATACAGAATTGTACACCTGAAATCTATGTAATTTTACTAACAATTGTCACCCCAATAAATTTAATTAAAAAAAAAAAAAAGAAAGATGAATGCATAAAAGAAATGTGTGTGTATGTGTGTGTGTGTGAGATGTGATTTAAAAAATACAGTGAATTTTTAATTCTAAAAAATTTATTACAGTAAAAGACACATTGCCATTAATCCCCCTCAAAATACCCCCCCTCACTTCAAACACACATCCCATCGTTCTTGCCACTTTCTGAAGCAGTTCTGGACGTCCTCTTTCGTGAGTGTCTTTAGTTGCACTGTCGTGGATGCCTCTGTGTCCTGAATAGATTCAAAAAGTTTACCTTTCATGGTCATTTTGACTTTGAGGAAGAGTCAAAAGTTGCACAGTGCCAGATCCGGTGAATAAGGTGAATGAGGACACACAGTAATGTTTTTATTTGACAAAAATTGCTGTACCAGAAGCGATGTGTGACGGAGCCTTTCCATTGTGATCACAAAATACGGTGAATGCTGCTATCGAGTGCCATCCAACAGGAAAGCAGGGATTTTCAATATGGGAAGCCACACAGGGAAGTGGCACGTCGAACCTTAATAACTGTATGACAATTTCAACTTGGTGCAGTCAGTTGGGTGTGAGCTACGGTTGAGAGAAGGCGTGTTTTAAAGTGTGCTGTAAATCATCCTCCATCATGAAAATGCTCTGTTTCACACATCACTTTTTATATTCAATTTCTGTCAAATAAAAACATTACAGTGTGTCCTCATCCACCTTATTCACTGGATCTGGCACCATGTGACTTCTGGCTCTTTCCCAAAGTCAAAATGATTCAGGACATGGAGGCAGCCACAGCAGCACAACTAAAGACACTTACAAAAAGAGGACTTCCAGAACTGCTTCAGAAAGTGGGAAGAACGATGGGGCAAGTGTGTTTGAAGCAATGGGGAAGTATTCTGAGGGGATTAATGGCAATGTGTCTTTTACTGTAATAAAACTTTTTTTTTATTTAAACATTCATTGTATTGTTTGATCAAACCTCATATAATGGATTATTACTCAGCCATAAAAAGTAACAAAATTCTGCAATATGTGACAACATGGATGAATGCTGAGATCATAAGTGAAATAAGCCAGTTACAGAAGGACAAATACTGCACGATTCCATTTATGAGGTCTCTAAAATAGTCAAACTGAATAGAAGCAAAAAGTAGAATGGTGGTTGCCAGGGGCTGAGGAGTGGGGAGGATGGAGAGTTGCTGTTCAAAGGGTATAACATTTCAGTTATGCAAGATGAGTTCTAGAGATCTGCTGTACCACCCTGTACTTATAATTAACCATATTGTTGAGAGTAGATCTCATGTTATCTGTTCTTACCAAGAAAAAAAAAAGAAAGAAAAACTTTAAGATATAATTTTCGTAGCATAAAATTTACCTATTGTGAGTGTACAATTCAATGATTTTTAGTAAATTTGTATAGTGTGCAATCACAGTCCAGTTTTAAACATTTTTCATCATCCAAAAAGTTTCCTCAACCAAATTTTCAGTCTTTCCCCACTGCCATTCTCCTAACTCAGGCAATCACTGACCTGTTCTGTATATATACAAGCCTTTTCTGAAAATTGCAGATAAATAGAATTATACAATATTTATTATTTGGCATCTGGCGTCTTTCACTCAGCAAATGTTTGAAGTTCATCCATGTTGTGGCACGTATCAATAGTCCATTTCTTTTTATTGTTCAATTGTATGGATAATACCAAATTCCGTTTATCCATTCTCTAGGAGTTGGTCATTTGGATTTTTCCCATTTTTTTGGCTATTATGAGTAATGCTGTCATGAATATTAATATACAAGTCTTTGTATGGATGTTTGTTTTTATTTCCCTTGGGTAAATTCCTAGAAGTGGAACTGTTAGGTTATATATAGTAAGTTGATGTTTGACTGTTTAAGAAACTGCCGAACTATTTTTCAAAGTGGCTGTACCATTTTACCTTCTTACCAATAATACATGATGGTTCCAGTTTCTCCATATCTTCACCAACACTTGTGTTTTTCTTGTTAAGATCAAGTTCATTTTTTTTTTGCATATGGATATCCAGTTGTCTTAAAACCATTTGTTAATAGGCTATCCTTTCTGCCATTGAATTGTCTTGGTACTTTTGTTGGAAATCATTTGGCCATAATGTAAGGGTTATTTATGTGTGCTCAGTTCTAGTCGACTGATGTGTATGCCTATCCTGATGACACCACACTGTCCCGATTACTGTGGCTGTATGGTAAATTTTGAAATTGAACAGTAAAATCCTTCCAACTTTGTTCTTTTATAGAATGATTTGGGCTGTCTAGGTCCTTTATATTTCCTTATAAATTTTAGGATCAGTTTATCAATTTCTACAAAAGACATTTTTATTGGGTATTGCACTGAATACATAGATCAGTTTGGGGAGAATTGCCATGTTGCATGTTATGTGTCCAAATCCATGAACATGTGGTATCTCGCCATTTATTTAGAACTTCTTTAATTGCTATCTGTATTGTATTTTCAATGTATATGTCTGGAGCTTCTGTTAAACTATTGTTAGTATCAATCTTTTTAAGGCTGTGAAAGAATTGTTTTCTTAATTGCACTTTCAGATTGTTAATTGATAATATGTAGAAATAGAATAGATTTTTGTATGTTAGTCTTGTATCCTGTGACCTTGCTAAATGTTAATAGTTTAATAGTTATGTGGGTACAGAATTCATCATTAGGTCTGGAATGGATTTTCAGGAGATTCATAGGTGGGAAGTCTGGAGGCACACAAACCTTTGATGCTGTGCCTGAAATCACATAGTGAACAACTTACGTTACATCCTAAAATTGTTTTCCCCATCCTTGTCATACTGTTTGACCCAGATGTCAGATGGACCTTCCTTGCCTCTCAGAGATCTAGAACTAATTGTCTACGACCACCAATGATTCCACTTCCTGTGACAAACATCTTCCCAGTATCTGTGTTAATTCCCAAGGTTTATACTCTTCTTCCCCCACATGCCTGCATCTTAGTATGCCCTATGTGTACTGTGTTATAGTGAGTTTCTCAGAAAGAATCCACTCATACAAAAAGCATTAATGAGCAGGGTGGGTATAGATTAACTGGAGTGTGAAGCTTACCCAGTGATCAACATTCCTAGTGATTTTGTAGGGGAAATGGAGGAATGCCTTATAACAAGCAGCTTAATGCATACCAGCCGTTACTGTCACCAGCCAGTGCCCTCTTAGTCATGCCATCCCCGTTGCTTTTCTCCTTTATCCTTTTCCCCTTTCTGTCCCTCCTCCTCTGTCTTGCATTTTCCCCTCACTTTCTGTCTTCCAGTGTAACCCTCAGCCTATGCTCCAGTTCACACATCTGTGAGGCAGAATAGTTGCTCTTTCCTCTGAAGTCTAGGTGGCAGTTGACACATAGGCCCAGGAGGGTGGTGGGAGCATTATAACCTCTACTTGAAACACTTGCCAGACTATCCCTTCAACAAAGACAGCTTTATTGCTCAGAGGAATTCTAGAGCCATTTATTAATATTTTTGCCTGCTTATATTCCCCTGTTCAAGGCCCTTGTCCTCCACTTGTCATCTTCTTCAGAGGACACAGCTTAAGGAAGAGCAAATAGAATAGTGGAGAGGAACAAGGTATCTACTTAGCCTGCTGGATCCTTTGAACCCTTGCAAATCAGTAGGGGCACAGATATGGAGAGATCTAGCTGACACCCATTGGGGAAACTGAAGTACAAGGGCTTGAATCTTTAATAAATTCCCCCAGTGGATGATTGGCAATGACTCAGGTAAAGTAGTATAGAATTGTCCTTCTTGAGAGGCGAGGCCAAACTCCCAAACTGTCAATACACAAACCTGTTTTGGATCGTTCCTTCCTTCCTTTAGCTAATATTGATTTAGAATTAAAAGATTTTTTAAAGCAATAAACAATGATTTTCTTTCTTATCAGCATAGTCTAAATTAATTTGAAATCTCTTGAACAAGTATGCAAGGAAATAACCAGATTGGAAGCTCCTTGAGGTGGATAGGACTAGACCTATGATTACACCACTGTTCTCAGTACCGTGGTGCATGGAGTCAGTACTTAATACATTTTTGGTAATTGATATGAAGTGAAAGACATTTCAGTAATAATGTCTAATCCAATGAATCACAGAATATTTAAACTGAGCATTTTTTTGTTTTATGCACAAAGAAGAAAAATAGAAAGACAACAGAATTTAAAAGAAAACCTGGTTTTGGTGTCCTCACGCTACCATTTATGGGCTGGAATGATTTTCAGGTCCCCAAATCCCTCGGAGCAGCAGTTTTTTCATCTGTGATATCAATTTCACACAATAGTCGGGCAACAAAATGTGATAACATCATGCAAATACTTTGTTAACATGAATCTTTAAACAATTGCTAAGTCACTATATATAATAATCACTTATTGCAGATGTGAATTCTAGAAAGAGATAAAGGATTTGTTCAAGGCTGCAAAGCTAGCTAATGATAGAGTCAGATTATCTGGAGTAGAGCCCAGATTATCTGACTCTTATTAAAATGACATTGCCCTCTTGGTTTAGCAGAAAGTTGATTTTGAACCCTGCATATAGGGCAGCACCATTCTGTGTTTGCATACTTGATCAAATAATATCTTTAAAGTGAAGTATCTTGTTTTTCTGCGGTGCTGGCCAAGGAGGCTGAATTGGAGAGCGACGTATTTAATGTCGCAAGACACTGGCCAGTTAATGTAGCTATACTCCTGAGCAGCTGTATAAGCAGTTGCTCTCCCATATATCCTTTGGCTATTTGAAGCACAGAAATAGTCAAGGTCTGATTAAACTCTTAATGAACACTTGAACAAGTCTTCTTTAGTGACTCATTCAAGCAAAGCACACTTGCAGATTACATGAAAGCTTTTCTTTATTATATATCTTCCATTTAACATTCTTAATGTATTTTTTCTGGACCCTAGTTAGTGTCCTGTATTACTAATACATATACTGAGTTTGTAATTTGTACTCACTCATTAGAACCCTGTATGTTAACCCAAGAAGACAGTATTTACATTAAAGGCTAGATCTAATTTGCTAGTTACAATCACATGCAATTTGAATACTATGGATGATTGTATCCATGAAGGAAGTGGTAAAAACTCACATTATAATCTGTGGTCTGGTAATAGCATTATGTTATTACTCTTATAGCAGCATTATTTTATTACTCGTATTTGTTTAACTCCTTCTTAGTGATGTACAGCTTAGAGATGCAGCAAGTCAATAGACTGGTGAGCCTTGAGCAGATGCTAATAATCGTTAATGTAATTTAAAATTCCTTCTTTGTGCTACAAATTATGGGAAACCATTTTAAAAAGAGGAAGATGGGTAAATACATGTTGGATTGTTACAGTATCTCGCTGATGGACTAACAGTATCTGCAGGACTACACTATTATCTGTTGGCAGAAGTATTTTCTCCCACTAAATGGCCAACTAAATTACTGATACGGGTAATCAGGAAGTTAGTGGAAGGCCCTCTTTAAATGATTAAGAGGAACACCATTCTTGCCGTGTTTCCCGGAAAATAAGACCAGGTCTTATACCGTATTTTCCCAAAAATAAGACTGGGTCTTATATTAATTTTTGCTCCAAAAGACGCATTAAGGCGTATTTTCAGGGGATGTCTTATTTTTTCATGCACAACAATCCACATTTATTCAAATACAGTCATGTCATCTTTTTCTGGAACATCGTCATAACGTACTAAATTCGTCCATCTGTCTGATGATCTTAACGGGGGCTTATTTTCCAGGTAGGTCTTATTTTCAGGGAAACACGGTACTTCTTGTATTTTTCTATCCAGACTGAGAACCCAGAGAAAACTTTGAAAGATGCTGAAGAAATGATAAGAATGAACAGCACTGCTTTCTACTAGTTGGAAAGTTTTCAGGTGGTTTATTTAATGTTCAGGTAACAGAGTGCTCTTTATATTTAAAACCTATTGTAGTTCTCAGTTATGTGAGTGCTAAATTCAAACAGAAAGTTGGCCAAAATAAATACACATGAATGAAAATAATGAACTTCACAGTTACATAATTTTTATTATAAAAGTAACACTTATCATCAAGCCAGGCAGAATTTGAAACATATGACTTGAGGTCATCACTAGTAGCCAACATTTATTTTCTGAGTTATCTGAGGATGCCAGGACTATGAAAATATACTTCATATAGCTCACAAAATTGGAAAATTCCTCTGTATATTGAGTAGAAATGTGCCACCATGTAACTGTCCACTGGTCTTAACACCATATGGAATATAATTTTCATTTTTCTAATTTAATATTCTGTTACTTTCATCAGTGTTTTCACTAGAGGAATGAAACCTATTTTAGATTTTTTTCATTCACTCAGCCCTAACCCATATGTCCCAGACTAAATCATATGGTCCCTATTTCATTAGTTTTAAAGATAAAATTACACATGACTGTATTAAGAGGAATTATAAAGTGTTTTCTGCTTTGAATCTGAGCATGATGAAACAAATATCCCCACAATTCTACAATCCATGTGAGTGTTAATACACATGTGGATCCAGTGTTATCCAAAAGCCCACCCAAGGTGGAAACCCGTGACATTACTGGTTTAGGTACTGAAGAAGAAGAAAAGCCTCAACTATATGAGACCTGTGTAGGAATATGTCTTCTCCCTACAAGCAGTTAGGGGGGAAAAATTTTTTTTTTTTTTACTGTCATTGTACTTATTATGTACTGGACATAATTGTTTGTGTTGTTTTTATATGACCAGCACCACAGTAGGTTTGTTTACACCAGCAGCAGCATCACAAACATCAGTAATGTGTTGCAATACGACTTTATGACGGCAACAATGTCACTATGCAAAAGGAATTTTTCAGCTACATTACAATCTTAGGGGTCACCACTGTATGTTGTCAGTTGTTGACTGAAACATCATTATGCATCACATGACTGTATGTCAACTTACAGAACTGTTACTAAGTCCAAGAGGTTGGTACCATATAAGGGGAAAAAATCTTAAATGTAGCTTGTCATAAAGTTACATTGTCTTCTTAATGTAACTTCTGCAATTGAACATAATATAAAAACAGAAAGAGAAGCTGAAAAATTCATTATGGAACATGTGAGAAAAATAACACTAAACATTTCAAGAGTAAATTGGCACCCATGTTACCGAAGTCATCTAGATCTATAGAGAGATAAAGATTTGATAATGACCTTGTCATCTGTGTTTGCAGATGACATGATATTTTATACAAAAAAAACTTAGAGTCAGAAAAAAAAAATAAGACCTGTTAGAACTTATAACTATTTCAGTAAATTTGCAGAATAAAAAAATCAATACACAAAAATAAGTTGTGCTTCCATACACCAACAAAGGACTATCAGAAATTAAGAAAACAATCCCATTTACAAGAGCATCGAAAAGAATAAAATACTTAGGAATAAATTTAACCAAGAAAGTGAAAGATCTGCTTGCTAAAAACTATGACATTGATGAAAGAAATTGAAGAGGAAACAAATAAATGGAAAGATAATCCACGTTCATGGATTGGAAGAATTAATATTGTTAAAATATCTATACCTACTTACCCAAGTGATCTACTGATTCAATGCAAACCCTATCAAAATTCCAATGGCATTTTTCACAGAAAAAGAACAAACAATCCTAAAATTAGTGTGGAACCAAGAATGATCCCAAACAGCCAAAGCAATCTTGAAAAAGAACAAAGCTGGAAGCATCATGCACCTTGGTTTTAAAATATATGACAAAACTATATTAACCAGTATGGTATTGGCATGGTAACAGACACACAGATCAATGGAACAGAATACAAAGCCAGGAAATAAACCCAGGCACATATGGTCAATTAATGCATGACAAAGGAGCCAAGAATATACAATGAGGAATAGGCAACCTCTTCATTAAGTGGTATTGAAAAGATTGCACAGCCACATGCAAAGGAGTGAAACTACAGCACTCCCTTACACCATACACAAAAATTAACTCAAAATGGATTAAAGATTTGAATGTGAGACCTGGAACCATACAACTCCTAAAAGAAAATGTAAGTGGTAAGCCCCTTGACATCAGTCTTGGCAGTGATTTTTTTCTATTTGACACCAAAACAAGGCAATAAAAGCAAAAATAAACAAATAGGACTACATCATATTGAAAAGCTCTGCACCGCAAAAGAATGTCAACAAAATGAAAAGGCAACTTATGGAGTAGGGGGAAAATTGCAAACCACATATTCAGTAAGGGATTGATACCCAAAATATATAAGGAATTCCTACAACTCAATAACCCCCAAAGACTTTTTTTTAACAGCGAAAGAACTAAATAGATGTTTTTCCAAAGAAGATTTGCAAATGGAAAATAGGTATATGACAAGGTACTCATCACAAATCATCAGAGAAAGGCAAATCAAACCCTCAGTGAGATCATTTCACACCTGTTAGGATGGCTATCTTCAAAAATACAAGAGATAATAAATGCTAAAGAGGATGTGGAGAAATGGGAACCCTTGTACAATGTTAGTGGAAATGTAAATTGGTACAGCCACTATGGGAAACACGATGGAGGTTGCTCAATAAATTAAAAATAGAATTACTATATGATCTATCAATTGCACTTCTGCATATTTATCCAAAGGAAACAAAATCATTACCTCGAATATCTGTACTTTTGTTAAAAGTATAGATATATTTTTAAATTTTGTAAAATTTTATTTATACTATTGAACTATATAGTATAGTTTTATAGTAGTTATATTATATTATATTATATTATATTATATTATATTATATTATATTATATTATATTATATTGCATTTTGTAAACAATAGCACATCAGCTAGCATTATTCACAATAGCCAAGGTATGGAAACAGCCTTAGTTGTCAACAGATGAGTGCATAAAGAAAATATGTAATGCATATACAATGTAATACAATTCAGCTCCTAAAAAAATCAGGCTCATAGAAATTGTAAAAAAGTTGTTGTCTAGGTCTGGGGGAATAGAGAAAATAGGGGGTTAGTAAAAGGGTACAAACTTTCAGTTATAAATGAATGAGGTCTAAGAATCTAATCTATAACTTGGTGACTATGGTTGATAACACTGCTGTATAACTGAAATTTTCTAAGACAGTAAAACTTACACATTCTCACCAAAAAAAAAAAAGTGAGGTAATGCATGTGTTAACTTGACTGGGGGTGGGAATCTTTTTCATGTGTGTGTGTCAAGTTTTCACATTTTACACTTATAATTTTGTCAGTTATATCTTTTTAAAAAAGATAAATTGGCACCCAAGTAATTGAAATCATCTAGCTATAGGAGAGAAATGGATTTGGCGATGGCCATGCTCACTGAAAGATGACTTCCTTTCCTGAAGTGGCATGCTATTGTACTCAGAAACACACTAGTCACTGAGCTTTATATTAGGCCATCACTTATCTGGAAACTTCTTAACCTGCTCAGAATCATAAATTATCTATTAAAGATGCCAAACCTGCCCCCAAGACAGAAATGTTTTGCCATTGTTACCATATGCATGCCTCCTCCTGAGACCAAAATAATGAAAAAAAAAACAGAAATTCTCAAGAAATAAAGGATCGGGCCGGCCCGGTGGCTCAGGCGGTTAGAGCTCCATGCTCCTAACTCCGAAGGCTGCCGGTTCGATTCCCACATGGGCCAGTGGGCTCTCAACCACAAGGTTGCCAGTTCAATTCCTCAAGTCCCGCAAGGGATGGTGGGCTCCGCCCCCTGCAACTAAGGTTGAACACGGCACCTTGAGCTGAGCTGCCGCTGAGCTCCCGGATGGCTCGGTTGGTTGGAGCGCACCACAAGGTAGTCGGTTCGACTCCCGCAAGGGATGGTGGGCTGTGCCCCCCCGCAACTAGCAACGGCAACTGGACCTGGAGCTGAGCTGTGCCCTCCACAACTAAGACTGAAAGAACAACAACTTGAAGCTGAGCTGCGCCCTCCACAACTGAGATTGAAAGGACAACAACTTGACTTGGAAAGAAGGCCTGGAAGTACACACTGTTCCCCAATAAAGTCTTGTTCCCCTTCCCCAATAAAATCTAAAAAAAAAAATTTGAAGGAGAGATAAGGAGCTTCCCAGACAAGAAAAAGGTAAAGGTGTTCATCACCACCAAGCCAGTATTGTAAGAAATGTTAAAGAGACTTTTTTAAAAAGAAGAAAAACAACAAAAAATATGAATAATAAAATGGCAATAACTATATATAAACAATTACTTTAAATGTAAATGGATTAAATGCTCCAATTAAAAGACAAAGGGTGGCTGATAAGAAAACAAGACCCTTACATATGCTGCCTCCAAGAGACTCACTTCAGATAGGCACATACACATACTGAAAGTAAAAGATATTTCATGAAAATGGAAAAAAAATGGGGTTACAATACTTATGCCACATAAAATGGACTTTAAAATAAAGGCTATACCGAGAGACAAGGACCCAGTAATTATGGGTAGTTATCCAAAGAAACCAAAACACAAATTCGAAAAGACATATGCATCTATATGTTCATTGCAGCAGTATTTACAATAGCCAAGATATGCACACAACCTAAGTGTTCATCTATAGATAACTGGATAAAGTAGAAATGGTACATATATACAATGGAATATTAGTCAGCCATGAAAAGAATAAAATCTTGACATCTGCAACAATTTGTTTGGACCTAGAGCATATTATGCTAAGTGAAATAAATCAGAGAAAGACATGATTTTACTTATGTATGGAATCTAAAGAACAAAGTAAACAAAACAAACAAACTTATAGATTCAGAGAACATTTTGATGATTGCCAGATGGGAGGGTGGTGGGTGAATGGGTGAGAAAGGTGAAGGGATTAGAAAGTACGAATTGGTAGTCACAAAATAGTCGTGGGGATGTGAAATACAGAATGGGGAATATAATCAATAATATTGTAATAAGTATGTATGGTGTTAGATGGGTACTAGACTTATTGGGGTGATCCCTTTGTAAGTTATATAAATGTCTAATCATTATGTTGTGCACCTGAGACTAATAATATTGTATATGTCAACTGTAATTGAAAAATAAAAATGGTTTTAAAAAGAAAGAAATACATCAATCATCTAACCTTCCACCTTAAGACACTGGAGAAAAGAATATCAAACTATACTTACAGCAAGCAGAAGAAAGAAGTAATAAAAAGTAGAGCAGAAATTAATGAAATAGAAGGTAGATATTTTTCTAATAGATATAGATGAAATGGATGAATTCCTAGAAAGACACAAACTACTAAAACTGAATCAAGGAGGAATAGACCTATAAGAAGACATTTAATTAGTAACTAAAAACCTACCCACAAAGGAAAGCCCAGGCCCAGATGGCTTCACCACTGAATTCCTCCAAACATTTAAAGAATACCAGTACTTCACAAACTTTTCCAAAAAACAAGGGGGTGAATACCTCCTAACTCATTTTTTAAAGGCAATATTATTACCCTGATACCAAACCAGACAAAGATAGGATAAGAAAACTACAAACTAATATTTCTTATGAATATGGATGCAAAAATCCTCAACAAAATAACCAACAAATCAAACCCAGTAAGTTATAAAAATAATTATACACCCTCCTAAAGTGGGATTTATACCAAGAATGAAAGATTGATTCAACATCTGAAAATCAATGTAGCTACATCATATCATAGAATAAAAACACAAATATCACAAGATCATCTCAGTAGAAGTATTTGACAAAATCCAACACCTTTGTATGACACACCTAGTTAGGAATGAAAGGGAAGTGCCTCAACCTGAGCATCTACTAAAAACCTACAGTTAACATAATGCTTATTGTACTGAGATCAGGAACAAGTCAATGTCTGCTCTCACCACTTCTATTCAACGTTGTACACGAGGTTCTAGCCAGTACAGTTAGGCAAAAAGAAATCAGATGGGAAAGGAAGAAATAAAACTGTCGCTATTTGCAGATGACATAATTTTATATATACAAAATCTAAGGAATTCACTAGAAAACTATTGGAACTAATAAATGAGTTCAGCAAGGTTGCAGGATATGTATCAATTTGGAAAAATCAATTTTATATTTATGTATTTGCAATGAATAACCTGAAAGTGAAATTGAAATAATTTCATTTACAATAGCATCAAAAAAAAAAAAATACTTAGGAATAAATTTAACAAAAGAAGTACAAACTTTAAAAACTACAAAACATTATGGAAAGAAATTGAAGATCAAAATTAATGGGAAAATATTACCTATTCATGGATCAGAAGACTTAACATTGTCAAATGTCAGTATTCCCCTAAATGTAAGAGCTAAAACTATAAAACTGTTACAGGAAAACTAGAAGGTTAAGTCTTCATGACCTTGGGTTTCGCAAAGCATTCTTAGATATGACACCAACAGCACAAGCAACCAAAAAAATTTTTTTTATCAACTGTACCTTATCAAAGTTAACTTTTATGCTTCACAAGACACCATTAAGAAAGTAAAAAGAGGGAGCACCCTTCTAGTTGCTAGATGGAATAATTCCTAATTCATGAATCGCTTAATTAAAGCCAATCAGAGCTTCAGAAAAAAAAGTAAAAAGGCAACTCACAGAATGAAAGAAAATATCTGCAAATTATTTATCTGATAAAAGACTTGTATCCAGAAAAATGTAAAGAACGTTTACAACTCAGTAATAAGAAGAGAAATCACCCAAATAAAAAATGGACAAAGGATTTGAATTGACATTTCTCCAAAGAAGATATACAAATGGCCAAGAAACACATGAAAAAAATGCTCAATATCATTAATCATTAGGGAAATGCACATGGAAACCACCAGATATCACTTCACACCTACTCTGCTGACTAGAATCAAAAAGTTGGATGATAATGTTAGCTGAATGTAGAGAAATCAGAAGCCTCATACTCTGCTAGTGTGAATGTAAAATGCTGCAGCCATTTGGAAAGTGAAACATAGTTACCATATGATTTAGCACTTTTACTCCTAGGTATATACCCAAGATAAATGAAAACACAAAAATGTACACAAATGTTGATAGCATTATTCATAATAGCCAAAGATGGAAATAACACAAATGTTTATCAACTGATGGATAAACAAAATGTGGTCTATCCATACAATGGAATATTATTCAGCAATAAAAAAGAATGAAGTGCTGATGTATACTACATTTTGAATGAACCTGGAAAACATTACTCTAAGAGGTAGAAGCCAACCACAAAAATCCACATGTTATATGATTCCATTCATATAAAAGCCCAGAACAGGGAAACCTGTAGAGACAGAGGTAGGTAGATTAGTGGTTGCTTGGTTAGGGATAAGTGGTGGGCTGGGGAGGATGGGGGATGATTGCTCAAGCATGCAGTGTTTCTTTTTGAAGTGATGAAAATATTTTAAATTGGCTATGATGATGGTTGCACATACCCAAATATACTAAAAATCATTGGTACACTTTAAGTGGGTGAATTATATGGTATGTGAATTACATCTCAATTAGGTTATTAAAAAAAGAACAAGGGAAATCTTACACTAGCGTAATCTCCAAAATATTTTATTTAAAAATAAAGATGCAGGAGGAGAAAAAGAATTATTACATTTCTTGTATGTGGTGGTAGTTACATGAATCTATAAATGTGTTAAAATTCATAGAATTGTAAAGAGAAAAGTTTATTATATGATAATGTAAAACAATAAAATCTTTAAAAATACAGCAGAAATTGACAGAGGAGAGGGATTAATTGTCACCAGAATTACTAGTCCTGAGGGTAGATATCAGGGAAGTCTTCAAGAAGAAAGTCACATGTGAGAGCCCCTTGAATGGTTTGGCTCCGGACAGATATTTAAGGAGAGGTTTGCGGAAGAAAGTAAAATCATTTCAGACGATGTCAACAATCGCCAAAAGTACAGGGTAGGCAATTTCTGACTATCTGGGGATCATTAATTGTTTAGTTCTGCGGAAAGGAAGGATACATACAGGATAGAGAATAGAACCAGATTGTAGATTTCCTTGCATGTCTGGTTCAGAATTGAACACTTTTATTATATAGTCAATGACCTATCAAAGGTATTTGATCATAACTCTGCTTTGGGGATATTATTATATGAGAACTAAAACTAAGTAAGTTGGAGACTAGTTAGAAGGCTGATACATTAGTTCAGTCAGGTGAGAATGAAGGACTAATATAGGTAGTGGAGGTCAGAGAGAGAGAAGGCACCAGATGGGACCCATATTACGAAGAACATGGTAGCTGGTTGGGGAGGGAGGGAAAGTCCAAAAACTGACTCAGGTTTGGAGCCTAAGTCACTGGGGTAATAGTACCACTAAGGAAAGAAGGAAAAGCAGAGAAGTTGATGAGTTCAGTCTGGGATTTGTTTAGTTTGTGGAGCTCTCAATCAGATTCATGGCAGCTGGAGGGAAGCCATGTAGTATAGCAGAAAGAGCATTTGGCCTATTTCTTCATCTACAAAATACGGAGATTTGGATTTGAAAGGCAGGATTTATAGTGATTTAGAGCAAAGGTTTTGGAGACGAACTTCCTTGGGTTCAGCTACACACTAGCCTTTTAATCTTAGATGTGTTATTTATTCTCTCAGGACTCAGATAATGCAAAATGGGAATAATAATGACGTATCTACCAATACGGCTGCTGTGGGGAATAGGTGTACACACACACACACACACACACACATTTAGAACAATGCCTGGTCCATAGTAAGTTTATTGTGATAGAGATGAAGTCCTTTTCAGAACTTCATGATCTATTGTGTTACATGGTCAGTTCCTGTCAGCCTGGCATTCCAAGCTAGAGGTCGGGACCAGAGGTATAGTTAATCATTTCTTTTCCAAGGTAGTGAACAGATGGCATGAGATACCAAAGAAGGAAGAAGAAAGAACATGAATTGCAAGGACAGAATGTTGTACATTATATTAGGGAGCAAGAGGGAGGAGCATATAGGAGGGGCCAGTGAAGGAACATTCAGAGAAAGAGGGAAAACTAGGAGATACTTTCGTGAAAGCCACATGGAATAGAAAAGACAGCGTAAGGGAAGATAGTCTTCTAAAGTAGAGCCCACTAGAGCTAAGCTTGAAGGTTTATGGGATATAGCTGATGGACAGAAGTTCAAGATGAAAGCGAAGGAAATTAATTGATGGAGCATAGTTCTGTGAGGATTCAAGACAAAGGAAGATGATTCCTTTCTTTGAACTGGGATAAAAGAAGGGAAGGCGATAGGATGATACAGTGGAATTTGGAGTTGGGAAGGTTGGATCTCAGGGAAGCTCATGCTGGATAACTTGAATTTTTCTCCCCATAAAATTGGAAGTGAGGTCATCTGGAAATAGGAAGGTAGGGAATAAAACGAAAGCATGTTTCTAAGCAGCTTTAAATACTTTCTCTAATTCTTCCCTTTGTATGAATGGAAAACAAGTGATCCATGTCAATTATAATATGTAATATTTACTGAGCCTTCAATATCTGTCAGCTATCTTGCTAAGAGCTTAAATCCCTAACAGGCAAATAATATTAGTAATATTACTCCCATATTGCAGAAGTTAATGCTTGAGACAGAGAAAAGATTGGAAGTTGCCCCAGGTACCCAGCTAATAGGAGGTGGACCACGATTCAAATACCAGATCTGCCTAACTCTGCGTTCTTCACAATCATGCTTTTCTAAGGTTTTACTTTCAAATTTCATTAAAGCAGTAAAATACTGGTTCAAGAATATACAGGAATTAGTCTGATAGGATATAAAGTATAGGAAACTAGTCCATTTAGACAATGGAAAATAATAATAAAGTTAACATTTTTTTATTTTTTTATTTTTTTTAAAGACTTTATTGGGGAACAGTGTGTTCTTCCAGGACTTTTTTTTTTTTATTTTTTCAAGTCAAGTTGTTGTCCCTTCAGTCCTAGCCGTGGAGGGCGCAGCTCAACTCCAGGTCCTGTTGCTGTTGCTAGTTGCAGAGGGCACAGCCCACCATCCCTTGTGGGAGTCGAACCGGCAACCTTGTGGTTGAGAGCCCACAGGCCCATGTGGGAATCGAACCGGCAGCCTCCGGAGTTAGGAGCATGGAGCTCCAACCGCCTGAGCCACCGGGCGGCCCCCTAACATTTTTAATTAATGGAAAAAAGGATGGCTTGTTTGATAAATGCATTGGGGCAATGAATCATGCATTTGTAAATTTTTTAATTAATTTTGATCCCATACTTTAAAATGCATATAATAGAAATCAGAACACTGGTTGTCTACAGCAGGGTAGAGATTGACTTAGGGGCATGAGAGAACTTCCTAGGGTAATAGCAGTGTTCTATAATTTTATCAGAATGTTGGTTACATGGGTTTGGGGAGGTTTTTGTTTTGGGGTTTTTTTGTTGTTTTTTTGGGTCAAAACTCATTGAATTGTACATTTAAAATCTGTACATTACACTCTATGTAAATTCTATCTCAATTTTTAAAAAGGGAAATCTATATGTAGATCTCCAAGACATTGTTAAATGAAAAAAAAAGAAGCTATAGGATGAGACACACAATATAATACCATTTATATAGAGAGAAAAAAAAATTGCCACAGAACAAAATTATCTCTGTGGATCCACACTCTTGTATGTAAATGTCTCATGGTTCTTGGGTCCAACTACCCTATTTTACCAATAAATTCTTCTGGTGTCTTATGTGTTCATAGGGTACAAAGAAAAGGAAAGACTTTTATAGTAAAACATATTAGCTTAAGAGTAAATTTCCCCAGTTTATAATATTCTTTGGTACGATATTCTCCAGTAAAGAAAGATATTCTCTTTCAGGAAATTCTAACTGAAAAATATGACCTGTTTATGTAATGATTTGAGACTAGTGTATTTTAAGAGGCAGCCTACTATAATGGAACTGTCATTGAACTAGGAGTACGTAGTTTGGGGATCTGAGTTCTGGTTCTGACTTTCCCACTGGTTAAATGACTTCCTCCAAAATACCCATCTGATCTCTCTGAGCTTCAGTTTCCTTGTTGGTTCAATAAATGGATTGGATTGATGACTAAGGATCCTTCCAGGCCTAAGATTCAGTAAACGCTATTCATTCACATGGACCTTACATGAAATAGGTCACTTGAGCTACATCACGTATGTGGAAAGTAAGATCTTCTTTGTTTTTATGTTTTGAAACAGGTGACAACCAAAGCCAAGCAACTGAAGGATTCAGTTACCTGCTCGCCAGGTGAGTTAACATTACCTCACTCCATTAATCTAAAGTAGTTTTTTCCAAATAAATCCCTTTTTATAACAACTTTAAATACGATGGTGGTGTAGCTTTGCCCAGTGAACTGTACTGGTCATATCTCTACAAGGGGCACCAACAAGCACCCACAGCCCTGCACATACAGTGGGTGTTGAGATGTATTTAATAAGTTTAAAGAACTATAAAAACCTTGTTGTTCTCTAGTACTGGGGGGTGGGAGCCGCAGGGGAGGCTGGTCTGTGCAAAATGCCCTGTGTGCAGTTTCCCCCACCAGCTCCACACAGACCTGTCCTTCAGAACAGACAGCAGCAGCTCTCCCAAGAATCTGTTTCTCCAAATCTGTTTCCTCTAAGCCTAACGAATTTTGTTAGCATCTCCATACTGTTTGCTTGGAACCAGAAAGTAAGAAAATGCCTCCTAAACCTTCCAACTTAAATACAGGTCCCAGGGAGGGTAACGCAGGTGAGTAAAACCTTAGATCTCCAAACGTCATCCCCAGGAAGGAGTCAACTTGGGGTTCTGCAGGGTTTAGGGAAGAGGGTATCCCCAGGTTCCTTTTCTATCAATAATTTCCCTGCGCATGGAGACAGATACAGGAAAGGGGCTGTTCATGTGAAAGAAGTGGGCCTTCAAAACCTTTTCCAAAAATGTATTCTGAAAAGGCAGAGTATTGCAGCACAGAGGACAGACGTGGATCTGACTAGAGCATTGGTGGAGGGGGTGAAAAGTGTTGTGAAGAGAACAGGAAATGTGTAGGAGAGCATGTAAGGGTGTCTGTGAGATGGCATCTGTGGCTGGGAGACGAGCTGCTTTGCCCTTTGCTGTGGGGCCATGAGATGCACAGGCAAGCGGAGAGCAGGTCCCACCAGGGTCCACAGTCACCCGCAGGGGGTGACCCGGCATAAGGTGTGACAGGTCATGTTAGTCGTGCTAATGGAATTAACAACAACTCTGTGAGTTGTGAAGAATAACCTTCCTTACCTGCACAGTAGCAGGTTATTCCTTCTCAGCGAGATGTCTGCGTTCTTTGACCGCAGCCCGGTTCTGCCTACACGGCTGCTCCGCAGAGCAGCGAGACGGCGGGGACGGGAATGAGGCAGGACTGGGGTCGGATCCCACCCACCGCTGCTGCCGCCTGAGACCGATGGGCCCCCTCAGTCAGGTTCAGGTCATGACACCTGTCCTAGAACAGGGTGAAAACTAAGGGAAATAACAGGGGGAATGCCTCGGGCACTGTCTGCCGTGTGGGAGGCAGCTGCCGTCCCTCTTGTCGCCCTTCATCTGTGCGCTGTGCCCTTTCTCACAGGAATGGTGAGACTCGCTGAACTCAAATCAACAGCTCAGAATCCCAGGCCCGTCAAGGCCACCGCGGCCCTGCCCGATGACATCATCACCCAGCGGGAAGACCCAGCCGAGCAGGCCGAGGAGGAAGAGGAAGAGGAGGAGGACGGGGACGAGGAGGAGGAGGAGGAGGAGGAGGGAGGGGACAGCGAGGAGCAGGACGAGGCGCAGGACGCGGCCGCACATCGCGGGCCCCGGCGGCGCAGGCCCGCCCGGCTGCCCGAGGAGCCGGCCAAGGCGGAGCCAGGGGAGAAGCTCCGTGGGAAGAGGCAGAAGGACTTCGCTGTATCAGAACAAAACGCATCCAGCGACGAGGAGGGCCAGAAGAGGGAGAGAAGTCGCCCTGCAGAGCTGCCGTGGACTCAGAGTCAGCAGAAGCTTCTGGAATTAGCATTACAGCAATACCCAAAAGGATCCTCTGACCGCTGGGATAAAATAGCCAAATGTGTCCCGTCCAAGAGTAAGGTGGGTGAGGCGGGACCGGACCCTCCGCACTGGCTGTAGAATCCCACTGACGTGGCTGCAGCTCTCATCTTACTGGTATCCTTCTGTCTCCAACTGTCCACTCCGTCTCTCCTTTACCAGTTATCTTCCCGTGTGTCCCCTGAAAGCCTTGGAATCTGTGCGCTCTGTTGATCAGTGCGTACAAAGGGGGTCAAGAGTCTAAGCTGGATCATTATACAGACAAGGTAGTTGTTCTCAGAGAAAGTGCTATGCACGGGACATAAATCTCCCCCTCAACCACCCTGCCAGGCCCTGGAGCATTCGCTCTACTTGAGTGGCAGTTTGAGAGAAGCCCTGGGTGGCTCGGCAGTGTCCTTGTCACTGTGAGGGCCGCGGAGCAGTGGCAGGTCCTCCATAACCATGGGGAGCTCCCTTGTACCAGAATGAGTAGTCACTGTCTCAAAATCACAAGCCCATCTGGGTCTGTGATGAGACTTTAACCCGGGGGACGTGTGTGACAGACACTTGCCCTGATCACCAGCAGCCCCCAGCAGGACTCACTCTAGTAGACCAGAGACCCCGGAGGCAGACTGTGTGTGGGGTCGGGGTGCCCTCTGTAGCCTGGACTGTTTATAATAGCCTCTCTTCCCTGTTTACAGCTCTTCGTATCTGCTTAAATACATTTGCACTTAGCTCTCACATGAAAACTCAGACGGGCAGCAGGATGGCTGTCCCTGTGCAAAGTACGCCCTACCATGGTCTTCGTCTCCTGCTCGGCCAGAGTGGAGCTGCCCCTCACAGCGCAGTCTTTTCCACTCGGCCCTTTCCTGACATGCAGTCTCCGGGGCTTCTTTCCTCATAGCTGGACTCTTAGTCTGAAGCACCAGGAACACGGAGAAATCAAAAGAACAATCTCTTCTGCCTTCTGCACCTATCACTCAGTAGCCTCTGGGCACATTCCTGTTCATTTACATTTTTTTTTTTTTTAATTGAAATTCAATGTTAGAAAATCTAGCTTGTGGCCATGAATGTCCCTGTGTGCACAGGTCTAGTTATCTACCACCTACTTTAAAATGAAGAGGTCGAGAATTCCCGGGGAGCAAAATAAAACGATTAGCAGTTGATCTATTTGAGAAACACTGGCTTGCCAGAAATAATTCCTTTCCCTGAATTTCTCCAGCATCTGTCAGGACACACACATTTGCTGTGTGTGGTGACTTGACATTGGTTTAAAATGAAGGAGCTGGAGCCCTGGGTTCCTATGGCGAGAACTCAAACTCATTGCCTTGGAAACCTTCCTGTTTCAACGGGAAATCAGCAGCACTTTCATTGTTGTGCAGAAGTTCCATTTAAGCCTTGATATTGGAACCAGGTCCCTGAGAGGTGGCCTGCGTGCTTGTCTGCTATGGAGTGACTCCCTTAGGTGGCCTGCGAGTCCCCGGGGAAACCTGGGCCTGGAGGAGAAGCCGATGCCTGAGGCACATGCGGGCTGCTCCTCAGACTCAGGGCCCACCTGTCCTCGAGGTGAGGTGCTGGGACTGCCCATGTCCGCGTCATGCACTAGGCAGTACCCACGGGCAGCAGAGCCATTAAGGAAAGGCCTCTGGGGATGCAGAAAAGGCATTTCTTAAACTCTCACAACACGACCAAGCAAAAATCCTAGGAAGAGAACGAACATCCACTCTGTGTCCAAGGCAGCTGATAAAATCATCTGCTGTGGAGCAGACATTAGTTTGCTCTCACCTTAAGTTAGTCAAGGATGACAGTGCCCTTGAGCCAGGTGTTTTTTATAGAGACATGGATTTTGGAAAGTACCTTGTGATAACCACGAGAGTCGCAAGGCCCCTAAGCTTGCGACTTAGGGGCCTCTGAAGCATTACCCCGTCTGCTTCAGTCATGAGTCCTCCCGCAAGGGGCGATGGGCAGGCAGCTGGGATCTGAAGCTAAAGCTCTGTACCTGTCAGGCTGGAAGGTTGAGGTGGGGTTGGGACGAGCAGGAGGAGCTCCGCACACTCCCTGTGGGTGTCCCGTGGGGCTGGACCGACGTGGCAGGTCCCAGCAGCCCTTAGGGAGAGACAAACCCAAAGGAGAATAATATTGTGGACACCACGCCTCAAATTTTTTGGTTTCTCTGAAGTGACGTGTGATGGAATAGTGAAATATTAAAAAAGATAATTATAGTTAGCACGTTGAAATTCATAATCATAATGACGACAGTAGGCGTCACTAACAGCTGCCATTGGCCTCTCACCCCAGCAGTTCACAAGTTCACAGCACACCGTAGGCTGGACGCCCAGCTGCCTGCCGCCTCGCACCTGTCTAGCCTCGTCTGCCTGTGACCAGCTGGACTCACCTGGGAAGTTGTAGGCAGGTTCTGTGCAAAGGGAATGGATGCGAGACTCACATTAGCACAAGGCACAGCCAACAAGCAGGCCCCATGCACTTGCCCCATGAAGGTCGCACTGATTTGTGGACGTAACTGTTTTCACCTCTCTTTTTCTCTTCCTACAGGAAGACTGTATCGCTAGATACAAGTTGCTGGTTGAACTGGTCCAAAAGAAAAAACAAGCTAAAAGCTGAATATTCTGGAAGATGATGTTCACCTTCATTTTCCAAAATGATCATTTTAAAACTCTTATGCAGAAATTTGCATTTTGTACCTCAGTATTTCTATACATCATGTGCCTTAGCAAAAAAATAAAATTAAAAATTGAAAAGAAATATTGTGCTATATTGTTTAAACAAATGCTGTGTGAAAGGAGAAAAAAGGATTGGGGTATTTTACAGATTGTTTTCTCTTCACTGCAAAGTTTACTTTCACGGGGAACAAAATGAATAGTGCTTTCAAACAATCAGGCAAGTATATGATTTTAAAGGAACAGATGAGTGGACTAATGAGTAAGAAGGCAAACAATGTGTTTCTTTGACCAAAGAACTCCCCAGCTAATGAGTTTACTGGTAGCAGAAGGCAGGTGCCTGGGGAAGGTAATATTACTACTTTGTACTATTAATTTTAATTGAACTCTTCTTTATTGTTTGTGTTTGAGCTGTCACCGTCAACTTTGCATTGCTGTTTAAATCTTCTGTCATTTGTTCAGGCTTGGAAATAGTTTCCTGAGTGCAAACTGCCAAAACTTGAAAACCATTCATATCACCAGAACACATTTAAGGGAAGTGAGTTGATAAAATATCTAGAAAGATGTCCTATTTCTCTACGGATTGAAATGAAGTTAGTTTCCTGGAGAAAACTGGCTGTTGTCTCCTAGCTCTGCTGCTGGCCCTGTAACCTTCCCCCACAGAGGAACCCACAGCTCCAGATAAGCCCGAACCCATTCCCATGACGCCCGATTCCGACACAGCTCCCTGAGTGGGACACTGTGGGGAATTTGCCACCTCGGAGACCTCAAAAAGAGCAGTTGTGTTACAGCAAATTACGAGTTAACTGGCTCAGTGGGCGTTTGGTTTTCATGAACTGAGCCACCGGGCAGCAGCTCCGTCCAACCTCATCCCGGTCAGGAAGCAGAGTCTGCCTGGCCCCCAGGTCAGGGGCCAGCCTGGTAGAGGGGACAGAAGAAGGCATGGAGTCAGTGCTGTCATAGTCTTCAGAAGTGCTCATGCCCTCTTTCTAACAAACCAGAGCTGAGCCAGTCACAGGGATGGCACCGAACTTTCTCCCAGAGCCCGTGGACCCAATCACATAAGGACGTCTGAGAGAAAACAACTTGTGCACAGAGGGCAACAAGGGAGAGAAACAGATTGTTCTGGTTGTGTGCCAGACCCTGGGTCCCTCTTGTCTCTGAGTTCAGCTTCGGGCCTGTCTCATGCAGCTTGGTTGTCCACTTTGTGGCATTCTGTGAGTATCCTTCCATTAATTCACCCTTTTAACTTACATTTCTGTCACACATTTCCCAAATCCTAACACAAGTTTTTGGGCTTCCAGTGTGGTGAGAGCCCCACAGGGGCTCAAAGATGCCCTTATGAAGTAGGATGTTTGTCTACCAACCTCATCTTTTCTAAACTCCTTAAGAAAATGAGGCTCTGACATGGTTTTCTACTGATGACCATCCCTACCTGCCAGCTCCTTTAAAAGAAACCAGAAGGGGTCGTTTCTGCATGGCTGCCCTCTTGGGGGGACTCAGAGCTGCTGAGTGTGTTGAGGCAGGACCAGGGGACCGGGTGGGCTGGGCTCGAGAGGCACAGCTGCAGGACCGTGGGGCTCCTGTGAGCCAGGTCATGGCCAAGAAAGCAAGGGCGCCTCCAAAAGGAGCGCACCACCCAGATCACATGGGGACCACAGCAGGGCTCCCAGCAACACTCGCTGACCCCCTCACTGCACCCCTTTTTCCATGTCTTCACTCCCCAGAGAAGCTCTCCCCAACCCTGTCCCACCTTGTTACCTATTAGCACTTCCAAGGCCTACCTGTGTGATATGAGGTACTCTTACCTCTTTGTCCCAATTCCTCAACTGGAAAAATAGGGACTAATAGTAGCATTCCATCTCACCCTCCCAGCTGGAACTCCCCACCCGAGGGGTCCTAGGTCACTGCATGGACTCCGGGGGGTCTGGGAGCCCTTCCAAGGATAGGCGAAATCTTCTATTTTAGGTGTGTCGTTTTCTGGTGAATGGGTCCACATCTTTCACTAGGTGCCCCATGGGTCTCCCACCCAAAAGGGTTAACAGCCTCTGCTGTGGTGTTTCCTCTGGTGCAGCCCATGGAGGGCCAGTGTGGTACCAAGGAAACCTCAGGCTCTGCCTCTGACATGACAAGAACCACTGCTGCCTATGAACTGGGGGCCCTGGATTTGAGGCTCATTTCCTGTCCGTCAAATGCAGATGTGAATGTACGAGCTGCCTCGAAAATGCCTTCACTTCAGGGGCTGCCTGGCCCTGGTTTCTTCTACCTCAGGTATGGCCTGAGAAAAGGGCTGAGTTTTACAGTGAAAATGCCATGTCTGAATCTTGGATCAAGTCTAGTGAGCAAGAAGGAGGGACTGAAACATGCAGAATACCTGGATTGCTTGGGGTTCGAGCAGAGGCTGGGGGCAGACGCTGGGCACTGGGGATAGAGGCTACTTCCGCTGGATTTGGAAAGCACTGGCCTGGCTCTGGGCACATCCTCTACAGGAGTCCTATGCCAGCCCCCTGCCCCCACCAGTGTCACACAGCCAGGCCAGGGGCTGTGAGGGAGCCTAGGCTTCAGGGTCTCTGCCCTGGAGGACTGGGTCCTTCGTCCTGTGGTGACTTAGATTTCCTTTCTCCACTGGGGCAAAATCTCACAGCTACCAGGTCTTTAAACCATTTATAGCACCGTGTTTAAAGCCCATTCACACATTCTCATGTATCCTCACAAAGCCCCTGACTGGCTGAACAGGTTCGGGCCCAGCAGCCAGCCCTCCCCCACCCCAGGTGCTGCTGTCACCCACTCTGCAGGCCCAGCTGCCTTCTTTCCCAGCCCCGCCTGCGCCTCACATGCCTTGTTACTAAGAGGGGGGTGGGGGCCATCTGCGCAGCACTGCTTAGATTTCCAGCAGATAATGTGGTTCTCCTGTGAAATGTGCTCTGGGAGCTACTGAGCCGTCCTGCACCCCCAAGTCCCCAACGGAGCCACACGTACCTGGCCAACACCTGGCCCACTTGAGGCTGAGCTGTCTCGAATGGAATACTGCAGTCGGTGGGTTCACTCTTTTACCGGGGTGGTTTCACACTCCCTTCTCACTTTTTGAATAAAGTCATAATAAGCTTTTCACTGCAAATATCTTGAGTTTTGGATACCTTAAAAATAACTCCTGCCACAGGACGTAGTTTTGATAGGTGCCAGTCCCCCACCCACACCAAGTCCTGTTACCCCTCTGAAAGTGGAGAGCTAATCCCTTTAACGAGCCACTCGCTTCCTCCCTGCCTACACCTATAGGGTATTTGTAGTAGTTTGTTTTAGCAGTTAAAATTTCCCTAAAGTTTAAATGGCACAGTTTAAATTGTGATGCCTACACACCTGGGGTGATCATATACCCAAAGGTGCCAGGACAGTCCCAGTTCATACCTGTCACTACACTGATTTGGATAGGACGTGGTCTGGTCACCTGTCTGCGAGGGATTTGATAAAAGACCGCCGACCCCAGGGATCCTAGAGGGGATGACCTTGAATTACCCCAAGAGGACGGATGGCTAAGAGATTCAACATTCTTTCTGTTTGTTTTTGGCTGAGGAAGCCCCAAGGATGGAGGGGTTTTGCTGGTCCTGACCCCCAGCTCCCCCTGAAGCACCCCCCCTCCCCAAGAGACATTGAGGCACAGGGACACCCGAGTCAGGGCTCATCCTCGCCAGCACTTTTTGCAACTGGCTCTTCCTGCCGTCTGTGTCCATGGGCCTCCCAGGCCCCCCATAAGGCCCCACTGTGGTCTCAGACCCTGGAGACAGGCTGTCTGTGTCCGGAGGCTGAGGTAAGGCAAGGCTTCTGACTGACTGCAGGACTTGGGCTAGTCGGGGTTTGTCATTTTGGTAAAAGCAGATTTGATCATCCACCTAAATTTTAAAGTCCCCTGCCCCCAAATGGCCCTAAAACAAAGCCAGCTTTCCGAACAACAGGCTGAGCAGTAGGCAGCATTGTCTCAGGTCTGAGGTCTCCCCGTGTAATCTCACTTCAGATCTGCAGACTCGGTAGCTATTCGGGTGTTGGGCCAGGCCCAAGGGAGTGAAGTCACCTCTGGGCACCCCCCTCCCTCTGCAGGTCCCACAGCTTCAAGGAGCTGCAAACCATCAAGGCGGTGGGTGGCCTGGGTCGGGGGTAAGATACAGAGAAGGGGGTCACTTGTAGCAATAACGTGCCTCCCTCCCTACCGGAGCTGTGTGTCAGCTCCACCTGTGGCTGCCAGCACAGCGTGGCCGTCCTGTCCTGGAAGCCACCCCACTGTCTTGGCAGAAGTCCCAGCCTCCTGTCTGAGTAAACTACTTGGCCTTCAGCCTTCGACTTTAGTCACTGGGGAGCTAAATTAACACGCTGTAAAACTGAGCTGCCACAGTTCTTTCCCTCTGGTCTGGAGGAAAACAGAATGGCTCCATGTAAGACAGAACAAGGGACACCGTTTTAGCAATTTGATTCCCGGGGAAACTACTAGTATCTGAAAAAGCAGTGTCCACAGGGAAGCTGGGGAACTGTTCCCAACGCTGGCACCTCCCCACATCACAGGTCTGAGGGGGACAGAACGAAGCCCCCCTTCCTCCTGCACCCCCAGATGCCAACAGCACCGGCTGCTGTGCAATGGAACCTCAGACTCCACTTGGTTCCTCAGACCCAGCTCCCCCCCTCGTACCCGTCGCTGTGTCCTCCTCCCTCTTCAGAAAGCGCTGCAGGAATGGAATGAAAATATGCAGGAATAATTGTACAGGAACGCTGTCTGCCTGCCTCTGACCTTCACGACTGTAATAAACAGCCCCGCGGGAGCAGCAGGGGCCCGACGGTATCTTCTGGGTTCTCACAGAAGGTTAACTCAGCAAAGCCCACCTTTGGTTAGTACAGGTTAGAGAGGAATTCTAGTTTTACAAAAGGAAGCTGATCAGGATTTGAGTGCCAGTGAGGGGGCTTTTTTTAAAAAAATTTTGTACGTCCTAAGTTATAAAGGGAAACAAACAGTTTCTGCCATGTTTTCTGCCATTACTCAAAAAGAAATATTTTGCAAAATTTAACTTAAATATCAAATTGTTTATCCCACATTATCTTGGTTCCAATCTGTTTCACAAAGGAAGATGTTACTGTAGTAAAGAGATGTCTCTAGGTACTTGACCGCAGCTCGTGTCCCTTTTTTACTAAGAGGGTTGGCTTAAGGAATTGTTTGGAAATCTTCTCCTTGGCTAAAATGAGATCTATCCTGTTATGTTAAAATGAATTTAAGAATTCAATGTGGATGTTTTTGCTTGGGGCTGTTTTATCATAACAGGAGGGGAAGATTCTGGCCTGGGGTGGGACAGGAAGGCAGGGCTCGGCTATAACGGTGAAAATGAACCCAAACCCACTTTATTCCTTAGACCGCTCAGCTCCAAATTCCCCACCTGCTCTGCACACAACTCCTGGCACAAAGAAATCAGCTCCTGTTTTCCAAGAGCTGCAGACGGGCCAAGGCATGCGATGTTCTCCCAGGAACAAAGCCCATGGGAGGGCAGGCCCCAGGCAGGACGCTGCCACGCGTGGCTCACCAAGCCTTCACTCTCTTTTTTCCAGGTCTTGGGCTGCACATTGATTCCTAAAGTCAAACCGAAACAGGCGCAGTTGTGGAGAAAGAAGACTATCCTGATGGAGGGGTCACACGTAGGTCATAAATCAGAAGTAAAGAAAACCTAAGAAGTGGGAACCTCTGAGAGGCACAGGGAGAGAGGCCCCCCCCACTATGTTTTATGAGGTCACAGTCCTGCAAAGCCTGAGGCAGCAGAACTGCACTCAGTCCCACAATAAAACCCAAGACTAAGCATTTATGTCTGCAATTAAAATGTCCCAGTTTCACATCAGGATGAACGACAAGGCCACCTGACAGCCAGGAGAAGGGGCGCTCCTGCAATCATGCTAGTTCTTGGAGTGGCCGCAAGGCCTCACCCAGACAGGAATTTCCCCGGAGGCTCCCTAAGTGGGGAGGCTTCAGCCAAGCACCTGGGGAGAGGAGGGAGTCCCCAGGAAGGCAGAAGGGCCAGGAAGGCACAAGACAGCAGCCTGGTGTCCAGCGCTGCCCCCAGGATGGGCCAGGCCAGGTGGCCTGTGAACCCATCACCTTCTCCATCCTGGCTGCACACGGCTCACCCAGGAGCCCCAACAGCAGCCGTGTCTGAGCCCCACTCCAAAGCCCCGATTTCACTGGTCCTGGGTTCGAATTTTCAGACGATTCCAGTGTCCAGCTGAGTAGCAGAAGAACCACTGCATGAGGCCAAGGGTTTGCAAAGAAAATGCGCACCTTATTTTGTTCAGAGAATCCTGCATACGTGAACAGTTCAGCTGCAGAAAACACCTGTCTATACTTGCTCTGGGAGGAGACCAGGAGAACCAGAAAGATTGCTGCGACAGGCATAGCAGCGGTGCCAAAAATGCAAAATCTCCTAATTAATCCGTCTGCTTGTTAAGTGAGCCAAGCGAAAAACACCAGATGCGTCAATCAGAGTTTGAGAGAAACCAAATTAACGCGATCAGCAAAAAAGTGAACGTCTTGCTTTAATTTTAAACTTCAGCAGGGACTGACGCTGGGAGTTGACTGCTGCAAACCTCAAGGCCCCCTGCGATTGCTGGCTTCACACAACTTCACCAGGAAGCACGGACACGTCCTCCTGTCATCTGACCCCTGCCCCTCACGCCTACAAGAATTCCTTTTCATATCACCAAATGCCATTCTAACCGCTGGTCCAAGAGGCATTCATTCTCGGGTTAGAGCTTCAGTCCTGATGACCAGGGGGTGGTGTCACCATTTAACTCTCTCCAGCCTCAGGTTCCTTGTGGGATGAAGTGACTGTCAACAGAACGGGAGCTCTGCTGGCTCCTCCTCAGGTTCCTGTACAGGCGGTTCCACTCCCGCCGGCTTCTGAAAGCTTGGTGTCCCTCTCAGCCTCTCCTCCTCGCCCACCACCTTCTCCCACCCCAGTGACTTCAACTACCCACTGCATTCACCAGATAAGGGCTCTGGTTCAACCTTCTGGTTCCTGAGCCCTGTGCCCCAACCTTCATCCACGGCTGTGGGACCTGGTGCTTCCCTCATGTCCCAGACCTCAGCACAAACTTGGAAATCTGTCCCCTCACCAGGAAACTAGAGGTTAGAGCCTCTCCCAGAGAGCTGGGAAACAGTGCATACAAATCACTAGCCAAGAGCCAGCGACAGTCTGTTGAAACACCCCCTGCTTTTCCTGACCGGCCTATGAGCAGTTAACTCCCCTAAGGAACCCGAACTTGCCTCTCTTCCCCAGTCCTCCACGTCACCTCAGCTGAGTCCTTCTAACCAGTTAGCAACTCCCGGTCCCACCACGGTTTCTTTGGCTTCTTTTCCAGTCCACTTCGCACTGTCAGGCCCTCGGTTACAGGCTGACTGCTCTGGGCCAGGGCAGCGACAGTGTCCTGGCCCAGGGAGCCGAGCCTCACGCAGCTCACACCCCCCTGGCTACGGCCTGGGGATTAATGCAGAGCCAAGGTCACCTCTGACTGCAGCCCTGGCCACAGCCAGACCTGTTTCCATTTACCGTTGTGCCTGGAAAAGGCCCAGGTCTTAGCGGACACGGTGTGCTCGACAAAAACCATGCAGCTTAGTTTTGCTGGACATGCTGAGGGTGGAATTGTGACAGCAGCTAAAGCTGGACACATGGGTTGAGCCCAAACTCTGAGGGGCCCGTCTGCCATCCTCGCTTGAAAATGAACCACATCCTCTGTCTGTTACTCTGCAGTGTGTATGGGGTGGAATCAGGAATGCTCTTCTCTGCCTTGCTCATCTCAGATATTGTTCGTATTTGCACCAATTCACACGAGGCAGCTATGTGTCTGCTTAGCCTTTCTGAGCCTCAATTTCCTAACCTGTAAATGGGAAAACAAGACACCCCTAATAGGGTTGTGTGAAGACTGAACGAGACAATGCACATAATGTGTTTCACAACACCCAGTGGCTCAGAGGCTTGAGGGTTAGCAGTGTGGCTTCGCTGACCACCTGCCCTCTCTCCCAAAGTAAGAAAGGGCGCCAGCCACGTGGTAGCTAATGCCAGGTGAGTGGGATGGTCCTTATGCGTTAACCACAGACCTGCAGCTTATTCCACCTGAAGACACCAGAAGTGCCGGGCGCTGTGAATAGAACCTGAAAACTAAACCCAAGCCACTTGCAGCTGCTGTGGGATGTGAGAATTTCCAGGGAAAACTATGCCACAGAAGAGGCCGTAACTAGGAATGGGGTATATGGGCTGCTGCTTATGGACCCAGATCTAGAAAATATCCCTTTGCTCTTCTGACATCACCTCCTCCCCTCCCGTTTTCCCACCTGCCTTTTCTCTGAACTTGCATGCTGCCTCCTTAACACTCTGTAACCTTTCATAACCATGGACAACAGGAACCACACCCCAGAAGGTCATCAAGAACCTTTTTCTTGTAAACCAAGAGCACTTTTCCGACCTCCTGTTCTGGGCCCATAAAGCTCACCTGCTCCTCCCTGAAACCTGTTTTCCACAGCGCTGGCTGCCTAGTCCCTGCAGCCTGCCTCTCTGTCCTGCCTGTTCTCCTCTCCTAATTCCCGGAGACCTTCTACTGTATCCCCTTACCCCCCGGACACCAGTAAAAGATCCCTAGACGGTGTCAGGAAGCCTTGGCCAAAGGCACTGGCTTTCGTTTGGAAGACGGGCTAATAAATAAGGAGGGTTTCCAGCTCTGGACCCGAGAAACTGGTAATGAAAACATGCCCTTTCTAGACGAAGAGTACATTCTCATATAAAGATAAATGCCCTGAAACTTCTCAGATGGGATCTGACAGGTCAGAATTTGGAAAAAGTACACATCGGGCCCAGAATATTACTGTATTGTTATATTTGTATTGTTATAGCAAACAATACAAAATTCACTTTCTAAAATATTTCAACTGTTTGTCACTTTTTATTTAAGTGACAAAAGCAGGCCACAAAATCATGTGTATACTGTGATTCAACTGTGTAGAAAAAGTACACATGCAAAACGACAACGTGTATAACCCCCCCTTACCCCCCGCTCCCCCAGCTGAGGCAGTTGGTCACTGGTCGTTGGTCGGCCACCCACAGCAGCTCACGCTGGCTGCCGGCCACTCATGGCAGCACACAGTAGCCCACAGCATCACACAGCAGCTCACACACACATCAGGAGGCTCACAGCAGCTCCAGCCCCAGGGAGAGCTGTTGTTCACAATCTTAGCTGTAGAGGGCGCAGCTCACTGGCCTGTGTGGGAATCGAACCATGGGCCTTTGGAGTACAGCGCTCCAACCACCTGAGCCACCGGGCTGTGTATATTTTAATATAAAAACTGCCAGTAAGTTGATGCAGTAATAGGTTTTTCTTTTCTTTCTTCTAGTTTTCTTTTTTTTTGAAAAGTGGTCATGATAATTTTTGTAATTCAAAAAGTATGCTAGTGCTAGCACCTAACAGTGTTATAAGCACCCTGAGGTGGATGTACACACTTGAAACACTGACAGTGTGTCTGTTCTACAGTCCTGCGGCTCCAGGCCCAAAGCATCCAGAGAAATTTGACAGACAGTCAGTGACAACTGACAACTGACTATGTAACAGCACTGCCTCAGCAGGGGGCTTTGCTCCTTAAGACAGACCTGCCAGATCTCAACTGGGACCAAAGTCACAGTCAAAGAAACACATTTCACAGAATCTTCTACTGTACTCACAGAATTGTAAACACTCAGTTATCCGTATGAAAGACATGTTTCTTTTAACACCAATAACAAGGTGAGGAATGGGACTACAGTGGAATAACAGTTGGCATGATTTTTTAAGAAGGCAAAAATGTTAAAAATATAACGTCTTCCAAATGTTTACAAATGTTCACCACTAGTTCATTTTGAAAGGCCTAGTTTAATTTATACAAAAAGATGGTGTCATCAATGTAGGTTTCACTAAGTAAAACTAAGATTAATAGCATTTGTCTCCTTGAGAGTTCTAAAATGGAAAAACAAAAGGCCATTCCCTACTTTCAAAAGCAAAGTTTCACGTCAGTGTGAGGCACCCTTTGCTGACAATCCCCGGGCCTCTCCTGTCTGTTTTGAGGAGCGCAGTTACGTGATTACCCAGTCTTGTGCCTGGCTGACAGAGAGCTTAAGAAAACAATTTGGCTACGTGTTTTCCTTGGCATTCGTTTCCAGCGAGTGCCTTCCGCCTACAACACCAATCACACACCCACAGGCCTAATGCACAGAAGTCCAGACAGGAACCAGCTGATGGAAACCCCTTCCCACGCAGAGCTTTCTAAGCATCAGAGCTGAGCTCTGAGCCCCTCCTCACACTTCTCAGAGAAGGAGTCAGCAACAGGAGTGAAGCACAGAGCAGCCGCCCAGAAAACTGTGTATTTCATGGCAGAGGTGACAGCCTCAGGTAAGTCAGAAAGCTACAAAAGCACCAAAATACTAATACAAATAAACAACCAAGATAATTGACTCATTTCTAAGAAATGGAAAGCTGCACAGTCATGTATTATTTTGTTTAGATTCTTTGGAGAGTGAAAACTGGTAAGGAATTAATGATGAGTCTATTCCTTAGTCTTGGAAGAGACAAGAATCAGGTAATTACTTTCCATTTGTGTATGAAAATAAGGAAGTCTTTTTAGGAATCTAAAACCCACTCCTTAATCAAGTTAAAAGCCTAGAACCAGTTTTCCTTGTTTAGTCAATTCTTAATTACCAGAACCAAATTACATAGATCAGTATATGCTCATTCAATTAAATCTGGCATAAAGTCGGGGCATTTGCAAAACACCACAAGTGATTCTGACACATGCAGAGACCCAAGGACCACTGAATTGATCTGGATTTTTCTTTCATTTTAATGCCTCTGGTTAAAGCTAACTATATACACAAGAAGAATTTAATGTTTATCAAGTATGAATATGACTTTATTAACATGCTAAAATTATCTCATCTGGAACTTATTTTCCTTTTATCTCCACTGTGATTATTTCCTCTTTGCATTATAGCAGTTTTCAAAATGTGCACTTTCTCTCACCCAATGATCACCTAAGATTTAAACACCAGGTCTGTTTGCTCTGTAGAGAACTTTGCACAGTGTACCGAGTCTACTCATAAGCAAAGTTTAGGTAACTCCAAGGTGAAATTATATTGATGTCCCAAAGCACACCCCAAGGCACTGGAATAAACCGACACATGACACACATGAGGCACCAACGGCCTTCATCCTTTCCAAACAAGAATAGAACAGTGACGTCACCAAGTTGGTGACAGAGACCATTCCTGAGTTCATTCCCCCTCACAAGAACAGCTAACAATTGTTCGTGAACAAGATACCACTGAGATAATTCCTAGAACACAGGCGGAGGCTGAAGCACCCCTGCAACCAGAGACCAAGCCAAGCAACATTAGTGGCAGAGGAGTGGCAAAGGAGTGGCAGCTGATGGCACTGCCCCTCCCCCAGGCCAGCACAGCACCAGCCACATGTCCCCTGAGCCTCCGCTTCCTCCAGTGCAAAAAGAGAACCCAGCACAGACACCAAGCACCCAATGGTAGCACTGAGGGTCACTTCATGGGAACCCCTACTCCAGTTCTGCCCACAGAACTGGGGCTCACAGGGGAATCTGTGGGGTTTGCAACAACCAGCACTCAGATCTTGACAGACTGAGTTCCTACCTGCAGAGCCCAAGAAGACCCGATCAGCAGCGTCCCTCATCTGCAGAGCCAAGACCGTAGCACTATGTGACCAGGAATGTGGTGAGATGCAGGGCTGCCACCCCTGAAGCCTGGTCTGCCCTGCTCAGGCAGTGGTGCTCTTTTGTGGTTGTGCCCACAGCTGCTGTCACTCCTGCCCCCTCCCAGCCAGAAAGCCTGACCAGAACATCTGGGATGCTGCTTAGAATCGGCCCTCCTGTTCCATCCAACTAGGGGAGCTCATCCATAGCCCCGCCCAGTGCTGAGGCAGCTCCTGGCCGCCTGCCCAGAAAGTCTGACCGGAAGTACTCAAGCAGAGTCCAGCAGGCAGAGCTGATTATCCTCAGAGCAAATCCAGGGCCCTGTTCAGCCAGGGAACTTGGGGCATGGGTTGGCTTGAGTCAAGACCATAAACACAGCAACTTACAGGTTTTAGAGCCAAATTTCCCACTCTGTCCAAGCAGAGAAACTAATTCGTAGCCCATTGCTGAATACAGCCCTCAGCCCAGCCCAACAGGAACCTAATCACTGCGCAGCCCATCCGATAGAACCGCTTACAGTGGCACTTGAACAGAGCAGTCTATGGTTTCCCAACCTGCAGAGCAAACCTGGTGGCCCTGTCTGACCAGAGAATTCAGCACATGGTCTTACCTGATTTGGGTCCCCAACAAATGAGCTGCACGGGCCTCATGGCTTGTTCTGCTGCCCCACCAGAGCATGGAAACTAATTTAGAACCCCGCCCACTACTGAGTATAGTACCCAGTCCCAACTGTCTAGTAAGAGAACCCGGGCAACTGCCTATCATACAGGCTCACTTGGGCAGGGAACCAAGCCAGCAGTCCTGTCCGATTGTTCTCAGACAGCAGAACACCCCTCCTGGACCTCAGGACTCAGGTGGTGGCCTCAACCAAAAATAGGCCCTGATTGCAGGGCCTACCTGCCCAGGGATGTGACCAGCAGATGTATCCAGAAACCCAAATTGAGCTCTCTGATGAAAAACCACCAAATGAACCTGTAAAATCTGGAAAAGGAAACTTCTTACTCAAATGTACAGACACCAGTATAAGGAATCAAGGATTATATAAAATCAGGTGAATGTGACACCACCAAAGGAAACAAATAAAGCTCTTATACCTGACCTTAAAGAAATGGAGATTTATGAACTGCCAAAGAATTCAGAATAATCCCCTTAAGGAAGGTAGGGAACTATAGGAACACACATACAATTAAACAAAACTGAGAAAACACTGCATGAACAAAACAAGAAGTTCCATAAAGAAATAGAAACCATTTAAAAAAATCCTAGAACTTAAAAATACAGTGACTACACTGAAGAACTCAATAGAGAACTTCAAAAGCAGATGTGACCATGAAGAAAAAAAGAATCAATGATCTAGAACAGAGAACATTTGAAATTATCTAGTTGGAGGAGGAAAAAAAAGAAAGAAAATGAGTGAAGAAAGCCTATGGGATTTATAAGACACAAACAAAAGAAACAGTATCTGTAATATGGAAATTCCAGAAGAAGAGAAAGGGACAGAAAGCATATTTAAAGGAATAATGGCTGAAAACTTCTGAAACCTAAGAAGACAAATGAACATTCAGAGGCCCAAAGAATCCCAAATACAGTGGTACCTTGGTTTTCAAACATAATCCGTTCCGGAAGACCATTCGAGTTCTGAAACATTCGAAAACTGAGGTACAGTTTCTCAATAAAAAGTAATGCAAAATGGATTAATCCATTCCAGACCTTTAAAATCAACCCCTAAACTGCAAATTTAGCATGAATATAGGTCCATAAAATTTACGGCATTCATAAACGGAAATGTTTGTCAATGCGGACGTTCGAAAACTGAGGTACCACTGTAGATTGAACCTCAATAGGGCTACACTGAGACATAATATAATTAAATTACTAAAAGGCAAAGAACTTTGAAAGCAGCAAGAAGAAAGTTACATACAAGGAAAGCCCTATAAGACTAAGAGCAAAATAGTGAAAGAAAATAACTGTTAACCAAGAATACCATATTCAGTAAAGCTGTGTTTTAGAAATAAAGGATAAAGATTTTCCTGAACAAACAAAAGCGGAGGTGGAATTCATCACCACTATACAACCACCAGAAATGCTAAAGGATGACGTCATAGAAATGGCTGTGTGAGGAGAGCCTATTGAAATCTCCCCTGGAATTTACAACAAATTGAACAACTATAATTCCACAAAGGACTCCCTGCGCAGCAGACAGGCAAGACTAACAGACACGCAACTGAAATCATTTAAAAGTGGGCAAATTGGGCGAGCGGGGGAGGAGGGAAGGGAGAAGCGCGGAGACGGAGCCGCGCGGGCGCAGGACGCAGACCCAGCTCAGTGCTCCCAGCTCGCTGCTTCCCGGAACTACCGCAGCTGCGGGAGAGGGAAGAACCCGGACTGCTAGGGCTCCACTTGTGGCCCACAGGGCTGAGGAGGCAGCATATAACACGGCTGAACCCAATGCTCACGGCAGAGACCTCGGAGAAAAGACTGAGGGAAAAAGGCTGAAAACGGTGGTTTAAGCCCGCACTGCCGCAGAGAACAGAAGCCTTAGGCACTGAGACTAGCCGCCCCCTCCCTCCCCTCCCAGAGCTCGCCCCGCCCCCACCTGCCCAGTGCTAGAAGCAGAACAGTAGCAGTGTCAGATCAAAACAGAATATTTGCAGTTCTGAGAACTAGGGCCCGCAGCGACAGACTCCCAGCCCAACTAGTTCTGGCGAAGGGGAGGACTGGGTACAGGATGGGCTGTGCTGGTAGACACAATTGCTCTGGGCCACCTCTCACAATCCGCCCTGCCCCTGTCCCCACCTATCTGGGCAGATCCCTGCAGGTGTAAAAAGCCGCTGAAACACACAAGCCCTGAATCTGGTGCAGAAAGAACTTCGGAACTTCAGAAGTTTTCCACATCCCCCAAGGGGAGGCAGTGCCCCGAGACCCAGGCAACCTGCTCACAGAGGAGAAGCCCACCTTTCAGGGAATCCACCCACTGTGTGAGAAGCTGGAACAGTGCAGAAAATATAACACTACAGCGTGAGGGAGAATTAAAGGCTGCAGTTGGGAAGAAAATAAAGCATTCTACCAACACCTACTGGAAAGCAAAGCAAAGACCTCTTCCTACCAACCTGTTGCAGAAGCCACTCCTAGTGATGCCTAGAAAGAGAAATAATAATTCACTAATTACCATGAATAACCAAGGTAACAAGGAAGCTCAGAAAGAAAATGAAAAGTCTCCAGAAAATGAACTTAAAGATATGGAAATATGTGACTTAAATGACAGAGAATTCAAGATTGCAGTTCTGAAAAAACTCAATGAGATGCAAGAAAACACAGATAGGCAGTTTCACGAACTCAGAAAAACAATCAAAGAACAAAATGAATATTTTACCAAATAGACTGAAATTTTAAAAAAGAACCAAATAGAATTTCTGGAGAGTAAGAACTCAATAAAAGAAATGAAGAATTAAATAGCCAGCTTACTTAATAGAGCTTTAGCAGATGGAGGACAGATTCAGTGACATCGAAGATAGAAACCTAGAAATGACACAGATCGAAGAAGAGAGAGACTTGAGAGTTAAAAGAAATGAAAGAACTCTATAAGAACTTTCCGACTCCATCAGAAAGAGCAATATAAAAATAATGGGCATACCAGGAGAAAAAGGGAGATGGAACAGAGAGTATATTCAAACAGTTGATGAGAACTTCCCAAACTTGTGGAAAGAAATGGATCCTCGAATCCAAGAAGCAAACAGAACACCTAATTACCTCAACCCCAACAGGCCTTCCCCAAAGCACATTGTAGTAAAGCTGTCAAAAATTAACGACAAAGAAAGAATCCTCAAGGCAGCCAGGGAAAAGAAGACAGTAACCTACAAAGGAAAGCCCATTAGATTATCATCAGATTTCTCAGCAGAAACTCTACAAGCCAGGAGGGAGTGGAACCAAATATTCAAACTATGGAAAGAAATTATGAGCCAAGTATAATACATCCAGCAAACATATCCTTTAGATATGGAGGAGGAATAAAGACCTTTCCAGACATACAGAAGCTGAGGGAATTTTCTAACACAAATTGCACTACAAGAAATACTGAAGGAGGCTATTCAACCAGCATAAATAGGGGTAATTTGTGACAACCAAAACATAAAAGGGGGGAGAGTAAGGTCTGAACTGCCATAAGGGAATGGAGAAAGTAAGTATTGCTGAAGAAAATGGAATACTCTAAATATGAAACTTTTTTTTACATAAACTTAATGGTAACCACTCAAAAAAAAAAAAAAAATCCAGAATTGAAATATATAACATAATAAAAGAAGAAGCAGAGAAAAAATCACAGAATAGCAACACACTGAAATAATAGACAGCAACAAAAAGGCAAAGAAACAATGGAGACGCCATCCTATCAGAAAACCAAAGATAAAATGATAGGAAATCCTCACATATCAATAATCACCCTAAATGTAAATGGACTGAACTCACAAATAAAAAGGCACACAGTAGCAGATTGGACCAAAAAACTTAACCCAACCATATGCTGCCTTCAAGAGACACATCTCAGCTACAAGGACAAACATAGACTCAAAGCGTAAGGGTAGAAATTGACACTCCAAGCAAATGGTATCCAGAGAAAATCAGGTGTAGCCATACTGATATCAGATAAAACAGACTTCAGGGTGAAAAAGATAACAAGAGACAAAGATGGACATTTCATAATGGTAAAGGGGACTATACAACAAGAAGACATAACAGTCATCAATATTTATGCCCCTAAACAGGGAGCACCGAAATATACCAAGCAACTACTAAAAAAATAAAAGGCAGAAATTGACCAAATCACAATCATACTAGGGGACCTAAATACATGATTGACAGCTATGGATAGATCATTCAAACAGAAAATAAAGAAATACCAGCCCGAAATGACACATTAGATGAAATGGACACAACTGACATTTATAGAGCACTTCATCCTAGAACATCAGACTATACAATTTTTTCTAGTGTACATGGAACATTCTCAAGTATAGACCATATATTGGGACATAAAAACTAGCCTTGGCAAATTTAAGAAGATTGAAATCATCCCAAGAATATTCTCTCATCACAAGTCTTTGAAATTGGATATGAACTGCAAAAAAAAAAGCAGGAAAAACCACATATATGTGGAGATTAAACAACATACTTTTAAAGGACAACTGGCTCAAAGAAGAAATAAGGAGAGAGCAAGATACATAGAAACAAATGACAATGAAAATACATTCTACCAAAATTTCTGGGATGCAGCAAAAGCAGTTTTAAGAGGGAAATTTATATCATTACAGGCCTATCTCAAGAAACAAGAAAAATTCCAGGTAAATAGCCTCGTGTTACACCTTAAAGAACTAGAAAAAGAACAAATGAAACCCAAAAGAAGCAGAAAGAAGGAAAAAAAATCAGAGCAGAACTAAATGAAATAGAAAAGAAAAAGACAATAGAAAAAATTAATGCAACACAGAGCTGGTTCTTTGAAAAGATGAATAAAATTGACAAGCTCTTGGCTAGATTCACTAAGATAAAAAGAGAAAAGATACAAATAAACAAAATCAGAAATGAACAAGGGGAAGTTACCATAGATGCCACAGAAATATAAAGGATCAACCGAAAGTACTATGAAGGACTATATGCCACCAAATTCAATAACCTAGAAGAAATGGCCAAGTTCTTAGAAACATATAGCCTTCCTAGGCTGAATCACAAGGAATTGGAAAATCTAAATAGACTGATCACCAGTAAGGAAATTGAATCAGTCACCCAAAACCTTCCCAAAAGCAAAAGTCCGGGACCAGATGGCTTCACTAGTGAATTCTACCAAACCTTCAAAGCATATCTAATACCAATGCTGCTCAAACTCTTCCAAAAAATTGAAGAAGAGACAGTACTCCCTAACTCAGTTTATGAGGCCAACATTACCCTGATACCAAAACCTGATAAGGACAACACACAAAAAAGAAAATTACATCTGATGAATACAGATGCAAAAATCCTAAACAAAATTCTAGCAAATCGAATACAACAATGCATTAAAAAAATTATCCATCACGACCAAGTGGGGTTCATCCCAGGGGCACAAGGATGGTTCAACATATGCAAATCCATCAATGTGATACATCACATAAACAAAATAAAGGACAAAAATCATACGATTATATCAATAGATGCAGAAAAAGTGTTTGACAAGATACAACATCCATTTATGATTAAAACACTTAATAAAATATGTATAGAAGGAAAATACATCAACACAATAAAGGTCATATATGACAAACCCTCAGCTAATATCATAATTAACGGTGAAAAATTGAAGCCCTTTGCTCTATGTTCAGGAACACGACAGGGCTGTCCCCTATCACCTCTGCTTTTCAACACAGTATTGGAAGTCTTAGCCAGAATATTCAGGCAAGAGAAAGAAATAAAAGGCATCCAAATTGCGAATAAAGTTAAAACGACACTTTGATGACATGATGCTATATGCAGAAAATCTTAAAGATTCCACAAAAAAGATATTAGAAACAATAAATGAATACAGTCAAGTTGCCGGCTACAAAATCAACGAACAAAAGTCCACTGCATTCCTATATACTAACAATGAAATCTCAGAAAAAGAAATAAAAACAATTCCTTTTGCAATGCAACAAAAAGAATAAAATTCCTTTTGCAATGCAACAAAAAGAATAAAAAACCAAGGATGTGAAAGACCTATATGCTGAAAACTGTAAGACATTTTTTAAAGAAATTGAAGAAGACACAGAGAAATGGAAAGACATTCCATGTTTATGGTTTGGAAGAATCAACATAGTTAAAATGGCCATTACCCAAAGCAATATGCAGCTTTAATGCAAACCCCATCAAAATCCCAATGGCATTTTTTAAATAAATAGAACAAAAATCATCAGATTTGTTTGCAACCACAGAAGACCCTGACAGCCAAAGCAATCTTAAGAAAAAAGAACAATGCTGGAGGTATCACACTTCCTGACTTTAGCTTGTACTACAGGGCTACAATAGTCAAAACAGCATGGTATTGGCAGAAAAACAGACACATAGACCAATGGAAGAGAATAGAGAACCAAGAAAAAAAATGCACATAAATATGGACAGATTAATTTTTGACAAAGAAGCCAAAAACATACAATGGAGAAAAGACAGCCACTTCAATAAATGGTGCTGGGAGAATTGGACAGCCATGTGCAAAAAAATGACACTAGACAGCTATCTGTCAACCACGTACCAAAATTAACTCAAAATGAATCAAAGACCTAAGCATAAGACCTGAAACAATAAACTGCAAAAAGAAAACACAGGTACTAACTTATGGACCTTGGGTTCAAAGAGCATTTTATGAATTTCATTCCAAAGGCAAGGGAAGTAAAAGCTAAAATAAATGGATGGAACTATATAAAACTGAAAAGCTTCTGCACAGCAAAAGAAACCATTGACAAAATAAAGAGACAACCAACCAAATGGGAAATTTTTGCAAACAACACCTCTGATAAGGGGCTAATATCCAAAATATATAAGGAACTCATACAACTCAACAAAAAAACAAACAATCCAATTGAAGAATGGGCAGAGGACCTGAAGAGACATTTCTCCAAAGAGGACATACAAATGGCCAATAGACATATGAAAAAATGCTCAACATCACTAATCATCAGAGAAATGCAAATAAAAACCACAATGAGCTATCACCTCACCCGTTAGAATGGCTACCATCAACAAGACAAATAGTAACAAGTGTTGGAGAGGCTGTGGAGAAAAAGGAACCCTCATACACTGTTGGTGGGAATGCAGACTGGTGCAGCCACTATGGAAGGCAGTGTGGAGGTTCCTCAAAAATTTAAGAATAGAATTAACATATGACCCAGCAATCCCTCTCCTGGGTATCTATCCAAAAAATCTGAAAACATTTATCAGATAAAGACATGTTCATTGCAGTTTTATTTACGGTGGCCAAGACATGGAAACAACCAAAGTGTCCTTCAATAGATGAATGGATAAAGAAGTTGTGGTACATATACACAATGGAATACTATTCTGCCATAAGAAAAGATATAATAGTACCATTTGCAACAACATGGATGGATCTTGAGAATATAATGCTAAGCGAAATAAGTCAGACAGAAAAAGCAGAGAACCATATGATATCACTGATATGTGGGATATAAAACTAAAAACAACAAAAGCATAAGACAAACAAATGAAGAAACAAAAACTCATAGACACAGAGAATAGTTTAGGGGTTACCAGAGGGTAAGGGGGGTGGGGGGGTAGTATATGAGGGTAAGTAGGATCAAATATATGGTAATGGAAGGAGAACTGACTCTGGTGGTGAACACACAATGTGATATATAGATGATGTATTACAGAATTGTACACCTGAAACCTATGTAACTTTATTAACAACTGTTACCCCAATACACTTTAATTAAAAGAAAAAGAAAGAAAGAAAGAAAGAAAGAAAGAAAGAAAGAAAGAAAGAAAGAAAGAAAGAAAGAAAGAAAGAAAAAAGAAAGAAAGGCTAAAGGAATTCTTCGACTGGAAGACTCTAAATAACATCATAAAAACATAAGAAGGTAGTGTAAAACACAGTGATTATGGTAAATATATAATCAGAGATTCTGTAATATGGTAATGTTAGTGCATAATTCACTTGCAACTCTAGTTTAAAAAGTTAAAAAAATATTAACCATAACTACAATAATGTTGTTGCATATAACTATAAAATATGTAAACTAACATCAATAACCTGAGGAGAAGCAGAAATAAAAGGATAAAATTTAGGAATGCTATCAAACTTGTTATCAATTTAAAACAGGCTGATATAATTTGAAGATATTTTATGTAAGCCTCATGGTAACCACAGGGCAAAAACCTGTAGTGATTACACAAAAGATAATGATAAAGAAGTCAAATGATACTGATACTGAAAGAAATCAAAACATACAGTGGCTAAATAGATAAAAACAAAAGAAAACAAAAAAACCAAGACCCATCTAAATACTGCCTACAAAAAACACACTTTAGATGCAAGGACACACATAGACTGAAAGTGAAGTAATGCAAAAAAATATTCCATGCAAACAGAAACCAAAATAAGCTGGAGTAGCTATACATTTACAAGACAAAATGGACTTTAAAACAAAAACTGTAATAAGAGACAAAAAAGGGTGTTACACGGTAATAAAGGGGTCAATCCAACAAGAGGATATATTTTAAAATCTTTATGCACCCAACATAGGAGCACCTAAATATAGGAAAGAAGAGATGTTACCATTGATACTACAGAAATACAGGCAATCATAAGACTACTATGAACAATTATATGCCAACAAGTTGTACAACCCAGAAGAAATGGATAGATTCCTAGAAACATACAACCTACCCAAACTGAATCATGATGAAATAGAAAATTGGAACAAACCTATTACTAGCACAATTGAATGAGTAATCAAAAACTTACCAAGAAACAAAAGCTAGGACCAGACAGCTTCATAGGTAAACTCTACCAAACATTTAAAGAATTAATACCAATCCTTCTCAAACTCTTCCAAAAAATAAAAGAGAAGGGAATCCTTCCAAACTCATTTTACAAGGACAGCATTAATTACCCTGATACTAAAACCACACACAAGAAAAAGATTACATGCCAATACCCCTGATGAACCTAGATGGAAAAATCTTCAACAAAAAAATTTACAAACTGAATTCAAGGACACATTAAAAGGATCATACACCATGATCAAGCAGGATTTATTCCAGGGATGCAGAGATGGTTCAACATCCAAAATTAATCAATGTGATATACACATTAACAACAGGAAGGTTAAAATTACATGATCATCTCAACAGATGCAGAAAAAGCATTTGACAACATTCGACATCCACCGACGATTAAAAACTGTCAAGACAGCAGGTATAGGGGGAATGTACCTCAGCATAATAAAGGCATCATATGACAAACACAGCAAACATCATACTCAACGGTAAAAAGCTAAAAGCTTTTCCTCTAAGATCAGAAAGAGAAAGACAACCACTCTTATCAGTTTCATTCAACATAGTATTGGAAGACTTAGCCAGAGTAACTGGGCAAGAAACAAAAAGCATCCAAATTGGAAAGGAAGCAGTACAACTGTCACTATCTGCAGATGACATGGGTGTGTGTGTGTGTGTGTGTGTAAACATTCCATCAAAAATACATATATAAGAATAAATCAATTCAGTTGAGTTGCAGGATACAAAATCAATACACAAAAATCTGTTGCATTTCTTTACAATAACAAACTATCAGAAAAAAAATTAAGAAGACAATCCCATTTACAAAAATTTAACCGAGGTGAAAGACCTGCATATTGAAATCTATGAAACATTAATAAAAGAAATTGAAAAAGACACAAATAAATATTCCATGGTCATGGATTGGAAAAATTAATATCGTTAAAATGTCCATACCTACCTACCCAAAGCAATCTACAGATTCAATGCAATCCCTATCAAAATTCCAATGGCATTTTTCACAGAAATAGAATAATCCCCCAAATCGTATGGAACCATAAAAGACCCCAACAGCCAAAGCAATCTTGAGAAGAAGAAAGCTGGAGGCATCACGCTCCTGATTTCAAACTACACTACAAAGCTATAGTAATTAATATAGTATGGTATTGGCACAAAAACAGACACACAGATCAATGAAACAGAATAGGGAGCCCAGAAATAAACCCACACGTATATGGTTAATTAATTTATGACAAAGGAGGCAAGAATATACAATTAAGTAAGAACACTCTCTTCAATAAACGGTGTTGGGCACTTTGCACAGCCACATGTAAAACAACGAAACTGGATCACCATCTTATACCATATACTGAAATTAACTCCAAATGGGTTCAAGACTTGAGGGTAAGACCTGAAATCATATAACTCCTAGAAGAAAACATAGAAGTAATCTCCTTGACATTGGTTTTTGTGAGGATATTTGAATCCGACACCAAAAGCAAAAGCAACAAAAGCAAAAACAAACAAGTGGGACTATCTCAAATTAAAAAGCTTCTGCAAAGCAAAGGAAACCATCATTAAAATGAAAAGGCAACCTACCAAATGGGAGAAATTAATGGCAAACTATATATCTGATAAAGGGTTAAATCCAAAATATATAAAGAACTGATATAACTCAATAACAACAACAAAATCAGATTGAAAAATGGGCAGATCTGAGTATTTTTCCAAAGAAGACTGATACAGATGGACAAAAGTACATGAAACGATACTCAATATCATTAATCATCAGGGAAATGCAATCAAAACCATAATAAGATACCATCTCACACCTGTTAGAATGGCTATCATCAAAAAGATAAGAAATAACAAATGTTGGCAAGGATGTGGAGAAAAGGGAATCCTTGTGCACTGTTGCTGGGATTGCACATTTGTACAGCCACTATGGAAAATGGTATGAAGGTTCCTCAACAAATTTAAAATGAACTACCAGATGATCTAGCAATTCACTTCCTGCATATTTATCCAAAGGAAATGAAAACACTAACTCAAAAAGATATATACACCCCCATGTTCATTGTAGTGGAGGTCTAATTACAGCTGGGTCTTTTCCACTAATAATTCACACATTTAAGAACAGTTCAATGATTAATTACATCCTCATTGGAAACAATCGAAGTGTCCATTGTTGTATGAATGAATACAAAAATTGTGGTATATCTATGCAATGGAATATTATCAGCCATCAAGAGAAACCCTGTGTTTGTGACAATATGGATGGGCCTTGAGGACATTATGCTGAGTGACAGAGAAAGACAAATACTGTATGATCTCATATGTGGAATATATACATACATACATATATATATATATATATATATATATATATATATATATATATTTTTTTTTTAAAGAAAGAAACCTAACTCATAGGAAAAAGAGATCAGATTTGTGGGTATCAGAGGCGGGGGAGGGGAAAGAGGGAGGAGGAATCGGTCAAATGGTACAGTTCCAGCTGTAAGATAAATAAGTACTAAGAATGTAATGTACATACAGCACGATGACTATAGCTAACACTGCTCTATGGTAAATTGGAAAGCTGTTAAGAGTTTAAATCCTGAAAGTTCTCATCACAAGGAAAAAACTTTTTCTGTTCTCTTTTTTGTATCTGTATGAGATAGCTAAATTTACTGTGGTAAACATTTCACAATGTATATATAAGCCAAATTATTATGCTGTATACCTTAAACTTAATAGTGATATTATGTCAATTATATCTCAATAAAACTGGAAAAATGGCACAGAGTTATAAACATTATTAAATTTTATTAACAAAAACTTTGTACATTTTCTTCAATACATGTGGATTTTTACACCTAGGTAAAATAATAACACATTCAAAATTTACCATTTATACAAATTGTTACAGAATAACAACCAGTGGGTTAAATAAGTAAAATAAACCACACCGATTTTTTAAAATTATCTACAAAAGATCTGACTTTCTTTAAAATTCCCCTGAACATATAAAAATAAATTAATTTTACTTTTCAATTAAATCTACCAATTAGAAATATTACAAATCAAAATATCAATGTTATCTTATGAATATTTTCACAATACAAAACAGATTCACAAAACCTTATTTACAGAAATGAGGTAAGAACTGTGCAATGTTTAACCAAGAGACATATTGCAGAATTAACATGTTCTTCCAGCTAAGTACACAGTGGAGGTCTAATTACAGCTGGGTCTTTTCCACTAATAATTCACACATTTAAGAACAGTTCAATGATTACATCCTCAATTATGTAATTTATACACTGCCATACTGTCACACCAGGAGTGTGGCTACCCAAAGTGGAAGGACTGTAATAAGATTTCACCTGTTTTAGGAACTGTAGTGGTGGGTTGTTTATCCTGTTTTGTTCATTTGTTGGAAATCATCGTCAGTAATGGGAAGTTATTCAAAGTAAAAAACAAAAATTCTTACCAAATCCACTCATTTTTCTTGTGACTCATTAGTGGATAAATACCCAGGTATTTTGCCTGAGCTATCTATGGTGGCATAGAAAGTTTTTAATAAAGGCAGAACCACGGGAAGGCTGCTGGTGCAACACTGACTATTCCTACTACTTACAAGGACTGACTACAGTGCAAGCTCAGCTGTCTAGAGCCATTTCAACACCATAAGGTACTAACAGGCACTTGATTCAGGCCAAACCCGACCAGCAGCTTCCAGAGTGGCCCATCTTTCTGAAAGAAGTCTTTCATTTTGAATTGATCTGGTTCCCCCAGCAGCCTTAGAACTCAACTCAAGGTTTCTTTAAAATATGAGTAGGTCTTAACACCAAAAAAGAGGCATTTAGCAAAAAAAAAAAAAAAATTTCGTTTTGCAAAAGGAAGACATTACCGTCCTAACTTGATTACCAAAATTGGCCAAATCCCATTAGAAAGTTTTCTAACAAAGATTGCCAAGTCCCAGTTGATGACTTATTTATTTGCAATATTTAACCAACACAACTCTCGTAGAAGAAATTGGACAGTTCCTTGAAATTTGTTTTAAGTTTTGACTCAGAGCAAGCACATTGTAACCCAAACAAAGTATCTTATTTTCATATTCCAACTTGTACAATAAAACCAAGTAGTTTATAAATGGAAAAAATCTTTAGTTTTGCTATTCATCTCTCCAATTTGTAACAAAATTAGTTGTGCACCAACTATATTAAATTTCTCTTAGGTTGATAAACTCATTGCATGTAAATTTTCAATGACAAAAGTTAGGTATTAAATTTTCTTTCAAAGTTCAAAAAATCTGGGTGAGGGGTGGGGGATATGGGAATTTCATTTCAGTGCAACAAAGCAACAAGAAAATCAAAGCCTTACAAGAAATGTCCTTGTGGCAATTAATCCTTTGTTGTGCAGTTAGTTTCTTGTTGCATTTCTTCATAGGTGTAGTAAGAGGACTGCAACAGCAGCCAGAGGAAGTGCTAGAACAGCAGGATAGGCAATTTCTAAGATGTTTTTCTCAAGTGTCAACTTTTCTCTTGAGCAACAGGCCCCGTTTTATCACTAAGTCTCTGCAGTTGAAACAAACAAGATCAAATGCATTAGCTAAATCAATTTTTGGCCCACATTTGAGGTAATATCCTCTTAATTGAAATTATAACCAAGATAAAATGTGGTATACATGGTTATTCCTTTTTTCCTACAAGTCGACATGGTTACTTTTCAGCATAATATAAAGACATGAATTTACTGGTAAACATTATCAGTTGCTTTTACAAACATGAAATTCAGCAGTAAACAAAAAAGTGCCCATCTGAGACACAGAACTCACAGGAATGAATGTAGAAATCATCCCCTGAAATTAACATTTCCACAGAAGTAGTAACATGGTATTACAGAAAATGAATTTTTTATGGACTAACAAAGTCATGGGTTCTGATCCAATATGTGCTATTTATCCTTTGAGCTATCCTTTGAGCTTTAACCTCTTCGAGTCTTGTTTTACTAATCTACAAAAAAATAGGGTTACAACCTATTACTATTTCAAAGATTGAAATCATGCATACTATAGTATCTGACAAAGATGCCTCGCATACAGTAGGGTACTCATAAATATTATTTGCTACCCTTGCTTTTCTCCATTAGGTATTTAATAGTTTATTTTATATTGTTTACTATTGTGGTTTTCCATTAAAAATACACTTTTCATATTATATGGAAAAAGTAACTAGTAATTAATTCATTTTTTAACATAAGAAAAAGCTTGAGAAAAAAAGCAGTACAAAAAATTTCTAAATGAATACAGAATCACTGAAATTTCCCATGTCAGAAGAATACTGCAGAGGGAACAACGTTTGTGACAATGACAGTATATATTCAGGAAGTCAGAAATAATGGGGCAAACAAATGCATTGAAGAGTTAATAAAATCAATAATCTATATTTTAAACCAATTCTTGTTACTAAATACAAACTAAAGTTTCTGAAGACTAAAAGCACAGTATATAGCAAGCTTTCAAAATTATGGGAAACAGCAAACATTGTGACTTTTAGTATTTTAATTTGCCCACTCTCCCACTTCATTCTTTCCTTCTTGCTTTCCTGATGTCCAGTCTGCATTCTATATCCCAGTAGCCTTCCTCTAACACAGTTCTGCCCTGAACTGGAATTTAGGAGAAATATTTATACACTACAGTAAAGTAGACCTAATTGAAGGGGAGAATTAATAAAAAGAAACAGCCTTAAAACTGTGTGCTACCAAATGTATAGTATACTGTTCCTGCATCCGTTTTTAATTTATCTTGTACGCTGACAGGGTAAGATGCTATCACTTACATAAAATTAATAAAACTTAAATTCCATTAGAAATGTGATTATAATTTACTTTTTTTTATCATAATCTGGTGGAATAATTGGATTACCCTAAAATTTTTATATTAATTTTATTATAAATATAATTCCATTTTAGGAAGCACTTCAGAGCAAAATAAAAAAAATACTGCTAAAATATCTAGACTGGTTCTATAATTAAACAAATTAAACAAAGATTCTTAAAAAGTACCAAGTATTGTCTGAGTGGACTGTTCCACACGACTTGCTATAAATACAACATTTTTATTTTGAAACTTTCTGAATTATCATACGGCCTTCAAACCTTATGTGCAAATTCAAACTGATATACTTTGGGGATATATAAATTGGCTTAGGTCCTTTGTGTTTACAATACCCAGCTGCTGAAACAACTGGTTTTAAAGAGAAATTATCAAGGGAATAATATATTTGGGGGGGAAGGAGAGGGACTGGAGAGAATCATCTCTCATTAATCAATAAAATTCTTTTTATTATTTTGCTAGATAGAATAAAGCAAAGATACTTACTGTCACTTTCTGACTTGCACTATCTCCATGGATGGCGAGAAATGGGTTGGTGGGAGCTGGGTGAAGTGGTGGCGCCTGAGTACCTGCCAGTAGGTTGTTTATCGGTATTTGTGTTGGTGCAGAGAGCTGCAGCTGCTGCAGTTCCGGTTGGTGGTGCTGCTGGTGGTGATGCTGTTGCATTAACTGATACAGAAGCGCCTGATGTTGCTCCTTAGGTAAAAACATGTGAAAGAAGATGAGTTCCCTGTCACAGAATTCAGCAGTCAGTAAAGCCTGCCTTTTCTATTTTCTTCTTTAATATTAGATATTTAAATGTAAGTCACTCATATACATACTACTAAGAAAGAAAGCAAGTATCTCATCAGAAAAAATACGCTGCACTGCTGCACTAGGTAACAACCGTCTACTATGAAATGTCAATAACATCAGTGAATGGCTTATCTTCAAAAGGGGCAAAACAAATAAAGGAGACCTCTATTCAAATTAGGTTATCCATGACAATCAAGGAGAACAGAAATGTAGAGAAGTCACAAATTATCTGTATTTGACTTTAAAATGCACTGTGTGGGTCAAATCCTCCCCATAATTTTGGGAATCTAAAATAAGTCTGAACTTCTCATTCAAGCACTCAAAAAAGAGTGCTTTTTTTATGTAGTTATAAGACTATTCTTTAGAGCAAAGATGTATTTCATTTCCTGAGTGCTTACCAGGCACTGTTTCTGAGACATGTGTTTGTGCTTGACACATATTGGTGGAGAAGAAAAATCCCTGCCCTTATGTAGCCTACCCTGGGGACAAGAGGGAGAGACCAAAGTCAGAATAGGAGTATTGCTAAGGGTCAGCGGAAACAGGAGTGTGCGACAGCGTATGACAGGGGTGGGGTCACCTGAAACAGACTAGTCAGGGAATTCTCTATGTGGATCTGGGGTAGGGGGTTCTAGGCAGATGGAATAGCCAGTGCTAAGGAGCTCCTTCAGCGCATGTCCAGTACGATCACGGGAGACAGCAAGGAGACCACAGGGGCTGGAATGGAGTGAGCAAGGAGGAGGCAAGAGCAGACTGTGGGCCTCACAGCAGTAGGCTGTACACACCCTGTCTTTTACTCAAGGTAAAATGGGAAGCCAGTGGAGGGTTTTATCTTTATACCATTGTAAATATAGTGACTGTGAAAAATGATACTCTAGAATCAAAACAAATATTGTCAATATATTTTTGACTAAACAAGAAAGTAGGTAGATACATTTTAGAAAGAAATGATAAACAAAAGCTGAAACTCTTGAGTTAAACAGCCCTTCTCCATGCCTTCTAATTCAATGAAGTGCTAGGGAAATGGGGCTCGAGAAAAGTCACACGACCATATCAGCTTGGTCTCACTTTAAATTTCTGACAGCAGAGGACCAGCCAGTGCTGGCCCTGCATGTGAGCCACACAACGCCACGTGGCTCAGTTAATTCTTCTTTCTCCCCTTCGCCAAGGCATCTACTCCACATCTTCTTCACCACCAGTACCCCATCTCCCAGAGCCGATGACTATACTTATCATTTAATTTAAACAATTAAAAGCATTAAAAGTGGGTTTCCTTGACCTCCTATCATGAAATCCACTGACAGCTGCTGTACCTACCTTCTTGTTAAAGTGGAATGCTACTCTCAGCTTCTCTCCTTTCTTAGGGAATTTGCTGCTCTGGGAATTAACCCACAATACACACATCTGCCGTCATATTCAAAATGAATAGAAACTACCCCCCCCCACCATGTCCTTCTTCCATTAGGTGCCCATTTCTCGGCTTTTTACAGTAAAACGTCGTTAGTTGCCTCTATTCCACTTTCACTTCCTCTCCTCCCATTTTCTTCTGAACCAGTCTGAGGTTTTTACTTCTTACCAAAATCACATTTGTGAAAAATCCTCCAAACAGCCAAATCCAGTGGTCCATTCTTACTTGTCCTACCAGAAGCATTTTACACAATAGGGTCCTTCCTTTCTTGAAACATTTTCTTCGTATGGACCCTAGAACACCAGGGCCACTCTCTTAGTTAGTGGCCACTTTTTTTCAATATCTTGTACTAGATTATTCTCCTCTTCCAGGATGTCCAGAGCTCAGTCCTCATTCACTATTGATCTTATCAAATCTTGTGAATCTAAACATCACACAGGAAGCAATGACCCCAAATTTATACATCCAACTGCATTTCCTTGGACTCCAGACTCAGAAAAGCCTAGGACACACCTCCCTTGCCCGTCTAAGCAGACCTCTCACACTCAGTTATGTCTATAACAGACTCCTGTTTTCTCTCCAAAACCTGTCCCTCCTAGTCATCCAAACCTCAGGAAACGTCAACATTCAATTGCTTAGGACTCTTTTTCTTGAATGTCTGACAAACAAGTCTTCAAATATACAATTTCAAAATATGTACATTTCAAAATATACAATTTCAGACAGTTTCTTACCACGTTTATCACATTATTTTAAGACACCAACATCTCCTACCTAGACTGCTCCAATAGCCTCCCTGTTTCTAGGGTTGCCACCCAACACACACAGACTACTCTCCATAATGCAACAGCTAAACTCATCTTTCAAAAACATGAATTATTATCATGTCACTATTCTGTTCAAAGCCCTCCAATTAATTCTTTCAAATAATCCTGAAAGAAAAAGTAAGGATATACGAAACAAGATTTTTTTAAACTGGGATAATTATTAAAGTTGGGTGATTAATATATTATACTGTATGCTCTACTTTTCAATACACTTGAAAATTTCCATAATAGAAAGGTTAAAAACAAAATCACCTATGACTTTCCATACTTAAGAACTAACTTTCTTGCCAAACAGACAGTCCATGATCTTCTAGACCAAGCCCAGCGACCTGATCTTCTCTCCCCTTCAGCAGCCTCCCTCACTCTGCCGTCATACTAGCCTTCTTTCTAGTCTTCACTACATAAATGCATGTCCAGCTAAAGTCTTTTATAACTGTTGTTCCTTCTACCTGGAATGCGCTTTCTCTTCTATTCCCATGTCAAGAAGTCATGCTCCTTCAACTTTTATTCAGTTCTGTGCTCAAAAGTCATCTACTCAAAGAAGCTGGGCCACCCTATTTAAAATGGCCCTCATCCCACTGTTTTGTATCCCCTTATCCTGCTTTATTTTCCTTCTCAATATTTATTACTACCAAAAAGTATACATTTAGTTCCGGAAAAATGGCGGAGTGAGGTGAGCCTCTGTAAAGCTCCCCTGGAATTTACAAAGAATTGAACAACAAAAACTCCACAAAGGACTCCCTGCACAGCAGACAGGCAAGACGAAGAGGCCCACTACCGACTGAAATCACCTACAGGTGGGAGATTCGTGGGAGTGGGGGGAGGAGGAAACGGAGAAGTGCACGGAGACGGAGCCGCGCGGGCGCAGGACGCAGACCTAGCTCAGTGCGCCGAGCTCGCTGCTTCCCGGAACTACCGCAGCTGCGGGAGAGGGAAGAACTCGGACTGCTAGGGCTCCGCCAGGGCTCCACAGGGCTGAGGGGACAGCATATAACACGGCTGAACCCAACGCTCACGGCAGAGACCTCGGAGAAAAGACTGAGGGAAAAAGGCTGAAAACGGTGGTTTAAGCCCGCACTGCCGAGCAGAGAACGGAGCCTTAGGCACTGAGACGAGCCGCCCCCTCCCTCCCCTCCCAGAGCTCGCCCCGCCCCCACCTGCCCGGTGCTAGAAGCGAAACAGTAGCAGTGTCAGATCAAAACAACAGAAAATTTGCTATATTTGAGAACTGTGGCCCACAGACACAAATTCACAGCCCAGCTAGTTCCGGCAAAGGGGAGAGAGCTGTGGAAGCAGGACTGGCTGTGGTGGTGGTGGTGGCCGCCATTGCTCTGGGCCACCTCTCACAGCTCACCCCACCCCTGGCCCCACCTATCTGGGCGGATCCCTGCAGGAGTAAACAGAACTGCTGAAACATACGAGCTCTGAATCAGGAGCTGGAAGAGCTTTGGAACATCAAAAGCTCTCCGCATACCCACCGGGACACTGCGCCCTGTGACCTAGACGAAGTATTAACAGAGGAGAAGCCCGTCTCCCAGGGAATCCCCCCATTGTGAGAGAAGCTAGAATAGTGCAGAGAAAACATAGCACTACCTTGTGAGAGAGGAAAAAAAAAAGCCTGCAGTCGGAGAAAAAGTAAAACATTCTACCAACAAGTACTGGAAAACAAAAGAAAGACCTCTTCCTATCAACCTGTTGCAGAAGTCACTCCTGTAGATGTCTAGGAAGAGAAATAGTAAACCAGTAATCGCCATGAATAACCAAGGCAACAAGATAGCTCAGAAAGAAAGTGAAAAATCTCCAGAAAAGGCACTTAAAGATACAGAAATATGTGACTTAAATGACAGAGAATTCAAGATTGCAGTTCTGAAAAAACTCAACGAGATAAAAGAAAACACAGATAGGCAGTTAAATGAACTCAGAAACTCAATTAAAGAACAGCATGAGCATTTTATGAAAGAGATTGAAATTTTAAAAAAGAACCAAATAGAATTTCTGGAGATCAAGAACTCAATAGAAGAAATTAAGAATGAAATAACCAGCTTAGGTAGTAGAGTTGACCAGATGGAGGAAAGAATCAGTGACATCGAAGATAGAAACCTGGAAATGACACAGATAGAAGAAGAAAGACTTGAGATTTAAAAGAAATGAAAGAACTCTACAAGAACTTTCAGACTCCATCAGAAAGAGCAATATAAGAATAATGGGCATACCAGAAGGAGAAGAAAGAGAGAAGGGAACAGAGAATATATTCAAACAAATTATCGATGAGAACTTCCCAAATTTGTGGACAGAACTGGACCCTCGAATCCAAGAAACTAATAGAACACCTAGTTACCTCAATCCCAACAGGCCTTCTCCAAGGCACATTGTATTGAAGCTGTCTAAAATCAACGACAAAGAAAGAATCCTCAAGGCAGCCAGGGAAAAGAAGACGGTAACTTACAAAGGAAAGCCCATTAGATTATCATCAGATTTTTCAGCAGAAACTCTACAAGCCAGGAGGGAGTGGAACCAAATATTCAAACTATTGAAAGAGAGAAATCATGAGCCAAGAATAATATATCCAGCAAAGATATCCTTTAGATATGAAGAATAATAAAGACCTTTCCAGACATACAGAAGCTGAGGGAATTTTCTAATACACAACCTGCACTACAAGAAATACTAAAGGAGGCTATTCGACCATCATCAACAGGGACAATTTGTGGCAACCAAAACATAAAAAGGGGGAGAGTGAAGGCCTGAACCGGAATATGGGAATGGAAAAAGTAAGCGTGCTGAAGAAAATGGAATACTCTAAATATCAAACTTTCTTTTACATAAACTTAAGGGTAACCACTCAAAATAAATCCAGAACTGAAATATATACTGAAATAAAAGAAGAAACAGAGGGAAACATCATAGAATACCACCACACAGAAATAACAGACAAAAACAAAAAGGCAAAGAAACAATGGAGACACAGCCTTACCAGAAAACTAAAGATAGAATGACAGGAAATCCTCACATATCAATAATCACCCTAAATGTAAATGGACTGAACTCACCAATAAAAAGACACACAGTAGCAGATTGGATCAAAAAGCTAAACCCAACCATATGCTGTCTCCAAGAGACACATCTCAGCTACAAGGACAAGCATAGACTCAAAGTGAAAGGGTGGAAATTGACACTCCAAGCAAATGGTGCCCAGAGAAAATCAGGTGTAGCCATAATGATATCAGATGAAACAGACTTCAAGGTGAAAAAGATAACAAGAGACAAAGATGGACATTTCATAATGGTGAAGGGGACTGTACAATAAGAAGACATAACATCATCAATATTTACACTCCCAATCAGGGAGCACCGAAATACACCAAGCAACTACTAACAGAACTAAAGGGAGAAATTGACCAAAACACAATTATACTAGGGGACTTAAATACATCATTGACAGCTATGGATAGATCATCCAAACAGAAAATAAATAACGAAATAGTAACCCTAAATGACACATTAGATGAAATGGACATAATTGACATTTATAGAGCATTTCATCCTAAAACATCAGACTATACATTCTTTTCTAGTGTACACGGAACATTCTCAAGGATAGACCATATATTGGGACATAAAATCAGTCTCAACAAATTTAAGAAGATTGAAATCATACCATGCATATTCTCTGATCACAAGGCTTTGAAATTGGATATCAACTGTAAAAAGAAAGTGGGAAAAAACACAAATACATGGAGACTAAACAACATACTTTTAAAGAAGGACTGGGTCAAAGAAGAAATTAGAGGAGAGATCAAAAGATACATAGAAACAAATGACAATGAAAATACATCCTACCAAAATTTTTGGGATGCAGCGAAAGCAGTTTTAAGAGGGAAATTTATCTCATTACAGGCCTATCTCAAGAAACAAGAAAACTCCCAAATAAATAACCTCATGTTACACCTTAAAGAACTAGAAAAAGAAGAACAAGTAAAACCCAAGGTCAGCAGAAGAAAGGAAATAACAAAAATTAGAGCAGAAATAAATGAAATAGAGAACAAAAAGACAATAGAAAAAATTAATGAGACAAAGAGCTGGTTCTTTGAAAAGATTAACAAAATTGACAAACCCTTGGCTAGACTTACTAAGATAAAAAGAGAGAAGACACTGATTAACAAAATCAGAAATATAAAAGGGGAAGTTATCACGGACACCACAGAAATACAAAGGATCATCCAAGAATACTATGAAGGACTATATGCCACCAAATTCAACAACCTAGAAGAAATGGACAAGTTCTTAGAAACATATAGCCTTCCAAGGCTGAACCATGAAGAACTGGAAAATCTAAACAGACCGATCACCAGTAACGAAATTGAATCAGTCATCCAAAACCTTCCCAAAAGCAAAAGTCTGGGACCAGATGGCTTCACTAGTGAATTCTACGAAACCTTCAAAGAGGATCTAATACCAATCCTGCACAAACTCTTCCAAAAAATTGAAGAAGAAACAGTACTCCCCAACTCATTTTATGAGGCCAACATTACCCTGATACCAAAACCTGGTAAGGACAGCACAAAAAAAGAAAACTACAGACCAATATCTCTGATGAATACCGATGCAAAAATCCTAAATAAAATTCTAGCAAATCGAATACAACAATGCATTAAAAAGATTATTCATCACGACCAAGTGGGGTTCATCCCCGGGGCACAAGGATAGTTCAACATACGCAAATCCATCAATGTGATACATCATATAAACAAAATAAAGGACAAAAATCATATGATTATATCAATTGATGCAGAAAAAGCATTTGACAAGATACAACATCCATTTATGATTAAAACACTTAATAAAATAGGTATAGAAGGAAAATACCTTAACATAATAAAGGCCATATATGACAAGCCCTCTGCTAATCTCATAATTAATGGAGAAAAACTGAAGCCCTTTGCTCTACGTTCAGGAACACGACAGGGATGTCCCCTATCACCTCTGCTTTTCAACATCGTGTTGGAAGTCCTTGCCAGAGCAATCAGGCAAGAGAAAGAAATAAAAGGCATCCAAATTGGGAATGAAGAAGTTAAATTATCACTCTTTGCAGATGACATGATGCTATATATAGAAAACCCTAAAGACTCCACCAAAAAGCTATTAGAAACAATCAACGAATACAGTAAAGTTGCTGGCTACAAAATCAACGCACAAAAGTCCATTGCCTTCCTATATACCAACAATGAAATCTCAGAAAAAGAAATACAAAAAACAATTCCTTTTGCAATTGCAACAAAAAGAATAAAATACCTAGGAATAAACTTAACCAAGAATGTGAAAGACCTATATGCTGAAAACTATAAGACTTTTTTGAAAGAAATTGAAGAAGACACAAAGAAATGGAAAGACATTCTGTGCTCATGGATTGGAAGAATCAACATAGTTTAAATGGCCATATTACCCAAAGCAATATACAGATTCAATGCAATCCCCATCAAAATCCCAATGGCATATTTTAAAGAAATAGAACAAAAAATCATCAGATTTGTTTGGAACCACAAAAGACCTCGAATAGCCAAAGCAATCTTAAGAAAAAAGAACAATAATGGAGGTATCACACTTCCTGACTTTGGCTTGTACTACAGGGCTACAATCATTAAAACAGCATGGTATTGGCAGAAAAACAGACACATAGACCAATGGAATAGAATTGAGAACCCAGAAATAAAACCACATAAATATGGACAGATAATTTTTGACAAAGAAGCTAAAAACATACAATGGAGCAAAGACAGCCTCTTCAATAAATGGTGCTGGGAGAATTGGATAGCCACGTGCAAAAGAATGAAACTGGACTGCTATTTGTCACCATGTACCAAAGTTAATTCAAAATGGATCAAAGACTTAAGCATAAGACATGACACAATCAACTGCATAGAAGAAAACATAGGTACTAAACTTATGGACCTTGGGTTCAAAGAGCATTTTATGAACTTGACTCCAAAGGCAATGGAAGTAAAAGCTAAAATAAACGAATGGGACTATATGAAACTTAAAAGCTTCTGCACAGCAAAAGAAACCATTGACAAAATAAAGAGGCCACCAACTGAATGGGAGAAGATTTTTGCAAACAGTGCCTCCGATAAGGGGCTAGTATCCAGAATATACAAGGAACTCATGCAACTCAACAACAAAAAAACAAACAACCCAATTGAAAAATGGGCAGAGGACTTGAAGAGACATTTCTCCAAAGAGGACATACAAATGGCAAATAGACATATGAAAAAATGCTCAACATCACTAATCATCAGAGAAATGCAAATCAAAACCACAATGAGATATCACCTCACCCCAGTCAGAATGGTGATCATCAACAAGACAAATAGTAACAAGTGTTGGAGAGGCTGTGGAGAAAAAGGAACCCTCATACACTGTTGGTGGGAATGCAGACTGGTGCAGCCGTTATGGAAGGCAGTGTGGAGGTTCCTCAAAGAATTACGAATAGAATTACCATATGACCCAGCAATCCCTCTCCTGGGTATCTACCCAAAAAATCTGAAAACATTTAGAGATAAAGACACGTGTGCTCCAATGTTCATTGCAGCTTTGTTTACGGTGGCCAAGACATGGAAACAACCAAAATGTCCCTCGATAGATGAATGGATGAAGAAGTTGTGGTATATATACACAATGGAATACTATTCGGCGGTAAGAAAAGATGATATAGGAACATCTGTGACAACATGGATGGATCTTGAGAGTGTAATGCTGAGCGAAATAAGTCAGACAGAAAAAGCTGAGAACCATGTGATTTCACTGATATGTGGTATATAAACCAAAAGCAACAAAAGAACAAGACAAACAAATGAGAAACAGAAACTCATAGACACAGACAATGGTTTGGTGGTTGCCAGAGGGTAAGGGGGGTGGTGGGTGGGGGGTGGGAGATGAGGGTAAGGGGGATCGAATATATGGTGATGGAAGGAGAACTGACTCTGGGTGATGAACACACAATGGGATTTATAGATGATGCAATACAGAATTGTACACCTGAAATCTATGTAATTTTACTAACAATTGTCACCCCAATAAATTTAATTTAAAAAAAAAAAGTATACATTTATTTATTACCCATCTCCCCTATCAGAATGAAGCTCCATGAAAACACAAAGTCTTGTTCGCCACTTTGTCACTATAGTCTACAAGAGTACCACAGCACATGTCCTAATATTTGTAAATCAATCAATATAATGTCACTAGGTATCACAGACTGGCAAAGACAAACCATTTTTGCATTATGCATCCCATTATGTGATTTCAAAAAGCAGGTAATCAGTAGGCACGCTGAATATCTATTTAACTTAAATCACTTTTTCCTAATAAAAATCAAACATTATCAGTAGTCACGGGGATGTAGAATGTAGCATGGGGAACATGGTTAACAATATTGTGGTGACTGCGTGTGGTGCCGGGCGGGTACTAGATTGGTCAAGGGGATCACCACATAGATTATACTATATAGATGTCAAGCCACTATGCTGTACACCTAAAACCAATAAAAAATAATGTTGAATGTGAACTGTAATTGAAAAAATTTTTTAATTTTTTTAAAAAGGAAGCACTTACTGGCGTGAGCTGTTGAGAATTTAACAACTGTTGAAACTGCTGTTGATGAAGAAATATTTGTCTTTGCTGGTCAGAAAGTAATCCTAGTCCCGAGGCACTGCAAAAAGATGAAAACCTTTACTTGCTAGTATATACCTTTAATGGTTTTTCAAATGTAAAATGAAAGACCACTCTTTGATTTGATGTTTAATAAGTTAACAAGTCAAGTTTTTAATCACAATACTTTCTGAAAACAATGGTGCACAAATTTCTTATTTCTGTGTGTATGAGCACGCACATGTCGCACACAGATATACGAGAATTCACATTGTCAAGAAATGTTTTGTTTTCCTTTCTATGGTAAACTAAGCAGGCATTAAGTTATTTTACAGAATAGAAATTCACATGTGTTTATAACATATACATGTAATAAGTTATTCTTCATTACTCAAGGATAATTTAACCCATACTAGGTAACACATATTTAAAACAAGAAAGAATCCAAACATACTACTAAGTGATTTGACCTAAACTTTTTTATTGGTCCCAATGGTCAGTAAAATTAAGCACCAGTGAAAAGAGAGCCAGAATAAAATAGTTTACTAGTACCCATTGCAAATCCATTTAAAATTATTTATTCTTCAAAAATATGTTCAATAATAACATGGCTTTAGTCTCCTTATTTTGAACAAACATTCAAATGATTCAAGTACAACAAAACAGTGAATCTTACTCCCCGGAAATGCAAGATAAATATTTGACCTTCACCCTATATCAAAAATCTTTGATTATAAAGCTAACAAAATTACATAGCGAATTTTAAGAAGACAATATTCCTATGTGATCTTCATCACAATATTACTTTTCTTTAGAATTTATGATACATGAAGGCAATATACAAGGGTAAGAAAAATTAGCATTTAAAATAGACATTACAGATCAAGACTGAAATTTCAGCACAGAATATATTTAATGCTTTGTTACTAAAAGTGGTTTAATTTTGTTTTAATTGAATTACTTCTGTTTGAAAAACAAATGGCTCTTGGTATAATATACTTAGTTTAAAAGTCTGGCAAGTTTTAATTTCTTAGCATCCATCTACAAGGAGCACATTAAAAATCCCAATCTAAAGCACAGACAATATGGTACTACTATAATATGTTGCACTGAAAACCCTAAAATATATTTAAGTTTCTTACCTGTTAGTCAGTGTAGCTGGCATTGGATGAGTTGCATTAGGTGGTACAGTTGTGTGGGTGAGGGGGGTAGGGTTCTGGGATATTGTGACAGGGGTCTGAATAACCCCATTTAAAGCTCCTACAATGCCATTAATTGCCAGTTGGTTACCTGGCAAAGCTCCAATTATCCCACCCACACCAGGCACGGCAGGAATGGTGGATGTTACAGTCTGCATTCCGCTCGCCAGTGCCCCCACTGTCACACCATTGACCTGCTGAACTCCACTAACGCCTGAGCCCTGCTGAGCTGGACTCTGCCCAGCAGGAGGTGGAGTAGAAAGAGCTGATGAGCTGCTGGTGCTTTGTCCACTGGAGGTTAAGTCCTAATGGAAGAAAGAATAGAAACTTAAATTGTAAGGAACACAGCAAAACTGTTTAAAATAATTTGAAACCATTTAATGTGATATACTATTGTTCATAAGTAAAACACACAAATGAACTAACCACACCAAAATTACCTGATTTAATACAGGAAGAGAATTATCAGGTAAAAAGCTGTTTCCTAGATGAGGGCTCTTACTGCTGTTCAAAGAATCAGTAGTAGGAGCTAGAATAATAAAAGACAAAAAGAAACCTATTTATCCTGTTAAATTACATTATGTATAAGATTAAAGGCTTATCTAAAAGCTTATCCAGAAGCCCACATTAAAAACACTTAAATATTAAGTCTTGCTATTCCTAAGATCAGTTTAAACAGAAAAATCTGTGTCTCTATTGAATACCATGGCTTTAAATCAATAAAGAGATCACTACACATTTAAATACATTTTATCATTAAATTATGTACTAAAGCAGTTAAAACAAATTCAAGTTCATCACTTAACAGGATTCTTTATGCTCTTCAAAAATAACCTATCATTTCTTTTCTACATCTTCATATAAGTGGTAACCAGTTATTATTCACTTATTATCTAAAAGATATTGAAAATCTAGCCTAATTTCCTTAGATACACAGTAAATATGTTCATACTTACCATTCTGTGCTGAAAACGCATGCATTTGATGAGATGGACTAGGATTTGTTGTTATTGTTGGAAAAGGCACTGAGAGCTGTGCATTCAACAACTGAAGGCGTTCCTTTTTGGCAGTCAAGTTTTTAATCTGTTCCTCTAATCTTCGATTTTCAACTTGAAGTTGGTGTAATGACTTCAGCATTCCTAAAACTAGCAAACATTTGGATAGTTTTTAACAAAGACAAGTTCACACACAAAGATTAGGTTTCAATAACTTAAGAAATTAAGTTAAAATAAAAAAGAAATTCTGTAAACCATTTCTAAATGACTAGGTTTTACGCCTAAATTTATATGTACATAGAAATATACCACAATATATTTGGACATATATAAGCATAACCAAAAAAACACCCACCTTGTTCTAATTTCCACTCAAAGAAAACTGACAAACACATTTTATTTTCATCAAAATAAAAGACTAATTAAAAATCTAAAGTGCCTGCCATGATTCTACATTAAAGTCATATTTACAATGGGAAGGAATCATAGCAATATCCTTCAACACAAAAAGAGCACAAGTTTTTGTTTGCTGCCTGATGACGCTAAACCGGCCCCCAGCCACGGTGAGAACCCTCCCAAGCCCAGCCGCTCCGCATGCTGATGCGCACACCCCCCAGCAGGGGGCAGTGCGCGCACACTGCAGCCCCCACTCCCGCAGAAGGCGCAGCGTCTGTAAACAGACAGGCCTGTTTCCGTCCTGCCTCATCACCTCAAATACGGTTTCAATTCATTCCACAACTCAGACCTCTCCACTGACAGCAGAGTGCTGCTGTTATGCCACAGTGATAGGCACTTTTTAAATTTTTATGTATTAAAAAGTTGTATTTGTTTAACATGCCCTCAGGGCCTTCAAAAGACACAACTCTACTGGTACTGACACATATGGTCGTTTCCCAAGGGTTTAACTTTTATCCCTCCTCCACAAGACCCCACAAAGAAACCCTGAGTGCACCCAAACGATATGCAATAAAACGAAGTAAAACCTGTCTTCCAGCTATAGTGTTTAAAGGATTATCCCGGCATGAACTTCCTCAAAATTAGCAATTTTTTGTCAGGGCACCATTCATAAAAATACCAGTTTATGGCACTTGTCTACTAACAAGCAAAATGTTTTGTTTGAATAAAATAAGGCAGCAAAAGTTTATATCGCAAAATGATAAAAACGACCTATATTCTTCACAAAAATATATATCCTTAACACTAGGCCACTTTTCCAGCTAACTACCATCTGCAGTGTGACTTTGCTTTTTGGCATTTTTCACCCATGGCTCCACCCCCAGTAATTAAAAGTGTAAAGATACTAAATATGTACATATAATATATATATTATATAATTTAATAAGTAAATGATATATAATATATAAAAATACATATAATTTGGTATTATTCTTTCTCATCAACATTGTAAAATCAATAGGCTTATTAGCCATATTTGACTACATGCATTTTTTTAAGTAAATTCTCCAGAGGTGAGCAAATTTCCTTCAAACAAGCTAAGAAAAAAATACAACTTGTGTATTTCAGTAAAAGTTAAAAATCAATAAGAACAAAGTACCACCATTATGATAGTTATAAATGGTAACAATAACCAGTGAACAGAGAAGTGCTTTCTATGAGCCAGGCAATGTTCTTTATGTATTTTTTTGTCATTTAACCCTCAAAACAACACTATGACATAGCAACATTATTATTCCCATTCTACAAATGGGAAGTTAAAGCACACTGCCATTTAAGAAACTTGCCCACGATCATACTTTTAATAACAGGTAAAGACAGGATTTAAGTCCAAGCAGTAAAACTGTAGAATTTGTTCTATAAAACCCCTATATTACATTTTCTTACCATATTATATAAAACTTGTATCATAATTTCATTGCTAGTCCTGATGAAGTGTAACTTCTTCATCCATCCACCTGTCTGTTCACGCACCCATTCATCTTTCTTTAAAGACAAGAAAAGAATACTTACTGTCACTAGGAGTACCCTGTTCTAATAAAAATTGCTGTCCTTCACTCCACTGCCTCTCCAAAAGCTGTTCTATGCTGGCTGCTACTGGAGGCAGATTTTCCAAACTGTTGTTGCCTGGTTGATCATAGCGAATCTGCAAGCTGCTTACAGGAGATCTGTTGAAAACATTAATTCTCAGGTTAAACAGGAGAACCTTGTGAAGGAGAGCGCATTCACATTTCTCACCTTATGCTGACCCTTTTCCTGTGTGAGTTTTCTAACACCAGGCTGCCTATGCTAGAACTATAAAACTATAATCTACCCTAAAATTTAGTAATTACCATTCTTCCTCCTTGAATTGTAAAATCAAGGGGATAACTGGCCATACTCGATAATTAAAAACCCCTCGAAAACATAAACACATCACCAATAATCTCTGAAATAAGCTATAAAAGAACTTGATATAGGTTTATGAGACAAAAGAGAAAGACAGGATTAGAAAGACTTTAAAATAACTAGCCAGAAGAGTTCCATCATTCTGTTTTAATACGCAAAATATTATTATAATAATGTAGAAAGCATTTTAATTTACAACCAAGAAAATCTCAAATATTAGCAAAAAGAAATTTTAAATAATTTTGAAGAAGCGTTGTTATAAATTCAAAAATACTTATTTGTATTTTCAGTATTAAGGATCAAGACCAGAGCAATTTTTATTTGAGCCTTTTATACAAATTTTTCTAAAATGTCTTAGATGTGTGTACTTCAAGTGATGATGACTTAATCACCTCTTCCAAAACAAATATTACTTATATTAAGATGAGTATGTAATATTCTCTCACCTACTTTTTGTTTTAAATTAGCAAATGTGGCCATTTCTGGTTCCCAGCTTCCATACTAACAGAACACATTAGTAAAGGGCTTTAGAGTTTTCAAAGTGTGTCCACATAATTATCTCATATGATCTCCACAACAACCTAGCGAGAAGTTGAAACCTGGCTTATTGGCTCTAATTCCATCTGAGGAAACAAGATAAGGCTTTAGTGACTTATCCAAAGACACACTGCTGGTAAATGACAGAACTGGGGCTACAACTCAGGTTTTCTAACAACCCACTATTGTTTTGCTACTGCCCTAATATGTTTCTCTACAAAAGTCTCTTTAAATAAGAAGTTAAACAAATGAGGCTTTTTATTCCATATGTAAACATCATGTGTTACATACGGTTGGCCCTCCCTCTCCAAAGAGTTTATTACGCCAGAATAATTTAGGCTATTATACTTCAGGCTGATCTTTAAAAGGTAATATAAAGTTGGAAATATATGCTAAAAACAATTCTATACCATTTATTGTGTTAAATCCCATTTAGCTAATGAAAAACAAAGAACTTCACCAAGCAAAATAGCACTAAGGGATCTTAAATAATTTCTGGATAGTTTGTATGATATTTTAAGTTTAAAGGGGAACACAGAAATGCTTCCTCTACTAAACGTATGAGCAAAAATCCATTAACTTTCTTCTTAGAAAAAAAGAATAAAACAGTACAGAAGTAATCACAGCATAAAATTACAGACTAGGCAGATGTTATCACTGTGTACTTCAGATTACTAGCTTCAAAGGAAGGAATATTTAATTTTCCACAGAGTTCAATTAGGAAAAACCATACTACTTTTAGTTCACCTAAGAATTATATAGGGAAAAGGCACTACTAGATGTACCACCAGAAAACAGCAAAATTTGAGGTTATTGGACTAATACTAATCTCTTTAATGACCAAGATGTTCCTTAACAGACCATCGGCAACTATGTCAGCAACACAGCAACACTAATATTCATGGTAGTCACCACATAAAATTTTTAATTTCTAACAGAATTTTTAAATTCCCATAGTTGAAAATTTTTAATTTCCCGTAAGTGAAAAAAGATTCTAGAAATGGGCTTTTTCCTCCTTTTGCTCTCCATTCTTATCCAGTCTAATACCATGCTTGAGGCAGTTTACAAAATTAGAGAACAGAGAGAAAACAAACTATAAGAAGGTGCAGAAGTTGAAAGTGGAATTAAATCAATAAAAAGATAGCCACAGCCTAAAGTTCCATTGTCTTCTATAAACTGACAGAATTATTTCCTACTACCATTCTCCCTACTGAGAACAGAAGACTTGGGGCACTCAGATTACGCTGAGAAATTCAGCCCTTCAGTACAACTCTGGTTAAGAGTATCCTGCTAACAGGAATAACCTCATATATATTATACACTATTAATAATGGTACCTGAATTCTTTCATATAATAATTAAGATAATTTCACAGAACAATGTAATACATTTGCTACACTTTGATTCAATCTTAAGAATCAGAAGGGTTTTAAAGATGAGCCACAAAAACTTCATTTACTGAATTAGGCACTAGAGAGGAAAAGGTTAAGTGTATTGCCCACAACAGCGCTAAAACTGGTACCCAAAGTTGAAAGCTTTAAATGTGTAGCTTTAAGAGATTTTAACACTATTTTATGACCAAAAAGAGTTACCCAAGGTAATGCATTAATAGTACCAGCAGCTAAATATATAAATGATAAAAACAAAAAAAGTTCAAATTGATTGGAAACCAACAAGAGTTCTGTCTTTTTAAAAGCTTAGAAATCTATGTTTAAATTAATATTCAAATTAATTTAGAATCTTTTTTCTTGACTGCCCAGAAATGTTTCTTATCTTCAGAATGCTTTTATAGCCTCACAAATGTACACTCTGCTGATACAAGACAAAGAAGTTTGCAATGTCAAAATGTTTCCTTTGCCGATACTTTGCAGTGTAAATAATGCTTACCGTGGTGAGAGACTTCCTCGGGGTGAGCTTCCTCTGCCAACAAGGCTGCGGCTATTGTCTCCAAGATCTTGATCTGCAGTGTAAATATTTCATAGCTGATAAAGTGACTCTCACTAGATAAGAGGTTTTAAGCTCTTGCCCTGATTTTTCCTAAAACATACAAAAAACCCTTACCACTATCTTTGCAGTAACTATGCAAGTAGAAGGCCTAGTATGCTGCTAGTTTAGAATTGCTGAACTGTGGCATGTAAGGCGTTGTCCCTACACGTTTTTGTGGGTGTAGAAGGCCATGGATTACGTTCTGTTCTTTCATTCCTTTCAATTTTACAGCACAGAAGCGTGGTTTGCATTTGCAGCACCCTCCCCTCAGCCACTTTTAATTTCTACGGTTAAAGTAATGAATCACAGCTGTGGACAGCTAATCTGTATGCTTATCACAGCAAATCCTTATGCTTTGTATTTTTTAACACTTTGCATCCCAAGACAACTCATAAAATATGTAATTTATTATATAGAGCCACACACCAAGACTAAAATTATATTACATGGATACTCACACCAAGAATAAAATTACATATAACATTAAGTATCCAAATTGACAAAAACAAGTAGGAACACTGAATTATGTATTTAAAAGGAAAAAAAAATTTCTTCAAAATATTCGTTAGGTAACACAGAAAAATCTCTGCGTGAAAAGTTAACTTTTATTTCCCCTACAGTTAGTTCCTTATAAAATCACCCTTTCTGGCCTCTTTCAAGGTTGTTCTCCCCTTATTCCGAGTCAGGTAACCTCTGACCCTTAAAGGGTAAAGACATGACTGATCCATTCTTGGTGAACTGCTAAACCCATTCCCATCCCCCAAACAGGCATGACTACTTGGACATGTCAACAAATCCTTAAGGATGGAATGAAACAAAGCAAATCCAGAGGCTCATTAAAACAGCACAAGAGGCAAATGCTACAAAATGGCAACTAGTAAAAATTCAGGATTACTAAACACTGTAGAAATTCCCTAACAGGATTTTTTTAAACCAAGTTTGTGTAATGCAATTTCATGAATTATGCAAATAAAGGTTTAGGCTATTCACAGAAAAGCCCAGTGTTATGTTACTTTCATTGCATAGAACTGAGAACTGAACACATCAATCACAAAAGTCACAGGAGACATTGTTGCATTCCTGCCTGCTGATGGCTCTGCTTAAACATTTACATTTCAGACAGTAAAAAAAGCACATCACTATTTTGTAGCACAGCATACTATTTACTTCCAACTGTGATTCTTCTGGGGTTTTTTTGTTTTTGTTTTTGAAAAGGTGCCATCCTATCTTAAGCACACCTTTAGACTTTTCAAATAAAATGAGTCAATAGGGGGAAAATTACATTGGGGGGGAGGGATTACATTGGGAGAGGGGAACAGAATTTTAGAGTTTAAAAATTCTTGAAAACTTACCTGTTTGAGTATTTTCAGATTGAGCAATAAGAGCTGCCATTGAAGAATTTGGATTTAATCTACTGCCATACATATGAGATGGTGCCTGACTGAGAGAAGATCCAGATAAGGTATTTGCCTAAACGAAAAGAATTACAAAGATTAATTATATTTGAAAATATCTTAATACATTTCCTCCTGATATACCTAATAACAATTTTCTCCAACCTAAGAATATAAGCAAAAATGTCTCACTTTCTGAAGAGCAAATTTCATTCTTGTTTTACCATTCCAACATTTCAATTTTTGAAAAGTTACATAACTCCAAATTAAAAAAAAAAAAAAGGATTGGCACAAAGTTAACTATTCCTGCTTTAATTTCGAAGTATCTAGTCGGTATCAAAACCCAGCGGCATGGTAACCCTGTGAACATATGACTAATTATTTAATCTTATTAAACCATTTACAAAATAAGGGCAGGTAGACAACAGATGCCTAACAAATGCTTTAGTCTCTTACATCACAGACTAGCTAGAAGGAAGTCAAAAGGTCCAATTCCTACTTCTAGTACTTTAACTATACGGAGCCATATTTCCATTGCTTAACTCGGTCATTAGTAAAACCTGCACACTATTTTGTTACTTCCTATTTTGATAGACTTGGAAGCCTGCTGCTTTTTCTGTTTTGTTTTGTTTTTATTTTAAAAGAAAGCAAACAGGCATCACAAGTATGTTTTCTATACAATGCAGGGCTCAACGAATCACAGCTTTGCCCTGACCCCATATAAGGCACTGTCTTTTTGGCAGGAAGCCAGCTCTACTAACTGAAGAGCTGGTCCAAAGTTTGTAATTCATTCATGTTGCTAACCACAATTCTGAAGGCCTCTACTGGGACTTGTGCCAAACAAGCGAAAATGAACCCTTAAACAGATGAAGCTAAGGAGGCTGGCCAAAGTCTTGCGTAATCCAATGTAATAAAAATGCCTTCTTTGATGTGAATACTTTCTCCCACTTTCCAAGAATATTATAACCTTAGAATGTGGCATTTTGGAAGCAAATCTCTTATACACAAAATACTGTTACTCAAAGAAGGCTACTACATACTAACCTGAAATACTCTTCAGATTTAACAGAACCACAAATTTTAAAGTACATTTCTTATTCTTTTTCATGAATGAAATCAAACTTAAGCTTTTATAAATTAAATCATTGTCTAGTTGTTTCAGTACAAAATTCTGGAAAATAGTTTCAAAGAATTGAAGCACATCTAATATAAAAAAGCTGAATAACAGCCAAACAAAAGATATAGGACATTTTGACACGTGTAACTGCACACAAGAGACCAAGACAACATAGTAGTTATAACAAGCAAAATATTACAGAGAATAAACTGTGTTTCTGGAAAGACTCAGACCCTGACATTAAATTTGGCTTCTAGCCAACTTATTAAGCATGAAAATTGGACTTTAAATTCACAGGAAGAGTCTTGGTAATGAAGAATTCTGTCCTTGCTTTCCATTGTTTCAAAAGGTATATTTCAGGGCTCATACTTTAATGTCTAAGTTCATTGGTCAATTTCTGGGTTTCAGTTTTCCTCTTATTAAAGATATGTATACAAAGCCAGTAAGTTTGCACTATAAAGTCCTGTTTAACAATCAATTAGCCCTCAGTAAAAGATAAGTCATAATATTAACCTAAATATCATACTAGACACTTGCCATGTATTTAGTAGTGTAACATACAGAAAATACACATATCATAAATGAAAATATAGTAAGTTTTTTTACTTCTCCAGAAGTCAAATACTTGGGAATCTTGGCTACTCATAAAATAACTTAGAACAAGAAAAATGCAAACTGACAAACAGAAAGACCAGATGTTACCGGTCCCATGTGCTAAAATCTCTGGTAACTTATACATAAAAATGCCCTTTGCAGAGCTAATTTACTCTTACTCTAGACATAATTCTAAAAAGATCAACTAAGCATATAACAGATTAGAAGTGGAAAATTAATTACAAAGAGGGAGAAAAAGTAATATTCTGAGACAGTTTGTTGGCAGCAAGAAGTTAACAGCTGACGGCAAGAGAAGAGAGAAAAATATGAGCCAGAGTAAGAGTATTTATTACAGAGTGCCAGGGGCGTGGCGTTCAAAGCACATGGACATCCAGAGGCCTTAGCATCTGCATCTCAGCCTTTTGATTCTCCTTTTTCATGCAATCATCTTTTGGCTGAATCAGAACTAATATTATACCAGTTGGACTACTTTTTTAGTTCCAATTATCAGTTTTATGAGCTGCCTTAGATTCTTGATGAGAATCAAAAGATCCTACTCAGAAACACACCCTTTTACAAGAAGGGTTCCTTCTGCCAAGGGCTTTATATTTATCCTTATTAGCTTCAAATTTCTTGAAGTAGTCTCCAAATTATCTTAGTTTCCCGATCACACATTACGCTCACTATATTAAAATATCAAAATACAAAGTAATAAAACAGCATATAAACTGATTTGCATTATGACTATCATCAGGAAGAGGATAAATCATCTTTAGCATAATTCCAAAGCAGGAAAATATATATTTTATAAAAATAGGAGGCAAAAATGAATTAATAATAAAATGATAAAATAAAATGGGAATACATTCTTCATTATCCTGGATGACCAATTTCCCAAAATTGCTGAGTGGGTGAAAAATCATCTGGTAGTTTTCTGTTTTGTAAAAAAATACTGCATTTATCTAAACAAAAAACTTCCAAAAGCAATTGAAAGTAAGTTATTAATTTTACCAGGTAGGTTTTGTAGTATATTAAAACATCTAAACCACTCTACATTAACATTATAGACGGGGAACAGGAGTCACCAAAGACTCTACAAAAGTCTGACACTGTTTAGTCAATACTTCTGAAATGACATTTAGAATGGTTAGTGCTGGGAACCTTTGATAACTGTTGGCACCTTAGGACCAAAAAACCCCCCAACATTTTAGTGAAAAGTTTCCACAACTTAGTGGCAATGAACGAGGATGAGTGAGACAGTAGGGGAAAGACAGACGCCTTACGGAGGAAGAGTACACAGGTAATGTCTGACATTCTGTAAATTCAAAAATCTTTGTCATTAATAAGTGAAAGCATTAAGATTCAGGGCGATGGAAGGACATCCACGTGAACCTAAAGAAACAGTGGTTTTGAAGCATAAGGGACACTAAAAGCTTTTACATAAAAGAAATCTGAAACAAGGAATAAAGGAAATACACACACACTTCACAGCATACTTTGGACATCGATTAAAAAGTACATTGAAAGCAAATTACTAATGTACTGTAAGTCTGCTTCAGAAGATCTGGTATAAAGACTGGCAATTCTTTTTAAAAGGAAGTACCTACCTTACAACATTTCAATTTTATCGTGCCAAGGTACGGAGAATGGCTGTTGTGGATAGAATCACTGTTGGGTCTACTGGCACTATTAAGAACATGAGTTAACTCTGGGAAGACTGAGTGAAGGGTATCCACAATATACGTGAACTGTACCCTGTACTGTTTTTGCAACTTTTGCATACATCTAAAATTATTTCAAAATAAGTTAAAACAAAAAGAATATGATTACAAAACAAACTAGGTACTTGGCTTTATAGTGTCCCACTGAAATGAAGTCATCTACTCAAAATGTGAAAATAGGTATTAGATTAAGATAAAAAATTTTATATAACTATAAATTCATAGTGCCATAAAAAACTTTTGCTTTAACTTCCAATATATGGTATCTTAGAGAATTTTGTTCCTTCCTCAAGATTAATAACTTAAAGGAACAACTTCCACTCAAGATGTTATATTACACTTACTCTAACACTCTTGTAAAAGCCTCATGAAGAAAAGTAGAATTATTTTACAAGATGGATCCAAAGACAAGTAGAGTAAGAATAAATTGAATAATTATTGAGTTAAGTCTAAGTTACTTTGAAACAAAATATGTTTAGGTGTCTGAGTCAAAGAATACCCTTAGCAAATTTAGAATAACTTATATTAAACATCTAGATAAATATGAGAGTCTACACCAAGGCAGTATTCAAACTCAAAACAAATCAAAGATATTTTGTATTTCCTAAGTACACTGACATACCATATTAAAATATTAACAAAATTAAAATTACATTTCAGCTTGAAATGTCCCCGTTGTTAACAGGTCACCTCTTTATGGCAAATCTCTGCTTATGACCACAGAGAAGTTTTTAAAAAGCTCTCGCTGTAAAGTAACTACCGAATTCCTAGGCTCATTCCTCCAGGTAGTTGTGGAGGGAAAACGTCAGCCTAAGTCTACTCATTTATGTGAATAACAGATTTAAGAGTGGGTATTGTTTTGGTAGATTTATTTTTCTCCCTAATGTTGGTAAAGGTAAAAAAAAAAAAATTCCAGAAAGAATAGTACCTATAAATATTAAAAAATACAGAAAGAATAGTACCTATAAATATTTCACTTTTACAAAGTACCATAGAAATACATCATCTAGAGGTAGATATGGAACTTTATGCTTCAGTCATACAGGAAGAGGTTATAGCAAGCATTTTTTAAATGTGCAATTAACCTGTCAATAAACATTAAAATCAAATGATTCAAACAAGTTCTAAAACACAGTAGCTTCTTCTTCAAGCTTTTCAACCCTGACACGATTAAAAATACATTCTTCTAAAACTCTGTCAGACTTACAAGTTGAATATTATTTTTTTAAATTCCTATTTCATGTATATTCTTAGAAGACAAACCTTTTTGCTATCACTGTATCTGTCATAAAGCAAGCTTCTTACTTTGGGCAAAGACCTGTCTTCAATTTCCATCTGTAAAACTGGAGATAATAATAGTGCCTACCTCATAAGAATATTGTGAAACTAGCTGAGTCTTCACTTCACATGGAGGGTGCCAAAAAATGTAAACACATGACTTGTATTCATCTTTTGTTATCAGTATATACATATTGAATATTACAATTTTAATACAGGTTTTTCCTTTCTTAACATGTTTATATATTTTTTTGGCACCCTCTGTATGTAAAGGGCTCAAAAGAATGCTTGGCACATGTAAGCACTTGAATTTTAGCTTTTCATTTAAAAAATTACTTTCATAAGCTATTATGGTTTCCATTTTTCCATTAACTTCGTTAGAGAATATAATTTACCAATTATATTCTGATATCAACATGGCTATACTTCAAAGATTAAAACATATTTCCTAAGAAAAATTAGAAGGTATAAATTAGAAGGTCTAGTCATGCAATGATATCTTAATTTATACATTATATAATAACATAGCAATACTACAAATATAATGTAAGGATTCAAATATTTTAATGAAAATTAATTTACATATTGTTTTCAATTTGTTTGACCAGAAAAGCTTCCAGGAAAAATTAGAGAACACTAGAAAGTTTTCAGATATTCTCTAACTCGACTCAAACTTTGCGCTATGAAACATATTCTGATAACAGACCCCATTTCTGTGTCAGCTACCACCAGTACGGCTTTAATACTCAGCGTGTGATGAGAGATGAAACCAAGTGTGAACAACTTTCAGGTCCCATGAGTAGGCTGACTGTTCAAGCTGTCAGGTTCAATTGCATCATTCCACATTACTCAATGCCCCTAACTGCTCCCTAATTGTTAGGAGCTTAACGTATTCAAAACTATTATTTAGGCTAATGCTGAAATGCCCTACAATTGAGTTTCTATAAAGTAGTAGGAGGGATTAAATAGTAGTTAAATCATCACTGAACACTCATGATTGGACAAGACGACTGCATAGAATAACCAACCAATTATAAGGTTTCCTAATTGGTTAATATCTATTCAATATATCACCTAAAAATAAGTCCACAGGACTACAGTGGCTACTAATTTAAGAATTGGAAAAGACCTTAGTCAACAGTTGAACCTAAAATGGCTAAAATTCATGTATCTGTGTTAACATAGAATTGTAAATTTTAAAAGAAAAATTCAATACTATTTTTAGTAAAAGAAGTGCTTCTGTACAATTTTTCTCATCGGTAATCAGGCTTTTCTGTAACAGTTGAAATTAATGATGTCCTGTAATAACTGTAACATCAGTATAATAACCATTAATTCCAAAGTACTTTATGGTCTGCAAAGTACTTATTTTCATTTGAACTTCACAACATACCAGTATAGCACGTAGAATAGGTATTTAAAGTTTTCATTTTACATATAAAAAAAATGATGCCTACAAATTGAAAAGACTTGCCCACAGTTACACTAAACTAGTGAGTAGCAAAACTCCTGGAACCCAGGATTTCTGACTCAAATTTCTGTTTTGCATTGTGTCACACAAACAGACACAGTAACATTCCTAACAATGTTTTTCAAAGAGATACCTCTTGACATAGAGGCACATAATTGGGAAATTCATTTTTATGGTACAGATTAGTACACCAGAGAGCAGGCTCAGGAGTCAGACTGTCTTGCTTCCAAATTTCCGTTCCACCACTAGACATGTGACCTTGAGCAGTTACTTAACCTTTCATCATCCAAGTGACGTTACAAAGCACTTACAAAAACTTATTTTGCTCAGAATGTTAACGTCCTTAAAAATGACAAGTCATTATAAAATTATTTAAAATAGATGAAACTTTCATTCTGACCAATCAAGTCAGAGATCCCCCGAAGTCAGGTCAATCTGCTTGGGAAACTAAACCATTTTCTCAAATAGAAAGAAAGTGTCATATCAGATGTCATTTGAAAGGAAATTAAGGACTACATCTAAGACACCTCTGCAACACACACACACACACTCTCTCTCTCTCTCAAATTATATGATGTTGCAAAACAAAATATTCAAAGCTAATTTAAGTAAAAGTCTCATAGAAATATGCAAAACATTAGTCACTAAACTGTACCTTATGCAGATACTTAAATATCTGTATCTACTAAATATCACATAAATCTCAGAAGTTCCTTTATTTAAATTATTTTTAAACTTGTATCATTTTTTAATAACAGTAACAGAGTAAACAATGAACCATGATCATCTACATGAAGACCGTATCCAAAAGCAAAACCTAGAATGCACAATATATTAGAATACAAATTTTAAAAATTACATTCAGTCTTAAATTCTATTAAAGGAATCATCTTTCAAACAAAAGCACTAGAATTCTCCCAAAGACAGAATAGAATGAACGTAGAACTGGGAAGCAGAGGGGAATTTGAAAGGCAAAATGAAAAACTAATGGCACCCCTACAGAAACTAATTTATACCTATACTCATGATACAACAGGGGCAGTGCATATCATTAAAAATCACATGGACAGTAGTCTATCTTCCAATAATATTAAGGAACTAATTGTAAATGTACTGCTGATATCTATGAAAGAATAATTACTCTAAAAACAAGTATATCAAATAAAACAATGATTTAAGACTGAAGAAAATAAAGTTGGGTTATCAAATATTTTTTTAAAGGTTTTTTTCAAATTAAGGCTGCTAAGCATCAGATACTCCCAATTTTACAAGCGTCTCCTTTTTCCCCCTATAAAGTCACAAATCTATTCTGTTTTTAATTTCTATTAGCCTCCTGATCTTACCTCCTTGACCACTTTGCAGGGAACAATTCATAAGACAGCAAACAAGTCAAACAAAAGGCCAGCCTATCTTACTTAACACTAAGACCAGAAAGATCAAGGATGGCTTCTGGATTTTTATCCTGCTGGCATCAGGCCAGTCACCAAAAATTAATACTTTCATTAAGTTTTTTGGAGGGAAGGAGGGGAAGCAAAGCATTATTAAAATTTAACATTTCTATTCTCTAATTTATATATTTTTTAAATATTTGCTTGCTGGTGTCATGGTTTTCTTAATAACTGTGATAAGACTTCTATAATTACATTTTAAATATTGATCATTTAAATTTACCCACTTATAGCACTGATCTCTTAATTATAAATCAACTACCTATATAAAGAGACCCTAAATAAAAGTCTAGGATGTGATTATTTAAACACTATGACTTGTGTGATACGAAAACAAACAAGGCCAATATGAAAGTTAACCAGAAACAAACTTCTGTCATTTTGGAAAGAAGATTCAATTACTAAGTGCATTACAATTTTAAGAGTCCTCTCTAAACATTTAAATTATTCTAAACAGTTTTGTATCCTTTCCCTTGCACACTGAGGAGAAAATTCACATTATGCACATTAAATACCAACACCATTGTCTCAGGCAGCTAAATTGAAGTAGTTTCGCACTCAGTTCAACTGAAGGGTCAACGTGCCTCAGTTGCCTGGAGACTGATGGTTGCTACAGCAGCACCAGATAAGCCAGGCTAAATAAGCTCCAGCTTGAAGGCAGAAAGCATTCTCTGCTGGACAGAATGCAGTTGTCTCACCATGCAGCATTTGGGTCTAACTGGATGATCATATTTACGAGACCCATCTTACTGAAACATGGGAAGAGAATAAACAGTAAAGATGTTAATTGAACTGAATCCTGGATTACTTGCAACTGTGATTTCTTTGTTCTTCAGTTGAGTCGTATGTTAAGTGGAATTTTCCCTCTAGCTATAAATTTCTCCTCACCACCACTTCCCCCATCGAGCTCCCTAATGCCAACCCCAAAACCACAAATACAATGAATAAGAAGAAATGAGATTTTTGCCTAATTCAGTCTGGAATTAACCAGAGAGTAATTAAAATAGACTTTTATAAAGAAAGAAAAGAAAAATGCCCACTGAAAATGTTCATGAGACTCTGTCCAAGGATATAAAGCTAGCAACAGCATATGGTTACACTTAATTAAAATTAAGGGATAAAACTATTTTTAAGAGCCATTCTCTCATTTATCTTTTCGTCCTCTCTAACCCAAAACCCCTATTATTATGGCTACCTCACTAAGTTTGGTGATGAGTTAAAGAAAAACCCAAACCAGTCAAATTCCCCCTATTCAGGTTGCCAGGCTGACCAAATAGTTAACTTTCATTTTCTAAGATACCACTAATCATGCCATTGATTTTCTGTGTCATACTGTCTGTTATTTATTCTAATACTTGACCTAATTATAATGGTGATTGTTTATACTGTACCATTTCATAAAAATAACTTAATGCTGTGCTTTGATGTACAGTTTACAGAAAATACTGGAAAAGAGTATATACTTTTTAAAGGCCCAAACAGTGGAAATTATGAAGACATAAAGCAAGAGTTTATAGCTACTTACAAATAACTACTTAACTAGTTATTTGTGATTAGACATTTATCACTGTTATAATTTTCTCAAAATGTTAACAGACTTACAACTAGAGCTTTGGATAAAATTAAAGTAAAATCATAAAGAATTCCAATATGTATATATATAATACATATATAGAATATCTATGTATATAATATATTATATATGTATTAGGAATTTTAAATAATCGCTTTTGGAGAAATGGTGTGTGTGTGTGTGTATGTGTACAGCTTTGCCCATTTGCAGTCCTATTTATGTAATTCAAGATTATGATTTTTCTGATTTGACTCTTTCTTTTAAAGCATCCTGTAGACGAGGTCACCTATCAAGTCACAGATCTGTAGTGGAAGAAAGGGATAAACAAAGGCAAAACCACCAACACAGTAACCGTTATTTACAATATTTATGAACACTCCTTCTCTCCTACCAGGAGGGAAGTCATATAGTACTTAAAGGGATCCTTCACTCTGTGTCCTATATTCTCCTACACTGGTTTTAAAAAATGTAGACAGCAGATATTCATATATTATTTGTGTGGTTTTTAAAATTACAAAAGGAACTATAAAAGTCCAAAATTGGTTCATACTTTGTAAGTCCTACTTTTTAAAAGAAAGACTAAAAGCTCCCCCAAAATTACTGTTTTACATCATTAGGACAAAATTAGACTCAGAAACTGAAAAGTATCAGTTGGTGCCAACATATTTCCTTGTCTTCTCTCGTATCATGTAAAAATGTTTATTATTTCCACTAACATTTCAAGACAAATTGAGGTATTTTATAAATTCCTATAGGAAGCCCTATTTCATTTTTTCTCCTCCAATCAAACTCACTTTCAAACCCGACAAACCCATCTGTGTCACTTTGTGAATAACGCTGTAATAATGTACCTGACTTGTAGCAACAGCAGGGGCTGCAGATGATGCCGCTGACGGGGACAGAGCTCCCACTTGTTGCAAATGCCCAGAAGACTGCTGAGGTAAATGAGAACTGGAGACAGGAGTACTAGATCCTGAGCCAGATACTACGTTTGGAAAGGATACTGCTACATCATTGCTGTTATAAATACCTGCAAGAAAATAAATTATCTTATAAGTTAGCATATGAGTTATATGTCTATCTTCCATAGACACACATTAATCAGTAAGTTAGAATACCACATTTCCTCCTAACCCCTCCCCCAATGATAAATTTCATCAGTGGTGGTAAACATACAAAAGTACCAGTAACTAAATGAATAAATACTGACTTTTCATAAAAACATCTGTCTAAAAGACCCCAAGTCATTTTTATATATCAAAAATGATTTTGCTAATAGACAGAGATCACATCAGGAAGTGTTTTATAAAAATAAGGGTTTTAGGAATTCCTAAAAGCGTCTTACATAGGAGAATAAAGCAATTCGAGTTGCATGAAAATCATCTGGTAAGCCTTTCAAAACGCAGGCACTAAGGCCCCAGAACTTGTGATTGAGAAAGGTCTGAAATGGGAAGAGACTGTTTTAAAAAGGTCACCCACCCTACAATGTAGAAAATAAAATGGAACGGGACTAACTTTGAGATTCCAGGACCAACAAAGAGGCTGATGACATTGGTGGGACACAGCTATGAGAATAAATATAGGTGGATTCTAGAGATATTCACGAGGTAGAATAAACTGGACTTCATCACTGACTGAATGGGGTGTACAAGCAGAGGGGCAGAGGTAGAGGGGAGTACAGAGACATGAGATGAGCATGACGTCTGGACTACCAGGTAGTGGGAACATTCTCTTCAAGGAGCAAGGAACACAGTGGACGCATGGAGGTAAAAGCCAGAAGAAAAAGGGGAATGAGAAGGTAGAAACAATTCATTCTAAAGAAAGTGGTTGGGAAGGAGAAGGAAAGAGAAAATTAGCAAAAGTTAAGTGGAAACAAGGAGTTAATGAAAAAAAGGTGTTTTGGTTTTTTTTACAGATGGGAGCCAATAAAGAAAGAGAAGGTCTCTGAGGATAAAGGTAAGAGATGGGAATATCTGTAAGCCAGTGAGGTTCTCAACCAGGGGTGATTTTGCTCCACAGGAGGTATTTGACAATGTCTGGAGACATTTTTGTTGCCAAAACCAGGGAATGCTACTGACATCTAGTCGGTAGACGCCAGGGATGGTGCTAAAACATCTAACAATGCACAGGACAGCCTATAGTGTCAATAGCGAGGAAGCTGAGAAACCCTACTACAAACTAAGGTTCTTGGGAGGGCGGGAAGGAATAAGATCCTAAGAACTTGACATTGTAACAAGAGGAAAGCAGGGGAAAAAACGCACTTAGGTGGTCTGCAGATAAAAAAAAATCTTATTGAGAAACTACTGCCTGTGAAGGCAACAATAGTTTTATAACAACAGAATAACTTATTTTGTTCTAAAGAACATAAATATTATTCTTTCATAATAAATAAAAAGCACCTATAATCTTCAAACACAAAGAATAAAAGAATTGGAACATTTTTAAATGACTTACAACTATAACTGAGGCTCCTAAGGTATCTACAATTTCTTTAGAAAGAAAACAATTTATTCATTCAACAAATGAATGCATTACACAAATGTCTGAAAGCTGGCTGTTTGCCAGACATTATTCTAAGCCCTAAGAGATACAAAGCCATTCAAGGTATGTGGTCTCTGCCTTCAAGAAGCGTAGAGGAAAAGACAGACAATTACAAAGGACTGTGAAGAGTACTATGATAGAAATATCCTCAGGGGGCTATGAGTACAAAAAAAAGGGATATCTAACCCAGACCTGGGGTGAAAGAGGGTGGGGGTCAAAAACTTATTGGAATAGATGGGTGCCTTTAAAACTAACTTCTAAAGGAGCTGCAGAACAGAGGCAAAGTGTGGTTTGAGGAAGAAACACGCCAACAGAGAGCTGGGTAAATTCTAAGAACTTATAAGTACTATCTGTACAGGTTAAGCAAGAAATAAGGCAAGAAAAGAGAAGGTATGAGATCAAAGAGAACATTAAAAGGTAAAATGTTAAAAGTAAAAAAATTTAGAGACCATAGGAAGCCACTGAAGGACTGTAAACAGAAGCTTGATGTGATCCGATTGGTGTTTAAGCAAAACCTAAATCATTGGCCCAAGGCAGACAATAGACTGGGGAGGTATTTAAACAGAGATTGAGAAAGGGTTGTTATAATAATACTGTTGCATAAAAATAGGGATTAAACTAAAGTAACAGCAGTCAAGAGACATTACAAAGGCAAAGTTCATAGGACTGCTAACTAGTTAGACTTGAAGGATAAAAAAGGAAGAGTCAAGAATGACTCTTAAGGGCCGGCCCGGTGGCTCAGGCGGTTAGAGCTCCATGCTCCTAACTCCGAAGGTTGCTGGTTCGATTCCCACATGGGCCAGTGGGCTCTCAACCACAAGGTTGCCAGTTCAATTCCTCAAGTCCCGCAAGGGATGGTGGGCTCCACCCCCTGCAACTAAGATTGAACACGGCACCTTGAGCTGAGCTGCCGCTAAGCTCCCAGATGGCTCAGTTGGTTGGAGCACGTCCTCTCAACCACCAGGTTGCCAGTTCGATTCCTCAACTTCCACAAAGGATGGTGGGCTGTGCCCCCTGCAACTAGCAACGGCAACTGGACCTGGAGCTGAGCTGCACCCTCCACAACTAAGACTGAAAGGACAACAACTTGAAGCTGAACGGCACCCACCACAACTAAGATTGAAAGCACAACAACTTGACTTAGAAAAAAGTCCTGGAAGTACACACTGTTCCCCAATAAAGTCCTGTACCCCACCCCTTCCCCAATAAAAAAAAAGATCTAAAAAAAAAAGAAAGAAAAAAAAAGAATGACTCTTAAGCACCAGAAAGAGGGCCTGAGCGTGGTGACACCATCAGGGAAGCAGGAGTAGAACAGAATATCCAGCATTTGATTACTACAGGTAGGTCACTAGCATAACAGCCCAATGAGGCAAATCACTCCCATTTTAGATACGAGCAAACAGAAGTTTAAACAAAGTAACTTGCTCAATGACCTAGTAGGTGGTAGAACCAGGATTCAAATTCACAGCGGTTTGATTCTATAACTGAAACCACTTCCTAATATAAGTTTGAAGTTCAAGTTGACCATCATGGTGTTTAAGATGCCTAGGGAACATTGAATTCCTATATAAGTCTAGAACAGAATGGGATGAGCCAAAGCTTGGCAGAAATCCAGTCTGGAGGTACAAATCTAGGAGTTAGAAGCATATTGAAGTTAAAATAAGTACATGTGAAAACTCAAAAATGCTTTCTGTTGGAGTGGACTGTATTTGAAAGTTTTGATTAGTTCATATTTAGAAGTTAGAAAATGAAAATTTCACATTAAAAATTCTTAAGATTTCTAATTTTTCCTGAAAAATGGAAGCTTTGTCAACACTAGATACTACATTCTGAAATAGTAAAAATCTGCTGAAGCTTTGAACAGAGTTTTTAATCCACCAGTGTCCCATCGTTATTTATTCTTCACCAATTCTTCACTCATTTATGTTACCTACCTGGCCCCTGTAAGTATTTAATTTACAACTCGTGATATGGAAGCTGGTCAAAAGCTGAGGAATGGAAAAATGAGATCACCCAGGGGAAAGTTCTCAGCATGATCAAGAGAAAAGGACCAAAGATAGAACCCTAGGGAATATAACCATTTAAAGGGTAAAACACACACACACACACACACACACACACACACACACACACACACCATAAAGAACAAAATAAGAAAACTGAGAGAATCTTAGAAACCACTTGGATGGGGCGACCGGTGAGCTCAGTTGGTTAGAACATGGTGCTGGTAGCACCAAGGTTGTCGGTTCAATCCCCGGTTCAATCCTCGTATGGGCCACTGTGAGCTGCGCCCTCCTTAAAAAAATAGGGGGTGGGGTGGGGGGCCAGATGGCTCAGTTAGTTAGTGCGCAAGCTCTGAACAACAAGGTTGCCAGTTCGATTCCCACATGGGCCAGTGAGCTGCACCCTCCACAACTAGATTGAAGACAACGAGCTGGTTAGAGCGCAAGCTCTCCCAACAAGGTTGCCGGTTCAATTCCTGCATGGGATGCTGGGCTGCGCCTCCTGCAACTAAGATTGAAAACGGCGACTGGACTTAGAGCTGAGCTGCGCCCTCCACAGCTAGACTGAAGGACATTGACTTGGAGCTGATGGGCCCTGGAGAAACACACTGTTTCTCAATATTCCCCAATAAAAAATTTGTTTAAAAAAAGAAAGAAAAAGAAACCACTTGGAGAATTCCAAAGGAAAGGTCAAATTATTCTAATGGTCATTTAATGTAAGGCCAGAAAAAAGAGTCACTAAATGTGACAATAAATTTGGCAAGATAACTCTTTTAAGAAGTTTGGCTGTGAAGAACAGAAAAGCATGCAGATGAAGCAAGTATTTATAAACCCTATATTTCAAAGGACAGATTCAACAAATATTTATTGAGGTTTTATAATAAAAAAGGCACTGAAGATAGCAAAGAACAGAAAGGAGTTATGTCTTCAAAGAACTTAGTCTCATAATAGAGCTAATAAGTTTCATAAGCTAATGATAGAAGAGAGAAATGCTAGGTCCCAGGAGAAGGACGTATCACATGAAGGACGATTTCAGCTCAGAGGAAGAGACTGGGATGGGGGAGTTCCAGAAAGAAGTACTTGAATCTAGCTTTTTAAAAATACCTAGATTTGGTTTTTTTGGTTTGTTTTTTAATGGTGAAAAGCACACTACATACAGAAACTCCAAGTTCAATAGCTGAAAGACAGAAGTTAGTTGGAGGCAGCATGCTGACATTGTTCTTTTCTATAAACCGAAGAGAATAGCCTTAAAGCCTTTTAAGAATATCCCAGTAAAGAAAGGCTCTAGCAATGCCTAATACACAGTAAGTTTCCACAAATGGTAGCTATAGCTATTTTAGAGTTAATGCTCTAATTAAAAAGGTATCTTTAAGTCAGGAAAGTAGAGTATTATAATTGTCAGGACGCTTAATGTCCCTACTGCACTTTGAAAACTGCAAATACCATTACCACATGCAATAATATATCATGAAAGTATAATACTGAGAAGCAAAACTGTGGCGACTGAGGACCCCTGATCTCTAAATTTAATCTGTTATTGTAATGCATTAGTGAGTACTTATATGGGAAACTGCACAGCCAAATGTGCAATTCAGTGATCACACTTTGAAACTGTCTGGTTAACTCAGGTTACCGTTATAAAATAGAACAAATCAAATATTTCCTTTACTATCAAGGCAGAAAAGCATAAAACTCTAAATTTTTTTTTAATGAGAATTATTGACACCTCAACTCCCTCATAACTCAGGTATGATTGGTACAGCAGGAACAGTTTATTAAGACCTCTAGATCTTTTTTTACAAAGCAAATAATCTTCCTTTCATTGTTCTGTACCTGCTTTCTACTTAACTTCACTCTATTTCAATATTTTTACAAGTTATATGCTATTTTAATCCAAATCAAGGTGACATTCATCAAATTAAACAGAACTGAATCCTGAAATGCACAAGCTCTAGGAAAATACCCTGAAATTCATCTGTTCAGGATAGAGAGTAGAAACAAAGATGCAGAATGATACAGAGGGTGGCAGTGACACACTGACTCATCCATCCGTCCATCCGTCCATCCATCAAATATTTATTGAGTATCTATTACAAGCGGGCACTGTGCTAGGAGCAGGAAAATAAAGCAGGAAACGAGATAAACATGACCTCTGCTCCCCACGAATTTGCAATTTAGGGAGGCAAACATTAAAAGAAACATATAACTATAAATTGAGACAAGTACTATGATGGAAGGAAAAAGGGTACTATGAGAGTGAAAAATTAGGAAGCAGAAAAGACATGTCTGAAGAAAAGATACTTAAGCCAAGACCTAAAAGTTAGGATATGTGGGTGTTAACTGGACAAAGACTAAAGTAGAAAAACTTGTTCAAAAGACAAGGAAAAAGAAAAAATAGGTCATATGGCTAGAGCACAATGGAGAGAGCGACAGAATACAAGCAAGGTTGGAGAGGAAAGGAGCAGATCTCACAACACCTTGGAAACCATGTACAGGTGTTTAGAATTCATGCTAAGATCAGTGGGAAGACATCAAAGGCAAAGAACATGACTTAGTTTTTAAAAGATCATCCCTCCTGCTGCTATGTAGCAAATGAACTGAAAGCGGGAAGAGTAGAAACAGAAAGATCATTTAGGAGGTGATTCCACAATCTAGATGAAAGATTATGTCCCTCTGGACTAAGGTGGTCATGATATTGAACACGCAGAGTGACCTGAAGTTAGAATCACCGAAATTTGATGATCAGCTGTATTTGGTAGGCAGTAAAGAACAGTATTATACATGAATCCCAGGTTTCTGGCCAGTGATCAGAAATACTATTTACTGAAGTGGTGAAAACTGGACGAGGGAGGAGTGGATTTTTGTTTGTGAAACAGAGAAAAGCCAGTTTAGGACTAAGTCCTAAAGACCTCTAACATTTCAAGGATGGTTAGTGGAAGAGAAAATTGAGATTGGTAAGGTAAGAAGAAAACTGTGAGTGCGGTGTCAGTGAAGCCAAGAAACAAGTCTAAGAAAGACGGGGCACGTCAACTGTATCACATGATGCTCAAAGGCTACTTAAGACCCAGACTGAAATGCTCTTGGATCTGGAAACCTGGAGAGAGATGGTGATCTTAGGAAGAACAGTACAGTGTGGGTCAAGAAAACGTTGTTTAGACCTAAGCTTTTATTAGTATACCCATGGCGATTATATAAAATCAATATGTAAGACGGAAGTATACCTCTCCAGTGACAGAAATATTAGTGTTCACCAAGCAGAGCTCCTGCTTTCCAATTTCAAACTGCCTGGGAGGGCAAATTAGTGCCACGTCAAGTTGCTTGTTGAGCAAGGAAGAGTAAATAAATGGGATAGTCTTGAGGAATATTTAACCAAGTAAATGGTTAAGCCTGATAAGTTATCCTTAACCCACATCCCAAGAGACTAATATTCTTTTCTGGTGGTTAATATGGTGTGAAGTAGTTCAAAGTCCAAATCCTGCTCCCTCATGCAAATAACTTAACCTTTCTGAACCTAATATACCTCATCTATAAAATGAGGATGGTACCAATGATTTCATAGGGCAGAAGGGTGAGCTGCTGAAAGGATTAGCTAACATTATGTAAAGCACATACCAATATCAGTAGTATATTGTCTACCACATTGGTAAGCAGTTGATACATAGCAACCATATCATTAAATATAAAGGAGAAACAATATCTATTAATGTTAAAAGAAGTAAATAGGTAACATATACAATAATAGAAAGCTTCCATTGTTAATGTTGCCTTAATATATTTTTCCTCTGGCAACTAATGAATTAATTCTTAGGATAGTCTGTATCTTAGCTTCCCTTTTCTAGATTGTGGAATATGTCTCTATACGATCAACACATTCACTCAGAAAGGGTAAAATAAAATTTAGAAAAAAGAGAGCTGTCTTTCCTGAGACTCTTGGCCATCTTGACAGAATACAGGTGTTCCTGAATCTCTTAGGTAGGCATTTATTATTTCTTAGGTTGCTCTATTTTTACATAGAGATGAACAGTTTTGTTCATTATATATTGATTCTTTTGACTTCTTTTGACTTTACCTATAGAAACACTCATCAAAAATTTTACATGGATGGGAAAGTAGCAAACAATCATCCACAAACATATTTGATATTTTTATACATTTTCAAACATTTTGGTGCATAGTTTATAGTTTTGTTTTGCTTTACTTAGCTGCCTATGTTCTGAATATTAAAATTTTAACCCTTTTACACAGAACATACACATTTTCCTATTTAATTATAAAAATCTGTAAATGTTTTTAATATAATTTTGATGGAATCATTGAATATTGCATAGACATCATTTTTCAATAATCTACAAAGATTTTTTGTGCCTAATATGCCCAGACACAATACAAGATGCTGAAGATACTACAAAAAATAGATAGCATTCTTGCATTCATGGGGCTTAAAGTAAAAGAGCCAGACATTAAATAATTGCACAAATATTAGTGCTATGATGAGAAAGTAGAATGTGTTGTGACAGAATATAAGGGGTAACTTAATTAAGATTAACAATACAGGGTAAGCCTCTGTGAAGTGACACATAAATTAAAAGAAGTCCTCCAGAGACCATTTCTCTTTTTTTTTCTTGCCTAGAATTGTTTCCCATTTCTTTAACAAATAGCACTCTATTTTCTATCTACTCCTCCCTCCACTTCATATACTCTTGGCCCAGTAATGAAAAGGTGACCCATCCAAGACAATCAAATTATCTCTCCTGAGAATTTAAATCTCAAATGCATACTCATAAGGGCAGAAAACAGTCACACCTAAGTTAGTCTAATGGTGGTAGTATTAGGAGTGTACTTGTATTAATTCTTGTTTACCTAGCCCTTGAAACTCCCTTATTTCTCTCCTCTCAGAGGTCTGTCATGGGGTTTTTCCTTTAAAATAATCATACATACCCAATAAATTATTTTTTCTGCTTAAATTTGACAGAATTCACTTCTGTGGCACACAAAACGGACCCTGATACATCCAGAGTGGTATAATGAGCAAAGAAATAAGATGCTCAAAGAGGAAGCCAAAAGCCAGACAAGAGCGAGCTCATACAGAATCTTGCAGGCTCTACAGGACTTTTGTTTCATTCTACTGAAAAGCCATTACAGCATTTTAACCAAGTAAATGGCATGATCAGAATTATGTCTTTAAAAGATCACTTTCGATACAATGTGAACAATGCCTTGAAAAACAATAGAAGAGTAGAATCCTGGAAATAATGTAAGTATCTATTGCAATACTTTAGACAAAGATTTTAAGTAGCTTAAATTTGATGAGAGTTATGGAGTGACAGAAGCAGAGGCTTAGGACTGAGCCCCAAAGAATTTCAACACTAAATTAGGATAAAAGAGAAGCTACCAGAAAACTAAAAAGAAATGGTCAAAAGAGTAGGACAACCAAGCTAAGTATTATATAATGTTGAGAGGGAAGGGGAAGGAAGAGGAGAGGGGAGGGGATGGAAGGTGGTTATAGTAAGATAAAGTCCTCAACAAAAATAAATATGCTACGAAGTTACCTAAGATGCGGACTAAAACATATCCACTGGACTTAGCAATGTAAGCTATTCCTGACCTGAGTGGAGTAGTTGCAGAAGCCAATATGAAGTGATTTGGAAAAAATCAATCAATAGGAGAATTTCTGCTTCTGGCAATGAGGCAGACTAAACAAACTAAAATCCTTTCTAATTAAAATGACCTAAAGAATGAATAGCTAAGTCCCCAGAAAGTAAGGGAAATCCTTAGGGGTCAAAAATGAAGAGGAAAAAGCTTTAACAGGTTGTCCTACAGGAGCCAGCCTGTGTCAGTAACCTAGGAGCTGTGGCTTTAATGCCACCTTGAAGAGACCTTGAGCCTTCAAGGGATGGAAAGTTGAAACTGATGTAACCCTGTTTATATAGCTTAGACTTTCCAAAGGCTACACTTTTAGGGGAAAGATAAACTACCCTCTTCCGCCCTCAAAAATCTCCCCCAGTCCCCACAAAACAAAACATAAACCACAAAAATCACACCATAGTGAGAAAACAAGGAAAATAAGGAAGCTCTGACGAGGGGATGAAAAGTCTGCAGAGGGGATGAAAAGTCTGCCCTGAGAATGTATAGCCACAGCCTTGCCTTCCAATAATAGGTTTTGGGCTTGAATTTACACTATATGCCTGGTCTGGTAAACCCCAAACATTAAATTAACGTAAGAATGGGTCAGGCGGTACTGTCACTTGAGTACACAGCAAAAGTAAACACAAAACCTCTCTGAAGGCATATATCCTCAACCTAGGCTATAAAATGAGTTCAGAATCCAAAATTAAAAAAACTTGGAAGTGGGGCCAGTCCGGTGGCTCAGGCAGTTGGAGCACGGTGTTCCTAACTCAGAGGTCGCCGGTTTGATTCCTACATGGGCCAGTGGCCAATCGGCAACCAACTGCATCAGCTGGGGGGAACGCAAGGCTCATAATACCAGCATGGGCATGGGAGCTGTGTCCTACACAACTAGACTTGATCCGGGGGGGGGGGGGGGGGGGGGGAAATGGACACAAAAACATGGAAGGAACCGATCCCTTTGATCACAAGTTAGCAGCAGATACAAAAGCTGAAATTTGACCATCCTCCAATATCTTAGAAAATAGAAACAGCAAATAAAGATTATGAGAAATATTTTAAATGATTAAGAATCTAAAAGAAGGAATAAAAAATATGAGGAAAAAGTAACACTTTATATAAAAAAGAGAAAGCTGGGATATCCTACCGTGATAGGCAGAATTCTAAAGATGTATGTCCCCCCAAGTTTCCCAATTAAACACTAATCTAGGTACAGCTGTGAAGAGACATGGCACATAGAATTAAAGTGCTGATCAGCTGATCACCCTAAAATGAGCGGATTATCTTGGATTACGATGGTGGGCCCAGTGTAATCACAGGAGCCCTTAACAGCAGAAGAGTCAGTGGGAGATGCAGCAGAAGAGAAAGCAAGAGAAATGCAACAGAGGGGAAGTCTGAGAAATTCTAAGTGTGAAAAGGATTCAACTCAACTTTGCTGGCTCTAAAATGTAGGGACACATGTGCAAGGATGGAAGAGAAGCCTCTAGGAGTTAGGGAGGCCCTCAGCTGACAGCCAGAAAGGAAATGGTAACCTCAGTCGTACAACTGCCAAGAATAAACTGGATTTTGCCAAAACTTGAATGATCTTGGAAGTGGATTATTCCTAGAATCTCCTGATAACAGCCCAGCTGGCCACATTGATTTCAGTCTTGTGAGGCGCTAAGCAGAGAAAGCAGCTAACCCAACCTGGGCTTCTAGATGTGTGGTTTTAAGATGCTCATTTTGTAATTGATAACTTGTTATGGCAGCAATAGAAAACGAATATATTTGCACCGCCAGAAAGTAAAGAAGTGTTCAAAGAATGAGGGCATATTAAAAAGGACATAGAGTCAGCTTAAAGGGGCTCCCACTGACTAAACTGTGAACAAATTGAGCACAATAAATGAATCATATAACCCATAGGATTCCTTAAGTCCACAGTGATTTAAATAGAAAGTTTGATGAGGAATGGGAGATTTATATAGTATCACAGTTTATTCTACAAAATACTTACTAATTATAAAAGGGAAAAACCTTTTCACTGGAAAAGCCTGATTATGTATCGCCATGTGATCAATGCAATAGAAAGATCATTTCTATGATATCTTGCTCCAAAAAACAACTTGAATCTAATAATGAAAAAAAACAAACCAAACCCAAAATAAGTAGCCTGTTATCTTCAAAAATTTTGAGACAACTGTCAAAACTTGAATGGCCATCTGAAGACTAGATGGTAGTAAAACAGCAATGTTAATTTCCTGTTCTAGACAGTGGTACAGTGATTTTGTAGGAGAATGTCCTTGTTTGTATGAAATACTTAGGTATTCAAGACTGATGGAGCACTATGTCTGCAACTTACTCTCAAATTGTTCAGGAAAATAAGGTTCTCTATACTAGAAACTTTTCTGTAAGTTTGAGACTGTTTCAAAATTAAAAAAAAAAAATTAGATGAGAAAAAGGAGCTACGCATTCTGAACACAAGAAAGAAAAAAACAAAACCAGACCAGGTCCATTTTAAAAAGGTTCACAAAGAATTTCTAAAATTGAAAAACACGTTCACTAAAAAATTGTTTACTCAATATCAGGTAAAACAATAAATTAATAGAGCAAAAGAGATGATGAGTGAACAAAAAAGATCACAAGCAATTACCCAGATATAGCACAGAAAGATTAAGAAATGGAAATTCTAAGAGTGGTTAAGGAACATGTAAGACAGAACAAAAGTCCAAATATGTCTACCAAAAATTCCTGAACAGAAATAGGAAGAAGCAATATTTTTAAATGCAGTGGCTACAACTGTGTCCAGAATTAATTAAAGACATGAATTTTCTCTAAAAGGAAACACAAGAAGTCCCAAAAAGAATAAAGTCACACCTAGATAGATACACTGTCCCAAGAGAACACCTTAAATAAATTATTGAGTGGGGTAGAACAGTTTAAGGGGTAGGCACACAAACAGGAATGTGGGATTTAAAAAGTTTGGGTTTTTTTCCAACAGGAGAAACACTAGAGCATGCTTAGGTAAGTGAGGTGAACCAGAGGGTGTGAACACTAAAATGAAGAGGTCTCTAAGGGGCCAGAAAACGATGAGATCCAGAGCACAAAAATCCAGAGCCTTTGACTGCAAGCAGAACTGGAGAGAAGGAAAGAGGATGGCTACAAATCAAGTTGGTTTGCAGAACTGGGTATTGAGAAGATGGAAGTTTTTTTCTGGGAATAAGAGACACAGTCATCTAACATACAGCAGATGGAAGGGGGAGGAAGAACTAAAAAACAAAACAATCATGGCAAAAAAGGAAAGGGGATTTCCTAGAGATGTGAATTAATTAACATTGTCAAGCAATATAAATGTCAGTCGAGGCTAGTATCATGAATCGAGAATGATATGAATTTGTACATGGTGATTTTTTTCTCTAGAAACACTAAGCTCACATGAAGTATAAAAACATAGGTGATCAGCTTAATGAAGGAGAGTACTTCAACTAAGAGATGAGACACACCTAAATTAGTATCAGTCATAAGCCTGGATGAAAAACATCACGCAGTACATTACACAGTGATATATTTTTTGTTTCTTTAGCTTAAGAGAATTAAAAGGAAGATTTAGTAGAAAAAAATTGTCAATTAAAATGAACATAATCTCATTAGATGTGGCAGCTATTAAAACAATTTGCCAATCTTCATTAAAGGTTTTGTATAATTTAAATAAAAACATAAAAGTAAAGACCACATTCAATTTTAGAAAATGAAGGCAAGAAAAAAACTATTCTCAAACCCATAATTTTAACATAATCACTATAATTTTTTCTAACATTTTATTGTAATTATTCATTCATATTTCTGACTCTTCCAACTAGAACCTGAGCACCATGAAAACAAGAATCATATAATAAAAAACTGACAGTCCTTTGCCACGTACATATTATTTTATGCATAATACATATACAATTTGTTGTTCTGGGCTTGGTGTCTGAGAAAATGTATCACGGATATATTTCCAAGTTGCTAAGTAAGCTTCTTAAATATTATCTGATAATCAAATCCAGGAGATACTACAAGAAATGTAAGTGTAATTTTTACATTTCCAGTACTTCCAATTTTTTCCTATGACAAATATCTCTGTAAGTCTAACCTTTTCCTATTGTGTACCATTTCCTTAGGACAGAAGTCACTTCTATTTATTTAGTTCTTTTAGATTTCTCCCCAAGAAGCATTTCATATTAATAGTATATATTTTAGAATTCTTTCCTTGTCTTTGATATTTCAAAATTTCCCTATACTGTGTCCAGAAGAGGACTTTTCCTTCCCTTTTTTCTTCGGCCCTCTATGGGCCATTTCAATCTAAGAACTTTCATCTTTTTAAAGGGAGTTTATTTCTTCAGATTATTTCCTCCTCTCCATTTTTCTCTCTCTTTCTGAGGTTCCTGTTACCTGAATTCTACTTCTACCCTCCAAATTATATAGCTTTTATTTTTTGTGTGTGTGTGTGTGGGGGGGGTGGGGGTCATCTTGGTCCTCTCCTCCTTTCTAGGAATTTCCTTAATCTACCCATTAATTATTTTGTTCCTTAGCTGTATCCGTTGTGCTATTTATCCCAATTACTGTGTTCTTTATTTCGGCTATTACAGTTTTTCCATACTTAAAATTTCTACTTGTTTCTTTTTAATGTGTTTTGTTTCAAATTATTACTTCTCTCATGTCTTTTACATGTTTAATTACTCTGTTTTCTTTCCATAGTTCTTTGAGCACTGATTTGGGTAAAAAATCAGATTTTCTATTATGGCCAACATGGATTAAAGACTTTGGGTTTCCTGAATCTTGACACAGCCAGAAACAACTTTCAATATAAGCTTCTTACTACACCTTTTGAATGAAAATATTACTTGCTCCTAATATTAAAAGCACGATGGAGAAAGTCTGAGAAGTATAATTCCAAATACCTAGGTATTATTATATAAATATACTATTCTGTCAGGAATGAATATATATATATAAATATTTATATATATTTATATATTTACATATATTTTTACACACACACACAGTATGCCAAAAAATGTATACACATATTAAGGAAAAAACTGTATTAAAGCTGTAATACTCAATATATACCGATAATAAAAGATGAATACAAGTCACGTTTGACTTCGCAATTACAAGAGGTGCTCAAAGTGGTTACCATCAGCATCCAGACACTGCTGATTACGGCGAATTACTGCTTGAGCAACACTGATCAAAATGTCCACTTGTATACATTTTTTGGATACCCCCAGTATAAATATCCAGAGATCCTAAAATAAAATGACCCTCTTGAGTGTGAAACAAGTAATATCAGCCATCTATAGAAACAGCTCACCATAAGACACAGTCAATAATTCCAGGTTTAATCAAGGTGATTGGGACATAATTCCTGCAAACACATGACTAGAAATTAATGTGAAAGGATGATGCAAAGCAATTAACTGCATTATAAAAAGGGAAAAGAATCTTATCAAGAAGATGGTAATCTCTAAACATATTCTAACTTAACTGTCCTTACTCTGATGTCAGATTCACTAAGCCAAGCAACTTCCCAATTATAATGCGTTTTCCCAAGATAATTTTAAGGAAGAATGAGACAAGCAACATTTGGTATTCTTGACAGCTATGTTTTTATCATAAATGACTAAATGACATTCTTCCCTACCATCATTTCTGAGATATTGGCTTAAGTCAGCCCACCTGTTCAATTCTAGGTATATTGGACAAAACCAAAAGAAGAGTAATATAATAACCTGTGAAAGAGATAATAAGGATCTGAACCAACCCAATTGTTATGAGGAAGATGGATTTTGAAAGTAATAAAGAAATTAGACATAACAGTCACATTAGGAAGCTTCCAATTAATTAATTACAGAAAATGGTTTAGAAGGTGCCACTTGTTGACACATTCAGTTTGGAGTAGACAGGGAGTAGAGTGAGAGACAGATCAGACCCGCTCTTGCCAAAGAATGTAAGACAAGAGGTAATATCTCAGGAGACAGAGAGATTACAGAAGAAAATAACTAGCTCAGAAGCACAATCTTTACATATATAGGTGCCATTATTTATTATTCTATGTAATCATTAAAATATTAATCTGAAGTACACTAAAAGGACAACACTTTTGTAAACACACATACCTAAAATACCTAAACACACATATCTAAAGCAATAATAAAGCAATCTTCTCTTTTTTTTTTGGGGGGGGGCTACTTTTAAAATTTCTAATATAAACATTCATTAATCCAAAATTACGAAGACATTTTAACGTTAAGGTTTTCCTTCTCTCTCCCCCCCCCCCCCCCCCACTGAACGTTTCCACAGCTATTCCCTCTGTATCCCCTCAGGTTGACTTTTTCTACTTGTTCACTTGATGGCTTCCCATCTGTCCAGATTCTTTCATCCATCAAATAATCCTCTCTTGCATCTTAATACTTTATCTTTCTCAAGTCCTCCTTTCCATCTATTAAGCCTTTCTATCTTAAAACAAACTTGATCCAACCTCTTCATCTCATCTTCTCTATGAACAAACAATTCTCAGCCATGACCAATCTCAGAATTTCAGTTACTTACCCCTATATAAGGACTCAATTTTCTTTGAAGTCCGAACTCTAATCCCATCTACTCATCTGCATGAGAAACAGCTCTACTTAAATATCTTGTTGGTAAATGAACAGCCATCCTCTCTCAGCTATTGCCATTCAATTTATTGATGATTACTACCAGTTCTTCTTGGGAAATATACGAGGTCTGACAATTAAGTTTCATATTTGTTACGATGGTGGCTAACCTTTTTTGATATCAGAGGGATTATTCATTATGAATTTATAGTTATTAGTTAATTAATAGTTAACCAAGTTTACTGTTTGGAAGTGCTGAAAAGGCTGGGTGAAAAGACAATCTGAACTTTTCACCCACAATTCATGGCTCTTGCATCACGACAACGCACCAGCTCACATGGCACTGTCTGTGAGGGAGTTTTTAACCAGAAAACAACTAACTGTATTGGAACACCCTCCCTACTCACCTGATCTGGCCCCCAATGAATTCTTTCCTTACCCGAAGATAAAGGAAATATTGAAAGGAAGACATTTTGATGACATTCAGGACATCAAGGATAATACGATGACAGCTCTGATGGCCATTCCAGAAAAAGAGTTCCAAATTGCTTTGAAGGGTGGACTAGGTGCTGGGATCGGTACATAGCTTCCCCAGGGGAGTACTTTGAAGGTGACCATAATGACATCCAGTAATGAGGTATGTAGCGAACGTAGGATGTAGTAGCGTACGTAGCGAATGAGGTGTGTAGGATGAGTTCGCGAACTTAATTGTTCGATGTAAGTCCCATCAGTCTGACTTACATTATCTTTATTTGGGCCCTTGATATATTTGGCTACATTGTACAAAAATCTAATTGGTTTCTCTGATCAAACATTAGCTCCTTTCAATCTTATGTGCTACAAAGAGATGAAACTGGGTTTTATCTTTTTTCCTAACTCAAACACCAACAACTTTCACTCCTTGGCCTAACAGCTAAGGCTGTTACTTCTCATATATTTCCCATCAAATATCAGTATCACCATCAATTCACACAAGGCTGTGTATTCTCATTTATGAGCCACTGCTGGTGCTATTTGTATTCCTGGAATTGGGAGTGGAGCCCTGATCCCTATCTCCACATAGCTAAATTCTACACATTTTTTATAAGTATCAGTTAAAATGTTACATTTTCTGGATATCTCAATCGCTCAGTTGAAAGTAATTTTCCCTGACCTTAAAATCTTATTGTAGTGTAGCTCATTAGAGAAGTTCTAACGATGTATCTTGAAATTTTTATTTATACACACATTTCTCTTCCTTTTAGCTTTTATGTTCCCTAAAGGCAGGATCAATTTGCAGTACAGTGTACTTATTTCCCCAAATCAGCTAACCAAGATCTCAGATATAGAAAGAGTTTAATATATACATGTCAAACACAAAAAAGCGAAGACACTTTGAGAAGTTCCATATTGCAGATACTCACATCCTGCAAGATTAGTTTTATTAGTATGTGAAAATGACATTTTTAGAGGAGAGAAAGGGGTAGAGAAGATACATATATTAATTGGTTAGGAGTAGTGGATTCAGAATACACAAGCTCATTCTCAACTGATCTAAAAGTATTTGAGAGATACATTATAAAAATAAAGAATTATTGTACATCATAGGATATGGTCTCAGTAAGAAAGAAGGGTTACAGATGTAGAAAGTGGTCTTTAAAATCAAAACCTACGCTTTTAGACCTTTACAAGTAAGTAGTTTTAGGAATCCTAAAACCCACCCTACCATGTCTTAAGCAATATGACAAATACAAACAAGTACAACAGTAAGAACATGATAACATAGTTCATCCCACCAACCATCCAAGATTACGGAGAATTTCTTTCAGTTATCATTTTTGTGACTACATAGCTCTAATATTGTTTTACAGTATTACCTTTAGAACCATGCTTGAGTTTGGTACATACCTATGAATTTAAGTTCCTGCTTTGTTAGTGTAGAACTGTCATCTCTGTCTAAAGAAAAGATACACTTAAATTTTGAAATTTTAATACCAGTCCCTAAGAACTACCATGATAGACAAGTTGAGGTACTTAAGACATATGAGAGGGAGAAAAAAAAAAAAATCAGTAAAGGTAACATTCCCCGCCACACACACACACACACACACACACACACACACACACACATACACACACCCACACATACAAATATGGAAATTTTAAGTCATAAATTTGTTTTCACTAAAAGTCAGCACTCTAAATAGATTATTAATGGCATTACCATTTAATTAATTTAAAAGTTATTCTTATAAATTAATTTTCATTTATACTAATTCCTTCACACAACAGGAACTTTTCAGGTTCTGTCTCTCATGCAGTTTCGACAAGATGCTTATAATTCATTTTGCTTCGTAGTAATTAACACACATTTTTCTCCCCCGTTGCTGCCTCACTATCCAAATATTAATATCCTTCTGTGTTTATCACTTAAGAGTCTTTGAGAGCCTATCTTCCAAAAACTAACAGTGTAACTCATGAAACAAAGTAGCTTGGATGCTATGAAATGAAAAAAGTGTTACTGTCTTATCTATACTGTATGTCTTATACTACTTATTAGCAAGGTTGTATAGCATTAGTCAAATTCCTTCTTACACAGGAACAAACAATGGAACAAATAGCATTTGTTGTATTCTGGGATGTAACAATTTATTGTATAAAAATAAAAAAACACATCACTAATCAGATTAAGAAATTAGATCTAGCATGACCTAGATCAGTGGTTTTCAGTCTCCAAAAAATCATAGTGACAACTCCTCCCACCAGCAGTATCTCATTACCATAGTCAATCTCAAACGATTGATAGATTGTAACTGATATGCCTGAGAACTACTCATCTTTGTTGTTAGATCTCTACCTTCTTAATGTTTCCCTGAAATCAAAAGGGGACATGGGAAGAACCGAGATCTAGTTTCCTACCAACTATTCCGACAAACCTGAGCACGATTCTATTCTTAAGGGAAAATGTTCACCCTAAAATCAATTAGCATTCATACTTATTCTCAATCGTACAGCAGGTATCTATGAATAATTGGTTGACATTACTTTGCCTCTTACCATCAAATGAGATTTGTTTAATGAGCGTGGTCATGACAAACTGTAAGCACCATAATTAAAGGGAATTTAAAAGCATAGTAAATGGGGCACAAAAATCAATTAGCAATATACTGCTGTGAAAATAGATCTAAGTAAGCTCTTTAGCTACTTTACTATTTCAAAATTATATTAAAAGTGAGAATTGCCAAGACAAACAAATGAAGCAACTCCATTACTCCAGCAAAGAACAAAGTTACTACTTTGACAGAAACAAGACTGCCGAATGGAGTCTAAAGTTTACCTCTCAGAAGAAATGAACATATTACCAAGAATATATGAAACCTATTCAAGGACTGTTGTCAGTATAGCAACTGACAATTTATTTATTCAACATTTATGGAGAGTCTATTTGATGATAACCTAAATGCTGATGAAATAAAGATGAATAAAACCCAATCCCTACCCTAAATGAGTTTACAGTCTAATGAGGAAGAAAAACTTGCCAATAAACAACCTAGAAAGCACTAGAGCAAAATCATACCTGAAATAGGATAATGAAAACCAGGTTGATGATATGCTAGTTTCAACTGGACTATGAAACTAAACTATAATCCCAGCTTACAAATTACTTGTCTCATCATTGTACTAAGCATTTAAAAATATCTACTAAACGAAACAGAAAAGTTACACACACAGTTTAGTAATATCATGAAATCTATGTTCTCTTAGTCAAGCTGGCTAGTTCCAAGGCACCACTGTAAATGTTATGAAATACAAGGCATTTCACTTCCTGGGCATCTATTTGAAGTTTACCCTCCATATATTATTGTTCTTTAAAATAGTTAAATGACTACTTAGCCTTTCTAAATTGGCTTAAAAGTTCCCCAAATTGACTAAAAGACTTCTACATTATATCTTTCTCCTACCTATTCTGTTTTCTTTTTACATGGTTGGGACAATAATTTTAATATTATTTCTTCAACTCGTTAAGTTTCCTAAATTTCTCTGGTCACATAAAACTCATCCCACTGGGATGAATTTGTTGGTTTACATCGGTGAGGTGTTGTCCTAAAAGCATTTTTCTTGTATTGATGATATTTTTATTTCCTTATCGAAAAACACCAATTAACAAAGTTTATGGACTGTTTTACACACACCCAAAACAACCAACATTAAGTCCCAAGATCCCTCTGAGAAACACCAAATCAAGATGTATGCTTAAAACTCAACATCTATGACTATTAATATATAATACTTCCTTGGTTCTTATAAGTATTTCAAAATGTCCCAGTAAACTAATAAATTTTAATTTTATAAAGTTCTCTACAAAAAAACATTTTGAGATGAATCAGGTATTAAAGAGCAAATTATGAAAATAATCCAGTCTCACGGGGCGGCTGGTTAGCTCAGTTGGTTAGAGCTCAGTGCTCTTAACAACAAGGTTGCGGTTCGATCCCCACATGGGCCACTGTGAGCTGCACCCTCCACAATTAGATTGAAACAACTACTTGACTTGGAATTGATGGGTCCTGGAAAAACACACTTAAAGTAAATAAAAGTTAAAACAACAACAAAACACAAGAATTACTGTGAAAAAATAAATAAATAATCCAGTCTTTAACTCTTCAGAGTCTTAACTGTCTGATGGAAGAGATTTTTTTCCAGTTTCACAAATGTGAGACAAATATGAGTAAAATATAAATCACAGAAACAAAAACAACTGGAAGAACAATAGAGGTAGACTGAAGAAGGCAACAGACAAGACGTACAAGGACCCAGAAGTATTAAAAAAAATTTTGAAAGTAATGATTCTATCAAAGGGTGTCAGAAAAAATTTTGCAGGAGATAAAACCATGCTTAGTTTTAAATTCTACTTTCACTAGATAAAGAAAGAAGGCCATAACAGCAGGCACAACCAAAGTCTAAACTACAGATTTTGCAGACAAGAGTACATCAGGAAACTACAAATAGATTATACTGATGCAGCATAAAGTTGGAGAGATGAGACTGGAGAGTGCCAGATTATAAAAAAACTCCATGTGCTAAGGAATGAATTTTATCCCATAAACACCAGAAAATTCTTACAGGATTTAAGTAAGACAGGACCTGGTCTAATTTGCAATTTTACATACACCACTGCTTATGGGAGCACCTACATAATGAAGTGGATAATGGAATGACAGTTGGGGATGGGGGTTCCTGAAAGAGTTCATGACAAATTATGTTGGGTTACCCAAGCAGAGGCAGTGGAAACACAAAGGAAAAGACAAGTTAAATGAATAACAGGAAAAACCTTTAAAAAACAAATGATGACCAAAAAAATTAGAGGGGAGAGCTTAGTTTAACTCCTCTGCATAATTTTGGTATTGGTGGCTAAGTATCATATGCCAATTAGGAACACAAAAGAAGAAGCAAGTTTATGAGGTTGTTAGAAATGAGTCTGGAACTCGAAAAAATTCTACACTGCAGGCATCGATTTGCAAATCTAATGAGTACAGACGATAGTTGAATCTGCAGGCACAGATATTTTCCAAGGGAATATGCATATAATGAGAAGAAAAAAGTAGAGGAAAGAATTCTGGGAACAAAACAATTAAGAAATACTGAAAGAAATCATAAAAGATACTGACATACTCTCAGAAAGAAATTTTTAACTGTCAAGGCCTACTTTCAAACAAAAAGATCTAAAATCAATAATCTAACCGTCCACCTTAAGATACTAGAAAAAAAGAGCAAACTAAACCCAAAATAAGCAGAAGGAAGGAAATAGTAAACAGGAGCAGAAATGGAATAAAGAACAGGAAAACTACAGAGAAAAGGAATGAAATCAAAGTTGATTTAGGGCTGGCCGGTTAGCTCAGTTGGTTAGAGCGTGGTGCTAATAACACCAAGGTTGCCAGTTTGATCCCTGCAAGGGCCACTGTGAGCTGCGCCCTCCTTAAAAAAAAAAAAAAAGGTTGATTTAAAAGATGGACAAATTGAAAAATTTTCAGCTAGACTGATGAAGAAAAAAGAAGACTGAAATTACTAAAGTCAGGAATGCAAGGGGATCTTACCACCCATCTTAAAAAAATACAAAGGATTATAAATACTATGAACAATTGTATGCCAACAAATTTAAAGATTTAAAAATGCAGATGAAATAGGCAAATTCTTAGAAACATACAAACTACAAAAACTGACACCAGAAGATACAAATAGATATTTCTCCAAAGAAGATATACATAAATATGGCCAATAAAAACATGAAAAGATGCTAATATCACTAGTCATTAGGGAAGTACAAATCAAAACCACAATGAGAGACCACACTCACTTGGATGGCTATGATTTTAAAAAAACAGAAAATAGCAATTCTTGGTGAGGATGTAGAAAAGTTGGAAACTTCATATATTGCTAATGGAATGCAAAATAGTGTAGCCTCTGTGGACAAATCCTTAAAAAGTTAAACAGAATTACCGTATGACCCTGCAATGCTACACCTAAATATATACTGAAGACAAATAAAAACGTATGTTCACACAAAAACTTGTACATGAATATTCATAGCAGCATCATTCATAATAGCCAAGAAGTGAAAACAACCCAAATGTCCATCAACTGATGAATGAATAAACAAAATGGTGTATCTATACAATGCATATTATAAGCCATAAAAAAAGAATGAAGTACTGTTACATGCTACAACATGGATAAACCCTATGCTTAAACATGGAAAACATTATGTTTAAGTAAAAGAAATCAGACACAAAGGCCACATATTGCATAATTCCCTCTGTGAAATGTCTAAAATAGGCAAATCCACAGAGAGAGAAAGTAGATGAGTGGTTGCCAGGGGATGGTGAGGGAGAATTGGATTACGTGATTTCTCTTTGGGTTGATGAAAATGGTCTAGATTTAGACTAGACAATAGTGACAATTGCACAATATTGTGAATATACTAAAAACAAATAAACAAAAAAAACCTTCTGAATTGTACACTTTTACAATGTTAAAATGGTAATTTTTATGCTGTGTGAATTTTATCTCATTAAAAGAATTGGTGGGGGAGAGATAATGAGAGCCTGGAGAAGTAGAACGAAAACCATTTACTCAAGAAAAAAGATAAATATGAAAATTCATAAGGGGGTGTCATTTTATACATACATACATGCCAAACAATGAATTAAAGCAGAGGCACGATAAGCATAAAATTAAGGATAGTAGTTACCTTTTGGGGAATGCAGTAGTGAAGAGCATGTGCTAGATTCAACAGTGCCTGTAATAGTCTATTTCTTAAATTGGTGGTAGTCTCCTGAATGTTTACTTTATTAGTGTGTTACATACCTTCTCTATATTGCTTTTAATGTATCAAATATAGTAAAATTCGGAAAAGGATCTATGAATATATGGCAAAATATTAACAGGTCTTAAATCTGTAATGAATTCATGATGTCTATATTCAAAAGTCTCTCTACTTTTGAAATATTTTATAATAAAAAAAAAGGAAAACGTACTTTTTTTCAAAACAAAGGGGCCAACAATTTCTCTGCAACAAAATCAAGTATGATAAAAACCCAACTGTCTCCTGAAATTGGCAACAAGAACTGGTCACTAGTAATTTAAGGGAGAAGAATTAACAAAAAGGTGCTAAAGCCAAAATTATTCAATATATGTACTTGCTAATAAAACCTAACCCTGGAAATTATTTAAGTAATACGTTCTTGAAGTAAAGCAGATATGGTAAGCAAAATAATGCCTCTCCTTCCCCACCCCCACCCCAAACACATCCATGCCCAGAACCTGTCAATATGTTACCTTATAAATGGCAAAAGGGAGTACACAAAAGTGTTTCAATTAAGGAGCTTGAAACGGAGAGGTCCTCCTGGGTTGCCTGGGTAGGCTCAATATAGTCATCAGAGTCCTCATGAACTTTGAACCTGAGAACCAGACAAACGAAACCCCACCCAACCTTGCTGGCTTTGCAGAGGATGGAGGACCCAAGGCCAGGCCGGCCATCAGCCTCTAGCAGCAGGAAATGGTAAGGAAACATATTCACCCCTAGAACCTTAAAAAAGAAATAATGCCTGCCGAACCTTGACTTTAACCCAGTGAGATCCATATCAGGCTTCCACAGAACTATAAGGTAACAAACTTGTATTGTTTTAAGTTTGTGATAACTTGTTACAGCAACTACAGAAAATAAATAAAGGAGAATAAGATGAAATGTAAATTCTTCTTTTTCCTTCCTCTCCCATTAACAAATCTTAAGCTTTTTATTGCTTAATGCCCAACATAATGAAAAAAAACAAAAACAATTTTTTAATCTAACATGTGACACCTCATACCTATTTAAGGATGGTTACTATAAAAAAATAAAAAAGTAACAATTGTTGACAAGGATATGAAGAAATTGGGACCCTTGGGCACTGTTGGTGGGAACGTAAAATGGGCAGCCAGGGCAGCCAGTTAGCTCAGTAGGTTAGAGCGCAGTGCTCATAACACCAAGGTTGCAGGTTTGATTCCCACATGGGCCAGTGAGCTGTACCCTCCACACCTGGAGTGAAAATAATGACTTGACTTGGAGCTGATGGGTCCTGGAAAAACACACAGTTCCCCAATATTCCCCAATAAAAATTAAAAAAAAAAAAAAAAAAAAAAAGATGCTCAACATCACTAATCATCAAGGAAATAAATGCCAATCAAAATCACAATAAGATAATCATCTCACATCTGTTAGAATGACCATCATCAGAAAGACAAGAAATAACAAGTGTTGGCAAGGATGTGGAGAAAAGGGAACCCCTGGTGCACCCCATTGGTGGAAATGTAAATTGAGGCAATCACTATGAAAAAGTTGGGAGGTTCCTCAAAAAATTAAAAATGGAACTACCATATGGGCCAGCAATTCCACTTCTGGGTATTCATCCAAAAATAAATAAAAACACTAATTCAACAAGATACAGTCAACCCACCATATCCATTGGTTTCACACCTGCAAATTCAACCAACTACAGATTGAAAATATTGGGAGGGAGGGGAACGTTACAGACTTAAACATGTACAGACTTTTTGTCTTGTCATTCATTATTCCCTAAACAATATAACTATTTACATATCATTTACATTGTATTAGGTATTGTAAGTAATCTAAAGATGATTTAACATATAGGAGATGTCTGTAGGCTATGTGCAAATACTACACTATACTATACAAGGGACTTGAGCATCCAAGGATTTTGGTATCCACAGGGGTTCCTAGACCCAATCCCCTGTGGATACCGAGGGACGATTGTACTTGTATATCCACTTCCGTGTTCACTACAGCATTATTTATAATAGCCAAGACATAGAAACAACCTAAAGCTCCATCGATGGATACATAGATAAATACACACACACACACACACACACACACACACACACACACACACGAATATTGTTCAGCCATAAAAGAATTAAATCTTGCCATCTGAGACAACATGGGTGATTCTTGTGGGCTTAATGCTATAACAAATAGACAGAAAAAATTATATACTGCATGCTCTCACTTAAAAACAAAAACAAAAAAAAACCTCAGGCTCATCTCATGGATATAGAGAACAAATTGGTGGTTACCTGAGGGAAGTGGGGGAGGGTGGAAGGGGCTAAGGGGAGGGGGGAGGGGGGAGGGGGGAGGGCCGTGAGGGAGAGCAAAATGGGTGAAGGAGGTCAAAAGGTAAAAGCCTCCAGTTATAAAAGAAGGAAAACAAAAGGAAAAATATAAGTTCATTACTTATTTTGTTTCTCTATGTGACTAAGAATATACAAGTATCTGACTACACTATTAGAAAGCTCTCTCAAATAGAATTTTATAAAACTGAAAACTTTAAAGAAAACCGGTGTTCATTGCTTTAATCCCATGACATTAATTTCACTCACCCATACAGAGAAACATAAGTGTCTTAATTAAATGAACCCAACCCAATACTTTGTCAGTTAATAATGGCAAAAGATTTATGTGGCAGTTCATTCACAATTGCTTCCCATGTATCTATTTTCTTTTTACTCCAACTATACTCTTTTCAAACTTCCAGCATGCCTCTAAATTCTAATATTCCAAAATAAAAGAGCAAGTCTAAATTTACCTATGCAAAATGAAAAAGAGGTTAAACCTCTTCACTTTTTATACTTCCCTACCAAAGAAAGGGTAACATGTTTAGTTTATTCTCAAACATGCTTCCAATCCCTTTTCCTCTAAATACCCAATGTTCAAGAGTTCCTTGTTATCTGGAGTATTCATTATCTAAGACTCTGCAGTTCCAGGTTACATAGGGAAGCAAGAGTTATAATAACAAATGTCCTCATTAATAAAACGATCACTTATAATAGATCATGTCCCAACCACCCCCACCATCAAGTCAACATGAGTGTCTATACCAGCACATCATGCCATTATTATTTTGCTGGCTGTTGCAAACCCCTGACATAATACAAACACAATGCCAAATGACTGCATGCAAATTAACCTACGTTAGCAAAATATGCAAAATTTTATAAAGGTAATGAAAATGTACTGGAAAACTGCTTGGAATCATATAAACAGCCAAACAAATAAGAGTCATGTGAGATAAAAACTGAAAAAAGGGGGCCAGATGGCTCAGTTAGAACACGAGCTCTGAACAACAGGGTTGCCGGTTCGATTCCCACATGGGCCACTGAGCTGCGCCTTCCACAACTAGATTGCAGACAACAAGCTGCTGCTGAGCTTCCGGAGGGATGGCCGGATGGCTCAGTTGGTTTGAGCTGGAGCTCTCAACAAGGCTGCCAGTTCAACTGTCCCATGGGATGGTGGGCTGCGCCCCTTGCAACTAAAGATTGAAAACAGGGACTAAACTTAGAACTGGGCTGCAGCCTCCACAACTAGATTGAAGCACAACGACTTGGAGCTGATGGGCCCTGGGGAAACACACTGTTCAAAAAAAAAAAAAAAAAAAAAAAAAAAACTGAAAAAGAAAATCAATAAAGATGACACAAGATTCAAAAAAGTTTTTTGGAACAACAAAGGATTAAGGAAAATTCTTGGAAACTGAAGAAACTCTCAAATATTTTTGCAAAAATGACTTTCATTATAATTACATAAGTGAAAAATGATAGTAGCATTTGCCTTATATCCTTATTTTAAAACCTAACCCTACAGAAGATGCAACTCTCCTTTAAGAAAACCTAGTCCCAAATTAGACATAATTTAAAAGGCTATCTTCCTTTTATTCACTATATAGGACACAGGGGTAAAATAATAAAAGTATTCTATACATTAATTTAAAATCCTAAAACTCAAATTCACATTCCAAGTTGAGGAAGAAGCAGCAAATTCCTGATGTAGGTACCAATTACTAACTGCGCTGGAAAGAGAGCTCAAAAGAATTACAAAAACTATTTGCAAAAATTAAAAAGACTTTCATAAAGTTAGAAAAACACTATTGTCATTTTGCCTTACAGAGAGACAATAAAAGCCAAACTGATGAAATATATTGACCTATTATTCTTCTATAGGCAGTCTACAAAAAGTTTTCACTAAGGTGCTGAACAATTGACTCACTGCAAAGCTGGATTTCATCTCGTCAATAGAACATGCAAGCTTTCAATCAGAATTCTGTATAAAAGGCAACCTTTGTGATAAATGAACCACCAGAGAAGATTCTAATAAAACTTACCATTATGTATTGCATTCAGCAACTCTGAGAAAGCTTTTAAGTAAGGAAAAAAGGACTTCAGGTTAAGATCATTCTCAAACACACAAAAGAAATACATAGGCACAGACTGAATCAATATAATAAAAGTCTCAGTAAGTCTATCATGTATCATTGCTTGAATCATTAAAACTGCAAGCTTGGCTCATTTTTTACATGTTATAAATTTCTAAATATTGTGTTTCATTTGTCAATATATTACCTACTAACTTTAAATGTTAGATATATCATCATAATGATGACAAATTTCCTTAGCAATAAATATATGTAAAAATCACTTTTAAAAAGACACTTAGAAGTCTAACTATGTAATGTCTTTCTTGTAAAAAATGAGTATAGGATGCAATTCTATAGGTAAATCCACCTTTGGTCACACTCCACAAAATTTATTATAAAGAGAAACCTCATTTTATCATCTAACCGGATCAAACAGTATTATTTCCTAGAATTCAGTGTAATAGTCTCAACATATGTAGCAGTCTAAGCAAGAAAGCTATCTGATGCCAATATATAAATATTGAAAAATTATATTAACATTACAATTAGTGGAAACCAAAATACTGAAAATATTACTTCATTGGGGAACAGAAGTCACAATTCTGCAATGGAAGCACCATTATTAAACAATAATTAAAATTTGTTCACAATTTGAGTGTAATATGGCTCCTGAACACAGGGCAAAGCAGCAACTTAAATAAGGTATCTCTGTAGGAGAAAGAAATCTATTCAATTGAAAACAAACTGCATTTTGATACATTAAAATTTAGAGGTTCCAAGGTGCATAATGAACTAGAAAAAACACTAGAGTAGGAATCAAAAAGCCTGGGTACCAACCCAGTTCGACAACTTACTAGTTGTTGGACAAGCTCCATCATTCCGATACTGCATGGAAATTTCTGTTGGGAGGGAGGAGAAAGGAAATCAGCAAACAGGTTGCCAATGCCTCAAGAGCAGAAAAAGAAAACAGGCCAGAAAAACAGGAAAACATTTACCTAAAAGTGCAGTTGAGAAGGACAAACAGAACTGGGGGAACAGAAATTATAAGCCAGTAATTGGGATGTGAGGAGTAGGAGGACAAAACATGATAGAATTCTCACAAATCTTAATGGGGTTGTGTGTGTGTGTGTGTGTACATGTGCGCACGCATGCACACGTATACATGCACAGAATGAGAAAAAGACATTAACATCTTACAAATGAATATATAAAACAAATGTCTAGGAATAAAATGGATTCACTACTAAGAGAGATACTATAGATAGGCAACATGAGAAACTAATGTGTTTCATGTAATTTTTAGATGTCAACAGTATATCAAAAACATTTGAATGCTGTGGTCAATTAGAAATTACAATTTAAGTACGAAAATTATTTAGTTTATATCTGAGCAGAAATCCATTATGACTTATACAACAGTTTAAAACTCATTAAACTACACTGCACTTACTTCTTATAACCTTTCATTTTTGATGACGATAATGAATGAATAAGCCATCACTCTTGTTCTTTTACTCCACCCAAATAAGGACAAGCAGAGGGTGACCTGAGGCAATAAAACACTACTAAAAGCAAACTGCTCAGAAAATGGAAAATAAATTTCTATATGACGTTGCAAAGGCAAAAACAGTTGATAAAACCAGGACTAGGGCCACTGGGACTCAAAGGACCTGGCCTGTTAATCTTGGAAACTGGTATTCTAACACTGTTGGCCAAGTTCTTTTAAAGGAATGCTATTTGGGAATTCTCTGGATATTACTAAACCAAAAGTGTAACCTCTAGGATAGGGTTTCCGGGTGGGAATTCCCACCCGTTCTCAGGAATTTTTTTCACTTTCCTGTTCCCGAATCCCGAGATACAAATTATTTTCTGTTCTCCACGATGAATCGTTTCCACAAAGTGACAGCTAATACTACCAAACACCTGGGTTCAAGGAGCCGATTTTCCCGATCAACTTTTCTTGGGATTCGTGAACGGAAAAGTGGAGGAAGAAAAAGAAATTCCCCTGGGAATTCCCGCCTAGAAATTCTACCTTAGGAACCATGTGTACAACAGAGCCTTCCAGGCAACCATCACTCACACGTGTATCTACATATGTACCTTAGAAGTCAAGTCTAATCACGGGCCACTCTAAATAACTTGAAATAATTAGAAAGACAAAGCATGGTTGAGCAAGCCACTGCTCAATTTTAATGATTATAATGTTAAAAAACTTTATATTTGATGCTGTTAAAAAAATCAAACATTTATACCAGCTTGTATCAGTTCTTTCAAGATGACATTCGAAAATGAGACATGGTGAGAGAATTTGCCACCTTAATGCTTTGTTAACAAATCCAATACAAGTGAGATTTGAAAAGGCAGTGAGGGCTACTGAAGTGACTAACATGGTACATTACAGAGAAATGGTAACTGGAATGGTGCTGGAAAATAATCAAAGAACACTCATAGTAGCCAGAGAACTTTCTCAATGGGGAAAAAACTTGAGTATGGCTATTCTGGCCTTCGATTTAGTACTTTTGTAGAAAGACAGCCATGGTATAGGCCCAAATTTTCAACCAGCAAAGACCAAAACAAAATCAGAGAATTTTCCAAAGAAGCAAATTTATAGGTATATCCTGTTCTTAGCAGTATCCAATATCCTACACAATTTCCATTTATGACCCAATATAATCGATGTATATAAAATCATGAATCTGAGTCATTAAGTTTGAATTATGCTCAATAACTGTATATACTCCTTGGTCTAAAGACTGTATTAGCAACTCTACTCTTGTGAGTTTATTAGATTAATACTTGTATCTTTGTGATTCCCATATTTGTTTACAGAAATCAGCCTATTCCAGGGAAAGATTTCTCAGTTTCATTTTACCAACCTAAGTAGATATGACATAAATAGATATATAGTTAACAAGAACCCTTTCATAGTTAAACGGGCTCCAGTTAAACATTCATAACCTTCATATTTCAGCAGAAGCGACAACAAACTTTTCTTGAAGTGATCTGTTTGTATTAATAACTCGTCTCCGTGAAATCTTTACGACTTTAAAAGTACTTAGGATCACAACCAAAGGGGTGCCTTTCCAGAATCTCCTTTTGTAGCATTTATCACCATTAAAAAATTCCGTCACTGAAATATTTCAAGTATCTTAACTTAGAAAGATATGGCATTATATTGAAGAACTAGGGACTACGATTTTTAAAAACAGAGAACCGTATACTTTGAAAGACATAGTACGCCCAGAGAAAAAAAGTTAATGAATGGTAAGACATCAACTTCTCATCATTTAATGAATACCAGATTTTTCCTTTTTTTTTTAACCAGATTTTTCTCAGGAAATAACAAGATATTGACTTTTGTGAAGAAAAAAAAAATCTTAACTTTCTTTGGGGGTGAGCATACAATGGAATATACAGATGCTGTATTATAAAGTTGCACACCTGAAATTTATGTAAAGTTATTAACCAATGTTACCCCAATAAATGTTAACTTTCACCTTAATAAGTCATAAACTCTCATAATGTGATTGAGATAAACAGGAAAAAGAAAAGGACAAACACAGCATATCAACTCTTTTAAGTGTTGTACTAATTTTCTTTTTTTAAATAATTTTTTCAAATGCTGTATTAATTTTCAGTGTCTCAAAAGACTGGATGTATCTACTTGTTAAGGTCTCAAAAGAATTTATGTAGGAAAAAATTCAATCAAAAGCTTAACATAATCTATAAACCAAAACTTACATGATTTAGTAGTCACTTAAAACAAAACATTAGTTTTCCATTTTGTATAAGTCACTGTAAAACAGTAGGTTATTTATCTGGATGTCCCTCAATTTATTACAATAAAAATCTTACATTCCAAACCCTTGATCAGACAAGGAGTTTACGAGTGTTTTTCTGGGTTTCTATTCTGATTAATATCTTGCTACATACACTTGATTACATATCTGAGAGAATTCTGATTACTGTTACATTGATGTTTCTAATTAACAATTTTAAGAGAATTACATCCTAAGAACTTAATTTCTACTTCTGCTTTACATCCTACTTGTGGTAAAACAGGAGAAATAACAGCAACAAAAACAGTACGTTGCTGTCTTGCCTATTTCACAAAGTTGTTCCAAGGATCAAATGAGATAGTAAAGAGCTCTTTAGAAACAGTTAGGTGCTCTCAAATATATTACCATTATTATAAGCTAACAGAAGCAATATTTTTTTTCCATTATAAAATTATTTTAATAGTAAGTTGCCAGAATTAAGTCAAGGATGTTTATTCAAGACCACTGGCCTATAAAGCTGACTTCTTCAGCCTGGCATTCACTTCGCCATAAACCCATCCTGCCCTATTTAGTCAACATTACCTCCAACTATCCCACAAACACAAGCTTCTTGTTTCTATTAGGTTTATTTTCCAAATACACCTTTACTTTCTTTTCTGATAATATTGTTGGCCTTCTTTCCTGCCTACTCCAAAGTACAACTCAAATTCCATCTTCTCCAACTTAATTACACATCTTAAACTGGCCTGTAATACTACACGGAAAGCTTTACAAATAAATAATTGCACTTAGAACCTGGTTATAAACACCTGGAAGGCAAGTACAAAATCACACTGGATACTACTAACCACATGATATGTTCTCAGTGATTACTAGCAGCATTCATTCATTTTTTCAAAAGATGCTTCACATTTACTATGTTCAAAGCACTGTGCTGGCAGTGAGCAGACAGTGGCGAGCATAACAAACACATCCCCTAACTTCATGGAGCGACAGTGTTTCCCCAAAAATAAGACCTAGCCGGACAATCAGCTCTAATGCTTCTTTTGGGGCAAAAATTAATATAAGACCGGTATTATATTATATTATATATTATAGTAAAATATATTGTAGTAAAATAATACCAGGTCTTATATTAATTTTTGCTCCAAAAGACGCATTAGAGCTGATTGTCCGGCTAGGTATTATTTTTGGGGAAACACGGTAGGATTACAGTGCATGTGACAGTCTAACATCACAGCCAACAGGTGCTTACAAAGGTCACCTTCATCATTATGAAATTATCGTGTCATTAAAGCAAATGAATCTTTTTAAAAGGGCATCATTAAAAACAATTCTTGGGGGCAGCTGGATGGCTCAGTTGGTTAGAACACAAGCTCTGAACAACAGGGTTGCCGGTTCGATTCCCACATGGGCCAGTGAGCTGCACCCTCTGCAACTAAAGATTGAAAACGGTGGCTGGACTTGTAGTACACAGTATACATTTTCTCCTTTCTATTTATTTATATGGGAAGAAAGTTTCCTGCTTTTATAATTACTGAATGATTTCTCAATCTAAAATTAGTCCAAAGGAAAAATTAATATTTTTATACTAAGAGATACTAAATTATTGACTCAAATTCTCCTGTTGATTCTGTTCCTTAACGTATGTCTGACATACTAGCGTGGTTTTAGATCCTCATTAGCAAACATCACTTGAATCTTATAATTGTCTCTGAAACCAAGGAAAATGTATAGCTCCATGACTTAAGAGCTGGCAGAATTCTGTTTCAGTTTCTTCTTCTATATGAGTAATGATACTTGATGCTTGTCAAATGCTTAACACTGTGTGGCACATACTAAGTTTCAATAGTAGCTAGCATGTCTTACCTTATGCTAAGAAGGCATAGTTTCTAAATATTCACAGCATTTAGCCAGCTTCTTCTCAGTAGACTTTCTAGTACTTTTATCAAGAAGAGTACTCTGATCTAATGCTAAAAACTTTTATTAAAACGTGCAAAATTAAAGAACATATTATCTCGAATAGTTTTAAGTAACTAATCTTATCCCATTATTATCGCTTTAACTTTTTTTTTTTAGATTTTTATTTTTTTTTAATTGGGGAAGGGGAACAGTGTGTACTTCCAGGACTTTTTTCCAAGTCAAGTTGTTGTCCTTTCAATCTTAGTTGTGGAGGGTGCCATTCAGCTTCAAGTTGTTGACCTTTTAGTCTTAGTTGTGGAGGGCGCAGCTCAGTTCCAGGTCCAGTTGCCGTTGCTAGTTGCAGGGGGCACAGCCCACCATCCCTTGCGGGAATCGAGGAATCGAACTGGCAACCCTGTGGTTGAGAGGACGCACTCCAACCGAGTCACCAGGGAGCTCAGTGGCAGCTCAGCTCAAGGTGCCGTGTTCAATCTTAGTTGCAGGGGGTGGAGCCCACCATCCCTTGCAGGACTCGAGGAATTGAACTGGCAACCTTGTGGTTGAGAGCCCACTGGCCCATGTGGGATTCGAACCGGCAGCCTTCGGAGTTAGGAGCATGGAGCTCTAACCGCCTGAGCCACCGGGCCGGCCATATTATCGCTTTAACTTTAACAAGACATATATACACACTGAAGAAAAAAGTTAAGTTTGTTTTTCAAGCAAAGGAAAAAAAATCCTGACAAGTCTAAATTTAAGTCATTTATTTTTATGACATAATAATATTTATGGGAATTTCTCCCTAAATTTGTTTACCTAATGGTAAGGTAAAAGGGATACAAATTCCTATTTTTCTGCCTTAGATGTACCACAAACATTACTCTCTGAAAGCAATCATTGTGTAAAGAACACTATTTCCCATGCCTAAGATCTGTAACAGGTGGGAAAATCTTTTCAGGGATGTAAATCAATTATTTTAATTCCATTAATTTGAGGATATCTGTTTTAAATGGCATCTAAATGTAATTTCTGAAATTAGTAATGACAGGCTATGCTTCTATGCATAGGAAATCAGTGAGGATCTCTTTACAAAAGTAAATTTAGGCTTAATTTTCTCAGTAAGTTACTCATCTGATTATTGTACCTCTTGCTAAAAATGAATATGAACTCAATTTTTTTCTGAGTAAATTTATCTAAATTTACTATTTGTGACTATGGACTAAGGCTAATTAATTACTAAGCCGTTCTGGTCTCAAAGGAAACATATCAATAAAATATATATTCAAATGTGCAATATATTTAAAACCTCTTCAATGAACTTCTCAACACAATTTACACTTTTCCCCTCAAAAACAGTGGTTCTCAACCAAGGGAGATTTTTGTTCTGCATCCCCTGGAGGGGAGATTTTTTGATTGGTGGGTGGGGGACCTTGGGTGCTACTGGCATCTAGAGGGTAGAGCCTAGGGATCCTGATAAACATCCTGCAATGCACAAAACAGCATTGCACAATACAGAATTATCCTGACCAAGACGGCAATAGCGCCAAGATGGAGAAATCCTGCTCTAGAACCATCCTTAAAGCTACTAATGAAACAATCCGTCCTCAATTTCCACTCACTTCTCAAAAAAAACTTAGGTTCACCACAAGCTCTGAAGCTAGTTATGAGAAACAAAGAAATCCCTGGTGTGTGATCTTAGGCAACTTATTTTGCCTGTCTAAACCTCAGTTTTATCAGCTGCAAAATAGAGACATTAATAGTTTTTACTTCATAAAACTGTTGTGAAGATTAAACAAGATAATAATTATAAAGCACTTAATAGACCCTGTCACAAAACAAATGGTAGTTACAGCTTCTATTTTTCACACCTGACCTTTTAACATGCTCTTTTCTCCCTTAGCATGGTCTTTCTTTTGTTTACTTACTGGAATTATTACCTGCAAAACTATAAAACAACTCAAAGTTCTATATTTATAAAATATACATAAACATTCTTCATTAAATTGTATTTATTATTTTTCCATACCATTTTCCTACCTATCCTCTCTACCAGCTAATAGAACTGATAAAATCCATAATAGTTTATTTTAGCCAAAATCTCCTTATTCCTATAATCAGAAATGTAAAATCAAAAAAAGGGTGAGGTTTACAATCAACACTTATTTAAAATAATTTACCTTAAACTCAAGATGCAATTTAAAATATAAATGTAGACATTTAACTAACATCTAAACTGTTATGCTTCTGTCGAAAAACATGCAACTGAAAGTTTTTGAAAAATTGAAAATACTATTCATAATATAAAGTGCAGGTTAAAGAAGCATCCCAATGGTATAACAACATAAAGTCATTCATATTGTAATAAAGATAATGGTAAAAAAATTGTTAAACATAATTGAAAACAAAAAAGAATATAAATCATTTCAGATTATCTCCTAAAATGTGATTGTTAAAAATCCATAAATTTAAATTATTAATCACTGATTCACAAATATTTCAGGAGTAATTCAAATAAAATTTCTGTGAGGAATTGTTGAGAAAATGAAGACTAACTGAAATTTAGAGAAAGGAAACTCAAAAGCAAATACCAATTAAAAAAAACAGTGCAAAACCTTTCACACCTTACATGTGAATTCTGAGTTGGTTTTTAAAATACTGTGCAAGTGAAGCAAAACAAAAATGGGAAATTAATTCTAGGTGTTTCATAAAAAATGATCAATAAACTATTTAGTCTGTGTTTAGTTAAGTAACATCAGATTAGTGCCAAACATGAAACTGTCTTTTTAAGATCATAACATACTTTGTTCATTAAGATAACCCAATGTCACTCAAGTATTATCACAATAGTTTAATATGAATTTAATTTGGGGGATGATGGAGGTGGAAATGAGGGAGAAATACAATGGGCAAATCCCTACCTGAACCAACTGGAGATGAGCCAACACTAAGACTTTGTAAACTTCCGTTCCTGAGCAATGTAGGAGATTTCTGAAGACTAGAGCTTGTTATACTTCCTGCAGCTGATGCTACAGATGATGTTGGTGAAGCAGAAGAAACTGAGAGATGAGAAACATTCTCTTGATTTTTGTTTCCTTTGGGTCTACCAGGCCCATGCTTACTTTGTTTATTTCCTTTTCTTTTCTTTTCCTTTACAGTTTCTTCTTCTATGCCAGAAGTTTGAGCCCGCTTATATCCTGCTGTAGGAAGGCTGGAATTACCCAAATCTCCAGGTGAATTTTCAAAGTTTTTAGGCTGTGAAATAACAGCTGAGGTCGAAGGGAGACCAATTATGGAACTAAAACTATTTACCCCCCCTTCCTGGCTTCCAGACTCTCCTTTATGTACATCTTTGGTTGATGATGACTGTTGGGAGTGAGTATAACTGTCATTACGTAGATCTGAGTCTGTAAAGCTCAAGAAATCCTGGGGAGACTGTACTGAACTTCCCGAAGATGATTTTACACTGCCTGGAGTTCCTGAAAAACTGCCTGTAGTAAAAAAAAAGAAAAAAAGGGGGGGGGGGATAGGAAAAGAAAAAATTGGATGCAAAAGTTCCCATGAGAAGTAGAAATGATACAATCATCAAAAAGAGAGGGTGAAAAAAGCTAACTATAAAACTTAGGACATCACTATGTAACAAAGCTAGATTTCTAAAAAGGTTATTAACTGAAATCAAGTTTATCTATAAAATCATCTTTAAAAAATACTTGTCATTTTATAGTTATTAAATTGAATTGCAAACTATTACTTACACAATTACCAAGATATGAGATGTGTTTTATTTAACCTACCTTTTACCATGGCCGCATTCCTCAATTCTCCCCCAAATACTCTGTGTATGCCTGAGGAAGGACTGAAGAAGAGCCAAGTCTCAAGGAGACTTGGACAAGACTACAGTTGGACTCTGAATGGCTGGGGGAACTTCCTCTTTTTCAATTACTGAAGATATGATTATAAATGTTCCCAACATACAATGAGAACCAAAAGATGTTGCTTAGGTTGTAAGTTCTGAGTTTTAACTTCAAGATAATGTTAGTGAATGTTGTTATTCAGTTAAAGCGACCCCACCAAAATACGGATTTAACCAAATAATAATGATCACATGGAACCTAATCTATGTAACCTTCCATTCTTCCAGTCCACTTCCCATGAAGCTGCATAAAGAAAGAAACCAGCCACTAACATTCTATTGTTTTCATGAGAGTAAAATCACAGGAGGTTCCACTCATGAATCTCCTTCACAACTGCTTATCTTTCCATATTTTTTAGGTAAAGAATGTTAGTACACTATTACGTCATTATGAACCCTCTCCTCATGCTTGCCAAATGAAGTATTTAGACATCTTGTGACCACACATCTATTATGTTTCATAAAACTAAACTATATCATATTGTAACCAATGTTATTTGGAAACAAAATCTCAAAATAAAATGTTTTATTGCAGCAGAAAGCAAATTTCAAGCTAAGTGTTAAATTTTATTGCAGAGCACATTCATAAGCAATCACACATAAATCTGCCTAAATACCTACAAGGTATTTTTCCTCACACATGAATTTCTTTTTAACTAAAGTCTCAAGGTTTGATTTTTAAATTTTAAACTCTTCTGAAATAGCTTATTAAAAAAAGAATCTTAAAAGTTTTAAAATTTAACTCTTTCAAGACCATATATGTTTTATTTAATTATAAAAGTATTTGTACTGATGTAAGCATTTTTAGGCTATGTCTATATAGAAAACCGTACATATTAAGAAGCTATTTATATTACGTCAATCATTTAAGGATAACTGCAATTTGCCACTTAATTAGCAGCTATAAAGAAGTTCTTTATTATCCATTCTGATCTGTCACCATCTGTCTTTTTTTCTACACATTTTTTGTTTTTACAGCTGGTGTTAAAAACTCACCACAGTCTAGCAAGTACTTTAAAAACATTTAGCATACACAATACTTTAAATGTATATTTCCTAAAATTCACATACTACCTGCAATAAAAAGTTATTTTAAATATCCTATCTTTATATTCAACTTTTAAAACTTTTATAGACTATTACACCACAGATATAAAAAAATAACATTCTCTACCATGTCTTAACAGTGGCCAGAAAATACTCTTCAATGTTATGAAACTTAAGAAAATGGAAGAGTTCTTTTCTAAATGGATTAGTACACTTCAGATAGATTAAAAACTCAAAAATGCAATTTTAACAGTGGAAAATAAGGTCTTAATTTTAGAGAAGAGATGACTGAATTCTGCTAATACCACATTGAAAATGTGAATGAAGTTACATCAAAAATTAAGGTTTTACTATCCATTTTCCATAAAAATAAAAACATATAGTAACCTCATTAAAATAAAACAACAAATTTGGCATTTTATTTTTTTCTATTTCTCTAATTTTTTGTATTATAAGGCAAAATAAATAAATAAATAAACAAACCTAGGACTTAAAGATTTGAAGCCCAAAATAGCTATTAGTTTAAAATTCACAAATACAGTTTGCAATTAAGAGTCAGCAGACCAAGCAATCTTTCTACATATTCAAATTATATATCCTGGGAGATTTTGGATACAATTTTTATTAGTAGTAAAAGATGCAACAGAGTAAAGAAAAAGACCAATTTTTCCCCTCATTTACTCCTGGGTAAAAAAGGGGGGGGGGGGCGGCATTTATTGTATACTTTACTAACGTATTTATCGCAATCAGTTTTAACATTTATATTTCTCAAAATATTTATATTCATTTTAAAAATTACACAAAGTGAAAATCTAGAACATAGGGGTAACATACCCTAAAGTTTAGCTGAGTTATTCTGTTCTCCATAAAAGAGGACTACCATGCAGAACACAGAATGCCCAGTTAATTTTAAATTTCAGTTATAGAACAAATTATTTTCCAGTATAAGCATGTCCCATATAAATGCATGGGGCATATTTCTACTGAAAAAATAGTTATTTAACTGAAATTCAAAATTAACTAGGCATCCTATAAATATAGCAGCCTTACCAAAAGATATGTAGGCTGAGCAAAAATTCTGCTTTAAACTTCAAGCTTTATAATAAATGCATTAATAATCAACAACTACTATTTACTGAGAACAATTTAGAGCCACTAAAAGTTATCCAGTACTTGTTTACTTACTATAAATATCTTAATTGTTTTACTGTTTAATTAGGAAAGATAAATAAAAAGAATTTGTAAAAAAGAATGACTGTTCTATAGAGCAAAAAGGAAAACTGCAGCTTTTATTTTTCTCCCCAAACTTAAACTTTATTCCACATCTATTTCAACATTAAAATTACAGTTCAACTTTGGAAGCACAGGTCATAACAAAAAAAGAAAGCAAAGGTCCCAGAAACATTTTAACAACAAACACTAATCTTTGAAGTAATCTTACTACAATAACCAATCATAAAATAATCTCCAATGATTCATTAGCTATAAGTAAAAAATAAATTAGTTTACAAAACTTAACTACTATTGATTATCATAAGAACAAGTATTTTAACTAAAACATCATAATTAATACCTTGCTGGAAAGGACTAGCTGCTGACACAGTCGTTCCTGGATTTCTTCCACCAGGCTTTCTTCCCCTTTGACCTGAGCTGTGGGCTGAAGATTTCTTGCCTTTGCCCTCTGACCCTCTAGCCTCTGAAACATCTTTTCCACTGGTTGTGTGTGCAGAGACTTCCTGGAAATTTGCATTTGTAAATCGTGCTGCAGTATCTTCCAAGCGCTTCAAGGATCCCGATATAGAGTTGCTGCTAGTGCTCGTATAAGTCTAACATTTTGATTGAGAAAGGAAGTAAAAGGGAAAAAAAACAAAACACCTGATTATATTTTGGCTACAGATAAAAAATGATGGTACATTAATAATAAATAATTATTGGACTTGTAAGATAAACATATGAAAGTTTTCCATTATAAAAATAAGTCAGTCCACCACCTAAGCAACTCATTTAAAAACAATTATTTTGGAGTCTCTTATAAATGCTATTTTTAAGAAGGTAGATAACTTATAGTATGGCTATTTGAGCATCAAATTGCAGCAATTAGTAGAAGTACATTATTAGTTATATTCACTCAGTGACACATAGTAAATAATACTGAAGGCACTTGTTTTTCAAGCAACAGCCTTCTCAACAGAAACGTACTACTTCCTAGACATGAAATTCAAATCAGCCTTAGCGCTCACTGCACAGTAAGGCAACAATTAGCGAAGTGAGGTATTACAAATTCATTACAGGAATATATCCATGACATTGTAAGGATCTAGCACAGGTCAGAGCAAGAATTTTTAAATTCAGGTGAAGGCTGCGTTTTGAAACAAAGATTAAAGCCTTTGAGACACAAATCATTTCTTTCAAGTATTAAGGAAACAGTTATATTTTACAGTTAAGATTTTTTCAATTTTTTTATTGGGGAATATTGGGGAACAGTGTGTTTCTCCAGGGCCCATCAGCTCCAAGTCGTTGTCCTTCAATCTAGCTGTGGAGGGCACAGCTCAGCTCCAAGTCCAGTCGCCATTTTCAATCTTTAGTTGCAGGGGACGCAGCCCACCATCCCGGCAACCTTGTTAAGAGCTCGAGCTCTAACCAACTGAGCCATCCGGCCGCCCCTCCAGAAGTTCAGCGGCAACTCGTTGTCTTCAATGTAGTTGTGGAGGGCACAGCTCTCTGGCCCATGTGGGAATCAAAACGGCAGCCCTGTTGTTCAGAGCTTGTGCTCTTAACCAACTGAGCTATCTGGCCGCCCCAAGATTTTTAAAAATTAGACATATTATACCCTAAAATTGGTTCTCAATCATCCCTTTGATCTAGATATGTTAGGGAAAAGAGCAAGATAAAGATTTGTTTAAACAATTAGTTTCCAGTTTTTAATAATCATTTTAATACAAGGTGTGTACAAATAAGGCAAATTAAATGACTATGAAAATGGGAAAATGTGTTATACCAGAATGTACATTATTAATTAACACACTTCAAAATGAAAGGTTTATAAGGTTCAAAGGGTCAGGGATTTTTGTTGCTGTTGTTAAGTTCACTAAGCATCTGGAACATAACCAGCCCTAAATTTCTGTTGAATAATATATATCTGAAATCTCTGATACAATATAAATGAAAAATCTGAAAATACAGAAAACTGAAATTTCCCACACATAACCCCACCACTCCATACAAACCATCAGATACATTTGAAAAAACTGAGAAAGTGACAATAAAATCAGGTTTCAAAATAGTTGGCATTATTAGCAAAAATCATTCAAAAAGAAGAATAAGACTTCAAAAATGTTTTGAAAACCAAATACTTTTACTACTACTTTTCTGCTATTTCCCTGGTGCTGCGCCCATCCCACATCATCTCACTGCAAACAACAGATTTTCAACATCAAATACGAGACATTATCTCATAAAAACAAACCATAATCACTATGCTAACAAACTATAACCCACAAATAAGTACAAAGATTTCAATATAAACTGCAGGAGAAAACACACTCCCGTTTAACAAATCAATCATATTTAAGCAGATTAAACTTCATGGATTATTTCAGAAATATGAAGCTTTTCCATGCTGTGCAGGCCACTTTGGAAACCATCTACTTCACTTTTCAAATATTTTCCCCAATAATTCGAGCTGATCCGGTGTTTCTCCATCCCACATCTAATCCTAGTGAAGTTTAAAAGTTATCTAACAAAAACACTGTGGTGTTCTTCATTCATGTGCAGAGCTTTATCCATGTATCAAATAAGGAAAGGAGAGAAAACTGGGTGGGGTACCAACACAGAAATATACTCTTTGCTTCCACATAGCAATCTAAATTAGTCAATTTTCCCATTCATTTAATAGCACATCTTTGCTCACCCCTGAAGTATAAATATGTCCATAAATCTAATGAAAACACGACATCTATGTGACAAGGTATTACAAAGAAAGCAATGAATGAAAATTAAACAAATTCCAGTGACAAGTCTTATTAAATAAAATTGTAACATTTTTAAAAACTTATTTTCAGGCCAGCCCAGTGGCTCAGGCGGTTGGAGCTATGTGCTCCTAACGCCGAAGGCTGCTGGTGCGATTCCCACATGGTGCAGTGCCAGATGGCTCAGTTGGTTGGAGCGCGGGCTATCAACCACAAGGTTGGCGGTTCGACTCCTGCAAGGATGGTGGACTGCGCCCCCTGCAACTAACAACAGCAACTGGACATGGAGCTGAGCTGCACCCTCCACAATTAAGATTGAAAGGACAACAACTTGACTTGGAAAAGTCCCGGAAGTACACACTGTTCCCCGTACACACTGTTCCCCAATAAAATCTTAAAAAAAAACAAAAACACACGTGTTTTCAATTACATTTGACATACATTATATTAGCTTCAAATGTACAACACAGTGATTAGGCTCTTATATACCTTATGACATAACATTTTATTTTTTAAAAACTTTGGCAACTTCTAAGTTTCAAAAATATCATAGATGTCTTAAAAAAAAACTTTAGCTAAAGATTTTAACAGTTTGATAAAAGTATACTTAATGAAAAGGGAGAGAAAAGGTCATATACATTTAACTCAAAGAAAAACCTATACCTTCACTCCATGTTTGTAACTTAACTATTTGTTCCATACACCTGAAACTAATAAAGTTTAAAATAAATTAAAAAAAAAGAGTATTTGCTCCATAATGTGCTTTTAAATAAAATGGCACTGTAGAATTCCATTATAAATCTACAGTCAACTCAAGATCAAGATGATGTAGAAAGAAGTAAAAGGAGAAGGTAGTAGGAAAAGGCTGAAAGACACAAAATGAGTAAGCCTAACATCGCAAATATGTTGTTTTCCTCAGATTCACAACCTACATAACTCAAAGTATGAGATTCTCACTGCTCTGAAAACGATTGTAGTGCTTAAAAATACGTATTTTTCATGTAAATTGACCCATAAGATGCAAACTAACTATATCAACTGACATTCAACTAAATAAAACATAGCTTTCCCCCACCCTCCACTAGAGATAAAACTGGGTGGGTATTTGGCCATATTGAGAGTCTCTAAAGAAGTACATAACTACTTTGGTCTATGTTGTGATTTACAGGCAACTTAATGAATCTTTTAAAATAGACATTTGGAATATGTATGATTCCCGTTTTGTAGCTAACTACAATTATTAGTCCTCAGGTAAGATAAAATGCCATTTTACTATTAATTAAGAACAAAAAATATTTCCTGCTTCAAATGAAAATTTTTAATTAGACTCAGAATTCAACAATCACTCTATAATATAATAGGTAACCAAAGACTTAGCAGTTATTATTTTTTTTAAAGTCCTTACAGTATTCTTCAAGGCTCTGTAATCCACATTTGGGAGAAGGAGGCAGAGGGAGGAGAAATAATCAACAGCTGTGCCTTCCAACAACATGATGAAACATAATAATGCTGGCTAAAAAATTTTTTCATGACGTACTATTCAAATGTCTCATAAAAGCCACCAGTTTTTCACTAGTCCAATTCTAAGAACATAGCACAGAAACTATCAAACATGAAGCACAGAAAGACTTTTAAGAAGGGGGTGGGGGAGGTACGGTCCAGTGAGCTGTGGGACAACGCTAAGTAGCCTAAGTGACATGTTATTGGAGTACCCAAAAGAAGAGTGAGAGGGGGGAAATATCCTTAAAAGAAGTAATAGTAGAAACATTACAAAATTTGATGAAAACTATAAACATACAGATCAACTAATACCCAAGCACAAGAAACACGAGGAAAACTCCATGAATACACATCATAATCAAACTGCTTATCACTAAAAGCCAACAATAAAGAGAAAATGATAAAAGCCGCCAGAGGGTTAAAATTTTAAGAAGAGATTCCTTATGTGTTAAGAAACAAAGATAAGGATCAAAACCGATTTCTCACGAAAACTATGCAAGCTATAAAACAGAAGAGTAAAATCTTTCAAGTACTAAAAGAAATAAACTATTAACCTAGAATTCTATAGTGAGCTAAAATATCTTTCAAAAACAAAAGCAAAATAATTGCTTTTCAGATAAAAAAGCTGAAAGAACTAACCACCAGCAGATCAACACAATAAATGCTAAAGACAACAAAGAAAATGTGGATCTACCCAAAGTAATTAAGAGCACAAAAAACAGTAATTACAGAGGTAAATATAATAACATTTTAATTATTTAAATCCCTTTATCAATGATTATCGAATAAGATAATTCATGGTTTAGAGCAAAAATAGTCATTAATTGAGGTTTATAAAATATGCAAAAAGTTTAAAATATGACAAAACACAAAAGCCAAAAGGGTAGGAATGGAAGTATATAGCTACAAGGTTCTTATACAATATCTGAAATGGTATAGTATCACTTGAAGACAGACCGACAAATTAAAGATGTATACTATAAACCCTAAAGTATCCAATAAAATAATACAAAGACTTACTGCTGATCAGCCAAAATGGAATCACAGAAAATATTCAATGAATAAAAGAAAAAAAGGAGATGAGAAAACGGGCAAAAAACGAATTAGCAAATGATAAATTTAAATACAATTATATCAATAGTCACATTATATGTAAATTACTTAAATAACCCATGGTAAGGCAGAGATTGTAACACTGAAAAAAGAAACTCAAGAATATGGAGCCTAAAAGAAACCCATTTTAAATAAAAGACACAAAGATATTAAAAGTAAAAGCATGGGAAAGAAATATAACTCTAACAATAATCAAAAGAAAGCTGAATTCACAATGTTAATATCAGACAAAGTAGATTTCAGACAAGGAATATTACCAAGATAAAGAGGTCTATCCATCAAGAGGATATAAAAATCCTAAATGTTTCTGTGCCTAGTAAGAGACCTTCAAAATAAATGAAGCAAAAACTGACAGAAAAAATGGTGAAATAACAAAATCCATAATTACAGTAAGAGAGGTCCATAACCTCTTCTCAATAAGTGACTGAACAAGTAGACAAAACAAAATCAGTAAGGATATAGAAAACTTTAGAATGGCAATCAACTTGACCTGACAGTTATTGAGCAATTTCACACAAGAGCAGAAAGAGTACATTCTTTTGAAAAGAACACAGAACATTAAACAATATAATCCATATTGTGTCATTTTTTTAATCTCAGAAAATTTTAAAGAAATTATATAACACAAAGATATTAAATTAGAAACCATAACAAGAAGGTATGTGAAAAATCCCCTGGTATTTGAAAAGTAAGCAACACACTTCTAAGCAATCCATGGGTCAGAGAAAATCACAAGGTATTGTTCAACTAAGTAAAAATTAAAATACAACAAAAACTCGTAAGTGGTGCTTAGAACAAAGTTTATAGCATTAAATGCCCATATCAGCACTTCTGGATTATGGTTCAGGACATGAGGAACTTAGAAGTCTTAATTCTGTTCTACTAAGTAAAAGGCTGAACAAACTGAAAAATCAACAGCTCTTCTTAGATCCACCAAAGCAGTGAGATCTGCCCAAAAACTGGAGAAACAGGGAGATGGATATAGAAAATCACAATGTATCCCAGCAGAAATCTCTATGGGAACCAGTATCAGAGTAGCAAAACCTCAAGAATAATTGACAAATTGCTGAAGGCTCAGTGTGAACAAGTCTGAGAGAGAAAAATGCCAGAAGGACCCAGTCATAGGAGAGCCCTCAAACTTTTTTGAGTTTTACCTCCAGGAGCTCTACCAGGTCTTCACAGTGAGTATCAGAAGACAAAGTACACCCATGTTTCCAACAGGGAAGGGAGAAAGGAACAATTCTAAAATATGCCAAAGTATTCAGTTCTTAACAAGCCCTGCTCACAGGAAAAACTATTTTACCAAAGTATAACCTGCTAGGGTTATAGCAGAGCCTAAAGTTGGTAGGTAAGGGATATACCCAACTCCACTCCCACCCTCCCAGCAGCATCCTATCCCACCAAGGGAGTGGGGGATGGGGTGAGAATCACTTGGGAAGTTCACAGTCCAGGAGCACAGGCTAATCAAAAGACTGAGAACTCATCACAGGACTACAGAATGCTTCCCCTCTCCCCATGCCTTACCAGCACGTTACTAAAGGCCTACTTCCCACAGTTCCTTTTATCCAGTACATCATATTCTCCTTTCAACAAAAAATTATGAGGCACACTAAGAGGTAAGTATAGCTTGAGAAGAATGAACAAACATCAGAACCAGAGACAGATTTTTTGGCAGCATTGTTGGAGTTATCAGACCAGGAATTTTTAAAACTATGATTAATATGCTAAGGGATTTAATGTAAAAACTAGACAGCATGCAAGAACAGATGGGTAATGTAAACAGAGAGAAGGAAATTCTAAGAAAGAAACAAAAAGGAATGCTTGAAACCAAAAACACTGTAACAGAAAGAATTCCTTGATGTGGTCATTAGTAGACCAGGCATGGCTGCTGGTTATCAGAGCATAACTCCTCAGAGTTTGAGGATATGAAAATAGAAACTTCCAAAAATGAAAAGCAAAGAGAAGACTGTAAAACACAGAACACTATATCCAAGAACCATGGGGTCAACTAACTATAAAAGGTGTTAACAAAAGTGTAATGGAAATACCAGAAGCAAAAGAGAGAGAAAGAAAGGAAAAATGCAACATTTGAAGCAATAATGACTAAGAGCTCCCCCCCCAAATTAATGTTAGAAACCAAACCACAAATCAAGGAAGCTCTGCAAATGCCAAGAAAGAGAAATGCCAAAAAAAAAAAAAAAAAATACACCTGGGCATATCATATTCGAACTGCAGAAAATAAAAAAGAAAATAAAAATCCTGAAAGAACCCTAAGGGAAATAAGTCTTAAAGGAGCAAAAATAAGGATTACATTTGACTTCTTCTCAGAAACAATGCAAGCAAGAAGAGAGTGATGTTTTTAAAGCATCAAGAGAATAAAAACACAACTTAGAATTCTACACACCACAAAAGTGTCCTTCACTAGTGAAAGACAGACTTTCTCATAGAAGCAAAAATGGAGGGAATTTGCTGCCAGCAGACCTGTCACGCAAGAAATGTGAAAATTTCTTCAGGCAGAAGAAAAATGATACAGGTCAGAAACATGGATTTACATAAAAAATGAAAAGTATCAGAGAATTAATCAATGAAAGTAAAGTAAAAACTGACTTCTCTTTTTCTTTAACTATTCAAAATGACAATGGTAACAATGTATTTGATTAGTCTTATGCATACATATGCTTATGCATGCTTACATCACTTGGGAAGTTCACAGTGAAATGACTAATAGCATTGACAGAAAGGATGGAAGGTAGGAATTAGGAATAATTTTGTATTAAAAGGAACTTGTAGTACTGTGAAGTGGTATAATGTTATTTGAAAGTAGACTTGAATTAGCTGTAAATACATATTGAAAACACAAGGGCAACCATGAAGAAAAACAGTATAATTGATATGTAAGAAATGAGAAAAAATGGAATTATATAAAATGCTCAATTAAAAATACAAAAGGTAGCAAACATGTGAAAGACAAAAACAGAAATAAAGAGTAAGGGCTAAGGGGGACAAATAGTAAACAGTAACAAATTTGGCATATTTTAAACTCAACTGTATCAACTGTCTAAACATACCCATTGAAAGACAAATTTCAGAGGGGATCAAAAACCAAGACTCAACTATAGGTTGTCTTAAACCCACATGAAATATAAAGACACATATTGATTAAAAATCAGTGGATGGGAAAAGATATACCATGATAGCACTAACCAAAACAAAAAGAACCGTTACATTAATTTCGGACAAAGAAAATTTCAGAGCAAGGAAAGTTACCAGGGATAAGAGTAGCAGTATATAATTAAAAAGGTTGTCAATACTGCAAGAAGACACAACAATCCTTAAGAATAGAGCATCAAAATACATGAGACAAAACTGATAGAATTACAAAGAGAAGTAGATGAATCCATTCCTATAGTTGGAGATTTTAATACTCCTCTATCAAAAAAATGGACAGACCCAGCAAGCAGGAAATCAATACGGATGTACTTGAACTAAACAGCACTACAAATCAAATGGATATAATTGGTGTCTATACACTACTTTAACCAGTAACAGTAGAATATACATTGTTCTAAGACTCACATGGAACACTGACCAAGACAGACCACATTTTGAGCCATAAAACACACCTCAACAAATTTTAAAGAATGAAAATATATAATGTCTGCTCTTAGGCCACAATAGAATTAAACTAGAAATCAATTAACAGAAAGATAGCTAGAAAATCCCTGAATGCCTGGAGATTGAGCAAAACACTTTTCCATTACACATGGGTCAAAGAAGAAAGCTCAAGAAAAACTATAAAATATTATTAACTAAATGACAACGAAAATATTACTTATCAAAATCTGTGGGATGCAGCAAAAGCGGTACTTAGAGGGAAATGTGTAGCATTGAATGCATAAAACAAAAAAAGAAAAACCTTAAATCAATAATCTAAGCTTCCTCTTTAGGAAACCAGAAACTAAAAACAAATTAAATCAAAATAATCAGAAAAAAATAATAAAAATTAAAGCAGAAATCAAGTGAAAACACGAAATCAATAGAAAAAAAAAATTAAACAGAACCAAAAGCTGGTTCTTTGAAAAGACAAATAAAATTGATAAACCTCTAGCCAGGACAACTAAGAATAAAAGAGAAGACACAAATTACTGATATCAGAAATGAAAGAGGGAACATATCTACAGATCTCATGGATATTACAAGGATAACCAAGGAATATTATGAACAATTCTATGCCCACAAATTTGAAACCTAGATGAAATGTACCAATTCCCTGAAAGACACAAACTGCCAAAATTCACACAAGAAATAGACAATCTGAATAGGCCTGCATCTGCTAAAGAAATTGAAGCAATAATTGTAAACCCCAAAACATAAAAGCATCAAACCCAGATAGGTTCACTGGTGAATTCTATCAAACATTTAAGAAAGAAATCACACCAATTCTCTACAATTTTTTTCAGAGGATATAAACAGAAGGAATATTTTCTAACTCATTCTATAAGGCCAGCATTAATCTAATACTAAAAGAAAGACATTAGAAGAAAAAAAAGAAACCTGCAGGACAATCTCTCTCATGAAATAGATGCAAAAATCCTCTACAAAATATTAGCAAGTTAAATCCAACAATATAAAAAGAATTATATCAAATGAGATTTACCCCAGGAATGCAAGGCTGGGTCAATATTCAAAACTCAATTAATGTAATTCATCACATTAACAAGGTAAAAAAGAAAAATCAAGTATCATATGAATAGATGCAGAAAAAGCATTTGACAAAGTCCAACACTCATGCACTATAAAAACTCTCAGTTTATTGTGGAATAAAGGGGGAACTTCTTCAAGTTAAAAAAGAATACAGTTGGTTTCATCATCCCCAATAAGAGAAAAACACTTTATTATAGGACAACTTATCCAACCTTAGTTGTAGAAGCAAACACAAAGCAGAAACACAAGAGTAAGCATCCCCTTGCTTTTTCATTTTCATTTTCCTCTTGATTACTGTGATATTGGCATTTACATTTCATGATTCCCTAGCAAATTTTAGTTTAAAATTAATAGTAAAGTATATATTGATGGGGGGGGGGGGGAGAATACAATCATCCCCGGTCTCCACAGGGGATTGGCTGAGGACCCCGGAAGGTACCAAAATCCATGGGTGCTCAAGTCTGTTATATAAAATGTCATAGTATTTGCAGATCATCTATGCACATCCTCCCAAATACCTTAAAATCAACTCTAGATTACTTATAATACTTAATACAACGTAAATGCTACATAAATAGTTGTTATACTATATTGTTCAAGGAATAATGACAAGGAAAAAAATCTGTATCATGTTGAGTACAGACTCAACCATCATAGGCCTAACTACATAATACTTATCATCAACAACATAACTTTTTTACAAAATATTTTTGATCCATTGATGGATCAATCTGCAGATGCAGAACCCATGGTTACAGAAGGCTGGCTGACAATATGTACAAAAAATTTATAGCTAACATCATACTTAATGGAGAGAAATTAGAAGTTTTCCCACTAATATCAGGAATAAGGCAAGAATGTCTCTTCTCTCTCACCACTCCTTTTCAACATCATATTGGAAGTCCCAGCTTATATAATAAAACAAGGATATAAAAATGTACACCGTTTGGAAAGGAAGAAATTAAACAGTCTTTTTCCACAGATGACACGATTGCCTATGCAGAAAATCCAAAAAATAATTTAAAAAAAACTCCAAGAACAAATAATAGCAATTACAGCAAAGTTGCAGAAATTTGAAATTAAAAACACAATACCATTTACAATAGCACCCCAAAAAATTAGTTAGGTTTAAATCCAACAGAATATGTGTTGTGTCCAGCGCAACACGGGCACTGAGAGAACGAGAAGGGGCGGCTTTGGGTTAAGTTTTAAGAAAGAAAGAAGCAGAGACTTAATGCATTTAAATCTCAGAAGGCCAGGGGGTCTCGCAGCCTGAACAGAGACTGGAGCCCCGAATCGGGCCAACTGGTGGCTTTTATTGATATTCACACAAGGAAGTAGCATTATCTATTCAACGGTCTGTGAATCTCATACACCTTTTCACAAAAGTGAATCAAACCAATTATCTTTGTCCCCAAGCAGCCAGAGCAGAAAGTCTTGTGATGACTTAGGCGAGGTATGCACCTCCCTGGGGGGCAAGTCTCTCATGTTGTAACAGTTCCCTTGAGGTAAGTGGAGAGAGCTGATCTTTATTGCCCTCGTGACTTCTCTCACAATCAGGTGAGAGAGGAAAGCCAGAGTCAACAATGGCTTTTCCCAGGCAGGGGGGAAGGGGAGGCAAGGCTCCTTCCCGGATCTTCTAAGGCAGCTCATTGAGGGTCCCCACTTGGTTCCGCCTGGCTTGGGTTGTTCCCACAGTGGGGAATCTTACTCGTCATTGGCTGCAAACCATCTTTTGGGGACCAGACAGAGTGACATGAGGTGTAAAACATTGAGATAAGCAACGTCCCAAAAAGGCACAGTCTCACAGACTTTTCTTTCCTCAAGGAAAGACATGGGGGGAAAGTCTGTTGGCTGTTGTGTGACAACAAATATGGACGTCTATCTGAGGAAAATAACAAAACTCTAATGAATAAAAATCAAAGAACTAAATAAATGGAGAGAGATTCCAACTTCACAGATAGGAAAGGCTTAATGTCATCAAGAAGTCCGTTCCTCCCAACTTCATCTACAGATTGAATACAATCTCAATCAAAATTCCAGCAAATTATTTTGTGGATATAGACAAACTCATTTCTTAAGTATATATGAAGAGACAAAAGACCCAGAATAGCTAACGCAATGCTGAAGTACAAGAATAAAGTTGGAGTACTGACTTTACTCAGCATCAGATTCACTATAAAGCTACAGTAATCAGACAGTGTAGTATTGGCAAAAGAATACAACAGAGAGCCCAGAAATATATCCACATAAATATAGTCAACTGATCTTTGACAAAGGTATAAAAGCAACACAATAAAGCAAAGACATGCTTTTCAACAAATGGTGCTAGAACTGGATGAACACAGGCAAAAACATGAACCCAGACACAGAACTTACATCCTTCACCAAAATCAAGCCAAAAACCTAAATGTAAAACATAAATCTCCTAAATGATAACAAAGGAGAAAACAGAATAACCTTGGGTTTAGCGATGACTTTTTAGATATACAATACCAAAAGCATAATCCCTAAAAGAAAGAATTGGGCTTCATTAAAATTAAAAACTTCTGCTCTGAGAAAGACACTGTCAAGACAATGCAAAAAATAAGCCACAGAGGGGGAGAAAATCTTTGCAAGACAAATCTGATAAAGTTATTGAGTTGTTTGGAGCACAGGCTCTCAACCACATGGTTGCCAGTTCGACTCCCGCAAGGGATGCTGGGCTCCGCCCCCTGCAACTAAGATTGAACACAGCACCTTGAGCAGAGCTACTGCTGAGGTCCCAGATGGCTCAGTTGGTTGGAGCACGTCCTCTCAACCACAAGGTTGCCGGTTCGACTCCTGCCAAGGGATGGTGGGCTGCGCCCCCTGTAACTAGAAAACGGCAACTGGACCTGGAGCTGAGCTGCGCCCTCTATAACTAAGACTGAAAGGACAACAATTTGACTTGGAAAAAATCCTGGAAGTATACACTGTTCCCCAATAAAGTCCTGTTCCCCTTCCCCAATAAAATCTTTTTAAAAAACGTTATTGAAAATATATTAAAAACTCTTAAAAGCCAACAGTAAGAAAATAAACCTGATTTTTAAAAGGGCCAAAAACTTCAACAGCTACCTCACCAGAGAAATACACAGATGGCAAACAAGCAGAAAAGATGCTCCACAACCTGTGTCAGCAGAGAAATGCAAATATAAACCATGGGGCAGATAGCACTACACTATGAGTACGGCCAACATCCAAATATTGCTGACATCAAATGCTGGTGAGGATGTAGAGAAAAAGGAACTCTCACCTATTTCTGGTGGAATGCAAAGTGATTCAGTCGTTTTGGAAGACAGTTTAGCAATTTCTAACAAAACTAAACATACCATATGATCCAGCAATTACACTCCGTGATATTTACCCAAAGGAGTTGAAAAATGATGTCTATACAAAAACCTGCACACAAATGTTTATAGCATCTTTACTGATAAGTGCCAAAACTTGGAAGCAACAAAGATGGACTTCTATAGGTGAATGGATAAACTGTAGTACATACAAACAATGTAATACAATTCAGTTCTAGAAAGAAATCAGCTATCAAGCCTTGAAAAAACTTGGAGGAATCTTAAATGCACATTACTAAATGAAAAAAAGCTAGTCTGAAAAAGCTACATACTATATGATTCCAAATATATGACATTCTGGAAAAGGCAAAACTATGGAGGCAGTAAAAAGATCAGTGGTTGTCAGAAGATGGGAAGATTAAAGCATGAACAGTTGGAAAACAGAGGATTTTTAGGGCAGTAAAACTATTCTGTATGATACTTTACTGGTGGATACTTGTCATTGTACATTTGTCCAAACCCACAGAACAACAAGCACCAAAAGTGAACCCTAATGTGAATTAGTCAATGTAGGTTCGTTGACTGTAACAAATGTACCACTCTGGTGAGGGATGTTGGTAACAGGGGAGGCTGTGTGTGCTCAAATAAGGAGTATATGGGAAATCTTGGGGCCTTCCTTTCAATTTTGTTGTGAAACTAAAACTGCTCTAAAAAATCTGAAAAGGCTACATCCATTATGATTTCAACTGGTCTATGACATTCTGGAAAAGGCAAACTATGAAAAAAGTTAAAAAAACATAGTGGTTGTCAGGGTTTGGGAGGAAGGAGAAATGAATGGCAGAACATAGAAATTTTAGGGTAATGAGACTGTTTTGTAGACTATTACAGTGGTGCATACATGTCATTAAACATTTGTCAAAACCCATAAAATAGAATGGACAACACCAAGAGTGAACCCTAATGTAGAATATGGACTTTGAGCAACAATGAAGTTAGTGTCGAGTCACAGGTTGTAACAAATGTCCCACCTGGTGTGGGGTGCTGACAGTGGGGGAGGCTGCATGTGTATGAGGATGGGGGATACACAGGATGTCTTTGTATTTTCCACTCCATTTCCCTATGGATCCAAAACTGCTCTAAAAATTAAAATTTATTAGTTTTTTAAACTGCCTATATTAGAAAAAAGAAAGGTCTCAAGTGAATTTCATCTCGTACCGTAAGAAATTAGAAAAAGAAGAGTAAGGGAAACCCAAAGTAAGCAGTAGAAAGGACAAAATAAAATCAGAGCAGAAATCAATAAAACACAAAACATAAAAACAACAGAAACAATCAGTAAAATGACAAGTTAATAATTTAAGAAGACTGAAAAAAATTCCTAAACTTCTAGACAGTCAGTCTAATTAGGAAAAAAGAGAAAAGATATAAATTGCCAAATAGATGAAAACCTGAACAGCTCTATACGAATTAAAGAAATGGAATTATAGTTAAAAACCTTCCCATAAAAAAAAAAAAAAAAAAAAAAAAAACCTAGACCCAGATGGCTTTAGAAGTGAATTCTATCAAACATTAATATCAAATTTAGACAAATTCTTACAAAAAAGTGAGTAAGAGTGAATACTTGAAGCTCATTCTGTGAGGCCAGCATTACTTTTGATACCAAAACCAAAGACATTTTAAGAAAGGAAAACTATAAGCCAATATTCCTTATAAATATAGATGCAAAAATTGCTTTGCAATTTCAAAAAGTGCAATTCAACAATATATAAAAATGGCAATGTACCAATGTCAAATAGGATTTATCCCAGAAATGCAAGTCTGGCTTAACAACTGGAAAATCAACCAACGTACTTCATCATATTAACAGATTTTAAAAAGGCAAAAAATCATATCGGTGTCTATTAAAAATGTATAGAAAAATTATTTGACAAACTCTAATATCCATGGCTAATAAAAACTCTCAGGAGTAGAAGGAAACTTCTCAACATCATATGTAATATTAAAAAATTAAATACATAATAACCCCAAAGTTCAAGAACAAAGCAAAGATGCTCATTCTCACCACATTCATTCAACACTGAGCCCGGGGTGCTAGCGGGTACAGTAAGAAACAAACGGCATCCAGATTGGAAAGGATGACGTAAAACTGTCGTATTCACAGTTGGCATGATTATCTATGAAGAAAATCCTATGGAATAAGCTACTGGAAATAGTAAGTAATGTTCACTAAGGTTAAAGGGTACCAGATAAACACACAAAGCCACAAAAACATATTTCTATATACTAGCAAGGAACAATCAGAATACAGCACTTGAAAAAAATAGTATAACAACAAATACTTAAAAGATAAGCTGCAAAAAAGACAAAACCTGCACACTCATTGCTGAGATAATGACAAACTGTATTTACGGATCAGAAGACTGATGTTACTTATTAAGATATCAACCTCCCTCAAAATGGTCTGTAGAATAAATGCAGTTCAAATCAAAATATTAGCAATCTTATTTCTACAACTTGAGAATCTGATTCTAAAATTTTTATAAAACGCAAAAAACCCAGAATAAACCAAAATGAATTTGAAAGAGAAAAACAAAGTTGGAGATGGACACTGCCTGATCTAAAAGGCTATTATTACAAAGCTACAGTAATCAAGATAGTGTGATATTAATGTAAGGGCAGACCAACAGATCAATGGAACAGAAGGGAGTCCATAAATAGACCCCATACAAATATGGTCAACTTGTTTTCAATAAATGCAGGTACAGGCAATTCTGCAGAGAAAGAACAGTCTGGTCTTACCACAAATGGCTCTGGAAAAACTGGGTATCTATACTCAAATAAGTGGACTTTGATGCATAACTTACATCAGATGCAAAAATTAACGTAAAATGGATCATAGCTTTAAATGTAAAACACAAAAATATAAACTTCTAGAAGGAAACATTTTAAAAATTATATACTAAACATAATTAAGAATGTTTGCTCAAACCAATGAATGAGTAGGAAAAATATCTACAAATAATGTATCTGTTAAAGGACTTGCATCCAGAAGATATAATGTCTCACAAAACTCAGTAATAAGAAAACAAACAAGCCAATAAAAAAAGGCAGTTGGTGGATAGATCTGAAAACAGATGCTTCACTAAAGAAAAAGAAAAAAGATACAGCAAATACACAAATGGAAAGATGTTCAACATAATTTTGTCATTAGGAAAATGTAAATTAGAACCACAATGAGAAACCAACTACATACCCAGTAGGCCTAAAATAATAACAATTGATCATACCTAGTCTTGCAAAGAATGTAGAGGAACAGGAACTCTTGTACACTGCTGGTGCAATTGTTAAATGGCACAACCACTTTGGAAATAGTTTGACAGTCTTAAAAAATTAAGGATACACCTACCATGTGACCCAGCTATTCCACTCCTTAGTATTTATGCAAGAGAAATAAAAGTGTATGTCCATACAAAGACTTGTACAATGTTCTAGGAGTTTTATTTACATTAGCCCCAAACCAGAAACCTGAATGTCCATCAATTGTTGAATGAATAAATAAATTATGGTATGTCCATACAATCGTAGTCAGCAATAAAAAAGAATGAACTGTTGATATATAACATGGATGAATATCAAAATAATTAAGCTGCATATTTCCACTTTTAACATTCTAGAAAATTCAAACTAATTTACAGTGACGAAAAGCAGAACAGCAGTTGCCTGGGCAGGCACAGGGGTCAGAAGACAAGGAGAAGGGGATTATACTGAATCACAAAGAAAGTTTACCTAGTGATTGTAGTGATGGTTTTTCATCAAAAATGCACTTTAAATTTATGCAAATGTCAACTTTACCTCAATAAAGTTTAACAAAAAGTCTAACGTATTTGACACAATCAACTTTTAAATACCTTTATTGTCATAAGATTATTTATTGCATGTACGTGTGTGTATTTCCTTAAAAATTAAGTTTACTAAAAACATTTTTAAGGGTTAGCATTCAAACATGTTGTGTTGCTGAATAATACAGGCAAAGAATAAAGACAGTAAAAATAGAGAATAAATCTATACCTGGGTTTAATTATAACTTAAAAGTCCTAATGATTTCTTTAAAAGTTAATCTTTAAAGAAACATAAAAATTTTTTAATTAAACATTTAAAAATATCAATTAACCTATTTTACAGAAAAAATTTTGTTCTACATTAAAAAGTCTTAGAAAAACAGTATAAAATTTAACAGCTAATTTAAAAGACATACTTAGAATTAGGTCTTCGTTTACCCTTTCCTAAAAATACTGCAAGGACAAAAGATGTCAATGGTATTTAAAAAATAAAATAAAAACTTTTTTTTTTAAAGGTCAATAGCTAAGACTTTTTCCCCTTATCTTTCCTGAGTAGTAGTATAACCTTGTACTATATAAAAAAGGAAACAGATTGGAAGTTCTCAGAAAGACTAAAAACTGAGGAAATCAAGGGAAGCAATCACACCATCCTACAGACAGGTGAGCCTCCTTTTCCTACAGACAGGTGCACATCCTTTTCTGCCTTCTCAACTTGTTTTATCATATTAAAGGATTCTCTGCATCAAGTCTGCAGATATCTAATCCCATCTGTTTCCATCTAATCCTCTTTTACCTAAAAACCTAAACTTCCCAATGATAACAACTACAAGCTATGTTTCTAGGAAAGGCACTTACACACTTATGATCATTCTGATAACAATGTTAATGATTAATATGAAATCCTGCTTTGTTCCTAGCAACTTTTATATATGTAAAAGTTGTCTGTTCCACAACCATGGTTATCAAAGATTCACGTGAAAATATTACACTGATAAATTATAGTTGCAGGATGTAACAGATGACAGTAACACCACATTAACGTGACATATCAAGTTATTTGTTGCTAATTCCTAGTTTGAAAAACGTTTTAGAGTCAGAAAGTGGTAAAAGTTAGTCACAGAAAAAGTGCAAGTGAAAATTTTAAGACTGATAGAGTGAACTTTAGTAAAAGAAATAACTGAAAGGGAATTTTGTATAAGAATGGCAAATGCAAGGTTCAAATATGTGCAGTCAAGACTGGCTAGGTACTAAAGGTATTTAAAAGTTGAAGTAGTAAAGTTGCCTGATCTGCAATTTAAATGTGGTCTAGTAACATGAACTATGGGTTCTAAAAGAAGCTCTGCAGCTCAGATTAACACTCAGCCTTGCGATTCCCTGACCTATTTCTGTTTCCACCAACAGAAGGTAAAAGAGTGTGGGGGACCGACAATAAAACGACACTGTCTTCCTAAAAGGAATCTATGACACGTCTTCTAGCATCTATCCACCTATCCCTTTCAAACACTCAAGGCCTCACCACATTATTTGTCTTAAATCTACCAGAGCTAATCTGATTATGACATTACCCCTGTTTAAATCAGTTGATAAGAGGCGATCATTCTGAAACGTGGAAAGCACAGCAAAGTAAAGGGCGTTATGCACATGTACATACTTGTACATGTAAATATATGTAAGTCATCCTGGGATAATACAGAACCCTGGTCTTGTGTGATACAACAAGAAATGTATCCTGAGATGAGGGTTACAAATGTTCAGGGCAACAGAGTATGAATAACATTCATATTATTAGCCTGTAAAATATGAATCAATGCAGTCTAATGAAATTCACTAAAAGGTAGGCTGATTTTAATAGATGAGGAGAACAAAAGGAAATTCCAGGAAAATACTCAATTATACATAAATATTTATAGCATATGATGAGGAAGGGATTCCAAATCAGCAGGGAAAAAATTAAATTATTTAATAAAGGTACTAGAAAAACTGGTTAATAATTTGGAGGAAAGTATCTCGTACAAAATAAAACAAATCCAGATGGATTATTTCAAAGACTTAAAATAATCTAAGGAACTAAAAAAAGTATTTAAAAAATCTTTGTCTAATTTTAAGAAGGAAAGACTTTTCGAAATCTAAAAACAAAGTAAAAAATCAGAAAGGGAAAAGGCAGGTTTAGCTTTTCAAATTTATACTTCTACATCAATTTTAAAACCATTAAAATGTATTCATTCAGAGTCTAATCACCTCTCACCACCTCCAAGTTACCCCCATCTCTCTCTGTATTGTTGCAATAACCTCCTAATGGCCTTCCTGCTGTCATTCTTGACTCTACAGTTTATCCACAAGGAAGCAGCCAGAGGTTCTTACAAAACCTAAGTCAGACCGTGTTCCGTCTCAGTTCAGAACTTCCAATGGCTCACTTTTCACTCAAACTAAAAAACAAAGCCCTTCCACTGGCTCACACAGCGCTGTGTGACTGGCTCCTCCCTCGCCTGGCCTCATCGCCTCCTGTACTTACTGTCCCAGGCACCTGTCCCTGACTCCACTTGTTTTCACATCACATTAACCAGGTGCTAATAACCTTCATAATATTTAACATTTACTAAGTAATACTTACTGTGACACAGACATTGTTCTAATTGCTTTACATACATTATCTCATTCAACTCCAATCATTACTTCCCCTACTTTAGATGATGAAATTCAGTTACAAAGAGGTTAATTAACCATCTAAAAGCTCAGTAAGTGGTGAAGCCAGAATTCAAAATCACAGGTGGATGAAGCCTACCCCACAACCCAAATTCTAACCTCAGTGATGCTTCCCACTGGTTATCTTTACTTAACATTCTTCAGACGTTAAGTACAGAATAAACAGAAGGTAGATTAAAAACTAAAAAATGGGAATATCAAAGTGCTTGATGTAGGTTAAAGAGGACGGAAAAGTTGGAGGAACCAGGACACCAGGAATGATAACACTTCTGAAAGGTAAAACTCAGCACATCACTGATTATATAAAACAAAATATGGCACTTAAAACTTACTTTTTCTGTAGTAACAGTTAAGGAAGGAACCAATGCAGGTGATGGTTCTGGTTGTTTCTTGTGTTTTTGTTTGTGTTTATCCTTTTCTTTATATTTCTAAAAAAATGAATAGAAGTAAAATTCAATTTAACTCATAACATGTATATATGTTATACACACAAATACACACACATATGCACACAATAAAGATGACATTCATTTATAAATGTTTGGAAACTAAAATGTTAACAAATACTTGTCAAAAAATAACTTAAAAATCACTTCTAATCATATTATTTTATATGTAAACAATACTAGTCTTGTACTTACATTATAGCATTACTATATATATTAGTATATATTGCAATAAAAAGTAATACTAGTGTAAGTTATTTTAAAGTGACTTTAGCTCCCTCATCCTTGAACATAAACTAATGTATAAAAATATGAAGCCTATAATCATTTGCTACATTTATCTGATAAGCTACATATTTTTTCTCATTAAAAATACAAAATACTTTTGTGTACATTTTATAAATAGCACTTTAAAAGCACTACCACATCAGAATAGCATCAGATTCTCTATCATCATGCCTTGAATTCTATGGCTCACAAACTAGAAACCAGGGCAAGAAATTCTCTCCCCTAGGTTGACTCAGAAAATAGATGATTTAGTTATCACTAACAAAAATAATTTAAAGTTATGGTGTGCTTCTTTACTTTGAAGTCCTAAAACTGATAAACTGAATTTAAGAAGAAATTCAATTAAATGAGAAATTACATGTTAGGAGCCCAACTTTATTTAATGTCTTAAAATTTCAACCAATTTGTTCTCAATTGTTTGAATCAATAGGTAAGAATTAGTATTGGGTGTGAAATTTGCTACTATTTAAAGAGTTAATTCAACTTATTTATTTTTCACAGTACTTAAAACTAACCATTCAGAGCACTTCTGTTCAATGCGTGAAAGATTAATATCATTGACCCTGCCCTAAAAGAGGTTACATACCAGCAAAATAAAAAACGTAAGTTAAGGATAGATGTTTTACTATAAAACACAAGTACTACCACTTTTTGCCTTTAATTCCTGATACAATTACATAACACATTTCTTGACTGCAATGTTAATACTTTAGCAACAAAGAATGTAAGACACCGCAACAACAGTTTTTATTCAACTTCTAAAGTAAACTTTCTTCCTCTAAAGTTATTTTAATTGTGACAGATCATAACGACCACTAAGGAATTATGTCTCTATTTCTTTGTAATAGGATGTCACTGCTCCTCCCATCATAAGATGTCTTCTTCTCCTCTCCCATGAACTTGGGTTAGCCTTGGGACTGCTTTGGCCAAGAGGATGTAGCAGAAGGGATGCTGTACCAAGTTCAGGATCCTAGAGCTTTAAGAAGTCCTGTACGGCGTCCACCTTTGCTCACTTGGGTCCCAGCCACCATGTGAAGAATCAGTTCACACTCTCCTGATAGGCCAAGTAGAGAAGACCGGAGGTACCCCAGACTCCAGCCAGCACCATCTATGCCCAGACATGTGAACAAGACAGTCCTGGACCAGCCAGCCAGCCACCAGCTGAATGTAATCTCATGAATAAACGCTTTGGTATCATGTGGTAAAAAGATGAATTGTTTCTGCTGAGTTATGCCTGTTATAAGCCGCTAAAAGTTGTGGGGTGGGGTGGTTTCTCAAGCAACAGTAGATAACCAAATCAGGACTAGAATGGGAGTTAAAGTACAAATTAAAAGTAACACACATTAGTTTTCTTTTTGCATACACCAAAATAATAAACATAGTTATACCATCTAATTTATAAATATGAGGTTCAAATGACCCTGGTCTGTAAGTTCTATTATCAATATTTTTCTCCCATACAGACAACAAAGCAGCCTTTCTATCGTCGTATTCTACTTCCCATACTGGGCTATATTCTTAAAGGGTACAAGAGCTGGGATAATAGTGAATGACCCTGAAAACAATAAGGTAAACAAAGTCTAAAAACTTGGGAAACACCTGAAGAGTAAAAGGTGTATGCACATGTACATGTGTGAGAATGTAAATATATGCAAGTGATCACAGAATAATACAGAACCCTAGTCTTGTGTGATACATCAAGAAATGTATCCTGATATGAGGGTTGCAAATGTTCAGGAGAACAGACTATGAATCAGTTATATTCATATTATCGGCCTGTAAAATATGAATCAAAGCAATCTAATGACATTCACTGAAGAGGCTTATTTTAACAGATGAGTAGAACAAAAGGAAATTCCAGGATTCAATTATATGTAAATATTTAGCATATGATAAAGAATGGATTCCAAGTCATCAGGGAAAGACTAAAATTATTTAATAATTGTATTAGAAAAAACTGATTAGTAATTTTGGGGAAAGTATCTTATACAAAATAAAATCCAGATGCATTATTTTAGAGTTAAATAAAAATTAAAATAATCTAAGAGGCTGGAAGAAAATATTTTTAAAATCTTTATCTAACTTTAAGGAAAGATAGGCTTTTTAAGCGTTAAAACAAAGTAAAAAATCAGAAAGGGAAAAGGCAGGTGTGCAGGCTCAGATCAACTCATCCAAAGATGTACCTCGTGGTGTATATACTGTTTTGAGCTAAAGGTAACTTTAACCTAGGGCTCAAAGAGAAAGTTCTGACCCTCCCTTAACTACCTAGAACTTGAATTATCAGGAGCCTTGCCCATAGCAACATATTATCAGAGATCACCTCTTTTTACCTATCTGTAGTGCAGGGCAAACTTCTATTTACTAAACATCTGCTCTTACCATCCTGCAATAACCCTCTGAAGCTCCCAAGGCACCTTACCTCACCCCTAGTTCAGAAGGTCTCATATACCCATTTCCTTTTCTATCTCTGAACCTCTTGTTCATGTGGGGTCTGTGACTCTCATGCATACATACACATGTATATATTAAACTTGGTTATTTTCTCTTGCTAATCTGTCTTATATCTATTTGATTATTAGACCAGTGAAAGAACCTTGGGGGCAGAGGAAAGTTTCTTCCTCCCCCACAAGTTTATTCAAGAAATTACGTAACTTATACTAAAGCCAATGTTTAAACAGTCTCCCAAGCATGAGCAAAAAAAAAAAAACTGTATGGCAGAGACTACAGCCCAAAATAAACAATATAAAGAGCATAACATGCCTAAGAACTAAAAATCTCAACCTACAAGTAAATATAACTCAGCATAAAGTTATTTCTCAAAACCGCCCCATGCTAAATAAAACTTAATTTGAACATAAGTTCAAACAAAGCTCAAGAACAAGATGATAAACAGAAAAGGGTTAAAAAAAAAAAAAAAAAAAAACAACCAAACTAAACAAACAAAAAAACTCGGGGTAATGCAAAACCAAAGTAATTTAAAAGCTAAAACAGAATCAGTAAATAAAGTAGAAACCAGCAAGGAAAAGAATATAAAAATACTGCTAAAACAAAAGCATGAAATAATCACTGATAAATTCTTAGGTGAAAGAAAAGTGTAACCCAATGATACTATAAACAGCCAAGATATAGTTCAAAAATTAAGGCAAGAGGAAAACACTTTCCATTATGAAAAAAACTGCAAAGAACATATTCTTGAAAAAAGTTATTTGATAATAAAGTTGAACCAATTTAAGAGATGAAATAAAGAACTTCTATGGAGAGGCTGTGGTTAAAGAGACTGGAAGCAACAGTGATTTAAATTAAATACAGAATACCTAAAAAATTCTGAGGATTATGTTTATACAAGATAGTATCACAGGCCTGAAAAATATAACGTAAATGTCTTGAAAAACAAACAAACAAATTGGCTAGCAGGGAATGAGAGGAGCACGGGGGTATTATTGGCCTTTCATAGCAGGAGCTCAGTATAGCTTTCAAAGCATGTAGTTAAAACAAAACAACACAGTTTGCCATCAAACAGTAACTGCACATAAATCCCTTCCTTGTAGACAAAGTCCCTGGTTTTCCTTGGCTAATCACATTCTCATATCCTCACAAAGTGGCCCTATACTCCAGCCCAGAGATGAACATGGGTATATCTAAGTCAATTAATAAATTTATTCTCCTTAGCTTTAGGTCTGGGATACATTTGGGTCAGGATAATAAAATACAAAGGGCAATTTTCTGTTCTCTTTCTTAAAAAGGTACTCCCTTCCTGCTTTTAGATGCTTAAATGTTAAGCCATGACCCCTGGAACAACTATAGTGACCTGGCAGCCATACCGAGAAAAGCCAAGAGAACCTCGAAGGACAACAATGCCCTACCATTGTTGAATTGGCTATTGTTAAATTAACCACTCTAAGAAAAGCCTAGCCTCTGAACTCGGGCAAAACAAATTTCCTATTGCTTTAGCAATATTCTGTTACAGCTAGAAGCATCTAAACTGGGAAGACAGCCTTAACTTCTTAAAGTTTTTTGTTTGTTTTATAGTCTATTATTAAAAGATATATTTAAAGAAATAATCTCTTGTGGTAAGGAAATTATACTTAAGTTCAATATTGTTATCTATTTTATTTCATTTCTTTTTTTCTACATAGCCAAGTAAATCTGACTTTAATATTTTAAAAAAATTAATAGCATTACATCTTTTTAAAAATTTATTTGGGGAATATTGGGGAACAGTGTGTTTCTTCAGGGCCCATCAGCTCCAAGTTGTTATCTTCAGTCTAGCTGTGGAGGATGCAGCTCAGCTCCAAGTCCAATCGCTGTTTCAATCTTTAGTTGCAGGGGGTGCAGCCCACCATCCCATGTGGGAATTGAACCGGCAACCTTGATGTTGAGAGCTCGAGCTCTAACCAGCTGAGCCATCTGGCCACCCCGCATTACATCATTTTAACAAGGTAATCTTTATTGCTCAAACCATCCTTTGTATCTCTGTATAGAAAAAACATCTGGAATGTCTATTTAGTAGTGTTGATGGCTATTTCTACCTAGTGAATTCTGAAGTGGGTCTTTAAAAAATTAACTTGTATTTTTTAAAATGATCTGCCTTGGAAAGAAAACCAAGATGGCACAGTAGGTAAACGCTGTGTTTACCGTCTCTCACAACCACACCAAATTACAACTAACCTACAAAACAACTATTACTGAGAATTGCCTAAAATCAAGCTGAATTGAAGCCTTTCAACTAAGGACTTGCAGAAGAAGACACCTCGAGACTTATAGGAGGGTCAGAGACACGGAACGGGCTGGTTCCACATCAGTGTGTGACCATTAAACATCAGGAGAGCTATTTCGGCTGTGGGGATCCCCCCATCCCCTAGAAGAGTGAGAGATCCCAGCCCAACCCCAGCCCAGGGTTCCAGTGCCAGGGAGAAAAGTCCCCATAATCTCTGGTTGTGAAAACCAGCGGAGACTATGACTGAGTGAGACAGTGCAGCTGCACTCACAGGTGCTCCTCTTAAAGGGACTGTGCGTGGACTTTCCCACCAGTGGAATCACTCGCTCTGAGCTCCAGTGCTGGGGCAGCAGCTGAAAAAGTAGCAGGGACATACGGGGAGAGAACTGAGTTGTATGGCTTGGGATGGGTGCTGGAGAGGCGGCTTTCTCCTGGACCAAGGAGCTGGCAGAGGCCATTGTTTCTTTGTTGAGCCCCCCCCCCCCCTTCCCATCGTTCCAACACAGGCAGCCGCGACATCTGAGTCTCTGCCTTTCGTTGGCCCCGCCCTGGTGATTGGAGACCTGGAGCCGCTCCACTTTCAGGCACACCCAGGCTGCTCCCAGTGGCTTTTCATGCAAACCACCTGCCTTGGCTCAAGCTGCAGACTATCCTAGGATCTCTCCAATGTTCGCGGAACCCACACAAGCAGCATCTGGCTTGAGCGTGCCCTGTACCTCTGGCTGAGCAGCTAAGCCAGCACTAGTGGCAGCCAGCCTTGGTTCACGGCTTGGCCTCTCAAAGGAGCTTCTAAGCACAGCATGGGAGGCCGACATCTGCGGATTTCTTTCTGGCTCCTGCTGGGTAGCCCTGGGTGGGGCACCGGCTGTGGCTGAAGTAGACCTAAGCGGATCCCTTCCAAGGTGGTCCTGGGGCTGGCGCACCCAGAGGCCAGCTTCAAAATGAGGTGGAGCATCACCCAGTCGCCTCCAAATACAACACACCCAAGGGGCGGATTGGGCAGGCACCAGAGTCCTGCTGAAGCAGATCCTGCTCTGTAGGATCAGCCTCTGCACAACAACTCTTCCAATGTAGTCAAGGCCAATCCTCACAACCAGTGAGCCCAAGGGTCAGTCCCTCCCATTGATGTGCAATTATCAACCAAGGCTCAACTATAAAAGGAGCACACACACAACCCACACAAAGGACACACCTGGAGTGCGTGGGTCAGGTGACCAGAAAGACTGCACCACTGAACCCCACAGCACACCTACTGCATAAGGCCACTCTACTAAAACCAGAAAACACAGCAGCCCTACCTAACACATAGAAACAAACACAGGGAGGCAGCCAAAATGCAGACACAAAGAAACACGTCCCAAATAAAAGAACAAAGCTCCAGAAAAAGAACTAAGTGAAACGGAGATAAGCAATCTACCAGATGCAGAGTTCCAAACACTGGTTATAAGAATGCTCAATGATCTCAGGGAGAACTTCAAAAGAGAGATAGGAAGCATAAAAATGGAGATGAAAAGCATAAAAAAGAATCAGTCAGAAATAAAGGATACAATAATAGAAATTAAGAATATATTACAGGGAATCAACAGTAGATTAGATGAAGCAGAGGATCCAATCAGCAATGTAGAAGATAAGGTAGCAGAAAACACCCAACCAGAACAGCAAAAAAAACCACATATATAGAATCCAAAAAACTGAAGAGAGTTTAAGGGGCCTCTGGGACAACAACAAACATACCAACATCCACATTATAGGGGTACCAGAAGGAGAAGAGAGAAAGCAAGAAACTGAAAACCTATTTGAAGAAATAATGACAGAAAACTTCCCTAACCTGGTGAAGGAAACAGACATTCAAGGCCAGGAAGTACAGAGAGTCCCAAACAAGATGAACCCAAAGAGGCCAATACCAAGACACATCATAATTAAAATGCAAAGGTTAAATACAAAGAGAGAATCTTAACAGCAGCAAGAGAAAAGCCGTTACTTACCCACAAGGGAGCCCCCATAAGACTGGCAGCTGATTTCTCAACAGAAACTTTGCAGGCAAGAAGGGAGTGGCAGGAAATATTCCAAGTAATGAAAAGCAATGACATACAACCAAAACCGTTCTACCCAACAAGGCTGTCATTTCAAATTGAAGGACAGATAAGGAGCTTCCCATACAAGAAAAAGCTGAAGGAGCTCCTCATCACTAAGCCAGTATTACAAGGAACCTTAGAGGAACTTCTTTAAGATGGGAGGGGGTTAAGGATGGGTGAAAGGGGAAGGAATTAAGAAGTATAATACAAATTGGTTGTTATACAGTAGTAATGGAGATGTAGGGTATAGCATAAGGAATATAGTCAACAATATTGTAATAACTAGGTATGGTGCCAGATAGGTATTAGATCTATCAGGGAGATAGATGGGAATGGGGTTGGGGGCAGGGTGAGAAAGGTGAAGGCATTAAGAAGTACAGGTTGGGAAATATAATCAACAATGTCATAAAGATCATGTAAGGTGCTAGATGGGCACTGCGCTTATCAGAGGATCACGTCAGACTGTGTAAATGTCTGACCAATGCGCTCTACTCCTGAAGAGCTGAAGTAGAATAATATTGAATGTCAACTATAACTAAATATATAGGTATATATAGTCACGGGATGTGGAGTACAACATAGGGAAGGAAGATAGTCGATGGTATTGTAGCAGATATATAAGATGTCGGAGGGGTAAACTTGAGGGGTGGGTTATCACTTTATGAGGCGTTTAAGTATCTATTACGTTGCTTTGTACACCTGAAACTAATAAAAATAATGAAAAAGCCTTTAAAAGATAAAACAATCAATAAAACCAAAACCCGTTCCCCATACCATATAACTGGGACAACTATTGGGGTTTCTGTCTGAATCTGTGTCCCCAAATTTAAATTCTTTGATTCCCCCAAAATGCTTGTTACTCTCCTTTCTGCTTTTTAATTCCAGGTTAACAAATCCAAAGGACATACATTTTTCCTTATATTACTTGATCGTTCATATGCATCTAAAACTGCTGAGCACTGACCTTCCGTCTCGAAATATTCACTTCTCCTGGATTCCAAAACACCAGCCTCTCCTAATTTCCTTCTTTATATATTGCTATTTCTTGATTCTCTCTGTTGACTGGCCCCTTCCCCATTATGAAGAAGTACGAAAGGGAAAAAGGGAGAGAAGCCCTAATTTTCCATAGAATGCCAACTAATGGATGTACACATATAATGAATGATAGAATTAGAAAATCACTTTGTGTCAAACACATTTACTTCAGGTAAAATCTTCAATGAATGCTAAGGCTTATGGGTGAAAATTTGGTAAGAAACAGTATATTTGCCCAATTCTCAGGGTGTGGCAACCAGCCTTCAAGATAGTTCCCAATGACCTCTGCCCCTGGGTGGTATCCACCCAGAATAAACAGGCTGCACTATATAACCAATAGAATATAGCAAAAATGGTGAGTCTTAAAAGTGGTTAAAATGGCAAACAACACTTGATATATATTTTACCACCAATAAGTAATTTATGTTAAAAAAAAAAAGGCATTCAACTAGGGGAAAAAAGACAGTATGTGACATCTGAGGCTGTCACAAAAAATATTGCAGCTTTCACCCTGCTCTCTCTAGGAAAAGGTAGGTACCATGTCACAAGGATACTCAAGCAGGCCTATGGAAAGGTCCAGGTAGAAAGAAACTGAGGTTCTTGCTCAGCCAGCACCAACTTGCCAGCCATGTGAATAAGCCATCTCAGAAGTACATCCTCTAGACTTAGTCAAGTCTTCAAATGACTACAGAAAATCTTGACTGCAATCTGATGACAAACCTGAGCTACAAACACTTAGTTAAATCCAAATTCCTGATCTATAGAAAATATGAGACAATAAACACTATAGCTTTAAGCCACTAAATTTTAGGATAAATTGTTACGCTGCAATAAATAGGTACTGATCCAGATTTTGTTATGAGGAATAGGATGCTACCATAACAACAAAATAAGAAAACTGAAAATATGGAAGTTGCTTGGAATTAGGTAGTGGGCAGAAGCTGGAAGAACTTTCAAATTACTGTGTTTCCCCAAAAGTAAGACCAGGTCTCATATTAAGTTTTGCTCCAAAAGATGCATTAGGGCTTATGTTCAGGGTGTGTCCTCCTGAAAAATCATGCTAGGGCTTATTTTCCAGTTAGGTCTTATTTTCGGGGTAACACCGTATGAGTGATGCCTAATAAGCATTGAAAAGACTTTTACTAGAAAACTTAACGGCCTTTCAGGAAGCTGCAATGGCAGGCTTAAAAAAAAAATGTTTAAAAAAAAAGTGATTGAAAATTAGACACAATGGGATTTACAGATGATGTAATACAGAATTATACACCTGAAATCTATGTAATTTTACTAACAATTGTCACCCCAATAAATTAAAAAAAAAGAAATTAAAAAACAAATTAGAGGAAAGGAGGTTCTCTTTTTATACAGTAACTGAAAATTTACCAACATTGTTACCTATGGTGACATAGAAAATAGAAAATGTATTTAATGAATTGTATGATTTAACTAGGTAATAATGAGGAGATTTTCTAGGTAATATGTTGAAGGTATAGTCTGATTTTTTGCTATTTATAGTAAAAAGCAGGAATATACAGGAATAAACTAAATTAGAACTCTTGACAAAAAGGAACCAAGGTTTGCTAGTTTTGAAAATTCCCAATCTCTGCAGATAGCAAATAATGCTAACAGTAAGGAATGGTTTTCAATGAAAAATCTAAGTCACTGTCAGAAAAATCATTGTATAAAGAATAAAACAAGGGTGTGTGACTGTAAAATCCATTGTTAAGATCTAAGGTAGTGCCTCAGAGAAACCAAAATAGGGGTTCAGAGATGTCAAGGTCATGAAAGACAAAGAATGAGGAACTATTCCACACCAGAAAACTGAAGAGACATGACAACAACTAAACACAATGTGTGACCCTGGACTGAATTCTGGACCAGTAAAAGTTTCCCCCTTTCAGTATAGAGGACATTAACGGGTGAAATTTGAAGATGATATACAGATTAGCTAATAGTTCTATAAAAATGTTAATTTACTGATTTTGATAATTATACTGCAATAATGTAGGACTTTAAACATATTTAGTAAAACTACACACTAAAGTACTCAGGCTAAAGAGCATTATATTTGTAATTTACTCTCTAATGGTTAGAAAAAGATGGGGTGGGTGCCGCAAGAGAGAGATGGAAAGACAAGCAAGGGGGTAGAGAGGATATGATAAAGCTAACATGATAAAATGTTAACATTTTGGGAATCTGGGTGAATGGTGAAGAGAAATAATGTGTAGTATTTTGTAAATCTTCTGAAAGTCTAAAATTATTATAAAATCAAAAGTTAAAAATTTTAATCCTTCTCACTGGCTGCCCAACGCCCCAGGATGAAGAATAAAACTAGCATTACTTATAAAACTCCTCATGAAGGGCCCCTTCTTAACGAAATAGTCTCATCTCATGTCACTCTTCAGTTCCACCAAACACACACCCTAGACATTTTACGTAAGTTGTTGTTCCTGAAAATCCCTGCATTTCTTAACTCTCTGCACATGTCACGGCTTAAAGCTTTAACTTAAGTGGAAGATTTCCAAAAGAAAAAGTACACAAAAAAGGGAAGGGTATGACAGGTAACTCTCAATGTTGAAAACTTTCAAAAAGATACAGAGAAATAATGACAACTCTGTGACTGAGAGTTTTATTGCTCTGAGGGACACAAAAGTAGCCAATGCTCTTCCAAGAGATGAGTTGTACTAAACAAAAGGGAAGTCCAGTCAATCCCTGAGATTCACAAAACACTAACCAAAAAGCCTATCTCCCACAAACCCCACTATACCTTAACAGTATTCATATTGGTGATAGCTCTTTTATCTGTTGCCAGCTATTAATAACAATGAAACTAAGGGCAAGTAAGGGGAGTGGGAGGGGCGATAAATACTTCTAGCTGTAGTAGGGGATGGATGGGTTTCTGGCATACCTACTTGGAGCTGAGCGCATTTCCATATAATACATTGTCACTAATGGTGACTCCGCAGCTACAAAGTGTTATATTAGGTTGGTACAAAAGTAATTACAGTTTAAAAGGTTAGTAATTGCAAACATCGTAATTACTTTTGCACCAACCCAATAACAATAGTACTATACTTGTGATACATTATGGATTACTTAGCACTGATGAGTGGGAAGAGGATGAGTCTAAGGATCAAATGAACTGGAACAAGATTACCTCAATGAAATAAATAACCACTGATGTCTAAATAATGACCTGCAACTCAGCTTTTTAAAAAAATCCTTTCTGAACTGGGAGCCTCCCAATACAACCACGTTACCATAGATGACACCCTTCTCCATTTCCTACCCTTGCCCACATCTCACTCTATGGCAGTGCTTCTGTAAACATAAGGATACTAAGGCATAAAATAAAATTCTATTATATAATAAACATTAACATTAACAGTTTTATAAGATATTCTTCTTAAGTAATTCATGATCCAAACTGTTTCATAATTGAATTAATCTCCTCCTATACATATGGCTGTAATTCATGTACTTCAGATATGTGCTTTGATTCCTTTAAAAATATATGCCAATTTTTCCATTTTTATAGAAACTTATTCAAAGTCATATCTCACCATTAACTTTTCTTCTCTCCTTGCTGGCATTTCACAGTAACTATCTAACCAGTATTAATATATCTTGGGCCACACAGAAACTCTCTGAAAAGCAAAAGGCTATGATTTTTTTATTTTCTTTTAATTGTATAAAAAGTTAACTTATTGATTTCATTTTTTAAGTAAGTGATTTGGATAACACAATATTTAGTATTAAATATTCCTTGTCATCACTTATGGTTTAATAAATGATATTTTAAAATATGTGCCAGAAGGAAGGCAGATGAAAGAATTCAGGAGAGTCCCTGTAATATATCTTATGAACAATATCATCAAAATGTAGCTCGTAATATATAGTATTTTAAAATACTAAAATATGAATGAATTATGAATGCTACCTTTCAATGCAACATTTTATAACATGATAAGCATATTTTCGAGACAACCCTACTGGGTGTTAAAATATTAAAAGAGGCAAGGAGGAGAGAAAAATAGTCTATAACACCCAATCTTTTCAACTACATTATCACTTAACATCATACCATAATAAAAAAAGTCCCTTCCCAAATATTACAAAGGCAATCAAACAAGTCTAACAGTAATAATAAATTTATAGTATGTTACCTCACAGCCTTTACAGATTATCATAAAATCTCAGTTATTACAAAATAAAATGCACATATGGATTTTAAATTTGACAACAAAATCAAGTTGTATTAAAGTTATATCTGCTAAAAGTAAGACTCAGATAGTATTACGTACAATGAAAAGACTGTCAACAGCTAAAATTTAAAGCTAAACAAGTCTAATTAAATACACTGTTTTTTATCTAGTATTCAACAACTGCAAAGAAAACCATAAAATAAAAAATCTAGTTCCTTCTTAGAGCAAAACAAAGATTAATATAAATAAAGTCATCAGCACTGGTATTTATTAACACTTACTACATTTAATAACTATCCTTTAAAAAATAACATGACAGGGTATATATTAAGATAAAAATTATCATACAGTGAACACTTCTTTAAACAAGATAATGCTCACGAAATGGCAGGACAGAAGAACATCACTGGTAAGAATTCCCTCTTCATAATTTATAATGAGCGCTACCTAAGAATCCCTTGTTCACAGATTAAAAGGCTTACATAAAATCTCATGGTGCTTCTTACTAAAACCGCTAATTAAACCAAACCTGCCATTTTTCCATCGGCAATCCAAACAACAGTCAGCAAGATAGAACCCCACTATTGTCACCATCACAAAACCACCTCATTAAAGAAATCAATATGAATATGTATACTTGCTGCCTAAGACCTACAAAAAATTATACAAACCCAACCAGTGCTCTCAAGGTGATTATAAAGTTTTAATTATTATTTTACTCATAACTGGGAAATTAATCTCAAAATTAAAAATATGAGCTTTTAAAATGTTTATCTTGAAAAAAGGCACAAACATAAATTAAACCAAATTAGTTTTTAAATACCATTAGCATTTCAATCACCTTCCCAGATCCTACATATTTAGGAACATGAAAATGTTAGCCAATTTAGTTTTTAACACAATCTGTAGAAATATTTTCCAAACTGATTTATAAAAACTGTTTAAGAGTAACATGCTTTTCCAATTGAGGGTGTCCCTTGTAGCCTCACTTTGTTAAAAACAATTCATAGTAATCCTTTTCCTATGTTGGTAATATGTCCTATAAATGATTCTACTTACTATTAGTTTACTAAAAATTACTCATATCCTTTAAAATATGTAAAAATGTAAGCAGAAACAGGTAAGTCAGAAAAAGAAAGATTAGTATTAGGCAAGCTTTTAGTGTTTTAATTAAAAGACAAAAATATTCTCAAACAAATGGTATGATATTTGGCCATTAAAAAAATAATAAACCACTGGGAGAGAAAAAAAAACAGTCAAGAATATATAGAACTTCCAAATTGTTCTATTATAAAGAAAAAAAGCTGAAGAGATTTTTACTTACATGTGAAGTAATCAGTTAATAATATATATAGCAACAAATTATTATTGCTGAAGTCACCTAAAGATTTCACAAGATGACCACAGTAACACATGCAAGAAATCCCTCTCATGTTTTCAATCAAGTTGTATTTCAAACTTTCAGTTGAAATTGATATAGCCATATTCACAAATATGGCATTATTTTAGACCTACTCTTTGACTTAATATTAATACTCTTTTATAAGTTAAAAATTTTTAATATTTCAAAGTCTCCATTCAGCTATCAAGAACTTAATTTTATCTAAAAAAGAAAAATATCTATTAAGTCGATGTGCTACATATTTAGCAACAACAAATCCACTTACTTTTTTCTCTTTCTCATGATGTTTATCCTGAGAGTGAGAGGAAGAATCACTTAAACTTTGATCATATGACCTATTAGATCCCCGTTTGCTCTTTTTCTAAAAAAGAAAATATATATACATATATGTATATGTATATAAAACTTTTTAAATAATCTTTTTGTTAGGCTTAAACGAATTCAAGTGTAAAGTATTTAAAAGTGTTTAGTGAAGTAAAAAAAAAAGCCTCACTATTTTAAACTATATAGTCCAGTTTAGACACCATCCATATATAATCTATTGCATTATAAAGAAAAAATTCTAACCCTAAATTTAACATTAATGCCATAATTTTTGTACATTAAAATGTATGCAGATAGACTATATTTTCAAACAAGCAGTAGCTTATTTGTCACTTTATCACAAAACCACCTCATTAAAAATATCAATTATAATTTTCAATGTCTAGTTTAAAAAAGAAAAGAAGTTTCAACCCAAATAGAGAATGCCTTATTGAAGAAGGATGCCAAGACTAGAAGAAAAGAAAATATATGAAGAGTTACTTTATGCCACTAGGAAAAGCAAGAAGCCTTTAAATTTCATACAGTATTAAGGCATACAGTTTTCTAAAAACTTGTTTCTGCAGTTAAGAAAAAAAGAAAATGTCAGTGTTAGATCCATGCATTTTTCAAAGCATTACTAAAAGTACTACACATTTCTGTTTAAAATACTTACACAATTTCATAATCAAGTATGATGGTGAGAGTTATTTAAGGTGTTTAAAACTTGGTGGTACCTAATTAATTAGTTTAAGTAGATAAAAATGACTATAAAAGATGCTCAAATTCCATGTAAATGCAGAGCTTATACAATCTTATTAAATTACTAAAGAGACCTTTCTTCCCCAACTAGCAAGTGGGAGAACAGCATGTCAATAACTAGCAATGAAAAAATTCTATTTACGCAAACTTCAAAATCCATTTTAATTATTTCTACATTTTATCTGTATCATCTCTCATTGAGAAAATGAAAATTTGAATATGCTTTTAACATCTAAGTAGTAAAATTACACTTCAATAACATACTGTCAGTCATTAAAATAAATCAGTCTTCAATATCAAACAATATATATACATACTCCTAAGTATTTTATATGCATGAATCTGAATATTGGAGTTACACGCTGTTAATTTCAAGAAAAAGGAGCCCCTAATGATATATTTTTTTTTTTTAAAGGAAGGAAGGAAGGAAAGAAAGAAGGAAGGGAGGGAAGATGAAAGAGGAAAGCCCCATTCACAAAGGAACCATAACAATAAAAAACAATAAAAAATTTTTAAAGATACTAAAAAGAAAACAAAGCCTTGAAATTGCAGTATACAAATCTGATTGTTATCAATGACAACTGAGAAATAGACACTTGAGATGTTAAGAAATAATGATCCTTCAAAGGAATATGGACACAAAATATGTAACAGTGAATCAAGTATTACTAACTCACTCATCCCATGCTAACTGTGCAACTTACACATGCTACTGTGTAACAGTAGACTGACCAAATCTAAAATATTCCCAAAGTTGTATTTAAATACCGTGTTTCTCTGAAAATAAGACATAGTCAGACAATCAGCTCTATTGCATCTTTTGGAGCAAAAATTAATATAAGACTCGGTATTATATTATATTATATTATATATTATATTAGACCAGTCTTATATAAGACCTGGTGTTATATTAATTATAATTATATTATATTATATTATATTATATTATATTATATTATATTATATTATATTATATTATATTATATTATATTATATTATATTATACCAGGTCTTATAGTAAAATAAGACTGGGTCTTATATCAATTTTTGCTCCAAAAGACGCATTAGAGCTAATTGTCTGGTTAGGTCTTATTTTCAGGGAAACATCGTAAACTTCTCTCAAGATATTTAACAAGTTACAAAACAGTCTTATTTTACTTTTACTACCACCTAGTGAATAAAAATATAAATAAATAAATAAATAAATAAATAAATAAATAAATAACGGGTAATAGTAATAAAGCAAAAACATGAGAAACAAATGATAGAGAATCTCAAAATGTATGGTCAAATGTCAAAAACCAAATTAACTGAAAATAGTATTGAATTTACAGAGTTTTTTAAACATTTGTTTTTTTCTACTAAATGTATACCAACATTTACTACTTACTAATATATATTCTAAATAATATTTTACAATATTCACCTTTATAAGTGAACTTAAGCAAAGTAAAAATCTTTAAAAATTACTAGATCTCTTAATTCCCACAAAGAAAATGCTAAGCAAACTTAAGCAAAAACCAAACGAAAAGGAATAGCTATTATGCCTTTTTTATAAGTCACCTCTATTGTCAAAACTAATCACTTATTTTAATATTAAATTCTTACCAGCTTACTAAAATGGTATTTACAGTAGCCACAGTATTGGACGTTATCTGCGCCATTACCTTCTTCTTCACAAAGTAGTCCAGCAAACTGAGCACTGAAAATAAACGCCAAGTATGTCAATTAAATTTCAATCCACAGCATACATACTATAAATAAATCAAATTCACTTCCAAGCATGTAAGGTAGACCTCCTAAGAGAAAAGGGGAATATAAAAGGCTTTATTCTGGCTGTAACCAAGCACATTTTACTCCAACCTGTGATTGACAAAATTTTTTAAAAGTTATATTTATAATTTAATATAAACTTTTCATCCATCTGTAACAAGGACGAAGAGTTATACATGTTTTACATCACAAAAGAAACACTGAATTTCTTTAAGAAATCCCCCACCCCAATAATTAACACTTCATTCTACTTTTTCAATCTGTACAAGAAGTACAAATGGAAAGGTCAGGCCTCTAAAGGGCTGAAATGACATATAATGGTATTTGCCCATGGGTGCAGATTGCATCCTGTTAGAAGGAAAATGCTTCAAATCCATAGCACAGTACAGTGGACAAGAAAAACATAAGTTGTGTTTTTCAGTCAAAAATAATGGAAGAAATGGAACTGAAACCTAAAGTTATGATATTCATATTTTTAAAAAACTAAGTGCTAAAGTTAGTCATCTTCTCAATGTGACCTTCCACTTTTAACATTCCAAAATTACAGCATTAGTATATATCTCATACCCCCAAAACAGGACTTTCATCTTTGGAAAATTAAGTACAGTATAAAGAGAATTTATAAAAACCAAAAATCTTTTCTATTCCCCAAGTGGGGACTTCATAAACCCACACAGTAAGAGTTCAAGAAATAAAGCACATGTCTATATTGGCTATTACATATAGACTGATGCTTTTTTTTTTTTTTTTTTTTTGTATTCTCAAGAAACAAACATTTATTCACAGAGTTTTGGAATCAAAGATACAGACTGGTTCTTAAAATTAGTAAGTAAATGGATTATTCCCAGATTTTTATTTTGAGCTATTATCTATTATGTTGTATTTTTTTAGGATAATTTTTGCTCTTGAAATTTTATGATTAAAAATATCTAAGTAACTTTTTAAGAAGTTGCCACTATAATACTAAGATTGATTATTCCCTGCCCCTTGAAACAGAGACAATGACAAAACACTATCATTCATTATATCCTTACTAATATTTCAGGCACTACACTAAGTTTACCGACATCAGCTCCTTTAATCCTAATAAGAAATCAAAGGGTAGGTAACCAACACCAATATTTTAAACAAAATGAAACTGAATTAAAAACATTAGAACCAGGGTCCACCTACTGAAAATTCATTCTGGTAAGTACGTTCAATTATTGGAATTATCTTTATTACAAGTAAGTAAATCTAAACATATAAACTAGTCCAATAAAATTTACTGTAAATAATATTTGGGTACCTAAGTCCTTAATTTACAAAATATCCCCAGTTTTAGTTCTATATAATGATGGAAACAAACTTACCATGTCACATGGAAAGCCTGTCTACATCCATGTTTATTACATGTCATGCAAGCACCAGTGGCCGCTTTGCTTTCTCTTCCTTGTTCATCACAAATGTAGCAAGTCTTAGGGTAGAGAAATGAAAAGAAAAAAATGAAACAAACCTTGCAAGTGCTTTACAGGAATATGAATTTTACACTTATCTTCAGAAGTCATGATTAGATTTACTATCTAACCTACCGTGTTTCCCTGAAAATAAGAACTAGCCGGATCATCAGCTCTAATGTGTCTTTTGGAGCAAAAATTAATGTAAGACCAGGTATGATATGATAAATGATATGATATATGATATGATATGATGTTATATTATATTATATAAGACCCAGTCTCATATTCAAATAAGACCCACTATATTATATTATATTAATTAAATTATATATATATATATATATATATGTATATCATATCATATATTGACCTGATCTTATATTATATTACAATAAGACCGGGTCTTATATTAATTTTTTGTCCAAAAGACACATTAGAGCTGATAGTGAACTAGGTCTTATTTTCAGGTAAATACGGTAGTTTACTTCAAAACACGAATTTATTTATTTTTCTGATAGTAATCTAATTTTTACAAACCTGAAAACATAAACAAAGACATACGAGTATAAATAGACCTAGTAGGATTTCAGGAAGTCACTGTCTTCCATAGACTCAAAAACCCGGTAAGATGAGAAGAATCTTCACAGGCACTGAGGCCAGGGGCAGGAGACAGCCTACCACACCTTGGTCTAAAAACCTCCTCACCAATATTCAACTGATTCCTGTAACAAGGGTGTAAAAAGAGGTTTTGTCTTTTCTTTCTTCTGGAACTAAGCATATCTAAGGGAGTTTGATACAGGGAGCTGAGAGCTAAAAGATGAATGAGTCCTATGTGAATGAGCAAGGTCTAGGCCATTCCAACTGTCCACAAGAATCCCCAGTGGGCAGCTCATTCAGCCCTCTGCACCTGACAGACTACACCTGAAAGAGGAAGACACTTTAGACGAGGAGTTAAGAGATGCTCCTAAGAGGTATTGGCCAATGAACGCTCCCAGCAAATTTAACATCTATCTGGGTCCTTTTCCCAGAGAAAATAGCTGATAGTAGTACCACCTTTCATGAAAGACTTAAATTACATAAATGGCAATCTACAAGTATCAGTGTATAATGAATAAAATTAATAGCTGACTGGAAATTTACAAAAATTAATGTCTATCTACATATAATCAGGTGATACACTTCTAAAAAGAAACCTATTTCTGAAGGTCTAACCTAGCCAGTTTCAATAGGAACACATGAATTTTTAAACCTAGAAAGACTTCTCCCACTATGCACTGTGGTACCAACTAACACCATTCAACAGTGTTTACCCAAAAAAACCTAACATCTAGTCAGGTAACTGGATTTCAACTCCTCTGTTGAAAATAAGCGACTGAAATGAATTACAAAAATTATTTTATACCTATAAAAAAAATCACAAATCATAACAAATCCAACCTAGACACACTGAATAAGAGCACCTTAAACTACTCAAATGACAAGAGAATATCAAACAATTACAATGAAATTATAAGAATACCTCAAATACCTCAGTGACTTACAAAGAGCTGACAGTGAAAAGACACTGTCATTTGACCATTCAATAAAACTAAAAATGACGATGGATATTTATTATAAAAATGAAAGAGGAGGTAAGACTCCCAGACCACTGGAATGGCAGAGTAAAGAGCTCCATGGATCTTCTCCTTAGTGAATTAGTCATTTCAAAGGTGAAAACAATTTAAAGTCTCTAAAAATTGTCCTAAAGACAAGCAACAAATAGAGCAAATTTTATTCAAGAATATCTACTAAATCTCAATAAGAACAGTGAGTGGGTCTGTTACATTTGAGCTATAATATCCTCCCATCACCACCACCACCCCACACACACATATACACCCAGCTCCCTTTGAAGGAAATTCCCCTCTGGGTGGGTATTGTCAAGAAAATGAGGGCTCCCTCTCCCCGCAGCTCTTGGTCCAAGGCTGCAGTTTTACCCTCGGAGGCCAGGTCTCCAGTGATCCTTCTCCCCCTCCTCCTCCCACTCACAGATTCCCACTCACAGACTCCCACCCGAACAACAAGCCCAGAATCCTGGGGCCCTGTCATCCTTTCCCCAGCTTGCTAGTAGAATGGAAGTTCCAGACCGGGAGAGACAGGTAGCCAGGGGCTGCAACACCCTTCCCTCCTCCTAGCACCCTGTTAGAGTACTGGTGTCACTTCTGGAGAAGGAGGGTGCTGTCCCCATCCCCAGCTCCAGAGCAGTAGTGCAGAGGTTCTACCCAGGCGGGCCTGAAAAACAAACAGCTTAGCAGCTCTGCCTGAGAGGACTTTATTTGGAATAGGGCTTGGAGAAGTTCACGCCTATGGGCGCTGTCAAAAACACTTTGGTGGTGAACAATTAAGACAGGACTGGGAGCTCCAAGATACTAGTAGAAACAAGCAAAGCGGCAGGCCCGCCAGAAGATTAACAGAGAAAACCAGAGAAAGACAGCAAATAAGGGCGCTCCTAGGATCACACTTCTTTCTGGAGGTCCAGAAGGCTATGTACAAGAACTAGGTTGCACCCAATAAAGAGAAATCAAAGTGGGATTTGGGGCAGATTTTAAAGCATTCTCTAAAGCCACACACAAAGCCATCAACCAACAGGGCTCCATGGGCTTCAGTACAACCTATGATCAAAAACTGGCCGAACAATAAGCTGCTCTGACCCAGGGGCACCTCCTAACAATCCAGACTTGAAAATAAAATCACACTTGTACCTGATGGTCTGAAAGACTGTGCATGCTCAAGGCTGCACACTCTCAGAAACAACTCAAGAGAACCTTGGATGATCTTCCTGGAAAATAATCTCTAAGTCACATACACATCAAATGGCAAAGGATTAAAATCTAACTAGCTAAGGGGGTACAGTCTTTGACTAATATGTGGATTTTGTTGACTCAAAGGCAAACTAAGAAGTCAGGCTTAAAAGCAAAAGAAAAGACATTAGAAAAGGGCCATCTGAGGCTATATACATTGTTGGGGAAACAGACATCAGAGAACTATTGCAACCAAGTCCTTAAACAAATGAGCAAACAACAATAAAACTCACAAGTGGAAGGAAGAATCAGAGTGGTTATAATGTTATCTAAAATGTCCTGTTTTGAACAAAAAAATTATAAGACATGCAAAGACACAGGAAAGTGTGACCCATACGCAAGAAAAAAAAAGCAGGCATTCGAAACTGTCTTTGAGAGGGGCTCAGATGTTAGACTTAGGAGACCAACCAAAAAGGAATTCTGGAGTTTAAAGGGGCTCAACAGATTTGAGTTGGCAGGAGGGGGGAAAAAATCAACAAACTTAAAAAAATAGGATCAACACTAAAGAACAGATTTTTTTAGATTATACTACCTAAAGAACAGTTTCAGAGAAATGTGGGACACCATTAAGTGCATCAACATATGTATAATAAGAAAACCAGGAATGAGAAAAAGGGATAGAAACCGTACTAAAAAATAATGGCTGAAAACGTCCCCAAATTGATAAAAAAATCCAAAAAGGTCAACAAACTCCAAACAGGATAAACACAAAGAGATCCACAGTCAAAATGATAAAGGCCAAAAATAAAGAGAAAATCCTGAAAACAACATGAGAAAAATGGCTCATCACATGCATGGAAACCACAGTAAAATTAACACCTGAGGTCTCACCAGAAACAATGGAGGACAGAAGGCAGGGGAAAAACATATTCAAAATGCTGAAAAAACAAAACTATCAACCAAGAATCCCATGTCCAGCAAAGGTACATTGCAAAAATAAAGGTGAAATGAAGATGTTCTCAGACAAACAAAAACTGAGCTACTTTGTTGCTCCAAACCTGACTAAAAAGAAATACTAAAGGAAATTCTTTAGGCTAAAATCAAGTGACACTAGACAGTTACTGCAATACACACACACACACACACACACACACACACACACACACACACACACACAGAGCTCTGGTCAATTATACCTCAGTAAAGCTGAAATTTTAGAAAAATAAATAAAATAGACCAATTAAAAACACACACAAAGAGCTCTGACAAAGGTAATTATTTAGGAGATGATAAAAAACCATGTGATTAGATACTTCTCTCTCATTCTTCTCTTAGTTTAAGAAGCAATTGCATAAAATAATGTCCATCAACTTTATTGCTGGGACTATAACATACAGAATGTAATATATTTGATAATGACAACACAATGAAATAAAGCTATACTGGAGTAAGGAAATAACACCATATGGTAACTTGAACCCACAGGAAGAAATGAATAGAAACAAAAACAGTAGATAGGCTCTAAATAAATAAATAAATAAATAAATAAATAAATAAATAAATCTTCTCTTAGAATCTTTAAAAGAAATAAGATTATATAAAGCAATAATTTTAGCAATGTATTATTGGGTTTACAGTATATATAGACATAATATCCATAATAATAGCAACACCAAAAGGAGGAAAGGAATGGAACTATAGAGAAATGGGTTTTCTACATCTTACTGGAGAGAAAATAGAATGTTAAGAATATTGTAAGCCCTTGAGCAACTACTAAGAAAACCCAAGAAAATATTACTTAAAAATCATGAAAGGAATGAAAATGTTACACTAGAAAAAACCCACTTAAGATAAAAGAAGGTAGTATAAAAAAAAGAAAAAGAGAGGAATAAAGTAATCATAAGAAAAAGAAAATAAAAAGTAAAATGGCAGACATAAATCCAACCATATTAATAATAGCACTGAATGTAAAAGTATTCCAATCAAAAGGCAGAAATTAATAGACTGGATTAAAAAAACAAGTTCCACATGTTGTCTACAAGAGGCATACTGGTAATTTAAATTTGAAGATACAAATAAGTTAAAAGTAAAAGGTGAAAAAAAATTTACCATGCAAAGGCAAGCACAAGACAGCTGCAATGGCTATCACTGTATCAGAACAACAACAACAAAAAAGACTTTGTAACAAAAAGATACAGGGATATTTTCTAATAATGAAAAAGTCAATCCATCAAGATATAACAATTATAAGCACATACATGCATCTAACAGAGTCTTAAGACACACGAATCAAGACAGAAAAATAGTAATTTGTTAATTTTGAAATTCTCATTAAATAGCTATTGGATCAAGAAGAAAAACCGTAAACTGAGGATTATTGAGAAAATACTCCCAAACAAAATCACATCTAAATAAAATGTCAAGTATGTGAATAAAGCTATACACAGAGGCAAATTCATAGCCTGAAAGTTTTCACTTTTTCAGGGGAAAAAAATCACACTTTGACCTAATTTTTAAAAATAAAACAGTGTTCATATCAAAAGGATCCAAATTCCAACCCTACCTAAGTAGTAGAAAGCTTAAAGACCATCACACCAAACCTAACAAGAAAAAGTCATTTAAACTATACAATTACAATTCATCTTGAAACTATGTAAGATTTGCAGTTGCAGAGAAACCAAGTAGCCTAAACTGCAAGGAGAGATGCACTCTCCCCTGCAATCCACCGGGAATCAAAAGACACTCAGAATGTCCACCAGTGACAGAGCAAGGGAGGAAGACATACAAATAAGAAATCAGCTAAAATTTTAACAAACTGCTAAAGGCTGATTGTGGCCTAGTGTGACAGTATAGAACCACAGACAGAAGAAAAGTTCACACTCATTCACAGACTCTAGTCTATGAACTTTTACAAGGAACTCATGGAGAAGACTGGAAGGAAGGAGACAAAACAACCAAAACGAACCGCCCGTGTTGCTACAGGCATGAAGGAAAGAATCAGGCACCACTGAGGGAAAGATGAAATCCCACCTCTTGCACAGACACTCCTTTCAAAACCTTTAAGCATCTGGAGCATTGGCAGCAAACCATCACACCCAGGGCATGAATAAAGACTGACCATGGTTTGGAGGACAAAGGAAAAATGCCTCTTAATTCTAGGCAAGGGTCAGAAAAAATTCCTAACCCTAGGTAGGATCTGCTAACAATACTATTAGAAGTCTTCCAGGCTGGAGAAGAAGCTCTCATCCTCACAAGTCCTTCCACAGACACAAAGCAACGTATGCCATAAGAAGGGAGGGAGGGAGCAGTGAAACCCTAAAGCCCAGATATACAGAGCCTACCAAAGACTGAGGCTGGACCAAAACAACAGAGAAACACCATGCCCAAAACATCAAAAAACATACAACACCAAGGAAGGGGCAAAAGTGTGGTAGAGGAAGAGCAGAGAGAAATCACCTTCTGTGTCAGTGAACAGATACAGCTGAAAGCTGAGGGTGGAACACAAACACTGTGGAACCAAAACCCCAATACTCCAGCCCTCAACCTATACGTAAAGTGTCATTAGAGGAGGACTAAGGGGAAGGGCCCCCCAGTGGTTCAGAAGATAGATCATCAAGCCACAGAGAATTATTCTCAGGTTTTAAGAACCTGATGAAATTTGTCCTGCTGAGTTACAAACCTGCTTTAGACCAGTAACCCTTTTTCTCCTTCCAATTTCTCCCTTTTGGAATAGAAATGTGTACACTACACCTATCCACCATTGTGTCTTGAAAGCAGACAAATTTTCTAGATTTCGTAGGTTCACAGATGGAAAAAAACTTTGTCTCAGGATGGACAACACCCAGAGCTCACCCATGTCTGATGAGATTTGAAACATTTGAGTTTATTATATTTAGATAAAATTTTTGAGTCAATGCTGGAATAGATTAAGACCGAGCCGTTGGTATAGAATAAAAGTGTTTTTGCATGTTGTAAGGACATGAATGGGGGGCAGAAGGCAGACTACAATGGGTTGGATTGCATCCCACTAAAAATGTTATGTTAAGTCCTAATAAGCCCCCAGTACTTCAGAATGTGACCTTATTTGGAAATAGTCATTGTAGGTGTAATTAGTTAAGATAAGGTCATAGTGGGGTAGGATAGGCCCCTAATCCAGTATGATTAGCATCCTTATAAAAAGATGGCCACATGAGAACACAGAGACAAAGGAAGAACAACATCTGCATGGAGGCAGAGATTGGGGTGATAAATAAATCTACAAGCCAAGGAATGCCCAGGATTGCCAGCTGTCACCAGAAGCTAGGAGAGACGCATGGAACACATTCTCCTTCAGAGTTCTCAGAAGGAACCAACCCAGCCAGCACCTTGATTTTAGACTTCTAGCTTCCGTAACTTAGAGAGAACAAATTTCTGTGGTTTAAGCCATCTAATTTGTGATACTTTGCTATGCTAGCCCTAAGAAACTAATACAGAGGCTGTATGAAAACTGGCTAAGAGTTGGTAATATTTTGAAGTTGGGTGATCAACAACTGGGGCAGGGGAAGTGTTGGTTGGTTTCATTATATTATTTTACACATATGACAATTTTCAAAATAAGTACTTCAAAATAAACAAAAGAAACAATGTTATATAAGTAGGATAAAAATTAAACCTTTATAAAAGCAGAAGTAAACAAATTAGAAAACATCTCAACAATAAAATTAGAAATAAATCCCAAGTGTTTATATTAGGCACAAAAGAAATCAAGAGTTTAGATAAAGGTAAAAACCCAATCAAATGTTTATATGAAGAAAACTAAACGGAGATGAGGTGACACACAAAGTATTCAACACTTTTGAAAAATAAAATCAATTTGTAAAGAAAATATCAGTTATTTTTATATTCTTCTAAAAGTCTATATGCTCCTACTATCACACAGCACACCAATCCCATGGCTGACATCTCAACCCAGAATTTTCTGCATTCCTTTATTTCCTCATCATTGCGGGGAAAAGGTGGCAGGTACAAAAGGCACTTGATTTATCCCCTAAAAAAGAGGTCACATTGTTTGTTATCTGGGAACTTGGGTGGTCACAGTTTCAGAATAGGTCAATACTTTGAACTTCAAAGGAAAAAAATTAGACCTATCTATAATGGGGAAAAAATGGCAAACAGTGTAGTAACCTGATCAATATTGTAAGTTGTTACTCTGCTCCTACTTGACACTATTTCATAGTATTCTATTACCCAGCACTGCTGAACATTGCTGTTGAAGGATGTGAAACCTCGGTATTCCAATTTTAGACCTAAAATGTATCCTTATCATTTACTTCTTAGATGTCTTGTTTTTTCCTCTATCTGGCACCTGTGATCAAACTATTACTCCTTGTAATTACAAATACAGACATGATATTTATATGGCCCTGTAAAATAAGACTTCAAATTTTCTTCCTTTTAAAATACTAATATAAGCTATCTGTCTCCCAACCTATGGAACACCTCCATTTCTATCCCCTCTCTCTGATCATGCATTGTCACCTTGCCGTTTTCCTTTCTAACAGGTTAATCAATTATGACTTACATTCAATATACATTTGTCTAAGAAAAAACCAATCTGACAGAACAGAATGCCTACACCAGCAGTGTGGAAGATGACGGGAAGGAACCTCCATGCTGCAGGACAGATGAAAGCAGAGCCGTAGCCTGCTGCAACATATTGTCAGCGTCTTCCCATAGATATGAGAAAAACTCTGTCAACATACAAGGATATCTGGTTCAACCACTATTTTCTTCATCAAAAAAGAATAGGCCATGTGTGTACTATGGCACAAGACACTAACTTCTGGTAATTCTTACATGTGTAATTTCAGCATTTTGGTTTTTAGTGCTATAGGTTCACCATTATGGCAACTGAACTTTCCCCCTTAAAGATAACTTCTGACAATGAACAAAGTCATTTTCATCTTCCATGTAACTTTGATAACTGCAAAAGCTGTATCATTTGCCTTCTAGATCTCACTTACAGCATGCAGAAAAAGCATCCGATTTTGCCATCTGTGGAGAAAGAACCAGAGGAAGGGTTGTGGCTATGTCCTCTGCCCACTTCCTCAAACTTTGCTGAATGGTGACGCTAATGGGATCTATAACTTCCGAGTCCTGCAAGGCTGCTCTGTGCTTGTGTGTAGAAACTGTTCACACAGAGAACGATCTCTGTATTACAAGAGCAGGAAAATAAGAGTAACACTATAATTTGGTATATGCTGTATATCCATATATAACCTAATTACTTTTAAAACTTTTTAAGCACCCGGTATATCTGACACCCCTCCCTCCAAAAAAACTTTAAAGCATAATTGTGTGTCTATGAGCATTTTCTTTAAGTAACCAAAACAAAAAGGCAAAGTGGTTTATACACTGACAAAAATTTAGTATTATTACTTAAACAGCTCATAACTTGAGAAAACCTAATAGTTTAAGAGATAAATGGGCAAAAACCACAGACAATTCACAAGAAGAAATACCATTCTAATAGCCTGACAAGTAATCAAACAAATGAAAATTAATTTTCAATTATCAAATTAACAAATATTAAAAATGGTGTTTGAAACTTATCAGTATAGGCGATGTGGTAAAAATGGTATTTTCATAAATTATTAGCTATAAAAGTTTTGGAAACAATGAGGCAATATTATACTCATAAGAACTTCAGAAACAGGTATAGTCTATGACACAATAATTCTAATTCTAGATTTCTAGCCAAAGGGAATAATCCAAAACAGGAAAAGAAGGCTTGGTGAAGCAAGATTTTTGTCACGCTTTTGTTTATAACACAAAAATAGTTCAATAAAACTGCAATATTCAGTAATACAGGAATGGTGAAGCAAATTATGGCACAAATATTATAGGCAGTCATTCAAAATTAAGCAAAGAGCCAAGAATAAAAATCTGTATATTTGGCATAATTATAACTCTTTTCTTATTTACAGATCAAAAAAACAATTAGAAAAAATGCCAAAGTATTAGAAACGTTTATATATTTAATTTAAAATGTATTATTTTTAAATACATCAAATATTTAATTAATTATTTAAGTATTATTTGATATAATCTAAAATTTGGCAATCCTCATAATGATTGGGAGGTAGAGTTTGAGGATCAAGGGGTATTCCTATGATCCTTGGGTTAGTGTATGTAAAATGTTTTATGTTATATCATATTCGGATGTTCAGTATTCTGGGGAAAGACTCCTTATGCTTTATCAGACTCCTGAAGACTAAAAAAGGTAAAGAATCACTAGTTTAGAAAAACATGACATTTCAAAGTCCGTCTCCCCAGCAAACTGACACACTTTACTGAGATTTATTCCTTTAAAATCAAACAACTCACACAGATCACAGTTTACTCAATTATATGCAGATGGATTCCAAGCTTAAACAGAGTACACTAAATAAAATTTTATGCCTTAATTCAATGTGCTAGTGTTACACAGTGAAAAAAAAATAAAACCCAATACACAATTATCCCTGGATCTGTTTCTCATGAAATCATCCAATGACCTAAATCATCTCCTTTAAAAGTCGTGCAAAAACTCGCTTGTGAATTATTAAATATTTTTTATTTTTAAAAAAAAAAAAGACAGAAATCTCAAGTCTATGCAAAATACTAAACTATTTTATTAAAGAATCAGCATGTGCAATTTGGCGTATGTACATCAGGAACAGTTTATAGGCTTTTTTACAGTTGTTTTAAACAGAACATTTATGGGACAGGAAGGTAAAGAAGAACACCTACACAGTATCTCTTTTGTAGAAATTGTCCTCTATGTTCAATCAGTTTCTAATGTTAGAATAGCATCTAGGTACCCATGTTTTTCCTAGGTGAAAATGCCTTATTCTAAGCCCAAGTGCTCAGACCAGAGTTGCTCTGTTAGAAATTCAGAACTAGGATATTGAGTCAGTTATCTACAGGGAATTCAGATAAAATGGAAAGCAGAATGAGAGATTACTAAATGGATGCAGAAATAGACTACAGACATAAGAGACAAGAAACTGTAGGACCCTAATCAAAGATGGAATGGACACTATCCATTTCTACTCTGACTTTGTACTTCCAAGTCCAACTCCCTATGTATGCGTATGTTGAGAGACTACCTACTATACAGCCTTTCAGCCAATCCCATTTGTAGCTCAGCTAGTTTTAGTAAGTTTAATTTCTGACTAGAATAAAGTCTTTGGTCTTAAATCTAACCCCGTTATAATATTGGTTCAATGGAAAAACTAAATTTGTCAAATTTGACTTCCCTTGTTTTATCATACTGCCCAGCAATGTAATCTCTCTTAAAGTATGTTTTTATAAAATCTTATCTCTTAATCAATTGTACTTGGCAGATTATATTACATAAACATCTAAGAGTACTCAAGACACCAAATAAACATGAAAAAAACTGATAAAGGCAATTTACATGTTGGTGAGATTTTAATCCCATGAAATACTGGAAGTTAACCACTGTGTATTGCCATTTCCAGAAAGTTTAGATTGGATTGCTGCCTTTGGAAGTAAGAGGAACAAAGAAATAACACTAAAGGAAAATTATACTATCATTCTTCCACAGTCCTTAGTAAACCCTATTTAATAAAATAACCTCTGAGGCTTGGAGTTTAAAAAAAGGCAATTAGGGGCTGGCCCGGTGGGGCTCAGGCGGTTAGAGCTCCGTGTTCCTAACTCCGAAGGCTGCCGGTTCGATTCCCACATGGGCCAATGGGCTCTCAACCACAAGGTTGCCAGTTCAACTCCTCGAGTCCCGCAAGGGATGGTGGGCAGTGCCCCCTGCAACTATGATTGAACATGGCACCTTGAACTGAGCTGCTGCTGAAGCTCCCGGATGGCTCAGTTGGTTGGAGTGCATCCTCTCAACCACAGGGTTGCAGGTTTGACTCCCGCAAGGGATGGTGGGCTGTGCCCCTGCAACTAGCAATGGCAACTGGGCCTGGAGCTGAGCTGCGCCCTCCACAACTAAGACTGAAAGGACAACAACTTGAAGCTGAACGTCACCCTCCACAACTAAGATTGAAAGGACAACAACTTGACTTGGAAAAAAAGGGGCCTGGAAATACACACTGTTCCCCAATAAAGTCCTGTTCCCCTTCCCCAATAAAATCTTTAAATAAATAAATAAATAAATAAATAAAGGGCAATTAGAAGTGAAGTTGAACACAAAAGCACAAAACACACAAAAAACAAATATAATAAAAAATAAGAATGTGTATATGTATGAACTGGGGGGAGGGAGGGAGGCAAAGGCAACTGAAAGAAGCCAAATAGGGAAATTCAAATTTAGAATGAGCTGTGGTACCAAAAAAGGTAAAAGGATGTTATTATAGATACAGTTGCAAGATTGTTTTGCTTTTCCAAATGATTCAATTGTCCATAAAAGAAAAAAGGTTTTAAGTGTTCAACTGAGCAACTAGGATAAAGTGCCAGGCAAAAACAAACATATTACAGTGCTTCCCCGAATATAAGACCTAAACGGAAAATAAACCCTAGCATGATTTTTCAGGATGACACCCCCTGAACATAAGCCCTAATGCGTCTTTTGGAGCAAAAATTAATATAAGACCCGGTCTTATTTTTGTGGAAACAGGGTATATGACGCTGACAATTAAGTTCACGAACTCATCCTAGAAAAAGTGCTACATACCTCATTGCTGAATATCACTATGGTCACCTTTGAAGTGCTCCCCTTGGGAAGCTAGGCACTTATGCCAGCGCCTAGTCCACCCTTCAAAGCAACTTTGGAAAACAGAGCTGTTGTCGTATTACCCTTGATGTCCTGAACGTCATCAAAATATCTTCCTCTCAATATTTCCTTTATCTCTGGGTAAAGAAAGAAGTCCTTGGGGGCCAGATCAGGTGAGTACGGAGGGTGTTCCAATACAGTTATTTGTTTACTGGCTAAAAACTCCCTCACAGACAGTGCTGTGTGAGCTGGTGCGTTGTCGTGATGCAAGAGCCATGAATTGTTGGCAAAAAGTTCAGGTCGTCTTTTTCACTCAGCCTTTTCAGCACTTCCAAATTGTAAACCTGGTTGACTATCCAGTTGGTACAAATTCATAAGGAATAATCCCTCTGATATCAAAAAAGGTTAGCAACATGGTTGCAACAAGTTCGCAAACTTAATTATCTGACCTCATACAAAAGCAAATACTCAATGTTTTGGCAGGAATGTGAATTATATCTTGGGTCCTTATTGTCATATTGTTACTATATGCTAGAGAACAACTTGTAGACAAAAGACTTGTTTTACAAACAAGGTAGTAAATTCCACCAACATATGCCAAGAATTTCAAACTTAGTGTCTCTGTTCTATGAAATTAGTTTACTTGACTCCTCTCTATATACTCTTATCTCAGGTGGTGATGATGTACCTAGTACTTATTATCTTCTTGAAACTGAAAACCCATTCTGATTTTTCTTCCTCTCTCATCTTCTGTCACACTAAACTGATCATGAAGCCTGATCAATTAAACCTCTTACACATTACCTAAATATCTTGTCCCTTCTTCATTCCTACCACTCTCCTACTTCAGACCCTCAGTATTACCTCTCTGGAACACTGTGAAAGCCTAAACAGTTTCTATGTAACTATTCTTTGTCTCTTTCTATTCCCCTTCTCTCAATATTCCTTTCACTACCCAATGGAATGGTAGTTATACATGAGCATATCCCTCCCAAGTATAATATAAAAGCCCTTTAGTAAAGTTCAAGCTTCTTAAAATGATCCGTGTGAGGCTCTTGAAAATCTGGTCCTGACAACCTCTCAGCATTCCACATATCACAACCAAGGTCCTAGCAATACTGCCCTTCTCCCTCACTACCATCCCCTCCTCCTTCCCCTTGCCCTCTCTCCACTTGCCCACTTCAAAGCTTTTGGTCCTTCAGTTTGTAAAATTAATGGCCACTCGTGTGCTCCCTCTTGTCTCCTCCCCTCACAGCCAGCAGCACCTGGAGGCCTCTTTTTAAAATTCAGAGAAGCTGTAACCTTTTCTAAGACACTTCCTCTTTCTTCAGCTCTGTTAGGCTAGTTAAGTGAACAGTCTGTATTGTAGAAAGTTTGCACACACTACACTGTTTAACAAGCACTGATTTGTGCATGTCTATCCTACCATATCGGACTGTGTATTCCCCATGCTTCCAGCAGTGCCTGTAGTACCTATAAGAGGACGTGCCATAAACGCTGGCTAGATGAATGACGGGTGTGTGGAATGTTTAGCTCCACAAGCACTAACGAGAGTCCTAAAAATCAGAGAGAATATTTAGTACTTTCAAACTTTTTCACCCAAATGCTAAATATATTGATTAAAAACTTCTCTTAATAGCTATCCACCACTACTTTTGAAAAAAACTGAAAGGAAGTTGGACTAGCAATTTCTAAGTTTTCCTCTATCTTAAAGCTTTTACAATTCAATGACACTGTGTTTTATGGTGTTTTTCACTTACTTCTTTGTTTGGTCTGTTATGATTCTTTCTATACTTATTAAACAAACACTCATTCCTTAATGGACATCCAATAAATAAAGACTATTCAAAAAGATGTATACAGGACACATACATCATTTGCTAACTACTCTCTATGGAAATTGCAGCTTTCTAAAACAAATGCTTCCTTGACTCTAAAGAACACAAGCCTCCACCTGAAAAAAGTTCACAAATCTCCATGTTGCCCCAATTTTGACGTTTCTTAAAAATTATTAAAAGGTAATTTAAAGGTAACATTCATTATGTTTACTAACAAAATGTATATATGTCATTGAAATGAGGAATTGATACAATGCAAGAGGTCAAAAAATAAAAACACAAATCTGATGACAAATGGTACAAAAGCTGGTCATTATATATTTAACGGAGAAAATTTAACAACATAACAGGTCAACACAGTGAATTCTCTGCAATTTATTTATGTTATACAGATATTCTAAAAATTTCCTTTCCTATCACTCACAAAATTTCCTTTTATTTTTTCTAAATCCAACAATGTTTCAACCACAAAACAATTTTTATTATTATCTGAATTGCCTACCACCTGCCCTTTGCACCTACTACCCTATTTTATTTTACTTTCTCTGTCTGGAATTATTATTTGATCCTTTTTTCACACGTCAAATTCCTAGTTATTCTGCAAAGCCCTTATTATCTCTTTGTATGCCTTATTCAATTCCTTAGGCAAAAATAATCCCTCCTTTTATTATGTTCCATAACAATTCATTCAGATTTTTTATTATTTATAATATATATTATTTTCATACATTGTAATTATATATTTACTTGACTAAGAGTGTCACATTGAGAAAAACCCTGTATTTTATGTATCTCTGAATTCCTAGCATCTAGCACAATGCCTGATACAAAGTAGGTCCATAGTAAGTGCCTAATACTTTAATAAATGCTCTCCAAATTATTCTTTACTACCATCCATTAAGGATTGTTGTCTTCCAAAATTCAATAATCCATTTTCCAATTGTTCTTATAATTTCAGAATTTACATATCCCCTATTTACTATGATCAGAATATTAAAAAGTTAGAATGAATTCTGTGTAGCTAGATTTGGAGATGTTACTAAAAGTTTATGGTTCTCTATATACGTATATAGATTGATCAACAGAAATACATATAGATATGTGTGTATGTATATATATCCATATATTGAATCAGAAGTATCATTGTGACCTCCTAGTCTTCAATATATAGACATAAATATTAAAAATATGTAGATGTGAATGTGTGTATAGTTGTGTATCTATATACACAAATCTATTTCCTAGGTATTCCCACTAGGAGGGCTTGGGAGTAGCAATATATAAGTAACAATGAGCACACCCAGTGCCCACTTTGGTTTCTAAGTACCATTCTCACCTACAAGGAATCAAGGCTTCATTGAGAAATGGTGATTCCAGGGCTAGAGCAGGAATGATACCAGATGAGCCTGGAACATACTATTGTGTCAGAAGTAAGAAAGTGCTCACGGAATAGTAAAAACATGTCAAAAGACACAAAAGTCAACGTGAAGGGGTCCCATCAGCCAAACCTGAAATAATTATGAGCATCAAAATAAATGACAATAATGAGGAATGACCTCTTAAAATAAAATAGTAACACACAGTCCATATTGGTTCATACTAATATAAATAAATGGGGAGTGAAGAAAGTTTTTTCTTAAAGTGGAATGCTAACTGATGAATGTAAAAGAAATGATGGGGTTAGAAAACCACCACTTGCCATCAATCACAGTAATAAATTAAGCCAAGAAACAATAATGGATGCTGTAATTAGCAGGTAAAAGGCACAAGGAACAAGACATTTACAAAGTATTTCCCCCACAAAATGTTTATTGATCATAAAGGGAAAAAAAGATTAACCTCCCAGTGGAGAAACCTTGCAGGCACAACCTTCACCAGGTAGTGATCAAGGTAACATCACCAGTAATGGGAAACCTGAAATCATGTACCACCTGATAAGATGCAATGAGAACTCAGCATCACTTCTGTGATATTCCTACTAAAAACATATAATCTGAATTTAATCATGAGGAAACATTAGAAAAATCCAAACAGAGGGACATTCTACAAAAACATCAGGCCTGTAATCATCAGAAGTATCAAAACTATAAAAGTCGAGGGAAAAAATGAATTACTATATCAGATTAAAAGAGACTTAAGAAACAAAATGCATCCTGTGATCCTTTGGCTACGAAAGACATTACTGGGAAAATTGGAGAAATTAGAGAAATAATGATGAGGTCTGTGGAGTAGATGGTAATAAGGCATAAATGTTAATTACTTGATTCTGATGGCTGCATTCTGCTCATGTAGGAGACATCCTTCGTTATAGGAAATATATACTACGGTAAAGCCGTCAGGGTGCCAGTATCATGTTGATAAATTACTCTCAAATGGTTTAGGAGACGAAGAGCTTTTTGTACTACTAATGTAACCTTCATTTAAGTTTCAAATTATTTCAAAATTAAAAGGAAAAACAAGTATTTTTAAAATGAACTTTGAAAAATAAAATAAAACAAAATGAACTTTGAAAGTACTAAGGAAGTATTTATACATTAGTGTAGAGAAAGATTTTGGCACCAAAGGCAGAAACAATAAAGAGTAGTTGTGTAAATTATGTAAAAAATTTAAATTTACGAACTAGAAAAACTGACCTGCTAGAATAGTACCAACAACAATAAAACCATGAAGACATAATGAAAGCTAAAAAAGCAAATGTTAAATTATGATCAAAGGCACACACAGCAAGTATATAAGAAAAAAAAAAAGAATAGTATCTCTAATATAAAAAAACTTTGTAAGAAAAAATAAAAACATTGCAATATTAAAGTGAACAAAGAGCAATTCAAGTTCAATTAACAAACACAAATAACCTTTAAAAAAAATCTTTAAAGTATTTAACCTTACCAGTACTCACAGAAAATCATTCAAATACTCTAATATTTTTCTAAAAATAGCAAAGATTGTTTTAATGTTGATACAGTGATAATGTGAATAAGATGATATAGGAGTATAACAGATATAAGGTTATGAGCAATCTCACTTATTACTAGTGTAGTATAAATTAGAAACTGCACTCTAAAGGACAATTTCACACAACAGACATCAAATGAGGTGCTTCAATGATAATACAGTTCATCAAAACTAACAATACTCTGTATTACATGCTAAGTAGCCACTAAAAATAATGGCAAAAGTAAAATTTATTGACACAAAAAGATGTTTATAACTTACACCTTAATAATTTACAAAACACAGACAAAAAAATATAAGCAATATATCCAAATCTTTTACGAGTACATAGTATATGTAAAACTGCACACCCAAAAAAATCTAGAAAGATCTGAATGAAGTATTAGGATGATTTTTATCTTGCATTTTTATTTTTCTGTATTTCCAAATTTTAAAAATAAATATTGATCTGCATTATAAACGTTTAATACAAAAATATTTGAGGGGCCGGCCCAGTGGCTCAGGTGGTTAGAGCTCCGTGTTCCTAACTCCAAAGGCTGCCGGTTCGATTCCCACATGGGCCAGTGGACTCAACCACAAGGCTGCCAGTTCAATTCCTCGAGTCCCGCAAGGGATGGTGGGCAGCGCCCCCTGCAACTAAAATTGAACACGGCACCTTAAGCTGAGCAGCCGCTGAACTCCCAGATGGCTCAGTTGGTTGGAATGCGTCCTCAGGTTGCCGGTTCGACTCCCACTAGGAACGCTGGGCTGTGCCCCCTGCAACTAGCAATGGCAACTGGACCTGGAGCTGAGCTGCACCCTCCACAACTAAGACTGAAAGGACAACAACTTGACTTGGGGGGGAAAAAAAAGGCCTGAAAGTACACACTGTTCCCCAATAAAGTCCTGTTCCCCTTCCCCATTAAAACCTTAAAAAAAAAAAAATTTGAAATCTTAGAATTGGCTGCAGTAACACTCTCACACAGATGGAATAAATCAACAAGGTACCTCAAGTAAAAGATAACACTATATTGAATGGCACATTAGGTAACAGTAATCATCTAATATGCAAAAAGAAAATGAAATAATAATACATACGTACAAAATCAAGAAAAAAATGTATGAAAAAAGCAAACATTAAGGTTTTTAAAAATCTAACAACAAAAATCCTACCTTGGGGGAAGAAAATAATATGAGGAGGGGGGAGGAACAAATAATATTCTGTAACAGAATTATTTTTTTAAGAAAGGATGTATGATAACATACTTATCATATGACATATGATAACATGATATCATATGATAACATATAATATTACACAAAATAATAATTGATTCAAATTTAATGGAAACTTGATGTTTTAAAGAACATAAAAGGTCAGTAATTCTTAAATGACAAATCTATAAGAATTAAAATGTCATGTAAATGTTAGAATATTAAATATCTAGGTTAGCATAAAAATTAGTATATCTGAGCACATCTGTAGGTGTGACAGCCTTCAATGGAGTTGGACAAGGTGCTCAGAGTTGGTCATGTTCACCAATAAATAAAATTAGTACTTAAAAAAAAAAGTTAATATAGTTTTGTTTTGTACACCTGTGGCCTTAATAACATTATTTTCATAATTGTAGTTTACCACAGTAATTATAACTTTTTCAAAAACTCTGGAATTTGACTGGGGCCTATAATGTGTTTTTTTTTTAAGGAGGGTGCAGCTCACAGTGGCCCACGCATGGATCAAACCAGCAACCTTGGTGTTATTAGCACCACGCTCTAACCAACTGAACTAACCAGCCACCTCTGATTTAAATTTTTTAATGTAAGCCTATAATAAAAAAATACAAAAAAATTCCTTTATACTTCCCAGTTTTAAAACAAAAACATTATATTCAAACATCAATGAGATAATATCCACTGTACCTTATTGTAACGATCATGTGGAACAGACTGTAAAACAATTGGTTCCATTGTAGAAACATTGGCAAACTGTACCTCTGGAATATATAGGGCACAAACCACATGAGCCCAACCTAAAAATAAATAAATAAAAATAATGTCATTTTTCCTACTGAATTAAGAAACTGTGGTACATTTACACAATGGAGTATTATGCAGCCATAAAGAAGAATCAAATCTTACTATCTGCAACAATATGGATGGACCTAGAGAACACTATGCTAAATGAAATAAGTCAGACAGACAAATACCATATGATCTCACTTATATGTGAAATCTAAAGAAAAGAATAAATAAACAAACTAATCAGAAACAGTCTCAGAGATACAGAGGAAAAAACTGAGGGTTGCTAGATGGGGTGGGGGGGATGATGGAGAAGGTGAGGGGATTAGAAAGCACAACCGGTAACCCCAAGATTGTCACAGGGATATGAAACTCAGTTTGGGGAATATAATCAATAATGTTGTAAAGATTTTGTAGGGTATCCGATGGACACCTGTCTTATTAGACTGACCACTTCAGGGATGGTGTAGATGCCTGATCACTGCGCTGCACAGCTGAAGCTGAAGCTGAATGATAATGAATGTCAACTATTATTTTATATATATATATATAGTCACAAGAAGTGGAGTACAGCATTAGGAATAGAAACAGTAGAAATGTAATGGCTGTGTGCGATGCCAGAGGGGTAGGAGATTGGGGGAGGGGGGTTATCACTTTGTGAGTGATATAAATGATAAATATCTATTACATTGTTTTGTACATCTGAAACTAATAAAATAAAATTAAAATTAAAAAATAATGTCATTTTCCAGTTTTCAATTAAGCTTTTCCAAACATCAGTAAAATCATTAACTTTTCTAAAGAGATCCCTTAAATGTCTACCTAAGCAAATACACACCAAAAACTTTGACAAATTCTCATTATAGACTGAATAGTCAAACCACTACTGATAATGCACTCTTAATCATTTCTCTAGTTGTTATGCACAGAAACACAAATAAAGGGAAACATTTTAAAATTCAGATTCTGGCAAGGACTGACACTTCTTATAAATAATTCAGATCAACACTACTATGGGAAAAACCACTGTTAAAATAAAATGTTTTATAATGGAATACCTAAAATGAAAAAAGTTAATACTTAAATTTTAAATGTCAATATTAATTTTTTTACTTTTATATTATTGTCAATATTTTTAAATTGATATTTTTACTAGTTCTAAGATTCACTATCTTAGTATTTCAATATTTCACTTAAAATACATTAATAATTTATATGAAATGTTAACGCTTCTTTTAATTTTCAAAATGTGCCTAAAGATATCAAAGAGCTGAAGTGATAGTGAGGAATTACTGATTCAAAACTGGAAAAGGAAGAAAGTCCAGGGTGGTGAGTACAGCTTTTGGCCACTTCTGCCACCCAGGGGACATTTGCCTATTTCAGAGAAAGCAGCTGAAAAGGTGAAAGGTACTTTTAACAAACACAGAAGGCTAGAAGTATAGAGATGTTATGCCCACAGACAATCAAGGCAGAAGGGGAACTAGTAAACTCCTCATCCCCTTTTAGCTACAACACTGAAGGGCTGGCAAGCCAGGAGTAACAATAAACTAAAAATACGTACAGCCTCAAAGAGACTGCAGTTGGACTTTGATCATCTTAAACTCTGAAATCTGACTCATTTAATCCTAAATTACAAGTACCCCCAGGCACCAGACAGAAGTAAATATACATCCTTTATGAAGGAAAACAATGTCACCTTGGCTACAAATAATTTCTACTATTAGTTCATTATCAGTTTCAGCACACATTAAAAAGTATCACACACATTAGAATCAGGACAACGTGAATGAAAACCAACAGAAAAAAGCAAATAAAAACAGATCTATATTTTGGAGTTTCAGGCATAGGCATCCAAGTATGCCTAAGTATGCTTAAGAAAAGCAAGTATGCTTGTTACGGTATGTTCAAATATATATAACACAAAATTGAAAACTGTAAGAATAAACCAAATAAAACTGCAGAGGTAAAAAAAATTAAAAAAGAATCAACGGGTAGGATCAACAATGGTTTCGACATAGATTAAAACAGAATTAGAGGGCAACAACAAAATAGGTCAGGAGAAAATACCCAGAATGTTAGCACAAAATTCAAAAGTATGAAAATACAAAAAGAAGACAGGCGACATGAACAATATAAGCAAGCCTAACAAACAAGTCAGAGAAATACAAGAGAAATGGCACAAAAGCAACATCTGAAATGATAATACCTAAAAACTTCCAAAACAGAAGAAAGATGGCAAGTCATAGACTAAAAGAACCATAATAAATCCCAGGGTAAACAAAAATAAATCTACACTTAGGTACACTGGTACAACTACAGAAAACGAAAAGAAAAGAGATAAAAATCTTAAAACCACCCAAAGACAAGTTATCATCAAAAGAACAACTGGATAAATAAAGCCTCAAAATATCTTTAAGCAAACTTCCATTAAAGGGAGCACCAAACAATTTTCCTCAGGCAACAGAAAAAAATGAGCCAAGAAGAAAGTTCCAAGATGAAGAAGAAAAGGAAGCATGATAAGCACGTTGATACTTTCAATGGATACTGACTGGATAAAACAATACCTTCTTTCACTTAAAATACTTATGACCGCTTACATAAAAAGTTAAAATGTTGGCTGGAAAAATTTTCAATGTATATAAATTTAACACATATTAAACCTATAACAAAGACTGGGGAAAGAACAGATAAAAGACATCTATATGGTTTCAAGGTTTCTACATTTTGTGGTACACACAGTAGACTGAATTTATTGGTATAAAAATTATAATCCCAACAACTACATAAATATTAATATTTGTATATATGGGAAGATATAGCCAAAAAAGGTAACTTAATGCAATTAAATTTAAATGCAATACTAATTAATTGCATTATTAAACTGATTTAAATCAATGCTAAGAAATATTTATATAATCACAAAGAAAGAAAAGGAACAGAGGAACAATGGAACAATAAAGTAATATAATCAAGATTAAGAAGGAAATATAGGAGACTTCCACTTCTGGTCAAAATGAATTAAGAGGGACCAAATTTAGCCTCCTGCATGAAACAATGCATACCCTCTTCCCAATCCAAAAAAAATAGACAAAATAATTGAGACAATGGTTCTTAAGACCCTAGTATCATCAGATAATTAAGGACAGCAATCCCAAAGAGACAAGAAACAAAGGAGGAGAGCCCTTGGTTTCCCCAGCTTAATGTCCCGAGAGTTCTTCCAGGCCAAGGCACAGGCAGAGGATCTGAAGCCAAGCCCAGAACACTCCGAAAGTTAGGGAGATATGGTGAGACCAAGGCAGCTAAAATTGGCAGGACAAAATACAAGAAATGAAAGCTCTTCATAGAGACAACACCCACAGAAAGAGAGACGCAGAGAGCACCACTTGAGTATTAAGCAGAGAACATATGAATGAATAAATTGCATGAGTTTGGGAAAAGAATCATACAAAGGACTAGTGGGAACAGTATCCAGCAGGCACAAACGGCCAGGAACAGTGCCGGTTCCCCTAGCCAGACTGGAAAAACTTGTAACTCACTGGGCAGTGGGAAGAATACTCAGAAAGGTCTTGCCTCAGTAGGGGGGCATAATAACCCCTAGAACGAGCACTGCTCTGGAACCACCTAATAAATCATAAGGGCAGGACTTTAAATGATCAAACTGCTTCCAAGGAATATAACTACTTCAGAACAAAACTCAAGATTTTTTAGAAATGCAAAAGTATCCAGATTTATGTCAGCAAAAATGATGAAGTAGGCAGCTTCAAGGGCACATTTCACTACAAACATCAAAACATCAAGCAGGAATTGTCAAAACCAATTTTGTCAGGACTGTGGAAAAGAGTGAAAGGTTTGCAGCAACCAAGCAAATGCTACAAAAAAAGGCAACTTAAAAACAGTAGGAAAGCTTTGGGCATTTTTCACTTTCCCTTGACCCATGCCTACCTACCGGGGTTCAGTGGCAGTCCTGAAGACAACACCTTCAGTTCCAAGCATCAGAAGGAGCAGAGCAGACTTTATCTACAAAGAACTGTGTTCTAAAATACCTGCAGCTCCTAAAGAACTAACACAACAGCCTTACTCTTCTTCTAACAAGCTCACAACTTACTCAGGACAGAAAAGGGGTAAGGTTACTCCTAAAAGCACTGTCAGGTAGACAAAAACCCCACAGATGCCTGGGGCAAAAGAATATTGGTTCAAGCATACAATCGAGGGCCCAAAGCCTGAGAAAAATCAGAAAATCTGAGGACAAAGTTTCTCGGAGAAATTGGGGCATTAGAGAGCAACACAAGCCAAAAAGTGGAAACAACCCAAACATCCACTAACTGTAGAATAAACAAAATATGGTGTATCTACATGCTGGAATATCATTTAGCAATTACCACAAATGAAGAACTGATACATGCTACGTGAATGAATCTGGGAAAGAGTATGCAAAGTCAAACAAGCCAGTCACAAAAGACCACATATTATGATTCCATTTCTATGAAATGTCCAGAATAGGCAAATAGAGAGTAGGTTAATGGTTGCCTGGGGTAGAAGTGTTGAGGGGAAATGAGAAGTGAATGCTAATGGTTATAGTGTGTCTTTTTGGCGTGATGAAAATGTTCGAAAAGTTCATTTGATGATGTTGCACAACTCTGTGAATACAGTCATGTGCCGCACAATGATGTTTTAATCAACAACGGACCACATATATGACAGTGGTCCTGTAAGATTATAATGAAGCAGAGAACTTCCTATCTCCTGGTGACATCAGAGCCGTCAGTGCTGCCGTGTAAACAAACCTGCTGTGCTGCCAGTCATGCAAAGTGTTAACACAGACAATTAGTACAGTGCGCAATACTTAATAATGGAAATAAACGACTATTACTGGTTTATTATTTACTATACTATACTTTTTATCATTACAGTGCACTCTTTCTACTTATAAGAAAAACGTTGCTATGAAACAGTAGGATGTGGTACACTAGTGTCAGCCTCATACATTTTATGTTTATCAGGTCTCTTCATTGCGTCATCTTCTCTTGTGCTTGATTTAATCTTGTGTGGTTCTGTATAGTAACAGGCTGTACAGACTTGTAGCCCAGGAGCCATAGGCTATACTATGATTCCATTTCTATGAAATACACTCTATGATGTTCACACAATAAAAACGCCCAACAACACATTTCTCATAAGACATGGCAAGATTTAAGATATCTTCAATGATGGATATCTGACCCATAAAATATATGCCATGACTATGTTTTAAAACCCACTGAATTATATCATATAAATGGGTCAGTTGTATGGTATATGAATTAAGCTGTTATATAAAAAATGAACAATAAAAAACACTCAATTTTTTAAATGGGTAAAAGATTTGAACATATACATCACCAAAAAATATAAAATGGCAAATAAACACATGAAAAGGAGCTCAAATTTATCATTCATTAAAGAATAGCAAATTAAAACCACAAGGATACCACTATATACCTATTAGAATGGCAAAAACTAAAGAATAACCATACCAAGTGTTGAAGAGGATGTAGAGTAACTGGAACTCTAATGTACTGTTGTTGGTAATGTAAAATGTTACCACCACTTTGAAAATAGCTTGTCAGTTCCTTAGAGAATGAACCTGCACTTATTATAAATTAGCTGTTTTGTGCCTAAGTATATACCCAAGACAAATGAAAACCTATGGTCATACAAAGAGTGCACTTAATTGTTAATAGTAGCTTAATTCGTAACAGCTAAAAACTAGGAACAATTTATCAACAGGTAAGTGGATAAACTGCTACATCCATACAAAGAACAGTGAACAAAAAGAAATGAAGTATTGATATATATATATAACAAGAATGAACTCAAAATTCTGATAGAAATAAGCCAGACAAAAATAATGTGTGGATATACTATATGTGTGTCTAGAAACACATACATAATATACAGGTTCTATTTACATAAAACTCTTTAGAATGCACATTAATCTATAGTAATAGAAAGCAGATCAGTGGTTACTGGGACAAGACTGTGAAAAAGAAGAGGTGGAGTATGATCCAGCTAATGCTCCTTACCGTGTTTCCCCGAAAATAAGACCCAGCCGGACCATCAGCTCTAATGAGTCTTTTGGAGCAAAAATTAATGTAAGACCCCATCTTATATTATGTTATATACAACCCGATATTATACATTATATTATTATATTATATTATACTATAACCGGTCTTATGTTAAAATAAGACAAGGTCTTACATTAATTTTTGCTCCAAAAGACGCATTAGAGCTGATGGTCCGGCTAGGTCTTATTTTCAGGAAAACACGGTAGTATATACACATAGGAGCTGAAAAGTTACGTCCACACAAAAATCTGCACATAGATGTTTATAAATACCAGCTTTATTCATGACTGCCAAAACTTGGAAGCAACTGAGATGTCCTTCCACAGATGAATGGATAAACTGAGGTGCATCCAGACAAACAACAAATCAATGCTAACAATAAATGAGCTGTCAAGCCATAAAAAGACATGGAGGAAATTTTAAAGCATGTTACTAAGTGAAAGAAGTCAATCTGAAAAGTCAATCATACTATATGATTACAACTATATGACATTCTGGAAGATGCAAAACTAGGAAAACAGTAAAAAGATCAGTAATTGCCAGGGATAAGGGAGGAGTGAGGAATGAATAGACAGAGCACAGAGGATTTTTAGGGCAGTAAAAATACTTTGTATGATATTATAATAGTGGATAAATGTAATTATAATTTGTCCAAACACACAATCTACAACATCAAGAGAGAACACTAATGCAAATAATGGATTTTGGATGATAATGATGTGTCGTTACAAGTTCATCAATAGTAACAAATGTTCCAATCTGGTAAGGGATGCTGATAATGAGAGAGGCTGTGCCATGTGTGCAGACAAAGGATATATGGAAAATCTCTGTACCTTCTGTTCAATATTGCTGGGAACCTAAAACTGCTCTAAAAAAATAAAGTCTATTAAAAAGAAAAAAGTAATCCAAACGAAGGCAAGAATGAAGAGAAAAGGTATAAAGAACGGGATAAATAGAAAACATTTAGTAAAAATGGAAATTTTAAATCCAAACACACACACACACACACCAAAATGTAAATGGACTAAAATTTACTTCAATTAAAGACAAAAACTTTTAAACTGGTTAAAAAGGCAACTATCTGCTGTTCACAAGAGAAAACCAAAACATGAGAATACGGGAAAAATTAAAACTAAAAGGAAGAAGATATGCCATTTGAAAACAAAAACTAATAGAAAGCTGAGATAGCTATGATACTATCAGTTGAAACATACTCTGAGGCAGAAAATAGTACCGGAGAAAAAGAGGGGTATTTCACTATGATAAAAAATCAATTCGCAAGGAAGAGAGATATAGTAATTCTAAATGTGTATGCACCTAATAACATCATCAGAATAGATAAGGCAAAAATTGAGACTACATGGGGTGGCCAGTTAGCTCAGTTGGTTAGAGCTCGATGCTCTTAACAACAGGGTTGCCAGTTCAATCCCCACATAGGCCACTGTGAGCTGTGCCCTCCACAACTAGATTGAAACAACTACTTGACTTGGAGTTGATGGGTCCTGGAAAAACACACTTAAATAAATGTTATAAAAAAAAACAAAAACAGACTACAAAATCACAATGAGAAATATTAACACACTTTCCTCAGTAAATGACAGAACAAGTATTCAACAAATCAGCAAGGATACAGAAAATGTTAATAACCCAAACATCAACTGCAACCTTATGGGTATATATGTAAAAACACTATACTCCAAGACTATAAAATTTTTAAAATTATTTTCCAATTACAGTTGACATACAACATTATATCAGTTTCAGGTAACATACTGATTAGACATTTACATACCTTATGAAGAGACTACAGACTATTTTAAGGCACTATAGAACCTCTTTAAAAACCAACCTCATCCTAGCCATAAACCAAGTCTCTTAATACACCCCACAGGACTGAAATCAAAGAGTGTGTGTTCTGACAAAAATGAAATTAAACTAGAAATTAATAAAAATCCCCATGTATTTGGAAATTAAGAAATAAACTTCTTAATTAACAATGGGTCAAAGTAGTAATTAGAAAGGAAATTACAAGAGTTTTAACTTAATTAAATGAAAATTAAATCTAACTTGTAGGATGAGCTAAATTTCTCCCTAGAAATACAGTTTTAAAAGCAGATATTAGAAAGACTGCAAATTGCATTACTCACGGTAGCCAAGACATGGAAACAACCTAAGTGTCCTTCAGTGGATGACTGGATAAAGATGTGGTACATATGCAACACTACTCAACCATGAGAAAGGATGAAATACTGCCATTTGCGACAACCTGGATGGAACTTGAGAGTATCATTCTAAGTGAAATAAGTCAGATGAAAAAGGACAAGAACCATATGATTTCACTCATATATGGGATATAAAACTGAAAGCAACAAACAAAGCAAATAAACTCACAGACAACAGTATGGTGGTTACCAGAGGAGAAGGGGATTGGAGGAGGATGGAGAGGGTAAAGAGGGCCAAATACATGGTGACAGAAAGAGACTAGACTTTGGGTGGTGAGCACACAATGCAATATACAAATGATGTAGTATAGAATTGTACACTTATACAATGTATTAACCAATATCATCCCCATAAATTTAATTCAAACTGATTAATTAATTAAATTTTAAAATGGGAAGACTTGCCACTCCAGTGAAGCATAAGTGCTGAAGGAGGGCCCAGCATTTGATTATAAGAACCCATGGAGAACTGACAGGTCTGGAAAAATAAAGGCCATTTGGGGAAATGCAAAAAAAAAAAAAAAAAAAAAAGAGACTACAAATTAATGAGCTAAATATGTTTCTATCTTAAAATTTTAGAATATAGCTAAATAAACACCCCCCAAAAAAGTAGAAGGAAATAAAAATATTTGCAAATACTAACAAGAAGCAACAAAGCCAAATGGGTAAACCCATTGCTAGACAAACTTAGGAAAAAAGAGATGACCCAAATAGCCAAGGTCATTTCAAACTCTACAAATACTTAACAGATTAAGAATGAAGAACTTTTTGCCAATAAATTTTAAAAGTTAGATGAAATGGATGAATTCCCCAAAACTACAACTTACAAAAACTAACCACAATAAAAAAAAATGTTAAATAGCCCTTTAATCACTAAAGAAAATAAATGCATAATTATAATCTTTGGAAAACTCTAGACACAGGTTTACTAGAGAATGGTAACAAACACTTAAGGATAAAATAATGCCCTCAGTATCCACAGGTTTTGCATCCACAAATTCAACTAACCTCACATTGAAAACAGTAGTTTCCATTCTTGAATGCGGAGGGCCAACTGTATGTATTTTTCTGCACCTTTTATATAAGGGACTTGAGCATCCTCAGATTTTGGTATCTGCAGGAGGTTCTGGAACCAATCCCCTGCAGATTCAGAGGGATGACTATATCTCCATTACAGATTTTTCTTGTTTGTTTGTTTTTCAATTTATTGGGGTGACCATTGTTAGTAAAATTACATAGATTTCAGGTGAAATTCTTTTTTAAAAAAAGAACAAACTATTATCAAGATAGGAATAGAAGATAATTTCCTTAATCTGTTATAGTTACCCCCAAAAATTACTAAACAGAAGCAAACAAAAAACCAAAACAAACAAAAACTATAGCTATTTACATAACTAATGGTGAAATGCTCAACAAAATCCTTGTGAAGTGGAGAATAAGAAAAGAGTGTCTGCTGTCACCATTTCTAATTCAAAGTTGTGCTGTATGTAAGTCCTGACCAATGTAGTAAGGCAAAAAATAGGGCACATAAATTGATTTTTACTGTGATTTTTTTTTTAAAGCACATAACAGAAAATTCAGCACCTTAACCATTTTTAACTGTACAGTTCACTCTAGGGTTTGCTATGCATCCTCTTCTGTATCTTTCTCCACAATACTATATATGATATACTATGTATTTTACTTACCTATCTCATTTACTGTTTATCTTTCCTCACCATAATGTAAGCCCCATGGGCACAGACTTTTTATCTGTTTTGTTCATTGTTGTATCTAGAACACTGCCTACACATAGAAGGCACACAATATATGTACTGATGAAAGAATGTCTATTTTCCCACAGCTAATCTATAAATTTAAGACAATAATAAAAACAAAACAACCTGATAACATCATCAGCAATGTCATGTGGATTTTCTGTACCCCCGATGTGAGTGATGAGAAGAGGACTTAACCTTTGCAGCATTCTTTCCCAAAACCCATAAACCCAATCTAATCTTGAGAAAAACATCAGACAAACCCAGATTCAATAGGTAACTGGCCAGTATTCCTCAAGATTGTCAAGGTCATTTTAAGAAAAGACTGAGAATCTGTTTGTTATAGATCAGAGGAGACAGGAGACATGGCAACTAAATGCAAAAAAAATAATTAATAAAAAAATTGGGTGAAAAAACATTTTTTTAAGTGTAGAATTCAGTTAGTAGTAATGTACCAATATCAGTTTCTTAGGTTTTTGTTTTGTTGTTTTGTTTTGTTAGTTTCAGGTGTACAAAACAATGTAATAGTTAGAAATGTATACCCCTCACAAAGTGATAACCCCCCCTGTTTCTTAGTGTCAACAGATGTACCGCACTAATGTAAAAAGTTAATAATGGGGGCTGGCCTGGTGGCTTAGGCAGTTGGAGCTCCATGCTCCTAACTCTGAAGGCTGCCGGTTCGATTCCCACATGGGCCAGCGGGCTCTCAATCACAAGGTTGCCGGTTCGACTCCCGCAAGAGACGGTGGGCTGTGCCCCCTGCAACTAGCAACGGCAACTGGACCTGGAGCTGAACGGCACCCTCCACAACTAAGATTGAAAGGACACTTGACTTGGGGAAAAAAAAGCCTGGAAGTACACACTGTTCCCCAATAAAGTCCTGTTCCCCTTCCCCAATAAAATCTTAAAAAAACAAAAAAAAGTTAATAATGGGAAAAACTAGGTGAAGGTTATAACTGGAACTCTGTATGATCTTTGCAACTTTTCTATAAATCTAAAATTATTCCAAAACAAAGTTAATTAAAACAAATTAAACTGATCTAAAAGTTTCTAAGGAAAAATTAAACAAGTAGAAGCAAGACCACCAATAGCACTTAAATTTTTTTTTAATTAAAAAAACAAGGAGGGAGGAGAAGAGGCGAAAGAAACAGAAAGAAGATAATAATAAAGACGGACTATCCCTGTAAGACATCAGAAAATTTAGATAATTAAAACAGTGGTACTGGGCCATGAAAAAACATAATGAACAGAATAAAAAGTCCAAAATTAAAACTAAATCACAAGTTAGTATACAATTTAGTATACAAAAGGTGTCCTTTGAAGTCAACAGGGAAAAACAGATTATTCAAAATAGGTATTTGGGACAAACAGTCATCTCGAAGAAAAATAAATAGCTTCATACCTCATACGTTATGTTAAATTCTGGATGGATCAATAATCTAAATATCTTTTTAAATCACCTACTAGAAGAAACCTTATGAAAATTTTTAAATAATCCTGATGTAGAAATAGCCCTTCTAAGTACGCTACAAAATCAGGAATATTTTTAAAGTTAATGAACATGATTACATAAATGTAATTTTTTTATTTTTAAAGGAGGGCGCAGCTCACAGTGGCCCATGCAGGGATGGAACCAACAACCTTGGTGCTATTAGCACCGCGCTCTAACCAACTGAGCTAACCAGCCACCCCATAAATGTTATTTTCTGTATGACCAAAAGCAAAATCAAAACATAAACAACCATCTGGGACGAAAAAATTCTTCAATTCATACCACAAAGGACTAATTTTGCCAATACATCAAGAACTCTTATATAAGAATCCAAGAAAGTGTGTGCCACGTGGAATGTACAATGCAAAAAATGAGGTAAGAATATGAATGAATACTTCACATAAAGGAAATACAAACAGCTTTGAAGCATATGAAAAGTTGCTCAACTTCTCTCATAAGAGAAATGCAAAATTAAAGCTGCATTGACATAATTTTTACCTACCAGACTGGCAAATTTGCAAGATTTTTAATATTGATGGATAGAAAAGGGTTAAGAGCTGGAGGTTAGGTTCTTGAGGAAAATATCTGATAGTTTAACTTCTTGCAACATCAACCCTGAAAATAGATGAGGGTCCTGTAGGGTCTCCAATGTATTAATAACTTATCCAAGAATGCTCTTTAGCCTGCTGTACTTGGTTGTTAGGAGTGTACACTGCATGATTTATAATTTATGGTCTACCACTACATTAAAATAGAAGAGCTAGTCAGTTACAAATACTGAGGCTATGTGGCCAGTAACCTGAGCATCCCCAAACCTGACAGCTTCCTTCCCTGTGCCCATGCTTGTTGACCTTACAACAAAAATGCTGGAAACATCAACCCTGACTCAGAGTTTAGAGGCCTCTGTAATACTGCAACTGAATATGCCTTCCTTTATAAGTATATTTGGTATTGGAAAAGCCAATTGTGACTTGTGAGTTTGACTGATGCTCTAAAACTGAAATCCACTCAGGTGGTCATGCAACTATGCTGAGGAAAGTCTGATGAAAACAGGTTCTTCTCATGTACTGTGAATAAAGTGTGAATTAGTACAATCTCAATAGAGAGAAATTTGGCTGAAATTACGGATTTCAGAATTTACAGTGAAAATCCACTGAAATTACAGGTGCATGCACCCTAAAGCCCAGCAACTCCACTTCTAGGAATTGTGGCCAACAGCTAATCACCCACATATTTATGATTACATTGTACAAAGTTATTCACTATTTTAAAAAAAAGACTAATAACTAAATGTCTATCAATAAGAGACTGGTTAAATTATGGTTAATTTATACAATTAAATATGCAGATGTATATAAACAAAAGAGAGAATTATTTATTACTTCTATGGAATGATCTCCAAGATGCATTATTAAATGAAGAAGCGATTCATAAAACACTATATCCTACATTTGTGTAAACAAATGTTTACATATGCAGAAAATAACTGTGTATATAGACATCAAGAATGTGGTAGGTTCCCAGAAGGAAACTACATGACAAAAAGGCAGGAATGGTTAAGAGCCAAAAGCTGGTATTATACCCAATTTCCTGACATATACATAATTCAGCTGTCTCACCATGATCTTAAACTCAACACATGAAAAGTGCATCTCTACATTCTTTATACTCCTAAACAACTCTCCACCCAACATTCTCTAACTCAGGTTAAGACCATCTACATTCAGCTGTCCACACAGAAATCTGAGCAACTCCTCTACCTCACCTCAGTCCACATGCATTGTTAATACAACACTACTGTAGATATCTATGATTTAAGTATGTTCAGTATACAGTCCCTCTTCTCACTAGAACACCACTTGAAAAGACACTCTTAGTTTCTGAGTCTAGTCACTCCAAAGTTCTCGCTATTCAATTTTCCTTTTAAGTCTGTGAGTGATGTCATAGCCTTTCATATATTCTTTTTGCTTAAGTTGTCCAGAATCTATTTGTTACTGGCAACCACAATAATATACTACTATTTTGAAAACCAGTAAATAAAGATTAAGAATGAAGCATTTAGAGTGATGGCAGCTCCAAGGGCCTGTACTGTCACAGAAACACTGGAAAATGGAGCAGAAAAATATAAGAATCTACTTTGTCAGAACTCTGGAAAAGTCAAAAGTTTACACAACCAAGTGAGCACTCAATAAAAAAAGAGGCAACTTAAAACCAGCAAGAGTTTTGCGTCATTTTTACTTGCCTTTGTCCCACCCCTCCTCAGTTTGACAACAGCCATAAAGACAGCATCCCCTGTTCCTAGTGTGGAACTCTGGTCCCTGGTTCCAGAAAGGGGACATACAGCAGAGCTTGTTTTCAAAGAACTGTGTTTTTAAGTTTTGACTTAACTAGGGGGAGGGGAAAGAGAGAAAACCTGAAAGATTGAGTCAAAGGAATTTGCCTTTGTTTCCCTAACTTGGGTCTTTCTCAGGGTATTATAAGTTTTAGATGTTAATTGCTATTCCCAGGATAACTACTAAAAAAAAATATGAAAAATGAAATAAGAATCAAAATCTGTTATAAAGGACAAAGAAGAACATTATGTGTCCAAAAAACAGGTCAAAACATTAAGAAGATATAAAGATCTAGGCACCAAATATCAGAGCTGCAAAATACATAAACAAAACTGAAGGGAGAAATAGACAATTCTTCAGTAATAGTTTAAACTTCAATACCCAAATTTCAATAATGGATAGAACTTAGAAAATCAGTAAAGAAATAGAGGAATTGAATAACACACAAACCATCTAGACCTAACAAGATATCTAAACAGTACTAAAAACAGCAAAATATACATTCTTCTCCAATACACATTCTCCAAAATATATCATAGCGTTAGGCCACAAAATATATGTCAATAAATTTTAAAAGATCTGAAATCAGATCTTATCCAATCACAAAGGAATGAAACTAGAAATCAACAACAGAAGGAAAACTGGAAAATGCACAAATATATGGAAATTAAACGACACATTCTTACATAACCAGAGTCAAAGAAGAAACCACATGGAAACTGGAAAATACTTTAAGATATTTGGTAAAAAAACAAACACACAACACACCAAATCTCATGTGATACAGAAAGTAGCACTCAGAGGTAAATTCATATCTGTAAACACCTATGTAGAAAAAGAAGAAAGATTCTTGGGCGGATGGGGTGAGGTAGGATAGATTGATAAGTGAAAGCTTAAAAATACAGGGTTTCTTTCTGAAGTGATAAAAATGTTCTAAAATTGATAGTGGTGGTAGCACATATTTGTAAATATGGAAAAATATATATTGTACACTTTAACTGAGTAAAATATATGGTATATGAACTATATCCCAAGAAAGCTGTTTAAAAAAAAAGATCTCAAATCAATAACTATATACCTCCCTTAAAGAGCTAGAAAAAAAGCAAACTAAACCCAAAGCCCAAAGAGGGAAGGAAAGATTAAAGATTACAGTGGTAATTAAATAGAGAATAGAAAAATGGGGACAATCAAAACCAAAAGTTCTTTGAAAATATCAACAAAACTTTTAAATTGACTAAGGGGGAAAAAAACCTCAAATTACTAAAATCAGAAATGAAAATGGGGACATTAGCCCTGGACCTTACAAAAAGAAAAAGAATTATGAGACAATACTATGAACAACTGTATGCCAACAAATTAGATAACCTATATGAAATGAACAAATTCCTAGAAATACACAAACTAACAAAAGTGACTTAAAAAATCTGAACAGATTTACAACAAGATATTGAATCAATCAGTAAACCAAAAAAAGAAAAATCTCCCAATAAAGAAGATCCTTGGACCAGATGCCTTCCTTCACAAGTATTAGGTTGGTGCAAAAGTGATTGCGGTTTTTGCAATTTTTAACCTTTTAAACCACAATTACTTTTGCACCAACCTAATAAATTGTACCAAATATTAATGACACATTAACTAACACAAACCCTTCTCAAACTCTTCCAAAAAACTGAAGAACAGTTCCTAAATCATTCTGTGAGGTCAGCTTCATATCTAATTCCCTCAAGCCAGACAAAATATAAAACAAAATTATACACTAATATCCCTTATGAATATAAATATAAAAATTCTCAACAAAATACTAGTGTGTTAGTGTCCTACAGCAGCCGTAAAAATTACAACAAATTTGGGAGCTTAAGAAAGCAAATTCATCAAATATATGGTGATGGAAGGAGAACTGACTCTGGGTGATGAACACACAATGGGATTTATAGATGATGTAATACAGAATTGTACACCTGAAATCTATGTAATTTTACTAACAATTGTCACCCCAATAAATTTAATTTTAAAAAAAATAAAAAAATAAAAAGTAAGAAAGCAAATTGATTCACTGACAGTTCTGCAGGCCAGAAGTCCAAAATCAACACGCTTCGCTCCTAACTTCTGGTTGCTCTGGCAAGCCTCGGCATTTTCTTGGTTTACATGACTCCAATCTCCATCTCAGTCTTCACACGGGTCTTCACATGACCACCTCCCCGTCTTTTACAAGGACATCTGTCACTGGATTTAGTGTCCACACTAGGCCAGGATGATCTCATTTGAGATCTTTACCTTAATTACATCTGCATTGACCCTTATTCAAAATATGGTCATATTGTAAGATTCTGAATGGACAAACCTTTTGGGGGACATCATTCAACCTATAACAATTATTAAATGAATACAGAGGCCTATTAAAAGGATTATACACTACGATCAAAGGGGATTTATGCCAGGAATGAAAGGGGCTTCAACATAAGAAAATCAATCAATATAATATTACTACATTAATAGAACAAAGGACAAAATCACATGACAATCTCAATACAGAAAGAGCATCTGACAAAATTCAACACCTTTTCATGATAAAAAAACATTCAACAAAGTAGGAAAAAAGGGAACTTCCTTAACAAGATAAAGGGAATTTATAGAAAACCCAGCAGCAACATCTAACTCGATAAAAGACTGCAAGTTTCCCCCTAACATCAGAAGGGCGATGAGGCTGTGTGCTACTGCCAATTCTATACAACGCCGGCCTGGAGTATCTACTAGAGCAAAGAGGCATTCAAGTTGGAAAGGATTAAGTAAAACTATCATTATTCACAGTTGACATCTTTTATATTGAAAACCCTACAGAACATACAGGAAATTATTAGAATAAACGAATTCAGCAAAGTTGTAAGGTACATGATCAACACACACAAATCAGTTGTTATTTCTATATATTAGCAATAAACAATTCAAAGAGAAAACTACAAAAAGAGCCCATTTGCGCCTAAAAGAATAAAATACCCAGGAGAAATTTAACCAAGGAAGTGAAAGACTTGTACACTGAAAACTTTAAAACAGTGCTGAAAGAAATTAAAAACACAAATAAATGGAAAAATATTCCATGTTCATACAATCAAATACTTAATATTAAGATAGCAGTACTACCCAAAGCAATCTACAGATTCAATGAAGCCCCTTATCAAAATTTCACTTGCTTTTTCTGCAATCCGCAAATTCTTTTTTGCAATAAAACCCGAATAACCGAAGCAATATGGAAAAAGATGAATAAAAACAACCAGCACAGCCAACTTTATTTGTGGAACAAGGAAAATAAAGGCTTACTTCTCTTTTTTTTAAAAAAAAAAAAAAAAGAAGAAGAAAATTGGAACACTCACACTTCCTAATTTCAAAACTTGAAATGCAGATGTAATTAAGGTAAAGTGTGCACTGCATAAGAATAGACATAAAGACCAATGTAATAGAGTCCAGAAATAAACCAAGTATCTATGACCAACTGATTTGCAACAAGGGTACCACCAGTACCACGCGATGGGGAAAGAATGGTCTCTTAAACAAATGGTGCTAGGACATCTGGATATCACAAGCAAAAAAATGAAGTTGGACCCCTAACTCATCACATACAAAAATTAACTCAAAATGATTGACAACTTCACCCCAATAAATTAAAAAAAAATTATTGACAACCTAAAAAGAGCTAAAAAAGTAAAACTCTTAGAAGGAAACATAGGTGTAAATCTTTATGACCTTGGATAGCAATGGATTCTTAGATATGACACCGAAAGCATGAGCAACAAAATAAATATTAGCTAAATTGGACCTCATCAAATTAAAAATTACTGTGAATCAAAGGACATTATCAAGAAAATGAAATAAAACCTACAGTGGGAGAAAATATTTGTAAATCATTTGTAAAAAAATGGGTCTAAAACATATACTTTGTACACCAATGTTCACAGCAGCATTATCCACAACAGCCAAAAGATTGAAACAATCCAAATGTCCTTCACCAAATAAAAGGATAAACAAAATGTGGTATACATACCGACACAAGGGAATATTATTCAGCCATAAAGAGAAATGAAGTACTAACATAGGCTGCAACACTGATGAAACTGAAAAACATTATGCTAGAAAGAAGATCATATGCTATGTGATTATAATTATGTAAAATATCCAGAACAGGTAAATCCACAGAGACAAACGTACATTGGTGGTTGCCAGGGGCTGGAGGAAGAAGGATGGAATGTGGAATTTCTAATTAAGGGTGCTTTCTATTCAGGTAATAAAAACTTTCTGGAAATTGACAGTAGCTATTATACACAACATTGTGAAAGTAGTAAATGCCACTGAACTGTATACAGATGCTCTTAGACTTCCAATGGGGTCACATCCCTGTAAACCCATCACAAATTGGAAACATCTAGGTCAAAAATGCATTTAATACACCTAACCTAACAAACTTCATAGCTGAGCCTAGCCTACCTTAAACATGCTCAGAACACTTACATTAGCCTACAGTTGGGCAAAATCATGGAACACAATGTAGAGTATCGGTTATTCACCCTCCTGACCAAGTAGCTGACTGGAAGCTGCCGGCGGCTGCTGCTGCCCAGCATCACGCGAGCATCACACCAAACAAACATCTCTACCCCAGGGCAAAGATCGAAATTCAAAGTACTATTTCTACTGAATGCAGCAGATAGCTTTCGCAGCTCAATTAATTCAAACGTTATAAGTCAGGGACCACCTGTACCTAAAGATGCTTATTAGGTTGGTGCAAAAGTAATTGTGGTTTTTGCAATTATTTTTAACCTTTTAAACCGCAATTACTTTTGCACCAACAGTAATTTTATGCTATGTGAATTTTACCTCAATTTTAAGAGAAAAAAATACTTATCCTATCCTTCCTTCATAAACTGCACTTCAGGGTAACAAAATAGTTGATAAAGAAAAGGTTCTCTTTATAGAAGTAATCCCGCTAATACATAATGATAGAATTATCAATTTATTAAACCTCTATTTAATAAAATAATGGATCTATGTACTAATCAACATCTGCTAATATTACACACACAAAAAATCATATGCCTCCTGAAGGAAGTACACAACACTCTATGAAGTATTCTTGCCTGCCCCACAATAAACTGAATATGATCAAGCCTCTGCATACATTTAACTACTACTGGACAGAACATACATGGAACCAAGTTAATATGTTAAAACACAGACAGACACACACACACATCTAAGAGGCAATCAACAAAATCTACTGTGGGAAACTATACAGGGCAAATGATCCAGATTTTTCCATAAGCAAATTGACAAGAAAAAAAAAGGAGGGGGAGATTACAAAGAGTAAGAGATATATCAAGCAACTACAATTTTTTTAGGTATGATCAGATAGTTTTAAAATATCCATTTATGTTAGAGATGCTCACAGAATTCAAAATAATCAAAAGAATGGGGTAGGGAAGGATATAGATTAAAAAAAAAGACCAGCCATAACTTGATCACTATTAAAGCTAGGTATCTGGGGATTCTCTCTAGTTTTATGTATGCTTGAAATTTTTCCATAATAAAAGTGTTTTCTAAAAACATACCTGTAACATTTTACCACGCTAATATGTCTGATATGCATTCCCTCATTTTTATCCCTCCTACTTCTTGTTTTCAACCTGTCCCTCATCACCTCTCCCCTAAACTTACTGAAATAAAGCAGTCTTATCTTTGTGTAGTTTAAATTCTAACATCAGAACATAAAGCAAAAAATAAGTATAATCAAAACAATCCTTGAAAAATTCCTTAAAATTCCAATAAAAAAAGTATATTATGCTGTACATCATTTTGAATGTAAAACCCTGTTGGATTTTATACCGTTCTTCTAATTTTTCTGACAAATAATAATGTGTATCAATGGCCCTCAATTCATTTTAAAATTTCTTCTTCAAGAATGTAAGTCAGCCATCACACTACCTTTTGCCTGGCCCCCTCAGTAATATATTTTACATCTCTGTCAACAATGGAAGTTCACAAGGAATTTCCATATAGGTTTGTCTAGAGCATATGCTCAATGAGTAAAATGGCAGACTAAATTACCTCTATAATTCCAATTATTTCTTTTTCTATATCTCCCCCCACTGTCCCAGCCATATAGCTGATTTTCAAAAGTGTATTAAATGCACTTATGATCCAAATCTACTTTTGTTTTCAACAGTTGGTCTGGACTCATACCCATCTAATCCATTCAACTCAGTGCTGTCAGAGTGATCTTTCTAAAATAGAAACTTCATGTTATTCCTCAACTACAATAGCTCCCCACAATCAATAGGACCAAATCTTTAGTATGAGAAAAAAAGGGAGGGCAGGGACAGGGCAGGGGCTATGAAAGCAAAGCGATGGACAGGAGAGAGGGGAAGGGAAGAAAATCTTGTCTGTATCATTAGGTTCACCTCTCAGAAAGCCTTCCATTCAAACCTTACAGTCCAATTCCCGATCATTTTCAATTCTGATATACCTGTGTCTTTGTCACTTGCTTCTCCCTTTGCCTATAATACCCTACTTTTCACACACCAACCTATGTTAAAACACTTACTTTTAATAACTGAGAACTGTAGAAACGTTGAAATTGAAGAAAATTAAAAGTTGAGTTGAGAAAATCCTAATTCTGATTGCCAGGAGAAGAATACCTAAACTAAAACTTGGAGCATATTTTCCAGCATGATAGATAGGTATTAAATATTAAAAATTAGTATTACAAATATTGTATATCAGGAACATTGTGGGGTTCTGTTAACTAGTTTAGAAATATAATTAGCATTACTTTAGGAAAATGCATTCCAGATTCCCAAAATAACTTACAAATCAATTTTAGAATACAATTTAGTCAGAATTTTTTAAATACACATCAAATTTAGACTATAACAAAGACGGTAATTCCAATCAGTGAGGAAAAGATGAACTGTTCAATAAATGGTAAATGGACAAATGGTAACATTTCAGCACCTAGGAAAAAATAAGATTGGATCCATACCTCACATTGTATTACTTCGATACATTCCAAATATATCAAAGATTAAACTGTAAAAAAAAAACCCATACAAATACTAGAGGAAAATGTGAAAGAATTCCTTTATAACCTTGGAGTACGGAAAACCTTGCTAACTAATGGTTACAAAAGACAAAATTAGTAAATTCAACTAAAAAATAACCATGAAAGACAAGATTAGTAAATTCAACTAAAAAATAACCAAAGACTTCTGCATGGTAAAAAGCTCCATAAGCAAAGACTAACAACTGGGGAAAAAAAACTAGTTCAACTGATACCAACAAAAGCCTAATAACATGTGATGGACTCCTTTGAAAACTCCAATTAAAAAAAAGACCAGGGCCGGCCTGGTGGCTCAGGCGGTTAGAGCTCCGTGCTCCTAACTCCGAAGCCTGCCGGTTCAATTCCCACATGGGCCAGTGGGCTCCCAACCACAAGGTTGCCAGTTCAATTCCTCGAGTCCCGCAAGGGATGGTGGGCTCTGCCCCCAGCAACTAAGATTGAACACGGCACCTTGAGCTGAGCTGCCTCCCGGATGGCTCAGTTGTTGGTTGGAGCGCGGGCTCTCAACCACAAGGTTGCCAGTTCAATTCCTTGAGTCCCGCAAGGGATGGTGGGCAGCGCCCCCTGCAACTAAGATTGAACATGGCACCTTGAGCTGAGCTGCCGCTAAGCTCCCGGATGGCTCAGTTGGTTGGAGCATGGCCTCTCAACCACAAGGTTGCTGGTTCGACTCCCGTAAGGGATGGTGGGCTGTGCCCCCTGCAACTAGCAACGGCAACTGGACCTGGAGCTGAGCTGCGCCCTCCACAACTAAGACTGAAAGAACAACAACTTGAAGCTGAACAGAACCCTCCACAACTAAGATTGAAAGGACAACAACTTGACTTGGAGAAAAGTCCTGAAAGTGCACACTGTTCCCCAATAAAGTCCTGTTCCCCTTCCCCAATAAAATCTTTAAAAAAAAAAAAAAAGAAAAGAAAAGACCAACCGAACAGAAAAAGCAAATGAACAGACCACAGAAGAGAATATACAAATTGTTCTTAAAAACTAGAAAACATGCTCAGCTAAGACAAATACAAAATAACTGCTCAGCGATACCAATTTCCACCTACTGGATTACCAATGGTATGGAGAATAGCTTTTTTGTTCATTGTTGCTAGGAACATAAATTGGTGCAAGCACTAGGGAGAATAATTTGGGAGTATCTACCAAAATTAACTGCAAAATCCCTCTGACCCACCAGTTTCACTTCTGGGAATTAATAATCCTACAGATGTACTTGCATACAAGCAAAATAACATATACAAGCATTAGTCATAAAAGCAGAAGATTAGAGAAGTCCATCAACAGGTGACTGATTACATAACATGGTAAAAAAGAAAGCTCTATACTGATAATAGAGATAAATTGTTTTGTAAAAAAAATTAAGATGCAAGAATATGTATTCATCCATTTGTATAAAAATTAAGAGAAAATATTTGTCTATTCATATGTATTTGTGTACGCAAAAAAACTAGAAGGATATGCAAACAAGTAATAAAAGCAATTAGGTTGGTGGCAAGAAAGTTGTTGAGAAACTAGGCAGATGGTGGAAAGGAGGGTTAATATTTTTTTTACATTTTGGACAATGTGACTGTACAACATAGTCCAAACATTAAATTAATATATATAGTCAAAAACATTGTATTTTGTTCCTTTTCTCTACTCATGCCATTACTGTATACCATGCCAAAAATACTTTAGAATTGGCTGCCCAAAATGGAAGCATATACTAACAGTAGTTATACCTCTACTTTTTTGAGTTTCTTCATCAGTAAAACTTGATTATCACAGTGTGCTATGGTTTAATAAATTTATGCCTACATATTTAAAAATGGCACTGATCTATAAAGAAACAGACTTCTCTGAGTCTGTTTCAACTAAAAATTGAGATGAAATCTCGGCTGAAAATTGAGATGAAAATGAAATTAAAATACATAAAGGTCCTCAGGAAAGCATACCAAAACTTAGACAGAAGTCAGCATCTTTTTATCAAGCAAAAAGATCCTCAAGGGTGTTAAAATGAACATTCACTAGAAACATCATCTGTTCACCAATACACAAAAGAGAAAAAAAGAATCTAAAACAACAGATTATTCTAACTCTAACAAAAAAATAGAAAAGTGGCTTATGTTTTCAAAAATAATTTCTAATATAAGAAACTGTACCCAAAAACAAATCAAGATTTTCATTAAAAGTATGTGGGTCATTCTGCATTAAGAAAAAACAATGCTTAATTTTGTCCACAAAGTAGTAAAACTGTGTTTCAATAACAAAAGTATTCATAAATTATATCCATTGCTGGTAAAAAATATTTCGGTGATAAACACTATTTAATTTGATATAATATGAACCAACAAGTATTTTAAAATACTTCCCCACTCCAGCTTTCAATAAAATTTTTTTCAAGAATCTCTGCACTTACCCCCATTATCTGTTCTTTTTAAAGCTCCATCCTTATGAGGACACAGTTCACATCTCTATTAAAAAAAAAAAGAAACAAAGAGATTTTTCAGATTACGAAAGCAAAACATCTTCCCTGTAACTTCAAAACTATTAAAACTGTGGGAACACCATTTGTACTAGTTGCCACCAAGAATAACATTTCAGAACATTCCTCACAAAGTCTTGACACAGGATCTTCCTCAGAGCAGCAGATAACTTTTAAAGAGTAAATTCTGCTTAACTTTTATATTCCTGCCATGATTTTTTAGCACTACATTAATAAAAACAGAAAGATTCTCTAAACATAGGACTGGGACACGGATTTTACCATTTGCCTCCCTCCCTTTACTTTCTACCTAGGATCAGCTAGGATTATTCTAGTCAATTAAGTTTGGTTTATCCAAAAAAGAGCCAAATTCAAAAATTCAGAATTTTGATTTAAGTGGGAAAGCATGATCTGACATGTGCTGACCTGCCTTCTGGAAGGAAGTAACTGCTCTAATTATTCTAGTTACTCTTATCAGTCACAAACAATGTTACTCAGAAGTAATTACGGATCCTGGTCCCTACCACTCCCCAATTTAAAACCAGAAATAAACATAGAGCCAGTACTAACATTTATTTTCACTATTGAAAAAAGGACAGATTACAATTATAAAAATAATAAACAGTAAGTTTCAATGGCACTGTCTTACTATGAAGTATATGGTCCTGGAGGTCACACTTGAGTATTTATTATTTGTACCCTACCATGCTCCCCAAAGAGCTTTTGCAGCATAAAATATACTAATATGAATAAATTACAAAGGAAAACAAGAGCAGGAAATTAAGATAACGTAGTAAATAAATACAAAAACATAAGCCATATTTCTTGTCATTCAGTATTTCACTCTCCTGATTTTCCTCTTACCTCTTTGGCAGCACCTTTCTGCCCACCTTATCCAACTTTTAAATGTGGTAGTTCCTCAGGGCGCTTTGGCATAAGATGCCTTCTCATCTCATGTTAAATACTAAGCAATCTCATTCATTTTCCATATATCTATTACCAAATAAATTACTAGGATATGCCAGTGACTCCCAAATTTTACCTCCTATTCAGATCTGTCCTTGGATCCATAACAGGATCCATTCCTATTGTACACTGGCACTTTCAGCTCTATCCAAAACTTATGACAACACTTCACTCTTCCTGCAGTTTTCCCTATCTTCGTAACGATACTCTTCACCACATATTACTGCCCACACCTAGACATCATCTTTTGACAGCTTCACCCTAATACCTAACCTCATATTTAATCAATCACCACATTTTGGCCATTCTTCCTCCTAAATACAGTACTGGTGAAATTTGACTACCTCTCTCCATTTACACTAGTATTAGCCAACAGCAAGCCAACATCAGCTTTGAATAGGACCACTTCAGTGACCTTCAACTAAATAGTCTCCCCATATTCACTCTTACCTGACCCCCACTTCAAAAATGCAAGTCCAAATACATCATTTCCCCACTTACAACCCTTCAATGGTTTCCCTACAGGATCAACCCACAACTTTCTCTCTTTTCAACATTTTCACTCTCTGGGCAATAGTGCCTTTTCTTCTTTCAGTTCTGTAAATACTCCAAAGCTCATTCCTGCCTCACAGCCTTTAAATGTTCTTTTTACTCCATCTGAAATACTGTCCATCACTCCAACCCTCTTTCACAACTGAATAACTTCTATTCATCCCTCAGGTCCTTGCTTAAATCACTTCCTCAGAGGTTTCCCTAAATTCGTACTTTAGGTTAGGTGCCATATTATAATTACGTGTACTTTCCTTCTTGTCATATATTTCAAACACAATTAATTATTTATGCAATTATGTTTATCTCCTCTGCTAGGTTATAAACTCTATTTCGTGGCTGTAGCCCTAGTATCTATCACAGTCTCCAGACATGGTAACTCAAAATATATATGATGGATGGATGGAAGGAGCAAAAAAATACGAGCACACTTGCAAAAAGGCAGGCAATAATTTGGTTCTAAGTTATCCTTCACTCACAGATGGAAACACTATTAGTTGCATGATTTACCTTGTGGGAAAGAAAGAGTTGCTTGTAGACGTATAACTAAATCTAACATAAAGACTACAACCAGTGATAGATTACTATTTGGCATGATTAGGTGCAAGAGTAATTGTTGAGCAATTGGGGAAAAGAAAATTCAGAGACTCTTAAAAGTTACTGATCACTAATATAAATTCAAAATGTTTGAAAAACAATTTCAATATAAGAATTAATATTAAAATTAATTAGTAGTCAAATCTAAGACATTAAAAACTTCTATAAAAGAAAAACATTAGAATAGACAATTCAAAAACTTCTAATATTTTTTAATTAAAATAGATGCAACAAATATATGAGAAAACATTTAGCCTCGCCTATATCCACAGAAATATGAATATAAAAATCACCAAAAAATCAAAGGCATTTTTGCCCACTAAATTAGTAAAGCTTTCCTTAAAAAACAATACCTAATACTCAGAACATTTATTTTCATGTACTGCTGATGGCACCAAATCAAATTCTTTTGGAGAGTAATTTAGCAATATGATTCAAGAAAAATACTGATTCTGTTACTTCACTTCTAGAGAGCCAAGGGAAATAATATGATGGAAATTGCATTTCTTAAGTACTGTGTCATTTTTATATCATTTATATACTATAATTTCAAGACATGACAAGAATGTGTACAAAAATATTTCATACGGGGGGCCGGCCCGGTGGTTCAGGCAGTTAGAACTCCATGCTCCTAACTCCGAAGGCTGCCAGTTCGATTCCCACATGGGCCAGTGGGCTCTCAACCACAAGGCTGTCGGTTCAATTCCTCGAGGTTCAATTCCTCGAGTCCCGCAAGGGATGGTGGGCAGCGACCCCTGCAACTAAGATTGAACACGGCACCTTGAGCTGAGCTGCCGTTGAGCTCCCGTATGGCTCAGATGGTTGGAGCGTGTCTTCTCAACCACAAGGTTGCCGGGTTTCGACTCCCGCAAGGGATGGTGGGCTGTGCCCCCTGCAACTAGCAATGGCAACTGGACCTGGAGCTGAGCTGCGCCCTCCACAACTAAGATTGAAAGGACAACAACTTGACTTGGAAAAAAAGGCCTGGAAGTACATACTGTTCCCCAATAAAGTCCTGTTCCCCTTCCCCAATTTAAAAAAAAAAAAAATTTCATACAGCTGTCTATAAAAATTTTGTCAAAAGTCTAACTGCATAACAATGAGGAATTAATGCTATATTCACAAAGATTTTAACTGAATTTAACAAATGCATAAAAGAAGACTAACAAAATATAACAGGATTGTGATGAGAATGGGAAGATGAGTAAATTAATTTCTTTATTCCGAAAAATACTTCATTTGTTTTATAATTTAAATTTTTATAGAGATACATTACTATATGCTAAGTAAAATACTCATTAAGTATGACTGTGTCTTCCCACTAAAGATAGAAATAGAATCTAGAAGACATGAGAGAAAAAAATTATTATAGAAAAAGGTTACATTATAATTAGAAGACTATACCCTAAGCTTAGGGAGAAAGGATCTGGTATGAGGGACCCCGGACAACAAAGACTCCAGATCCTATAGTAAACCGATTCACGCTGAAAAGTTTCACAGGGCAGGCTGAAGATATACAGGTTACTATTAGAATTACACAGATTCATTCTTATTTTACTAAGTGAGAGGTAGTGTTAAAAGGCACAAGTAAATCCTGTAAAATGGTACATAGATTATGAGGAGACAAAAAATATAAAATCATATTAAAGATCTCACCACATTTTACCAGTAAAAAACACCTTTTAATTGGAATGGCCCAAAGAAGTAAAGTTATACAAGGCGGTTCTTTCTTTTCTATATCATGTAGTATAGTAAGAAAGCATGCAACTATTTTCCATCTTTATACTGTAAACAACCATTTCTAAATATTTTTCTATTTTACATTGGATTCTTTTGCCAAAGGATAAAACTTACTATATACTTCACTAAGTCAAACTCACCCAAAATACTGACCTTTAAGAGGCTGTGGCTATGTAACAACGTATTCAGCTATACTGGTTTACCTAGACTATGATCACCATTATATTATAAAAAGCAACAAGATAATAACTGAAAATAGTATTACGTTAATAAGAAGAAGGACAAATTCAAGTTTTAAATTTGTTCTTCCTCACATAAAAGATATAATTGTGGCATGAAAAAGTACCTGCAGGATGAAACATTTACCATCATTTCTTTATTTAAGGAAAAGATAAACCTAAATTAACCTATATTTTCTTGTTTTAGAAAAACTCATGGCTGCTACACTAGAAATGAGCATCCATAGTGCCCAGGCTGTGATCTCCAAATAGCATTTCCCAAAGGAGCCAGGACTCCTAGGAAAAGTAATGATTCCTAGTCTAGGTCAAATAAGCCCCGAATACCTTTTTCTATCAGATAGCAAGAAAACTATAAAAGACTACATTAGTCATGTCAAAAGGACTTATGGGCCAACCTAACGAGGCTCTGATGAAATCACTTAAGGCCAATGAAGATAATAATTGCATCGAACTGAAACATACCAAATATTTTTAAATCCATAATAAAATGAACTTCTACTTCCAAAATGGCTAAGTATGCTTACAAGAGACAAACCCTTACACAGATAAGCAGCCAGATTCTGGTTTCCACCAGAAGTCAAAACTTGGAAGGGATGCTTTTAGCCTAAAGACGAGCTAGTCAGCCCATAATAAGATGGAAGAACCAGAAGATAAAAGTTCAGAGCAACCAGGAAAGTGACGTCTAAATCCGGAAGAGGAGAACCAGGGGGATGCTCCCAAATTTTATGTACAGAATGTGCCCAAATCTCTCATTGACCTTAAACCATTTATGCACAGGGCAGGCTAGAGTGCAGTTAAGGAAAAAAACAAAATGAAATGTAAGCAACTTCTCAAAATATACAATAGGCAGTTTGAATCCAACCAAATCAACTGCTGATAAAAACAATATCAATTTCTTCAAAGGAATATAATGGAATCTAGACTCCCCACATACAACACTCACAATGTCTAGGAAACGATCCAAGTTACTTGATCTATGAAGAAACAGGAAAATGTTAATCATGCTCAAGATAAAACACAATCAGTGAAGGTCAACCCTAAGATGACCCGGACATTGGAATTAGGCTTTAAAATAAATAGCTATTAGAGGGCAGCCAGTTAGCTCAGTTGGTTAGAAAGCAAGCTCTTAACAACAAGGTTGCCAGTTCGATTCCCACATGGGCCAGTGAGCTGCGCCCTCCACAACTAGATTGAAACAACTTGAGCTGAGCTGCCAACGGGTGGCTGGATGGCTCAGTTGGTTACAGCGCGAGCTCCTAACAGCAAGGATGCCAGTTCGATTCCCACATGGCATGGTGGGCTGCACCCTGTGCAACTAGACTGAAAACGGCGACTGGACTTGGAGCTGAGCTGCGCCCTCCACAACTAGATTGAAGGACAACAACTTGACTTGGAGCTGATGGGTCCTGGAAAAAACACAATTACCCAATTAAAAAAAAAAAGCTATTATAACTAAGTTGTATGAGGTAAATGAAAATGTACCTATAATAAGTGAAATAGGAGATCTCAATAGCAATAAAATAAAATAAAACCTATAAAAAGAACTAAACAAAAATTCTAAAAACTTAAAGGCACAATATGTAAAGTAAAAAAATTCACTGGATAGGTTTAACAATGGGATCAAGCTGACATGACAAAGGAAAGAGTCAATCAGCTCAAAGTAATAGTGAAAAAAATAAAAAGGGGTTCAAGGACCTACTGGACAGTATCAAGAGGTCTAATATGTGAATAAACTGAAGGTCTAGAAAGGGGAGAGGGATATGAATATGAGAAATTGGCAGGAAAGAAAATTTTGAAGACATAATGGATGAAAACTTCCTCAACTTGAAGAAAGACAAATTTATGGATTCAGGAAGCTCAGTGGACCCCATGTAGCCAAACCGCTTGCTAAAAAGCAAAGGGAAAAGTCTTGAAGCAGCCAAGAGTAAATGACACATCAAATACAGGGAACAGTGACTGGATAAACGGCTAATTTTTTATCATAAACTACAGAAGACAAAATAGAACAAAACAACATCTTTACAGTGTTTGAAGAAAAAAAAACTCAATCCAGAATTCCACATCTAACTAATGTATCCTTCAAAAATGAAGGTGAAACAGATATTTTCAGACAAAAGAGAGCAAACAGAATTCATCACCAGCAAACATGAACTACAATAAGGTCTAAAAAAGTCTTCAATATGAAGGAAATGGTACTACATGAAAAATGCAAATCTTCAAGAAGCAAAGAGCACCACAAATGGTAAATATCTGGGTAAATACCAAAGACCTTTAGTTCTTATTCTTAAAAATACCTATTATTGAAAGCAAGAATTATAATATGTTCTTCTAGGATTTATCATACATATAGATGTAATACATATGACAATAGCATAACTGACAGCTGACAGGTGATGTAAAAGAATCTCTTAAGGATACAAGATTTTTACACTTTACAAGAAGTGGTATAGTATTAACTATAAGTGGAACACTATATAAGTAGACTGTAAAAAGGTAAAGAAATATATTGAAATTGCTAGAGGAATGCTAAGTAACCAATGCAAAAAGAAATAGCTTTACAAAAATGGTATCAAAAATTCTTATCTACATGCAAAATATTATATAATTTCGTATTATATAAAAGTAACTTGAAATGGATCATATACTAAACATAAGAGTTAACACTATAAAATTCTAAGAATCAAACAGGAGTCAATCTTCATGACATAGGATTGAACAATGGTTTCTTAGACACACCAAAAGCAGAGGCAACAAAATAACAAATTAGAATTTACCAAACCTAAAAATTTTGCTACTGCAAATGAGTCAAGAAGGCCACCCACAAGAATCATGGACCTAGAGAACATTATGGTAAGTGAAATAAGTCAGAGAAAGACAAATACCATATGATCTCACTTATATGTGGAATCTAAAGAATAGAATAAATGAACGAACTAATCAGAAACAGTCTCAGAGATATAGAGAAAAACTGAGGGTTGCTAGATGGGGGGTGGGGATAAGGGGGAAGGTAAGGGGATTAGAAAACACAGTGGGTAACCACAAAATTGCCACGGGGTTACGAAAGTCAATTTGGGGAATGTAATAAATAATGTAAAGATTTTGTAGGGTATCCGATGGACACTTGTCTTATTAGACTGACCACTTCAGGGATGGTGTAGATGCCTGATCACTGCGCTGCACAGGTGAAGCTGAAGTTGAGTAATAATGAATGTCAACTAGAATTATATATATGTATGTATAGATACATATATACACACACACACACACACATACATATATATATAGTCAGAAGAAGCAGAGTACAGCATAAGGGATAGAGTCAGTGGAAATGTAATGGCTGTGTGAGATGTCAGAGGGGTAGTAGATTGGGGAGGGGGGTTATCACTCTGTGAGGGGTGTAAATGATGTCTAACTATTACAGTGTTTTGTACACATGAAACAAACAAACAAATAAATAAATAAAAGACCATCCACAGAATGGAAGAAATATTTACAAGTCACATATCTGATAAGGGACTTATATCCAGAGTATATAAAGAGCCCTACAACACAATAATAAAGATACATAACCAATTAAAAATTGTGCCAAGGATCTAAACAGACATTTCTCCAGAGAAAACATCAATGACCAAAACAAGCACATGAAAAGATGTTTAACACCACTAGTCATTTAGGAAATACAAATCAACACCATGAGGAGATACCACTAGGATGGCTAAAATAGAAAAGAGAATAGATATACATATCCTGTTGGCAAGGATATGAAGAAATTATATATATTGCTGATGAAATGTAAAATGATATAGTTGTTTTGGCAGTTCTTCAAATGGTTAAACATAGTTATTACATGGTTCAAAAATTCCATACCCCAAAAAAATAAAAACATACATCTACATAAAAATCTGAACAGAAATGTTCTTTTTTTTGTACACAAATGTTCTTAACAGCATTATTCATAATAGTCAAAATGTAAATACGACCTTAATGTTCATCAACTAATGAATGAGTAAATAAAATGTGGTATATCTAGACAATGGAATGTTATCCAACAATAAAAAGAAATAAAGCTCTGATACATGCTACAACATAAGTGAACCTTAAAAAGATTATGCTAAGAGAAAAAAGCCACTCACAAAATACCACATATTGTATGATTCCATTTATATGAAATGTCTAGAATAGAGACGGAAAGTAGATTCGTGGTTTCCAGGGATTGGAGAGGTTGGGTAATGGGTAGTAGCTGCTAATGGGCAGAGCTTTTTTTGAGGCGATGAAAATGTTCTAAAATTGATTATGGTTATGGTTGTACAATTCTGTGAATATACCAAAAAAAAACACTGAATTGTACACTTTATATGGCTGAACTATGTGATATGTGAACTTTACCATTACAACTGTTTTTTTAATATTAATTTTCAAATATATTAAAAAGAAAAAGACGCAGAAAATACTTACTAAAATGGTAGACCTAAATCCAATCATACAATTACATTAAATCTTGAGAACAAACTTAAGAGACTCATAATGATAAGCATCAAATAATGAAGACATAATAGTCATAAAAGTGTACCTAGTAACAATGCTTCAAACTGAGGCAAAGCTATCAAAAGTAAAGGGATAAATACACAAATCCACATAGTAAGATATTTTAACATCTCTGTCTCAGTAATCTGTCTCTAGTTTTGTCCAAAACAAGACCCCCCAAAAAAAATCAATAAACACATGGCTAACCTAAGCAATACTATAATATAAATAACTACACACATTCTTTTCAGGTGAACATGGTACATTCCCCATGAAAGACCATATACAACACATACACAAAACGAGACACAATGAATTTAATATGGCTGAAATCATAGAGAATATGTTCCGACCACATTAGAAAACAACAAGTGTTAAATTAATGATCTAAGATCCCACCTAAAGAACCTATAAAAGTACAAAATAAACCCAGAGTAAGTAGAAGAAAGGAAATAGTAAAGATAAGAAGCAGAAAAAAATGAAATAGAAAAGAAACAACAGAGAAAATTTAAAGTCAAAGTTAAATCCTTTGGAAACATCAACAAAGTTGATAAAACTCTAGCTAAAACTGATTTTTAAAACATACACAAATTACCAATGTCGAGAATAAGGAAGGAATTATCACTACAGAACCCACAGGTATTAAAGGGATAAGATTATTAATAAGTTTATGCTAACCAAATTAACAACATGGATGAAATGGAAAACTTCCTTGAAAAATACAACTTACCAAAACTGACAAGATGAAACAGAAAGTTAGAAGAACCCTTTCAGTTGAATTCATTATCAAAATCCTTCCCCAAAATAGAACTCTAGGCTCAGATTTTTCACTGGTAAGTAAATTCCTTCAAATCACCCAGGAAGAAACAGCATCTCACACAAACACTTTCAGAAAATAGAGAACCTTTCCAAAATAATTTTCAAGTTCAGCATGAATAATACTAACGAATGTACCAATAATACTGAAAAGAAGCTAAAAAAAACCCAAAAAACTACAGACTAACATCCCTCATGTACGTAAGATGCAAAATATTTAATAAACTATCCAGCAATATATAAAAAGGATAATACACCATGACCAAGTGAAGTTTATCCCAGAAATACTAGGTTGATGTAACATTTGAAAATAAAACAATGAAATTCACCATATTAATTTTTTTAAGTATACCATATAATCATCTCAACAGATACAGAAAAAATATGACAAAAAATATCCATTCATGCTATAAATTGCCAGAAAACTAGGAGATCTTACTCAACCTGTATATTAATCATATCTTTTCATTCTGATTTTTGGTACTTTGGGGCCTTGCAGACTCTAGAGGGACTGCCCCTCCCAACACTGGCTAATTCCTGGAGATAGCAAACAACTACCCAGCTAGCTTTCATATGCAAACCAACCAACCCAGAGCCCACACCCCAAACCATTTTTATCTGTTTTATACTCCAGCCATTATATTCTCCTGCCCTAATCACCCCAGGGCTACTAGGTACCAGACAACTAGGGAAAGTCGTTGTGCCCCAAAGTCCCTGAAGTAATTCAAACTAGATAATCCTAAACCTGATAACCATTCCTTACCCACGGAAACCAAAATAATGGCTCTTGCCTTTACTTTTTTCCCTTTTGGCTCCCTTCGCCTCCCAACTTACCCTGGTGCTTACCCATGTGGCTCCCTATGTCTTGGTGGACCTCTTCCTCTGGGGCTCTGTGAGTGTAACAAACTATCTTTTCAATGGCAGTCCTCTCCTGATCTAGTAACCTGGACTGCCCTACTCAAATAATAATAAAACCAATATTTTAAAACAAGCTGGTAACAGTCATCAATTAAAAAAAAATCCTACTGCTGACATCATAATTAATGATATAAAACTGAATGGCTTCCCCAGTGAATGGGAACAAGATTTAAGTATATGCAATAAAAGAAAATAAAAAGAACACTAATTGGAAACAGGTAAAGTTTTACGACATGATCATCTACTAGAAAAGTCTAATTACCTACCAAAAATCGCATAGAATTAATGTGAGTTAAGTAAGGTTTCAAAACACACATCAATATACATAAGGCAATTCTAGTTCCATATACTAAGAACAAATAATTAAAAATTAAATTATTTATAATACCACTTACAATCGCATAAAATATTGAAAAATAAAAATAACTTTAAAAACTAAAGACACGCAAGACCACAAAATACTGCTCAGAAAAAAACAAAGATGACCTAAATAAATGGAGAGATATACCATGCTAATGAATAGGAAGACTCAACATTGTTAACATGTCAATTCTCCTCAAATTGATCTATAGATTGAAAGCAATTGCAATTACAATCCCATCAGCCTTTTTGGAGAAATGGAAAAACTAACATTAAAATTTATATGGAAATACTAAAGACTTAGATTTATGCAAAACAATCTTGAAAAAGATGAAAAATGTTGAAGGACTTGCAAATCTGACTTCAAGACTTATTATACAGTTACAAATAATCAAAATAGTAAATGATACAAGGATAGACAAATACATCAGTGAAACAGAAAAAAGATTCCTTAAATAGAGCTCACTTATGCAACCATGTTATGATTCATGAAGCAATTCAGTGAAGAAAGGAGACTTTTCAACAAATAGTGCAGAAACAACTGGGTACCCATATGCAAAAAATAAAACCTACAAAACTTATTTTGAGATACATCATAGGCCTAAATATAAATTAGCAAAAACAAAAAGTTTTAGAAGAAACAAAGGAAATTACCTTCATGACTTCAGGGTTAGGCAAAAGTGTCTTAGCTCACAGTAAGCAATAACTATAAAAGAAAAAACTGATAAATTAGACTTCATCAGACTTAAATATTTCTGCTCATCAAAAGGCACAATTAAGAAAATAAATAGGAAACCACAGACTTGGAGAAAGTACTTACAAAATATTTATCTCACAAAGGACAGGTATATCCAGGACATATAAGGACCTTCTCAAATGCAAAAATAAATAAATAAATAAAAATAAAATAGATGAACAAACAGAATTAAGAAAAAACACAAGAAGAAAAAGAAGGAAACGGGGTAAAGGTTTGAACAAACTCTTCGTAAGAGAAAATACATGGTCAATAAGCAAATTAAAATGTGCTCAATGTCACTAGTTATTATGAAAATGCAAAATAAAACCACAATGATACCACTTTCAGTCAAGACGGAGTAAAAGGGACCAGATTTAGCCTTCTTCATGAAATAATAAAAACCTAACGAAACGTATGAAACAACAGCACTAAAGATTTTGGACAACAAGTAATGAAAGACAGTGATCCCTGGAAGACAAGAAACAAATGACATGAGCCATACATTTGCCCAGCTTACTGCCTTGAGAGTTTCCAGGTGGTGGAACAGGGAGAAGGAACCCAGGCAAAGCCTGTCTCCCCAAGTTGAGGAAATGGAGCTGCGAATCCAAGGAACCCAAGGTGGCTAGAGCTCACAAGGGAGACCAGCACTGAGTAGAGAGCTGGGGAGAGAGAGAAACATGAAGAGATCTACAGAGGCTTATCCTAGAATATGTTGAATAACTAATCAGCATGTGCACGTAGGAGAACTATTCAAGGCCAAGGACAGAATCACCAAAAGATTTAGAAGTAACAGCACCCAGAACTCACACGAGGATCTAAATAATACCTGTTCCCAAAAGCCAGAATAGAACACCTAATAATTCATATCATATCGGAGTGCTAAGAAGGGTAATGCCTCAGAAGGAGGGAAAAATTAACCCTAAACATAGCTTTGGTCCACCCAAATAAAACATAAAAGCAAAACCCAAAAGGAACAAACTGTTTTCTAGTAACTTAACCATGTCACAAAACAAAGTCCAAAAATATTTTTAGGCATACGAAAAGGAGAGAACCTAACAAGATAAAATTCACAGTGACTGAAAGTCAATAAAAACTTACAAGACATATACAGATGCAAGAAATACACCCCAAAATAAAACAAAAACTAGTCAAAACAGTCTTAAAATGACATAGATAACAGAATTATTACCCATCATTAAGAAAATTATTATGAATACATTCCATGTGTTCAAGAAGCTAAAGGAAACATTAAACACGTTAATTAGAAACATGTTAAACATGTTAATTAAACATGTTAATTATCAAAGAATAAAAAAATTTGAACATTTAAAGATGAAAATTACAAAGTCTACGATGAAAAACATACTATATGAGATTTACAGCACATGAAACCAAGTAATAGTTACTAACCAAAACGAAACAGAGAAAAAAATACTTTAAAAAATGAACAAAGCATAACTTAGCTTTGTTGTAATTGGAGCCACAGAGGAAACAAACACATAAAAAAAAATCTGAAGAAATAATGTCAATAATTTGCCACATTTGATGATAATTATAAACACATAAAACAAAGTACTCATTAAATACCAAGCAACAGAAACATGAATAAATGCAAACCAAAACATCATGATCAAACTGCCTAAAACTAGAGATAAAGAAAAAAAAAATCTCTAAAAAGCAGCCAGAGAAAAAGGTCATGTTACATACTACAAAGTCAAAAGAAAACTGAAATGGTTGTATTAATATCGTATAAAGTAAACTTGAAAAATCAACAGTATTATCAAAAAAGGATCATTTTATAAAGATAAAGGGTTTAACTCAAGATATAAAAATTCTAAACATTTATTCACCTAACACATAAAGTAAAAATAACAACTACAAGAAGAAATTTAAAAACCCACAATTACATATAGATATTTCAACAAACCTCTTTCAATAATTGATAGAACCAGTAGACAAAAAAATCAGTAAAGATTCAGAAGCCCTGAACCATACTATCAACCAGAATAACAACAAAGTTGTTAAGTAACATTTATAGGACACTCTACACAAACTAGCACAATATACATTCTGTTAAAGAACATATGGAATATTCACCAAGGCAGATCATATTCAGTCCATGAAACAAGTCTTAAATTTTTTTTTTAACTTTTAAGTCATACAAAGAATTTTCTCTGACCCCAACGCAATTAATTTAGAAATCAATGTAAAATCCCCCAATATTTAGAATCTAAATCTACTTCTAAAGTAACCAATGGGTCAAAGTAGAAATCAAAAGAGAAAAGAGAAAGTATTTTTATATGAATGAAAATGAAAATAAAACTAACCAAGATTTGCAGAAGGAAGTTAAAACAATAATTGAGAAATTTATAGCACTACATGACTATATTAGAAAAGAAACAACTCAATGACTTCACCTTGCACCTTAAGAAACTAGAAGAGAAAAATAAAGATCAGATCAAAAATCAATGAAACAGAAAATAGAAAAACAGAGTAAAAACTCAATGAAATCAAAGGCTAGACTTCATTTCTGAGAGGATGGAGCAGATGTAACTTTTCTCTATTCCTAAACAAAACCTATGACCATTATAAGTAAAAAACATTCTAAGAGGTGGTAAGAAGGCAAATTAGCTAGGGACCACAGAACTCAAGGAACAACACAGCAGTGAGAGTCCTGAGTTTTCTTTTTGCCTAATTATACCCTACTCTTGGAATGCAAGTAGTCAGCAACCCGAAAGTATCAACAAGCACAGACCAAAAAGAGGCCAACAAAAGGCTTCTTTGTCTAGACAAAGGACTGCGAAGGGGGCACGTCAACTAGAAAGAAAACTTTGTAGACAGTAGCTCCTCTACTCCAGCAAAATATCACAGAAAAGAACTGACCCTACCTACTCCTGCAATGGTCAAGTAGGGAACCTAGACATCCACCCTCGTGAAACTATGAGTCATCCCAAGACTCCCACTGTGGTCGTGTAGGAGTAGGTAGGGAATCAGAACTTTCATCCTCACTGGCTGGTAATGAGAACCTCCCCCCATGGTGTCAATAGAGACAACCTGGTGTCAACAGAGGCAAGCATGGACTTCCACCTCCGTCTGACTGTAAAGAGAGAACCCAACCTGTCCCGGCTGGGGTGATCTCAGAGAAGGTCTAGCAGAGTCAGGACTTTCACCAACACACAGCGGTAAATGAGATCAGGTAGGGAGCCATAACTCCCAACTCTGCTCAGCAATAACAAGAGGCAACAGAGGCAGTGGGAAACTTAAACTTCAACGCCTACCTGGCATAAGGAGATATCACCCACATGCTTCCCTTGTTAGACAAGTGTCAAAGAAAGCCAACTGAAACAGGTTTATATTAGATGCCAAGTCCCAAAAATGTTCAGGTTCAATCAAAAATCATTTGTCATACTTAGAACCAGAAAGATCTCCAACTGAACAAAAAAAGACAATCAGACGACAACACTGAGATATTTGTAATTTTAACATCTGACAGAGATGTTAGACTTATGTGATAAGATTTTAAAGCAGCCACAATAAAAGTGATTCAACGAGCAATTATGAACACAGAAATGAAAAACAGAAAGCCTTAGCAAAAAATTAAAGACAAAGAAGAACCAAATGGAAATTTTAGAACTGAAAAATACAAGCAAAACAAATAACTCAATGAATGACCTCAACAGAAGAATAAAGGAAAGAGAGGTAAAGAATCAGTGAACTAGAAAACATAGCAATGTTTTACCTAAACAAGAGATAAAACAGACTGAAAAAAAAATGAACAGAGCCTTACAGGACTAAAACAGAAAAGCAGCCATGAAAGTTGAAAGTAGAAATAAAGCAGGACTGAAAAAGTACTCAAATAAATAATAGCTGAAAAATTCCCAAATTTGGCAAGACATAAAACTACAGATTCAAGAATCTGAACAAATTTCAAACAAAGTAATTCCAGCGACATCCACTTGTAAACACACCCTAATTAAACTTCTGAAATCCAAAGACAAGGACAGTATCTTGAATGCACCCAAAGAAAAACAATACTTTATAAAAGAAAAATAATTTGAATGAGAGCAGATTTCTCACCAGAAACCACAGAGGCCTGAAGGAAGTGGCACAATAATGAAAGAGGAAGCCTTAAGGAAAATGAAAAAAATATACTGAACTGAATGAAAATGAAAATACAACATACTAAAATTTGTAGGACACAGCTGAAACAGTGATAAGAGGGAAATTTATAAAAATGTACAGAAAAGTTTCAAATCAATAATCTAAACTTCCACCCCAAGAATCAAAAAAAGAATAAAATAAAGGCAAAGCAAGCAGAAGGAAGGAAAAAATAAATACAAGAGCCGAAATCAATGAAATTTAAAATAAGAAAAATCAACAAAACAAAGAGCTGGTTCTTTGAAAAGATCAATAAAATTGATAAGCCTCTAGCAACACTGACAAAGGAAAAAAGGAAAAGAAAAATGAGCAGTGTCAGGAATGAAACAGGGTATCACTGCCGATCCTGCGGACATCAAAATAGTAAGGTAATGCTGCCAACACCTTCACACACAAATATCTGACAGTGTAAACAAAATGGATCCCTTCCTCAAAAATCAAAAATACTCTAACTCATCAATTATGAAACTGATCATTTGAATAGCTCTAAAACTATTTTAAAATTTTAATTTGCACTTTTAAAATTACCAAAAAAAGAAATATGAAGGCCCAGGCCGTTTCACTGGAGAACTGTACCAATCGTTTAAAAAAGAGTTAACACCAGTTTTATGCAATCTATCCAGAAAAATAGAAAAGAAGGGAGCATTTCCCAACTCATTTTATGAAGCTAGTATTACTCCAATACCAAAAGCAGACAAACCGAGAAGAAAAAACCTACCAACCAACATCTCTCATGAACAGATACAAAAATCATTAACAGGGGCCGGCCCGGTGCCTCAGGCGGTTGGAGCACGGTACTCCTGGTGCCAAAGGCTGCCGGTTTGATTCCCATATGGGCCAGTGGGCTCTCAACCACAAGATTGCAGGTTCGAGTCCCACAGAGGATGGTGGGCTGCGCCCCCTGCAGCTGGCAGCGGACCTGGAACTGGGCTGCGCCCTCCACAACTAAGATTGAGGGAGCAACAACTTGACTTGGGAAGGGTCCTGGAAGTGTGCACTGTTCCCCAATAAAGTCCCATTCCCTTTCCCCAATAAAAATCTTTAAAAAAAAAAAAAAAAAAAGTTTAAAAAAAATCATTAACAAAATATAAATAGAATCCCTTAACATATAAAAAGAATTGTTTGCCATGATCAGGTGGTGCTTACTCCAAAGGCAGGGCAAATATTCAAAATCAATTAATGTAATCTACCAGTTTGACAGGGTAAAAAAAAAAAAAAAAATGACATAAATTGATGTACAAAAAGTACTTGACAAAATTCAGCACCCAATCCTGATAATCAGAAAAAAGCTATAAAAAAAAAAAATAAGAATAGAATATAGGTAAACTCAAATATATGGTGATGGAAGGAGAACTGACTCTGGGTGGTGAACACAAGGTGAGATACAGATGATGTAATACAGAATTGTACACTTGAAATCTATGTAACTTTAACAATTGTCACCCCAATAAACGTTAATTAAAATTTTTTAAAAAAAAGAATACAGGTAAACTTCCTCAAGTTCATACAGAACATTGACAAAAAAACTACAGCTAACATCCTACTTAAATGTTTTTCATCACTGAGTGAATATTTTCCCCCTAAGGTCAAAAAACAAGACAAGTATGTTCACTCTCACCAATCTTAATCAAGATGGTGCTAAACTTTCTAGCCAGAACAATTAGGCAAGCATAAAAGGCAGACAAAATGAGAAGAAATAAAAACAACCCTATTGGCAGATGACACAATTACTTGCGTTAAAAATCCCAAGGAACCTATTACAAAAACCCTAGAACTAATAAGTGAATTCAGCAAGGTTGCAAGATGCAACATAAATATAAAACTCAACTGTTATTTCCATTACAGGTAACCCCCGTATAGCACAGTTGTTGGGTACCTTTAAAATGCAGTGTTATGTGAATCCGTGTTATACGAAACAAAGAACTAGTACAAAAAAGGGGGTTAGGTTCCAAAAATTAAAAAGCATACTATTTTATTTTCATAATTAAGAGAAATATCTCTATTAAAGCAATTTTCACCAAAAATATAACATATTAATATGTATTAAATGATGTTTTCTTCGTCATCACTACTAAGCACCATTAACTGAGGGCATTTTCTTTTTGACACGGTATCTTCATCCTCTGAACTTTGTTCAGCATTATCTTGACTTCTAGTCTGTACTTTTGCAAAAAATCTGTTATTTTAGATTGCTTGCTTTTAGCTGAGAGACGGTTATATGGTGCTAAGCACTTGTGAAGTTCTGTCTTAAACTTTGTGCTTCTTTCAGTGGAAAGATCTTCATTCAGGAAATTCTGCAGTCAAATCTGATACGACATCCACACTCGAATGAAAAATTTCAAATGAGGTATCTTTTGCTCTTAAAAGCTTTTATTACGCTCCGTGTTGTTCGGGGATTTCTCTAATTCTCAAACCGTGTTAGAGTGAAATTGTGTTCTAGGATGCCGTGTTGTACGAGGGTTTTCCCCAACTCGTGTTATAGAAGTGCCATGTTATACAGGGGTTACCTGAACTACTAATAAATACATGGGCACCAAAATTAAACATACAATACTCACTGTATGTCAACTGTAATTGAAAAATAAAAAAATTATGAGAAAAAGAAAAATACACATAAAGTCCTATTTACAATTGCTTCCCCAAAAATTAAACACTTAGGTCTAAGTCCACAAAACATGTACAGAACTTATATGCTGGAAAATACACAAATATGACAAAAGAAATTTAAAAAGATCTAAATAAATGGAAGCACATAGCATGTTCATGGATTAGAAGGCTCAACGTAGTAAAGAAGTCAATTCTCCACAAACTGATAGGTAATCTGAATGAATACCTATCAAAATTCTAGTAAGAGGGCCGGCCTGGTGGCTCAGGCGGTTAGAGCTCCGTGCTCCTAACTCCGAAGGCTGCCAGTTCGATTCCCACATGGGCCAGTGGGCTCTCAACCACAAGGTTGCCAGTTCAATCCCTCAAGTCCCACAAGGGATGGTGGGCTCTGCCCCCTGCAACTAAGATTGAACACGGCACCTTGAGCTGAGCTGCTGCTGAGCTCCTGGATGGCTCAGTTGGTTGGAGCATGTCCTCTCAACCACAAGGTTGCCGGTTCAACTCCCGCAAGGGATGGTGGGCTGTACCCCCTAGCAACGGCAACTGGACCTGGAGCTGAGCTGCGCCCTCCACAACTAAGACTGAAAGAACAACAACTTGAAGCTGAACAGAACCCTCCACAACTAAGATTGAAAGGACAACAACTTGACTTGGAGAAAAGTCCTGGAAGTGCACACTGTTCCCCAATAAAGTCCTGTTCCCCTTCCCCAATAAAAAAATCTTAAAAAAGAAAAAAAAAAAAAGATTATTCACTATATACCCTTTAAAAAAAAAAAAAAAAAAAAAAAAAAATTCTAGTAAGAGTTCTGGATAGATACAGTCAGGTTATTCTAAAATATAGGTATTTTTTAACACCAATAACACAAAGGAACTAGATGTTTTTTAAAACCAGTAACAAGAGGAACTAGATAACCAAAATGATTTTGAAAAAGAATAAAGTAGAATGAATCATCTACTTAATTTCAAGAATTATTACTGTGTTTCCCCGAAAACAAGACCTAGCCGGACCATCAGCTCTAATGCATCTTTTGGAGCAAAAATTAACATAAGACCTGGTATTATATTATAGCATAGCATATCATATTATTTAAGACCCAGTATTATATTATATATTATATTATATTATACCTGGTCTTATATTAAAATAAGACCAGGTCTTATATTAAAATAAGACCAGGTCTTATATTAATTTTTGCTCCAAAAGACGCATTAGAGCTGATGGTCTGGCTAGGTGTTATTTTGGGGGAAACACGGTATATAGCTATAGTAACTAAAACAGTGTCATACTGCCAGAGAGATAGACACATAGATAAATGGCACAGAACAGAAAACCCAGATATATACTCAAACAAAGACGCCCAGCTGTACAAAAGTGCAAGAGTAATTTTTCAACAAATGGCATTGGAGCATCTAGACAGCCATAGGCAACAAAAAATTAAAAATAAAAACAGAAAACCTTCAACCTGAGTCTCACACCTTCTATAAAAATTATCTCAAAATGAATCACAAATTTAAATGTAAAGCATAAAACTTTTAAAGGAAAACAGAAAATTTGGGGGAATTTAGGGTTAGATAGCGTTATTAGATTTTAAAACAAAGGCATGATCCATAAAAGGATAACAATCAGTAAATTGGACTTCAACAAAATTAGAAACTACATAAAAAAGCCCATTATGAGGATAAAAACACAAGCTCCAACGTGGGAGAAAATAATAGTAAATCACATATTGGACAAAGCACTCGTATCTAGTCTATAAGAACTGTTGAGCTCTACATTTAAAAAAACAAACAAAAAAAACCAAGCAAATGATGGAAAAATCACGTTTAGGAAAAAAGTGACATAAATAAAGGAACCACTGAAGCACCAGAAGGCCAAGGGAGGAGAAAGGGGCAGGGGCAGTGAGGGCAGCAAGGACTGAGGCTTCCTTCTCCACCCCGGTCCTGATGGAGAGAAGAGGGCATGTTCCACTGGCTCTTGACTATGATGCTTTGAATGTTACCAACAAAACTGGAATCAACTAAAATAAACTGAATCCAGCTAGCTAAATCTCACATTATGTTAGATAGAGACAGATGGAGAGATGGATGGTCGGATGGATGGATGGATGGATGGATGGATGGATGGATGGGCAAGCAAAGAAATTAGAAAATAGACAAAAGTCATGAATAGACAGTTGACCAAAAGAGGATATATAGAGAGTAAATAAGCACATAATTGGCCATTAGGTAAATGTAAATTAAAACCACACGAGGTATCAGTGCACAGCTATCAAAATTACTAACTAAAAAGAATAGTTACAATGCCACATGTTGGCAAGAATGCTTAAAAACTGGATTGCTCACAGACTTCTGGTGGAAATGTAAAATGGTACAGTCACTCTGGAAAACACTTCGGCAATTTCTTTAAAAAAAACTAAACATGCAGCCACCCATACAACTCAGCAATTGTACAACTAGACATTTGTTTCAGAGAAATCAGGACCTATGTTCACACAAAAACCTGTACATAAACACTTAAAACAGCTTTATAACCCCCAAGTGGAAGTATCTGAGATAACTTTCAGCAGATGAATGGTTCAACTGTGGTATACCCACAACACAGAATACTAAGCAGTAAAAAGGAACAAACCACTGATACATTCAACAACCTGGATGAATTTCCAAGAGAATTATGTTGAGTGAAAAAAATCAATCCCAAAAAGTTATATGTTCTATGACTCTATTTATCTAACGACCTTGAAATAACTAACACAATTACAGAACTGAAGACATTAGTGGTTACAAGCAACTGAGCATCCTGAATACCATGAAGGATCTTTGTGATGATGGAATTATTCTGCATCAATTTCAATATCCTGATGGTGATATCGTCCGATAGTTTTTCAAGATGTCAGCATTGGGGAAATTAGGTAAATGGTATGCAAGATCTCTTTGTGTTATTTCTTACACCTACATGTGACTCTACATTTGACTCAAAAGATTTAATTAAAAAATAATTGTAAATGAATAATCCAAAAAGAAAATTAAGAAAATAACTGCATTTACAACAGGATCAAATAAGAAAAACGTAGGAATAAGCTTATCCAAGGACGCAAAGAACTTGTACACTGAAAACTACAAAATGCTGCTGAAAAGAATTATAAACAACACAAATAAACGTAAAGACATCTGTGTTCACGGATTGGAAAACATGCTGTTAAGATGTCACTACTATACAAAGTGATCTACAGATTCAATGCAATCCCTACCAAAAATCCCAAATTTTATACAGAAATAGAAAAATGCATTCCTAAAATCCTTGCAGGACATTTGGTCCTGTCCAAAACGTCCATGGAGATAATTTGGTCTTCACCAAAAAAGTCCTTCATATTTAGGCCTAAACCAAGACATCCATGGAGACATTTGGCCCATGCCTACCCATCTACCTAACCATATGTGCCATTACCAGCTAGGTTACTGAGAAACGAAGGGTTATTATTGGCAATACAACCACAACACAATTATTGGACCAATAAAACATGACAATAAAGTGTTTTTTAGGAATTAATCTGTAAACCAAAAGTATAAATAAACGTTATCAGCTATTAGAACCCAGGGATGTTTTCTAAGTGTGAATGTTTTTGACAGGACCAAAACATCAGGGACATTTGCCATGGACCAAATATGCTCATGGATACTTTGGACAGGACCAAACATCTCCATGGACATTTTGGACAGGACCAAACGTACACTAATCTCCTAAAATTCATGTGGTATCTCCAGGGACCCTGAATAACCAAAACAATCTTGAAAATGAAGAACAAAGTTGGAGGACTCACACTTCCTGATTCAAAACCTACTAAATAGCTACAGTAATCAAAACTGTGTGGTAACTGGCATAAAGACAATCATGAGTGATGCAAAAGAATGAAGAGCGCACAAATAAATCCTTGCATATATGGTCAAAGGATTTTTGACAAGGAAAGTCAAACCATTCAATAGAGGGCTGGCCTGGTGGCTCAGGTGGTTAGAGCTCATGCTCCTAACTCCAAAGGCTGCCGGTTCGATTCCCACATGGGCCTGTGGGCTTTCAACCACAAGGTTGCCAGTTCAACTCCTCGAGTCCCACAAGGGATGGTGGGCAGCGCCCCTGCAACTAAGACTGAACACGGCACCTTGAGCTGAGCTGCCTCCCGGATGGCTCAGTTGGTTGGAACGCGGGGCTCTCAACCACAAGGTTGCAGTTTCAACTCCCGCAAGGGATGGTGGGCTGCGCCCCAGCAACTGGCAATGGCAACTGGACCTGGACCTGAGCTGTGCCCTCCACAGCTAAGACTGAAAGGACAACAACTTGACTTGGAAAAAAGTCCTGAAAGTACACTGTTCCCCCAATAAAGTCCTGTACCCCTCCCCCCAATAAAAAAATCTTAAAAGATAGAAAAAGTATGATGGGAAAAAAAGCTACAAAAAAAAAAAAAAACATTCAATACAGAAAGGACTCTTTTTTCAACAAGTGGTTCTGGGAAAGTTGGATATCCACAAGCAAAATAATGAAGATGGACCTTTACCTTACTTACACCATATACAAAAATTAACTCAAAATGGAGCTAAACATAAGGACCTAAACATAACTCAAGGACCTAAACCTAAGGGCTAAAACTTAAAAAACACTTTAAAAAACAGGGGAAGTCTTTGTGACCCTGGAGTTGGCAATGATTTTTTTAATATGACACCAAAGCACAGGCAACAAAAACCAAAAGTAGATAAACCGAACTTCATAAAAATTAAAACTTTCTGCATCTGAGAGTGAAAAAACAACCCACAAAATACAAGAAAATATTTGCAAATCATATATTTACTCAGAGTTCAAACCCAGAACTAGGTAAAGAACTCTTAACAGTTCAACAACAAAAAGACAACCCAATTACAAAATAGGTAAATGACTGAAAAGGCATTTCTCCAAAGATGATTTACAAATGGCCGAAAAGATACTCAGCATCACTAATCACTATGGAAATACAAATCAAAACCACAAGGAAATACCACTTCACGCCACTGGCATGGCTATAATAAAAAAAAAGAAGAGCTGGAGAACATGTGGAGAAATTGAAATCCTCATGCACTGCTGGTAGGAATGGAAAATAGTGTCGCCTCTGTGAAAAACATTTTGGCCATTCTTCAAAGTTGAACACAGAATAACCATATGATCCAGCAATTCCACTCTAAATATATACCCAAAAAAACTGAAGAGGGACTCAAAAAGATATTTGTACACTAATGTTCATAGCAGCATTATTCACAATAGTCAAAAGGGAGAAACAACCCAAGTGTCCATCAACAGATGAATGGATAAACAAAATGTGGTATATCAGCCATAAAAAGGCAGTAAATTTTAACACACCTACAATATGAATGAACATTCAAAACATTAAACTAAATGAAATAAGCCTGATACAAAAGACATATTATATGATCCCACTTATATCAGGTATCTACAGTAGACTAATTCATAAAGACAGAACGTAGAAAGTATGGGGGGAGAATGAAGAGGGTAAAGATGTAAGGAGACTAGACTTTGGGTGGTGAGCACACAATGCAATATACAGATGATACACATGAATTGTACACATGAAACTTATGTAACTAGCCAATGTTAACCCAGTAAATTCTATTTTAAAAAAAGAATCAGTCAGCTGGGGAGAGGGTAGAATGGGGAGTTATTATTTAACAGGTATAGAGTTTGGGGTGATGAAAAAGTTCTGCATAATATATCCAATAAGGGGTTAATATCTAAACTATATAAAGAATTCATACAACTCAACATCAAAAAAACTACCTAATTGGGGGGGCCAGATGGCTCAGCTGGTTAGAGCAGAAGCTCTTAACAGGGTTCCCGGTTCGATTCCCACACGGGCCAGTGAGCCGCGCCCTCCACAACTTAATTGCAGACGAGCTGCCACTGAGTTGCCGGAGGGTTGGCAAGATGGCTAGAGCGCGAGCTCTTAACAACAAGGTTGCCGGTTCAATTCCTGCATGGGATGGTGGGCTGTGCCCCCCGCAACTAGACTAAAAACGTCCACCGGATTTGGAGCTGATAGGTCCTGGAAAAACATACTGTTCCCCAATATTCCCCAATAAAAAATTAAATAAAAAAAACTATCTGATTAAAAAATGGGTAGAGGAACTGAACAGACATTTCTCCAAAGAGGAAATACAGATGGCCAATAGATACATAAAAAGATGCTCATCGTCACTAATCATCAGACAAATGCACATCAAAACCACAAAAAAGACAACAAAGATTAAGTGTTGGCAAGAATGTGGAGAAAAAGGAACCCTTGCGCATTGTTAGTGGGTTTGCAAACTGCTTGCTGCAGACACTATGAAAAATAATTTGAAGATTCCTCAAAAAATTAAAAATAGAATTACCGTATTACCCAGAAATTCCACTTCCGAGTACTTATCCGAAGAAATTGAAACCACTTAATTCGAAAAGACACATGCATCCCTATATTCACTGCAACATTATTTACAATAGTCAAGATATAGAGCCATCCTAGATGTCCATCAACAAACGAATGGATAAATAAGATATGGCACATAGGTATATACAATGGAATCTTACTCAGCCATAAAAATAAATGAAATATTGTCACTTGCAACAACATGGATGGACCTAGAGGGTACTACGCTAAGTGAAGTAAGCCAGACACAGAAAGACAAATACCATATGATTTCACTTATATGTAGAATCTAAAAACAAAGTAAACAAGCAAAACAAAAACAAACTCATAGATATGGAGAACAAACTGATGGTTGCCAGACGGGGGTAAATGGTGGGGAGATGGACAAAAAGTGAAGGGGATTAAGTACAAACTGCCAGTGATAAAATTAGTCACGGGGATGGAAAGTACAGCATAGGAAATACAGTCAACAGTACTGTAATAACTGCATGGTGTTAGATAGTTACTAGACTTATTAGGGTGATCATTTTATAAGATATATAACTGTCTAATCACTATGTTGCACACCTGAAACTAATATAATATTGCATGTCATCCATATTTTTTAAATAATTTTTGAAAGTTCTGGATATAGATAATGGGGATGGTTATACATCATTATGAATGTACTTAATGCCACTGGATTGCATACTCAGAAAAGGTTAAAATGGTAAATTTTATGTTTCTTTTTTAAAAGAAAACCTAATACTTGCAGATTATCATGTGCATAGATGGAAAGACAAACTGCAAAAAAGTCTCACATTGATTTACAGAATCAATGCAAAGCCAATCAAAACACCAAAAGGATTTTTTGTAGAATATAATACTAAATGGTTATCAAATGCAAAGAGCAATAGGCAAAATACTGAAAAAAGAGAAAGAGTAAAGGACTAATTTTATCTGATATTTCACGTCCAGACTCATAAGCTAGAGTAATTTGAAAACTGTGGTATTGGCACAAAGATAAGACAAATCAAGTACAGAACATCCAGAAACAAACCACACATGTATGAACTGCTGATTTATGACATAGTGCCACTGTACAGCAGGAAAGAATGGTGTTAAAACAACTGGATGTTTCTATTTAATATAATATGCAACATATATTACAAATTAACATAATATTTATAAAATAAATATATAATATGTATAAAATAAATATATATTTTTCCTATTTTATGCCAATCACAAAATCAAATCCAGATGGGTTGGTTATAGAGCTAAATGTGAAAAGCAGGAAAAAAATTATTTTAGAAGATTATATAAGAGAATAATTTCATGACTTCAAGTTAGGAAAAGATTTCTTTAACAGGTCACAAAAAGCACTAACCATAAAAGAAAAAAACACTGACTATGCTGACATTGAAATTAAGAACTTTTCATTAAACGAATAAAAAAAAGAACCACTAACATAGAGAAGCCATCTCCAAGTCACAAATGAGAAAATCCAAATGGCCTATAAGTATACAAAAAGGAGCTCACCATCATTAGTAATCAGAGAATTACAAAGCAAAAACCACAATGACATACACCCACACAACTACCAAAATGACTAAAGTTAAAAAGATTGACATATCAGGCACCAGGTAAGGATGTAGAACAAAGTAGCCATTCACTGGTGGGAAAGTGAAGTGAAACAACCACTTCTGAAAATAGACTGGCCTTCCTGACAACCCAGCAACTCCACTTCTAAGTATATATCCTAGAATTGTGTCTCTCAAACTTTTGACCATGAACCACTCTTAAAAAATGTCTTATATTGCAATCCTGTAGACACACACAGGATACTGAAAAAACTGAATTTTTTCCTGTTCCATTTCATTTTTTAATGCTGGTTGCTCCCCACTAAATTGACTTTATGATCCTTTTTGGAGCATACCCAGCAGTTTGAAGAGTAGTGAGCTAGAGAAATTCTTGCACATGTACAAGAATATTCACAATAGTGATTGTTCAAATTTGCAAAACACTGACAAAAATCTACATGTCCAAGGACAGCAGACTGGATAGTGGTGTACCTCACATGCCGAAATATTATACTACAATGAAAATGAATCAACTACGGCTACATGCATTAAGTAGATCAATCTCAAAAATATACTGTGAATCAAAAGAAATCAAGAGTATTATTCCATTTACATGAAGTTAAAAACAGCCACAACTACACAATGTTTAGAAATGAAACTGAAAAGAACCAAGAAAAATTAATATAGAATTCACAAAGTGTTTCCTTCAGGGAAAGAGTGGAACGCAATCAAAGAGAGGCACAACAAGGTATGAACAATGATCTACACATTAAGCTTGGTTGGTAAGTATGTGGACGTTCACTTTATTATTTTGCTTTAATTGTCCATATACTGGGTATACCCTTTTTTCTTTGAATCATATACCTGACAAAAATAAGAAAATCCTACACACACACAAAGGAGTAATTTAAAATGCACAGGTTGGTCCAAAGAAATTAGGAGTCTTTGGATAAGCATATTATTACTTTTATAGCTTTATATGGTTATTTGTACAAATGACAAAAGAAACATACTGTGACATCTATCATCCACACATCAAAGAAGACCAAAGGATAAATAGTGTCTGGGAGAGAAAACTCAGCACTTCCCAAAAAATCAGTTACCAAAAGCAGTCAAACATCCATAAATATTAATCATGTGTTGCCAAAGAAGATTAAAACAAAAATCTTCTGGAAAGTCTAAGTAAAATGAAACTTTCCTGAACAGAGATACAGCTCATCTAAATATCTCCATCTTAACTTTAAAGAAAAAGGGAATAACGTAAGAACAAGGGAGTTAAAACATATACATACAATGGCAAAAACTAATAAACCTCAGAAAAGATCCAAACATGAAGAACAGTGTCCTTATACCTGATGACACACTTAATCTCACAACATTGATGCTATTTTCATTTTCCTCCTATTCTTAAATAACATCAAGATGAAGACAGTCACATATACATATGTCTTAACACTTCTAGTTACTTGCTCAAACTATAATCTAAAGGACAGCATAGCACTTAAGAGAATCATCTCTGGAGAATAGTATGTAGAAATCTTTTGGGGTTATTAGTCTGTTCACAGCTATGCAGAAGATGGAGTGGGGAAAGTGAAAATAGAAGGGATAGAAACAGATAAATGGAAAAAGATGAGTTTATATCGCGTTAGAGCAGCTGTAATTTCTATTTGGCTCTAGAATATACTACCATAAATTTCTGACGCTACTGAATAACTACAGAACTAGATTTTTCATAGTGTTGGGGGTTGTGGGAGGGGGTTACTCAGCCATACTCTATTCAAAAATTAAATGTGTAAGGGTGAAATACAACACTTTTAGTGAAAATACTGTGGACCTGAAAAAACTTTTCCCTGCACCAATAGTTACAACACAGTACAGGAATAAAGAAGATGTGGTACATATATACAACGGATTATTACTTGGCCATAAAAAAAGAATGAAAGCTTACCATTTGCAATAACATGGGTGAACCTAGAGGGTAATATGCTAAATGAAATAAATCAGACAGAGAAAAACAAATACCATATGATCCCGCTTTCATGTGGAATCTAAAGAACGAACAAACAAAACAGAAACAAACTCATAGATACAGAGAACATTTTGACGGTTGCCAGATGGGAGTGGGGTTGGGGGACTGGGTAAAAATACTGAAAGGATTAAGAAGTACAAATTGGTAGTTACAAAATAGTCACGGGGATGAAAAGTACGGCACAGAGAATATAGTCAATAATATTATAATAACTATGTATGGTGCCACGTGGGTACTAGACTTATCAGGGGATCACATCATAAATTACATAAATGTCTAACCATGATGCTATACACCTGTAATGATATAAAATATTGAATGTCAACTATTGAAAATTTTTTTTAAAATTTTAATGAAAAAACAGGATTAGAGAAAATAAAATTTTATTTCTTTGCAGAAGGAAAAAAACACTATAGGAAACTGGGAAACAACAGTCATATTTGCTTTGTAGGAGATAATCTTGAAACAGAGGGAGACTGTACTGAAAAGGAGAGAAGATAAGGGAGAAGTTCACTGTATGAATTAAGTATGTGTTACCCTGAAGAAAAAAGAAAAACAAGAGTCTACATGTACTAGGTTGGTGCAAAAGTAATTGTGGCCTAAAAGGTTAAAAATAATTGCAAAAACTACAATTACTTTTGCACCAACCTAGTATTATATAAAGTACGCACTCGCATAAACTATATTATATAAAGTATGTACATGCATAAACTAGGAAAATGAATGAGGAACAAACAACAATGGGAAGTTGGGAAGCAAAACTGGACAAACAAGAGAGATTTAAGAGAAAGAACTTTCACTGTATATCTTTTTACATTTTTTGCACCATATTAATATATCACCTTATCAAAAATTAAGTAATTTAAACCTATAATAACGTATACCAAAAAAACAGGGCTTAGATTATGTCAGTGACCAGAGAAGTAGATTCAATTTAAAATGCTGACACCTAGATAGATATCCAGAAGACAACTGCAAATACAGATGTAAAGGCTGAAAAAAACTGTTCAGGTGATATTGATGCCTAGAGGCATCCATAGCATGCATAAGTTTACCTCAGGTAAGTTAGTGAAATAAACAGGCCAGAAAAGCAATCATGTAAATTCAATTTTAAAGAAGTAAGGAAGTGATGCCAAACAGGAATCAAGAGGCAATGTTTAAAGAGGTAAGAAAAGAAAGCGGCTTCCCAGAAGTCATGAGAAAGTTGCAAGAAAGATGGAGTGATCACAGTTTTAAATGCTGAAAGTAGATCAAGTAGAATGAAAACTGGAAAAATTTTACACATGGCCATTTGAAGTTAACAAAATCCAGAGTGGTAGACTTAATAGCCAAATGCAATGGTATGAAGGGTGAATGAATAGGAGTTTGTGATATTTTATGTATTTATTTATACCTAAATTTTTTTTCAGAAAAGGATCTGAGGCAGCCTACAAATAAAGGACCTGTGTTATAACAATAAAAAAATAGAAAAATAAACATAAAATCAATATGAGGGACATCCCCCTGATTTAGGGAAACTCTCTTACCCCTGACTCCAACTATGTAGTTCTAGTGAGGGTTGCCATTCATAGTACCCTCCCCACTCCAGCCACAGGGATGGTGGGTACATCATCCAAGACAGGTGAATCAGAGTCCTTCCCAGGCTTCTTCAAGAGAGCCCCTTCTTCTGGTAGAAGGGGCTGGGAAGATGAGAGCCAAGAGCTGCCAGCAGTCATGGTTCCAGCCTCATGAAGTAGAGAGTCTGTAGTATGAGAGAATGAAATCAACACGCAGAGAAACAGAGATAAGAGGTGAAGTTCTAAACCCCACAGGAGGAGGAGGAGGAAACAAATACACTAATAATCAGATTAATAAAACTGATGTAACTAAAGACCAGATTTGGTTCTGGGCTGCCTGGTAGCCAGAACAAAAAGAAAAACAGAATGTGCTACGAAAAAGGAGGAAGTATACCAGATCTGCAAGGGAGACAATTTTCCTGATGCTAAATTATTAAAAGACTTTCTTATATACGGATCTTTATATAATAGTCACTGAGAGACAACATGGACAGTGTCCATGATCAGAGTGTTATAGCAAATGCAGATTTCATATGCTATTGTTTAAAATGAAAACTAAGTTATACCTCAATCATTAAGCACAACTAAGAGGCTGGACTATAGTAGACAATTAAAAAAGCAGAGATACCAACTAAGGTTTTATTCTTTCAGGAAGTGAAAGGGAAAAGACAAAAAGGTGAAAAAACGTAAAGAGAAAGTAGAATCTATGGGAAGATTCAAACGTTTGTGAGCTGGGGGGGGGGGGGAATCAAGTAAAAAAGACAGACTAAAAGATAAAACAAGATCCTGGGAGAAATGGGAAGAGTGTATCACAAGCACAGGTACTTAATTCTACTTGAAAACTACATCCTCTCCTTCCTACAATTCCACTGAATGAGAAAAAAGGGCATAAAGCCACAAAGACAACAAGAACATAAGGGAAGACAACAACTATACAATTTTGGAAGCTAGAAAGGAGACAAGTAGTAAATGACTTAGATCAGAAAAGGTTGCTGCAGTAAGACAAGCCCAAAAGCAATGTGTCTGAGACCACGTAGCATCAGAAACTGGAGGAACTTTAGGTACCAGGCACTGCGGGCAGGGGTCGCACATGCACAGTGGTGGTATATATATCTGGGAGGAATGGGTTCAGGTGAAGCTAAGAACAGGAGGGACTGGGTATAATCTGAAAAACAATCAACACCACCCCTTCCCAAGCTCCTTCTCTACTACACATTACCAGGTACCTGGTCTCTCTCCCATCCTAAAAACTGCAGAAAGGGTAAACAAGAAAATTTGGACTTGGGGACATCAGGCAGAGCTGAGGAAAGGGGTACCACACTGAATATAAAAGAATTAACTGAAAATCGAATTCTAAATAGTAAAATTACAGCAGCCACCTGGATCAAAAAATATTGGTAACCAGGTCAGTCAGTCCCAAATGGATGACTAGAGGATTTTTTTCTGAATAAATTAACCAGTTGGTGGTCTCCTAATGAAAGAACCCAGCTAGATCACCTATAATGAAGCCAATCAGCCAACAATCCCTGCCCACACAGAGATCTTCCAATCAACTCATTAGGAGCTTCATAGCTTCATGGCTAAGAGTAACCAGATTTTTAAGCAAAGTCTTTAATAACACAGACCAAAACAAACAGTACAAAGGAACTGAGAAAAGAGTCCCAGGAGAAGAAAACTTCAGAAAACTGAAACAAAACAAAAACCCTCTGATTAATAAACTCATAGTTAAGAGAAAATACTGAATCCAAGAAACAACAAAAGATAAAAAATGAGCATTTAGAGCATAAAAGAGCCCTTAGGGGGCAGCCGGATGGCTCAGTTGGTTACAGCGCGAGCTCTGAACAACAGGGTTGCCGGTTCAATTCCCGCATGGGATGGTGGGCTGTGACCCCTGCAACTAAGATTGAAAATGGCAACTGGACTTGGAGCTGAGCTGCACCCTCCACAGCTAGACTGAAGGACATCGACTTGGAGATGATGGGCCCTGGAGAAACACACTATTTCTCAATATTCCCCAATAAAAATTTTTAAAAAAAAGAGCCCTTGGAAATTAAAAGTGTAATGAAATTTAGAAATTTAAGTTAAGGGTTGAAAGATAAAGTAAGGAACTGCCTAAGAAAGTAGAACAAAAGAAACACAAATATAAAAAAAACAACAGAAGATTAGTTCAAAAAGTCCAGCATCCAGATAAAGAAACATACAGAAAAAAACAAACAATGACAACAGAACTGTGGGAATTATCAAAGAAATAATTCAAAAAATATTTCTCTTAGCTGAACTCAGGTTTCCAACATGATTCACTAAATCAAAAGGCCACTGTGTGCCCAGTACAATGAATGAGGGAACGCACACTACCATGAAAAACATCACAAATAGATGGATACAGAAAAAATACTAAATCCAGAGAACAATTACATACAAAGGATTAAAAATCAGAACTTCATGGAACTTAACAGAAACACTGAACGCTAAAAAGCAATGGAGAAATATCTTCAAATTATGAAGGGAAATGATTACCAACCAAAAATTCTATTCAGGGCCGGCCCGGTGGTTCAGGCGGTTAGAGCTCCATGCTCCTAACTCTGAAGGCTGCCCGTTCGATTCCCACATGGGCCAGTGGGCTCTCAACCACAGGGTTGCCGGTTCAATTCCTCGAGTCCGGCAACGGATGGTGGGCTCTGCTCCCTGCAACTAAGATTGAACAGGGCACCTTGAGCTGAGCTGCCTCCCGGATGGCTCAGTTGGTTGGAGCGCAGGCTCTCAACCACAAGGTTGCCGGTTCAACTCCTCGAGTCCTGCAAGGGATGGTGGGCTGTACCCCCTGCAACTAGCAACGGCAACAGGACCTGGAGCTGAGCTGCACCCTCCATAACTAAGACTGAAAGGAAACAACTTGAAGCTGAATGGCACCCTCCACAACTAAAACTGAAAGAACAACAACTTGACTTGGAAAAAAAGGGGTCTGGAAGTACACACTGTTCCCCAATAAAGTCCTGCTCCCTTTCCCCAATAAAATCTTAAAAAAAAAAAAAAAAAGAATTCTATTCAGCTAAACTATCAATCAAGATGGTAAAGCTACCAATTTTATCAGACACTCAAAATCTTTAAAAAATTGACTTCTCACACACCTTTTCCTATGAAGCTGCTACAAGATGTGCCCATCAAAACAAGGAAATAAACCACTAAAGATGAAGAAATGGGGGAGTAAGGAGTTAGAAAACAGGGAATCCAAAATAAGCAGGAAGAAACTCCCAAGATAACAGTGAAGGGAAGCTCCAGGCTTAAACAGAAACCAGCCCAGATGGCAGCAGGGAGATGGTACCCAGAGGAAGGTCTACTGGTTTAAAACAGAAAGGAGGAAGAGGGAAAGGTCAAAGAGGAGAAAGAAGAGGTAGAATAGGGAAAAGAGAAGAAGACAGGGAGAGGAGAGGAGGCAGAAGAAGAGGGAAAGAGAGAGAAGGAAGTGGGGAGGAGAGGAAGAGGGAGAAGGAGGAGGAAAGACAGAGGAGAGGCTGAGGAGACGGAGAGGGAGAGGAAAAGGAAAGGAGAAGGTAAAGAGAAGAAAAGGAAAATTGAATTTACAGACTACCTAATTTTACTAACCAATGAAAGATTACATGAAGAAGCGATTAGAGGGTATACAAAGATTTAGCCTTAAATAAAGAACACAAAGCAAATGAAAATATAAGACAATTATTAATCCCAGGACAAAAAGAAAAAAACAGAAATTAACACAAGAAAATAATCATAGTAAAAATAATCATAGTACACTTGGGTCAGAAATTAACAAAATATGTAAATAGTTATAATCATGTAAATATTACTATTTAACACTACTGATTTAACCAAAATTTGTGATACACTGAAAGGCAACATCTAAAAATGATTTGTCAAAAATAGCTGCTTACCCATTCCAAAAAGGGGTTGCCTCTGGGGAATGAGATGAGGGTTCGAGAGTCAAGCAGCAAAGTACTATTTTGTGTGTGAGAGATTTTGGTACTACATGATTTTGACTATGCATTTATCACTTTGATAAACATAAAAATTAAATCTTAACCAAAAAAATGGAATAAACAGGTACCACATGCTGGGCAATATATCAAAGTACCCTTATGTTTCCATTTCTCTTACTAGTTACCGTAGGCAGGTTAGAAAAGGACACAAACAAGTATTAAGCACCTAAGTTGTGCTAGGCTTTTCTCACAGGAAAGAAAGGAATTCAAGAAGAGAGACAAGGGAAATTGGCTACTTGCTATTTTATCTATGGTAGTAAGCACTAAATCTGTTAACTTTTCAAAATCTCAAAGCTATAAGAACTTAGGATGCTATACTGAATTTTTTAAAAGCAAGTATTAGATACGAAATCAGCAGTAAGAAAAAAGGTTAGCAAACGTTTAACCTTGAAGCCACTCTATTTAAAGTATACAGACTGAAAAGCTATACAGAAATAAAATGGAAAAAGTTATACCATATATGATAATTTAAAAAAAAAATCAACTATAGCTACCCTATCCTGCCTTCTCACACGCAGATCAAGGACAAATAAATCTGAGAACAATTTTCAATTATGTAGATAAAGGTAAATCTCCAGCTGGTAGACATTTTTAAAAAGCACTTAAAAGCTAAAACAATAAACGTTAGTTGAAGCTGAGGCAGTCATTGACAGTATGGGATCTAATGCATACCCCCTATGGTTGGGGTTGACTATGGCAACAGTATAGACCCTAAAAGTGAAGAAGAGCTCTAACTGGGTTCCCTGCAAGGCCAGGAGCTGGTAAGGGCCTATCCCACCACCAAAGAGAAATCTGTCTTAGAAAACAATAGCCTGGACCACTAAAACTGGAGAAGCTACACTCAAGTGAGATGCCTGTTCTGGACATGAGGAGTCACCGTAGAAAAACAGGAAAGTCAAGCAAATGCTGAGAGAGTGTGGGGCTCAAAATCCATTAACTAAAGGGGGCAGGAATCCAAGCCAAGAAACAAACAAAAAACTGGTCTGCAGGAATGAACCTCACTGGGCAAATGGTGACAGAATCTTCTAGTTACCAACCCCAAATTCATTTTCCCCTTCCTGCCTACTAAGAGAATTCCAATTTTATTCAGTTCATCAATGGGCCTATATTTTGCAGTCTAACAATTAAGAGACAGTAAAATTAAGCATATATTGTCGAGTGGGGCTTCTAAGAAAACTTGTTTAAGAACATAACTCAGGTATGAGGTGAATAACTTTTAACCCTCCCTTTCCCCTTCTTTCTGCAGTCACAGCGACTACAGTTCCAGCTGCTATGCTATGACTGTGGGACAACCCTGAAAATGAAAACCATGTGCTAAGGTCTGTACAGTAGTCTGATCCCTAATGACTTCACAGAGCTATCCTAACTAAAAGCTTTAAAATGCCTTTCTGAACTTGAATAAAAGAATTTGTAAATTTATAAATTCCTAATTTTTAGAAGCCATTATAATCTGGTCTTTGTTACCAGCAGCCAAAGGCAATTCTTAACAGTTGCAGAGCAAATGCAAAGCTCCCCACAGTGACATTTTCACAAACTCAGGTTAGAGGAAAAGGAATCTTAAGGAAGACAACTCCTGAAGATTAGCTCACAGTCAAAAATTACAAAGTATATGAAGACATCTACCACCAGAGTTAACAAACAAAACAAATGAAAGAATTCCAAAATCTCTAAGGAGTTTTAAAGTACGTATGCGTTAAATGTTCAAATAATAAAGGAAAGAATATAATCCTTAAAGCAATAATAGCAAGATACTATGAAAAAAAAGCAAATTGAAAAATAAAAATAGAAACTCTACATATGATTCACACAGAAAAAGAAACTCACAGATTAACAATGAGCATAAATTTGAAGGCAGAGCTAAAGAGATTATCTGTAATGCAGAGATAAGGCAGAAAATATGAAAAGGAAATTAAAAGGTATGAAGAAAAAATGGGAATCCCAAGCATACACCTAAGTAACAGGTCCAGGAGAAAAAAATACAATGGGAAGGTGATAATATTTGAACACACAGAGCAGAAAATTTTCCAAAATGGAAGAAAAACACTGAGTCCTCAGAATGAAAAAGTAGATCACCTCTCTCAAGCAGAATAAACAGACTGTCAACAGACTTCCTGTTCGCAGAAATAGACACCAGAAGACAAGCTACAATAAAAGCTTTAGTTACAGGAAAACAACTATTATCCTAGAATTCAAACTAGCATACAAGAAATCAAAATAATGATATTCTTAGACATAAAAAGACTGATACAGCTTACTTACAACTTACTAACCACAGACCCTAAAAAGGAAAAAAAAAAAAAAAAAAACCAAAATTTTTCAAAAAGATAAAAACAACCCATAAAGCAGCAAGGGAAACAAAAAACTGAGTTGCACACAAAAAAGTCAGTAATGTTAAGTCTAAATTGTAGATGATTATTAAAAAAGAAACACACAACTACTAATTTGGAAGATTAAAAATAAAGTGGAAGGGGGATGGGGATGAGGGAGAAGGGGAAGGATTAGACAGTATAACTTGGTAACTACAATATTGCCACAGGGATACAAAAGACAGTTTGGGGAATATAATCAATAATGTTGTAAAGATTTTGTAGGGTGTCAAATGGGCACATATCTTATTAGGGAGACCACTTCATGGACGGTGTAGATGCTTGACCACTGCAGTGTACACCTGAAGCTGAATAATATTGTATGTCAACTATAATTTAATATATATATATAATCACAGGATATGGAGTACAGTCAACGGAATTGTAATAGATATATATGATGTCAGAGGGGCAATAGATTGGGGGAGAGGGGTTATCACTTTGTGAGGGGTGAAATGTCTAACTATTGCATTGTTTTGTACACCTGAAACTAATAATTAAGAAAAAAGTGGAATTAAAATACAGAACATAGTAGCACAGGTTTTGCAAGGAAAACAGAGGGAGTAAAAGGGATCCTAACCTTGGATTTGTTCAAGAGGAGTATAGAAATTAGTTTTAGAAAAATATAAAGTATGAACATTAAAATTTTAAGGACAAACACTAAAAAGAAATAGAACATATAACCTCCAAATCAGTACAGGTTTTTCAGAAGAGAAATAAAGAACACTCAATTACTCCGACTGAAGGAAAAGAGAGATGGGGCAAGTATGGTAAACAGGTAACACAAAATAAAATTTTAAAAATCAGCCAAGATGTATCAGTCATTACTATAAATATAAATAAATTAAACTTGCCTATCAATATAGATTCTTAAACTGTATTTTTTTAAAGTACCATCCTTAAATTTATAAGGATGTTCATTTGAACCCTATTTGTGATTGGAAAAAACTGGAAACCTGAATGACAATCAATAAGGGAATTAAATTGTGCTACATTCTACAACAGAATACTAAAAAGCAGATAAAAAGAATGAATTAGATCAGTCTGTATCGATATAGCTATATCATAAGTACAGAATACATATACAGTATGGTATATTCCTGTAAAATAACACAATACTAAATGGTGTTTATGAATATAAATGTGTAGTATTAAGCACTAAAAACATAGATGTTGGTATATGTGTGTACACACACACACACACACACACACACGCACACAAATGGAATATTATTCAGCCATAAAAAAATAAGGAAATCCTGCCATTTGCCACAACACAAATGGACCTTGAAGGCACTATGACAGAGGAAGTCAAATGCTATATGATCTCACTTATTTGTGGAATCTAAAAAACCAAACTCAGAGAGAGAACCTACTGGTGTTACCAGAAGCAGCAGGCGGTGGCTGGGGGAAATGGGTGAAGGTAGTCAAAAGGTAACTTCCTCGGGATGTAATGTACTGCATAATAACTATAATTAACAAGGCTGTGTTGTGTATTTGAAAGTTGCTAACAGAGCAGTAAATCTAAAAATTCTCATCAAAAGAAAAAATTTTTGCAACTATGTGAGGTGATGGAACTTAATTAAAATTACTGTGGTAATCATTTTGTAATATATATATATATATCATTATCTCGTATACCTTAAACTAATATAATGTTATACACCAATTATTCCTCATTTTCCTTACATTCCTCATATATCTTATATCCCAATAAACTGAAGGAATTACAATAAACTGAGGAATACATTTCACATATCGTATATTCCAGTAAACTGGAAAAATGTATCTATAGAAGGGCCCAACGGACACTAAAGCATAATGGTTGACTCAGAGTATTGAGGAAGAGTACAGAAAAAACTTTAACTTAATTTTTTAATTTGTTTTTTTTGTAAGTAGAAGAGAAGAATTGAAGCAAATATGAAGAAGTAACATTTGTTCATTCTGAGTGCGGAATATATATGTATTCATTTTACATCCTATATTGTTCAAAACTGTGATAATTAAATATATATGAATATAATTTTAATTACAATTAAATAGAATTGATACAGTTAAGTATACAATTATATGGTATTACAGATTTATAGTGATTTGTTTGCATTATGTATCTTCATTAAGCAGAAATTAAAAAATAAAATAATACAATCCTAGGTCAATCCCTAAAACCTCACTTTTGATTCCATCCAGCAGTTCCTCCTGTAAGAAACCAGGAAGAACTGCAATAAAAACAGGCAGAGCAGTAGGAAAAACTTACAGCTCACCCTGTAGGAAAGGAATAGGCTTTCATTTAACAATTCCTAAATAATACAAATTCGTAATGGGCTTTTGGTCATTGTATTTTTTTTGCATGATCCACTCTCCACATGTTTTCAAAGTAGAATACTTAAAATATAAAAATATCCTGTCTGTATCTCATTAAAATTATCTATATAGATAAAATTTCTATAAATCTCTTCAGCCTGTGGTAATTAAGAACAAATACATGTTAAATACAAAAATAGTCAGCAGTATTTTAACATCTAACCACTGTGATAACGATTAGTAAATAGTTTAAGTTCACTAAAAAGTTTTCAGCAAAAATACATATTCACACTTGAGGTGAATAATGCCACTGAAGTGATTTTTCTGAACAATGAATACCCAGCGACAAAGTGCTTCCCTTAAATACCAAGCAGGAGCCAGCCCAATGGCTCAGGCGGTAGTGGGCTCTCAACCATAAGGTTCCCAGTTCAATTCCTCAACTCCCGCAAGGGATGGTGGGCTGTGCCCCCTGCAACTAGAAACGGCAATTGGACCTGGAGCTGAGCTGCGCCCTCCACAACTAAGATTGAAAGGACAACAACTTGACTTGGAAAAAAGTCCTGGAAATACACACTGTTCCCCAATAAAAACACTGCTCACCTACCCCAATATTAAAAAAAAAAAAAAAGAAAGAAAAAAAAAGCAAATTTGCCCTCAACGCCTGTCTATTATTTTCTTCTTTCTTTACTTTTGCAACATTCAGTCTAAGCCTACAACCTACTCTCTTTGATGCCCTATAATGAGCGTTCTGCCCAAACCAGGGAACTACAATTGCTGTCTCAAGAACGTTTCTTAGTCCAGCATCCTTGACAACAACGCCACTATCAACTATTCTTTCCTAAAAAACCAACTGACCGTGTTGCTACTGTACCTGCAGGTTCTCCTTTCCTGACAGCTCATTATCCATCCTTGGTAACCTGTTCTCTTACTCTCCCACATTCGGCCATTAACCATAGTTCTACATTCACTTCTAAGAAAAAATATTATTTGGTTCAAAGTCTTCTATGTAGCTCCAACTTTAACTTTACTTCATTATTTTAATCCTAAATATCCAATGAAAAATCCTAGCAGCATCAAAACCAACGTGCCCAAAACAAAAATTTTCTTACTCTTCAAATTTCCTCTATTACTATTATTCTATTAATGGTATCACTATTCCAGAATGATCAACCTTGACATCTCAGAATCATCTTTGATTATTTCCCTTCCTTCCTTTACCCAATATCCATTTGTCATGTCATCCTTCAAAATGCTCCCTCCCTTCCTTTCTATTCCCTCCCTTTCTACTCCCCGTTTTATAGTAATAACACCCTAAGTCTTTTAGTTTCTAACCTCTCCTTTCAAATCCATTCTATAAACTATCCAACTACTTGTCTAAAAATGCTACTTTATTGTTCTAGGTTTTTATTCTTCAGTATCTGTCTAGATATCACCAGCCAGTAATACCCTTTCTCTGAGAAGTGAGCTATCCGAAACCCAGAGATCACCCTAACTGTGTGTAAACAATTCAGTCCTATTGTCTAGCCATGCCTAACTGGTCCAGAGCGAGGCATCTCTTCCAAGCAAAGCCAGAGGTTTTTTCGTTTTGTTTTGTCCCAAAGGAACGTGAGATTCAGAGTGAGATTTAGTCTCTTGAGATAGGAAATAGAAAATATTAGGAGCTGAAGTATGGCCATCTTTCACCACAGGACGCAACATACAACATGGTAGTTGACAGATTAATCACAGCTCAGACTCCAACTAGATATATATTTCTCTTAAAACTATGATGTCCTTATCCATAAAATGAGAGTAAGAGAATGTCTACCTCATTGATTTGATAGAATAATTAAAGGAGATGATGCGTATTGAACATTTAGCACAGAATCTGACAGTAAACAGTCAAAAAAGTTAGCTATTGATTGTTGAAGTCACAGAATAAATCTGCAGAAAGGAAAAGAATGAAGCAGACACAGAGAAAAACAGAAATAAGATTAAGACTAATTCAATTCCCTTTCTAAGTCATGTATACATTTCCATGTTCGGGTTCTTAGTTTCTGTATCTTTGTAATAAAATGTTCTTTCTTTGCTTATTTAAACTTGAAATAAGTTTTTGTCTTACAAAGGTCCCTATCTTTTATAATTTATACTATAATAATTTAGAAGAGGTTGTGCCTCTTCTTCAAAACCTTTAATTGCCCCCACATCTCACCAAATAAACCTGAAATAAAATGCATCCTCCAATATACTTTCTAAGATAACCACATTATTTACTTTGATACCGTTTCCCCGAAAATAAGACCTAGCCGAACAATCAGCTTTAATGCGTCTTTTGGAGCAAAAAGTAATATAAGACCCGGTATTATGTTATGTTATATTATATTATACCCGGTATTACATTATTATCATACCCAGTATTTTATATTATATTATATTATATTATATTATATTATATTATATTATATTATATTAGTCCCAGTCTTATAGTATAGTAAAATAAGACCGGGCCTTATATTAATTTTTGCTCCAAAAGACACATTAGAGCTGATTGTCCAACTAGGTCTTATTTTCGGGGAAACAACGGTATGTTGACCATGCCCTCAGTGATAAAAGGAAACATGCAACAAGTGGCATTTGAGACAAATAATGCTGGCATTCTAGACTCCCCATTCACAGCATCTTTATCCTCCCTCTCTTATTACCCACCTTTCTGCTTTCTAATTTTTCTCTGACCCTGAATCTACTGTGACACCCCCTGGAACAGCCTCACCTTAACTGTCAGCGTTTACTAATAAATTAAAGCAGAACTTCCTTTGCTCGGTGATCCATCAACCCCAAAACATAACATGCTACAAAGAGGCGAAAAATGCAAAGTAGACCTCTACATACCTCATCAAGTCCTAAAATTTATGTAATTGATTTCATCCTCCATTTGCTAATTCCCATTATTCTAACACTAGAAAAATAGCTATAATTCTACTACAGTGCATTCTCACACACAAACAAAATATATCAACAGAATATTGTTCTGAATTTCATTCAGGCATTGCCCACACAAAAATAAGATTCTATGTTTACTATGCATGTAGAGAAGTTGAAATATTTGTCTTCTACCTTCTGTCAAATTCTCTAGTCAACACCAAAAGGAACTATCGTATTGCAAATGGTAATGCTTTTATATGATTAATGAAAATTAAATTTATTTCTCCCTGATAGTTCCAAAAGTTCAACTGGAAAAATGCTTTTGGCCACAAAGAATAAACAATATCTCCCCTCTTTCTTACCAGAGGTTTACAAAAGTGTTCAGAAAGAAGGTAGCCAGTCAAATAAAAAAGAAAGATCTTTATGTTGCTTTGCCAAAGGGACTGAATGTCTGAAAATACTGAGCATTCAAAGTTAAACTATACATGTGCAGATGTAGTAAAAAGAATATAAATCATTAAATTCTTGTGATTTTTTTTTAATTCATTAAACAGAACTTGGCCAAACTATTAATTTAACTTCCTTATGTCCTACTGCCATTATATTCTAACATGATTAGCCGATTTAACCTTTAAACCAGTAAGTAAGGCTAATAAAGCCCAAATACAACTTTATACTTTATCTGCTCAAAGTATCCGTCAACATATACTTACGTAGTTCAATTTGTTTTTCAGATTTTATAAAATCAGTTTAAAACTGCAAGTCAATATTTGACCCAAATTCAATATTTGAACAAAAGACTGGCAACCCTTCAAACTGAAACATGAGTGTGTAGCATCCTAAGCTACTCAGTGAAGTATTTAATGTTTTTGATAAACATTCCTTACCACTCTGGCTGCTCTCTCCTGAGATTCACATTTCCTGCAAAACCATGGTCCAGTGGGTACTTGAACAATGCCATAGCAAGCTGTTGGGAAGTAAAAATGTTTTAAAATATGTTAAGATTAAGGAATTATGGAAAATCAAATATGCGTTCAAGCCCTATTCAACTAACTACCTCTCAAACTATTCACGTAAACCACCTGCTTTGTAGAGAATTAAAACATTCATATTTATATTTGTCTCATATTTTACCTAGTTGAAATTGTATATTGTAATAAAAATGTTATAATGCCAATCTTTTATTTCATTTAAATAAGTAAAAACATTATAAATTTTAATTATTTGTTCTCTTATGATGGGACAAATACTGGATAAAATTTAACACAGATTTTTTACATAGACTAACTCAAAAATTCATTCATTCGTGCCTATATCCTGCAGTTTAGATAGCAAGCATTTTAGATAAATCTAAGGAAAATATTTCCAAATCACCTTTCAAAATGAGCAACAGATACTGCAGAAAAGAAAAATGAAATGTAGGAGTGAAATGCTTCTATAGTTTAATCTATAGAGACAAAGAGTGGTTGGGGAGTTGGGGAGAAATGGAGTAACTGTTAATGGGGTCCAAGGTCTTGTTAGGGTGATGAAAATGTTTGAAAATTGATTGTGGTAAAAACCCATGAATTGTACACTTTAAGTGGGTGAATTATATGCTATGTGGATTACATCTCAATAAAGCCATTATTTAAAAAAAGAAAGTAAAGTGCACACTTCTAAATATATAATGTGAGTGTCTCAACAAGTGTTCTGAGTATATATCACATATCTAAGTCTAGTTGTTTAAAAAAATTGTTATATTAATATTTAATTAACCCAAAATTGCTATTTTCCCCAAAACCTAAAAACACTAATATCCAATTGATATCCTCAAATGATCTTCCTCAGAGGAAACTTGAAAATATCTAAAATACTGGAAGGCAATTGAAGAATGTAAAACCAGCACAAATTTTTAAAACCCCCAAAGCTAAGCTTCTAATCCATTTTAAAATTTGTGAATATGTCAGAGTAAAAACATTCCATCTGCCAAGAAACGTAACATCAGTGTCCAAAACTTATATTTTATTTCAGAAATATATTTTATACTAATAGAGAAAGAAATTAAGACTTGAATGAACATTTTCTATTTTGAGATGGGATTACTTATCAAAACTTGATAATTTTTCATCCAACTCATAAGAAATTCCTCCACAAATACCAACGAACACTGTAATGGAAATACTATGTACCTTGTTTTCTAAGGCCTTAAAATCAGTATGTAGTTTGGACACACATTGTTTTTATTCTTTAAAAAAGAAAGGTGTATTTGGAGTGGCAGGTTAGCTCAATTGGTTAGAGCGTTGTGCTGGTAACACTATGGTTGCTGGTTCGATCCCCGTATGGGCCACTGTGAGCTGCACCCTCCTTTAAAAAAAAAAAAGACAGGTGTGCAAATTTGCTCTTCTTTAAAAGAAAATGGTAATAACTGCATCCTCAGATTAAGTTAAATTCACTACTTCTGAAGTCTCCCTTCCCAGTTCTGAGATTCCCATTCTATAAAAAAGAAAGCACTTTAGCTCCTGACATCCATCACTCAATGCCAGATTCATAAATGGGAAGAGGGCGAATTGGTAAATAATAAGAAGAGTATAAGAACCACCAAAAAATTACCAAGATTGTTTCAACCTCAACTCCTTACCACATCAAGTGGAAAAGGTCAGAAACTTCCATGCCCAGAAAAGTATCTTATTAGTGTCCTCCGCTTTTTGTAAATCAAAAAAACTCACCGATTGTTAACACCCAGAAATAAACTAAGATGATCCCCAAGTCACTGGTGGCACCACCAACTCCTCTTCTCTTCAGTCACTAAAGCTGAGGAAGTGGCCTGAAGCGGCCACTGATCAGCCTCATCCAGCAGCCCAGGGCAGCTCAGCCAACCCACTCCTGCAGCAGCACGACTGCGGCGGCGACCTTCCGCCGTCTTCTCCGCAGGAAGTTCCCAGTCCGCAGTAGCAGGGTCTCCACCAGAAAGCTTGGGGTGCAGCAGCGGGCGCCTCCCTCCCTAATCTAAAGCGGCAAGGCGACCCCTTGCCCCCCACTCCCTCTCCCTCGCCCCAGCGCAGCGAGTTGCGTTCCGAGCCTGATTCCTTGCCACAGGAAGTCCTCTGACACACTGCGGCAGAAGGGAGCGGGCATGAAGGGGGAGGGGTCTCCACGTGCCCAAACCCACCCACAGCCACCATGACACGACCGAGGGGCGCACACCCAGCCCCCCACAGGCCCCCCGGAGGCCCCGCACCCCCTTCCTCCAAACACCGCCTCGGAAAGTCTCCAGACCCACGGCTCCGGGCGCAGGCTGCAGCCAAATGACACTTGAGAGAGTGAGCGCCGAATCACATGACAGTCCAGGCCACACGCACTTTCTCCCACATGCACAACGCACACCCCCCTGCGCCCCGCCGCAGACCCTCGGAGTCAATCCCGGGCCGCAGAACGGGGCGGGGCGGGGGGAGGGGCGAGAGGGAACTGGCAGTTGCAGCCAAGGTGGGGGAAGCGGTGACTGTTGGAAGCAGGCCGGGTTCGGCCAGGCGGGCGGTTGGGTGTTTACCTTGATGCACCGCGACGCTGCAGCCGTGCCCGTCGCAATAAACCAGCGGGTTCTCGGCCCAGCCTCTCTCGTCTGAGCAAACGCAACAGCCTCCAATCATCTCCTTCATACTATGGGAGACCTCGTCCTCCAGTGACACGGGCCGGTCGCTAGAGACCATCTAAGAGGGAGTTGGGGGGGACCATTAAAAAACACTTGCAAGCCAGTTAGTGCTGCCCCCCCACACACACACACACACACAGCAACCCGCGCCCCCGCTCCCTCCCGGCGCCCCAGGCACCCGCCCGCCGCTCGGCCGCTCGCTCACTCGGGCTTTGCCGCTCAGTCACTCACGTTCCGCACAGGAGTCAGGAGCCATGTCCTTGCTGACTCCCCCCACCTCCCCTCCACCGCCTCCTCCGCCTCCTCCTCCTCGTCTTCTTCCCTCCCCACCTCCACCCGGCCGCTAACGCTGGAGCCCGGAGAGGGCACACATAATCAAGTAGGCCTCCGCACAGGCGCACTGGGGGAGCTCCCGCTGGGCCAGGGGCAGCGAGGGAGGGGAACCGGGCTACGCTTCCTCCTCCGAGCGTCACTCGGCGTGCGCGCTCGCCCTGAGGCCGGCGTGAGGGAAACTGCCCGGGAGAGGCGAGGCCTGCGTGCGCGCCGCCGCGTCTGGCCCGCAGCCTCGGCCTACCTCCGGGCGCTTTCCCCTCCTCTGCGCCGCTCGCCGCCGCTGAAGTGTGCTGGGAGGTGGGAGCGAGTGTGGCCGGCGGCGCGTCGAGGACGAAACGAGCCAACGGGAGGGCGCGGGGGCGCGCACGCGGGGGCGTGGACGTTAAGGCTGCCTCTGCAGCGCTAGTCGCGCGGGTTGCGTGTGCACGCCGTGAAGAGGCCTCAGGGGGAGGGGAGGAGAATGCCGAAGGCCTGAAGGGAGGGCGTCCTGTCAAGAGTAGCTGGAGGGGTCTCCCGGGGGCATCTTCCTGCACTGAGAACCTACCTGCCGGCCTTTTCCTCCAGAACTAGCCCGTGGGTAACAAGGCTAGGGCAAGTATGCCAGCTCACATGAAGGGTGCAATGAAGCATGGCCTCCTTCAGTTGGCGGTGCTAACTTCACTGTACCGCCCCAGCGTTTCCACCCATTAAATTCACATCCTGGACTCGACCCAAAGTTCAGCCAGTGGAAGGGCCACCAAATCTGCCGCCCATTTACACAGCACATTGGCCCCAGTGACAAATGGAAGTGCATCACAGACTGAAGGTCAAAAGCCTGGGTGCTGGATATACTCCGAGAGGGAACACCAAGGCTACCCTCACCTTGCCTTGTAGGAGTGCAAATGGTTGTTAAACATGGAGTGCAAATGGAAATATAATGTGATGATCTGGAAAATGCAGTTATACGATACTAAAGAATGAAGGAACGCAAGTTCTAGTCAGTCACCAAATCATACTTAACACCACGAGACTATAGTCCAATTTTGACTGAGGATTTCTCTGATCTGGCTCTGTAATATAAATTTACTCTTAAAAATTTAAGGTCACTTTTTTTTTAAGGTCATTTAAGTGGCAGAAAGATGGGGGCTCGCTCCTCACATACAAACAGAAAATGGATTAGGTCTGTCTGAATAGATTAATTAGCTGGATACTGAGTAGTTTTGAGCTGTAAAAACTTCCACAGTTGCCCTATCCCCTATGTATCCTTGTATGCCCAATACTGATTTTAGGCAAAAAGTGCCTAATTGTAAAAGTTTAGCATGAAATAGAAATATACATTGTTTAAATGTATACTTATAAGGCAAATTCATGGCTTTGGTTATTAATACCTTGCAGGTACAAAATGGTTGCTTATCAGGAATTAGCAATATAAAGTGAAGATCTTGAAAAAGAGATTATATACAATGCCAAAGGATGAAGGAAGTTCTCCTGGACAGTCACCCAAAGAGAATGGTTTAAGATTTAAAAACATTCCAAATGTTCTCATAAAGGAAAAAAATGGTAGCATGACTTTTTACTATTTCAAATTAATCTCTAGAAATATATTTAAGAATTATAATACAATGCAAGCATATATTAGCAAATATATTCAAACATTCCAAAACTCAGTGAGAAACCAACAGTAACGGAAATCTATTAAAAGTTTAAGATAGGGAAAATATGTACACTAAAGAGACACGCAAAAATGAGAATTCTTTTTTAGCTCTATTACTGAATTTAGAAAATATGACTATAAGATTACATACTTATAAAATGCAAATGCTTTTGGGGGGAATGGCCACAATAAATTTCTGAACATATAATGATTATGTTCTTAAAATGTCATTGATATTTATAAAACTAAAACTGCCTTCCAACAAACCTATATTGTTTTGCGTATCTTAGCTGTGTATTTTATCTTTACCTTTTACAAAGGATACCACTTTAATATCCAACTCCTGCTCAGGTTCCGACTCCTAATGAAGAGGAACTCTGAGTTAAAATCATTGTGAAACTTCCCTTCCCAAACACTGCAGTCAAACCTTAATGAACTAAATTATTTCAAAATACATTCTTTTTGTTTTTAATGCATTAGAGCTTACTTCTTGTGATAGAATTACTTTATATGTAAAGAAGGATGGGTATTTTACCCTATTCTGTAATACTTAATAAAAGAAATGTAAGTAAACACTTGCTATTTCCAAAACAAACAAAAAAATCACTTCTAAGCAACTTTTGAAATTTAGAAAAATAGAGAAAATACACTGTTTTGTAAAAACAGGACTATATATAAATAATAGCATCAGATGCAGCAATTTTATCAAAGATGTTCGTATAAATGTGGACAAAATGAGTCAAATTATTTAAATCTGACATTTAACATATTAAATATTCAGTTATTAAAATCATAAGAAAAAACATAATGGGTATAAGTGGGTCATTCTAATTTTAACTCGTGTACCAGATATAGAACTTTTTCTTATGTTATATACCAGAAACTTAATATAGTTCTATAAAATATTAACTGAAAAGGAAGAATAGCAAATATTATAAAACAGTTCAGATATACAACTATTCATTCAGTAAACATTTATTGAACATTTATTGTGAGCCAAGGACTCTTGGATACAGGAAATAGAGCAGTGAGCAAGTTATATTTATCCTTTGTGTGATATATATATACACATATATATGACAATTGGCTAAATATCCTAATTCTCAGACCTCGGAATGGCTAAAACTTATAATTAAATTGCCACAATTGTTAAAGTTCAAGTAAGTTTTTAAATATACATGGTAAAGAAAAAAAGTCCAGCGGATTTATAGACTAACTTCATAGAAAAGGACAATTTCAATCTTAAAATAATGTTACCCTTTAAATCTGATTCTGTATTTTCAAAATATCTTATGAAAAAGTGTATCTAGTGCCTGTAGAATAAAACAAAAGCCTGCTGTCTACAGTATTCTTCTTTACATAACAGCAGCTAACTCAGTACTGGCTTATCTATTTCTCTAACTAATCATCTGAGGCAAACCACAAAAAATTCAAGAATTTTATGATATAACCTGTAACACTACTATAATGGGAAATTGTATTTTTTTTCCTCTATGGATATTTTCTTATAATTTTCTTTATCCCTTAACCTAGGCACCAAATTTTTGGATTTGCTTTTCCACAATCATTTACATAAGTAGATAACTACTACATAAGTAGAGATTATGAAACACAAATTTGGTTCATGGGTTAGTATTGGTTATATTTATTCTTTTATACTAAAGTTTTATTTGCCTTCTGTTTGTGCACATTATATTCTGTCTATATATCCATTGTTGGGATATATTTCTATAATGAGGTATGGAAATTGTGATATATTCCCATAAAGATTAGATGCACGTTCCTTAACTCAGGTTGTTCACTTCCACAAAGTATTTAAAATTTTGTATTGGTTCCGATACTAAGGTTTTTTAATAAAAAGCAATTATTAGAATTCATTTATGTACTGAACCTCATCAGAAACTATAATCTTGTTTCTAAATAAATTAGTTGGACAATGCAAAAAGGCAATTTCTTATGATCTGTACAAACTTTGAAATACATCCTCTTTTACATAAAGGAATCTCTGAATAAAATTTTTTTTTGCTCAATGGGTACCCAAGGTTTAATTGAAAAGTTTATTATCAGCCATATATTTATGCTAGCATGATTAAAATATTGACGTATTTATGCAACTACTTTATTTGTCTTACAATAAGTGAGTACTGTGTCTTTATAGATATAAACCCACACATGGCACCTATAGTATGGAGTACTATTAGAGATTTCATTAAAAAGTATTCATTTCAATTATGTTTTCAATTGATATTTCATTAATGGCTTTTGGGAAATTACATTTAATGAAGTGTGCTAATCTTACTAGGTGATTTTTTTTTTTTACTCACCATACCATCTAGCAAGTGTTTTACACGTAGTAGGCCCACAATAAATATTCATTAATGTACAATATTGAAGTTTAATGGCTTATTGAAGACTGAACTTTACTCTTCAAAGTAAAGCAAGACTTTATTTTGTATGTACAACTGAACTAAAATTTCTAAATGATGATTAACAGAAATTTTCAACTAAATTGGTTTCTTTAAAGATTTTCAATAGTTGAAATTAATATAGGTGAAAACTTTTTATTTGCCAAGTAATTTAGAATTGTCTGTAAATAGCCCTCAAATATTAACCACCTTTTCATGTAAATGTCATCATTTTCTTACAAAACAAATTCTTACTTAGAATCAATCATAATTAATATTATTGTTAGATACCCTTAATTGTTGAAAAGTTTAGTTAGGTAATTCTAAAATTAAATTGTGTGTAATCTAAATTTTAAATCTTTTTAAGAATCAAAGCCTAATATTTACTTTAAAGAGTTTGGTCTGGTTAATCTTGCGTTTGGCTTCAGAGCTACTCCTTTGCTATAAAATTGATATATATTGGTTTTGTTTACATTTTTGGGTAAAACACCATGTAATTACCAGTAGAAAAATAATATCTAAAAGATGCCTTTAGATCTTCAAAGCATTACATAAACCTCAATAACATTTCAGTGTTGGACTATTGTTTTTTCCATAATGCAACAATACTTAAAAGTGTCACGCTTTGACTTTTCAGAGTATCATCAATATAATGTAAGAATAGGAGTGTAAGGTCCATGTTCCCATTTTTTTACTGACACTGAAGATTTGCATTTCTGTTATAATTAAAGTGTGATTAAAGTGACATATGTGGATATCTGATTATAGGATGCATAGGGTTATCTAAGTGAGAAGATTCTGAACATGGAAAAGAGGAAAATCAGTTTTTAAAATGGAAGAGAACCTTGAAAGAAACGAAACATGTCTTGGACCGAAAAAAAAAAGAAGATATTAAACTAAATTGCTAAATACTATTTGGACCAAAAAAAAACACATCAGTTTTTAAGATTTAAATGTTTTCCTCTCCGAAAGGGGCCACTGCTTACCAAATCCAGAAACAAGCCCAAGAATATGTTAATTAACCGCATTGTGTCCCAGAAAGAATGAAGTTGACAAATTCATTTTTTTATTCCTTCAATTAATAAACTGTTTGCCTAGTACACCTTAGATTTTTAAAAAATATAATGTGTATATTTACCTCTTGAAATTGTACAGTAACAATGCCAAGGACCAACATGGACCCATAGGGTGAATCTTATGAAGCTTACATTCCTGGTGAATTAAACACACAAGCCCCCAACACTTTTTGTCAGCCTCACTTTACTATGGTGCTTAAGAGCTACAATGTAGGTAATTTTTATATGGTGGCACTTTACCTCAATTAAAAAAGCAATAATCTTTGGTGCAAGCAGAAGTGGAAAATACAATGACATAAAATTAAAGAAAAGTATTTCAAACACTGACCAGGAACATTACATGTCCCTCTCCATCCCTACCCCCATTCATGCCCTTTTTTCCGCCCATTTGTTGTTTTTCTCGAAAGTATATAATGACTTGTAACATATTTACTATAAATGAAACCCAAAAAAGCCAGAAACACTAAAATGTGTAAAAAGATGCACCTTCTACAATCAACTACATAACAAATAAACTTATAAAGCTATTCTAAATATTCACTTATAAATAAAAATTGTAAATTGAATCCAAGTAGTTAGGGAGGAAGGACCATGGGAGGATGAGTGTGTAAGGAATGAACAGATTGAGAATACTTAATTTTCAATACCAATTTTTTTTCTGTTCAAACCTTTCCATAGTTACACCTCAAATGATTTCTTATTTAAGAATTTCTCCCTATACCTCAAAATACCCAAATGATTTCCATGAGGAAATGCAGGTTTAGGAAGAAGATTCAAAAGAATTAAAAAGCAAACCACTTCTATAGCATTTCAAATGCAAAATCACAACCACCACTACCTTTAACGGACTCTTAAAGGTTTTCTGCAAACAGATGCCATTTATGAGCATCATCTATTAACTTCTTTCTTGTAATTCAAAACTCTTGTCAAATGATGTTTTCATGATGACGTGTAAATATAATATTCCATTAGAGATCAATTCTAATTGGTTTTTTAAAATCCACCTTGGGAAACAGTGCTGCATAATACACAGACAAGTAATGGGTATTTTAGAAGGAATTTCCGCAAAGTCTATTATAAATCTAAGTGTAAATTGCTCCCTTGCCCTAGCAAGGTTTGGGCCAAAGGATTGAAATTATTTCTTCATGAGTTTTCACACACGATGACTTTGGTCTTGTCTTCAAGACGCGCCATCACTTGTTGGAAATCTTCATTTTTTGAAACTGTGACGTTTGCCAGAAATGTTTTCCACATGCCTCACAAAGGAAAAGGGGTAGTTTCGTACGTGGGTTATTTATTTCCAAAACAGAGTTTAAAAGCAAACGACACGTTTTTCCCTTTTGAATTTCACTGTTATTTTGAAAATGCATTTCACGTTAAGAAATCAAGCCTGTTTTTGTTAGGGGTAGCTCAGCCCTTTTAAAATTAAGAGCTCTTGCACACAACAAAGAGCTGAATAATAACAAATAGACAGGGAAACGTGCTTTTCCGAACTCCTTTGAACCCCGACATTCATTTTCGAATCCATACATTAAAAGATATTTAAAACATGATCGAAACTACTCTAACTCTCCGGATCCAGAAAAAAAACTGCCCACACTGTCTCTACCTAGTTATCACTTTATAAGCATATCTAAGCTGCTTTCCCTCTTCTTTAATGTGAGTTGCAGGCTTGCCCAGCTTCCTCCAATTTAGCGGCACGTTGTAAAGCGTCCTCTCTATGTGCTCTGGAGTTAGGAACCCCTCGCTGGCCGAGTCTGATGCTAAAACTTGCTGCGCCGACCTGACCCGAGGGTTGGAGTTCGGGGAGGTGGGGGTGGGGGGTGAGTTGGATCGCAATACCCCTCCCTCAAGAAGGGCGCGCCCGGCGAACAGCCGCACGAGGGCCGAACAATAGGGGCTGCCCGGCGAAGGGAGCCTGGCTCCCGCTTCCTCTGCTGCGCCGGCCGCGCGCCGGACCCCCGCCCACCGCCGCCCTTCCCGTCCGCGTTTCCGCGCTCGCCCTGCCTGCCGTAGCCGGCCTCCCGAGCGCCGCGGCCCGCGCACGGCCCGCTGCTTCCTTCCCCTCCCGGGCTGGCCCTCCTTCCTTGCTCGGACTCCGACACCTAGGCGCTGCCTTCGGCGACTCCAGCTTCCACTGCGGCCGCCTTCCCGCTATTTCATTTACATATTTTTTAAATTTCCCCTTTATTTTCGGAAGTGGTTTTGATGCCTCACTTTCACCTTAATTTTAATTTGCCATTTTTTTGCCGGAAAATATTCTAAAGGAAACCCCAAATCTAAAAGGAAATACAGCAAATCCAACAAAACCTTTACGTTTAAATACATCTAGTATTTTTTATTTTAATGCTCCGATGAAACTGCAAAACAAAACTCCCCTCTCTTTTAAAAATACTGTTATTTTAAACTCTCCATCAAATGTTTTTCGACGAGAGGGCAGAGAATGTGTCCGGCAGCGCGCAGCAAATCAGAGGTTTTATCTTACGCCTCTTGGGACAGGGAAAAAAGTGGAAGGTGGACGAGGGAGCTTCTAGGGAAGAAAAGCAACACAATTCGCTAGGGACGCAGCCGGGCCAGGCCGGGGGGAGGCGTGGCGGGGCGTCGAGGGCCCGCGTGCTCCGAGCCGGGGAGCAGGTCTGGGAAGGAGAGGAGGATTTAAATAGCGGGGCCGGGTGGGCGTTGGGCCCGCGCATGACGGTACTTTATGAGCAAAGATGGGACAGCGGAGATTACTTTGCTTTCTCATCCCCCAAGAAAAAAATAAAGTTGGAAGGAGGCGGAGAGAACAGCTATCCTCATTTCCTCCCTGGTTTCCACGCAAGGACCCGGGCCAAGGCGGGCAGGGAGAGGGCGCGGGACGAAGCGGACCAATGGCAGTCAACAGGTCCAGGCCTTGGCCGGGCCGCCGGGCCCTCCCTTCTTTCCTCCCCTTCCCCTCTGTCCCCAACCCCCTCCCCTTGATCCCCTCCCCCGCAGGCCCGGCCCGGCAGGGGAGGCCAGCGCTGCACTCCCCGCCTCACCGGCCGCACCGCGGCCGCCTGGGCCCTGACTCTCGGGCTGGGGGTGGGGCGGGGGTTCCCTGCCGGAGAATCCTCCCCCGGGGCTGGCGGCGGGGGGGAGGGGATGGAGATCGGGGAATGGAGGATTAAGGAGGACTCGAGCGCGGCACGAGCGCGGCCCGCGCGAGGGATCCTGGGTAAAAAGTGGCCGCGCGGCACCGGGAGAGCGCGGAGAGGAGCCGGGGTCAGAGGTCAGGTCCCTGGAGCCCCGCGTGCAGAGCCCCCCACGTGAACGCAGCGAGCAGGAGGAACCTTTTTGTTTTCGATTGCGCCAGCATGCTCCCCTATTGACCGACCTGCTTTTCCCGGGCCGCTGGAGAGTAGCTCCATCCCAGATCTCCTAACCCCACCCCCCTGCCACCACCAACACAGAACCCAACTCTACCCTTCCTCTCAACTCACTTCCCAGCCCCCCGTACCGGCTTGCAATAACGCAGTAAATTTGCTTTAACAAGTGGGGGTGGTTGCATTTACTCCTCCCTCTCCTCTCTCCTCCCCCTCCTCTCGCTGCGGCTCTTGACACTACTACAAACCAGGACTATAAACATAAACATGTGTCACTGTAACTGGGCAGGTAATATACGGATTTGGGGGTGGGGTGGAGGGGGCTAGGTTGTCGCTTGGGGGGCAGTAAAAAATGTGTCTTTCACGTGCTGGCCGGCTTTGGGGGCTTCCCCCACACACCGATTCATTTATACATTGCCATCGGCACTCGGTCACTCATTCAGCCACACAGACCCACAAAGGCAGACTTGCCGATAACCACCGTACCCCAAAGCAAATACATTTAAAAACGAAGCCCTCTCCTTGCCCGGCCACCTCTGCCATTTCTTCTATCGGCAAAAAGTATCGTCAATACTTGAATCCCCTTTCCTTTTTAAAAATTATTTTCCAGATAGTAATGGAGAACATTTTCGACCTAAATGGTACACCGCCTCTCTTCCCATAGACACTACCTACACATTTTGTGCGCCGAAACCCTTTCAGACAGCGAGAAAGGCGATTTAAATGTCTGAGTTCGAAATCTGGGGTGTAAAGGTTATTTCTTGGGCTTCCCCTTCCTGATGGCTTCCCTTACAACTTCTGTTGTAAGTTACTGCGACCAGCGCTGTAGAGTCGCCACAGCAAGCCTTTATTATTGTTGTTGTTGTTATTGTTATTATTATTATTATTTAATCTATGTTTACACAGCCGCTCAACTTTTTTCTAATTCTTAGTTCAACAAGCCTAGCAGCAACTACTTAAGATAGAGTAAAGCGAATCCCCTGACAAGCTTTTTGGCCTGAAACGGAGGGAGATACAGAAAATGTTCAGATGGAGAAGTGGTTCCCTTTGTTCTTTCATTGTTTCTCTACGAACTGGTGAATACAAGGACAAACACTTACCTTCTCTTCTTTTTGCTCCAAAAACCAGACGTTCCCATCAGCCTTAAAATACACAATCCACCTTGAAAGTAACTACGAATGTCGGGATAGTTTGTATTCCATTCTTTTTCGCTCTCTGCCCTCTTTTAGCGTAGGATTAGGTTGCCGAGCACGTTGCTGCAAGCTGTAGCCCCCCGCCTTAGTGAATCGGTCACGTTTAGGACCCTCTAAGTCCATCCTAATTCTGCCTGTAGAATTGAGGGTATTGGCGCTCTAAACTTTCAAAAGGAAAGGGGCCTGCAACTACCCAGCAAGCGCACAAATACCCTGAAATTTTTTATCACTGTATTTTTGTACCACTTCTCCAAATAGAATTTACCAAGAAATGTTAGATATTTCTTTGAGGAAAATTTCTTTTTAAGTTTATGCTTAGCAATGCGCTACTTAGATGGAATAAAAACAAAACCAAAAAAAAGCAAGTTTATATGGGCATTTAACGGAATGAGTGCATTTTTTATAATGTTTGTTATGCCATGTGTTTTTTAAAAAAAAACAAAACACTACTAAAACTGAGAAAGAAAGAAAATAAAAGTTTGAATTATAATGTTGAGGAATGATTTAAAGAGAGGCGTTTATTTGACATTTATGACTGTAAAAATTGGCCTCAAAAGTGAAAAGTAAGCTTTTCAAAGTAAAGACTTAATTTTCACTCTATGATTCCAAAATAAAAAAGCAACTTTTCTAGTTGCTTTTAGTGTGTGATACTTGTCAGTGTGTAGTGCCCAGCCTGGTGGGCATTACTGCCCAAACCTTGTTTAAATCTGATTATGATGTGATTTGTTGAAGCCATGAATATGAAATGATCCTGTGTATCCATAAATGTGAACTTGGGATTTTTTGATCTCCCGCTTTTTTGTGTGCGCCCAGTAGCTGCAGCAGTGGAAGACAGTGATTGGCTCCAGTGCTCCTAGAAAGATTTGGGCTGAAGCCAGAGGAACAGAACCAGAGGATTCCCTATACAGAGGCCATCAGGCCCCACATGTCTTATCTTTCCCCTCTCCCCTCATGGGTGCTCAGAATTTCAGCATGGCTTCAGCAGCCCATAGGTAGGCCTCAGGACTTAGTGTCATCACTTCAGTTTCTACACATTTGGCCCTAGTGGAAAATAAACAAAAATTGAGGCAACACAAATAAATTGTGGCTCTCGATATTTGTGTGTTATTTCATATATCAGCATTGAACTCTACTTTCTCAGGTTTCTTTTTTCCACATTCAGGATCAATTGTGAGAGGCCCTGGTGTCTCATAGGAAAATACAGCAACAAAACAAGATAATTGGGGGGAAAGACAGTTGTAGTAAGGAAAGTAGCTTTTCTTTGATAGAGTTTAATTGGAATTAAAAGATTCTTGAGCTGTAAACATTCTTTATTTATTCAGCACACATAAGCAGGCATTGTTTTATCACCATCATAATTATGGTGTCCTTTAAACTGGCTGATAGAAAAGATAAGGGAATGGGCCTGTAGATTCATATCAGGTCTCCCTCCTTTCTTTCTTTCCCTTCCTCCCTCCCTCCCCACTCTCTCACTACTACCCCCCCTTCCCCATTCCTTTCTCAGTCACTAGGGTCCCCCACAGCCCTTGAGATGAGGAGAGCAGGAAGATTGTGGCCTAACCATTTCTTACATCATGAAAGTGATTTGTACCACACTCTAATTTGATGCCATCTATAACCTTCTTGTCTCCCATGTTTATAATTGCTTTTTAGCTTGCAATATGTGTTATTTGAAGAGTTGCCTATTGCTCACCTGTATAAAATCTTGTCCACTAGGGTTTGTTGCTTTACCTTTTTGTCTAATTTAGAAAGCACACTCATGGCTTTTCAGAACAAAGCCTCACAAAAACCCCTTTACCTCCAAGGATTTGCAAATTTATAAAGGCTGCATTGAATTCAAGATGGGTCAGGGGGCATAAAAAGGGTAGAAGGTCACTGCATTTTGATTATGGGTCAGTAGACAACATGGCATATACTCTGTGTCCCAAACTTCTGTTAAAAACAGGATTTTTAAATGCCTTAAGAACAGAAGGATGTGCCCTTTTGGAGACTTGCCCTGATTTGTATGGATGAGACAAAAAAGGAAAAAAAATTAAGGAAAATATACTAAGTTATAATTTAAGTTGTTCCTTAATTTAGCCAGTTCCTCCTCCTCCATTCTCATTTTCCCCTTCCAAGAAGTAGAGAACATGTGAGATTAGATACATTTAAGTAAGGCACTGTTGACTATCACACAAGCTTTTAGTGTCTTATATCTTCAATTAATTCAGCCATATGAGACTTAAATTATTATTATTTTAGTCTTTGTTACGTTGTATTACAGTTACTTTTGGCTAACACACAAGGGGCTTCTTTTATTCTTCTAACCAGTATACTTACATTGTTGAGGCCTTTGTGATGTTCCTTGGTCTTTTCTGTCTGAATTCACTTTGAACAAAATGTGGCCAGCAGTCACTAAAACAAATGTATATGGTGAAGAGTTAGGCGGTGGGGATGGTGATGGGGGTGGGTGATCTTCATTTAAATTACGTATGTATGGATGAAAGCTTGGAAGAAAGGATTATTTTAATGCTCTTCAATACTTTAATTATATGACAGTTGTAGTGTAGAAATGCAAAAGTACTCTTAGGCTTTCCTTCAGGTTTTCAAAAGAACTTTCCCCATTAGTAAACTACTTCTGCAAATTGCTATTGCATTTCCCAGCTAACCATTTAAAAGACTGTAAATGCCGTGTGCATTACTTCGCTCCAGAGGAAAGAGGTCAGACTGAATTGTAATGGTATTTAAACATAAAATATGGTGAAAATAAATCAAAATAGAACATCTGAAGGTAAATTTAGCACATTCACACAGGATAAGTAAAGACAAATATGTTCATATCTTCATAGCCCATCACTTTAAAAACTGAAAGTGCTGACTTTTTTACAATAAATGCAGAAGTAAGTGGACATTAAGAATGTATTTCTATTTGTATTTGCCACAGAGGATTCTCCTTTAGCAGGCAGCTTTGTTTTCAAAGCTAAAATACTTTTTTCTGATAGTGTGTAGATTATGCGTTCCTCACTGAATAAATAATCACATATAACTAACAAACTCAATGTATTTCATATATATACCTAAATTCCCAATAAGTAATTCCCGGGGCCCTCAGAGATGGATATACACATAAATGTTAATTTGGGCATATCCACCAACATATATATGTGTATTTGAGAAACAGAGAAGTTGATATATCTTTTCTTAAAAAAGAATTTAAATACAGTCCATCATCTGAATTGGGTTCATCTTTGATTGTAGAGGCGGCTGACATGGTCAACAAATTTATCAAAGAAACCCCCTGGCTTTTGAAGAATAGTACTTTATACATCTGGATCTGCACATCCAGGCAAAGTAAGTAAATTATTGCATAACTTTAAGCATAATTGATAACAGACACCTTTAATTTTTCATCCCCATTCTTTTGGCCAGCTTTCACATTAATAATCTAAGCCATAAATGTTGGTAGCTATTGATCGAAATCCCCTGTGTGCATGCAAATCCATCTTAAAGTCCCCTGCCTTTCATGTGTGAGCGCTCAGGGGCCTCTGCTAGATCTTTTTATCGGGACCGACCCCCAATGTGCCTGCAGAAGACCCCGGATATGCAACGTGTGCTGATGGCCACAAGAAAGCTGTCACATTCCGTGTGTGTGTACGCGTGATTGCGAGCACTCACGCCTTCACACACACACACACACACACACACACACACACACTCAAAGATGAGGAAGTTAAAGGAACAAAAGAATGTATTAGACAAGAAGAAAAATGTGTAATAGAAGTATTAAAAATGTATAAGTGTAAAGGTGTCTGAGTCCACATATAAAGATACTCCCATAAATTGTATATATAGACAAATTCCCAATTCCCCGCCTTTATTTTTCTGTATTTGACCCAAAAGATTGTACCCTTAGTTTAAAAATAATACTTAATATTCTATTTGTTTTTAAAAAACCACCCATATTGCCAGCATTTTAAAGGTGGAAAGAAAGGAGAGGGAAAGAATGTAATTTTGAAATGGTTACTAAATCATGTTGCCATGTGCAGGAGGAATAAGTATGTGTGTTAATGTGTGTGTGTGTGTGTGTGTGTGTGTGTGTGTGTGTATGTGCAAATCTAAATAGGAATGGAGAACAACTAGAACTACCTGCCCCTTTCCCCCCAAAGGACGCTCTAGCCAACCTTTTGTAATGTCTTCTCAAAGGCTTTTTCTGAGTTTACTGTTTCTTGGCTGTTTGACTCTCTGGTGGAAATCTTAAAGCTGGGGGAGGGGAATTGCACGGGGGTGGGGTGGAAGGAAGAGGGCTGGCAGTATATAAGTGCATCAGGAGGAATTTTAAAACGACGTTATTGTCGCTGGCAGTAGAAAGACTCTGGTCATTCTACTTTAAAATACAAATACCAGCATCTGTTTTTCCTGGAAACTTTGCTTTCTGCTTAAACCTTTTGCATTTTGCCTCCGGTGAAAGTGAAAGAGAAAAACGCGGTATGATGGATCCAGATGCAAGAGAAAGCCAACTCGGTGGATGGTATTAGCTGTGACGAGGCATTGTTCATTGCTGCCTCTCGGTTACGTTTAAAGCCTGAAATATCACGAGATCTATTCAATGATCCTTCTCTCATTCAAGGGACAAAAATGTAATTTGCTGTAGCTCTGATTTCTTGGATGGAAATGCTAGCCTTAGATTTCAAAGGCAAGAACTAGACATCGCGGTTTGTACACACATTGATTAAGTTGAAGAGCGGCGATTACATCTGTGCTGAGTGCAACAGTAGTCCAGGGCTGACTTTTCAAATCCCAACCTCTGAGTTACATACTCTCTTAAATAGACTTCCTTAATTTCCGGATGCACTTCTTGAAATTCCCAATTCTCTTCAAAATTCCTGGGAAATTACAAGGGAGGTGAGGTTGGGGGTGGGGAACTATGGCCGAGATTTCATGCAAACTACATTTTTGTATGTGATTCCTCGGTTTTTATCTTTTTCTTTTTCTTTCTTTTTTTTTTTTTTTTTTTTTTTGGTTGGAGCCTTAACTGCTTGTGCTAGCCAGACCAGAGGAGGGGAAGCTGGAACTTTTTAATGTAAAGGAAGAAATTGTTCTACAGTTTTTTTCTTGCAGCCTCAGAAATATCCGTTTATTCTTTTAACCTCACGGATGTGTCTATTTTTGGAGGAACAGGAAACATATAAATGCCTGGGTTGCATTTATGTTGTAGTTGCAAACACCGAGCAGTTAAGAAGATTTTGCCGAATTGTGCAAAGCAGCCAACAAACCGCCTTGGGATCGTTTGGTAACGCGACTGGAAAGACCTTTGCTCTCATTTGGCAATATTTTGGACATCCTTGAAAATGACACCAAAATATGCCTTAATTTGACTAAGAAGAGGTTAAACAATATTGATATTCATCCAAAGTGCTTTTTTAAAAAGCATATGCTTGGCTTTCATGAAAAAAGGGGGAGGGGAGTTGTGGAAGATTCACTTGAACTACCAACCAAAAGCATCATAGACCGTTGAAATGGTCTGCATCATATATCAGCACTTTCTTTTCATCGTTATTACGTAAAACCTCTGGTAGCACCTTGGGCGTTTTACGTTTTCTTTTCTTTGCTGCAGAAGCTAACTGCTCCTTGGAATTCTGGCCTGCGGTGAACAGAACCCAGGGAAAGGCTGTGCTGGGGACTCTATGACGATCCCGCCTCCAATCCAGCCTGGTTAATTGTGAAAAGTATACACATTTCTAGCTTATCTATGCTTTGTTATGGGGCTGACGTGAAACTACCTCCTCCCCACTTCACCCCCCAGCAGAGAACCCAAATCCAGTTGAATTGTTACAGTGTTTCGGAGCTGGAACCTTGAACTGCTTCCTTGGTCAAAAAACTTTGTTTCTGATTGTAAAAAGGCATTACAGGGGGGAAAAAAAAGGAAAATCGAGAGAAATTCAAAACGTAAGTCCGTACTGGGGCGGTTCACCTCGCGGGTTTAACTTTGGAGCTCGCAGTCGGTCGGTCTCCTTCCCCATTCCCATAAGGGAAATACCAGGCTATTCTGCACATTTTCACTTAATCTCCATTTTCCAAAGGAAAAAGGGGTGGGGTGTATCTATTTAGGGTTGATAATGTTTTTTAAATGCTTTTCTTTGAAATGATAATAGCTGTAGCGGTAAAATGCAAATAAAGCAAAAAAATAGGCAATATTCCTTTAAAGGCGAATATACAGCTTTTTTTTTTTTTTTTTTGCTTTTTTTTTTTTTTTTTAAGCGTACACACACTGGTTCAGATGAAGTCTGTGAGTCAGGCTGTTTCTGAGCTCCGATAGTTTAATGGAAAGATTTATATACCGACTGTATTATTTACTTTGGGAGGGGAGGTGGCAGTATAAGGGTATGCTAATTAGTGGGAGATTTTGGGGGGAAGGGGTGGAATATCAATTTTTATTGCATCACCTGTCAGGAGTGTCCAATCAGCGTTGGCTTTAGGGGAATTAATTGATGAAGGTGTCTCCGGACGAGCTCACTTCACTCTGTCATTTTATTTGTAGCTAAAGCAGCGGCGGGAATAGCAGCTGCATTTCTTTTCTCTTTCTCCCTTCACATTCCATTATCATAGTGCTCCAATGGAGAAGGAAGGAATAGAGGGGCCCAGGTACTGATCTGCATCGGAGACTTACACCAACTCACTGGTAGATCAGAAACCGGATGGTTTTTTCCCTCTTTTTTAAAAAAACGAAAACCAAAAAAAAAGCAAGAATCAAGTCAGTGTAATTTCATGGTTTTTTTTTTTTTTTTCCAATAATTTCGCCTAGAGTTTGGCACTCCCTTCGCCGGGAATAACAGTCTTTGTTATTTTATTAGCAGGATGCCTTGAGACACACGCAGCATCTGGTGGAGGATTAACATACATACATGTGTATGTATGCGTCACGTATATATTTGCTGCAAATGGTGGGGATCATTTAGTGCCCGAGATGGGAGACCTGAAGTCAGGTTTTGAAGAGGTGGATGGCGTGAGGCTCGGCTACCTCATCATTAAAGGAAAGCAAATGTTTGCCCTCTCCCAAGTCTTCACGGATCTGCTGAAAAACATCCCGAGGACTACCGTGCACAAGCGTATGGATCATCTGAAAGTGAAAAAGCACCACTGCGATCTGGAGGAGTTGCGGAAACTCAAGGCCATCAACAGCATCGCCTTCCACGCCGCCAAATGCACGCTCATCTCCCGGGAAGACGTGGAAGCGCTCTACACCTCCTGCAAAACTGAGCGGGTCCTCAAGACCAAGCGCAGGAGGGTCGACCGGGCCCTGACCACAAAGGCCCCGCCGCCAGAGCGCGCCGCCGCCGCCGCCAGCCCCCGCCCGGCTTTCTGGAAGGACAGGCACCAACTTTGGCGGGGCCTGAGCGGAGCCGCGCGGCCCCTGCCAATCAGCGCGCAGTCCCCGCGCCCGGGCGCCGCCGCCGCGCGCCCAGCCACCCATCTACCTCAGATTTTTAGCAAATACCCGGGCTCGCACTACCCGGAAATCGTGCGCTCGCCTTGCAAACCCCCTCTAAACTACGAAACTGCTCCGCTCCAGGGAAACTACGTCGCTTTCCACTCGGACCCGGCTTATTTTCGGAGCCTGCTGTGCAGCAAGCACCCGGCCGCCGCCGCCGCCGCCGCCGCCGCCGCTGCCGCCGCCGCCGCCGCCGCGGCCGCCTACTACCAGGCGTCGGCGGCCGGGCCCCAGCCCAAGGCGGCGGCGGCGGCGGCGGGCGCGGGCGGCCCGGTGAGCCTGACCTACCGCTGCAAGCGCAAGCGCGGGGGCGCCAAGGACTGCTTGCTTGCGCCCCACGCCGGCGCCCGCCGCCTGCTGCTGCTGCCCAGGTCCTACAAAGCCAAGGCGGCGGCCGCGGCGGCCGCGGCGGCGGCGGCGGCGGCGGCGGCCGCCGGGGCCACTTGCCTTGAGAGGTTCCATCTGGTTAACAGCTTCTGCCCGCCTCCCCACCACCACCACCACCACCACCACCACCACCATCACCACCACCACCACCACCACCGGGCCCAGCCGCCGCCGCAGAGTCACCCTCATCACCACCGGCAGCAGCCCCATCCGGGCAGCTTTCCCGAGAGCTGCAGCAGCGACTCGGAGTCCAGCTCCTACTCGGACCACGCAGCCAACGACTCCGATTTTGGCTCCAGTTTGTCCAGCTCCAGCAACTCTCTGTCCTCGGAGGAAGAGGAGGAGGAGGAAGAGGAGGAGGAGGAAGAGGAGGAGGAGGAAGAGGAGGAGGGGGGAAGTGGGGCCTCGGATTCCAGTGAAGTCAGCTCGGAGGAGGAGGACTCGTCTTCGGAGTCGGACTCCAGCTCCGGCTCCAGCCAAGTGTCGGTGCAGAGCATCCGTTTCAGGCGCACCAGCTTCTGCAAGCCGCCCAGCGTGCAGGCACAGGCCAGCTTCCTGTACCATCTGGCCTCCGCCGCCGCTGCAACCAACCCCGCTGCTTTCGAGGATGCCAGCCGACTTCCCGATCTCAAAAGTAGTGTCAAAGCCGAGTCGCCGGAGGAGTGGACTCTGCAGAGCTGGGCCCCCAAAGCGTCTCCGGTGTACTGCCCGGCCAGCCTGGGGACTTGTTTCACAGAGATAAGGAACGATAGGGTATCTGCGATTACATTCCCACATTCTGAAATTTCCAGTACTGTAAAGAGAACTGACCTGACACTTAACTGCCTAGCGGAGGGGGCCTCTTCACCTAGCCCAAAGACAAACAATGCATTTCCACAACAAAGAATACTCCGAGAGGCTAAGAAATGCCTGCAAGCAACTCCTACTACACCCGGTGCAGATAACAACACAATAGCTGCTAGGTTCTTCAATCAGGATTCTTTACGAGCAGCCGCAAATTCAGAGAAAGATTCCAAAATCCCCCCTTGTACAGAATTTGCTACGGATTTGCCCTCTTTGCAGACTGACCCTGGGGTGGAAGTGGCAGCAGCAACGAAAGCGGAGAGTCCCTGCACTGACACAGGCGACAAGACACTGCCCTTTCTGCACAATATTAAAATCAAAGTCGAAGACAGTAGTGCTAATGAAGAATATGAACCTGACCTTATTATAAATAAGCTAAAGTGCGAGTGCAATGATACAAAGGGTGAGTTTTACAGTGTGACTGGAAGTAAAGAGGAGGACACCTTGCTAACCACAGCCAAGGAAGGGTTTGCATGCCCTGAAAAAGAAACTCTTTCCTTAAATCCACTGGCTCCAAGTCAGGGCCTTTCATGCACTTTAGGTTCTCCAAAACCTGAGGATGGGGAATATAAATTTGGTGCCAGGGTGAGAAAAAATTACCGGACACTAGTTTTGGGAAAGCGACCTGTACTTCAGACACCTCCAGTCAAACCAAATTTGAAATCAGCTAGAAGTCCTCGTCCGACAGGTAAAAGTGAGCTACATGAAGGAACACTGGATGATTTTACAGTTATAAACAGACGCAAAAAGGTAGCCAGCAATGTAGCATCAGCAGTGAAAAAGCCATTTAATTTCATGGCAAATTTTCCTTGTCCACCATCACTCATTATTGGGAACGATGGGGATTTGTGGCCGGCATATTCCTTAAACACCACTAAGGATTCCCAACCTCCTCACAAGGCCCATCCTATCTGGAAATGGCAGCTGGGCGGTTCTGCAATACCTCTTCCACCTAGTCACAAATTCAGGAAATTTAATTCATAAAAGTGTTTTGGAAGATATTTTCTTGAACCCCATTACCTTCCTTTTGTTGTAAACTGCACAGGATGGTTTGTACAAGTCCATTAATGTGTTACACCCCTTTTGGAGTCCTGGTTTATCGCATTTTGAAGACAGAAATCGGATTACTTTTTTTTTTTTTTTTTAAACATTGCGGGTTTTTTTTTTTTTTTTTTTGGAGTAGGGTGGGGGCGGGGTGGGAGAATGGTTGGTTTACATTCCACAGACTACTTCAGGCTAAAGACTCAAGTAAAACTCAGTTATTACGGTAGAGCTGGAACACTTTACTGTTTCAATGCTAATAATGCACCCGGTACCTCAATTCAACTGCTACAAATAAATGTCAAAAGGTTGAATAATAAATATTACAATGAGCCATTAAGTTTATGCACTAGATTTCAGACCTGAAAGTGTAACTTCATTCAGTGAAAGTTTGTTAGGTTACATGGTTACACTGAGGTAGCAAGAAGTTTCTGTGAGCCCAAAATGTTCTTTTCTGGAGCTCTTATTTGTGGGGTATCTCTTTCTTTTTCTCCCCTCATTCTGTCTCCAATGGTAGTTGCACTTAATTTTTCCTTTTTTGAGTGGAAAGATTGGGGAGTCCTGATTGAATGCTGGTAAAAGCTGCCTCATATATACTGAGTAAAATAAATATGAGATTACTTTTTTTTTCTTTTTGGTAAAAGGTGTGATTTTACTTTTACAGCCAGTCCTTGAAATGGAAAAGTCCTTTTTGTGTTCTCACCCAAAGGTTTTAAATAAGGTGACTCTTACTGTTGTCCTGCTTACCTTGTGGTCTGAACATGACTCCTCAGACTTGAAAAACAATTAAAATATTCCGCTTAAGAGCAGGATATTTTATGGTCTGACTCCTCATAGTGACAAGGCAGTAAATACACCCAAGAAAAGTAGAATGGGTCAGAGTTGCAAGAATACCCCCAAATGAAAAATAACAGTTGTTTCAGGGCTTTTTGGTACCAGAACTCAGGCACTTGGATTTTGTTACATTTTTCTTTTTCTGCATCTCTCTAAACTTCTGTTTTCAGACCATCCTGTGTATACAGCAGGAGAGTTTCTACTGCAAGTGACAATCAGAGGTGACTATCTATATTTGCACTTAAAGTCAAAGTAGTTCAACATGCAAATGGCCAGGGTCTGGCCCTTGGTAAGGGCTATGCTGGTGTGCTATGTTGTGGTGATGGAAGCAGTAAATCAAAATTATGGAAATTTGCACTGTTGAAAAGCATGCTTTAGCTTTATTTTCAATTAAAAACACTGTTTAAAATTCCTGGTTCCATACATTTCTACTTATTCCAGATTGAAGAACGGTTAACAGGAATGAATGGTTTTGTTGACATTTTCACTTGTAATGTTTTTGTCTGAAAGAAATGCATTTATTGGGTGTAGAGTTTTGTTGTAATACCATGTGATGAGGCCAGTCAGGTTCTGTGCTAAACACTGGTAGATTTCTTCCTAAATGACAACAAGACTTTACAAACTTGTTACAAATCAAGTGCAAAAAGTTCAGGTCTAAAAAACTGAAGCAGAGATCAACTGGTATTTTAATGAAAGTTAAATCTAATAATTTTAGGTCCACCTCCCTTAGTCTGACAAATTATGTATCTCGGATCTCTGCCATCTTAAACCTAGGAAGTTGCATCTATAGATCATAAATCACAAAACAAAACAAAACAAAACATGAATGAAATGTTTACTGTGTGAATTTAAGTCACTATTTCTCATGAAAATTCAGTCTTTTCCCCCCTTAACCTTTTAATTCCTACTCCCTTTGAAAATTTTCTTTTGTCTATAAATGTTTCAGATAGATCTGGATGGTCTCAGCCCTAATTGCTGTATATGCTCTGTGGTTTGACTATTATTGTAAAAGACAGAGGCTGAGCATACCTGCATCCAAATACATTTGGATGGAGTAAACAGATGCTTTGAACTGCCTCCCTTCCTTTCCTTTTTGAATGTTGCCAGATGTAAGTGCACTGAATCCTTTTTTATTGGCATGATAGATATGGTCAAAGCAAAAATTGGGGGATGTTATCCTTGAATTCATGTTTGTGTGTAATTCTGAAGATCAGTACAAGTTACAGTTAAAACTCCAGAAAGCTGAACAATTGGCTTCTCAGTCTGAGTTCTTTCCTCTTTGGAAGGCAATACAGAATTTGAGTGCAGTGAGCTGTCCTGCAAAATCAATCTTCAAAAAGTGTGACATACACACACTGGAAATCTGTCATTTCTACTCTTTAATTACTGCTAAGTCAAGAAAGTTCAAAGTATGATGACTACTACATTTAGACTAGTACTTTACTTGTTGGCTATGGAATCACTGTTCCTCAGTTATAAATTGAGAATATATTTGAAGCCTACAGATCTTGGGCGTAGGTGGACCATGAGATGGAATAAGCACACTTTAAAACAAATAATACCCTATGGAATTTCTGACATAAAATATCGGCCTCCAGCTTTGACACTTGGTCTCTAGCCCTCAGAGAATCAATAGTTTCAGTTTATAAGAGCTGGAGAATGAGCAGCATGGAGGCCGAGGCATTCCAGAGTGATACCATCAAAAGGAGAGAAATTAAATAGTCAACACAGATTTCACCCCACAGTACTCCTACAAGCCAGCCAACCACAGCAAAACCTCAGTTGGGGCTTCTGTTAGGAAAGTGTATTCAGTAACATGAAAATACAAAGTATTCTTTCAATTTCTGGTAGCCCCTTAGCTGTTTGCCCATTCTGCTGTGGGAATTATTCTCAGAGCAGTTTATTTCATTTTGGTTGTCTTATGATTAATGACAATATCTAGATTTCCTAAGATACTATAAATGTCCCATTTGTTCAAAAAGTTATGCCTTATTGTGAGAAAAACAAAAGTTACCTCCATTGACAGATTGCATTTTTACATTTAAATGTTTTCAGGTGATAGAATATTTTTTTAAAAGGCATTATATGGTTCCAGGGTCATTGATTCCTGTGTCTAAAGCTCAACATTCACAGACATAAGGAAAATACTGGGAAGGGCTCTTTCTTTGACTTTTGGGGAAAACAAGCTTATATTTGGTCTTCTAGAAAACTAGTTTCCTGATAAGACTGTGAAATGAAGATTTAATTATTTTTTTTAAGAGATGTGTGTACTCTGTCTTCCACAGCCAGGTTATATCTGCCTTTTTCGTAAAAGCAGCTTGCTCTTTTTCAACTATTTACTTTTTAAAGTGGGTGTTCTTTCCTACTGGCTTACTTGATTACAGTGGAGCAATCTCAATAATGGTTGTTTATTTTAAAATCAACAACAGGGAGCCACCACTAAACAGCAATAACACAAACTAGATGGGCTGGTGCATGGATTTTTATCTTATCCGTGTCTGGGTGAGTTTCAATGGTCTAGAAATTCCTCAAAGTTCCAGTCCCAAGAATTGGAAGTTTCTGCTGATATGAGGATGATAGTTTTGTTTGCATGCAGGAAGCGACGTAGACTAATTCCTCAAAAGCATTTTTTTTCCTTTCGAAGAAAACAAAAACTCTCCATGGTAAAATAAATAAATAAATAAATAAATAAGTAAATAAGTAAAATTTTAAATAAAGCATTAGCATCTACAAAAGTCATAAGATGTGGTGAGTTTTGCTTCACCTTAAAAATAATTCCTGCTGAAAAGGATGTGAGAAAGGGAGCTTCTAGAGCCAAACTAGGGGTGAAAAGTAAAGGCTCCACATCAACTAAACTCAGGAAATTGGCAAGGAGGAACAGGGCATCCACCTTAGGGAGTCCACCCTCACCCCCGTCTTCCCCAGGATTTTCCCCATCCCTGGAAGGAAGAACTATTTTTAATGCTAGCTTTGGTTTTGGTTTGCTCCCTAGGCCAAAGGGCATTTTGCAAACTAGCCTGGGGGGTGGGGACGTAGGGCAGATCTAGGAGGTGGGGGAGGGCTGCATTTTACCTGTTTGGCAGGCCCTCTTTTGCTATTTAAAAAAAGGGGGATAAAAAAGGGAGGGGGCAGCTATCATTCTTTGCCCATGCCCTAGGCCCCCGCTCCTCTCTCGCTTCTTTTCAAACTGTGGCGGCCTCACAAGCTCCTACTTTAAAAGGCCTGAGATGTTTTGCATGAAGCCCTCACAATAGGGGTTGAGGGGATTGACAGTTTCAAAAACAAGGCGTTCAGTCCTTTCCAGCTGCCGGGCCCGTTCTCTCGCACCAACTCCTCGCTCCTCGCTGCTGGTGGCGTCCTCGGGAGCCAGCGGCCTCCCCCACCCCGCCAGCCCGCATTCCGGCCGCCCTACCCCGCCCCCGAGCTGTGTTTGTAAACAGGGGTCAGTGTCCGGGGGCTGTTGGCGCAGGGTTTGGGACAGGCGGGCCTAGAGGAAAGGCTGGGGACGGCCGACACGGCGAAAGGCTGGCCCGGGAACCAAGGAGGTTTCGGGGTCCCTTTTCCCCTCGCTGTCCCCATGGGCACCGAGCTCTGGCCACCGCGCTGACCCAGGACAGCCCTGAGCTCTCTGGCCTGGGCCACCACCACCACCACCACCAGAAAGATGTTTAAATGCCGCCATTTTGCAAGGTGGCAAACCAATTTCTTTGTGACTTTTTCCCCCCGCCCAGATCCTGCTCTCCTTTGAATTTGTGACCCTCTCACTCCCGGGGCGGAAGAGCCTGCACCCCTGTGCGCGGCCCCAGCTCCTCTGGCGCAGCCTCACGTCCCAGCAGCCTCGTGGCCAGGCCCACTAGGAGAAGGGGCGACAGGGTGCTCTTCCCCCCACCCCCCCACCCCGCCGCCCTCCGGGACTGAGCCGCCTCCCCTCACTTTGTGCTCCTTTTGTGTGTTCTGGCGTCTTCTCCCACCCCTGCACACGCACACACAGCCTAGCCCTTTCTCACCTTCGCGCCCATCTCTCTTCCCCAGTCAAATGGGCCCGGCTTTTTGCACTGGGCGGAGGGCTTGCCAGAGCTTCCAAAATGCGGGTGTGGAATGCAAGTGGCAAAGGGATGGGACTTCACACTGGGCCAGCCAGCAGGGCAGCGAACGCCTCCCGAAGTGGCCTCAGACCAGGGGCTAGAGTCAGGGGAGGGCCGGGCTGAATGCCCCAGTGGGGGAAATGTAACGGGTTGAGGCCTGCTAGCGTTGGCGCCGTGGTTCCTGTCCCTTGGAACCTCGCAATGCATCTGCAAGTGGAATGATGACCTGGAAACGGGAAACGAGAGACAGTGACCTGGAAAAGCACCCCGGGTTGGGGAGGTTGGAGTGCAGCAACGCAAACAAAGCTGCTCCTGGAGGAAGAGGGGAACCAGAGGTGCATCGCAGCTAGGTCACAGGAAAGTGCAACAAGCTTGTTTTCCCGGGTGTTTAAAATGCAGCCCCAGTTGTAAAGTGTGTGAAATTACGCACTGGTCTCTTAAAGAGTGCCTAATTTATAGTAAATAGCAAGGTCTTTGTAAATGGCTTTATTATGTTGTTTCTTGTTAACTGTTGAGAAAATCCCCATTGTTGAGTGTGAAAGGCTTTATGAGCTAACCTGGTCCTGGGCGCAATCAGAGGGCAGTAAATGGCCGCTCGGACGCCAAGGACCGCATGGAAGCGACGCTCGCCCGGAGCGCCGCGGCGAGTCTGCAGACGCAACCTCAGCCTGGGAGGAAAGTGGCCGGGGCTTCCAGGCTCGCATTAAGGAGGCGTGTTTTGAATTCGCGGGGCCCCAAGAGCAGTTGGCCGCGTGCGACAAGGAGAACCGGGCGGGCCGGGGGCGACCCAGGCAGCGAGGGCAGCGGGGAGGTGGAGCGGCCCGGCGACCCTCTTCGGTCCCAGCCTCGACCACAGGCCGGCGGCCTCAGCCCCAGCCCCAGCTCGAGCAATCTGGGGTGAAATGGGTTCTTGGGCTTTGTCTCCACTTCTCAGCCGCGTGGAGCCCGGTTCCGCCGAGGCCGCGGAACGCCCGAAAACGCCGGGCCGGGAAACAGAAGAGCCAGGACGAGCAGTCCCCGAAGGAGAGCTCCAGACCCCTACCCGCGCCTCCTCGTCTTTTGTTTAAAGCTTTCTCTCCTTTCCTCTCTCACGCACGATCTCTCTCGCTCTCTCGCTTGCTCTCTCCATTAGAAACCTGAAATGGACTCAGAAGACAGGAGAAATAAGGGGAAGGGCTTTTGTGTGTGTGTGTGTGTGTGTGTGTGTGTGTGTGTGTGTGTGTGTGTGTGTGTAACAAGCAAAAGGATTTCTTCTTTAGTCTAAGATAAGGCATTGCAATCTCCTTTTCCCATCTCCTCCAGGTCTCTTCCAGCCAGTTGAGACCCGGGAAAGGTACGGCCAAACCCAGGCAGGCGCTGTGTTCATTAGATTAACTTTGAGGCGAGGACCGGCCGGGTTCTGCAGGCCTGGAGAGGGCGGGCGGCGAGGGCCTCCCCAGGCTCAGCCCCGCGGCCTTTCCAGGACTTAAAACCCGGTGGGTCCGGGGGAAAAGCAGCAGCAGCCTCTACGCAGCCTCTGAGCTCTGGCAGTGCAGTTAGAGGAAAGAGAATTTGTTTGTGAGCCTACTTTGGGGGAAAAAAAACCTGGGGTAGGTGGACAATACGTAAGGGTTTGGACATTAGCAAATGCAAATCACAAGGAAATGTTAATTTCAGTCAAAAAAACCTATATTCAGCTATCTGCCTTCCCTTCTAAGACGGCCCTCTGCTTGCGCACTCTCGCTCTCTCACCAAATTAGCTATTACGTATAATCCCCATGGGTTTAAAGCACTTGTTTCGCGGATTCGCGTACAACCCATATTAACCATGCACTTTCTGCTATTCCTCTTGTGACTGTCCCTGCCTCTTCCTTCTTTGCGGAGAGTATGATGCATTTTATTTTAGCCCAATCGATGCGTGCAAATACTGGGATAACACAACCCACACTTCTGCGATGGAGGCTGTTTTCAAAATTGAGTTTAGAGATCAATACTAAGTCGAAATGCTCCAAATTGCACGAATTCACCAAATTCAGGCCTTGGGCTCCCGAAGCCCTTTCCTGCCTGATTAACGCACTCGTGGGCAGTAACCGTGGTTCCACCGTTCCTGCTTTTCAAAACAGGATGTTTCCATCATGTGTATTTGGCTTTCCCTAAAGATTGCTCCGGTTTGTTTGCAAAAACACGACCCCAAAACGTGTGGAGCTAAACCCGTCAATGGCTTCCATGCCGGGCTCCTCTCACACTTGCCTTGCTGCCTGCCATTCCTGTTTCTTTCTCTTCGTAGGACCTAACAGCAGCACCTAAAATTGCCATAGTGGATGCCCAGAAAACGTTTGCCTAGTTGAATAAATATTTTACTGGTCAGGAAGCAGCCCTCTGCTTGCCCATTACTTGATTCCCACGACTTCTTCGCCCAGAGCCGAGCAGTATGGGTTGCAGCACAGGGAGCTCTCTATTCTTCTGTGGCAGCGGCCATGGCTGCAGGGCGTACTGGTGCCTAACTGGGGGAAGGGTAGTGGTTGTCCCCTTGCAAGGGATGTTAAGGCTAGAGAGGTGGAGGAAGAAGAATTTCCGAAAGAGCATCTTAAGAGAGCCTGCTGCCCACAGATATGTGTGTCCGTGTAGCCTGAAAAGATCATCTACAGGAGAAACAGATCAACCTAGGATGCTAGGGTATCCCTGATTCCTTAGCTCCTGCTGCCTGGAACTTCCTTCAGTTGAGACAACTAGAGCAAGACAGAAAGGGGTGGAGAGAGAGTGGCAGGCAGCCTAGAGGCTCTCCAGTAAGATCCAGTTATTCATCTAATCAGTGTCATCAGTATGTTTGTGTTTGACCCTTTTGGATGGAAGAGGCTTAGCAGTCAACAGACGTAGATCTTAAAATATTGCTAGTTTAGCAGAGAGCAACTGCTCACAGGTCTGCAAAGGCCCTCCCCAGCCAGGATGCTCTGAAGGAAGGGAGGCAAACAGAAGGGAAACCGTCGGAGTGGCTGCCTAGCCTCTTCCCCAAGCCATCAAAACAAACAAACTCAGTTCTCCTGCAGACTGAGCTATTGGACAAGCACATGCAGAGCACTGAAAGGTTGGAATATAGTTTGCATGGTTAGTGCTTGCCTTCTTTAAGATCAGTTTAAGTTAGCTCCAGGGACAACACAATCCTTGTGATAAGTGATGAGCAGCAGAGAGGAAAAACTGTAGAAAAGAGACTGCACTAAGCTTGGGCAGCCGCCCTTCCTCTTTCCTGTGAAAGTTAGAAATGACACAAATTTATAAGATCTCAAGGCTACATCAGTAGGCAAGGGTTTCAGTCCCTGAATGACTGGAAAGGACCTAGATTCTTGGATCTCCCAGGAATAAAGGCACATTTTACATTCTTTCTCCCTCATGTCTCTCTCACTTGCTCTCTTTTTCTCTCCCTCTCAAATGAATACCCGGATTGTCAGTGGTGCGAATGTAGGAGATTAGTTTTCTTCCTTTACATTGGATTCAAATATGCAGAGCAGTGGATGGTTAAGCTTTCAGACGCCTAGTTAAGATATCCATTCAAAGTAAAACCTGCATGGTAGAGTAGGAATTGCCATGACCAGGTTTATTTAGCTCCCCCCCTTTCCCTTTATCTTCTCTTTTTCCTCTTCTCTCACTTTCTCAGCTTTTTCTCTTCCCCTCCTCCTACCTAACCCTTGCACCCAGGTGAAGGATTCACAGGGAAATACCAATAGTTAGCAATCCTTTCTCCAGAGGTGGAAAGAGGGTAAGATCTGCACTTAAACCAGTGCTGATAGCGGCTGTGTTGGAGCCTGCGGTGACCCTGAGCTTCCTTGCTGGGGTGAGGGGCCAGGCCTTCCAGCCTCTTGTCCTGCCTGTGCTGAGGTATTCCGGTTAGGCTATAAAAAACAGCATGTATCTCAAGACTAGGAGAGCTCAACTCCATAAACACATGGCTATGGCTCTAACGTGGGGTACATTGCCAGATGCAAATGCAAAGAGATGCTTTCAATTTTCTTCCAAGTGTTATACATCATGTGGCAAATTTGTCTTCAGAAAGCCAATGTTGATTTCTTTCTGTTAATAATAAAGACTTTATAAAAACAATCTTAAACATATATGATTGAGAATTAAAAGGGTGTACATCACTACTACCAAAGAGTTTCTTATCTGAATTTGAAAAGAGAGGTGGTACTTTTTCTCCTAAATAAGGAATATTTTTAAGTAGAAGAGCTTGATTAACATTTGAATTGTTCAGTTATTTTGCTCCTCATCTAATTTTAAGAAAATAAAAATATTTTAATCCTTGTGCTCTAAAAAAATCTTTTTACATCTTTATGTAGGTAAATTTAAAAGTAAAATAGGAAATTGGTTATACATCCCTGCCGTGTTCTTTAGAAAAAATGACTGCAGAAACATCTTTTTACCTAAAACATCAACGTTTCATATTATTTTATACATTTCAGTCTGTGGTTTGTGATTTAACATTACTATTAAATAGGAGGAAAATAGAATTTATTTTGCATAACTTAAATGGGAGGAAAATATAACTTACTTTGTAGACTTAGGGAAGTTGCCAAGGCTTCTAAAATCTTGTCCTTTGTATCAATCTCTAGCTGGTTTATCTGAATAGGATATGATCCTACATAATATGTGGGCTTAAATATAATATTCTGACACAATGGAAGGATTTCTAGATGAATTGGAAACATCCTGATTGTGAATTTCCTATCTCTTCCTGTTTTGAGCCAATACTTTAGTGTATACTTCCAGGGCGATTCTAAATGTGATCTCCTTCAAAAAAAAAAAGTGCAAAAATGATTATTATGAAAAAGAAAGGTAGGAAATCTTTTATAAATACTGTTAGGACCATTGATCCCAGTTACCTACTATAATGTGAATGGAATGATTATGGCTGTTCCATTGACACGGTTTCTTCATTCAGGATCCTGGCCAAAGGACAAGCATGTCAATGTGTAAAATTCTAGCCAAAGATAAGCCATTACAATGGAAATCGCAAAGTGCAAATTCTCATTGAAGCCAATGAAATTGAGTGTAATATCCATACCGCATTCTCATCTGCTTGCCCCAGGATTTAGTATGCGGCTCTGCATTGAAATGAGATTATGCATATAAAATGCCAATATAGAATACAATGCCCAATAAAACAATAGAAAAGCAACTTACAGCCCATATACATGGGCTTTACTTAAAATTTTAACTTCATGAGCAAAATAAACCACAGTACCATCAGAACATTAAATCTACAAAATGTCCTCACTCTGGTTTTTCATACTTCTTTCTGCATGATTCCCCCACAATCCCTCCTATCTAAACACAATTCTTTTAAGGGCACTCTTCAAATCATCTAATAATTCCCAAAGGGTATTCCAGGAGTCTCTTAAAGTGTCTTTCTAAATTAAAAGGCCCCAAACAATTTAAATGCATTTTTGAACCAAAAATATCACAAAGTATTTGGACTTGCAAACCTATGGGTGTATAAAAAGAAGAAAGGGACCAAAGAGAAAACGCCCCCACAGTGGATTACAAGGTTATGGGACAGGTCACTAGGAAAGGGAAATAAAACTGAATGTTAGGTTGGGCTTGTAAATTATGCACCTTTCAGGGAAAGAGGTTTTAAGGTCTCTTCACTCAAGGGTTTTTTTCCCATCCATTTTGCTATTAATTCTTAACTCTTGGTAGGCAGCTCTTTAATGAGGTTGTTTGTGGCAGGTTAATTTTCTCCAATCTACTGAGCTCCTCATTTTCCCTTTTAAGTGCAGTGCTGCCTAGAGCTTTCAGTATTTTCCATACCAGAAAACAAAATAAACGTGAAGTTGCTGGCCTGGGCTGAGAATTAAAGGCGTTATGTGGACAGCAAAACAGCGGGCCTGGACAGATGGGAGTGGGAGGGTAGAAAAACCGGGCTGAGTTGAGGGTGTGAGGGAGAGAATTCAGTCTTAGGAGAGCAATGACCCTGGGAGTGTAATATATTAAATATTGCAGCGATCGATTTCAATACCCCAAGTGGACACGGGAATAAAAATTCACCAACAAGCTGAAGTGATTAGGAATGCTTTGTTGCGAGGGAAAAAATGTGATTTTCTTCAGATCCTTTTTGTTCAGGTTAGAAGAGGCCTAGACAATCCAAGGAGAAGCCCCCGACTCCTAGTTTGGAATATAACTCTAAAGGTTAGTCGTATATCAGTGGAGCTTCTGCTTAGTGAAAAGATGGGCCTTTGTACTGAGGAGGATTAAATATCAACCGCAATTATGGGCTGGTCACTCTAGGAGCTTGCCTCCCAAATCAGAGACGAGTACATTTTGGAAAGCCTGCTCCTTCCCTGTGTATTAGTCTTTGTTTCAGCTCCGGGACAAAGCAGTTGCTTTTGCACAGTTCTTCTTTCATTAAAATCCAGGGGAAACTGCACAATATGGTTTACAGAAGGCTGATTCCCAATAGCAGGACCATAAAAACAGCCGTTGGTGCTATGTTGGGGAGAAATATTTCCGAAATGTCATTCTAAGTCCCAAAGTAGGAAATCATCACAGATACAGGCACACATACCCACTACCACACATGATTTCATTAGTGATTTCAGAACTGTGTGGGATTTTCTGTTCTTTTCTTCTACCAAACCCAGCTCTTAGACATTCACACTATGATCTGCGCTTCTCTCAGTCCAGGAATCTGTTTAGGGATTTGGGGCAGTCCCACTGCGGAGGCTGCTTGGGGCGAGAGGGGATTGTTTTCAGTCACAGCCTAATGGGCAAGGCCTGGGCTCTTCACACTGGGGACACCAAGTCTGCTGCTAGGGACACACTGCTGGATGCCTGCATGCAGCAGCACCCGCAGCTGCCTGCTGCCTGCCTCCTCCTTCAGTGTGGTCGCCACAAATCTGGGAAAGACATGCAGCATCATACAAAGGATTTCTTTAATGAGGATGAGTTCCTCAGAGTGACTGGGGGTTGTGGCTGCTGCTCAGGCCTCTCTTTCCTTCTGCCAGATCTTTCCCTACCCACTATAGCCTCCTTATACACTAGCCTGGGGTTGTAAAGGGCACCCCCCCCACACTCCGTCTGATAACCCAGAGGCTGATGTCTATTTTACCCCAGCGGCTGAGAGAGTGAGGATGGACTTCAAGGTCTGAGCACGGAGTACACTGGGATCCCAGGATCTCCTTTCTCTGCCATCAGTTTTCCAGTAATCTTCCATCCTAGCTACCCTTATGATGAATAGCTCCCACTTGGAGCATGGTCCTATGGAATAGCTGTATTTCTATTCTAAGATCTCCTTACCAGGGAATGGTCAAGCCAGGAGAAGGAACTATATAAGTGTCCCCATTTCCTTTGAATCAAATTTGGGCTGCCAGGGCTGGGTAAGGGCTGAAGTTGGTTGTGCAAAAAAGCACTTAGTCTCCTGCAGCTTGAAACTCCAGGCCCTCTGTGGAGTGGTAACTGGCTACAGGGAGACCATTCTGCCCTATAAAGTTGTTTATCTTCTTAAAGCTACATGACTCCTTCCTCTTTTCAGGTTTGGGAGAGAGGTAGGTTGGGTCCATTCAGGTCCAGGAGCAAAACATCACTCAAAAAAGTTACTTTGGGACGCTAGAGTTATTGAAACCAGTTATCTCACTTCTTGAGTGTGGGACAGACTGAATTAGGAGGCAATTTGGATAAGAAAGGAATTGCTGTTTTGCTAAAGTCGCCCTTTGGCTTTCTTTTATTCCTTTATTCTGTATCTCCTGGACTTTCTCCTCATTCTCCTCTACTTTCTTCCTCCTCTTCGTCTAAATCATTTCAAGAAGAAAAAGCAGGTTGAAAGCAGGGATAAACTTACACTGTGAGGGCCTACTGAAGTTGAAATGTGGCCTGGCTGTGTCTGGGCAGGTGGCTAGAGTGTAGAGATTCCTGTGCTTGTGTGACTGAGGGGCAATTCTGGGAAAAGGAATCTCCTGGGGGCAGGGAGGTGCGGCTGGGAACTCTCTGTCCCAAGTCACTGAGAAACACATTCTGTGTCCAGGGCCTAAGCTCTGGGATCCTGAAAGCCTGCTCTGCTGTAGGGTGGGTACCTGTTGCTTGAAGCTGCTTGGGAGCCTTTGGACCCCTGCCCTATTGTAAGTCTGAGGGTTAGGTCTGGCTTCCCCTGGGGCTGCTGGATTCACCTGTCATTCCGCTCACTGCCCAGGGACCCTGACAAACCTCTACAATGTGGGTCTGAAACAGGGTGCTTAAGGTTCACTGATCTGTGTGTAGAACTTTGCAAAACTGCAAATAAGCGAGAAAATTTGTCTATTCTTGGGAAGGGAAATACAAGTTTGCACTTAACATGGAAGCATGAGAAAAAGAAGGGGGGAAAATAACTTCTCCTGGCCAAAAGCCCCACTGTAATCTCCAGAACAATTTCATTTCCTCTGCAGCACCCTAGCTACCCTAGCCGAGGCCTTGGAAAGGTCAGGGAGGAGATGGAGCTTAAAAGCGGGGGTGGGGAAAAAGCGAGGTGGCTAGGTCCTGGTAAGGTCGCAGGTGAGGGCCAGGGCCGGTGGTGCAGAGTGGACTGACAGGACGGAAGGCCACAGGACGGGGAGGGGCAGAGCCACATCATTTGGAAGGTTTTGGTGTTTCGAACGGAGTTTTCTGAGGAATTCGCTCGGTCTGCCTCCAGGGCAGCTGGCTCGTGCTCTCCCCCGCCCTTCTTGCAGAGCGAGTCACAGGGAGCTCGAGTTTCCGCGAGGCCCGGCGCCGCCAGGCCGCCAGCTCCACTAGCCTCCGCGGACAGGCCCGTCCCGCTTGCTGAGAAAGGGAAAAGCGCACGGCGGGGCTCGTCCCGGCGGGGAGCGCGTTTGTGCCGAGGGACAGCGGGTCCTCCGGGGAGCCAAACTACCCCCTGCCAGCTTCGTCAGCCTGGCCTGGTTGCGTGGGCGGGAGAGGGTGTCCCTGGGAAGTGGCTCCTGCGATGAGCAGCCGACATCCCTGGTTGTCGCGCGGCTGCTGGGAACCCGCGGGCTGCAGAAAGAAGCCTGTCCTCTACCCTCCAAATGGGAGGTTGGAACTTTTGAACCCTTTACTTTAAAGTGATTGATCGTGTCCTACTAGAGAGAGGCTCCACCCCTTGTCCCCACCTCTGCTGCCTTCCCTTGTCACTTTTGCTCTAAGTGTGCGCGGAGACCGCGCGGGGCGCGAGGCTGGTGCCTTTAGAGATGAGCGCTGCGAACGCGAGCATTTGTGCAAGAATGCGCGGCAGCAGACCCAGCTCCAGCGTCTGCCGGGATTTGGGGTAAATCCCGATGTGAGAATCCATAGCGGGAGGGGGGATTCATGCCTCTTTCCGCACAGCCCTCTAGGTGAAAGACGCAAGAGGCAGCTTTTCCCATGAAACCTCCCCGCACGCCTGCCTTCTTAAGTGGAAGTCCTCGCAGGAGCCGGGCTCCATACAGGGCGCCTTCAGGGAACTGAGGAGAAAGGCTCAAAACCTCTACGAGTAAAGTTGATTATTAATTTTGGCTGCCCGGAACGAGTGATACACTCAACGACTTTGGCTTTGGGAACTGTCCGGGAGCTGGGATCGAGGCCCAGGGCTACGGGTGGGAAATGAGAGTTGCGGATGATCCCGGACGTGTCTGAAAGGGCTGGATAGCGCTCCCGGGGCAAAGGTTGGCTCTTCCTCGCCCCCAAATAAATTCTTGGTTAACTAGTGTAGACTAAACACATTAGTATTATTAAATGGGGGTAAAACAGACGCGGTTGAAAGTGAGGGCACGTCAACTGGACCCAGACCCGGTCATACTTCTCCTTCGGTGACAAGTCAGGGTGCTTCCAACACGAAAATAGAAATGTAACATTCAACTGGACGAATTAATTTTTGACGGATTTACGGTATGATTTTCTTTCAAGCCGTATTCATTGGTTCTTTCGATCCCTAGAGCGGTCCAAAGACAGAGATATAAACAAGCACTTTATGCTTTGCGGAAACCCCTTAACAGTATCTCCCAAAGAAAGATCAAGACACTTTGTGAATTTCCCCCAGATAATGCCTCATATTCCGAATGACTGATCAGAGAACTCCGGTATTGTTAAATAAAATGAGAGGAAGGCGAGTGACGTGGGAGTCGAACAATGGCATTTCTGAATCAGTTTGCTTGATTGACATTTGGGAGCTTCATGACCCCAGGGAATAGGACTCATTACGGTGAATACACCAAAACATCAACCAAGATTAGAACTCTAGATCCTGTTTTAATCCCATTTCAGTCTAAATTATAGTGGGAAAATATAAAATCCAAAAGGAGAGAATTATTCCGTCATATATTGACCTGAAGTTTTAATTGTTCTGATGGGAAAATAAGTGGAAAACCGATATACTCTTTCACTTCAGCAATAGCACTAACAATTAAGGAAAGTGTGTTTGGTAGTGTAGGTACTAAGAATATGTAAGTGGTATAAAATATTTTATACTTATTTGGGGAGACATACTGTAGAAATACACAGGAACCTTTTTTTTTTTTTTTTTTTTTTTGCATGTGTGAGAAAAAATATAACCCCCCTCTACTGGATAAAAAGCAAGGGTCATCAGCAAATTGATGCTAAGCAATGGATATCTTAAAGGTGGAGTCTAAATTTCCATTATTACTTGGAAGACTTCTCTATTTCTTGGGAGGGGAATTTGTTTTTAATGTCAGAAGTTGGGTTAAGGGGTGGCGGGTTAGCTCAGTTGGTTAGAGCGTGGTGCTAATAACACCAAGGTTGCTGGTTAGATCCTCGTATGGGCCACTGTGAGCTGCGCCCTCCTTAAAAAAAAAAAAAAAAAAAAAAAGTTGGGTTAACATGTAAATTTAACCCAGGAAATTGTTGAGAGCTGATCTTCAATTCAATTCAGGTTGGGAAAAACGGAATGTGTTTAAGCAAAGTCTATTTTTAACCACAGGAAAGTGTGAGATAATGTGGGTTGTTTTGGTTAGGTGGGGGTATATAATCTATGGCAACTTCACTATACAAAATTGTTTGATTCTTCAATGGAATTTATCCTCAAACCTCAGACACTCCAAGGACTGGAAATCTTAAGTAATGTATATTAAATCAAACCAACAGAACACAGACAAAGCTGGTAAAAGATAGTTATATTCTCCTGTTTTTTTTCAGTAGGTAAATTACAGCAAAGGAGATTGAAACAGGAAGATATAAAAATGAAGCAAATATGTTATAAATAATTGACTAGAAAGGATTGATGCACAATATAGCTTCACAACCTTATATTTTGACGGGGAGATTTTAATGGGAAGTCTCTGTTTTTGTATGGGAACTGGGAATCATAAGAATTATTTATGCAGCAAGAAGGAACAAAATTAATTATTAGGAGCTCGGTAATCACCAAATAAACTCTGAGCTTTGAGGTTAAAAATAGACGACTATCTCCATGTTCAATTACACAGTATCAATTACTAATACAACTGATGTTTCAGCGTCTCAGCGAGACCAGATACCATCTTCTATGGCGATATCTTGGTATTAATTAATGACTGCTTTATTCTCATTATTCTCAAGGAAAAATAGGGGTCGTGTCACATTAAAATTAAGATTATCTTAGTTTATCTGGGCTCTTAAAGATTATTCAAAGTAATTATATTTTGAATTAACAGAGGTAGGCAATTTATCTCGTTATTTTTTGTTCAAAGACAGAAAATAAAGATCAGAAATAAGCAAAGTTTCATTTTGAAGACAGAACCAAACAAACATGTCTTGACTTTTGCGATATTTCCCTTGCTAAAGGGGGAATGAGGGAACTGTGAAAGACGTGACTTTGCAAAGTCAAGTCCTTTTTAAAAGACTCGGATCGAAATTCTTGCTATGCAACAAGGATTCAGGTTTGATTAATTTTCTGCAAGCGGCGTGACAGCGGTGTTTTAAAAGATTAATTAAAATGGAAGTGATATGGAGCAGGAATTCAACCTGCAGGGGTGTCCCTGGCGCCTTGGGGGGGCTTTTTCCATCGAGTCCCAGGCCCAAACTGCGGGCTTTCCCGAGCCTGGGACGCAACTCCGCGTCTCCTGGAGAGGAACGCGGAATTTGGCAGGGCGCCCGCCTGGCCGCCTGGCATCCCGAGCTGGCCGCCAGCTCTCCGGGGTGGGGACGGGGTGTGTCCGGGGGAACCCACTGCGGAGAGAACCGCTGGCGCGGCTCTCAACGTGCCAGGGAGGTCCAGGGTTACGCAGGGAGGCCGAAGAGGACTCTAGAAAGCTTTGAGCTGTCTGCACCGCGCCGCCTCCACTGCTGGGGGGGGGGGGGGGGAGGGGACCATCCCTTCCAGATCTCGTACGTGCGGGTGCGTGGATGGCACTATGTGAAGGCGCCTCCACAGAACTGAGGACATAGGGGGCTCGGCTGGGCTGCGACCGCCCGGGCCAGGGCGTGGGCCTGCCGGGCGGTCCCGCCTCGTTAACTCGGACCCGGGACTCGCGGAGGCCCTCACGGCTCCGTTGCCCGGCCACGTCCTCCTACCTTCCGGCTCCCTTTCCCGCCCCAGCTTCTCCCCTCCCCCCCGCATCTCCGTCCCCTCTCTTCACGTCGCGCCGCCTTCGCCCAAGTGAGAAATTAAGCTGAGCGCAGTTGTAACTGTACTCAAGATACAATCGCGGGAGCCCTCGGGTCGCGCGCGGCGGAGAGGCGAGGCGGGGCGCTCCCGAGAGGTTGGGTGGGGGAGAAGGGAGCGTTCGTTTGCAATTCGCCTCCCCTGACACGAACTACGGTGTCCCCTTCTCTCCAGCTGGGGGCTCGGGACCCAGGCGGGCTGGGTTGTGAGCCCCAGGGCTCCACAGCGAAGCGGAGGAGGTGCGGGCCTTCCGCCGTGTGGCGGAGCCGGGAAACCCCTTCCTCTGCGGCGGGTCCCAGGGGTCGGGGTGGCGGGGGTTCTAAAAGCGTCCCTGGGGATTCTCTGCGCCGCGACGGCGACGTGGTTTCTCCTCCCCCTCGCGTCTACCTCTCTCACCCTCTTCCCAGAGACCTCGGAGGTGGCGGAGGAATGGGAAGGGAGGAGGGTAGACATGGAGAAGGCCTTGGAGCCGGAGCTCGGGGGCTGGCGGAGTCCGGCTCGGAAAGGTAGCATCAGTACGCGAAGGAAAGGGCCGTTGGGACCCCGAGGACTCGTCTGGGGAAGGCTGTGGCTGTGGGGTGAGGCGAGAGTCCTTTTCCTTCCGAGTGGCGTGTGGGGACCTCTTCTCCGGGGAACCTTCACCCAGCAGCTCCCAACCTCGAGAACAAAGGGTCTGGGAAGCACTGCCAGGGTCGGGGAGCGGAGGTGGCGGGAGGCAGGAAGGCAGGCGGTGGGGGCAGGGAGGGCGCCTCCCCACATTTCCTCTCGCGGCCGAAGGAAAGCTCCCTTCAGCCGACGCCTCAGTGAGGCCGCTTCAAAATCCAGGAGAGCTCGGGTTCCTTACCTAACGGCTCCACTCGCTCCCTTCCTCCCCTAGCGTCCCCACCCCCTCCCGGGATCGCGGACCCAAAGCTGCGAGGAGGAGGCGGCGGCGGCGGCGCGGGCGGAACCGCGGGACAGCAGCGCCTCCTGCAGGTGCCGGACGCCTCCGCAGCCACCGCGCAGCGCTAGCGCTTAAGGTGGAATCCGCCGGGTTCCCACCCGCGGGTTCCGCTTTTCTGCAACCCAGATTCCACCGCTGCAAGTCTCCTTCGCAAAGCTGTCCAGAACTGTTGGAGTCTGCCGGACCTGCTGCTATTTCCTTGATCCCTTGGCCCCATTACCTGCGGGACTTCGTCCACGGATGCCCCGGTATCGATTTCGGCAATCACAACTGATAGTTCCCTGCTGGTATAAAAGGTATCAAAGGATGTGTAAGTCACGCGTCAGGCCAGAAAGACCAGAAAGGCGTTTCTTTAACCTGAAAGCAAACTTTTATTTTAATAAGTTAAAGGGAGGAGGTCAGAAGGAAAGGGTCGCCGAGGGCTGACTTATCTATGGGTGTGCGGGATCCAAGTGCTCAGGATGAGACTGGCTGTCCGGGGAATCTCATTCAGCGCCTGCAGCCCCGCAAACTAGTGGGCAGGTGCGGGTGGGTGCAAAAAGCCGGAAAGGAATGGCTGGCGCGCAGGGAACCCCTTTTGCGCATCTCGGGCGCCTCGAGCTTCAGCCCACTCTCGCCAGGATGCTTTGTTTATTTGGTGAAAGCAGGGAACGTGGAGAGGATGAAAGGGCAGTTTTCCTTTCTTTCCTTTTCAACTTAATTTGCGTATGAACTCATCGTTTCTTGGATATAAGTGTCTTCTGCGAACTCGAGATTCTTGGGGGACAAACCTAGGAGCCCTGAGCGGGACACGAACAACGCAACTCTGGTCCCGGTGCCATCTGCAGTCAATTTCTTTCCTTTGCTCTTTCTTGCTCCTTGTCCTGGAGAGGGGGCCTCCCGGAGGCTGCCCTACGACTCCCGCACAACCCAGGATCTGGAACCGCGGAAGAAAGCTCAGGCAGGCCCCGTCGCGGGGGAGAGGAGGCGGGCTGCAGTCCCCGCGTGAAGTTTACCGGCATCGTGGGAGCCTCCCTTCCTGGGGGGGGGGCACAGACTAGGCTCCACCTTGCCGGCCCCGCCCCTGGGAAGCCGAGGCCACAGGCTGGGCGGCCGCGGGGGAAGCTCGTCCCGGCAGGTGCCGCAGGGTCACACCCGCCCCGGGGGTTGCAAACCGCAAGTGAAAGTCGAGAGGGGCTGGAGTTTTTCCTCTAATCCGTTTTACACTGTGAAAACCGCAAAGCTGTCGCCTAGGCGGCCACTTTTAATTGGGAGGCAAACAGGCGACAAACCAAAACAAACGTGAGAGCTGACTTTCTTTCCCGATGTGTTTCCTTCTCAACAAAAAGCTCGCTCTCTAAAAGGAAACCGATCCGTGCACACGTTTGCTCGCTTCGGGGCCTGGGCTGGGGAGCGCAGGGGGGCGGCGGCGCCCTCGCGCTTGTTACAGCCTGACTGTACCCCTCTCCCCCACACCCTTCCGGGGGCTTCTCCGGGCCTCAGTCTCCAACCCTCTCCCGCTTCTCCACCGGTCCTGTGGAGGCCACACGCTCCATGCAAGCCGCATCCGGCACGTTCTCGCTGGGGCTGAAGGGCAGATGTGGGCACTTGGGTGTTGGGGGCTCCGAGCGCGTTGCATTGGCCCCAGATCCAGGTTCCTCCGAAGCCCGGGCTATAAGAGTAGGGGTTGGGCCACCAATCCAGGGGCTCGGAGAGCCACCAGAAGTACTTGCAGACGCGCTTCGAGTCTCGCAGCTTTTCTCGCGGTGGGGGGTGGGGACGGGAAGCACATGTTGGTAGAGACACTGCGTGGCGCCAGAGCAGACTCTCAACTTACTGCGCGCCCAGCCCCTCGGGGGGATTCCCCTCCACCTGAGAATTGAGGAGAGCTGAGGGCGCAAATAGGTGGGGGCGGGGGGGGGGGACCGCCCGGGTCAGGTGGGCGAGTCCCAGGATAGCGGGAGTCCCCTTCCCACGTTGATGTGTTAAGGGGCCTACGTGGAAAGTCATTATTAGACACACTTGCGGTCGTGGAGGTAGAAAGAGGGAAGGAAATCAAAAGAAAGAAGGAGACAACCTTTCGTTCAAAAAGAAAAACTAGGAAAAACGGAGTGGTCAAACTGTGGAGAAGGAGGGAGGGAAGGAAAGATGGAGAAGCCTTTCCTTCTTTGTTCTTTAAGAGCCGCAGCACTTTCTTTCTAAATCAAAATACAGAGAGGCGGTCCTTGGAGAATGTTTATATAATTGAGAGATAACTGCTCATTAGTTCTCTTGTAAAGCATTTGCTGAGTTGAGCAAAGTTTTTAGAAGGTTCTTTCTCACCCAGCCCCTGTTTGAAGCTCAACTCATTTTTATTTAAAGCAGATTTGAGATAAAAATTTCAGGAGAGAAAAATGTGTATATGCATCTGAACACATATGCACATGCAACAGACTTTGTATTCCTTCTAGTCTATCTCTAGCACAAGAGATTCTATAGTAAATTATATATGATGGCTGCTTTTTTCTAGTATTGTATTGTCACCAGAGAGAAAAGTCCTGACTTATCTTTTTCTCCCCTCCCCATTAATAAATCTCCTAAGAGAGATAACTCTCATTATACGATTGTGGCTACCCCCGCCCTTTCTGGCCTTCTTTCTTTCCCACACAGAACACACACACAGAATATACATCATGTTCAGACCTTCCCCTAATCATCTGGTAATGTATGATCTATAAATCTATGACCATGTTTGAAGTTTCTATTGAAGCTGGGAACGCTGTTTAGGACCTACTTTTGCTCTGCACTGTGTGTGCACTTCATCAGGGATCTTTGCTAAACCAGTAAAATGATTACTTTTGCTTTGAATTTATTTCTTTGTGATTAAATGGAAAATAGCATTAATGAACCATTTAAACAGTATTTTTATATCAATATTAACAAATAATACAAACACACCATAATTGTTCCGAATGTTCAGCATGATGGCTTCCCATTTGCAGTCATATTTTGGCAAAACTATTTCACATTAATTGAAAACGACTAAAACAGTGCATGCATTCCATACAGAGAGGCTTATTCACTGAGCTTTACCTCCAACAATTTAAACTATCTGGTTCAAATTACTTAAGTAATTCCTACTGAAGGAAGGGTTGGAATAATTTGTGCTTTGGTCTTTTCAGGAAGCTTTAATTAAACCTGATTTTTTGTGAAAAATAAAAGTAAAACAATACAATAATCCCTTAAGTGGTCTTGTATAATAATATGTGATTGTTATAAAAAAAAAAGTGTGCCCAAAGTATATTTAACGAAACTAGATGAATACAAATATAAATGTCGTTAGGTTGTTTTTCCAGTGTTTTTGTCTCTCAAATGTAAGACACGTAGGAATTGAGAACATGCACTTTAATGTGTTCTGATAATAAGAAAACCATTGCTGGTTTTCTCAGAGGAGCACGGTTATCTAGGGGCAATGCCAAAATCATTAGATCAGCATTATCTTCCCTATCACATCATTGTCTACGTAAAATTCTATCTTAGGCAAGACACAAGAATATTATGTTTGTTACAGAAGCTTGAAAATACAATAGAATTTGAAGTATTGAAAATATGATTCTCAGTTGAAAGTGTCATAGAAGTTGCAGAGGTACAATATCTCTTTTTGAGATGGCTTTAATAATGACTGACTTTAATAATGTTGGAAAATATGGAAAAATTTCAATAGCAGGCAAGATGTGATGAATGGACACAAGGAACAATGAAGCTATTGACAAAACATGCTAACTTTTAGAATTCTATATAAATTATTGTTTTTCCTCCTAGTGCAGAGGATGACACCCAAGTGCATCAATGTTCATCAGACGCAGGGTAATAAAAATGTGAGTGACAGTCAATGGACTGTGAATGTAATATGATTGTTAGTGTAGGTGGGTGAGTGCACTGAAATATTTGTTCCTGTTTTAAAAAGGTCTGTGGTCCTCAGTTGAGATAGGGAAAGTTTGTAGAAAATTGAGGCCAGGAAGGAGAAGAGGGAAAGAAGGCTAAAAAAGGAATAAAGCAAATTCAGTGATTTAAAAACAAAAACTATTTGTTTTCTATTTTAGATTTGACTTTAGTCAGTTGTTCCTGCCAGCTATTCAGATGAAATAAATGGAATATCGCTTAATAGGCAGATGCTCTGATACATTTTCTTCCTAAAGGATTTGATTCCTGGCGTCCAAAGGAAACTGGAATTCAAGTTAGTATTAGAACTTGAATTTGTTCTGCCAGAGTGAAAATTGGTTCCATTAGGCGTCAGTCACAGAACTCTTACAGACCTGCCTAGAGCTGTGGATAAAATGTATCCAACTAGCTGAAATAATAAAGTCTTAAGTAATGCTGGATGTGCTTTGGGAAACCATCCAGGGGGTTTTAATTTTTTTTTTAATGAAAGTTTCCTAATTTTATAGTCCTCGCAAATCTAAAACAAGTCTAATTAAGGTGATCAGGGTGAGTGAAAGCTTAATGCCTGACCCTTTAGAGATAAGATAATAAGAGTAACTTAAAATGTGAAATATTTAATTGTGTGCAATCTTTAGCAAGGATTCATTCCTGGAAATTTTTCTTACTGGCCCATATTTCCTCTTGTTGAAAGTTTATAATGCTCTGGGGGAAACCCTTGGAAGAAGTGATGTGTCAGACAGATATATCCAAAAGCTTAAAAGTAAGTGTCTGACGATATAAATACAAATTTAAACAACAGCCACAAAAAGGAAAATCAAATGTACCGTAGATGAACAGTTATATCCAGTATATTAAAATCAATGGGAAAAGTGTGCATGTTATCCAAAAGTTCTTAATTTGTTAAATTTAGTATGGTCAAGTAAATTCAAGTCATAATACATGGATTTATGTACATAAATGTAATGATCATTCATAAATTAAAACTGGAACCCTAGCATATTCCTTATATGAAAATATTTGATAGCTTTCATTAAATAATTAATTGTACATTATAAGAATTTAAAAATTACTAATGAGAAATAGAATATTAGATTTAATAGAAAAATTAAAATAAAATTTAAATTCTCAATTTATCATAGAAATCTATTTTCTATTACTTTTCCTTTTGAGCAGAAAATTTGATAACTTATTATTTGGCATCGATTTCTCCTATGTATTTTGTTATTTACTTGTGAACAAATGTTATCAGCTAAGTCAATAGTACCAAATACAGTGATCATACAATTTCAGAAGTGGTGTTTTGACGTGAATTCAAATTTAGAAGTATTTATGGGTAACTCAGAAAGCTTAGTTACTTTAGTTAATTATTTTCTTATTCTGGGCTTGTCTTATGCCACCAGATTTTTAACATTTTTTGGTCTTGATTTGGCAGATTTTCAAGAAGTGTAAAAACAAATGCTATCTTCAACAATGTTTGCAATTTGGGACTTGAACTGAGCCTGTCCAAGTTCTTTAACAAATGGTTAAAAGTAGATGAAGGAAGCAGTTTGCATTTCTTTTACTGATTAAGAAAAGAAATTGAGGAATATTGCTCCAAATAAATTTAGTGTTTTTTTTTTTTTTCTCTTACAAGATACCTGTTGGCTCCAAAAATCATTGAACAACAAAAATGCCCCCATTAAAAAGTAGTTCTGTAGACTTTACCAGAAGTTGCATGTCAGAGTCTGGCTCTTCCAAGGTTTTTCCCCCTTCTAGATTCAGAGGAGATTGCTTTGCCCAGTGGGAGACTTGCTATTCCCAACAAGTGTGGAAAAAAATGCAATAGGCTGTTTCAGGAGTGTTGCCTTTGACAGCTTGTCTCAGGGAACTTAATATTCTAGGTGGCAGTTGGCCAAAATAAGTAGGAAACTTAGGTAACTGCCAAGCTACAATACTGATGAAAGTATTGCCATTGCTAACCAGAAAGTGGAAGGAAAGTTTCTGTATTAAAAAATAACTCAAAATTGAATGGCTACTGGTGAGGGAGAACTACCCCTAGTGTGTGTATGTATGTGTAGGAGGAAGGATAAATATTTGTTGATTTTTATAACCATCTTATAAAGAGTCTATTTGAGAATCAATTTTATAAAAAAAAACGTACAACAAAGCTGTTTGAGAGTAGTTTTGTTTATTTGAATACTGGCTTCCCGTTATGTTTTAAAAATCAGAATTACATCATTAACAAATATTGGTCTGAGCTATGAAATAATATACAGCGGAATCACAACAATTGTTTTGATGGCCGCAAGTTGGTCCCATTCCCGAATGCACAGCCCTCTGCAATGCAACTTGGCTCCTCACAGTGAGGAGCAGAATCTCTTCTCCATCCCTGGGGACATGGGCTGGCCTTGTGACTTACTTTGACTAGTTGTATATGGTGCAGTGATGTTGTGCAAGTTCTGGAATTTAGGTCTCAAGAAGCTTTGCAGCTTCCACCTTTGTCCTCTTGGAATATCATGTCATGAAGAAGCCTGGGGTGAAAGATCATGAAGAGGGAAGGGCCCTGCTGTCTCAGCTATTCGCGCCGAGCCCAGTCCCCAGCACACCCACTGGCTGAATGTTGCTCTATGAATGAACCCAGGCAAAAGCAGCAGAAGAACCAACCACACAGTCAACAGAATCATGAACAACAATAAGCCACTGTTGTTTGAAGCCACTAGGCTTTGAGGTGGTTTGTTGCACAGCAATGGGTAACCATACTTGTCTTGTTATCTGCAATTATTACAATCAGATAAAGTTGAGAGGGAATTTGTTGATAGAGCAAGTGTTTAAACTGTGATCAGATTAAAGCACTCAATTTTTAAAGAACCTGAGTTAGCGTTTGTGAAAACGCCACAGGCCCAAGGTTACTGCCTGTGATTGTTACCGTGATATTTAATTTTCACCCTGAGGCTGGTGAGATTTAAGGAAGTCATGTGATTTTTATGTCATCCACACAGCAACTCACTGAAACAGGCAGGGTGGATATTATCCACATTTTAAAGATGAAGAAATAGGCTCAGGAAAGGAGCAGAAGTGTTGAGACCAACAAGCGGCTTGAGAAGGGATATCCCTGGGGAGATGTCAATGAACCTCATTTTTCTTCCCTGGAAAACGAAGAGATTGTATTAGAGGATTTCTGAAGTTCCTTTAGTCGTGTCAGAGGTCTCAGGCTGGGCCACATTAATCAGAGCCAGTGGAGAGAAGGGATTTGAGACCAACAGGAACAGAAGCTGAGAGAAACCAGCCTGCATGAGGCCTAGGCATCTGGATTTAATGGAAAGCCCTTCATTCACTTCATTCATTTAACAATAAATTGCTGAGTGTTTTTTTTAATGTGCCCTGCGTTGTTCTAGGCATTGGCGTTATGATGGCAAATAAATCCCCCTAAATATCTGTTCCTGTGGGATTTATTTTCCGGTAGGGTGCTCGTGACAACAAGTAAACAAACACACCAATTTCAAATAGAAATAAATGCTATAAAAATAAGAGTAACCTAATAAATAATGATGGTAGTGGGTGTAGAGGACACCTTCGAGTAGGTGGTCAGGGAAGGCCTCTCTGAGATGACATTTGAAGATGACATGGGTTCAAGTCCTGGTGCTGCTACTGATTAGCTACGTGGCATGAAACAACCAAGTTACCTCTCTGAGCCTCAGTTTTCTTATCTGTTATAAGTGGGGCTAATCATAGAAGGTAGTTGTGTAGAATCAATGAAGTAATGCATGTAAGATGTCTGGTATAGATAAGGCACTCAATAAATATTCGTTTCCTTTAACTCTTCTTTCTTCCAATCGGTGTGGCAAGCTCAGGTATGGTCCCTTCAGTGTGGACACTATTGACTGGGTGGGATAATACTTCATTGTGTAGGACTGCTTGTGTACATTGCTGGACAGTTAAGAAATCTGGTCCCTAGCATCTACATCAGTAGAATTCCCCAGTCATTTTGACAGTCTAAAACCATCCTGTGTCAGTTAGCTTTTGCTGAGTAACAAATCAGCCAAAACATAATGGCTTAAAATAAAATAAAAATATTGTTTCTCCTGATTCACTGGGTTGGGGTCTGGGCTTCCACTCTGAGCCAGATTCAGTGAGGTTGAAGGGTCTCAAATGGCCTCCCTCACATATCTGGAGCCTCTGCTAACACTGCTGGGATGGCTGAGTCTCTCCCCATAGGTCTCTCATCATCTAGGAGGTTAACCTGGGCTTCTTTATAAGGTGGTTGCAGCATTCCCAGAAGCAAGAGATAGCAAGCCCCAATCAATAAGCATTTTTTGAAGCCTCTGCTTACATCACCTGTGCTCTTGTTCTGTTGGCCAAAGTAAGTCATATGGCCAAACTCAAATTCGGAGGGTAGACAAATGGACTCCAACTCTTGATGGGCAGGGAGCTGCAAAGTCAAGTAGCAAAGGAACATACATACAGCAATGAGGAAAATTTGTGGCCATTTTTCCCCCAGTTTATCCAAGTCCATGCTCTGGCTACAAATTATTCATATTCCTTGTTCCTCCCACATGTGAAATATGCTTATCCACATTCCAAGACCCTCAAAATTCTCATGCCAATTTTTGTGTTAAACTTGAAGTTTACTATCTTTTGATCTGTGCCAGATCTGACTGTGACTAAGGCTCTTTGGGTATGGCTATTCTGCTTTGCTTTTTAAAAAGTTGTCATGTATTGGGGTGGCCAGTTAGCTCAGTTGGTTAGAACATGGGGCTCTTAACAACAGGGTTGCCGGTTTGATCCCCACATGGGTCACTGTGAGCTCCGCCTTCCATAACTAGATTGAAACAACTACTTGACTTGGAGCTGATGGATCCTAGAAAAACACACTTAAATAAAAGTGAAAAAAAAAAAGGTCATATATTACATAAAATTTACTGTTTTAGCCATTTTTAAGTGTAGAGTCCACTGGTATCAAGTACATTCATGTTGTGCAACCATCATTACCATCCATCTCCAGAAATTTCTTCATCTTGTAAAACTCTGTACACATTACACAACTTCCTATTCCTTCTTTCCCCACAGCCCCTGACAGCCACAGTTCTGCTTTCTGTCTCTGTATATTTGACTGCTCTAAGTATCTCCATGAGCAGAATCATAGTTTTTGTCCTTTTGTGACTAGCTTGTTTGACTGAGCATAATGTCCTCAAGTTTCATGTACGTTGAAGCATGTGTCAGAGTTTATTCCTTTGTTGGGTTGAATAATATCCCATTGTATGCATATGCCATATTTTGTTTATCCAGCTGTGTACATAGCAATCATTGGTTCATAGCAATTCTGAAATCCAACTGGTCACATGTAGTCAGATTCCCCTACTCTGGGGACAGGGAATGTTCCTTGATTAGTGCCTGGCACTGCTCTGTGGAGTGGCTTCCTAGTCCATTGCTCTTTGAGACTCTTAGTTCCACCCTCAGGGATCTTGGCTCTACTCTCTGAGATACCCTATTTACTATAAGAAATGGCCTATGTTTGTAGCTGAGTAGTCTCCTCAATCTGCTTCCTAACTATAGAAACACGGGGGCCAAGAGGTCTACTTGTAATTTGGACAATCTCAGTCTCTTTTAGTCTGAGCTGATGCAAGTCCCTTAAAAAATTGTGGGCTTTCTATGCATCACATGTATAGTTCACTCCATTAAGTAAAATCACACCTGCAATTCTTTTTAAGACAGGCCCACCCTTTAGACTTCTTTATAGCTATTTTTGGATTTGGCCTCTTTGGGACTATGTCCTTAAGATTCATTGAAGCCCTTTTGACTAGCTGAGAGTATCTACTAGGCACCACCTTTAATGTTTCTGAAGTTTTAGCAAAGGGTCTGATAGCTAAATCCTTGATTTGATCTTTACCCTGAGGCTGTTTCTCACACTGAAAATCTTTTTGCTGCCTGGATCAGCTGGAGATGTGAAACAGTTTTGTTTTCCAACAGAAGCAAGTACTGAATTTTCCATTTCTTTTAAATTCTGCTTGAAAATGATAGTTCCATCTTTTGTGCCCCTCCCCCCCACCGTACTTTCTCACATACATCTAGGATTAACCAACTGGTACTTTCAACATTTTGCTTGGAAATCACTGTAGCTAGATCCAAAAGTTCATTAGGTACATTTTTTATGTTCTAAGTTACCACAGGTGACAGTGTTGCCAACTGTTGTACTGCTATACAGTAAGTCCTCACTTAACATCTTCAATAGATTCTGTGACTTTAAGTGAAACAACATATACCAAGATCAATTTTACCATAGGCTAATGATATAAACAAAAGTTAAATTGCTATGTCATATTATGAACATTATAACAAAATGACATCAAATGAAACGATGTTATGCAAGGACCTACTGTATGACACAAATCACCCTTCCACCCTGCAGTGGTCGTTTTTCATCACTTGTAGTCAACCAGGTTGACAATAGCACAGTTCAGCACACACTCCATACAATTTTTCCATGACTCCTGGGGAAATAGTACCACTTTACTTGAGGTCCATTGTGAGAGGCATAGAAATACAGAAGTGCCATTATGGTTTTGAATGATTGGTCTAACTCTAGGTTCTGTTGGAAAATAGAATCCAGCCTGATTATTCTTGGTGTCCAAGAATTATCTACAGTTGTGGGTTCCAACACTTGATTTCACATTAACCTCTAGGCCCACTGTCATCTGTCTCCATTAAAACTAGTCTTTTCAAGGGTACTAATGACATCCTTGATGTTAAATCGAATGAACACTGTTTGGTTTTTACATTATTTGATTTTTTTTTTTTTTTTTGGAGGAGAGTGAGTATGAATTGTCGACCATTTCTTCCTTCATATTCTTTCTTTCTGTGGTTCCTAGAATGGTTTCTTCTTTTGAGATTTCTTTTGTTCTGTCCATCTTTTAAATATTCATGTTAGGGTTGAATGCAAGGTTCTCCTCTATTCAGTGGTGTGTGCTGGAGCTGGCTTGCAGCAGCTCTTAAGAACCAACTAGATGCATCTCGTCACAGCTCCATCCATGCTCAGTGATGACAAGTTAGTAGTTTGACATTGACCACAGTGGGAGTATTTACACCACAGACATCAGCAAATGCTACAAATTAGGGCTTCTTTTGCTGGAGAGTTGATTGTTAGACACTTAACAGCACATCACTGCTTTTCTGACTCTTCACACTCTCCCTGGATAATCCACAGTTATGGTTTCAAGCACCATCTCTATATTGATGACCATCATGTCTTTCATCTCCAGTTAAGATCTGTCTTTAGGCCCCGCTTTTCAAATACCTTCTGGCTTTCTTTGACTGTTCCATAAGCATATCAGATTTCCCCTTAAAATAGCTCTCTCTCTCTTTTAAGTCTCTCTCAGTGAGTGGCACCATCCTTGTCCTCGTCTCCCCCCATTCCTTATTCAAACTATCACCAAATATGCTCAGTTACTACTCCAGTTCTTTCTAAAATCCATCTTTTCTTCTTCATACCCACTGCAACAACCCTGGATTGAAGACTCCTTATGATAAAGCCCTGTTTACCTTTGCAGCTTCCTGGCTTATCACAACTTCCCTGACATTTTTCATTCCAGCCACATCACACCAAGGTCTTTCACCTCTGGGGTTTTAATGTGCAGTGCCCTCTATCTGAAATGTTCATCTTTTAACTTAGAAACCACTTCTTCTCTGTGCAGAGACAATGCTGTTTGTTCACCAAATCATTTCATTTTCTTCCCTTAGCCCAAGAAGCCTACATGACCCATCTTTCTTGCATTGAGGTGGGGTCATGTGGCTGTCTCTGGCTAATGGAATGTAAATGAAAGTTATGTGTGTTATTTCCAGGCCCAAGTTGTTAAATATTTCATGTGCCTTTTCCTTTCACACCACCATCCCCCACCCACCCCCACTCCTGACCCATACGCCCACTGGCTGATGCTGGGATAGCCTTGAATCTGTAAGTTGGTTTGGTCACAACATAGAAGCTGCCTCAGTCTCTGAGATGCCTTTAAAGGAGAGCACCGAGAACTCCGCCTGAACTTAACAACAACAACAAAGAATATTCATTGTGTTAAATCACTGACCCTTAGAGATTGTTTTACCACCTAGCAATAAATGTTCTGATTAATGAAGTTTGGGCACCTGCTCCTACCTCCCCTTCGAGACTTGCTTGAGTACGCCTCTACCTATTCCCATAGCACTCTGTACTTATTCCTAATACAGAACTTCTCGCTATATAACATAAATGCCTGTTTTCTTGTTTCTTTCTGGCAGCTGTAAGCTCTCTGAGGCCAGAGATGGTACCTTTTTTTATGGCTGCCTAGCACAGCATCCAGCACAACTGTAACTGGTTTGCCAGCTTTCTGCACTAATACAGACACCACTTTTATCCTTTCTATTAATCAATTGAGGCTTCATATTTGAATGAAGTCCAGAATCTCTCTTTTGAAGCAGTCCTCTTCTAGCCAGCCATCCAAGCATAATAAGGGCTTATTCAATCCAGAGGGATAAGTTCTGCTCTCAAACATCAGGCAGAGAAAGAGCAAGAGCATTGAATCAGTTCATCAGTGAGCTCCGGGTTCTGGGCTGCTGCCCCTCAGTTCATTGCACATGTGTGGTTCAGCCCAGGCCTGGTCCCTGTTGCAGGAATGATGCCCCTGCTAGTCCAGATCTCCACAGAGGTCCACATGTAGGCGCCCAAAGAGCAGCTCTTCTAGTTCACATTCATGTTCAGTCATTATTCCCAAGGCCAAACCACTGGATAAGATAGTTGGGTCCAGAGAAGCTTGCCATTCTGTTTCACACTCTATCAGAGTTATTCCTCCTCTGTGGCCTTCTAGGCTCTGATATGGGACCTGGGTCATCTGTGTAGAATTCCCCACTATGGTGAGTTCCCCTTTGAAGCCTTTGTGTTCTTTGTTCCCACCAGTTCTCAAGACTTAAGAGTGGTGACAAGGACATTGGCTCCAAGGGAAGGTGTTAGGATTTGGTCACTTTTCTCCCTGGATGCTTCTTGGTCTCCATGCAATTTTACCCACAGTGACTGTCTCTGTGTACAGTCTTCGAGGGACAGACTTTTTCAGACCACAAAAGGTCCTCTTACCCCTTTTCCCAGAGCACCAGGTGCCTGTTCATCAAATATTTACATAACTAATAAAGGTCACTCACAGATTTTTCCTGAACTAAAAGCAGATCCACTCTCAAGTGACTTTCTCTGCTCAGTTAAACCAACAGTTCTCAAATTTGTTTAGTCTCAGGACACCTTTTTACTCTTAAAAGTTATTGAACTTTTATTTTGGAGGTCCTGTTTATCTATATTTACTATATTAGAAATTCAAATAGAGAAATTTAAAAAATATATATTCATCAATTCATTTAAAAACAATAACAAACCCTATATATGTTAATGCAAATAAAATATGTTTTATAAAAATAGCTATACTTTCCAAAATAAAAATGATTTAATGAGAAGAGTGAGGTTGTTTTACTTTTTTGTAAACACCTTTACTATCTAGCCTAATAGAAAAAACTGGATTCTCATGTTTGCTTCTGCATGCAATCTGTTTCGGTATTTTGTTTTGGTTGAAGTAGCTGGAAAATGGAGAAGCATTTTAGTGGTTTTTTTTAGATAATTATAGATATTATTCTTTGATATCACACCAAAACTTGACAAGTGGTAGTTTGTTAAAATTTAGTTGCAATCATATCAAATTCGTTGACCTATTCTGCACTTTGACGGATCTTTTCCCCATACATAACTTTGTTGCTTCAGCTTTGGTCACATGGAAAATACTGTCTCACCAAAACGTTGACACATCTCCTTAAACAATATTAAAAGAAACCAGGGGCTGGCCCGGTGGCTCAGGCGGTTAGAGCTCCATGCTCCTAACTCCGAAGGCTGACGGTTCCATTCCCACATGGGCCAGTGGGCTCTCAACCACAAGTTTGCCAGTTCAACTCCTCGAGTCCTGCAAGGGATGGTGAGCTGTTGCCCCCTGCAACTAGAAATGGGAACTGGACCTGGAGATTGAGCTGCGCCCTCCACAACTAAGACTGAAAGGACAACAACTTGAAGCTGAAGGGCACCCTCCACAACTAAGATTGAAAGGACCACTTGACTTGGAGAAAAGGCCTGGAAGTACACACTGTTCCCCAATAAAGTCCTGTTTAAAAAAAAAAAAAAAAAAGAAACCATTTGTTATTATCACCATTGATCTCATCAGAAAACTCTTAAGTATTGGGAAGCTGTTAGGCTCACAGTGGCAAATACAAATTTTCCAAAACTCTAATTTTCTCTTAAAAGCTCAAATTTCATCACTGTCAACCAACACTGTCAGTTGTTTTTCTTGAAGTGACAGGCTCGTTTAATTTATGTTTGAGAAAATGTGCCAAATACCCAAGTCAAAATAATCATAGTATGTCTGTCAGTTTTCTCAAGTAAAGATGGTGTTCCATGAAAAAGCTGCTAGTTCAGCACAAAACTCAAACAATCACACAAATGCTTTGCCCTGGGGCAACCATCCCACTTTGGTATGTAGCAGAAATGTTTGATTTCTATTTGTCACATAGAATAGGAAAAAGATATATAATTAGGATTGAGATTTAATACAATTAATGATTAAGTAAAAGTGGTTTTATTTTTACCCATTATTTATTCATCCATCCTTTTTGTGTGTTTGTTTTTTGTGTCTGTGAGTAAATGATAATAAAGAATACAGTGACTACAATACAGTTTGGTGCCAATTCCTTGATTTGTGTGAAGTGGTCAGCATTTTTACTCACCTTTACTTTTATATCATCAGTGCAAATATAATTAGTGGAAAAAGACACATGACATCTTAGTAATATTACACAAAATTTTTACCTTCCAGATCTCCTGAAAGGATCTTGGGGTCCCTCAAGATTTTCGGAGCACACTTTACTAACTGTTGAGTTAGACAGTAATCCTCCTCCTTCCTCCTAATTAAAAAACTTTAGTGAGGTACAATTGACATAAATAAGCTGCAGACATGCTGTTGGCTTCTTTACCTAGGTAGACTCTTGAATTCCACCTTATCAGACTCACAGCGTGTAGTAACACTCATCCCAGCTTTACCATGTATTTCTTGCCTCAGAGTAGGAATCGGCTATTTCTCCAAGAAGCCTTGCTTCTACTTTGTGAGGGATGGTACTTAGAACACAAAATCTGTGTACTAGGGATAAAGGAAGAACATGATGTGAAGATGAAGACAACCATTCACAAGCCAAGGAAAGAGGCCTGGAACAAACAGATTCCTCCTTCACAGCTCTCAGAGGAACCAACCCTCCTACCATCTTGATTTCAGACTTCTAGCCTCTAGAACCATGAAAAAATAAATTTCTGTTGTTTCAGGAAAAAAAAAGTCTGTGTACTATGCATGCACATTGCCACTGGTTTAAGATTGCTTCTAGGTCTTTGAGTGGTTAGAGCTAGGAGATAGATCAATAGGCAGATAGATAGGCAGTGTAGGGGAGGAAAAAATAATATTCCCTCTACCCTCTGAGTTCTTGGCTGAGACCCCTCTAATAAAAGACAGATTAATAAGAAAAACAAACAGAAGTATATTCACATGTATATGAGTTGTGATCAAAAGACATGGTGAATGGTGCTGCCAAGTGCCATCCAACGGAAAGGCAGGGATTTTCAAAATGGGAAGCGGCACACTGAACCTTAGTAACAGTTTCAATTTGTTCAGTGCAGTCAGTTGAGTGTGAGCAATAGTTGAGAGAAGGTGTGTTTTACGGTGTGCTGTAAATCATCCTCCATCATGACAATGCTCCATGTCACACATCGCTTCTGGTCTTCAGCAATTTCTGTCAAATAAAAACATTACGATGTGTCCTCATCCACCTTATTCACCAGATCTGGCACCGTGCGACTTCTGGCTCTTCCCCAAAGTCAGAATGATTCAGGACATCCAGGCAGCCATGACAGCACAACTAAAGACACTCAAAAGAAGATTTCCAGAACTGCTTCAGAAAATGGTAAAAATGATGGGGTTAGTGTGTTTGAAGCAAGGTGGAGTTTTTTGAAGGGGATTAATGGCAATGTGTCTTTTACTGTAATAATTTTTTTAAAAATATAAACATTCACTGTATTGTTTGATCACACCTTGTATCTCATGCATACATGGGAGATACCCAGGAAAAAACGAGTATCTCTCAGAGATGGCTTAGAACTCCAGCTTAAATACCACTTCAGCTAAAGACAAAAGTAAGAAAGGTGTGGGGGAGAGCAATTATGGGAGGTTACCAGGAAAAGCATGGTAAAGAAGGGTATAATTTGTTATGCAGCTTTTAGTTGGTGCCTTCTCCATTGATAAGGGTCTAAAGTTGTCTCCAGGATTAATCTTTGTCCTTGCTAGAGAGGAAATGAGATACAACTTTGTAAATTTACATCCTGCTTTTGGGCAAAAATAGAGAGATTTTATTATGTTTACTTCTTCTCAATTGCTTTTAGCTCAATGTAATGCTTATACCAAAGTGGCATATTTTGGGGTAGCATATTCTACTACCCTTTGATAGATAGGTAGATTTAAAAATTAAGTTTTTTTTTCAATTTTTAAAAACGATTTTAATTAAAATACAGCTAACATACAATATTATATTAGTTTTAGGTGTACATCACAGTTATTCAATAGTACCCACCTGGCACTATACAGAGTTATTACCATATTATTGATTATATTCCTTATACTAAAGAAGTGATCACCATGATAAGTCCAGCAACCACCTGACACTACCGTGCTATCACAGTATTATTGATTATGTTTTCTATGCTGTATATTATATCCCCATGACTTATTTGTTTTATAAATAAAACTCAAGTTCATATTACTATTTCCAATTCAAATTTAACAAGTCCGGATGTTTATTTACTTCTTTTATTTTATGCTTTTGTCTCCTGTCTCTTATGCTGAAAATCTTGGTACTGAATAATGGTAACAAAATTATTTATTTTCTTGATCCTATAATATATATGAAATAGTTTGTGAATATTTTTATATGATAACAACTCTGAAGTAAAGTTAATAGCTGAGAGGGAGGGGAGCAAGGGCATTGGAGGTGTGGGCATAGAAGAGAATGTCTGAAGAAGTTCTTTTCAAGGATGTGTAAGAGAATTTGTATAGTAGGATTGCCTGGCAGTGTTAATTCCCTATTTGAGATTTGTGGTCAGAAATTTAATGTGACAATAATCAGCATGGTGGTGTGACTTTCTGCAATCATGGAAGCTGCTCACAGGCAGTTGTGAGATATATATATATATATATATATATATATATATATATGTTGGGGTCTAGCCAAGTTGGGGTTTCCCAGGCAAATGCAAAGAAAGACACGGTCAAGAGGGTTAAGGGTATTTTCAGGGGAATAGTGCTGGATCACAGAATTTAAGATGAATAAGGAGGGAAGTGAGAACATGATGTCAGTGATGGAAGTTAAAAAATCAGTCAGGCCTGTGGATTAAAGATCATCGTGAGGTAAAAATAGCTCAAGTAGGGGATCTAAAGTTAGTAAGTTTGAAGGACAAGATTAAGAGGGAATGGTCAAAAGGTGGGATGACTTGAAAATGTGATTTTGAGGTGGAAAAAGCTGCATACAATGACATGTGAGAGGGACTGAGAATTCAGCAAAAGTAGGACAATGAAACAAGAAATGAGCAGACATGTTTTTCCCAAGAATCCCCAGAGATATGTGGGATGGCATTTGAGTCATCTGAATTGAAATACTATGGTGTGGAGTAAACCCTGCAGGCTGGAGGACTAGAAGACATTCAGGTGACTGCCGTCAGGGTTATGTTTTAGGATCATGTCTAAGCAGTTCTGAACTCTGGTGCAGTTCCACCTGCGTGTTGGACTCAGGCATGGCTCTAGAAGTAAGCCAGGAGTAATCTTAGGTTAGGACTACCACACTCAACCAACTGTTGCTAATAAACTAAACTGCATGGGATATTTGGGTTCTTGAACAAGACTTCAAAGTCAGTAAACTTCCTGAAATTCCTTGAGATGGTCCTTGGAGCTGTAGTTCAATAACGGAGGTTTTAGGCAGAAGGGAGCATTGTGTATGCAACATTGTGTGAGCTTCCTAGAGTGATCAAGACCAAGGAATCCCAGCAATAACAAGTGAGAGAGGATCCTGGAAATTAGTGTGTAAATCTATGGTGCTGGGCAGGCTTTCTTTGATTAATCCAATGTACTCATCTTGCTGCATTGGCTGGGAGAGGATGCCCTACAGACTGGGCTTTCCTGTAGGGCTGGTAACTAGACAAGCAGTGGAGCTCCTGGAGGAAGCCATATGCTGCCAGAAACTGTGGGTATTGGATTAAGACAAGAGTTCAGGACTTTTATTTGTGATTCGGCTACACCTCAGAGGCGCTCAATAGTGGCAGATCTCTGGGAAAGGGTAGTGAAGGACAGTGACAGGACACTGACAGAAGTCGTATGTAGCTTCTTTCTTTTTTTTATTAGCTTCAGGTATACAAAACAGTGTAATAGTTAGACATTTTACCCCTCACAAAGTGATAATCTCCCTCCTCCCATATGTAATTTCAAAGCTTTAGATGCCTGGTGGCTGTGACATATCACTGGGACAGCTATTCTCTATTGTGGAGGTACTGGGATTCATACATCAAAATTTCTGACTGTGCAATAATTGGGAGAGAAAAGTCCTCGGCATTTGTGTTACTATTAAAGAGGATTTTGCAAAGAGCTCTAAGACCAGGACAGCAGAGCTTGAAGGAAAAAACGCTGAATTGGAGCCAGTGACTGCTGCTCCTGTGCACAGTGATCTATAGCATATACAAGAGGCAAGACTTAGAGATGAGCCTAAGAATCCAGCGATGTCAAGATACCAGAATAGGAGGTGTTTTCTTGCTTTTAAAATATTCTTATGGAATTGCTTATTTTTAAAATTCACTTATTTTTATTTTATTTTTTTAAATTGGGGAATATTAAGGAACAGTGTGTTTCTCCAGGGCCCATCAGCTCCAAGTCGTTGTCCTTCAATCTAGCTGTGGAGGGCGCAGCTCAGCTCCAAGTCCAGTCGCCGTTTTCAATCATTAGTTGCAGGGGGGGCAGCCCAGCATCCCATGCGGGAATTGAATCAGCAACCTTGTTGTTGAGAGCTCGCTCTCCAACCAACTGAGCCATGTGGCTGCCCAAAACTCATTTATTTTTGAACACGTATTACATACACATGGTATAAAATTTCAGAAAGTAAAAAAAAAAAAAAAAAAAGGTGTACAGGGAAACATACTTCTCTCCTCAGTTTCCCACTCAGGCCTCCATTATTGTCAATTTCTTGAGTATCTTCAAGAGATATTTCAAACATTTTTATAAACATGTAAGTTTATACATTATTTTTTTTCCACACAAATGGTAGCAAACTTTACATAATCTTCTGTGCATCTTTTTTTCACTTGATATATTTTGAATATATCATTTTATATCACCACATATAGAGGTTTTTTTTTTTAATTTGCATAGTATTTCATGGTCAGAAGTACCATCGTTCCTTTAACTAATCCTTTTTAAAAGGAAACTTAGATTTTCTAATATTTTGCTTATAAATAAAGCTATAATAAATATATTTCTGGTTAAACAATTTTGCAAATGTACTAATATGCTTATAGGATAAATCCCTAAGAGTAGAATTGCTAAGTCAAATATTATCAAGTTGCCCTCTAGATCGGTTGCACCAATTTACACTTCCGCAGGCTGATTTTAATCTTGAAGAACAGATTGTCCCTGGATGATCAGAGGTCAGCCAGGCAGCTGAATTTTGGGTTACATAGAAATAACCCGCTGTTTGGTATGGTGTTGGGACCTTTATACCAGTGGCTACCCTTGTAGGTGATATCAGGTGGGCACTGGGTATCTCTGCATGCTCTTCATTAGTTTTTTTCTTTTGCTGGTTTCATCTCCTCTGTACACCCTTTAAGCTTCTTTCCTTCTTGCTTTGTATGTTTCCCTGAGTGACTTGGTTCTTTCTGTGGCTTCATGCTTCACAAATGCTTTCCAGATCTATACCTTCAGATACAAACCCATGTACTCTTTGTTCCCATTTGTATACTATTGCATACATTTTAGGAAAGTCCAGGATGGAGACAGGAGACAATTTTGATGTATTTGAGGGAAAGTGGAAGGAAGGTTCTATTCTCCATGAGAATGGAGTAGTGGTATAAGCGTCAAGAGAAGCCAAGGACTGGTCAAGACTGAACAGCAACAGTAGTTGTCAGAGTTTGATGTCTCGGTTTTGTACTAGAGGGTGAAAAATCATAACCCCTAAGGCCATAGCTGAAAAAGGAAAATAAAGGTAGCAACTTGACCACTGCCATAGCTTTGTGATAGGTCTTCCAGGCTCCACTTTCTTCCTTTATAATACATCCATCAGCCCACTGAATGAGACTTATCTTTCTAAAATACAACTCATATCCTCAGCTTGAGTGTCTGGCCTTTGTGGCTTCCACAATAAAATCTAAGTGATTTAGCATTAGGTCTTTAGACATCCGGAAGCCTGCCTTGCCTCCAAGCTGCATGTTTTTTCCATTCTTTCCTCCCACTCATTCCCAGCTGCCCTCCTCCTTGAGTGCAGCACCTACCCTGAACTTCTTACTGTTTGACACCTCCTTTTCCTTCCTGGTTTACTTATGGAACAGAGATCTGGTTAAAGAGTAACCTCTTTTATGAATTACTTTCTACTCTTTCTCAGAAAGAATCCTTGAGACAGAAATAACCATTCTCTATACTGCCAGAAAATGAGTGCACATTTGTATTTTGCACGCATCCCCCTACACTACATTGCAGACAACGAACTAGGTCGGTTACCCTGCTTGACACACACTCCAGGAGTGCAGGGTCCAAGCGTCCTATCCATCCTTATAGTTCCAACAACTCAACAACGTCTGGCATGTATTAGGCACTAGATACAAATTAGTTGACTCAATAATTGAGACTCACAGTCTATAGAAACATATATAATTTGGGACAAATCCTTTATTCTCACCTGGGATCAGTATTCTTTATTTGTAAACATAGTCCCTTCCTTTCTTAAAATGTTATAATCCTAGGATGATAGATATGTCTCAACTCTTAAAATTAAAAAATAGGAAGTATTACTTTTATCCTTTAAGTGACTAGACTCGTGGTTCATTGGTATGAAATCTGACGGTTGGCCTGATTTCTTTTCTTATACTGGCCGGCCTTTTTAGGTTTGCTGTATCGCTGAACGTGAGATATATAGACCTGCCATAGCTTAATCAAAGAACTTCATGCAACTGCATTATTTACTCAAGGCAGTACCAGAACTCCTTCAATGTATGTGAACGTCTGCCTCATTTTTTTGTGGTATTTTCCCCCTTGATTTTTTTTTTAGTTTTATTAAAGTATGATAGACAAATGTATATAATTTAGGTTGCACAATGTGATTTTTGGGGATATTTTTTATTGTAGTAAACAAGAAATTTACCGTCTTAACCATTTTTCAAGCGTTCCCTTAAATTTTATTGGCAAATAATTCAAGGACCTCATTCCATTTCTCCCTCCAAACTTTCAATAATATATTGAACATCTATCTGTATCAATATATATTTCCTCTATAGCCAGTGGAAATCTGCATATTGTCTGAAAGGTTCATCACTTAGAATGAACAACTATACCATGCTTCAGACCATTTTGTTTATGAGAATGCAGTGACAATGCACTGCCAAACCTTTATAAAGCTTGAGCCCCACAGGAAGAGGTCTCTACTCAAAGCCAAGATAAATGTTTTGATGAGGAATGAAAGATTAATTTTAAAATGTGTAAGAATAGTTTAAACTTTCATTGGATTTTAGAAATAGTCTTTCAACTTCTTTCTTTAAATTTTACTCCTAGTTTCTGGATGTACACCTAGACTGGTAGGAAGAGTAAATGTAGTAATTCAATCATGAGTTTTGAGTTTCTGTTTTCTCTCTTACCTGGTATAACCCAAATTTCAGGAAACATACTTTTCTTTTTTTTAACTCCAAGTCAAGTAGTTGTTTCAATCTAGTTGTGGAGGGCGCAGCTCACAGTGGCCCATGTGGGGATCGAACTGGCAACTGTGTTGTTAAGAGCACCGGGCGCTCTAACCAACTGAGCTAACTGGCAGCCTCGAGGAAACATTATTTTCTTAATCAGTTTTATTTCTCATGAGAAGCCACATTCTGCAGAGTGAAAACAGCTTTAAAATATAAGAGTCAATGATCAAATTTGAGAATGCATTCCAACGTAAAAATGTTCTTGCTCTCTTTCTGAAGTATTGTCATGCTGTTCAGGTTTAAGCAAGGCAGGTTGCTTCATATTTCATAGCTGGGGGATATTAGAGTAAACCAGGTCAGCTGTTTTAGTATAAAATGATTTTTAAAAATCCTGGTGACCTTTTTCTGCCCTCAAATAACTTTAAGAACAGTTGGACATAAAACCTTCAAACTTTACTTATTCATAGCTCTCTGAGGAATATAATCATTGTTAGTTTGAGAAAAAGTTTAGTATTTTTTTGAGTTGGAAAGCTCTAATATTACATGTTTGCACATGCTTGGTATGTAACTCTTAGTCTGTTGATGAAAATTGATATGAGACTTTTATAGCATATGTGTAGATGCTGTTTTTTTAAACTTTATTTACCATGTCATAGAACTTACGAAGGCATATGGAATTTATACTGTAATCTTTGTACTGAAATTAAAACTTTACATCTGCTCAGCCATATAAAAATGGAGATCTCACTACATTGCAGAAACCATATAGAAAATCTTACAATGGTGACCCCAAAGAACTGATCTCAGCTATGTTCACGTCCCATCACAGGAGGCCTGAGTATTCTGGCATTCCATGGGAAAGGTTTTATTTTTTATTTTTTTTTAGGCTCCATAAAAGATTTTCACACATACCCCGGATAGAGCCCTAAGCAAAGACTGTAGATTGCTAGTGTGGTCAGGCTTCAGACAACTGGGATTTAAAAATAACTTTCTTCAGAGTTCCATTTAGAACGCTGAAGGTAGTTCATTCCTCAGTGCCTCGTACATAACCCCCTGCATGTCTGGCTACCATCCAACATGCAAGCTCTTTGTATCATCCTCTCCTCTGGTTTAAGTTGCATATTGTTTTTCATTCCCTTTCCCCCATTCATCTTCCAGTTGTTGTAGTCTGATCTCTGGAATCTCTTCCATCATGAGCAAACTCCACTGTATCCTAAGCCTCTTTCCAGCATGTTCTTCCACTTAAAGAGACGCGGCTCATTCTTACTACATCTCTTACAGTTGCCAGCAGCATTATTTTCCAGATCGTCTCCATCCCTGTAAAAAACTTCTTAATACCAAAGTAATAAAAGATAATAAAAATAAAAACTCTCCCTAACTCCCAACCAGATTAACATTGTTATATTTTTGAATATATCCTTCAGAACATGTGTATGATTATATTATATGTATTTCCCCCCACATAACAATATGCTGTAAGTGTCTTTTAAAAAAATTGTACTGTGAATTATTTCAGATATGTATAGAGAAAAATATAAGGAACTCTTGCATATCCATTCCTGGTTTTATGAATTTTAATAGGCCGTATACTGGATATCTTTTGCTTATGACTCCAGATTCATTCCTTCCCCTTCTGTAGTCTTGCAGAATGCCCCAGAAGGCTGGCTAGTATGGACTGACCCACCGCCATGCTCTCTGGTTTGGCCCATCCTAGGAACCAGCAGGAGGAGATTGAAGGGTGGAGGTGAGGGAGGTCAAGGCATTTATTCTTTCCACTCTAGCTCCATTCCTGCCCGGTTGCTGCTTGTTGGCTGAATCCTTTACTGAAGACCCTGGTTCCTATATGATAGCTGTCTGCGCACAGCTACTCTCTCTCTGGATTCTGATAGCCAATTCATGCCTACGGTTGAAAAGCTTTCTGCTATGATTAACCCTTGGATACTGTTCTATCCCTTGTCAGTTTCCTCAAATGCTATCTACAGCTGCTAGGGGTCCAATTATGTTCCCCACCCCAAATTCATATGTTGACGTCCTAATCTCTAATACCTCAAAATGTGACCTGATTTGGAAACAGGATCTTTACAGAGGGAATCAAGTTAAAATGAGGTCATTAAGGTGGGCCCCAATCCAATGACTAGTGACCTTCTAAAAGGGACCCATTTGGACACAGAGACAGACACATAGGGGGAAGACGAAGAAAGGCACAGAGAGAAGACGCTCATCGACAAGCTAAGGAGAGAGGCCTGCAATACATCCTTCCCTCACACTCCTCAGAAGAAATCAACCCTGCCAACACCTTGATTTTGGGCTTCCAGCCCCCAGAACTGTATGACAATAAAATTCTGTTGTTTAAGCCACCCAGTCTGTGGTACTTTTTAATGGCAGTCAAGGCAAACTAATACAGCTTTATAAGTAGTTCCTTCATTTAACAATATTTAATCATGCAGTTTGAGTGTGGTATCTGTTTGTTGTTGGAACCAAAATTGATTGAGATCTATCAGTCTTTCTATGCATTGTCTCAGACTTTTTTTTCTGTTAAGAAATTGCACACTGCAGATTCATGAACCACTTTCTTTTCAGTACTTGTGTAATGTTTGCACAACACACTCTGAACATATTTGGAAGTGTGATCTACAGTATTCCTCTAACAGCCCATGTTTAGGCTATTTCTCCCCACAGGGAAGTGGGACTCCTCTGGAGCTGTCTGTCCCTCCAGGATGTTATGGCTCATTGGTCCCTTTGACCAAATCATCCATGGAATCACCTGGTAACAGCGCTACTTCTGTACACATGAATGTTTTAATCACCTCCCAAGTTAGACCAGTGAGCATTGTTGCTTTACTGACAACCAACACATCTGTTTTGTGAAAATCTCTTTTAGTGTCAAAAGGCAACATGTTTGTTTTAGTATTTCATCTCGTGCCTTTTTATTTCCAGATTGCTATTTCTTTATTTGTTCCCAGTAATTCATAAAATCCATTTTTTAAAAATAAAGAATACCATTAAGGAAGAGGAAACTTTTTGTGTTCCTGATTTTTCCCCCCATACATTTTGTTTTATTTATAGACTAAACACTAATTATGTTCCTGACTTTTAAAAAGGGAACAAAGGCATAAAAAACTTTTTACTGGAAATAGTTGATTAAAAAAATAATAAAAGCCTTCTTTGCCAAGATAAATCATAACAATGTGAAAAGTAGTGAAATCAAGTTTCATACTCATTTGCCTATCTTGGGTAATTAGCAAAGCAGGTATTTCAAACAGAATTAAATGAAGAAGAATGAACAGTTTAGGAAAAAAGAAATTTAACAGCCTGGGGGAAAATGCAACTAGATATTGAAAATTCAATCCATATTCCATTTTGAGCTACTGAATATGATTTGACTATATGGAAGAGCGGCCTGGTATATCCTGCCTACCACCGTCATCTTAAAACATGGCACTGAAAGCAATGCTTACCATTTAGGCTAGTATTTCACTGTGGCTTTCAAGATAATATGCTGTCCATTTTTAAATAACATTTAACAAGTTCATCTCCCTTTGACTGAGCACTTACAGCAAAATTATTAGTGCTTATGGCTTACTGCAGACAGTATTTATGCTGCTTTCCAGAAGCCACTTTTATCTGTTGAGAAAAAAAGAAAAATCCCACTGTAGGATTTCCAACCTTTTAGGCTAACATCTGACTCTATTAGCTCCTAAAGAGAAAAACCATAAATAATCTTCCCATTTTACATTCTATGCTTTTAGCTAGAGCATTAATCATAGACGTTTTTTTCTTTGCCTCGTGAGAAAAACCAGTCTTGTAGCTTGAAAATTTGGTTTCCAAAATATGGTTTTCAGGGTAGGCAGGAGTAGGGGTTGGATATAGAAAGAAGAGAATCTTTGCTGGGCTTTATGGATAAAAACTTGGGGAAGAAATGGGCTTTTTTTCTGTCCAGGGCCAGATAATATCTCAGTGATCTCCCTGGTAATAAATTGGGGGGGGGGAGGGGAGTCATATTAACTCTTTCATGTCAGAAGGATGCCATTTATCCATCAGAGTAGCAATGCACTTGAGCGATCCTGTGGACCTGAGCAGCTGATGTGACTTCCCAAGAGCTTAGTGTTTAAAGCCACTGTGTGTGTGGGGTAACGTTAGAATAAGATTAAGGCTGATTAATCGCGTTTCATTTTACATGGGCTTTCTCTGAAATTCACATGCATATAATTGAATTATTATCATTACTTTTCTTGTCATTGAAGTGACAGGTATTCTTGGTATATTTAATTGAGTAAATAGACATTTTCTTTTTCTTACGAGGTGATCATGGCAGAGCAGTTTTTAACACAGTTTTTGATCTCTCTCTCTCTCTCTGTCTCTCTGTCTCTCTCTGTCTCTCTGTCTCTCTGTCTCTCTGTCTCTTTCTCTCTCTCTCTCTGTCTCTCTCTCTCCCCAAAAGGCACTACATCATCTTTAGGAATTAGCATGGCAGGGCTTGATGGTGCCAGTTCTGGTTCAACCATTAATTCCCTATGTCATTTGCTTCTTGAACGAGGTTTATGTTAGGTGAATAACTCATTTCTGAGACTTGAAAACTGCTTGTTTGATTTCACTTTTGCCTACTGACAAAACTTGTCTTTTAATTTTGTTAATGCTTCCATACGATTTCTGATTTGACTTAGGTTAGCTCAGACTTTCGAGGAACAATTTCAATTGACTTAGGTTAATAGCAGTAATAACTTACTAAATGAAATGTTATTAATTCTTAAATATATAGCTGGTCTTAAAGTCTCCAATTTTTGTAATAGCTGTAGGTGGGAATAAAATGACAAAACTACCACATACAAAGTTTCCTACACTTCTCAAAATTGTTTTGAAATAGCCAAACAATATATCAGATTTTCTTTTTATTTTTGTGACTCTTGAAGAACTTTATCACACTGTTTAAACTTCAGTATCTTTTTAAATCTCCATTTAACTGCTATTTTCACCATTTAGCTGCTATTCTCTCATCATTTAAATATTATTGTCCCCAAGAAACTCAATTTAAATGATAAATTTGAAAAAACATTCTTTTGCATTGAGGAATAATTTGTTTTTTCTTTTCTGATAATGTAAACTAGTGATTCCCAATTTTTCTCCTTGCCTTGGTTTCTTGGGTACTTAGAACAAAATGATCTTCTCAATTCTTAGAAACATATTTTCTTCTTTCTTTTTCCTTGATCCTGATTTCCTTTCTTTATGTTTTAAAACTTTATTATAGATATCTTAGGTATTCAAATTATTTAGAGAACATAGTGGGTTATATCTAAAACCTTTTCTATAAATAATTATGTATTTTTTCAAAATCAGTAGATCAACAAGTATTTATTGAGCAAATGCAATGTTGAAAAAACTGTATTTAATGATCTGGGGAATAACTCACTTCTCTAATGCTTTGGTAGAAAGTTCCCTGACATCTGGACACAACAGGGAAGAGATTGGGAAATCCTGCAAAGTTAATGTTGCCTGTCAGATTAATGGAATAAGGACTCAAGATGAAAATTAAGTTAAGGTATGGAAATAAAGGAAGTTATATTTCTTAATTGCCTGAGACCGTACGTTTAGATTTGTGCCTGCTATAGATAGAATCCAATAATGTTAGTGCCAGAAGAGGGGACTATAAAGATCAAATTGTCCCATATCCTCATTCTGTACTGATTCCCAGTGTTGGGGTTCAAGATACACTATCCCAAAATATTGAATATTTTAAGCTGAAGGAATTTGAGAAATGGCCGATGCAGGAAGAATTTTTTTGACCTCCCCTGTCTTCCCTGAAGCAGGTTATGAGACCCATGTCTGAGAGGTGACCTCTTTACATACAGAGAAAAGAAATATCCTTATCTCTGAAGACAGAAGGACCATAAGAAGAATTAAAAAAAAAAAAGTTTCAGGTGTATAAAACAATGTAGTAGTTAGACATTTACACCCCTCAGAAAGTAATAAGCTCCCTCCCCCAACCTATTACCCCTTTGACATCGTATATAGCTGTTACAATTCCATTGACTATACAATTATATAGTCGTAAGAGGAATTTGAACAAACAGCCTTGCTAGGCTTTTCCCAGTTAACGACCCTTAGCTCACATCCTATTGTCCTATCATGTTTTCCCACAACTTTCCATTCTTCTTCAAACCTAATATAGAAATGCTCAGGCTTAACCACTTCTCTGGATCTTCATTTCCTTATGAAGGCTCCCATGTCACATAAAACTCACATTAAATAGATTTGTATGCTTTGCTCTTATTAATCTGTCTTTTGTTGGTCCAATTTACAGGGTCCCAGCCAGAGAACCTATTATGGGGAAAGGAGAGATTTTTCTTCCCCTACACTATCTCTCAAACATTTTAAACTCTCTTTTAAGTCATTTTACTGAAACAAGTTCTTGGGGATGAATAATCACCTTTGTCCTATCTGCTGACTTGTCCTCCTAGTGGTTTATTTTCTGGAGTCGTTTCTGATTTTTTTTTTTGTAAAGTCATCTTTACCAGGGGTTGTTTTGTTTTCTATGAAGTCTCTTGGATGCTAGGTTGTTTTTACTGGAATAAGCATATAGTTTGAAATCAATCAGGATTTGGTTCTGACTTCAGGTTTTCCACTTCTGATTCTGTATATTTGGACTAACTCTTTGACCTTCTTAAACCTCAAGTATTTTATCTTAGGTGTCTAAGATAAAATCATCAGCAAAATGGGAATTACTCTGAATTGTTTCTGTGAGAATTAAATACGGTACCTGGCACCAGTAGACTCAACAAATGGTACTTATTACTTGGATGAATACTCGTAAGTGGTGAGTGTCAATATTGAGCAAAATTTAAAATGTCATATTCTCAAAGAGATCATCCTTGACCCATAATCTAAATTCGGTTCCCCTCTTAACGTTCTTTCATAAGGCTCTGTATTTCCCCTTTATAGTAGTTGCTGCTATTGGTAACCATGCATTTATTGTTTCCTTGACTGTTTGACAAAGCAGTTGCAAACTCAGTGCTGAGTGAGGGAGATTGCGTGAGGAGGGGGAAGAACTCCATGTCCCTGACCAGGGCAGCTCCCACTTGGATCTGCCAGTTGTTCTTTTGAGGAAACAAGGGACTCAGTGCTATTGGATTTTCCAATTTTTCATATAACCCCAAACTCTGACTTTTTATGGGAAATGTCCTGGTTTTAAAATGGAAGGAAATAACTCAGTTTAAAAAGACATTGTTTGAGCCAAACAAAAATTCATTTGTAGGTCATAATAGATTTGAAAGCTGCCAGTTTAGATCTCTAGTTTATATCTGTCACCATAACTAGACTGTTATGTTCACTACTATGTGTGCAGTGCCTGGTACAGCAGGGGCACATAGTAGGCACTAAATATTTGTTGAAAGAAAGAGAAAGAAGGAAGGAAGGAAGAAAGAAGGAAAAAAGAAGGAAAGAATAAAGGACTGCAACTGGTTTTCTTTTTTCTCTCTGTAAAGAATTATATTGGAAAAATTGCTAATATTGACAATATTAGACGGTTTGAGTAAGTTGATGGATTTCATATTTAAGAGTTCTAAGTGAGTTAATGGAAACTAGGAAAAAAAGTGTTCACTGATTCTCTGTATGATTTTCAGGGAAAAAGCAGAATTATAAATTTTGTTGCTTCTATAACCAAATGTTAATAAAATAAAAATGTTTTGATTACCTCGGAAGCAAAAATTGCAATGTGTAAGTATTGTATTGAACAGACTGTTGGTTGCCTATTGTCAAATCAGTTTTTGTTTGCTGGGAAATAGAATTTAATCTCTGACCTCAAGTTTTATTGTGTAATGAGCTCACCAAATACATTTGAACTGTGGATTTCCATGGTAGTATGATTTGTGTACTGACTTGAACTCTGGAAGTCATTGCAGCTGTCATTTAGTGAAAAAGAGGGAAAAAGAGGCTTTGGGGAGCTTAGATTTCTAGAGCCAATGGGAGGGGGAAAACTTCAAATGCTAGATTATTTAGAGACTGTTTAAATTGAAGTGACTATCTTTGACATATTTGTAAATTTAAGGATTCCTAGAGATTTGTCTTTGGGGACACAAAATATGCATTGCTAACTACAGTGGTCTGCTGGTCAGATTACTGAATTGCAAAGTTGAAGAGCAACAAGTGTTCCTAATAGATACTTATTATGTATACTGTACTGCTTCAGGCACTATGGACCCAGAAAATAAGTATTGGAAGAGGGGGCCATCCCTGTACTCAAGGAGTTTACAGCGTGGTTGGGGAGACAAAACCAATAATTGGGGAAAGGTAAAAGATTCTACGATTAAGGGCTAAGACATGTGTTAGACTATAAGTGTAACAAGAAATCAGTGGGTGAAAGTCACAGCAGGCCTCCTAGATCAGTTAAGACTTCAGCTTGAGCTTCAAGAAAGTATCATTATGCTGTAGAGAAGAAAAGACTATACATCACTTGCATGGTCCTCTCTGCTTTTGAGAGTATGTTAATTCCTGTCTTCCGCTTTTCTAAAACAGAAATTGTTTCTTTGTCTACTATCAATTTACATATATATACAAATATACATTTTAAAAATTTTATTGGGGAATATTGGGGAACAGTGTATTTCTCCAGGACCCATCGGCTCCCATTGTCCTTCAATCTAGTTGTGGAGGGTGCAGCTCACTGGTTCATAGGGGAATTGAACCAGCAACCCTGTTGTTCAGAGCTCTCCTCAATTTACATATTTAAACTATTTTTCTATAATTCCCTTATTTAACCAGTCAACAAGTCGTATGGTTTCTTCATGCAGATTGGCTTTCTTACTGATAATCCCCTAGCTGAGGACTTTTAAACTTCATGCGTAGGTTTTGCCTCAACCTCCCCAAATTTACCCTTTATAATTTTCCAACACTCAACTTGCACTCCAACCAGGTGAGTTTACTACTGTATGTCTCCTTCAGCTATGTGGCTAGGTCCACCTCTTCTTCCATGCCCCTGACTCTTCCTGGCATGCCCCACTGCTCTCCCTTTGAGCCACCCACATTTTAGCCATTCTCCTAGGCCCAGCTCATGTTCCACCACCTCCAGGAGGTCTTTCTGCTCCTCTCCCGTCCTTTCACTCCTACCTGGCCCTCTTTTCTAACATTCATTTATTTTTTTCAGTAAGTATTTATTTCATGCCTATTATTTGTGTAGTGGTGAGTGAAATACAAAGGAATTATGTCAGGGTCCTTTTACAGGGTTTTTATTTGTTTACTTATGGGATTTAAAAAGGAAAAGAGGATGTTGAAGGAGATGAGAGGAGGGCTGATATGATCTGAAGTTAGAAGGGTGGTTAGAAAAGCTGTCAGGCAGTCGGGTTGATAATCAGAATGTGGATCATTTGCTCCAGGAGAAACCACCGGAAGACAGGAAAGGAACAAGCCCTCCCATGTGTCATGTCTTTTCAAGTGATGCTTTTTCCTCCTATTTACAAAACTAATGGGCTGATTGTAGAAAATTTGGAAAATACAGAAAAATAAAAATCACTTACATTCCTACCACCTGAAGATAAACACTGTTGTTTGTTAAAGAACTCATCCTAGCCGGGTAGAACTCTTTAAATGGTAATTAATAAATGGGATGAGTAAAGCAGACATCGATAGAGTCAAAACAAAGGTCCTGTGCAGCACTCTTGGAACCTGGGTGGACCAAGCAGAACCTCTACTGGTCCCCCAACCCTGAAGGGTTCTAAACAAGCCTGCTCTATTTATCTTAGTTTTGAGAAATTTAAAAAGCCAAAAGACATAGACAACAAACAGAAATCTGATATCTAATCACCTAGGCTGATGCATAGTTCTGCAATCTAATCAAGATAGGATTGACAAAAGGGCTTGGATTTCTTGGCCTGAGCCCTGTTTGAAGACTCAAGACCATACGCACAGGAGTGGGTGAAATGGTCAGAGGGTGGAGAAGAAACTTTTATGGGATTCTTTGACATGGGAGCCCAATGCACTCTGATTCCAAAATCTGTTGGTAAGTGCTAAGGGGACTATGCTTCGATTGGGAGGATATGGGAATACAGTTGTTGATAGGATCAAGGTGAAAGTCTGGATGAAAATTAGAATGATTAAAAAGAGTTCATGTGAAGTATTTGTGTCTCCTTTACTTGAATGTATTAAGGGGATGGATATTGTGTCTGAGTGAAAAACAACTCTCCTACCTAGTATTGTAAAACAGAAGGCATGTAAATCTGCCCTTCAGCCAATATTGATTTGACATGCTCAATGGAAATCAATAAGATTACTCAAGCCCACATAGGTTGTTAATTGGAAACAATATAGAATATCTGGTAGACAGAAGTTTATTCTTTAATGAATGCCCTGTTAGAAACTTGAGTACTGGTGTGGACAAATTCTCCACACAATAGCTCTGTGTGGGATGCAGACTGAGGCTTATGGTTGTAGGGACGGAGTCCCAGAGAGCAGTTTCCAGGCCCTCGGCCTCACGAGCAAAGGTGCTGGCTCGGGTAGTAGATGGCCATCAGCTGTAATCCGATGGTCCTTAGCTGTAACTACTTGGCCATCAGCTGTAACCAGTTAGCCATTAGCCACTAATGAAACTGCTGGGTTAAGTTAGCTAGGCAGTTGGGAGAGAATCGGACGGCAGATTGCGGATTGTATGGCTCCTGTTCCGGTATCTCCAACCCAGCCACCAGCGAGAATACAGTGGTATGAACCCCCTATCCATGGCTCCGTGGGTGTTCCTTTAGAGCCTCAGCATATTCTGTGTCCACCTGCTGAGAGCGGGATCAGAGATCCTGCATTACAATGGTAAAAGCCAGTGAATACTCCTGAGCAGCGAGCAGCACCTATTGGAATTTGAGCCCATAAACTTCCCATTTGAGAGGTTACTAGCTGCTATCAGCCATTAATTGAAACTGCCCCTACAACTGAAGGACATAAAATAATCTTGAAACCTGAAATACCCCAAATGTCTTGGGTGATGTGGAAGAGACAATCTAATGAGGAGAGGGCAGTGCTCAGAAGTATTTCCTAATAAAGTGGAAGGGTTTGTGCAAGAACATGTTACCATGGGAATGCTAGCTACTCATTGTTTTGCTGCAAGAAAACTTTGACCAAAAACCAAGGAGAGGTCAGTAGAGTAAAGAATTTAAACTTGCCCCAAAAGAGTTCTGGCCTTTGCCTTAGGCTTCTGGGAGGTAATCTCTAAACCCTTGTGTCTTGCGGGAGACCCTGCTCGCTCCGCCATTTGTCGTGTGGGGCAGCCTGCGGGGCCTCTAGTCCCGCTCCCCACATAAGAACGCAGGATGTGGCTAGGCCATAAAGGAACACCCACGGAGCCATAGGTAGGGGAGTCATACCACTATAGTCTCACTGGAGGTTGGAGTCACACAACCTGCAACCTGCTGTCTGCTTCTCTGCCTGCCAACCAACCGACTCTCTCGACTCCCAACTCACCAACCAGCGCAGCCGCAGCAGTTATATCAGGGGCTAATTGGCTAACTGGTTACAGCTGATGATCAGTTAGCCACAGCTGACGTCCATCTACCCAAGCCAGCACCTTTCCACGTGAGGCCGAGAGCCTGGAAACTGCTCTCTGGGACTCTGTCCCCACACCTTGGAATGCCATACCTGATAGCAGTGTTTTGTTTGCCTGGGGACTTTGAGCCTTACCAGCAAGATGATTTAGGGTGGGCACTTTGGGTTATGCTGAATTAACTTGACCTCTTGAGGGGCGTGAGACAGACGAGCTACAGGTTGGCCATGTGCATAGTCAGCTATGCTCACAAATGAAGCCCAGTAAAAACTCTGGGTACCAGGGTGAGCGTGGGGACAGAGCCAGGAGTGCAGTTTCCAGGCTTTCAGCCTCACGTGGACAGGTGCTGGCTCGGGTAGTAAATGGCCATCAGCTGTGGCTAGTTGGCCGTCAGCTGTAACCAGTGAGCCATTGGCCACTAATATAACTGCTGTGGCTACACTAGCAGCAAATGGGGGCTAGCAAGAAGATGGTGGCTGAGCTAGCAAGAGCTGATTGCAGTTAGCACGGTGGATTGCAGCTATCAAGTGAGGTGGGCTGGCAGAGAGAAGTGGACGGCAGTTTGCAGATAGTGTGGCTCCTGCTTCCTGTGTCTCCAACACAGCCGCCTACAAGAATATAGTGGTATGACTCCCCTATCTATGGCTCCATGGGTGTTCCTTTTTGGCCTCACCATATCCTCCTGCGTTCCTATGTTGGGAGTGGGACCAGAGACCCCACATGAGTCCCTGCATGACACCCCGCATGACAGTGAACTTCCTGGTTGGCAATACATCATTACTACGAGGAGTTAATGCTGTCCAAGATGCCACAGAATGAGGACATCTGGACTCTGCCCTAAGCATTTCCTTGGCTGGTTTTAATCTGTATCCTTTAGCTGTAGTAAACCATAACTGTGAGTAAAACAGCTTTCAGTAAGTTCTTTGAGTCCTTGTGGGGACAGAGTCCCAGAGAGCAGTTTCCAGGCTCTCGGCCTCATGTGGAAAGGTGCTGGCTTGGTTATTAGATGGCCATCAGCTATAATCAGATGGCCATCCGCTGTGGCTGGGTGGCCATCAGCTGTTACCGGTTAGCCATTAGCCACTAATATAGCTGCCGTGGCTATGCTAGGGGGTTGGTTGGTTGGTGGGTTGCTTGGCAGAGAAGTGGACTGCGGATTGCGGCTAGCTAGTGCAGTTAGCAAGCGGATGGTGGATTGCGGATCGTGTGGATCCTACTTCCTGTGTCTCGCCCGGCCACCAGCGAGACGGGTGCAGGAAGACCCCTTGTTGGGGTATTGGCGGATGTTTGCTTTTGTGTCTCGACCAGCCACCATTGAGAATATAGTGGTATGAACGCTCTATCCATGGCTCCGTTGGTGTTCCTTTTTGGCCTCACCATATTCTGTAATGACAGTCCTTCAAGTAAATGATCAAACTTAAGTGTGGTCTTGGGGACACTCAAATTTGCAACTGGTGTCCGAAGTGAGGGCAGTCTTGAGGACTATTCCTTCTAACTTGGCACTGTCTATCTTTCATGTTACAGCAGGGGTGTCCAAACTTTTTTCAACGTTTTTCACCAAGGGCCATATGCGGTAAAATACAAAAACAGCTGGGCCACCCACTCAAGGTGAAGTACGTATTGCCTCACCTGGTTTATTTAAGTAAACTAAATATATTTTTGGAATTTGCTGCGGGCCAATTAACAATGGATCATGGGCTGCAGTTGGCCCGTGGGCTGCAGTTTGGACACCCCTGTGTTAGAGGCTTTCCTTGGAGAGCTGTTGATACTTGGGTGTCAGCTCCCATTTAAGCATGGGGGGCTAAAAAGCTATGTGTGGTACCTTTTCACTGCACTTCATAGTAGGCTGGCTGTTTAGTGAGGAACAGCCATGTAGGTCTTTGCTCTTGGGCAGGTCAAATTCTGTAGAAAGGCTGTCAGATCCCTCTTGAGGGAGGTACCTGGTTGTCAGTGTTCCACAAGGTGAGGAGAGAAAGGAAAGGTGACAGTCTCAGTATCCAGCCTGCATATGATAATTAACCTTTCTGTTTGCTCTTGCTTTCAATCATTCCTTGGTGTCCCCAGTCCCAAACCCCGCTTCATTACCCCTCCAGAAATGAAATCTTTCGTGGGGATGAGGCAGTAGCTTGTCTGTTTGTAGCTGGGAAGGGAAATGAGGATTGCTTCTCAAACAGACTTCCAACAGTCCCTTTTCTTTTATCCTCTTTCCCTATCCCACCCTTGCCCCTATTGCAGTTCCACTTTAGCAGTACCTGATGTTACCAATTTCTGAGCCTTTTGAGGCTTCTCTGCTTTAAATCGAGTTGCTTCTTGGCTTTCTTCACTGTGAAATTATGATTTAGTTGTTTTTGTTGTTGTTTGTTTTTGTTTTTGTTTTTTTAGGGTGCTAAGTCATTTGTGACTGAACTATCTGCTTTCCAGCTTTCACAGTTTTGGTGTTTTGATTCTTTCCTATTCTCTCTGTTGTTATGGGTTTGTTCATTTATTTAAACCCTTTGGGTGGACTAGGTTGCTTCTGTTGGGTTCAGCAAAATCTGAGTTTAGGATTTCACTTGATTTTTGCCTAAGATGTTTTGCATTCAGACAAGAAGCAAACCCTCAAACCTGGAGGGGATATGGGAGATCATATATGGGGTCAGCCCTTTCCTTCTCACACCATGAAGTCGAGGCCTCGGAGGGGAAGAGACGAGCTTAATGTCCTGTGGCTAGTTAGTGAGGGGCAGGGCTGGGAATGGAGCCCAGAGCTGGTGATTCCTCAGGTACCAGTTCTTGCTGCTGTGTCCACCGTGTTCCTGGAGACAAGAAAGAAGACCCATCACGGAGCTCAGACAAAGGTTTTCAAACCAGGACCCATAGAACTGTTTTTGGGTTTTGTATATATTTGGCTAAAATTTCATTTTAATGTGGCTTTAAAGCATTAATATTTACATTTTTCCAATTTATAACAATAAAACACTACTTTTATCGGATTAAAAATCCCTTTACTGCTTAGAATTAGAAGCAAAGGCAAAAGTTCAATCTTCCATTGTTACCCAAAAGTCAGGACTTGGTTTCTGTATCTTTCCTGCTCTCCACTAGGATCTAGGGTGGCAATGAGGACACGGAGGATAGATAATAGTGTCATTGACTTACATTTCAGGAGGTAAAAGAGAGGTGGTCTATTAAAATGACTCCTTAGTTTTTAGTTAAAGTGAGTGACAGGATTTAAAATTTTATTCTTAATCTGAGTTTACGCTGCTTGATCACCCCTAAGAAAATAAATGGAAAATGGGAAGAAAGCAAAGTGTGTGTGTGAGGGGTGAGAAATAGCAGATTACCAGTGAAGAATGAAAAGCTACAAGCAGAAAACAATGAGAGAACAGAAGTGAGAAAATATTCTTCCTCTGGCTTTCTTCTCTCTTCCTCCTCTCTCCTCTTTCTTCTCTTTTCTTTTTGTACTTGAGGAGCATAATCTAATTAAGAATCTGTTCTCAAATACTTAATAATAAAAAATAGAAAAAAATCACCTTTTAAGTTTTATAATCTTTAAGGAGAATTAAGGTCTTGTAGTCATTCTAGATTATTGATTAAAAAGACTGAAGAGACAGTGTTCTTTCTCTTCAGTACATTGTTAGGTCTTAAGAAACACAAAAACTACATCGAGTGTGTGGACCTTGTTTGGATTCTGGTTTGAGCAAACCGACGATAAAATGTCATTTTTGAGCCAAATGAGAAGATTTGATTTTGGACTGGGTATTAGATGACATTCATTTTGTTAGTAGAGCTAATAATACTGTGGTTATATGCAGAAATGTCCTCATTTTTTATAGGTGCATAGAGACATGATATATGAAATTTGCTTGAAAATATTAAAATATTGCTGCAGCAAAAATAAAGGAAAAGAATACAAAAAGAAGTAGATGAAACAAATATGGCAAAATGGCCACACTTGAATTTGAGGAGGAGTTCATTATATAACTCTGTTTGCAATCTTTCATAATAAAAATTTAAGTGATATCTAGAGTTCTGCAAGTTAACTATGGCTGCTGTTCCTGAAAAGATTTGACTGTGCGTGCAATAAATGAAAATTCAAAAGCATAAAGAAGAGGGAATGGAAATTTTTAGGCAAAACAACAAATGAAGTCATGGATGCTAACTCCACTTGAAAAAGGGAACTGTGAAACACATTGAAAATTTGTAGAAACAAAATGAGAATAATAATGATAAAAATAATAGCTAACACTCATAAAAAATGAGGCTTAACAATCTTGCTGTTTTATATCAGGTCCTATGTTTATCTCACTTATACCATCCCAACAAGCTTATGAGCTAGGTAGTGTTAGTAGCACCTTTTTACATATGTGGAAACTGAGGACTCTTCAGTAACTTGCCCAAGGTCCTACACCTGGGAAATAGTAAGCCGGGGTTCTCATCCTGCCCAGAGACCATATTCTTTACCTTTAAAAACTTGGTTATAGAAAAATAAATTATTCTCGAATGCACAAAACCATTTTGACCAAGGAGCTTTTTGTTTAATGTCTTATAGATAAAATTTATGGTGTATTTAAAAAGTAAAAATGCACCTGTAGCCCAACTCCTGTGCATGTAGTTTCTGGAAATATGTCAGATAATTTTGTTCAAATTCTTCTCTAGCATTGGTGATTTGATTTCTCTCAGGTGGAAAATAAGTCCTTTTTTACCCAGTAGTGAGTGCCAGGTAAACTCAGTGTCCCCGTTTTACTCAAAGGGGACTACATTTTAACAATAATAAACACACACACAAACACACACACAAACTTACACACACACACACACACACACATTTCCCCATGGCAACAGAAAGGTTGCACAAATTTGCTGCTACAGAGTAAGAAACAGTGGATGAGACTATTGGAAAGTGAAAACTATTTGGAAAATAGAAACAATTTATAAATGAGCTTTTCTGTTCATCATTCTGAAATGTTCGGTCCACTGCACCTGTATGGGCCCATAGTGACCGAAGCTCTTCTCACATAAAAAAGGAAAAAATGCCCTTTTGTAAAAAAGTAGAAATATTAGTGATTTTTAAAAATACCTGAATCAGGGGCAGCCAGATGGCTCAGTCGGTTAGAATGTGAGCTCTTAACAACAGGGTTGCCGGTTCGATTCCTACATGGGCCAGTGAGCTGCGCCCTCCACAACTAGGTTGAAGGCAATGAGCTGCAGTTGAGCTGCCAGAGGGGCGGCTGGATGGCTCAGTTGGTTAGAGTGGGAGCTCTCAACAACAAGGTTGCCGGTTCAATTCCCACATGGGATGGTGGGCAGCACCTCCTGCAACTAAAGATTGAAAACGGCGACTGGACTTGGAGCTGAGCTGCGCCCTCCACACCTAGATTGAAGGACAATGTCTTCGAGCTGATGGGCTCTGGAGAAACACACTGTTCCCCAATGTTCCCCAATAAAAACAAAAAAACAAAACGCCGAATCATAGGTATGGGTGCCTTAAAAATTACTCAGGTGTGCTTTCCATTCTCCATGCCTGTGTTTACAACTCTGTGACTTTTGCATGAGCAGGAAGAGGAAGAACCTGTTGATATAAAATAAAAGATGTCCTCACATATAGTTAATGGCATAGACTTCACTAGCAGGCATTTGAATTGTGAATATCGCAGTTGTAGAAAGAGAAGAATGAAAATGAAAACAAGGAATGGGGAAGATGGAGGAAGATTATAGGTTATGCCTACGCAGTTTATGAAAAAGGAAAGTGGTGGAGTCTGGCTCAGGACAGGGGTATGTGCAGGGTATAGCTGCAGGTAGTAATTGAAATTTATATAGACTCGGACTAAACTGTGACCACCACTCACATTATCCCCATAATCTCCCAAGCCAGACATGCCATTAAATGTGATCTGATCCCTCTCACAACAGGGGCTATTAGTGAGAGAGAGAGAGCTCTAAGATAGTTACTGAAATGCCTGATGAAAACAAAGGACAAAAAGAACCCCTGCATGCACAGGAAGAAAGATTAGAATCGGTTTGCTTCAGGGCCTCTGGATGCACCATGTGGCCATGTCAAGGGTGTTTTTCCTCACAGGCCCTCCAGCTCAGGATTTACATGATGTAGAGGAGAGCATTTGATGAGAATATGTGTCAGCAAGTATATTTACCGTGATATTGTAGAATTTCTTTTTTTGCAGAGACATAGATATGTCCTGTACAGTTACTAGTGTAATAATAATCAATAAAAATGATTATTTACTGAGTGATTACTGTGAGCTGACGCATGGCTTGGGGAAGATGTGACTCCCTAAAGAAATGGATGCTGCTTAGAACAAAATAACAGAGACCCATTATAGTATTGACATCTTTATTCAATAGAAAAAGAACTTGAGGCTCAGAGGGGTTAAGTAACTTGCCCAAGGTCACACAGCTGGTATGTGAAGAAGCCCTGGTCTGTCTGATTTATAAGCCCAGACACTTGACACCTCGTACTTTGTGGATTATAAGTGGATAGATCCAGGAGCCAGATTTCCAGAAACTATGTCCTTTGAACACATTTGTATAGGATATTACAATTTTAAAACATTTAAATACAAACATGAAAAAGACACCCTGAGCCTTTGTTCCCATTGTGCCTATCAGAGACTTTCTGGGTTCCCAAGCTCTGACCCTTCTTTTTCCCACAAATGTGGCATCTAACCCTCTTCCCCACCTCCACTGTGGGCAGAACCCTTTAATTCTGGCCTTAGCCAGTGAATTTGAGGAAACTTGGCCCAACATACCAGGACTAAGCACCAGTCACATTCAACCCCTGTGTCCCTGTTCTTTGTTTTCGTGACTTGGTCTCGCTTCCCATCTAGTTCTGGTGCTTGGATTTTTTGTACCTGTGTCTAAGTTCCCGCCTTCGTCACTGGCTTCGATGTTAGGCCTCGGGAACGAGGACACTCTTGCTCTTGCCAGTTCCTTCCTAGAGCTGATGATCCCACACTGAGTCCCTGGGCGGGGTCAGGCAGCTATTCCTGCTGCCCGACTTATGCCCTCTGCCTTTAGGGCCTCTCAGGGTACCTGGTGTTAGATTCCTGCTCCACGTTTGGCCTGTCCATGGGTCTCCCCATTATCCCATGCTGGACTTTTCTAACGCTGGCTACTTGCCTAGGCCACTACATTTTCTCTACTGACGTATGCTTGGGCTATTAAGTTCTGCATGCTGGGGGGACCTCCTCTAGACTCCAGAATGAGCAAATCTAATTTTCAGTCCTGCGGGCCTCCTTTTACTCCCCCTGGCAGCAGCTAAGCAGGCTCCTCACAGCTGGGCCCCAAGTTGTAAAGTTTTCTCCACCTAGAATATTCTTTCTCTAGCTCCTCCCTTTCTCTAGATGCAAATCTAACTGACCAGCTAAGGGCAGCTCAAAAGTCACATCTCCTGGAAGTCTTAACTGATCCCACAGCTGACAATAACACTTCCTTTCTTTGTCATCTCATTTTATCATCTCATCTTTGTCATCTCATCTCATCTCAGAGCATTTTATCTCTTTGATGGTACCTATGACAAGCTCATGTGTATTTATCTGGATTTAATTCAATTGTAAGCTTCCTGAGGTGAGGTAGCCCTCCATCAACATCTGTCAATGGGCTGGTACTGTGGCTGGCTATAGCAGTAGTCTAATACATGTTTTTCAAATGAATATAAAACTCGTACAACTACTTTTTCTTAGTTCAAAACAGTGGAAGAAACATAAGTCATGAGACTCAGATTCTAGTTTCAGTTTGGCTACCTACTCAGTCCACGAACTTGAGCAAACTACTGCCAATTAGTAATAAAAATACTTCTAATAGTATGTGCATACAAGAATATAGATGTCCTATCTCATGTTTTGCAATAGGATAAGGTTTCTACAAGTTGCCCTTACTAAGAGTGAGAATAAAATGACGTCCAGAACAGGAGTGGTGTGACATTGGATACAGCAGCATAATGGACTGACTGCTAATTTTGTCTATGATGTGAAAGAAGAGTTGGGTTGGGTGCCCAGACACCAGTCTGTTTAGGGAAAGTGTTGTAATTCGAGTACGTGGTTAATTAAATCAAAGACATATGCATAGAAAAGGCAAAGTGGGTGGGGCATTGTGGATCTCCATTAATGCAAGTGGGCAGGGTCCTATTGCAGAGAGGGCCTCTTTTGAAAGCCTCGGAACTGCCTCTTGGGCCCTCCTCGACTGGCTTTTGGTGAGGTTGTGATATTGTGATTTATAATAAGTATATATTTGGTGTTTACCCCAGTTTCTGACACAGAGCTCCTAAAACCCTTGGAATTTCCTAAATGATAAGCTTGACAAAGGTATCTTTTGTTATGTTAATGGACTGACTTTTGGAAAGCACCTAAAGAATGAGGGCGGGGTTGGTTGGGGGAACTAACCAGGTGATTAGAGATTTGGAACTTCCACCCTCAATCCTTGACCTCCAGAGAGGGCAGAGGGGCTGGAGGTTTAATCAATCACCAGTGGCCAATGAGTTAATCAATCAGGTCTATGTAATGAGACCATCATAAAAACCCAAAAGAAGGGATTCAAAGAGCTTCTGGATTGGTGAACACATGGAGATTTGAGAAGAGTGGCATAGTCAGAGGGCACGGAAGCTCTGTGGCCCTTCCCTATACCTTGCTCTATACATCTCTTCCAATTGGTTGTTCCTGATTTATATCCTTTAATAATAAACCAGTGATCTAATAAGTAACAAATTTCTGTGAGTTCTGTGAGCTGCTCTAGCAAATTAATTGACCGCCAGCAGGGAGGAGGTCATGGGAAACTCCCATCTATCTATAGCTGGTTGGTCAGAAGCACAGGTGACAGCCTTGGTTTGCAATTGGTGTCTGAAGTAGGGACTGGGGAGGTGAGCAGTCGTGTAGGACTGAACCTTAACCTGTGGAATAGGGCTCTGTCTCTGGGTAGATAGTGTCAGAATAGAGCTGAATTGTAGGACACCCAGCTGGAGTCTGAGAATTCCTCGTTGGTGTGAGGAGAGCCACCCCCCATCAGAATCGCTTATAGAACACCTTAGAGGTCCTCTCCACGTGCTGCTCTCAGGGCTGATAATTCAACTACTGTCAAAATATGTGAGTTCTAACCAGCTATATGTCCACGATTAAGTTACCTTGCCTTTCTTGAAGATTTACATTCTCATTTTTAAAAGGGCGGTAAACACATCTGTCCCCTTAAGATTGTCGTAGTGATCAAATAAGAAAATATTTGTGAATAAAATGCATTTTGCAGAAATGTATGGTACAATTGAAAAAAAAGTAGATGTCAATTCTTTAGAAATGAGTGCCAACTTGGCAGAAAATAGTAAAATAGCACTTTGTGTGTTTGGCATCATTGGGGGTGTCAGAGAAGTTAATTTTCTGGGTTGGCTGACCCCTTGAAATGTCAATGTAAGAAAATTATATTATACACAATTGACCATACACTAACTGAAAATGTCCTAAATGATCATGAGATCACTTTATTCCCCTCATCCCACCCCTTGGAGCCAATTACCAATTAAGTTATACTCAAATTTGCAACTTTGCTTCATTGTGAGGTTTTATTATATGTGGTCTTTTGTGTTCTTTACTTGAATATGCTGAAAAATCACTAAAAATTTCTGGGGTCTTGGTTATCATAAGTACAGTTGGGATATGATACAGGATGTTCTGTCCTTACAGTACGTGGCCCCAGACTGTTAAACTTTGTTGAATTATTGAATTTGCTTTTTATAGTTTTTCTGACTCTTCCTTTCTGCCAGGTTTTCTATGATCATTTGCTGTTCTCAGAAAACTGAGAACCAGTAGTTTTTTTCACTCCCCTTCTATTTGCTCCTTTGAACCTGCTATGGGTTAGAAAACCACTAAATCGAACTTATTAGAATACTCGTATATATGTTTCCCAGGCCACGAGCCAAGGGGAAAAGAGAGTCATCACAAAAGGTTATAAAACAAAAAACAGAAAAGAAAGTAGAAACATCCTAACAAGATAATATTTTGATGTCTCAATCCTCACCTGCATAATTGTGGGAACACCAACGTTATTGAAATCTCTTCCTTTGATCTTAAAAAAGCAAAGAATTTTCAGTTGCCATCCAAATTTCTTTATTCACTAGGCCATGGGCTCTTGCCCAGTGTGTGGCTGACTTAGTGCCCCACCCATTCCGAAGGTACTGGGATGGCTTTGGCTTTGGCTATCCTAGGAATTTACACCCCATTGTACCTATCAGGCTGACCCAAACCCCAAGGCAGTGTGGGAGATTATTACAGTCATGATCTCAATGAGCCATGTTTCTGTGTCCACAGTCCCTTTGCAATGTAAATTTGCTCCTTCCTTCATCAGGAGCAGAGTCTCTACCCCATCTCCTGTATGCAGGCTGCTTTGGGGTTTGCTTTGACTGACAGAATACGGTGGAAGTGACCCTGTGTGACCTCTGAGGCTAGGCCTACAGTGTGTTGCAGCCTTGCTTTTGCGCCAAATCACAGAACTGGGAACCAATAAATGGTTTGTTGTAGGAAGTCATGAAGTTTTGGGATCCTTTGTTCTGGAGCAGAGGGTCACTGAAAGAAGACAGAAAAATGCTTCTTCCTGTCAGTTTCCATAGTGTTTGTGTTACATCCCAAAAGACTGCCTGGAGTTATTTTTGGTTCACACAGAATAAGTGATAAATATTTTGTTTTACTTGTTCTTCTGATTTACTCCACTACCCCTGGGATGCTGGCTCTTATCAGGAGTGTTACATGCTGCCATCCAACCCTCATTCTCATCAGAGCCTATCCTGACCTTCCCTACCTGATCTATTCCTGGAGTCCTAATGGGGTTCCTACTACCCTGTAGCTCTGACTCTGACGGCTACTAATAGATCTCAAATAGCGCTTAGGAACACGGAGGACCAGAGTAGCCACCCCAAAATGCTCTTTCAGACACTGGTAAATTAGTCAAATAGACCCAGTTTTTCTCCTCTGTATGCTGGGACTCTGTTCCATTTACCTAAAGTGAGAAAAAATTGACTGAGGGTAAGGCCCGAGTGGTTCTCTTTTTAAGCAAGATATTTTATTTTCTATTTTTTGGACTGTTCAGAGGCCTTTTTGTATCGCCAGGATACCTGGCTATATTCTAATTAGCTAAGGTTGCTTGATAAGTGATGAACTCCAGAAAAATTCTTTTCTGTGTAAGGATCTATTTTGAAACTAGAATTTTATGTATTCTTGCCACATCACGATGGAGAGTTTAGATGAATGAGGTTTCATCACTAGCATAGCTGTATAGGAAATGGCTACTTCAAATAAACTGCATGCCCTTGTTTCAGGGTGGGGAAAAAAGGTAGAAATCTTCAAGTAAAAATTATATGAATTTTAATCTTATTTTCTGTTGTTCCTGTAAATTTGGCCTCAACATATTGGTCAGGGAATGACATCATTGCAGCTAATAATAAAACAACATTTTTTTTCTTTTATTATTGAGATGATAATAAAAGATTACAAAGAATGTTTTTTTTCTTAAATTTCTTTTTCTTTTTCTTTTTTTTAATTAAAGTTTATTGGGGTGACAATTGTTAGTAAAGTTGCATAGATTTTAGGTGTACAATTCTGTATTACATCATCTATAAATCCCATTGTGTGTTCACCACCCAGAGTCAGTTCTCCTTCCATCACCATATATTTGATCCCCCTTACCCTCATCTACCATCCCCCTCCCCCCTTACCCTCTCGTAACCACTAAACTATTATCTGTGTCTATGAGTTTTTGTTTCTCATTTGTTTGTCTTGTTCTTTTGTTATTTTTGGTTTATATACCACATATCAGTGAAATCATGTGGTTCTCTGCTTTTTCAGTCTGACTTATTTCGCTTAGCATTATAATCTCAAAATCCATCCATGTTGTCACAAATGGTCCTATTTCATCTTTTCTTACCACTGAATAGTATTCCATTGTGTGTGTGTGTGTGTGTGTGTGTATATATATATATATGTGTATATATATATATATATATCACAACTTCTTTATCCATTAAGAACGTTTTGAAACTACAAATAATAAACAATTTAAAAAAGGAAATCAAAATCTCTTAATCTCACTTCTAGAGACAGCCATTGTTAATATTTTTTAATATGTCCTTGTAGACTTTTTGAATGAACACACTCAACTTATGAGGAGTGCTCTCAAAAGACAGAATGCAAACTTTTTTGCCCTCTCCAACTTGCATTTTACTCCAATTATTAGGTTAAAAGGTTACCAAGGCAGGAACTATTTCATTTTAGACAATTATGTAATTTTTATGGTGGTTGACTCGTCATGCTTTGGGGACGAGGGTAAAATATGATCCGTATGACCAGCAAATTTAGCTGTCTGGGCTCCATCATTCTGTGATAATGCCTGCATGCCAAGAAAACACTTGTCAATTCATTTAAGCTGAGGTAAGGGGTGAGGTGAGGGGGACACATAAAGTGACAAACCTGTTGGTAGCCATCAAGTCAACCAAACAGCCTGTCAGTGATCAGTTGACTATACTTTCCCTCTTCTAAATCTAGGCCATGCAGATATTGGTTAGCATTCTCAAAAGGTAAATATTACTCTTAAGAATTACATTGATTCAGCCTGGCTCATGTATGTTTTAAGGCATTCACAATTTATTGGAATCCAAAATGAAATGAAGAAAGCAAGCAAGCTGCTTTAACAAACAGATGGCTTTCATTAAATGTAACCATTAATCTTGTCCTGATTATTTACTGGAATGTGTTAGATTGCAATGTTTCCTTAATCTACTGATGAACTATCACCACAAAGTGTCACTGAAGTAAAATAATTGTTGATGTGTTAATGAAAACCATCAGACAGACCAGAAACCTCCCCTCCACAGAATTAGGCAAGTGGAGACTTTATTTGAGAAGAAATAAGGGGTTGTTTTCATATCAGACTGAACTACCTCCTTGGAGCCATTTTTAGGATTGTGGAACAAAAGCTTAAAACTGTGTAAAAGAGCTCTTGATATAAGAGCCCTTCAAATTAATCACTTTATAATGAAAATCTAGTTTTATGAAAGCAATTTTAAAGGGATAATTCCTCAACTTACAAATGATTCACAATATAGCTATCAATGCTGTATTGTATACTTAAATTTGCTAAAAGGGTAGATCTTATGTTGTGTTCTTATCACAAATACTACTACTACTAATAAAAGGGTGGGAGGAATTGTTTATAGTGATAGATAGGTTTATGACATCACATAGATTGTGATGATGGTTTCATGGGTGTATACTTACCTCCAAACTCATCAAGTTACGTAAATTAAATATCTACATCTTTTTGTATGTCAATTACACCTCAATAAAATGATTTAAAAATAATAAACTTTAAGAACACAGAAAAGATTCAGCATAGAATCTTTTAAAGAATTAATGATCCAGTAAATTTAATATAGCACTTAGATTTAAAAATTCTGTCTGTAACATACTGGGAACATAGCTAAAGTGTAAAGTAAAATAAACTAATATGATACACAAAACTTAAGATGGAGGAAACAGGTGAGATTATGAAGTCCCTCGATTTCATCTGTTGAGTTCAGAGCACATTTTACATACTACTTAACAAAGGGGAAGGTGCATTTCAGCTATGTTTCTTCTCCACTTCCTATGTTTTTTATATATATACATGGAACTTGAAAGAGGCTTAGTGAAATCCTTTTTACTAAAAAAATCAAGGAAACTGAACCCAGAGAAACAAGAGATTGCCTGAATCAGTCAACCAGTGAATGACAAGTTATCACAATGATCAGAAACTTAAATTCTGGTGTTTGACTGCCGGTTTCAAGTCCTGGCTTCTCACCCTATTGGCTACATATCATTGGGTAACATTTCATTTCTCCAGGTCTAGGTTTTCTTATCAGTAAAGTATTATAGAAGCTAAGACTATATACTGCCTAGGGTGGCTATGAGAATTCAAAGAGTTTCTCCACGTGGCACACTTAGCAAGATGCCTTATTCATAGTAAGCACTCAGTAAGTGTTGGTGATAATGGCTGCAATATTCTTAATAATAAAAACAAGGACTAGAACTAAACTTTCCTGACACCTATCCAGGGTCGTTTCCTCTACACATGTAATCACAGATGATATTAAAATATTTATTATGACCAAAGCACCAACTGGTCAGAACAAGTGTACACAACCAGGATGGCTGTATTGGTATCCCATCGGGAAATGCTCCCCCATAAAATCTCTCTAACTTAATACAATGGATGTGTCCATTTTTTGGAACCCATGTGCGGGATAAGGAGGCATGAATGACTGGTGGAAGGAAAACAGGAATCACTTGCCGTGGGGTTGTCACTGTGGCACCTGGCATAAAGCACATGACCTTTCTGTAGCTCTTAGCTCACTTTCCCCACACTTAATACTCACTCACCATGCAAAGTTGTTATGGGGATCAACAAGGATCAGAAATGTAAAAGCCCTTTGAAAAAGGGTAAACCATTACACAAATGCAGGAGATTTGTGAAATACCTAAACATTCAAGAAAACGGTTCCCGGGGGAAATCAGCTAAGAGCTACGTACCTCTTCTAGTTTACTGTAACATTTTATACTAAACCCGTCTGTGAGATTTAAAACATCACATTTTATTTCTTCATTTTTATATTGGCAGAGTCAATCAAAATGAAAGGTCTTTTGTACTCCTCTTCAGAAGGTAGAATTAATTTCTTCCCATTAACAAGAAATGATAAATTGGTAATTATTTCCCAGGGATTTTGCTTCTTTCTATAATGTAATACACTGTTTTATAATAGCTTAGGTTAATGAAAACATCACAAATTATGTGTATAAACTAGAAACTCTTTATATTCGTAAGTTTTTTCTTAAGCCTGCCCTAAACTTCTTTCACACGTGAATGATGAATGTCTAAACCCAATCAGGGTTGGTAAACACTGTTTTAAACCATATTTTGGAGTTGGTAATTTTTAAATGTCACAGCAGCATAGCGAACAGTTAACACTGGTGGTAAACATCTATTTTCAAATTATGACATTTGTGCCTCGTCAATAAAATGTTGGCCTTTTTTCCTCTTCTGACTCAATTTCCTTTCTGTTTCTTATTCTTTTTATAGACTGTTTCAATATGTCTCACTTCTGAGCCAAAATTTTTGAGATTAGGATAGCACTTGGGAAGCTTTACTTACCCACGGCTTGTGGGTTGTAGGGAAACAAAATTTGCTACCCAAAAATGTGGCAAATTTTCTCTTTGGCATGAGGATTATTTCATTTTTGTAAAGATTTTATTGGGGAAGGGGAACAGGACTTTGTTGGGGAGCAGTGTGTACTTCCAGGACTTTTTTTTCCAAGTCAAGTTGTTGTCTTTTCAATCTTAGTTGTGGAGGGTGCCGTTCAGCTTCAAGTTGTTGTCCTTTCAGTCTTAGTTGTGGAGGGCGCAGCTCAGCTCCAGGTCCAGTTGCCGTTTTCTAGTTGCAGGGGGTGCTGCCCACCAGCCCTTTAGGTACTCGAGGAATTGAACTGGCAACCTTGTGGTTGAGAGCCCGTGCTCCAACCAACTGAGCCATCTGGGAGGCAGCTCAGCTCAAGGTGTCCTGTTCAATCTTAGTTGCAGGGGGCGGAGCCCACCATCTCTTGCGGGACTCAAGGAGTTGAACCAGCAACCTTGTGGTTGAGAGCCCACTGGCCCCTGTGGGAATCGAACCGGCAGCCTTAGGAGTTAGGAGCGTGGAGCTCTAACCACCTGAGCCACCGGGCCGGGCCCGATTATTTCATTTTTAAGAAACAAAAGATTCAGGAAGAAACTTGGAGTTCCCCCTTAATGTCCAAAATAATTTGGAGGGCCTGTTCCAGGAAGGGAGCTATCACCACAGATAACTACAGGATAATATGAACGAGATGTGGTCAGTGAGTCTCAGCAGGGCCTAGAGATCAGAGTTCACTTTGGGTCGCTCGGCCCAGCAAACATTTGTTTACCAAACATTTGCTTTTCCATCTCCAGGTAAATTGTCTGCCTTCTCTTTGAAGTCCCAAATGTCTACCCCCTTCTCCTTACCTCCTGATGGCATATAAGCCTCAACTGCCCGATTTGTCTGTGAGCCCCATATTTTTATGGAACCCCCATACATACATAAGTAAATTTGGATAAATTCCCCTATTCATCTATCTCATGTCAATTTAATTTTTAGAACAGCTAGATGAACCTAGAAAGACAGGAAAATTTCTTCCTCCCCTACAGTACACATGCTTCCACAAACCACGCAGACACACATGCACACAGAGCTAATTATATAAAGAAACAGCTCAAGCCATGATTCGCACATGTACTCACGAATACCCAAAGTGCCACTGGGAAATAACGAGACAGCTTTCATAAACTGCTCACAGTCCGTTTCTTGACTTCATAGTGACATCTCATGTGCTCCTCTGCATGTTTTATTTACATTCCCAGAGGTGCAAAAACTGTTTCTGCAAATATGTGTAATTATAGAGTGGATTAAGACCCTCGACCCTGCAGAGATGATGATATCTCACATATATAAAATGAACACAAGCAATAAAATAAGAATAATTTAATTTTCACAATGAACCCCCAGTTTTGATATTCTCTCTCTCTCTTTAGTGCCATTGCTTTGCTGAGTTGCACACTTGGCCGTCCCCTGGTGTCATCGAATGCCATGCGTGCATCCACAACCACACAGGTGCGGTGGCTCATTTCACCCCTCCCCAGGCACAAGGCTTGGAACTTTCTGGTGGTCTTTATTAGCCTCTAGGAGGTATCATCTCTGCTGCACTTTCTCCCGTCCCCCTTTCTTTTTCTTCTCTCCACTCAAGGCATTTAGCTCAAATACTTCTTCATACCGTGGTTCCCATCTCCCCGCTATTGAGGACTAAGGCTCATAGGATCTGGCAAGGCTACCCCAAAATATGGCACCTTGACATATTGAATATTTTGGGTTGAAGGAAGATGGGAGGTACAGGAAAGGCTCTCTGACTTCCCCTGTTCCTTGAAGCAGGTGACGATCCTCATGTGAGAAGTGCTGTCCCGATACCTGGAGGAAAGAAACATTCTTACCTCCATAGATGGAGTGATGCTGAGAGGAAGACGAATGATCAGGCCTTGCTAAGTTCCCCCCAGTTCACTACCCTTAGCTCATATCCTTTCGTTCCATCACGTTTTTTTCCACAACTTTCCACTCTTCATCAAACCCAGTAGAAAAATGCTCAGGTTTAACTGCCCCTTTAATGGGCATTTTTCCTTTAAATGTTATACAGATGACTGAAGTATTTCCACTCTGAGATCAACTAGAGAGTTCACATTGCAGTTCTAGATGTGTTTGATGTTGGTTTTTGCTTTTGGGTACTTGGCCTCATGAGCTTATATATCTAGGGCCACCTAAATCAGAAAACGATTATTAATGTGGATAAGGCATAACTCCCCAGGTTGAGAGGAAGAAGTGTAGGAATTCCATTTGGCTTCTTTTATTGTACTATGGGTGGCATGAAAAGATTTTCTATAAAAAAGAAACCTGGGAACTAGAATAAGGTATCCTGTTTTTGTTATCTTTGGTCTGAAAAAAATTATCTATCTATTATCTATCTATCTATCTATCTATCTATCTATCTATCTATCTATCTATCTATCAATCATCTATCTTTCTCAATGTAGATCAGATTTGCATTGTATGTTTTGGAGTGTCTTATGTGGGCCAAATAAGTGATCTGTGAGAAACTTAGTGGACATAGTCTCTGTGTCATTTGCTTTGTTATACCTCTGGGGTGGGGAGTTAGAAAATGAAGCTGGATAAAAAAATAAAAGCAGACTTTAGGGTTTATAGATGCTTGGTTGGGTGTAGACGTACAGACCCCTCAGTGGGAGGTAGAGTGCTCAATCTTGTTAAGAAGTAAAGAACTTTTCTTCTCTAATTACAGTGAACAATTTGGCAGCATATTTGGAAATGCCAATGACTTTTGACTTACTCCATCAAGATAAATCCTTTTGTCCAGTTGGAATTATCTCTTTCCTACCAGGTGCTTGGGCCCAGCAGAACTGCTCTGTACACTGGGGAGTTCTTAGCGGAATGCATCTCTCTCTCTCTCTGTCTCTCCCTCTCTCTCCCCCTATTATACTCAGGGTCAGTAACACATAGTGTGTTGTTTTGCAATGAAGACAGTCTCAGCTGGAAAAAGCTATGTAAAAGAATATTCTAAAAACAATGCCCAATTGGAAAAATACCTCTTTTGAAGATGCATGTGGAATCATGTCATCTTTATAGAAGAACAACAGTTAATATAGCTCAGTTTTATTCTACATCACACCATTGAGAGGCTAACCTTGAAAAGTTATTTGTCCCTTTCTTTTTGTATTGAGAAAACTATCCCTGACAACAGCTTCAAGTAATTCTTATTAGTTATGTTTATTTTGTTGGGTTAAACTTGAGGAAAATACCTTGTAATTAGAGCTAAGTGAACAAACACATTCTTTTCCTGCAGAAAATAGAATCCCACAAAAATCAAACAAAGACAGTTTTAAAAAGATGACCTATTACTTGAAATTTCTCTTAGGTTTACCATTTTTTTCTTTTCTTTTCTTCCTATATATATATTTTGGGGGGGGGGGGGTTTGTTTTAGTGCTAAATGACAGATTTTTATCATATCTAACCATCAAGTGCTTATTTTCTTGGCTGCAATTTCATCACCTAAAATGGCCTTTGTATATATACACATTGCTCTTCTTTAATAGAAATCTGATGAACTTCAGAATTTATTTGAAATATGTTTTCAATATAAACCACTCTTCATTTTTTACAAAAGTAGAGTAGCACGGCAGCCTCCATTTGTTTTCAAAATTTTTTTCTATTCTCTCCTCTCATTCCTCATTGCAGCCGTGTTCACAGGCTGAATGGACATGTTGATAAACGTGAGAACAGGTTCAACTTCCCTAATAATCAACAAAATGCATATTAAAATGAGATAGTATCGTTTCTTCTATCATTGTGACAGAAATAAAGGATATTAATCATATCCATTGTTGGTGAGGGAGCGGGACAAAGAGACTGCAGACAGAACACTACCTCCCTTCCCAGCGTGCGAGGTCCAAGCCTCTCTGAGGTTCCTGTTCTGTTCCTGCCCCTGGGGTCTGTAAATCACCCTTTATTCTTGCAATAAATCCCTTCTTTCTTTCTTTCTTTTATTTATTTTTTTCTTGTTTTTACTTTTTTTTTTGCAAGTGAAAAATATTAACTAACATAATGAATACTTTTGCCTTCATTTTAACCTGTTTTCTCTTGATGGTATTTGTTACCTTTACAAATGATCACATGTATCTCCTCATCTTCACTGTATTGAGGATACCAAACCATTTCTTAACTTCTTTTCTGGATCTTGCGTAGGATCATTTTCAGTTGTAGGCTTTTTCTGTGAGCTTTCTGGGCATTTTTCCTTTTTCCTTTGTCTTACAGTGATTTCACAGATCTCAAGTTTTCTTTCCCCTCCTTTTTCTGAACCTCAAACAAGAGGGAGATCTATTTACATTTGATGATTGCCAGCAGACCTTTAATCGTTGTTAATTGTCGTATTCACTAAATGCTTTCCCTTTTTAAATCTAGAGCTGGGGGCAGATTGACACGTTCAACTCTCTACCCATGTTCCCGAAGAGATTCATCAAGTGGGGCTCTTGAGGTACTCACATACGAAGCCTTCCTAACCCCTCTTCACTTGTCCTTTGATTCTTTGAGCCACTGGAACAGGGGGACAACTATAGTCTCCAGGGTGGACCACTATCTTCATGGTGGATTATACCCTCTGAGATAGATTGCAATCTGCATGGAATGCCTCCCAGATTCTTCCCTTCTCTGACTCAACCTACAGAATTTTGCTTGTGGGGTTATGACTCCCAGAATGCAATGCACCACTGCTCTCAACTCCTCTGTCTTGCCCTGAGTTTTCTGGCAGAGGGACAGGGTGCATACGGGAGTTTTACTCTGGCGGCCTCACAGCTCATTATTCAGTTTTTTGGTAGCCACAGACCCTCAGTCTCTGAGACAGGAAGTAGACTCCGGGGGAGGTATAACATGTCTTATTGCTTTTTTCAGTCTGGCTCTGGTTAGATTTTTCTCAACCCAGCTCCATTGGCAATGACAGTAGGTGGAAATTTTTAACAGGTTTTGGCATTAGATAGTCTCTCAGTGTGAGTTTTCACCAGAGAGGAGGGAAACTGATGATGAATCCAGTTATCTTTTGCACAGGACCTAACAATGTCTTCCTATTGCTCGCCATATGAAGTTGACCCTGCTCCCCTTAGGTTTCAATAGTCTGCACAATCTGGTCCAATCCTGTAATCCATACCATCTGCTCCAAGGAGCTGGCCTTCTTAGCCTATGTGTTCATGTCTCCTTTTTTCCTGGCAGGGTCCCTTTCTCATTTCAGCTAAATCCTTCCATGTAATGCTCAGATCAAGTTCCACCTCCTTGGTGACGTCTTTGATAATCCCAGCCTACTTTGGAGTTCTCCTTCCATCCATCCATCCATCCATCCATCCATCCATCCATCCATCCATCCATGCATCCATCCATTCATCCACTGAACAAATATTTGTTAATGCACAAGTTATTCCAATGCTTAAGTGGGAATCCCACAGTAAATAAGGCAGACTTGTTCCCTGCATTCATGGGGTTGAGAGTTTCGTACATGCAAAAATCATACAATAGATTCTTTCAGTCCTCCTTCTAATCCTTATTTATTAATCAGGGCATTTTACTTATTTATTTTTTTGCATTCCAAAAAAACCCAGTTCTAGAATACAGGCCCAAACATGGATTTCTTGGAGAGGTCCTGAGGTATGTCACAGACCTGAAGAGAGCACTGAAATCCTGGCTTCCAGGTGGCAGGAAGAGAGACTCTCGAGGGATCTCAGCAGCAGCAATGTTTAGACTTTATAGGGTACTGCCTTAGCTTCAACAACTGCTCCTTCCTGCACCTATGACAAGTTTCAAGTTCGAAGAGAAAACTGGAATGTTTACGCTTGAGTCAGTGATTTAGATCACTCACCCAGTTGGAGATGGGTGAGGAAGCTGGGGCCACTGGGAGCCTTTGCTTGTGAGTGGGGACATTTCCCAGAGCTGGGGAAATCGTTGTGACCTGCAGCCATCCTCCTGTGGATGCTGTGCCATCCAGAAACCTCCTTCAGAGTTGAAGAACGTACTCCCCACTGCTGGGAATGCTGCAGATAGGGTGGGTAGCCACCAGCTGTCATCCCCCTAGGAAATGCCTCTCCTCCAGGAGCCACCTTACGGTGGGTGAGTCTCCCCATCTGGGCACCAATGGTGAGTGGGAATGTGTGGGGCCGCCTAAAGGCCCAGTGTGGACAATTTGAAAAGACATCTCAGCTTCAGAGTGTCTCACAGAGGGCCTGTGCCACAGTCTAACTTTTCTATCTGCCCAGGCCTGAGTCCCTCTCTACCCCCACAGGGATGGACCCCGCCAGCACTCCCTAAGATCTTCCTGTACCCTAATCTCTATGTCAGAGTCTGCTTCCTAAGGAAACCAACCTGCCACAAACCCAATGGAATTCATAACACCTATGACAGTCACACACTTCCACACCTTATTATATATTATCTAGCATAGTTTAATTGTTCACATATCACTTGTGCCTTTCAAACCAGATTCCAAACTTCTCATGAGTAAAAGCCTGAACTTCTCTAATATCCAGTCAACCTCAGTTGCAGCATGAGGCACATAAGTAGCACTCAGAATTATGTGTTCACTGATGGATTGTCCCCAGTTAAGGGACAAAGTCATGCTAAGTTTAAAATGGACCAGAGACTCAACACTTCAAAAAGACCTCTTTTAAAAGAGTTTCAAGTTGTAGTCGAGAGGTGTTGTTTTTTGTTTGTTTCCATTTGTTTAGTGGCCAATGCATTGGTTTTAGAGAGCAGGGCATTCTAACTGGGGAGAACAAACCCCTCTGCGATAACATCTCTTCTCTCCCTGAAGTCTACATTTTTCTTTTCTTCTGTCTCTGGGGGATGCAGCCACCGAACCTTATAAAACCATGCTTAAGTACGTGATTTTAAGAGCTGTTTCCATTCTTTATGAGTGTATATGTGTGTGTGTGTGTGTGTGTGTGTGTGTGTGTGTGGTGGGGGAGTGGGGAGCAGGGATAGGAATGTGCACCCCAGACTGTTACATCACATGTCTCAATGACCATATCTGGGAGCTGGGTCCACAATGGCCACGTGCCAAGAAGAATGGAAAGTTGGTGAGGGGCTCCCAAGCTTTGAGCTTTAAAACATTTTTTTGTCAATTATACTTTAATAAAAAAGTATTTTTTTCAAGAAGAGGTGATTTAGGAGTAAGCCATCTCCATAAGCACTTTTATAATTATCCCAATTCTAAGACCGATAAAGTGAGATTCCTTTTACCTAGGGAATGTTCAATTTTAAAAACTGAATAAAAATATGATTTTCTAGTCCTTTTCCCAGCCTCTCAAACACTCCTACCCCACCGCCGCCGCTGGGAGCTGACAGTTGTAAAGGGAAGTTCATATCCTACCCATCAGTTTCTGTCTAATTCTGATAATGTGATATTTCATCGGGTATCCCATGATGCAGGCACATTTTCTACACTCAGTACACATGTGTAATTGCTTCTTATTTTAGAAAAATTGTGCTGTGAGCACAGCAAGGAGAATAACTCCTATGTTTTTCCTCTTATAAGGAATGTGCTTTTATGATATATTTTTTAATTGATTAAGAGGTGAGAGTAATAAATGAACATCTGATCCAAGTTTCAGCAAAGGACTCTTTATTGAAGTGCAGATTCTAAAAAGTTATTTTAGGCAACTTCCCAGAGGCAATTTTTAAAACCATAAGGCTGGATGAGGAGACTGTGATTCTAATGAATTCTGCCACTCCTTAGAAATAAATTAAGAGTTTCCTTCCAAGTGGAGTGGCTAGTGGGCTGAGAGGTCATATTTTAAATAGTTGAATCCAAACATAGCTGGATTTGCATTTTTTTTTAAAAGCCTATAGTTTGCTTTTCACATTTTCTCTCTTCCCCAGTGACTCTGGCATTGTATGGTCCAAGTTGCTTTCTTGCAAAAGTACCTTGGGCTCATTTTATGAGGTGTGGAACAGAGAGACAGCCCGATGCTTTGACTGGCTGAACTTTCCATCCTGCCTTAAACAACCTGGGAAAAATCAGTGTGATTTATAACAGTAGTTACTGCTACCCTTTTACTTAGCCAGGAATATTCTCACGCTATCAAAAAACTCAAAAACCCAAAAGCAGGCACATTTGGAACCACTATCATTCCTACATCTTGACTAGTCATCTGAATGATTCACTAATTAAGTTTATGCAACTAAGCCTTCCTTATAAGTGAGGGAGAGTGAAAACAGGTGAAGAGATGACTTTTTCTTCCAGCCATATCTAATATAATCTTAAAGACAGGGAGTGTCTACTGAACAGATATATGGTATGAGATGGCCTGGTTGTTTTTCATGAACTATTCCCATGTGTCAGGAATGAAAGCCTAAGATCACACAGCAGGTGCTGGCATCTGCAACATTCATTTTCATGCTAATGTTTTAGGTGGTATCAATCCATGCATTAGCAATGAAAATCACACACACACACACACACACACACACACACACACACACACACTCACACACACACACTCACACTATACTCCTTCAGAAAGAAGCCCTGAAAGATCAGGATGCTGCCCCTTTCCCTTATGGTAGCTCAAAGAATTTCCTGTATGTCTTCTATGTGTTTGAGAATGAGAAACTCCCATTTTGCACAGAGGTTACAACCACATGTATACAGGTGTTCCCAAGCTTTTTATGTCAGTGACACATATGAGAACGATGTTTACCCTGTGGAATTCTTTGCATAGTAGCAATTCCCTGCTTTTCTCAAACACCAAAGACAGCTTGTTGGGGTGCAAATAAGTTAGATGAGAGTAAGATTAGTTGGGCTAATGTTGACTCTTTTTTCATATTTTATTTTTCAATTTTTTAAACAGTTCGTTTCTCCCTCCACCCAATTTTTATGATGTTAAAATTCACATAATATAAAATGCATTGTCTTAACCATTTTAAGTGTATAATGGTATTAAATACATTCAGTGGTATTAAATACATTCAGAGTGTTGTGCAACCACCAGCACTATCCATCTCCATAACTCTTTTCATCTTGTAAAAAGGAAACAATATACCTATCAAACAATATATGATTGTTAAATATTTTCTTCCATTCTGTGGATTGCCTTTTTACTTGTTGATATTCCCTTTTGATGCACAAATTAAAAATTTTTTTATGAAGTTCAATTTGTCCATTTTTTCTTCTGTTCCCTGTGTTTTAGTGTCGCATCTAAGAAATCATTGCTAAACCTAATATTGTGAAGATTCTGCCCTATGTTTTCTTCCAAGAGTTTTATAGTTTTAGGTCTTTGATGCATTTGAGTTATTTTTTGTATATGGTGTTAGGTAAGGGTCCAACTTTATTCTTTTGCATGTGGATATCTATTTATTGGAAAGACTGTCCTTTGCCCATTGAATGATCTTGGCACCCAAAAATCACTTGACTAGCTATATGAGGGCTTATTTCTGGGCTATTGTATTCCAATGGTCTATATGTCTGTCTTTATGCCAGCACCAAACTGTTTTTGTAGTTTTACAGTAAGTTTTGAAATTAGGAGGTGTAAGTCTCCTAGTATTGTTCTTTTTCAAGATTACTTTGGCTATTTGGGATCCCTTGAGATTCCATATACATTTTACGACAGGTTTTTCTCATTCTGTAAAAAACATCATTGGGATTTTTTATGGGGATTGCATTGAATCTGTAGATTGCTTTGGGTGTTATTGCCATTTTAACAAAATTAAGTCTTCTATTCAGTGAACACAGGAAGTCTTCTAATCAATGAACATGGGATGCATTTCCATTTATTTATATCTTCTTTAATTTCTTTTAGCAATGTTTTATGGTTTCCATTGTACAAGTCTTTCATCTTCTTGGTTAAGTTAATTTATAAGTATTTTACGCTTTTTGATGTTATTGTAAATGGAATTGTTTTGTAACTTCCTTTTAAGGTTGTTCATAGTGTATAGAAATGCAATTAATTTTTGTGTGTTGACTTTGTATCCTGCTACTTTGCTGAATTCATTTATTAGCTCTAACAATTTTTTTGTGTGGAATATTTAGAGTTGTCTATGTATGAGTTTATATCATCTGCAAACAGAGATAATTGTGCTTTTTCTTTTTCATTTTGGATGTCTTTTATTTCTTTTTCTTGTCTAATTGCTAGTACTAGGTAGTACTAGGTAGAGTATTTCTAGTACTAGGTAGAGTAGAAGTGATGAACGTAGGAATCTTTGTCTTGTTTCTGATCTTAGAGGAAAAGTTTTCAGTCTAGTATTATGTTTGCTGTGGGTTTTTCATACATGGTTTTTATTATGTTGAGGTAATTTCCTCCTATTTCTAGTTTGTTGAGTACCATGTTCCCCCCCAAAAAGACCGAGCCAGACCATCAGCTGTAATGTGTCTTTTGGAGCAAAAATTAATATAAGACCCGGTATTATATTATATTATTATTATATTATATTATATTACATTATATTATATTATATTATATTATATTATATTATATTATATTATACTATATTATATTATAGACCTGGTCTTATTTTAAAATAAGACCAGGTCTTATATTAATTTTTGATCCAAAAGACACATTAGAGCTGATGGGCCAGCTAGGTCTTATTTTCGTGGAAACAGTATTTTTATCATGAAAGTGTTTTGAGTTTTGTCAAATCCTTTTTCTGCTTCAATTGAGATGATTATTTTTTTCCCCCTTCATTCAGTTAATGTGATGTATTATATTGATTGATTATTGTATGTCCAACCATTCTTATGTTTCAGGAATAAATCTCACTTGGTCATTGTATATGATCCTTTAAATATTCTGCCAAATTCAGTATGCTAGTATTTTTTTTTTTTTTTTGAACATTTTTGCATCAATGTTCATAAGGGACATTCGTCTGTAGTTTTCTTGTAGTGTCTTTGTCTGGCTGGTATTGGGGTAATGTTGATCTCATAGAAGAGTTAGGAAGTGTTCTCTCCTCTTCAATTTTTTTGGAAAAGTTTGAGAAGGATTGGTATTAGTTCTTTGAATGTTTGTTAGAATTCACCAGTGGAGCCATCAGATCCAGGGATTTTACTTTTGGGGAGAGTTTCGATTACTAGTTATAGGTGTATTTAGATTTTCTATTTCTTTATGATTTAGTCATGGTAGGTTTTGTGTTTCTAGGAATTTATCCATTTCATCTAGGTTATTCAATTTTTTCATGTACAATTGTTCACAGTACTGTATTATAATCCTTTCTGTTCTTAGAATCAGTAGTAATGTCCCCATTTTCATTTCTGATTTTAGTAATTTGAGTCTTCTTTCTTTTTTTTCATAGTCCTTCTAGTTAAAGGTTTGTCAATTTTGTTGATCTTCTCAAAGAATCAATTTTTGGTTTCATTAATTTTCTTTATTGTTTTTTTAGTCTCTATTTTGTTTATGTCTGCTTAAATCTTTATCATTTCCTTCTTTCTGCTAGCCTTTGGTTTAGTTTATTCTTCTTTTTCTGGTTCCTTAAGTTGTAAAGTTAAGCTGTTGATTTGAAATCTTTCTTGCTTTTTTTTTTTTTTTTTTTTTTTAATTGGGGAAGGGGAACAGGACTTTATTGGGGAACAGTGTGTACTTCCAGGACTTTTTTCCAAGTCAAGTTGTTGTCCTTTCAGTCTTAGTTGTGGAGGGCGCAGCTTAGCTCCAGGTCCAGTTGCCGTTGCTAGTTGCAGGGGGCGCAGCCCACCATCCTTTGTGGAAGTTGAGGAATTGAACTGGCAACCTGGTGGTTGAGAGGACGTGCTCCAACCAACTGAGCCATTTGGGAGCTCAGTGGTAGCTCAGCTCAAGGTGCCGTGTTCAATCTTAGTTGCAGGGGGTGGAGTCCACCATCCCTTGCGGGACTCAAGGAATTGAACTGGCAACCTTGTGGTTGAGAGCCCACTGGCCCATGTGGGAATCGAACTGGCAGCCTTCGGAGTTAGGAGCATGGAGCTCTAACTGCCTGAGCCACCTGGCCGGCCCTCTTTCTTGTTTTAATGTTAGCACTTACAGCTATAAATTTTCTCTTTAGTATTGCTTTTGCTCATAAGTTTCGGTATGTTGTGTTTTCATTTTCATTCATTTCTAAGTATTTTCTAATTTCCTTTATGATTTCTTATTTTATCCATTGGTTGTTTAAAATTGAATTATTTAATTTACATCATGTCTTCCCCTGGAAATTGTAAGCCTTCAATAGACTCCAGAGTTCTAAAACACAATTGACCCTTGAACAACACAGGTTTGAACTGTGTGTGATTTATACATATACCTGTACATAGTTACTTCAGACAGATGATGGATGGCAGTGCAGTTGTTGCCTAGGTGGAGAGATAGAGTCCTGGTGCTTCCTAATGCACCATATTGCTCTCATTTATTTTTTTTTAAAAAGAGATATTTGGAAACTGTGCTAGAGACTAACTCCTTGTCATGTACCTCACAATTAATGCCAACATCCCGGGTGTTAGGACTTTTCCAGTTGAGGACTTTTGCTTCCAACTAGGCCAGTGCAATTGGATCAATCAATTATGATGATGTGGAATTTTTACCACTTAACAGGGAGTCATTCACTAGTAAGGGACAACCTGTTCTTTATTTCAAAAGGTCAAAACAGTTCTAGTCATGGCAAAAACTAGTTCTTGATTTAATAATATTTGTTTCTCAGCCTTAATTTTCTTGAATGCCTTTTCTGCTCCCTTTCTAAGAAGTCATTTATTCTCCCAGAAGTGGTCCTTCTACTCCTCCCCATCCCAATTCTAACCACCTCCTTGAGCCACATTTTTCTGTGAACCCCTGTGTACATACAATAATAAAAATTTGTCTTTTTTCATGAACATTGAGCATCTTGCAGTGGATACAAAGATGTTTTGAATAGAGACTTTGTCTCCTCAAGAGTAAACATTCATCCATTCACCACTTGGCTACTGTATCTACTGTATGTTGGGAATCATGCTGGGGATATGAATAAATTTCCAGTTAAAAAAAAAAATCTGTCTTGTTTTTTGCTAATCTATCTTTTATCAGTTTTTGTTTTTTGTTTTTTGTTTTTTTAGATTGTATTGGGGAAGGGGAACAGGACTTTATTGGGGAACAGTGTGTGCTTTCAGGACTTTTTTTCCAAGTCAAGTTGTTGTCCTTTCAACCTTAATTGTGGAGAGTGCCGTTCAGCTTCAAGCTGTTGTCCTTTCAGTCTTAGTTGTGGAGGGCGCAGCTCAGCTCCAGGTCCTGTTGCCGTTTTCTAGTTGCAGGGGGCACTGCCCACCAGCCCTTCGGGGACTCGAGGAATCGAACTGGCAACCTTGTGGTTGAGAGCCTGTGCTCCAACCAACTGAGCCATCTGGGAGGCAGCTCAGCTCAAGGTGCCCTGTTCAATCTTAGTTGCAGGGGGCGCTGCCCACCAGCCTTCGGGGACTCGAGGAATCGAACTGGCAACCTTGTGGTTGAGAGCCCGTGCTCCAACCAACTGAGCCATCTGGGAGGCAGCTCAGCTCAAGGTGCCCTGTTCAATCTTAGTTGCAGGGGGCGGAGCCCACCATCTCTTGCAGGACTCAAGGAGTTGAACCAGCAACCTTGTGGTTGAGAGCCCACTGGCCCCTGTGGGAATCAAACCGGCAACCTTCGGAGTTGGGAGTGTGGAGCTCTAACCGCCTGAGCCACCGGGCCGGCCCTGTCTTTTATCGGTTTAATTTGCAGGCCTCCAATCACAAATAAAGAGGATCAAGTTTTTTTCTTCTTGACATAACTTTCTTGCTGGGACAAGAAGAGGCAGTGTATATAGTGATAAAAATATGAGCAGACAGAGTTGAGTATTTTTAAATTTCTGCATTGCCGTCTAGAGTAAATTGTTCAACCTGTTTGAACCTCCTTTTACTTCCTCTGTAAAATGGGGATAGTAACTTCTCTTACTTCTCAGGGTTGCTGTGAGGGTTACATCAGAAAATGTACATAAAGTCCTTAGCATAGTGTCTGGTACATAGCAAGTGTTCATTAAATGTTAGTTTTGGCCACTCTTATTCATCATGTTTGTAGCCTTCACAGAAGACTTTTGATATTTTATGACTTTGATGACTATTGAATTAGTTTGGATTGAATTTGGCATGTTTGAGCCTGTAAGGGAGGAAAAATAATTTTCCCTCTACCCTTCTGAGTTCTTGGCAGAAACCCCTGGAATAAAAGACAGAAATAACAAGGGAAAAAGAAACAGAAATTTATTAACATGTATATATACCTCATGTATGGGAGATACCCAGGGAAAAATGGTAACTCCTAGAAATGGCTTAGAATTCAGATTAAATACCATCTTAACAGGGAAAGGGATGAGGAGACATAGGTCTCTTAGGGGAGAGTAAATAATTTCTAGGAAAGATGAATGGGTCTTAGAAGAATAGATTGGAGGTATGATAGTTGGTGACAAAGTTTTTCTAGTCTCCTCTCCTGCGATTGGAGTCCACGTTCCCCGGTTGATGAAACTGCCTGGCAGGCGATCTATGACAACCAAGTTCCTTTTGGAGGATTTGTAGTTAGGCACATAAAAGAAGTTCAGGGGAAAACCTTTTCCTGCATTTGCTGTTTTTCAAGTGCCTATAGCTCAAAATAATCCATATACCAAAGTGGCATATTTTGGGTGTCATGTTCTGAACTCCTACAGTCATATTTTGGGGTGGCATATTCTGCTACAGGCCTTTATGTAGCCAGTCAAAAATAATTTTAGAAAGCAACTACAAGAAACTTTAAATTCTTTCCCTCCCCTGAATTCCTGCGGCCCTTTAAGCATTCATACTTTAAAAAATGTTTTTGTTTTATCCCCTGTACTAGATCCCAAGTTTCTTGAGCATAGGGATTATCTATCTGTGTGTATTTTGTACAGAGTATACAGTGGGTAATCAATACATATTTTCTTAATAAGTGAATGATTCTCTTGCTGCATTTTTCCCTGAATTTACTAACCTCACCAGATAATTTATTTTGTGTTGGAGAGATCTGGCCTGGTTTCTTAATAACTGTTCCTACCATCAGAGAGGTTTCACTATCTTTAGTGAGGTAAAAATCTGCCCTTGAAAAGAAATCATTAGCAGAGCCAAAAACGGAATTCAAACGTCCAGGCCAATGGTTATAAACATTTACTCTCCCTTTTTACAAATGTGAATTGCTGAGGGCATTGGATCAGACAGTGAAAACACTCCAACTGCAGACCATTTCAGGCAGCAACGTTAGGGGAAACATGTTGGGATCAGATCAGAAATTAGTGATGGAAAGGTACAAAAGGTCACCTAGCCTCTACCCCTTCTGGTGCAATCAGGTGGTGGTGGGGTTGTTCTCTTTATGTTTCAGAATAGGGATAGAATGAGAAATAGGAGGACTTATGGGGTGAATTTACATGAGAATAGGGGATTGGAGAGCTGAGGAATGTCAGGGAAATTTGTATGTACTCTAAAGGCCCCTGGGAGTGTGAGAAGTCTTATGTTAGGCAGAAACAGAGGGAGCACAGAGAGTAGATCACATAATTGTAAGTCTATAATACCTTTTTTTTTTTCTGATCTAGAAAATGACAGATTCCCCCTAAACTGTTGGCAGTACTGGAAACCTGTGATTTAATCTATCTTCTTTTTCTCCCAGAGTACTAGTTGAAAAGTATTTCTCAATAATGATAACATGCTGTCCACTCAGGTAGCTTATTAAGGGAGCAATCTGCATGTCAGAGACATTGATAACCTGGTCCACCCCTTCTGAGGCACGGGCATCCGGGCCATCACTGTCAGTTAAGTTTTTTCTCTGAATATGGTTGTGATGTTATCTGGAGCATTCATTAGCTTTGAATTTTACAGAGCTGACAGGCATTAACTAAGAATGCCAAAACCAACATGTGGAAGGAGACCTAGATCCAATTTACTCTGCATTGAATGTAAGCACCATTTTATATATCACAACTATGAATACCTACAGTGTGGTTCTATTAATTTATCATCCTTAGCTGCTGGGGACTTGGTGAAACCTTTAGCTGTGTGTGCCTAAGGGGAGGGTCTCCGCTGTGTGCCTTTTCTCCTCTTTTGTCAACCACGTTCTGTGTTTTGTAGGCTGACCTTTTCAGAATGTCCTGTGCCACGCTTATTCTGCACCAGTTTGCACCGGAATGGTGACTTCGTTCTGTAAGGGGCCTTTTTTGTTTCTACGACTAATTGAACTTCTCCTACTACAAAAATGCTCAGTGTAGAGCTCAAATAACAGAGTCCTCGTTAACTGAGTAAAGGTGTGAGGGTTTCAGGGAGAGTCTTCCCAAAGGGTGCCACTTTGGCATGTGGACTGTTTTGAACAGAAGGCAATCAAGACCCAGCAGACTCAAGAAAAACTTCTGTTTCTTTCTACCTAAAAGAATAAATAGGGGGTCTGACCCAGAAAGACTATTACCAGCAATAACTTTTTATCTGAATGACTTATCTGTATGGCAGGGCAAACATCTAATTATTAAACGTTTGCTCTTCTAATCATCCTGTGAATTACCCTCCTCCCCTTTGAGGTCCCAGGCCGCTTTCCCATTCCGTAGCTCAGATGCCACCTAAGCCTCAATTGCTCTGACCTTGGGTCTCACATTCTTATGGGGCCCTTGTATGTACATAATTAAATCTGTTTTTCTTGTTAATCGGTCTTATGTTAACTTGATTATTAGCCCAGCCAAAGAACCTAGAGGGGTTGACAGAAAAATTTTCCTCCCCTACAGCTTTTAGGCATGTTCCAATGTGCGTGGCTAAGTGTCTGTTGTCTATGTGTGTTATTCCGGGAAAGGCTTTTCTCTGTCTTTGTACTTTCAGAAATAATGCAAGCTCTAAGTTCGAGGCGGATGCAGTCTCCCACCTCCTGGTACTATTTCTTAGTTGTTCACGCGCTCATGAGCTCTGACCCACGCTACAAAATGCTCTGCCAGCTCAGCCTGTGCTGTAATTAAATAATTTATGGTGTGGCTAGTTGACAGCTTATTGTCTAACATGCTAAAGGGCCAGGAGGGCAGGGACCAGCCTCTCCTGTTCACTGTTGTATATGCGGCAGCTACACCAGCTTCTTGGCCACAGAGGTTATTGAATGAATGTCTCGTCCACACTAGTGCATAGGAAGAAGGCTATATTCTTGCTTATTTTGATGGAAAGAGAAACTTCTAGGCTGAGCTGGACTTGAAAATATTTCCCATTAGGCAGATTCTGTGCTATGATAAATTGAGGCAGCTTTAACTGCAGTCACTGAAGAATTTTCCTGTTCAATCGTTTCATACTCATTATTTTTATAGTCTTTGTTATAATTTTTGAGGGGAAAGGGGCATTCAACAAGACCAAGTGAAATAAGGAATTTGGGAAATTATCCAGTTAATTCAGGACAAAAATTATGTGTGTTCAAATATAAGGCAACATTGGTCCCAGGAGTTTGGGAGCTGCGGGCTTGGGTGCAGACATGGCCAAGTCACACACCACGCACAACTAGTCCCGAAAATGGCACAGAAACGGCATCAAGAAACCCTCAATCAAAAATACGACTATTAAGGGGGTGGACCCCAAGTTCCTGAGGAACGTGCTCTTTGCCAAGAAGTACAAGAAGAGCCTGAAGAAGAAGCAAGCGAACAATGCCAAGGCCAAGTGCACTGGTTGAGGCCATCAAGGCCCTCGGAAAGCCCAAGGATGTCAAGCCCAAGGTCCCAAAGGGTGCAGACACTGGCTCAGTCGACTTGCCTACATCGCCCATTGGCCATTCCAAGCTTGGGAAACGTGCTCGAGCCCGCATTGCCAAGCATCAGGCTCTGCCGGGCAAAGTCCAAAGCCAAGGCTCAAACCAAAGCCCCACCCCTGGTTGCAGCTCCGTCTTCGCCTTCAGCTCAGGCTCTGGCTCCCAAAGATGCCCAGGCCCCAGGAACGCTCAGAATAGAGACCTCTGTCTGCCGATATGAGGACAAAAGGACTGGTGTGACCCCTGGGCTGCTGCCTCCGTGGGGCTGGTGTCCTCCTGTGCTATCTGTACAAATAAACCTGAGGCAGGATGTGTCAAAAAAAGGGCAAAATTGAATATAATGCTATTTCCATTATTTACAATGAGAAGCTTTGTTTCTGTGAACTTGAATACATAAATTTCAAGGGATATAGAGGAAATAGTCCAATGTCTACTCATAATATTTAATTATTAATTTAATTGCATATTTACAATATAATATTTAAAGTCATTAAAATACATTACTTTATAAACATGGATGGAAAAATTTCAATTTACACTATTACAGACATCTTTGACACCTATTTCTTTCATCATTACCAGGGTCACAGTTTTTCAGAGCACTTTGTATTTCTGTCTCAATTGTTTGAGAGATAGTACTTTTTTTTTTTTTTTTAAAGATTTTATTGGGGAAGGGGAACAGGACTTTATTGGGGAACAGTGTGTACTTCCAGGCCTTTTTTCCAAGTCAAGTTGTCCTTTCAATCTTAGTTGTGGAGGGTGCCATTCAGCTTCAAATTGTTGTCCTTTCAGACTTAGTTGTGGAGGGCGCAGCTCAGCTCCAGGTCCAGCTGCCGATGTTAATTGTAGGGGGCGCAGCCCACCATCCCTTGTGGGAGTTGAACCAGCAACCTTGTGGTTGAGAGGATGCACTCCAACCAACAGAGCCATCTGAGAGCTCAGTGGCAGCTCAGCTCAAGGTGCCGTGTTCAATCTTAGTTGCAGGGGGCGGAGCCCACCATCCCTTGCGGGACTCGAGGAGTTGAACTGGCAACCTTGTGGTTGAGAGCCCACTGGCCCATGTGGGAATTGAACCGGCAGCCTTTGGAGTTAGGAGCATGGAGCTCTAACCGCCTGAGCCACCGGGCAGGCCCGAGATAGTACTTTTTGAATCCACGAATGATGGGGGTCACTGGAAATTCTACCCTAAGTCACCAGTGGCCATTCATATAATGTTACAGTCAATGGATTTTTTATTTCTCCTGTTGACTTTCTGATTCATCTATGCTGGCCACAGCCTAACTGGTTCCTATATTATTTTGGTAATTTTTGAAAGGCTCAAATACAATGACATCCAACACTTACAATTTTCGTATCTCCACGCACAATTAATGGATAACAATATACCCTTAAAAAAATCAATTTCATTAGGTTATACCTATAAGCATCTGAACTAGTACTAATTAATGTTAGGCTAATATGTCTTCTTCAAACAATACTTTGTAGTTCAAAATAAAGTAATAGAGAGTACTTTATAATATGTAGGACTTCATAAGGACTCAAATATAAAAATTTTCCATCTTTTCTGAGGGTTAATTTTTGGAAACACCTAGGCTTGCATTTGAGCATACGAAGCATTTCCTACTGTGGGGACATTCTCTGTGGTCTAGACTTGCCTCTTCATTGATTAATTCATTGGATCATTCTTCAGTTCTTGACCTCACCTTAAATTAAGCAATCATTCACCAGCAAATATTTAATGTGTAATATTTAGTGAGAGATTTTTAAAAAAAAAAGTGATTTGTAACCTGACTTGCTAAAGATGAATCTGAAACTAGAGAGTGTTTGCATTTTCTATATAATTGTTGTCTCCCTGACACATTCCTCCTTGTCTTACCCCGCACCCCCAACACAGATTTACAAAGGATTCAACCAATGAAATATGGGACTCACTCCTCAATCTTGCTTCTGGGCTAAGTCTCATATTTCATTGGTTTCAACACTTACTACATCCTTCTCCCTCCCATCCCCCATTTTAACATCTCTGAAATCAAGATGCATCTTACAATTGATGGCATCTTACAATTACTGTCGTCCAAGTAGCAGTTGTGATGTGGTTGCAGGAATTTGGTCATAGCTATTCATATTGTTGTCACTTTAATTAAGTTATATGCATTTAATTGCCATTTATTATGTCTTCAAAATAATCTCAGTATGACTTGGCTTTGAAACAAAAAGTTATTGTATTTGTCAAAATGCATGAAAAAAGAGCAGCGCAATATATAATGAAAATCTATGACTCAGTTTAAAAAACCTTTTTCCGCATATAAAAAATAATTCTAACTGATAAGAAAGCATTGTGTCAGAATTTAATGGGTACCATTTTCTCTTTTTTATTGGTACATAATGGGATATCTAAAGATCAATGACATCTTAGATTTAATGAAATATGGTAGTATTTGCTTTGGATTGAAAATTTAAATCTCATGTCCTTTTCTTGGTAAATTCCTTGCTCTGATGTGCTTAATGTATTCCCAGCTTCTAAGATCACATTTAAAGAAAATTGTCTGCAATCTGTTTACTATGAACTTTGTTCAAGTTCAAACTGCAGTTTTTTAATCAGATTCCACTTTAAAACACTATAAAGGGGGACTGAAAAATCTGGTGAACATTTGCAATGAAACGAAGCATTAAAACTCATAAAGGTGCAAGAGGATTTGAGATTATAGGAGCATCATAGTTAAATAAGATACATATTGCACCATGTTTTCTTTAAAAAAAATCTCTATGGAACATAAGGAATTGTTTAAAGCCTTACAAATAAGATAGGGGCCATTTTGTTAATCATCAGACACACATTTGTTGTGAAACTACCATATGTAGGACTCAGTGTTAATTCATACCTCATATTTATCCAGCCTACTATGTGGTAGGCAGTTTGCTGGGCCCTAAGAATAAATAGTAAAAGAGGGTCACAGTGCTCTTGGAGCATATGTTCTATTGGGAAAGGAAGGTCAATGTTAGCAGAATATATTTCTAAGTTTTGTAGATATTGCACCCTGTGAACTCGAAAGCCCACTCTGATGACTGTCCTGCAGGGTGGACCACAAAGGAGGAGAATCAGTCCTGGTCCTGGCAGGAAACTGATGACACACTCAAAGTAGGGACTTCGTAGACAGTTTATTAAAGGAACTATTTACAAAGATATGAGCAGGGCATAGGAAAAGCACAGGATAATTTTGTACTTGAAGAGCCAGCAATAGTCATAGGCGGAGGGAACAGGGTGGATGGAGTGGAGGGTGAGGGAGTGGGATCCCCACCCTCAGACCTGAAGAGAACCTGAAGCCTCAGCAGGAACAATCCGAGGGAAGTCACAGACGTCAAGGAAAGAAAGTTCAAGTGTTTAGAGAGGCGCTTTGATGTGAGGAAAAAAAAGGGCTCTGGATCCAAACAGGCCAGGGTTTCGATTATAGCTCTGTACTTATTATTTGGTCTCCTGAGACTGTTACCCTTCTCCACTCTCCATTTTCCCTTCTTCCTTTCAGTAAAAGCATGTTCTGGAGATTTTGCTAGCCACATGGTTTCTGAGCTACAGGCTATATTGCCCAGCTAACTCTGGACATGTGACTAGATTTGGATCAGTGGGGGGTGGGCAGAGGTGATGTGTGTGTAACTTCTGGATCGTCCTCTTAATGACACTTGATTCTGACTCACCCTTGACGCTGGCTGGGCAACAGCAATAATTGGAACATATTTGGAAGCTCCATGTTGAGGAAAGCAGATCCACTTCTCACTTCTGGATTGTCAGGTGAGAGAGAACTACATTTATGTTTTATTTTAACTGCTGTATATTTAGGTCTTTTTATTACAGCAGCTTAGCTAATCCCTTAACCAATACATTATGTGACTTTGGATAAATTATATAATTTTGCTAAGCCTTAGTTTCTTTAGAGTAAAAATAATTTCCTCTTCATAGGGTGTCTGTGGGGACAAAATGAGATAATGTATGCAGAGAGATTAGCACAGTGGTTGGCATACATTCACGGAAACCGGCCATGGCTGAAGACTAGGTGTTTGTTGCACAAAATGAGGCAGCCAGTGAGAAACATGCCCTGGGGTACACGAAATTGTGAGAAATATATATATATTGGACTCTGCTCCTGGTTCCTGCTAATATTTGGTCTTTGACCCCAGCTCCTGACCCAGAGCTCCTAAAACACTTGTCATTTCCCGAGTGACAGGATTTTCTGACACAGAACTCCTAAATCCCTTGGATTTTCCTGGATGATAGGTACATCTTTTACTCTAATGAGGTGACTCTCGGTTTGCTTCTGGATGTGGCTGCTCACCAGAAAGACCAAGCCATGATTAGAAGCTTGAAACTTTCAGCCCCACCTCCTATTCTCTGGAGAGGGGAGCAGGGCTGGAAATTGAATTAATAATCAATCAGGCCTACATGATGAAGTCTCCATAAAAATCCCTGAGTTCAGAGAGCTTCTGCGTTGGTGAACCCATCTATGTGTTGGGAGGATGAGGTACCCCAACTCCATGGGGACAGAAGCTCCTGTGCTCGGGACCTTTCTGGACTCATTCTATGTACCTCTTCATCTTGCTGTTCACCTGTATCCTTTATCATATCCTTTCTTATGTAACAAACCAGTAAATGTAAGTAAGTATTTCCCTGAGTTCTGTGAATCATCTGGTAATTATGGAACCCGAGGAGGGGGTCATGAGAACCTTGATTTATAGCTGGTTGGTCAGAAGTACAACTGACAACCAGAGACTCGCTATTGGCATCTGAAGTTAGGACAGTCTTGTAGGACTGAGACCCTAAATTGTGGGCTCTGACACTAACTCAGCATAGATAGTGTCAAAACTGAATCGGAAGGTAGTACACCCCAAATCTGTTAGCGTTCCTTACTTTTCAACTTGCTGCGTAATGTTTCCGGACATAGCGGTGCATTAGTTATCTGTTGCTACATGACAAACAACCCCCAATGCAGTGGTTTAAAACCACAAACTTTTGTTTTAATCTCACAGTAATTGTGGGTCAGGAATGCAGGAGTGGCTGAGCTGGGCAGGTCTGGCTCAGGGTGTCTTTTGTGGTTGTAGTGAAGGCAGCAGCAGCATCTGCAGTCACCTGAATGCTTGGCTGGGGAGGGAGGGTGTGCTGTCAGTTGGCTCCCTCACACCATCTCTGGTGGGGGAGGGAAGGGGAGGTCTTCAGTTCCTTCCATGCATGCCTCTCCCTAGGCAATTCAGGAGTCCTTGCAACAAGTCAGCATGTCAGCTAACACCCCCCGCCCCCACCCATAGTGAGCAATCTAAAGGTGGGGGGAAGAAACTGCAGTGTCTTTTATGATTTACCTTCCAAAGTCACACTGCATCACTTCCACCTTCTTCTGCACATTAGAAGCGAATCATTAGAAGTCCAGCTCACATTCAAGGGGAGAGAAATTAAGCTTTATCTTTTCAAAGGAGAAACTTGTGGACATATTTTAAAACCACCACAGCTTTCAACTATTTTCCCAAAAATGCTGTGCAAGAAACAACCATAAAACCTCAGCATCATAAAATTATGTGTTTATAATCCAGGTGTCTGAGGGTGGCTGGAGCAGCTCTATGGATCTCACCTGGGTCCATTCATATGCTTGAGGATAGCTTCATTCAACCAGGGACAGCCTGCTTAGATCAGGCAGGATAACTTCCAATACCTATTTAATTTTGGTTCTCGATTTATATCACAAGTCTAGAGATAATTACTCTTTAAGTAATATATTACCGAAAACACATGATCAAATTTGTTCCTGGCCATTATAAAAATGTATTGAAATCCCCATTTCATTCAGAATTTAAAAATGACTTCATAGATGACTTGTAAAATCAATTATCTCCATATTTAAAATGTATTCACAGTGTGATAATACTGGTATTATTATTTGTGATGCTTTATGTGATTAATTTACAAATTTCATCCAATTTTTATTTCCCCTCTATTTTGCAAATTATCTGAATACATTTGTTGCTACTATATATTTTTTTCTTTACAGGGTTTAATAAAGTATTCTTATTTTTGAAGTACAAATAACTTTTTTTTTTGCTGTGTATTCAGGTTTTTGAATTGAATATATGGCTATTCTATTTCATCTAAGTCTTTGTGTTTTTATCTACAATTTTTTATAGTTATAAAAATACTGTTATTCTGGAATGAATTTGTAATATGTGTTTAAAATTCACTGAGTTATCAGCAGACTGATTTTTTCCCCCTAAATTGTCTGGTTTCATTATAGTAAGCATGAGAGCTTTTTGTTTTATTCAATTTAAAAATACTGAAAGAATGCTATGTTGCTTTATTATTTTAAATAAGTAGTTGAATTGAATTTGACATGCAAAAATGTAACACCTATATTTGAAGAATCAGCATACTTCACTATTTTTTGCTTTTGTATGCCCTTCGTTTCCCTCTTCTTATCACAGTGGTTAAGAATGCAGGCTCTGGGTTCACACCAGCAGGATTCTAATCTTGGCCCAACCACTCTTTAGTCATGTGTCTTGGGCAAGTTTCTTAATCTATCCATGCCTCACTTTTTCAATCTGTATAATGGGAATAATAACATTACCTTCCTAAGTGTTATTTTGATGACTAAATGATATAATGTGCATACCACACTTAACCCAATGCCTGGAATACAATAGGTGCTCAATAATTGTTAGCTCTATTACTATTATTATGATGATTACTAGTACTACTAAATGTATAATTTATAGGACAGCAGAGGGCTGCTTTCTACAGCAACTCTAAGTATTAACCTTTATTTAATTTGGATTTTGAATAAGCTAATATTATTATCTCCTGTAAATGGCACATGAGACGTACTGTAGTTGTATAATAAGGTAACTCAATGTCAAAAAGGGAGTTTTGTCAAGAGAGGGGGCTGCAGTGAACTACTATTCAGAGGCAGAAACTTGCCTCAACCTCAGAGGGAGAGAAAAGCTCATGAATAAATCCCAGGATCATAAAATGTCAGAAGTGGAAGGGGCTTATCTTGCCAATGAGAAAACTGAGCCTGAGAATCCAGGTCAGTGTAATTTCCACTTCTTGCTGAAGCCTGCCACGCCCCAGTCCACCCTGGGCTGGGCAAGTCTGCTTTCTTCTCTGACAGACCTGGAGAACATTCCAAGGTCAGAAAAGAAATAGTTAAGTTATGAAAAAATCTGCAAGAGGAAATTGGATGGTGCGAGTGCTCCCCTGGAAAGTGTTAAAGAGGCTGGTTGGCCAGGAAGAAAGAAAGGGCTTCAACTTTGAGTGAGAGTTTAGACAAGAACTGGGCAGCTCAAATGATTGCCGGCAAGATTTAGGTTTTTCACTTCCCAGTCCATTTTGGGGCGATACTTTGTAAATACACTAAAAACAAATTGTTAGAAAAATATATTTAAAAAGCAAAGACATGCAGAATACAAGCCTTTTTCTTTAATTTCTTCACCTATTTGTTGTGCATCAGCGACAAAGAGTTTGCAGACTGGTCCTAGATTTAGGGGACCTCTTCTAGTCCTCGTATCCTGTGCTTTTATTTGAAGCCCAAATAGCTGTGCCTTGAATTTACAGGGGAACGCCCCACCCATAAATCAAAATTTTTTTAAAAAAGTATGAATTATTTAAAGAACGTTTATTTAAAATCTATCACCTGTGGGTTAAACACATGCTATATATGCAATTAAACTGAAAACGCTCCCTGTCTTAATAATGTACAGTTTAGCGGGGAAGCTGACATCCACGTCTATGACATGGAAGAGAAGGCGGCACATACCAGGAGAGCGCGGTGGGTATAGAGCCAAGGAAGCCAGAGCAAGAACATGGCTGATATCAGTGGAGGAGACAGGAGGGCCTTGTGGCGGGCATGGCCTTGGAATCTCAGAAGGTTACGCTGGGAAGATGTAGGACAGGGATGAGCGAAATCATTAAGTCTCAAAAACCTTGACATACACTTGACCCTTGAATAATGACGGGGAGAGGGTGGAGTTACCCAAGGCCTCCCTCCAGTCGAAAATCCACACATAACTTTTGCTCTCCCAAAACTGAACTACACAGCCTGCCCCCTTCACACAAAGGGGTTCAATTGTCAGTGATGGAAAACAGTATTTTCGCATTCCCAACCTCAGACACCCAACTACTGATGGAAAACACTGTTTTCGACCTGCGGTTGTTTGAATCTGTGGTTGTGAAACCTGCGATAGGAAACCTGCAGATACAAAACCCACAGATATGAAGGGCTGACTGTATTTCTTGAAAAAAATCCTCATGTAAGCGGACCTGCCTTGTTCAAACCCATGTTGTTCAAGGTTTAACTGTACATTTCCCTTCTTGTTGAAAACATCTCTTAAGGGTGAGAGATATCAGGAGCCCCTTCGTGTTGAAAACATCTCTTAAAGGTGAGAGATATCAGGAGCCCCGATTTAGAGAGAAATTGAAGTGCAAAGATGCAGTCGTGGTAAAGCCCACAGGTGGCCTTAGAACAGGTTGTTAGGGACTGAATGTGTGCCCTAAAATTCATGTGTTGCAACCCTACCCCCCAATGGAGGATGATATTAAGAGGTGGGGCCTTTGGGAGGTGATTAGGATTAGATAGATGAGGTCATGACATGGAGCCCTTGGAATGGTATTGGGTGCCTTCATGTGTCTTGGGAGTTTGCTTCTTCTCTCTACCAAGTGAGGATACAAGGAGAAGTTGCCAGTCTGCGCGCAACCCGGAAGAGGGCTCTCACCAGAACTTGACTATGCTGCCACCTTGATTTTGGACTTCCAGATTACAGAACTGTGAGAAATACATTTTTGTTCCTTATAAGCCACCCAGTCTGTGGTCCTTTGTTACAGCACTCGAACTAAGACACTGGCCCTTGGACTATTTGTCTTCCTTTTTTCATCTATAAAATGGGCCTAATAACATTAACCTTATTGGGTTATTCAGAAGGCTAGAGATCATGTATATACATTATATTACTTTATAAATGTAACTGTAATTACATTACAAAGTACTGGTACATTAGCAAAAGTGCAACAAAGTGTGATAGTTACATTCCTTCCCCACTCTTTGGGTAACTGTATCTCCCCTTCCCTTGGGGAACAGTCACTCCCCCACTTCATGCTGTTGTCTTGGGTATGCCTGCCCCCTGGCCACAGAGATCACCTGTGAGCCAGATCGGCCCCATTCCCCTACCTCAGCCATTGGCCAAAGGATGAGCACCGAGCTGCAATCTGGACCAACAAGAATCTTGCACTGAGGTTTGTAAATATGCCTGTTGGGAGAAAAAAATGACCTTTTCTTTCTTTCAGTGTTTTTAAGCTAGGCTGATAAGAACTGGGTCTGTCACAAACAGCAAAGCTTACAGATGGGGAAGCGGGGAGGGGGAGAGGGAACCGAAAATACCTGTAGGTATCTGAATCTACACCTCAACTTTCCGGTTATTTCAATCTATACATTCCACTTTTCTGTCACTTGCAAGCCTGATTTATGTTAGGACAAACTCAGGTTTCCAGAGTCTTGTCTTGATGTGTGATTTGTTAGGTCAGGGCTTTTCTAGAGGCATCCCCATGACTTGCTAATTAGTTGAGATTATTTAAGGACGATTTTGGGGTGACGTTGTGCCCTGCCCTATGAGTGCCTCAAACCCCACTGGGGATGCCAAATGCTAAAAAGTTAACCAAGAAAATAAAGCAAACTATGACAAATACCAACTGACTTCAAGTGCTATGCGAGTCCAGAGAAAGGAGCGAAGGCTCAGGATATCTGGGGACACTCAGCCTTTGAAGAGGAGGCAGGGATTTGAGCCGCGCATTGAAGGACAGTTCAGACAAGTGCTTTTGGAGAGAATTTTTGGAGAGAGTGTAGAGTCGTGGAGATGGCATGGATACTCAGGGTGGAGAGTTTCTGTTTCAGGGCAGTGGGAAATAAGAATAGAAAGGTAAAATGGTGCTTTAAGTACTTTTTGAAAATTCTATTATGGAAACTTCAAATATAGAGAGAATAGTATAATGAATCACCTGCAGACATTAACCAGCTACAACAATTACCAATATTTTGTCATTCTTGTTTTATCTACCCACCTTATTCTTCTTCACTTTCCTCCCCTACATCCGGAATATTTTAAAGCAAATCCCAGACATCATATCTCAGACATCGTCACCTTTAAGTGTTTAATTATTATTTAAAAAATAAGGGCTTCTTTCCTCAATAACATTATCATACCTTCAAAAAAAAAGAATAACAATTTCTTAATATATTATCTAATTCTCAGCTCATGTTTAATTTTCTCCCATTGTTTCCTGTGTACAGATGGTTTGTCAGGATCTAAAATAGGTCCATGCATGTATTTGGTTGTGTCTTTTAAGTCTCTTGTTACTTAACAATAATTCCCACTACTCCTTTTAAAACCCGCATTTGTTAAAAGAAGCTGGTCATTTTTTTCATGGAATTTTCCACGTACTGGATTTGGCTAATGGTGTCATCATGGAGAGTTCAAAATGCTCCTCTATTCCCCATGTTTCCCGGAAATTGGTGAAACTGAGGCCTAGAGGCTTGATTCGATTCTGCTTCAGTTACTATTGTTATGATTTGGGGGGCAAGAATACTTTATAGGAAGTGCAGAGAACTTCCTAACGCTTTTCATTAAGAGACAGATAATGTTGGGCGGTCCCCTTTTAGTGATGTTACAGTTGATTAGCAAATTTTAGTCAAAAAGGGCTGTTGTAGGTTTTTTTTTTTTTTTTTTTTTTTTTTTTTTTTATGTCCCTTTCTAGAATTCTTACTTGGGTCTGTGGGGGCTGGGCTGGTGGACAAATGTAATTCACAGACCAGGCTGCACTCAGAATCACCCTTCCTCTGGGACCAGGGCGGCATTGTTACTGGGCCAAGCTTGCGCCTGACCTTTGAGAGCTTCCCTTGGGTAGCAGAATTTCCCAGGAAGCTATTCAGACCCTCAGGCAAATACGGTTCCTGCCGGCCTGCCCACCAGTCTGCCAGACACTTCTGAATCTTTCAATGAAGTGAGGAAAGTCCAAAGAGATTTGTCAGGATGTGTGATATTAGATTTCTTTAGCAAGAATGCTTGTCACTTTGCCACTTTGCAATGAAAAAATTCCCACTGATTGTGTCTAAAAATGCAAAACAAAATGAAGATTCAAGGCAATTTCACGCAGAAATATTAAGCCACGGAAACTTATTGGGCAATACAGGAGGGCTTGTCTTTTCCTTTATGGTCTTGAATTACACAAGTTGCCCTTTGAACTGGATAATTTGATTATGTCGTCAGCTCCCTTGAGCAATTCAGGTTTGTCCCCTGGGTTATTATGACTCCCTTATCCCCTACATATATGCAGATAATTGTGTCAGCTTCAGACTTTTTAAACCTATGGTAGAATTTGGATTACGGTAGGCTTTAAGTATAGGAAAGTTGTTTTATGTAGATTGAGGAATGTGGTAATTTAGTTTTTAACTCATTTGACTCAGCTGCTAAAGAGAGTTCTGCTTTAGAAATCAAGAAAATCTATACATGTTTTTGTCTTTTTTATGATTTTGAGATCCTTTGCAAAACACGAGATAATAGAAAGCAAATGCATCTGCTCTGCCTTCATTTTTCCTTGTAATATCTTGTGTTTTGGGATATTTCATTTCTGTGTCTGCCCTGGGGGCTCGTTCTGTGTCAGGTGATATGCCAACCTTCTCCTGGCTTGATTTTTGCATTCAGAAAGGCTTCCTTTCCCCCCCAGAAAACATTTTGTTCATAGGCAGTATTAAAATGTTTGGAGAGGTGTTCTGAAATATTCACGTTTTTTACATTTTTTTTTAATAGGGTGGGCTTCTCAAATTTATTCCATCTTAGGTCTTCTTTCGTTTTCTCTCTCTCTCACTGAAAGCTGAACTCAACAAGGTCCCTTGGGGAACTTTATCTAATACATCATTGTTTCCCAATTCTGAGCACAGTGCCTGGCCCATGGCAGGTGTCCAATGAATATTTACTGAATGAGTTAATGAGTGAAAATGAACTTTGGGAATTTTCTTCCCTCTTCCCAACCCCAAATTCCCCAAATAGAACACCCGTGTTAATATTCGTTTTTATGAAACTCTGACTATCAGTTACAGCTCACTCCTTTTGCTTAGAGAGATTTATTTTTCTTAGGTAAATGCTCAGTTAAATTCAAATTGTTCACTCCAGTTTATAGGTAATATTAGAATAAAAACATTTTGGCCAAGGGCTATGGTTATGAAAAATCTTCCAAGACTAAAGTCAAAGAAAGGGCCATTGTATTTATTTTCTGTGGCTGCTGTAAAAATGGCCACAACCGTGTGGCTTAAAACAACAGAAATTTATCCTTTCACACTTCTGGAGGCCAGAATTCGGAAATCAGTGCCACGGGGCTGAAACCAAGGTGTTGGCAGTGCTATGCTGCCTGCAGAGGCTCCGGGGGAGAATCTGTTCCTTGTCTCCTCCGGCTTCTGGGGGCTGCCCAGCACAGATTGGCTGCAGCACCTGAAATGTTGATCAATCATCTCGAAAGTAGGTGGGTAGAAAATAATATAAAATTTCAAGACAGAAACCTGCCATTAAAAATTGCTCTTTGTAGCAGAAACTGCAACTGTTTGCTAGCAGCCAGCTGTCCCCTTTTCTTTGAGTTTGTACACCTCTCTCCCTGAACGTTAGCAGTTACAGACCATAGGGCCCAGGTAGACACCACAGTGCCTGCCTCTTTTGTAGCAGGTGGGGCTTTACGATCGAGTTGTTACTTATCGGTGTGAGTCGAAGCCACGTGGGTAACTTCCACATCACTTTCTTAAAGAGAAATTGCATGCCTTTACTTCCTCTCCTGTCCCTTCCCTTGGGAAAGGGTGCAGATGTGATGGTGAGCAATTCTGGCCACACAGGTAAGCAAACCACCAATGGTAGGGTGATGAGATAGATGGCTTCCTGGAGCAGAGCTGCCTTACCGCCCCCTTACCTCTGGAAAGCACAGGAGAGGGAATACACGGTATTGTCTGAGTCATCGTTTTGGGTCCTTTTGTTACAGCAGCTTAGCTTATACATGATCAAATACACAGACAAGGTTAGGAAAAAACTTATTTCTTGGTTTCAACTACTGCTGTTTGTCTCTTTGGTAAGACATGTTGGATGACAGGTATTATTTCTTTGCCTTGCTAGATAGTTCTTAAAAAACAATTTTTTCTCCTATATACTTCAAAAGAAAATAGTTATCCCAAGCTATGTCTACTGTGAATTGATTTTTTATCTCTTCTACATTGGGTTCACTTATGCTTGCTTAGAAAGTTCTGTTTTACTCTGAGTTGCTGGAGTGAACTTTTCATTAGTTAGTATGAACGTAGCACCACTATGTGTCTATCTTGAAATACCTTGTAGGGGACTACTTAATAGCCTTCATAAGAAATACCAAATTAATGTTTCCTAAGTATGTTTAAATTCATAAAAGTAACCTCTGGAACATCAGTTGAAGAGAATCCCTCCTAAATCTTGTTGAAAACAAGTAACATTTTTGTTTTTTAAAAGAAAAATATAATTTTTTTTAATGAAAGCAATTCATTTCAATTATGTAAATCCTCGTTAACGTCATCAATAGATTGTGTGACCTTAAGTGAACTGACGTATGACAAAACCAATTTTACCATCAGCTAATTGACATAAACAAGACTTAAGTTCCTATGACATCTCATCAACATTATAACAAAACAATGTTGAACTAAATGATGTTATTTGAGGACCCGCTGTATCGAGAAATTAAAAAATAGAGTGAGAAAAAGAAAACAAAGAAAGTTTCCTAATTCTACTATCCAGTTAGCGACTCGGTATATATCCTTTCCATTCCTTTTCTATGAATACACATATAATTACTAAAATCAGATGATATTGTATACAGTTTTAGAACTTCTTTCTTAAAAGAAAAACCAAATATTTCAGTAAGTGTCTCGATTCGACTGACTAAGGTGACTACTTGAGTAGCTGCAGAAGCCAGACAGGGCTCTCCCAGAGGGAAGGTGGGTCTCCTACTGGGTGCATTTGGGTTTAATACGCAGCATATGCCTTACGTCTGTTAGTGGTGTGAGGTAGGAAAGGAGCGGTGCTGACCTATCTATCATCTGGGGAAAACTTGCTCATGATTTACAAGTATGCGAATCTGCTTAGCCTGTGTTAGGACTCCATTCCACTCTGAATTACAGGCTATTTGTTTTCACTTTCTCTTTGATTATAGTGATGAAAGAATTGGGTGCCTAGTTCACTCAAAATAAGAATCCACATTGTTCCTCTGGGTCTTACAACTTTTCTTTCTGAAAAAGTTAGAGGACCAGAACGTAGCTGGTGTTCTGAGTGATGACCAGGAGCCACACACTGTTTAAGCGCATCGCACAATAACATTTAAACCTCGCAAAACCCTATGGGGTAAACATTGCTAGCCCCTTAGGTTAATTTTTCATGCTAGAAAACGGAGACTCAGACCTGTTAAACAACTGCTGAATTATTAGCACTAGTCAGTGTCAGAGCTGAAATTTAAACCCAGTCTGTGATTTCTAAGCCCACCTTTTAATCACTGTGCTTATTGTCTCCCAGAGTGAAACTAATTTACTTTGGCATCTTATTTTTCAAATACCCCAGTTCCATCAAATCTATGATACCGTAGATTGTAAGACACATCATTATTTCATATTCCAATAAAAAAAGTGCTGCTAACTATCATTGTAAGATGCCTCTCAATTTCTGAGAAGTTATAATGTGAGAAGTATGTAAGTCGTAGAATCGATGAAATATGACAAAATCGTATAACTATTTCTTATAGAAATAAGAGGCTAATGCTGTGTAACCCACTTGCATGGGCAGTGCTGACAATGTGACTTTTGGCGGGTCTGGTATATTCTCGGGGTGAGTTCTAGCAGGCAGGACCATACATAATTTTCAACCTACTTGCAGAAATAGTGGATTTGTTGCTGCAGTTGGATAAGTCATTATTATTCCTGCCATTGGTCCCAGAAGCTTGGAAGCACCAAGCTGCCTAGAGCTACTTGAAAATAATAATAGAAAAAGAGAACGGGAATAATGGATGAGGTCTGTGCAGCACTTTGTATCTGTGATTCTGAATGTAGGACATATACATCCAACAGTCCTTTCCCTGTAATGATGTATTGAACCACTACAATCGCAACATTTTGTGGTTTCAAGGAAATAGCAGCCGAAAAATTATAACTGAAGGAGGAAATTAAATCAGTCCGACAGACTTATTCCAGGAGTATAGAACAAGACCAACAGAAGAGTAAACACCGAATCTTGAGAAATGCCTGCAGTGAGTGGGTGAGAGAAAGAAAAGGAGAAAAGTGGGGGGAGGGGAGAGGGAAAGAGAGGAGGAAAAAACCCCACAAAAGGGCTAAATCACAGAAGCCAAAGAAGGACAGAGATTCTTACGGCAGAGATGGTCACTGGGGGCCAAATGCTGTAGAAGGGGGTCATTGACAAATGACTGTTTGGTCAAGAAGCGTAATGGTTCTTGAGCCAATAAGGAGAGGGCAATTCGAAAGCAGAAATAACTCCTTTCCCCTTTAGTATTTTATCAGAAACTTGACAAAGCTGAGGGTGGGAAGATCTTCACACACCTGGTTGGGTAGCTCCTCACAATACTAATTTTTGTCTTATGGGTCTTTTCTCTGACGTCTGAGCTCACGTTCTTCCGCCTTAAAGTCTCTCCCCACTTGACACCTGACACCTCGCTTTGGGATTAGCTCCTACGTAAGAGGCTGATCTTTCTCAGTCACCTTGACCAGATTCTTTTCCTGCTCTTTGCATCTTCAGTGTGGATGTTCCCCCTGATTTTAACTGTGGTCCTGTTCTGTCCCCTACATGAGCTCCTTGGAGAATCTCACTGATACCCATGGTTTCAGTTACCATCTATTTGTTCTTGTTGCCTAAAAGATACTTCTAGTCTAAGTCTCTTACCTCAATTTGACTCAACTTCTCTCCTTCCATCTCTTCCTCCCTTCTGTTCTTTCATTCTTCTATGTGATAAATTTTGCAGCATACCTGTAGCAAAGTGTACATGGCCCAAGAGAATGTACTTTAAGTACTAACTTTGCCCTTAGCTCGACCTTGTTTTCTGCCCTCATTTTCCCTCTCACGCTCCAAAATCTCTTACCTGGACTTCAGTGGTTTTCCTGTCTTTTGTCTTGGTTCACTTTAGTTTTCCCAGTGTGAGCTCTGTAACAGGCAAATCAGATCAAATCTGATGAAATTCCCCCCTGTCTCTCCACTGCTTACAGGTTAAAACAGAAATGCCTTTCCCCAGGACATAAGTCCCTTCATGATGTGGCCTCTGCCCACTTACTGCCCTCATCTATGCTTGTTTCCCACTCAGTTTTTGAGTCAGGAATGCCGAATTACCTGTAGCCGTTGCTGTCATGTTTCTTTGCCTGTGCTTGAAAGGTACCCCCTTCCCCATTTAGTCTGCTGGACAGCTCATGTTTCTCTTCAGTTCTCCTTGCAGCTTCTTTCTCTGTTTCCCAGTGTAGATACCCCTTTACTCATGTTCCAGTTGCGCTTGAGCCATCTCTGTCACAGCCACTATTGCACCTTTTTCTCTACTAGACTCTGGGAATTTCAAGAGCAGGGACTCCTTTCTCATCATTCTACCTTTGTGCCTAGTATGTTCTTGGTGTTAAATAAGAGATTTTGCTATCTCTGAGGGTAGTTTTGTCCACAGAGAAGCCCATTTAGGGGTTTACTATGATTTTAAAAACCACCATTCATTTAGATTGCATTTGAAAAAAATCAAGTTCTTTCTCTTAAGGTCAATTTAGAAATATCATTCTATTTATAACTCTAGCAAATCTCAACACTTTAAAGGAGGGGCTTTGATAATATTTGGTCCCATTTAGAAATAAAAACTTTTTTCATATTTGAAACAGCAATTATGACCAATAAACATGTTGATTCCTTTTTAAAGTATTTCAGATGTCTGGCTGTTAAACCTTCCTAAATGTTTAATTCCGAGAAATCTGATAATTGGAAACATTAATTTGGCCAGCCTTAATTCTAAGTGCCAACATTACACACAAACTGTAAAATTTCAATTTAAAGTTGTAAGTCTAAATTAATTTTTCAATTACATACTTCAAACGGGCATTGTAAGGTTGACAAATAACTCTGACAGGCCAAATTCTCTTAAGTATTACGAGTACTGCATTATTATTATGTACAGATTCTTTAATATCAGGATGTGAGTAATGCAAGTTTCATTCTCTCAAACATTTCTATACTTAATTCTAAATCCTCGTGAGGTGAAGTATGCTTACCCAGTAAAGGACAATCACAGTTAGGGATTGCCTTCTCAAGATAATTTTGGGGGGGATGCAACAGAATCCATGTCTGCCACATGGTAGGAATACCCTGACCCTAAACTTGTTGTTATGTCCGTGGCTCCATAACTTAAAGAAGGTGGCCACATAATTTCATATCCTTTAGATTCAAGTTACTAAACAAATCTTTTATTTCTTACTGTGTATGTAAGCCCACATTCTTTGATTGGATTTTGCATGCTAATCCTGTTTCCTAGCTCTAAAGACTCTTGAACTTCACCGAATTCTGCATTTTTCTCCCACAGATTTCCCATTTGGGAGAAGTGCACAATTATTACAGATATTAAAATTATTTTCAACTTATTCTGCAACTTTTTCATGGCAGAATCACAACTTCCCAGCCTGGGACAGGTAGTGAGTGCACAATGAATGTTGGGTCAATTAATGGCACGGCTGAATGTGCGAATAGATACTGGGTAACAAAGAATTTTTATAACTGCTACTTATTTTCTCTCCCTTCAGAGGATTGCATAGTGGTTAAAGGAGTGGGCTTTGCAGGAAGACCATCCTGGGTTCACAGTTCCTGACACTTAACAACTGTGTGATGGACGAATTGTTAAACCTTTCTGAGTTTCAGTTCCTCATCTGTAAAATGGAATAATAGCAGCATCGTTCTAGGTTGTTGCAGATTAAATTATATTTTTAAATATATACATACCATATATGTGTTATAAACTGAATTGTATGCCTCTAAAATTCATATGTTGAAGCCCTAACCCTTAGTAACTCAGAATGTGACAATATTTGGAGATAGGTCTTTAAAGAGGTAACTAAGTCAAAATGAGGCTCTTAGTGTAGGCCCTAATCCAATATGACTGGTGTCCTTATAGAAAGAGGAGGTTAGAACACACAGAGACACACCAGCAGCATGCTTGCACAGAGAAACAACCAGGTGCAGAGGCAAGAGGGTAGCCATCTGCAAGCCAAGAAGAGAATTCTCAGAAGAACCCAACCATTGATCCTGGACTTCCAGCTTCCAAACTGTGAGAAAATAAATTTCTGTTTCTAAGTTACCCAGTCTGTGATATTTTGTTATGACAGCCCTGATGGACAGATACACACACAAACACACACACACACACACACACACACACACACACACACACACACACACACGGCATATTGCTTAGTACAGTGCCTAGCTCAATAAATGGTAGCCATTAAAATTATTACTTGGGGCCGGCCCGGTGGCTCAGGCGGTTAGAGCTCCGTGCTCCTAACTCCGGTTCGATTCCCACATGGGCCAGTGGGGGCTCTCAACCACAAGGTTGCCAGTTCAGTTCCTTGAGTCCTGCAAGGGATGGTGGGCAGCGCCACCCTGCAACTAAGATTGAACACGGCACCTTGAGCTGAGCTGCCTCCCGGATGGCTCAGTTGTTGGTTGGAGCGCGGGCTCTCAACCACAAGGTTGCCAGTTCGATTCCTCAACTCCCGCAAGGGAGGGTGGGCAGCGCCCCCTGCAACTAAAATTGAACACGGCACCTTGAGCTGAGCTGCCGCTGAGCTCCCGGATGGCTCAGTTGGTTGGAGCGTGTCCTCTCAACCACAAGGTTGCCGGTTCGACTCCTGCAAGGGATGGTGGGCTGTGCCCCCTGCAACTAGAAAACGGCAACTGGACCTGGAGCTGAGCTGTGCCCTCCACAACTAAGACTGCAAGAACAACAACTTGAAGCTGAACAGAACCCTCCACAACTGAGATTGAAGGGACAACAACTTGACTTGGAGAAGGGTCCTGGAAGTGCACACTGTTCCCCAATAAATTCCTGTTCCCCTTCCCCAATAAAATCTTTTTTTAAAAAATTATTACTTAGCTTTTCCAATGAAACTGCAAAATAATGAAGGTTATCTCACAAGTCACATGTGAATTATTGTTTTCTGGGTTCAACTTAAGCTAGCAGAATTCCTTTGCTCCCTGTCTGCCTCAGCTCCAGCATTCGTACCTGGAAGCCTTTCCTGCTCTTCAGGCAGATGTCTTGGCCCCTCTTCTGAAATCTGGCCTAGACTGCTCCCCAGGTCCTCTCATCATCCGTCTGCATAACCACCTCCTTCACTGAACTGGGCTTCGTTGAGCTTTGTATCCCAGGCACCTAGCATGGTGTGTTAATAACCTGTGAAGTTAAGTTCATGGAAAGTTTAGGTGTATTTACTTTATCTTGTTAACAACTGCAGTGATAACATTGTAGGTTACAGAACATCTTTCACATCTGCTCTCAAAGCTTTTGCCAAGAGTCAGCTCTGGAGCCTTCTAGCATTGCGGTGAGCTGGGGGCATCCTTAGCTGCTGCAAAGGGTAAGACACAGTCTGTTTAACTTGCCAGAGTTCATGTGACAGAGTCCTGGTCACATATGGGCATGCATGATGCTGGCTTCGTTGACCTGTAAATTGCAAATATCTCTTCTCATAATGAGGTTTCTGACATATTCCTTGTTTTTCAGAAACTCAAGCAATTAGCCAAGTTGAACCTGGCAATACCCAGTGGTAAAAGGACCAGATATTTCCTGTGCTATTGTTTCTGTTTATGACCGGGTGCCACAAATTACTGGGGAAAGGGAGATTTAACTGTCATACTACATTTTATTCCCTGTGTGTGACTTGGCAGGTCGCTGACATTGTACTCTCCTTGAAGGTCATCCTGAACCTTGTATGTGCCCTGAAATTTCCGTCCAACTAAGCAACAAATGCATAGCTTGGCTATTTCTTATTTGCTTTTAGCAACAGCAAGCCGCAAGCCATCCCAGCACTGAAATAACCAGGATGTGTTTTGTTTTTTTGGCAACTGTTACATCACTCTTGGCTTTCTTTATTTAAGGAGAAGGTAGTGGAGGAAAAGTGATAATGATTCTCTCACACAGTGTGTAGGTATTTTTACAAAGCAATCTTATACTTGAAAATAATTCTAGAATACATTAGAAAAACATAAAAGAAAAATATAAGGAAAAGGGAAGAATAGCATGATTATACGAAAACATAAAATATCATAATCTCCTTAAGAGAAAACAGTGACAGTGTAATTAGTCATTATCAAAGTGTTTTGCATCACTTAAAAATTGTTTTATGAATACTACCACTGAAAATAGTTGGGAGGGATCTAATAAATGAAATATAATCCTTTTCTATGTTTCTCTCTTTTGCATATCATTATACTAGCTTACTACTCTTTTGCTTCCCACACTCACCTACACCCTTAAAGAATTAAGTAGTATCCTAAAACAGAAGAAAAACAAACATATCAAACATGTGCACTGCCTAGTAATGTGTATTTCAAGTATTAACATGGTATCGATAAATCAGAAAACAGATTATATACTAACAGAGCAATGGTCATTTTTATCATATAAGCTAACTATTTAACCAATTCTTGTATCTTAACCACAATTTGGAATTAATACCAATCTGGTCTAGCAATAAGTTGGGTACTTTTTTGTGTGTGCAAAAAAAGGAGTTAGGCATTACTCATCTACTAGTAGGTAAAACAAAGGTGGAGACTGCTGGCTGTCCTCCAATCTGTTTTCCCATTCTTGCTCAGAATGAGAATGGTAATGGGGATCTTGGTTGCATTTCCAGGGACTGCATTCCCCAGCTCCCCTCCTGACTTTGCAACAAAGTGTGGCCATGTGACTCAGTCTTCACCAATGGAATATGCACAGAACTGTTGGGAGCAACTTCTGATTCACTCTCTTTAGAGAGAATCTCTGGCCCTGGACTCAGTTCTTTCCCCCTTTCTCATAGTCTAGCTTGGCGACAACTCAGGGAACCTAGGAAGCCATGTGTTGAAGAACTGCCATCAGCCAGCCTGAAATGGAAGCACACCTACCCAGAAGTCCCAAACTGCACCGTTAGATGAGCAAGACATAAAGATATTTAATTAATCCTGAGTCTTCCCCCATCCCCTTCTCAACATGCTGCCTTTTGTTCTCTTTGTACAATCCCTTCTAACACCACGGCCTGTGGTGGACACCTCCTCACTTTTTTCACCTAAACTCTTGTTAAGGGGTCCTATCTGCCCTCACCTCTTTGGCACCTTTCTCTTCAAACACACGCTCTGCTTCGCAGCTAAATGAGCTCCCTAAAATGATAGTCTGATGTGGTCACTTCCAAGCACCACCACGGCATTTACTCAGCCTGTAGGTATCCTCCCCCCTCCAGCCTTGCCAACTCTCACCCTTTTGAAGCTTTTCTAGCTAAGGAATAAATTTAAAGAAAAGTTCTGAAAAATTGAAGACATTTTTCTTAAAGAACTACAATACCATTGTCACATCTAATAAAATTAATAAGAATTCCTTAATATTAACGGGTAGCCAGTCCATACTCAGATTTTCCTGATGATTCCTAAAATGAATTTTTACACTGGGTTTTTCCAATTAGTATCCAAAGTCCCCACATCGTATTTGATTTTTATCTCTTAAGTGTTTTTGCCCCTATATCGGTGCTCATCTCCCATTTCCTAACATTAATTGATCTGTGGACAAAACTAGGTCATTTGTCCTATCTAATAAATACATCCTGGATCTGTCAGATTTCTTTGTTGTGGTGTCATTTAACTTACTCTCCTGTGTCAGATTTTTTAGCAGGCATTTTACTTTGGCCTAGAGAACAAGTAGTGAGTTCTGGTTCTGCTACTGACTGTACTACTTTGGACAGGTCACGTATGTTCTCTACCAGTTAATCAACTTCCCCCCACCCAATGCTTTTATTTTTCTGTTTGGACATTAGGAATGATAATAATTTGTTCTATATTTGGGATGCCATGAGAGTGACATGTATGGGGTAAACATTAAGATTCTTAGGAAGAAAGCACTATGTAAGAATGGTTAGAAAAACTTTTCTTAGGCTGGTGGAAATACAGTGATTTAGAAATACAAAAGCTTTCGTGACACATGGAAAAAGGCGTGAATTCATTGGATATAGAGATCGATATTGCTCTTTTCCTCTCTGCATATATATCAAGATGTCTGGACCTAAAAGGTAAAGGAGGAGGCAGTACAATTCAATTAGAAGTGTCACATCACATTAGGCTTATTCTGTTTGTCTTCTTCATTATTACTTCCAGTAACTGTGATCACCAGGTAGGGGTCCAGCTCTTTCTTTACTCTTGATGGTATGATAACAGCAAAATAAGATAAAAAGAACATTCTGATGGAAGACTGCATTCCACAGGGCAATGATCTGATTTCTGAATAGGTGACAGGCGACCTCTCAGCTCGCATTGACAAACCCGGAAATCTCGAATTGTGGATTTCCATTCAATCTATTGTCCTCTTTGCTGCTCTGTTGTCCTCCTTGCCACCTGCCTGTTCTTTACAAACCAGGATCCCTTAGCATGATCTGATGCAGGGTTCCCTCTCTTGTCCCTCTCAAGGCCTTTACTGTCAGCATCTCCTGCCCTCGGTGAATGTGGAAGCTCTTGATTACATAAAGGTTGGTTGCCATGAACTAACTCTGTTGGGATTTGACACCATAGCCAAATGTAAAAACTCAGGGCAGCCTTTTAAGTTTGCGAGACTGAAAAATAATTTCAATATTCAGAACATGAAGAAAAGCACTTCTTGTTTGGAATTTGTTCTGTGTTCTGGCTGGACTGCTTGCAAACCTTAGCTATGCCTCCTAGCATCAGTCACCATAGCACCATTTAAGCAAGAAACACAGGGTTATTCAGTCAGCATTAGCTAAGGGTCTATCTGAATGGAACTTGATAGTGGGTGGGAAGCTTTTTACTTTGTATACTGTGTTGCGTGTTGTCCCCTCGAAAGATACGTCTACTTGCGATCTCAGAATATGACTGTATGTGGAATAAGCAGCAGAGCTGATGTGAGAACTTGACATTTGTCCTGCTCTCACCTGCCTGTCTGATCTGTCCCCTAATCTGGTCCCAGTGAGAGGCACTGGGAGACTAATACCAGAAACTACTCTGGCCCTTGATTATAGTGTATTGTGAATGGCCCAGAGGCCCTTCACGAAACGTAGATTTGATCACTCTCAATAACTTCTTGGTGAGGAAGTTTCTATAGGAAGGAAACAGTCATTGTTGAGGTCAGGTGTTGCCAGGCGTGTTCCCAGGAGGTCTGCGAATTTGTCATTTCACTGGAAAGCTTTTCATAGTTGAGACTGTGCTCCTATGTCTCAGAAGTGCAGAAACCTAATTTGTCAACCCATGAGTTGTGGATAGTGGAATGTTTCTCAGAGGTGGAGTCACATGAACCAAACTCAAAGAATGATGGTGAAACCAAAGGGACTGCCAACTTATATTATTACTAAAAGAGCCAAAGGGGACCAAATACTGGCAGCCTTTGGCCAGTAGCAAAGGCAGGCTATGTGGGAAATAATATTCTATGAGAGGAGTTGCTTAGTGACCACAGAAATTGGAATGAGGGGAGTTAGTTTTATTATTCAGATGTTTAATGATGATCTGGTACATCCATCTCCACAGAGGGAAGTACCAGCCATCCTGCCCAGGCAGGGAGAGTTTTTGGGTTAGATCACGGCTCTCTCTTCCTTGGCCCGAGGCTGAGGGGCCACTGACAACATTTGCCTCTGATGTTCTACTTAAAAAATTAAAAAAAAAAATTCTACAGTCTTATGAATGAGTCATATTAGGTCAAGTTTGTGGTCTGGGAATACCATCATTTTAGGGCAGTGTTTCTCGAAAGGTAAGCCTCTGAATACTTGCATCAGAATTGGTGTGTGTGTGTGTGTGTGTGTGTGTGTGTGTGTGTAGGGTGCTTGTTAAAATGTAGATTCCTGGATCTCATTCTGAGAGATTGTCTGAATGAGTGTCTCTGGGAACAGGACCTGTGAATCTGAATTTTAAACCAACATGCCACTTGAGTCTAATGTAAATTAGTGTTGTGGGGGTGACATTGCTTATCTCTTATCTATGAGTTGATTTTACAGTGAGCCATCTTACATTCAAGTGTTTATGGAAGTCCTTGGTACTGGTGACACTTTTGCTATCTTCATTATGTCTTAGGTTAAAAACTCTGTTGCATGTGTTAAAACAGTAGATTCTCAAATGGGGGTAATTCTACCTAATGAATACAGTCATGACTCTCCTATGCAGAGAAGGCAAAATCAGGTGTACAGTCTTCCCTTGAATTCTGTTGTAGGGAGGCTACTTTTTGTCTGGTACCCACCCTCAGTCAATCTTGCTTATTAACTAATTCTTATAATAAAGGTATAGGCTCTGATACAAATCATTAGCATTTGAAATAGTACTACACACAGAATATTATTTATTTTGTTTGCCTACTGCTCAATATTAGTGATATTAAATTAAACAAGGAGGCTGTTAAACTGAGGTGGTTCTAATGCTGTGATGGCGTATGTAAGAAAACCAAAATCTAAGCCTGTAAATGCCTCAAGGTAATGAAATTGAAACCTAAGGACAACCAATCATAAACGGCCACCTAGGCTCTAAGCGATAGCCAATCAAATAATATCCTTGCTTTACTTCTGCCTTTTCTCTATAAAAGTCTTTCCCTGGGGTCTTGTCAAAGGCATACTCCTAACCACTCTCATTTGGTGCTGCCTGATTCCAATTGATTTATGCTCAAATAAACTCTTAAAATTTTTAATATGTCTCAGTTTATCTTTTAACAGTGACTGTATGAATCATTGTCATGCAGGGTCTCAGCTCCCGCTCCCCGCACAAGAACACAGGACATGGTGAGGCCAAAAAGGAACACCCACGGAACCGTAGATAAGGGAGTCATAGCACTATATTCTCCCTGGCTGCTGAGTTGGAGATACAGGAAACTGGAGCCACACGATCTACAATTGGCCGACCGTCTGCTTCTCTGCCAACCAACCAACCCCACTTGCTAGCTGCAATCTACACTTGCTAGCATAGCCACGGCAGTTATATTAGTGGCTAATGGCTAACCAGGAAGAGCTGATGGCCAACTAGTTATAGCTGATGGCCATCTAATAACCTAGCCAGCACTTTTCCACGTGAGGCCGAGAGCCTGGAAACTGCTCTCCTGGCTATGTCCCCACAAGCATGCTTGAGGAAAGTGCTATTCAAAGAGCTCCAACAAAACTACTAATCATTGGCTATAGGAAGTTTATCCAATAGATATCTTTGTTGTAGAAAGAGTTCAACAGGAGCTGAACTCAGAAAATATTATGCGGGCTTTGATAAAGGTAAATGAATTTTAATGCTTGCCTAGAAAGGAAAGACCTTTTTTTCTCTCCTTCAGGACAATGGTTCTCTCCTCCTCTCTGACTTTTCACATTCAGCCAGATCTCACTGACCACTGGGAGGGGTCCTAACCTCCCATTATCACTTCTCCGTGTAATTATCTGCTGGCCCAGGCACTCAATGGGTTACATTTCTTTTACTCACAGAGACTGCTGTTCCAGCTGCAGCTGAGTGAGGAAACAATTGCAGCCGCAGCACTGAGCCAGATTAATCACAGGTGTGTGATCCCCACACCCCAGCGGACATCCTTGTTGGAACAGAACTTGGAATTAACATCAGATTGAAACCAAGTCCCATCACTGAAGATGATCCCAATGAACTTTGTAAGGACATGCAAACCCCAGAGCATCCGTAAGGCTTTATTTTTGAGTGCTTAAGACAATAACGGATTTGAGAAGGGAGGGAGAAGCATGAGAATTAAGTTTCTGGCCAAGTGATGTGGTATATTGCAAGCTGACAGCATCTTAGAAATAAAAGAAACAACAAAAAATAATGCTGATTTTGTGTACATCACAGTAAATGGAGTACTGTTTATATTGTATTTTGTACAGTGTTAGCAGACTCAATTCCCTTTAGAACGAGCTTTCAAATGCTGATTCTAATTGTGTTTACCTGTCTGTTAGGTTAAACTAGTTCATATTTTTAAAGCCTGTGATCGTGTTATGGATGTACACTCCTTTCTGTGTACGTGGGGAAGGAAGGTAGACACTGACATTTTTTCTGGAACATTCTTTTGCCTGATGGCAAATTTCCCATGGCTAATCCTTTATCCTGATTCCTCTCCTAGGGAGTTTTGCTTAACCCCAAACCTGTACATCTTCTGGGCAAAGAATGTTGGCTGACAAAACACGAGGTTTAGATTTTTAAAGTGACACATAGAATTTTTGTTTCTGTCTTCTAGAGAACTGCAAGAAAAATTTTAACAATTTGATTCATCACTGTGAAACTGAGCTCATGATAGATTGAATTTCCTCTGAAATTTTTAAGTGGTAAGTGAATAAACTGATCTTTTTTTATAGTGGAGAAATGTTGCCTTTGTTATTTCTTGATTTTCTGCATATAGCTTATATACATTGTAAGCGTATTGATGGCAATTCATTTTCTTTCTAGACCTTGGGGGCAGCGATACCTTCCTGATTTTGTTTTGTTTGAGATAACAATAGATTTATTTTTAAGAATGTCTTAGGGATTAGTATTTGTAGGGTTGCATCCCCACATCATTCTCACTCTTGCGGCTCTGCACGATTGCTTCCATTTCCTTGGAGAAATCTTTGGACCTACCTTTTTTTATTGTTGTTCCCTAAAAGAAAAGCTCTTCACTAATAATTAGGAAAATACAAAGCAAAACTACAATGAGATACCACTTCACACACATTAGAATGGCTATTAAAAAAGAGAGAAATAATAAACGTTCATAAGGATGTGAAAAAATTGGAACCCTTGTGCATTGCTGGAGGGAATGCAAAATAGTGCAGCTGCTGTGGAAAACAGTAGGCAGTTCCTCAAAAAATTAAGCATAGAATTACCATATGATCCAGCAATTTCACTTCTGGGTATATACCCCAAAGAACTGAAAGCAGGGACTTGAAATAGATATTTGCACACCCATGTTCATAGCGGCATTATTCACAAGAGTCAAAAGGTGGAAGCAAGCCGACTGTCCATCGATGGGTGAATGGACAAACAAAATCTGGTGTATATTTACAGTGGAATATTATTCAGTCTTAAAGAAGAAGGATATACCAACACATGCCATAAAGTGGATGAACCTTGAGGACATTATGCTAAATGAAATAAGCCAATCACAAAAGGACAAATACTGTATAATTCTGTTTATATGAGGTACCTAGATTAGTCAAATTCATATGGACAGAAAGTGGAATATGGAATGATGGTTGCCAGGGACCAGGGAAGGAGGAATGGGGAATTAGTATTTAATGGGTACAGAGCTGTAGTTGAGGAAGATCAAAGTGCTGGAAATGGAAGCTGGTGATGGTTGCACAACAATGGTAATATACTTAACGCCACAGAGCTGTATGCCTAAAATGGTTAAAAATGGTAAATTTTATGTTATGAAAAAGAAAGGCTTTTACACTGTAATTTTACAAAACACAACCATTCCAGTGACTGTCCTGTACTAGTGGGCGGCAGACATCACTGAGGCCTCTCAGTGACACAAAGCTCATATCCGTTACCTTTCCCTTAGCGCCACTTTAGCCCTTCACCTCCTGCAGGCTATCCAGAAAACTTAAAGTCTGCGTGATGACAAAGACCCTTCACAGGGACGCTATGGTCAGTCTTTCATATGTAAGTTCAGTGCCTGGCTCTGAACTATGTTACAGTCCAGGTGTGATAGTGTCCAAGCAGTCCAGCGCACCTGATTACAGAATCAGGATGAGGAAGAGTCCAGATGGAGAGAGAAAGTCAGCTGACCCTTTCGACAGTTTAGGGCAGGTCAGTGTTTTCCAAACGTGCCTGGTCATCAGAATCCCTTGGATGATTCTGGGCTCTACCTCAAGCTTCTGAAATCAGAACATCCATGGGTGGATACAAGGAACCTGGTTTTGTTTGGGTTTATTTTAATCAAGTGTTTTAAGGGATTCCTAATGATCAGGAAATTTTGATGTTATGGATTGAATGTTTGTGTCCCTGCAAAATCCATATGTCGAATCCCTAACTCCCAAGGTGATAGTAATTAGGGTTAGTAATTAGGGATAGTAATTAGGTCCTGAGGGAAGGGCCCTGATCCAGTAGGATTAGTTCTTTATAAGAAGAGAAACCATAGAACTCACTTGCTTTCTCTCTCTTCCCGTATACACATGGACGAAAGGCCATGTGAGGACACAGTGAGAAGGCGGCCATCTGCAAGCCAGGAAGAGAGCCCTCACCAGGAACCGAATCGGCTGGCACCTTAAGCTGGGACTTCAGCCTTCAGAACTGTGAGGAAATAACTTTCTGTTGTTTAAGCCACCCACTCTATGGTATTTTGTTATGACAGCCTGTGCTAAGACATTTGGGAAATGCTAGTGACTGGTGCGAGTATGGGCTTGATAACCTTATAAATGGAGCCAAAACCTAAAAAACTGGAGGCTTATTCTTGTCAGATGTGGGTTCTGCTGGTGCCCCACAGAGTCTCTGTTGGAAAGCAGTAATTGGGATGAGGCCTCCAAAATGTGAGGGCCTGCTTGTTTGGTGAGCTTTGAGGCAACGCTCTATTAAACACAGGTGCTGGTAATTGACTGCAAGTGTCCCTTACTTAACAGAAGGAACGGGTTCCTTTCCAAGTTATTGTGCTTATGGTGACTTCTGGGAGAGGGCTCTTTGGAGGGGTGGCTTATGCTTGGGATCTTCCCTGCTCCACAAGCACTAAGGCCCATCAGTTAATTGAAGAAATCTGTTTTTGATAATGCCCGTAATATAAAAAGTATTGTGCCAGGTATTGGAAGGTCCTGCGATAAAAACCACATGAACTCTTCTGCTCTCCAGAAACTTAAAAATAGCAATTCTCATCTTAGTTTTAAACTTGCAGAACTAAAATGTCTTACATTATATTTATAGGATATATTTTACACTTATTAAAGTAATTATGCTCAAATTGCAAGCTCCTACATTTCCAGGAACTTGTGGCTATTGTGTTTCTGGAAATTGAGAGACTGGGAATGAAAAAAGTTAAGCTTTAATTTTTCCATTTCAGTTAAGCCTCAAAATTCTAGTATCTCTGCAAAGGGGCTCCGAGATTCTAGCTTTTCTAAGGTTTTAGTATACTCAGATTTTACTGGTCCTGTTTGATCTGGATATTTTAGTTTATACCGGTTTATACTGCTTTTATTTTTTTAGGCTGATGTTTTTTCTATTTCTCAATCTTCAGAAATTGCCATTTTGAGGAAAAATTGTTTTCTAAGACTTGGATAAATCGTTCAGGCTATGCCAAATTTGCCTTTGGAAAACTTCCAATTCAAAGTGATTTTTTTTCTCACTTGGTATGTACACCTTCTCAGTTATTAAAGACATTTTTTTTCTCTTTTTTTGTCTGAAAGATCAGGTGAATGAATGAATACGTTCATTAGAATAACAAATGTTTGCTTCAGGATATTTGTAACCAGGCAGGTCAGATTTGTACCTGAATGTGCATTTAAAAAATAAAACAAAACACTTTTTCCTTCTCAAGAGGTAGTAAATTCCATCCCTCAAAAAGCTAGGAATCTCATAGTATGATTCTTGACCAGATGTGTTCTCCTTATGGGCTGATACAGATATAAAAATACGTACTTTGGGGGTATTCTTTTGGGCAAATGAGGCAAGATTCATACATTTTTATTTTTATGTTCCATATATAAAGCTATTTATCACTGACCTACTGAAGTAATTAAGAGTCATTATGTTTGATATTCAATCTATTTCATTACCAGCATTTACTGATGACACTATATCAATATTCTAGATGCCGGCTGCCATGCTACCGACATTGGTAACATTATGAGAGAAGTATTGTGTAAGCACTTGAGGATTTCTTGCAAACTGGGGAAAGGATACCTTATATCACTTGTATACCTGTGGTTGTGGTTTCATGTGCTGCTCGTCTTGATTTTAAATAATGAATTCCCATTAGTTTGAGTGATGTTTGATGATGGTGATAGAGTTCATGATGTATATTTTCATACAGGGTATTTTTGACCTTTTATTTTTCTAGTAACTAGTCTCCACGTGTGGATGTGCTATTGATTCAATGCTATTCATCCATATGCCCATTGCTGAAGCCACTGATTATATAATTCCCCTAGCATTTACTTGTGCAGGGACAGCTCACTGGTGACATGCTACCAGTGAATTTGTGTTCTTTAAGTAACTTACAAAACACTAACAAATTAACTGATAAGACACCCCAAAATAAAATTTCTGGGTTACCTTAAAGTATGTATAGCATTGTTTTGAATGTAAAATCACTTGTTTGTTGCCTTTCAATTCTTTATCACAGAGTGTTTTTCCTACTGGTAATTGGGAATGGGTGGAATAGGGTGAGCTTTAAGAGCTTTCACTTTGCCTCAAAAAAAAAAAAAAAAGTGGTTAAGGAGCCCCTGCTTCATATCAAGACTTCCAGGAATTAACTATTTGAATATACATTTATCATGAATGATTTTCCTATAAATCAGTGAATCTGAAGCCTGGCTACACATTAGCATCTCCTGGGAAGTATGTTTCAAATATTGATGCAGAGCCCAACTGTAGATCAATTGAACTGAAATATCTGAAGGTGGGGGCCAGGCATTGTGTTCCTAAAAGCATCCCAGCAATTATAATAAAGTTGAGAATTCCTATAAATGAACCTTTTAGGTTTATAAAAGAAGCAGCAACTGCCATTATTATCAAGGAACATAGAGATGAAAAAACATTAAAAAAGGCATTGTTTAAAAAAGGGCATTGTTTCAGGATACATTATTGTTTAAAAGGGCAACTAATTGTATGGCAGTAATAGTAAGTAAAGAAAACACTGAGTCATTTATACATAAAATACTCTAAATTGGCCCTTTCCACCTATGACTCATATTATCAGATGCTTCGATTAAGATAGAATAAGCGGAAGGGTTGAAAGAGGGGAGAATGACAGATGAAGGGACCAGTAGGAAATGAAGTAGGCAGAGTACGGTATCAGGAGATGAGGGTGGTAGGTGAGACTAACATTTCTGAGGACAGCCGACCAGGATCATGAAGAGCCATCAAGAGGCAACAGGTGGGGTTTGTGGCAAGGATTCAGGGACAGGAGAGGGGGCAAGAGAAGCTAAGGAAGGAACTGGAGCCAGGGACAGGTGTCAGAACAATGCCTTGGCCACAGAAAGAGATGGAGCCTCCAATCCTCAGACTGGAGCTGAAGCACCAGGGCTCCCTCCTATGGAATCCGTCAGGAGTCCAGCTCCAGGTGACTAAGCTCTGGAGAGGGCCAGAGCCAGCTATGCACGCAACTGAGAAAGCTAACCCCAGAGATCCTTCACGGTGCCCTCGCCTGGAACATGCTTTGGAGCAGAGCCTGCAGGCGTAGTGTAAGGAGACTTTTTAGGTTCTGATTCCAACAAAGTTTGCTTCCATCCAGGAACTGCTGCTTCCATCACATTCTCCTCTGGCTTAGCCATTTACGTGTCCAGTTTCCCACCACGATGCCCTACTCCTGAGATAAAGGGATTGATCTCCTTTGCTGCCCCTCTCCAAGAGAGACAGGGTGCTAGGATTTCTTTCATTGAATAAAGACATTTTTGCACTTGCCTTACCTCTAACTCATAATAGAGGTAAAATCAAACTCACATCAGTTTCTGGGTGGAGATTCTGGCTTCAGGATGTCCACTCACATATGACCCAGAGGAACATAGACGTAAAGTCATCCTGGAAATGACGGAAAAGACTTAGCGAGGCTGAGAATCAGCTGGTGTAACTTGATGAGCCAAATTCCCTCCCAATAGGGAAAAAGAGTTGTAGGGAGAGAATGTAGGTCAATCAGCCAGTAGGGCAGTTATTCCCAGACTGGGTTTGGATGTCGGAATCACTTACAGTGTTTTTAAAAGACACAGATTCTGGGACTTACCCTCTGCGATTCTGACACAGTTGGTAGATCTGGGCCAGGGCACAGTGGATCTGCGTTTAAAAAGCTCCCAGGTGGTTCTGGGGCACACACAGCTAGGTTTGGGAGCTGGAACTACTCCAGTCAATTGCTTTTACTGTCTCTCACCTCATCAAAGACTCTGGCAGCACAGCCTGACTCCTCAGGGACTTGCTGGCAGTCCCAGGCTGGGGTGATGGCAGTGGCACTCTCTTGCTTCTATCTCATGCAGGCTCACTCTGTCTTCACTCTACTTAGGCAAGCCTATGTGAGCACGAGTTCCTGGGGCAGCCAGGAGAATCTGTCATTGGCAGATGTGTGAAACTCTAATCGCAACCGGTTCTGCTCCAGCTGGCTGTTTCTTGGCATCAATTCAAGAATTCAGGCACTCTGTAGAGGAGGTTCCTTTCTTCTCTGCATCTGGGGATGAATGCCCGTTGCCCAGCAAGGGAGCGGCTGGTGCAGGTGGGTCTGGGGGGCAGGTCAGCCTCAGGCCTAGAGTCAGAGTGAGTGAGAGAGAGAGAAAGAAACACATTAACTCATTAGTGCCCATGAACATTTTAGCACAGACTAATTAGTCAGAAAAGGTATTTATTTCCAGTGGTGAGGAAATGAGACAGTGCAGACAGGTTTTCAAGGATTATGATGAGCCTGGGAAAGGGCTCCTGTTGAATGTTTTCTGTCTGGAATGAGGGGTGGGAACGGATGGTCTCCAAGGCTCATTCCTGCTCTGGCCTGTGTTTGCTCAGGCAGTGAATGTGAATACTCATTACTCTTCTATGTGCCAGGCACCATTTTAGGTACCAGGGATGCACACAGTAAACCAGACAGTGAGGCCCGGCTCTGGTGGGTTCATAGCTTGGCACCTGCTATTGCAGCTGCTCGAGGAAGGAGGTCCTGAGGGTGGCTGCCTCTGAGGCAGATCCCCAGACACTGGATGAGACTCAAAGACAAGTGTTTTTTCCTTCCTGTCATCCTCAGGCTCTGCTCTGAGTGGGAGCAGATGCCAGAGACAGACGATGTCATTCCTGCACGTCATAAGTACAGTTCTGGAATAGCCCTGCTGTCCATGGGGAGGTGGGGGAGTATTTCTGGGCATTTCAGCTCAGCGGGCGTGGCTGTCCCTGGATGACCATCTGATTCAAAGACACTGGTTCTGGGGACACAGGAGTCAACCTCCAGTGTGGACTTAATGAGGAAGTCTGAATGCTTGGAGAGATACCCCAAAATCTTCAAGAATTAAAACTAAGAAAAATATCTAGGAATTAGGTGCTGGGTCTGAGTTTAATAGGTGGGTAATGTTATACCAAAGCTTTTGGCTTTGGATTTGTAAAGTATTGGATTCAATAGTAAGAATCTATCTTTAGTTTTTATTGTACAGGAAACTGAAGCAGGCTAATATTGAATATGTAAAGGACATGTACAAAGGGATGCCAGGAAACCCTGAAGGAAAAGAATGGCCAATTAGTGTATTTATATGGAAGCTAATTTTCATATGAAAAAATGAGAGATTCTTATTTTACAAATTGACAGTTACTAAGGGCCTACTTTTAGTTATTTGCAGTTTCTCCCTCCTTCTTTCATGGAAAATGAGTCAATTTCTCTTCCCTTTTCTCATTCCTTGCATGTCTTCTCTTTTACCTCTCAATTCTGCAAATGCCAGAGTCAAAAAATCTATTATGCTGAGGGACATACAGTGAGGACAAAAGCCCTGGATATTTGTAAAACGAAATCATAGACTCACATGGCTGGTAAGACACTGGACACTGTTTGGGCCTCTCCACCGCTCTTCCTGTTGACAGAACCATACCTGCCCTGCCCAGGAAAACGGGCTTCTTGGCTTTTTGAAGAAGTCTAGAGGAGAGGCTCTGATCTTCCCGATAACTTACCCCAAGTCCGATATCCTCATTGGCCCAGATTATTTTGTGCTTAAATCACTCATGTGGAAGCTGAAGTTCATTTCCTTTTTTTTTTTTTTTTTTTTTTTGTCCTTGCTGGAGACAGTGAACAGCTGGTCTCCATCCTCTGAGGAATATTCCTTTAAACCTTGCAGGCCCTTGTTAAATGGCCTCTAGGCTTTCTCTTCCTCAGACTAAGAATCATAGGCTTCTTTTCCCCATTCCTCCCGGGTCCTATTTCCCAGCCCCTTTCACATCTTTGTTCTTTGAATGCTCTCAGATTTTTCTGAGATATTTCCCTTTGGAAGTTATTTGAAGGAAAACAACAGAAGGGTCTTTAGATGTACTCAGTACTGGCAGCCCTCTCACCTTACTGTGTATGAACCTTGCTGCTCCCACTGGCTGGGTGGCTTCTGGGGCCTTGAGTCCTGGGGTCAGGCTATGCCTGAGGGCTGAGCAGACTGTCAAGGGGCCAGCAGTCTCGTGGCTGGACCACAGGCCAGGAGCATGAGGCCCCAGCTCAGCTCGGGGCTCACCTGAACTGAAAACACGGCCTGACATTTGTAAGGCTCTCAAGGACTTACTAAACAAACTCATATCCCTATGTTTTCTCTTATGGACTTCTCTTGGAGAGAATACGCAATCTAAACCCTGATTGCTTATGGTGAGACATTCTTTTTCAAAAAAGGAAAGAAAAATTAACACAAAAGTCTAATGGTTTTGTTGAAAACAGTAACGCCTTGGGCATGTTGCCTTGTGAAAGTGGGTGTGTGGGTGGAGGCAGAAGTGACCGAGAGTAGAGATACAGGGTTCAGACGCCCTAGGATGTGTGACTGAGGTTCCAGGTGGATGACTGGGCATGGATAAGGGGAAAGGCCTGTAGGGAAGTTGGAGGGACAGATGTTAAAATAGAAACTAAGGAATCTGCTCATCAGACTTCAGGACAAACTGCGGATGGAGGTGGTAGGGAAAGGCTTGGGAAAGGGCAGGTCTGTAAATGGGGAGTAGGTAGCTCAAAGGACTCAAAAGTGGAGAGAGAAAGAGAGAGATTAAGTCTAATGTGAGGTCTGAAATTCCAGGATTTGACCGGTAAGGATATTAGTAAACTCCTTAGGCTATGGATGGTCTGAAAAGGAGGGTAGGGAGGACTGAAGAACTCAAGCAGAAAGAGCTTCACCTTGTCACAGACCAAAGAGTTAAAAAAAACACACACCCAAAAACAAAAAAACAAAACTTTATCAAGAGTCTGAGGAATCTGCAAAAGTGAGCTAGGAAGTCAAATAGGAGATAACTCAGATTAAGACCCTTAATCAAGTTCATTCAAATAACTGGATGCCATGTATCTGTGACTTACCTAATGAGTACAAGAGCTGTGATTATGGAGTAGTATAATATTTAAAAAAGTAAACACAAACTGTCAAGTAACAGTTGTCACCTTGAAAGTGGTCATTTGTTCTAAAAAATGCAAAGATTTCCATAACCCCTCTTTTGGTTTTCTTTTCTAGGTCTACTAAATAGATAGACCTTCATAGATTTTTATTGGTGGCGAATCTTCTGCGGGTGTATTTGGTTTTGAAGAACAGTTAGAGGTTATTGGAGCCAAGATTGGGAAATAGAGGAGTGATCAGGCTGGGAACTGTTAAAAAAACCCAGAGCTGGACAGAAGTTACAGTGTTGAAAATAAATTGTACTTAGAAACTATTATTGCAATAGAGAAAGAGAGATCTCAGGGTAGAACTGGGCTCAATTCCAAATACAGCGTGGGCAAGTGGGGATTTATCGCAGAGATGCTGGGTGGGGGTCGGGGGCTGGAAAATGACTAAGGGGAAAGAAACATCAGGGGTCAGGAGGGATTCTGGCTAAAATGATCTAGAATTCTTGCTGATAGCAGGCCAGGTGATCAGATAGCAAGGGTGGGGGGATGAGGAATTTGATTAGATATCAAGGGAGATCAGATACAGCGGGTAGGGATTCTTGCTAAACTGACTTGGCAGGAATTTTGCTAAAATTGGGTGATGCAAAGACAAGGATTTGGAAGTCCAGAGGTTGAGGCTCAGCTGAGAAGAAGGTTCAGAGGAGCCCAACTAAAGTTTGGTCATCTTTTCAGTTTTTTTTTTTTTTTTTTAAATCCAAAGTACTTTACAGAGGCACAGTTTGAGTTGGAGACTGAGCTAGAATTTCATCTTTTTGCGCAATGCTGAGAATCTATCAAATGATTTGGGATCTATATAAGTTCAATGGACTGTTTGACCTCAAGGAATGAATTCTGTATGAACAATGCTACTGACGTCAGAGAAACCAGTCCACTTTGCCTTCAGTTGTGACTTTGATACATCAGCTTTAGGGGTCCTTCTGGGGTTTGGAGAGCCCCACTGCACACATTGACACTTATCTTCCAGGTTCCATTGGAAAACACGTTCAACACCACTTACTCTATTCCTCAAGAATGTACCATTTGTTCAGCTTTCCTTAAAAGATAAGGACAAAGGATGCATACATCTTTTCTATTTCTGTCTTTCACTAAAAAATGTGTGATGCAATCGTTATGTTCAAGTTTTCTCTAAGAAAGCGTCTGTATCTTTATCTGAATTGAACTCTTTAACCTTCTTTCTCCCAATCACCCGTGTGGATTAACCAAATTGCTGACTGCTTAAACATTTTTATTGATCCTATGGACACTGCATATTCACCAAGAATGCCTTTCCTAACTTTTAAGCCTTTAGTTTTTGTTTAAAATGATTGTTCTGGAACGAACTCCATCTTCTTTACATGTGTCATTTGCAGATTAATTTTACATAGGATATAGTATTCTTTGTATTCAATGATTCTTGTATATATAGTTTATGCAGAAATAAGATATATTTCTTGATCGCAACTTCTTAATACTATTAAAAAATTCAACTGAGTACATTTTAAAGATCTTATGGACTTAGTGATTCATGAATAGAGCAGCATCCAATTTAGCAGATAGAATGGAACTCTGATGAGCTCTACGAAAATGAAAGACTTCTTATAGGCAGAGGCAGCAGGAAGAAGGGAGTTATACTAGACAAAAAGGCGGGTTGGTTATTGCAATGGCATGTTCCTTTAGGGGAAGACAGGGCTCTATCAGTCAGATGACTTAACTAGTGCTAATCAGGCTATTCCTGATCGACTGGTTTAAGATTCCATTTCTGAAAGAGCTGAACTGTAATTAAGTCTTGGTTTGGGGACACGGGGCTTAGTCTAAGCAACACAATTTTGGTTCTGTTGTCTCGTTTTTAACAATACAGATTGACCAACTTTGAGGGGAGTGAGTTGGGAAATGGACAACGGAGCTAGCTTTCATTGAATTATTACTAAAAGCCAAGAACAAATGATTACCTCATTTAAATTTACAAAAGCCTATGAAGTAGATATAATTATTCCTATTTGGTGGAAAAGAAGAACAAGGCTTTGAGAGTTGAATTACTTGCCCAAAGTTACACAGCTAGTTAGTGGTAGGGCCAGGATTCTAGCTCAGGGCTGGCAGGCTCTAAATCCTGGGGGAAGCCATCTAGATGTTTTATATACCAAGAATCCACATTGTTACAAAAATGCTTTGTCTCGTAAGAAGCTGTCTCCTTCTGTCTTCCACAGAGAGAGCATTCTGCAAAATGGCGTCTACTTATAATTCTAAAGGGAGGCACTCGGTCATCTGTTAGTCTTGTATTTCTTCCAATCATTACAACTTTTCTTCACAAGACTTGTTTTTCATGCTCCTAAAAATTTAGGGTATACTTTTGGGAATCTAATACATTCACAATCGCATTAAAAAACCCCCAAAAACAAAAAACAAACATCATGGACCACAGTAAGATGCGACATTCCATTGTGTCAGGTAAATACAGATGTTTTTATTGGGACACTGATTTCATATAGGCACCACCTTTGCCCTTACTAGCACTGTGCTGCTGACTCATATAATGTGTGTGTGTGTGTGTGTGTGTGTGTGGTCAGCTTTGGCCCTTTTATCTTTTTCTGCCATTCTTGCCCTAACAACCTGTGAAGGATACATATAGCCAGCCACAGGCAGAGAGTTTTTGTGAAGGAAAATACATGTGGGAAGGCTTTGAGGAAGGGAAAAGAAGGCTAAATGTGGGGAGATTATAGTTAAGGAGGGACAGTGGCCCAAGATGGTATTGAAGTGCCTAGGCAGCAAGATGCCAGAGTTAGTCTAAATCTTTTACATGAATTAACTCACTTGATCCTTACAACAATCTCATAAAACAGGTGCTATTATTATCCCCTTTTTACTAATGTGAAAACAGAGACCAAAAACGTTAAGTAACTTTTCCAGGGTAGTTCACTTACTAAATAATCGTTGAATGAAATAAAATGCATTAACTTTATAGTGTTGGTTTGAACTTGGGGGGATTTTTATTCCTCAGCACGCAGTGGGGTTGATTTCTGCATTCAGGCTTTAAATACCTTAAAGTGTCTTTAAATACCTTAAAGCATAAGAATATGTCAGGTGAATTGGTTAATGAACTTCACCTTTCTCTTTCAACAGTGATTCATTGGCACTCTGACGAATTTTTGTTTGAATGCTGTTTTACTGTTCCTCTGTAAACTATGATTTTAACCTTTAGATTCCGGAAATAGCAATGCCCTAATTTCCTAAGCCACAATGTCTCAACTCCTACCTAGTTCTATCTTTAGTAGTAAGTCATGGCTCTATTGTCACTTTGGGCCAGTTACTTAAACAGAGCATTGAAGAACCATCAAGTCTGATATGATTATGCCTCAAAAAAAGCGAGATGTTGGAGGGTAACGGACACTCCATAAAACATCAAAACCTGTTGGAGCACTTCACATGTTCTGAGTCTGAGAACTTCGCTGTGTCACACAGAAAGAGCCTGATGCAACATGCTTCTGGGACATTAGTCATGAAACCAGACGCCTGTATATATATACATATATACATATACATATATATATATATATATATATATATATATATGAATATAATTAAAGTACAAAATATTCCTTTAAAGATGACACCCTGACATCTCCCTCTTCCTCATTTCCCATACCCAATCCATCATTAACTCCCACTGGTTTTACCTCCCATTTCTGGAATCTTCCCATTTCTCTCCCTCTCTATCCCACCACTCTAGTCTTGGCTCTAATTCTCTCTCACTTGAATTGTTTCAGTAGCATCTGAACTCATTTACCTTTCTCCACTCTGATTCCATCCCTCTCATCATCCCTGCATGTTGCAGCCCTGGTCCTCTCAGCCACCTCCTGCCTCCGCCCCAAACTTCCTGTGCCCTGTGCCCCCCCATGCTGACTTCCTGTGCCCTTTACCATCCTCATTCTGCCTATCACAGTGCCTTTACAGAGCAGCCCCTCTCCTTGTAATACTCTTCCATTGTCTTCTCTCCCGATGCTTCCACCTCTCAGCTTAGGGGTCACCTCCTCCAGGAAGCTGTCTTTGATTAAGTCAGCCTCCCACATCTTTAGAAGTTGGAACTTTCCATTTACTTTGTGATTACAGATTAATGTTTTATTTTGTCCATCAGCACTTAAGGGGACCATGCCTTTTTGTTTGTTTGTTTCTTCTCAATAATATCCTCAGGGCTTAGCCAGAGGCTGGCACACAGTAGGGGCTTAATAAATATTTGTTGAATAAAGTGTGCAATGTTCTAAAAGGAACTATGCATTTTGTGCAATTTTGTTAGCGTGGAACTGGCTCATTCTAAGTGCTCTTGAAACACTACCCCATTACAGCCCCAAGCTGTGGTGTGAAGGGTGCTGAGCAGCTGCTAGGAGCCCTGGTGAAATGAAACCAGCCCGTCACCTGCCTAGAAGGCCCAGTAAAGAAATGCACATGAGGCGCTTCAGGAGCTAGAATGTTCTTTAGAAATGCAAGATATTATTGTGGGTCAGATTTACGAGCTGAATCACTCCGGCTGACTTGAAGACATGCTCATGGATTATACTGAAAATTAGAGTCTATATTGTCTTGAGTGAGTAGAAGATTATCATGCGATCTTTGGTCCAATATCTCTCCTATTTATGTGAGAGCCAGAAGTAGAACAAGTTACCAACAGTAGAGAGATGCAAAAAGCCGTGATTTCCCCATGATAACTAACTGTTGTGCCTTGAAATGCAGTTTGCTTTCAAGTCTGCGTTTTCTCAGGAGCAGCCCCTGTCTCTGCCCTGTCTGGGGGTAGAATGTGGAGAGGCCCATTTCCAGCAATCATTCCATGGGGCTCAGCATCTCATATGTGGGATTGTGGTCCCTGAGGCTAGGCCACCAGGGCAACAGGGACCTCTGAAGGCTGTTCCTGCAAAGGGACAGCAGCTGCACCAGCTTTGGAGATGTTAGAGACAAATCCATGTAGGTGATGGAGGGCTAACTGTAGGGGGAAAGTGAAGGGAGAACAGACAGACACAACCAGATGCCTTCACCTCAGGGAAAGGTTTGATTCTTTGATTGTTGCATTTAATAACCTTGTCATCTTAATGCCAGGGGAGAGGGCGGGGGAGCTTGGATGGGTGACTGCTGTCATTGTGGGGTTCTGGGCTATTTTCTGCAAGGCTGCATGAATACAAAGCCTTCATCTGAGATGATGTCAGAAACTTAATTAAAGTAATAAGAAATAAGGCTTTTATAGCAAAGGGGTGGGAGTGGGGTGGGGGTGCAGAAAGATCCTATTTCTTGGTCCCGACGATGCCCTGGAGAATCATCCATTCATGAGTTGGTCAGGGAAGCCCTGTTCTCAGGACACTTTGCTTTCCTGGTATTCGTGTTGCTGTCCAGGTTCAGGACGTAGGGAGACCTGGGCACTGAACTTTAAATCTAGCCAAGTCAGACATAATTAAGACATCAAAGTGCCTAGCAGATAAATAGTGTAGGGGCTATGACCACATGAGTGTGCAGTTTTACTTGACAAAGTTACAGACATTAAGAACCTAACTTAGACCAGGATGGAATGTCTGTGATTGACGAGAACCAGGCTCACTGAATCGCGCTCCCTGATGCCCTTCGGAATCAGCAGCTGACCTGGGTGTCTCAGTCAAGTGCATAACTTCTTGGAGTTTCCTCCCACCTCGTTTCCCAGATGAGAGTATGCAGTGCGTCTCTGGAAAATCGGTTCAGCATTGTCTTAAGGAAGAGTAAGCATCCTTACAAGGATTGTTCCTGGTGTGCCATGTGACAGTGATGGTGTGGGGATGACGCAGACTGAAGACAAAAGAAGTCCATCCTACACCACGCCATTGGCGTATTGGCCTTGGTTCACTTTTCTCTGGGCTCTCCCTTCACCCTCCCCCATGGCTGTAACTAGTGAAGGCCTGGTTCCTTTACCTTTGAGGAAAGAAAAACAGACTGAGAGGGTGCAATTCAACAGTTCTAAGGTTAGAACCCAGGTACGCCCCTTGAAGGACTGGCTTCATCTATAAGATTAGTTGAGAAGGAGATGACAGAGATTGTGAGTACCAAGCCTTCTTAATAAACGTTTGAAATTAAAAAGGAAACTATATATATATTATTAGTGAGACATTTTTTGAAGAATTAAGACATCATTATGTATGTGTAGTTTTTAAGTGAGAATTTATATACTTGAACATATCATTTCACAAATTCTGTTTTCATATGCTCAGCCTGAATATGAATGGGCCAGTGGTGGAACAGAAGGCATCTAAAAAGAAGACAGTGTCAGGGAGAGAAACACTTTTCCTCTATTCTGTGTAGTTTTTTTTTCTTCTTTTTTCACTTGGGGCCTGCAAATTAAATTGATAAAGGACAGGTTAGCAAGGAAAGAAAACAGGTTTAGTTACATTCTGAGGCATGGCAGTTCACAAAGAAATGTGACTCAAGAAGTTGGTTAGATTTGGGGGCTTATATACCATCATAGCAGGGGATGGGGAGGGGGGAGGGGGCACTTCTAGGAGAACACATGACTTTTTTGAAAGATAAATGGGTCCCTAGGAGAACAGAAGGGAGATATGATAGTTCTATGAAAATGCCTGTTTTGGTGGGCGCTTCTGTCTCCTAGAAGAGATTAGAGTTCCTCTCTGAAAAGGGATATATAATAATCAAATTCTTTGGGGAGGCTATCCTTTGGGAAGATAAGGGATTTCAGGAACTCAAATGTTTTCAGCTCAAAATAATTCTTATGCCAAAGTGGCATATTTTGGGGTGGCATATCCTATTCTATTTCATGAATATCTGGAAACCTAAGATCCAGAACTCTCTGTTCAAAACTCTCCAATGACTTTTAATTTTGTTTAGTATGAAACCCGAGTCTTTACCATGGCCCCTTTCCTCTAACCTCACCCCACCCGGTGCTGCTCCACCAACGGGCCAGGGGGACTCCTGTCCCAGACATCAGTGCTTGCTGTGTCCTCGGCCACTGGGATTGCTTGGTCCCAGAGGTTCCCAGATCTCCAGGGAAGGTGAGGCCTTGTCCAGCGCCCTGCCTAAGGATCCCATTCCTGTCTTTCCACTTTCTTCTTAGCACATCTCCCATCTGATGTATGTTTACCGGTTCACGTGCACTGGAATGCAAGCTTTGTGAAAAAAGTGAGATAGAAAAACCATAGGCAGTCAGGGACGTGGCCACGGTGGAGGGGATTAAGGCTGAGACCATAACCAAAGCCAAAGAAAATAACTTTAAAATAGCTAACAAACAAATTCAAACTGCAGAGCCTGCCAAGATTAACTGCCCAGGTATAGGGGGCAAATCAGCTCTGATTCAGAGACATCGATAGTCCCCAGCGTAGCCCAGCTCAGGGGCATTCCACTTTCAGACCCCCCCTCTCTTTGGAGAGCTCTTCTCTTGTGCTTTACGATAAATCTGTACTGCTTAAACCTTGCCTCTCTGATCCGCGTTTTCATTCTTTGGCGACTGCGAGATCACAATCCCAGGAACACACCAGAATCTTATATCAAAGGGCTTCCTTCACTTTTCTGGCCCCACTGGCACACAGTAGGTGGTCAATAAATTGTGAGCAGGGCAGACTCAACTGCTGTCCCTCACAGTTTACTGTTTAGAGGGAATGCTGATAGGGAAAAGATACCTAATCCATGGCCCCGTTCATGGCAGGCGGGGCAGCTGTTGTCCTGGGTCTGCAAGAGCCCCTTGCCTAGTGCACAGCTCCCCGAGATTGCGGTGCAGGTAGAAGGAACACAGCTTTGCTCTTCTCACCTCTCCATCTGTTCCAATGTCTAGGTTTCTAGAATTAGGCTGAGTAGAAGCCTTGGAATACTGTTCCCTATGGAAGACCACATGGCATGAATGTTTTGTCTGCTTTGCTTTAATTCCCTGAAGATTCAGGGAGCATCATTTTGTCAATTTAAAAAAATAATGTCTTGTTTATTTTCGTTGAAGTCCTGGTGTGATTTATATGAATGATGCTGATGATGTTATCACTTGGCGATGTGACGGACACTAATCCCCCGCACTGACGTCTCTCTTCTTTCAAGGGAGCCTCCTTTCTCCGTCAGCAATCTCCTCTGTTACTCCATGGGGTTCCCAAGGTAACAAATTATTCTTAAGCCGCTCTCATTTGGATTGACACACTAGTACAGGGGCTATATTATGTTGACAATGGGTTTATAAATGGATTGAGTTAAGATAGCTTTTCCTAACATTTATGTATGTCCTCCTCAACATTGAGTATGGCATTTTACACAGAGTAGGTGCTCAAAAATTAGATGCCTTGATATCCTTAACACACAGACAGACACACAAAGAGAACTGAAAAGTATATTTTGACAAAAGCTACAAACTTGGATGAACATTAATCGGGACTGTTTCTCTTTCTAATGTGGTATTGTTAAATCCAGTGATGGCGGGATATGTATTTCCAAAGAATTGCTTCTTATTTTACATTGGCTAAGGCCATCCTTCAGTTGCTTGCAAATAACTTGCTTACGGAAAAGACAAGAAGATATAACCTCAAGAATGAATTCTCAGAGTGAAGGAGACGATGAAGTTTGATGGGTGTAATAACAAGGGTAACAGTAATTACAGCACAATATTGACAATGCGAAGTTTGGTTTCAAATGCTTTACATATAATCCTTTCACTGTGTCTTCACAATCACTGTCATGTAGGAATTGTCATTTCCATTTTCTGGAAGAGGGAACAGAGGTTTAGAGAGATTGTGATTTAAATGAAAATTGGAGAAAGAAACTAGAGAAGAGTCTGGAATTCCTGCTGGGCTCCTTTGGGAAGATCGTTAACCTCTCAGGGTCTTTTCCACAGATTTTTGGCATTGTTTTGCCATCTCCTAGGGGACCAACTGGCTGAAGGAGATTTATAATTGTTTTCAAACTTTCTAGGCTCAAGGCACTTGTGCTAAACATCAGGGGCCTTGATTCTTTCCAGCTCCATGTGGCAGGAACAGCTTTCCAAACCTGAATCCAAAACACTTTACATACATTCATGTCAGGAATTTCCTTATTGTGGAAACATGGTGAATAGCTCTTGGGCAACGAAGTGAATGGATAGTCAGCAAAGAGCCATTTAAACAAAGCTGTGCGTCCTTCTGCTTAAAGGGGGAGGAACCCAGGAGCAAGCGTTCCTCATGGAGGAAGCAGCTCCAGACCTAAAGCTTGGCAAACAGGTCTGCAAGCTGTAGGGAATCTCTTTTTCTAAAAACAAATTACTTTTGAATGCACTGGAGCTGCATCTGAAGCCTATGGCGGATAGGCCAGTGGCCGTGCAAAGGCACTGGGGCAGGACCCACGGGTGGCATTGCCACATGTTAAGATTGAGCCCACTGTGGACATTCACTCTGTTTGGTGCCTTGCCACGGCTGCCATATGACTTGAAAATCTGCTCTAATAGTCCCATGGAAGAGGAGGAGAAGAGAGATGGAAGGAAGAGGTGCAGGGCAGGCAAGGGTAGGAAGGCAGGAAGGGGAGGGCCTGGCAGGAGCATTCCCTGCACCAGCTTTCTGGTTACTTTTAGCATCGTGGACCCTGAGTGTACCAGGTCATCTTTCCTTCTTTCTGCCACTCTTGTGTTTATTCTTTCCCTCTCACTTCATAGAAATATTTGCTATTGGAAATACAGAATTATAAAACTGCCCATTGTAGGGGAGGAAAAATAATTTTCCCTCTACCTTTCTGATTTCTTGGCTGAGACCAATAAAAGACAGATTAACAGGAGAAAAAACCCCAGAAGTTTATTGACATGTAGACCTATACGGAGGTCTGACAATTAAGTTCGCGAACTTGTTGCAACGATGTTGCTAACCTTTTTTGATATCAGAGGGATTATTCTTAAGAATTTGTACCAACTGGACAAACACTTAACCAAATTTACAATTTGGAAGTGCTGAAAAGGGTACATGAAAAAGTTAGATGACCTGAACTTTTCACCAACAATTCATGGCTCTTGCATCACAACAACGCACCAGCTCACACAGCACTGTCTGTAAGGGAGTCTTTAGCCAGTAAACAAATAACTGTATTGGAACACCCTCCCTACTCACCTGATCTGGCCCCCAATGACTTCTTCCTTTATCAGAAGATAAAGGAAATATTGAAAGGAAGACATTTTGATGACATTCAGGACATCAAGGGTAATACGATGACAGCTCTGATGGCCATTCCAGAAAAAGAATTCCAAAATTGCTTGGAAGGGTGGACTTGGCTCTGGCGTTGGTGCCTAGCTTCCCAAGGGGAGTACTTCGAAGGTGACCCTAGTGCTATTCAGCAGTGAGGGATGTAGCACTTTCTCTAGGATGACTTGGCGCGAACTTAATTGTCAGGCCTCATATACATGGGAGAGACCTACCTCCAAGAGGTGGCTTAATTTCAGGCCTAAATACCATCCCAACAGGGAAAGGGGAAGGGGGGAGACATAGGCCTTTTAGAGGAGAGTAAATGATTTTTAGGAAAGATGAGGGTCCTTAGAGCCATACATGGGAGGTATGATAATTTGTGACAGTTTGTCTCTTCTCCTGTGGTTAGAGTCCATCTTCCCCGTTGATGAGACTCCCGGGGAGGGCGTCTGTGACAACTGAGTTCCCTTTCGAGGACCTGTCTTTAGGCATTTGAGGGGAGTTCAGAGAAAGCCTCTCCCTGTATTTGCTGTTTTTCAAGTTCCTACAGCTAGAAATAAGCTATATACCAAAGGAGCTTATTTGGGGGCAGCATGTTCTGAATTCCTGTAGTCATATTTTAGGGTGACATATTCTGCTACCCCTCACCATTGAAAACATGATCGGTGGCGGCGTTTGTGCCAGTGGATCTCTTTGAACCACTTGTATAATTGAGAAAAGCTCACTCACATATTTTTGCCTCCAAGCTCTATGCCACTTGGTCTGAGCAGAGAATGAACGTAGATCTTGGAAAGGACGGAACTGTGAAAATAAATGCAACACGTTTGTGTTGATTTTAGGAAACAATCATTTCTTTTCAAAGATGTAAGCAGTGCTTAAAAAAAAAGACAATGTTAAACTATTTCATAATGTAGAGAGAAAATTTTAAGAGGGAGTCGGCTCACGGGTGTGTTTATTATTCACAGGGAACACTTCTCAGGAGGAGCTGAATTGCTCTGGAGAAAAGGTTTCTCCTTTAACTTCACTTCAAGTCATGAGTTTACTGTGGGACTAGTTGGAAGGGACAGAGCTATGACTCTGTAACAGCTGTTCCTGGTGGGAAAGTGGCGACCGGGCAATCAGCCCTGTAACAGATCATAGAACACTGGGCCAGCTTGGCTCGTATGAAAAAGCAAATACCCGATAAGTGAGTTATAAGACTAGTGAGAAAATTCAGCAATTGCCCTTGGACGCTGATGTGACTGTCCTTGACACTTCTTGCCTCTTCTAGATTTCTACAAGTACTTCCTTTTCTAAAATCAGCCAGCCGATTTTCCTTCCAGACCAGTCAGGGGGTAAATTCTGTTATCCGATATCCTGGATAAAGCGCCATGAGAGGCAAAATTCACTTTTTTGTTTCCCTCAACTTTGAAATCGTCTAGTGCTCATCACTGCGTCAGTCTGTGAAAAGCCAACCTGATTTTGAGATTAACCTACTGTCCCCTTAAATAACGGAGAGTTTTTGGAAAATTGACCTGTGAACATTCAGACAGTGTTATTGTAAAGATACTTTCTCTGTGCTGCTAGGAAATGGACAGTCCTTACTTTTTGAGGTGGAGGTAGGAAGATTGTGGGACAGATGTGCACAGTTATTGTCCAGTTCTTGAACATTTTGGCCCTTTTATAACACCAAAGAAATCCCAATTCTAAACACAACTAGAGACACTAAGGGAACTGACGAATGTGTGGCAAACTGGGTGTCAGTCACTGTTAATGGGCCATGACCGATGGGAACCTTTCTGCCTCTTTCATGTTCACCCTGAAGGGTTTTTTTTTTTTTTTTTTTTTTTCCTTAATGAAAACGTGCTAGGAGGGAAAGGTTGGGATAATAATTTCCTTTCTTTCCCTCATGTTGGCTTCGTCAGGCAAGTTCTCCTTTAATGAAAAGCATGGTGGGCAAGTGTGAGAGCGTCCAGCTTGAAGTCTGAGACAAAACCCTACCCGGGAATGCCCGCCATCCACCGGGAGATGGAAAACCGACTCCTGGACCCAAGGGAGCCACCACTACTTTGCCGTGCTCACTCTTCCAAGCCTAGACCCTCAGAGCAGAAGGTTTTCAAAGAAGCAGGGTGTGTCGCTGCAGATGCTGCTTCAAACAAAGGCAAACAGATTAAATTAATTTAGCCTTCCAAATCAGTCCCATTCTCTAATTCATAAAATACTTCAAACACGGTGAGAAATGTCATCTCCCAGATGATTGAGGCTAATCCACTTGATCTCTTTTTCCTCTTGCATCTGAATACAAACTATCAAGACATACCTCACCGGTCAAAATAAACTCTTCTTTCCAAAGGCTTTTTCCTAAGAGTCTTCCCTGCTCTGAACACAAAACAAACTCAGTTTCTGACTCGCTTAAGGGACTGAGCGCAAAAAGGAAGAACAATGTACTCATTACCGTCTGTTAAATGAACAGCACTCGGCAATTAAAAGGTATGGCCTGTGGAAACACTGCAAAAACAGCAGTTAGCCCCATTGTCTTCTCATTAACAAGATTGTTATTTTAGCTTTCCAGGTACCCAGCCTAAGAAACAAAACATTCTTGGCTCCTAAGCACTGCAGGAAAATAAGGAGTTGCTGACAGCTAGGACTTGCGGAAAGGGCCGTTTATACTATAAATAAATTCGCACATCCTTGTGGTTGCAATAAATACACTTCCACACCCATTCTATTGGACTAGATGCAGAAACCATTTAAAGGGACATCAAAGTCCTGCCCTAGCAAACAGCGCTTGTCCTACTTAGGATGTCAAAGCGGTGGCTGCTGAGTAATGAATTCCCAAGGGACACAGAAATTTGGATTTTTTTTTTTTCCTGCCGCATGCTGTGTTGTCCATGACACCGCCATAGCCATTGGAACGGACCGCGAAGGGACCGCAAAGACTGTTATTTGCACTCAGCCTGAGTTCTCGCTGCTTGGCAATCATCGAAAAAATGATGACCCAAATCTTTACCATTTGCCAAGTGTGAGTACTTTGTGGCAAAGGGGAATGCTGCTCTCTTTGATTCCGCATTCCTCCTGGTTTCCCTGTGTGGGTGGAAAAACGGCCAAGAATGTAAGTGATTCAAATTCTCTTATGTTCCAAAGAAACAACAAAGCACTACATCTTTCCGGTTCTGTCAATTCAATTTGACGTTTGATGCTGATGTGCTTTTCTTTCACAAGATAGATACCTTCATCGTTTTTCTTATGATGTCACTAGGAGAAGTAAAACACTGATTTCCTCTTTAGCTAATTAGGGGGGGGAAAGTCCCTTTTAACAGAAGAGGCACAAGGGATGATTTTCTTAATTGTAAAGAAAGTATTTACTGTAAGATTAAAAGTATAATTGCAGTTGCTTAAGGCTTGAACAATTTTCGAAAAAAAGTCCCTAAAGTTTCTTTCTCAGTAAATTTCAGTAAATTTCTCAGGGGTCTAATGTTTATTTTAACTCAAGCCATAAATTTTCTTCTTAAATGCAGTCTTTTGCATTGATGTTAGGCAGTGTGAGAGACTAAGAAGATCGTGCAATTTCAATGATATGCTGGTTTACATTTTACTTTAATGGCTAACTTGCATTTTCAGGATTTTGCTAGATAAGACCATACAGTGCTTTGTTAATTAAAACTTAATCTTGGAAAACATGTAAATCTTATACAAAATAAACACACGCCCTTAAAGTAGTTGTTTTTGATGAAAGTCTCCCAAGAGATATCCTGTGTGGAGAGAAAAATAAAACCGCTTTCAGCTAGAGAGAACCACACACCAAATACCTTGAAAATCAGATGTTTTGCTGCTTATTAAGTCAGATTTAAGAGCATTACTAAGTTATAGCCTGACTGATTTTTCACTTTTTTGGACGAAAAACAAGTCTGGGCATTAAACTTGTGACAGTAATTATCATCTGCATGTGGATTTAATTATGAACAAAAGTTAAGGATTTTATTTTTTCATAATTATCGTCATCATGATCCAATTTCCATGTCAAGCCTGGCGCTGAGCAGGAAGGATTGCAAGTGGCTTCCATCTCCCCCAGGCTTCTTAGCCTTCAGTGGCACCCCTTTCTTCTCCTTGTCCAATATTTCTACTTTTAGCTTCTAGTGGGATCTACTGAAAACTGGGTATTTGGGGGAACTCTGTAAAGCAAGGACGGTTGTTTCAGAGTCCTGCGTGTCTCGTGTGTGTGTGTGTGTGTGTGTGTGTGTGTGTATACTCATGTGTGTTTAGGTGTTGTTGTGAACCACAGTGAATCAGACAGCCCATTTGCCTCTCTTTTGAAATCTTTATTAAATGTATTGAGGTGACATTGATTAATAACACTGTGTAAATTTCAGGTGGATGAGTTTATGATATGACATCTGGATACTCTATTGTGCGCTCACTACCTGAAGCCTAGTGTCCTCTGGTCACCTTGTATTTGACTCCCTTTACTCTCTTCGTCCTCCTCCTATCCCCATGCCCTCCTGGTGACCTCTCTTTCATGTTAGATCATTTGTAACCTGCTTTCTTCCAAAATGACTTGAGGTAGCTCACAAAACAAACAACAGGGTAAAAATCAAGAAAATAAGGTTGGGAGAAAGTAAGTCTAGAGCAAGGATTGGCGAAGTCTTTGTGTAAGGACCAGAGGGTACAGACTTTTGGCCTTTCAGGCCACACAGTTTCTGCAACTATCAATTCCGCTGTTGTGTTGCAAAAGCAGCCACAGACAATAGTCAAATGGACCTTTATGTTCATTGGAACAACAAACAGGCAGCGGGCTGGGTTTGCCCCTAGACCATAGTTTTCTGACCCTTGGTGTAGACCTAAAATATTAAAATTAAGCTAATGAAAATATATTACAGTGAACTGTATAACTGAAGGGTCTGTATAATTGCTCAAAGGTGTCCAGATTTACTTATGAGTGTCCTAAAGGTCAAACGAAAGAGGAAAACTGGGTGTACATTGAGAAATCACGCTTTCTGTGAGATTAACACATACCAGTTGCTGTGGAGAAGTTGTGGGCATCGTGGCTTTGATAACAGCCTAAACGTCCTGCAACAGGGGCATTATGTCGTATAAGGGATGCAGCATCACATTTTCAATAGCCAGTTTCAGGGAGCTGTGGTTACCATCCCACTAAGGGTCCAAGGGCATGATTCCAAAGCACAACAGATCAGAAAAACGAACCTGAGGACCCAGGCACTTCACGCAGATTGCTGGTGGTCTGGGCTTGAGTCAGTGTCAAATGGAGACCATTTAGTTGAAGGAAGGACCTGCCCGCTTGTCTTCCAGACAGTCTTCCTTGGATACTGAGTTGTTCTTCTCACACCCAGCTTCAGACAGGTGTTGGGGTTACCCTCCTTGTAGCTAGAAGGCCCTCCCTCATTCAACCAGGGGCAGTTATGGTCCTGTTCGTTCTTCCAGGCTCAGGACTAATCAGTCTTAGGTCCCGATTGCTGCTCTATCATGAAACATAAAAAGAAGTCTGATGGTAATTATTTTCATATCTTGTTATTACTTCACCCCCTCGATGACTGGTGTCATATTGATGATCATTTATTTTGGGGTTTCTAGGTGCCAGGTACTTGGCTAAACACCTAAGCTATGCTTCATCTCATTTCATTCTCACAACCATGTGGGAATACGTGCTACTATCCCTGCTACTAGCATTCCTTTCCTTCAGATGAGAAAATGGAGGCTCAGAGAAATTAGTAGCTTGCTCAGCATCACTGATGTGGTATATTAATATGACCATAGGCTCTAGCTGCCTCTTTCCCAAGTCCCTTAACTACCATCTCTCTCAGTAGAGTTCTCATGACTTCCTGGGATCCTGACCTTGATGTGCCTCTGCTGACTTACTTCCCAGTCATTTTCATGGTTTTCTGGATGCCAGAGCTTGCTTGTCTGTTACCGGTTACTTCTGGATGTGGCTCTTCAGCATCTAGAACCCTTACCAGGCCTTGGTGTCTCATCCTAGAATCCGGCTCAGGTTTTCACCTTAATTACTTGAATCCTTTACTTGGTTTGTACTTTCAGTAATCCTCAGGCCCTCACCTTTTGCCTCCCCACCATCCTTTCTTGGCAATACTTGACATTACTGCTACCTCCACCCCAGTGTGAACAAAGATGGAATTTCTGTTCCTCTGTAATTCCTACAATCTTTAAAAAAAATTTTTTATTGGGGAATGTTGGGGAACAGTGTGTTTTTCCAGGACTCATCAGCTCCATGTCAAGTCATTGTTTTCAATCTAGTTGTGGAGGGCGCAGCTCCCTGGCCCACGTGGGAATTGAACTGGCGACCTTGGTGTTATGAGCACTGCACTCCAACCACTGAGTCACCCAGTTCCTACAATCTTTATAGCTCTGGCCTACATCTGGTTTTCTAAAGGCCAGTGGTAGTAAAGGCATTTCAACCTTATGGTGATGCATGTAAGATAACATGTGGAATAGTAGAATATCATTCTGAATACGGCAATTCTCTTCAGACATAATCTCAATGGAGACTTCATAATAATATTAGTAGCATTTCTGTGGCTGGCTGTGCCCCACAAATGGAGAACATTAGTAATTTTCCAAGACCAGCTTTGGGTTGCAAAGAATGTTATTAAACAAACTAGTAAAGATATAAAGATTACTGAAATGGCAAGCATTTTCTGTCCCCAGGGATGAAAACCAAATATGCTGTTCACATTGCAGACATGTATAACCTATTGGACTGTTTCAAGAACACAATGGGATGGAATCAGTGACTAAGAAATAATAGAAAATAAAATCCATTCATTAATTCATTCAGTCGTAGGCTGAGAGAGCCAAGGTCATAGCTAAGAGGATAATCTGAGGGCCAGGTCTAAAGAGAGGGAGGAACCCGAAATGGAAAAATGAGCAATAATGTAAAAAGCCAGAAATCATGAGAGCATGGAATGTGGCCTGAGTGGGTCAGGGTGAGAAGTTCAAAATTCAGACCCTGGACAGTGGAAGCACTGAACTCTTACGTGGCATGGGGGCCAGCTTGGCTGCCTAGAGCATAGGGACCAAGGGTGGTGACTCGTGACCCCTTCATGGGATGGTTCACAAGTTGCAAGAGTTATGCCTTTGCTATATCAATTGATGCTTTACTCAGTTCTTACAGGATCTGAAATCTCATTAAAATAATAACTTTAGACACTTCCTGGAAGTGCAATAGCTTATCTTGAAAAATTTCAGTGGAGCCTTATAAGTTGTACCAATTATCTACTTGGTTAATGGCACATTTGTGTAATGATGAATCTATTCTTCAAAAACCAGAAAATTAAATTAGTCCTTCTCACACTGCAAACTTAAACTTGAAATAATGTCATAGTGACCCAGTTAGGATGGTGCTTCTTATTGCAAAACACTCAATCAGTTCACAGAAGCAGGATAAAAACATGTCATAACCCAGTGTGAGATTTGTTAATCTTCTACAATCTCAGCAGAATCAGAAGCCCGTAATGTTGGTGGACGAGTTGGTGAGATGTTGGCTTGTCTGTGAGGGGTGTTTGTCTCTTTACTTGCCCACCTTTGGGGAAGCTGTGTTAGGCAGAGAGACGAAACTTCCCTAAGCCCTTGAGGGAGAAACTTCTTCAGAACAGAACCAAGTTTGGCAAGTCTCTGAGGTCTGGAGTGAAATACAATAAAATTTGCATTTATATAGCACTCCTTATGCTCTTGCTTTATATGTGCTATCCATATTAACTAAAAACACAATTAAGAGTTAGTTCTAAAATACCAGGTCAAACATATCAAACAAAATCAGGAATGGCAATTAGTGCTAGAATACCAGAACAAACAGATGGCTATTGAGTTTGGATTTAAGAAGAGAAATAGGATGTGCCAGCTGCATATCAATAGAAGACAGCAATTCTGGAGCTTGGGCTGACAAGGGCTGGACGTTGGGCTATAGAAAGAACCAAGTTGGGACAGTCATCAGGCCGATGCAGAGGAATTATTAGAAGTAGTGGGAATTCATGCAGCTTAATAACTGGGCACGTGCCATATGCCAGGTTCTGTGCCCCATGCTGAGGACCCAAAGATACTCAGACTTGAATCTATCCTCAAGCCACGTAGAGTCCAGTTTAAAAAAGAACGTATGTGTGAAACCCCTAGAAGGACTTTCGTTATTTGTTGCAATGTAAGACTTTATTCCAGGTATAAAGGGAAGCCCATGCTGCTGGACCTAAAAGCTGAAAAGAAATTCAACTCAAGTCCCTGATCTGGTTTTTATCTGCTCTGAAACCCCCAAAGCTCTGGAAACCAAAAAGATTTCCTTAAGCTGGAGCTGAAACTTTATGATCTTTATCTATCCTGATTGGTGTGAATATCTGATTCATTGCAGAAGTATTAATGTGTTAGATTATGGGGTCTCATTCTAGGCTCTGATGGGTGTGTTGCATCTAGTCTGATATAGTTTGTGCACTCTATTACCTTTCTAAAATCCAGAAAGGTCTGTGTTCTGAAATGCATCAGACTCCAGAGTTTTTGGACCTGTCATAAAAATATTTCCTTCTTAGCCTCTGTTTTTTCACTATGCATTCCCTATTAATTCAACACCTGGCTTTGTTCTCCGGGCTTCAGCAGAAATTACTCTCACCCAGGCTTTTTTATGCCCGATTCCCTAGTTTTTGGTTTGTCTTACTTCTCTTAGATCTGGTGGCAAAGGCATGACCTCCTCTTTTGTGCTGGCTCTTCCCTTGGCTTCATTCCATGAGGCTATAGTATTTACACTTCCCTGCAGCCTCTGACCACATCTTGGTCTTGTCTGCGCCTTTCTTGAGGCCGGTGCTCCCCACAGGGCCTCACTCCTAGTAGGTTCTAAGGAATAATTGTAATGGAGGAACTCCCCAAGGCCTGGATCTCCAATCTTCACACTCACTGCCCTCCCCCAGGGCTCATCCATTCCCAGCTGTCACCGGGGCAGAGAAACCTGAATCTGTGTATTTGGGTCTGGCCTGTCACTGGAATTCCTTTTCCATTGTTGCAGATGTTTACTGCTTGCTCCCTTTACCTAATTGTCTTGCTAGCACCTCATTTTCAACACCTCCCCTCAAAAGTCACACACACACACACACACACACACACACACACACACCCTGCTTGAACACTTGCATGTGTGAATTGGTAAAGACTGGTTAGGAGGGACTAAATGAGTGGCTGTTGGAAAGAGAGGGAGACATTCCTTCCTTCCTTTCTTCCTCCCTCCCTCTCTCCCTCCCTCCATCCCTTCCTCCCTTCTTCCCTTTCTCTCTCTCTGTCTCTCTCTCTGTCTCTCTCTCTGTCTCTCTCTCTCTGTCTCTCTCTCTCTCTGTCTCTCTCTCTCTCTGTCTCTCTCTCTGTCTCTCTCTCTCTCTCTCTCTCTCTCTCTCTCTCTCTCACTGTATCTTTTGATTGTTCCACCTCTGCATGTATTACTTAAAAATAAAAGAATTTATTTTTCAGAAAAAGAAGGGTTATACGACATCATGACATCCTGGGAAAGGTAAAACTATGAAGACAGTAACAAGCTCAGTAGTAACCAGGGATGGGGGGATGGAGGGAGGAACGGGCAGAGCACAGAGGGTCTTTAGGGCAGTGAAATGATACTGTCTCACACTATAAATGGGGGATACATGTCATTGTACACTTGTCAAAGCCCATAAAATGTACAACACCAAGAGTGAGCCCTATCGTAAACTATGGACTGGACTGTGGGTGCTAATGATGTGTCAGTGCAGGTTCATTGATTGTAACATGTGTCACTTGGGTGGGGATGTTGCTAGTGGAGGAAGGTGTACATGTGTGGGGATGGGGTATGTGTGGGAACTCTGTACTTCACACTCAATTTTACTATGAATCTAAAATGACTCTAAAAAAATAAAGGAAAAACTATTAATTTAAGAAAGAAAGACGAAAAGGGCTTGTCGTGAGCTTGAGCGCTAGAGATTTTGATATAGGCTTGCTACATTTATGTTAATTATGGTTGGTGTGGACACATTGATTATTCATAAGAGGAAGACGTAGTCTGCTTTTACCAACATCCTGTCCCAGTCCACTCACCCAGGCCGGATCTGCTGAGTCCCCGTGGACTCTGCTGCACCCTCCAGGTCTGGTGAATCTTGGTCCTCCCCACCCTTCCTTTGGAAGAGCATTTGCACTTGGCCTTCTGCCTTGACTTTGGCCACCTCTGTGGCTCAGGCTTCCTTTAGCTCACCCATGGAATACTCAGACAGTCTCCTGAAACGACATTTCTGCCTCTTTCTCTACCATCTTATACAATACTGGCTGACAAAATGCATTTCTCTATTTTCTTCATCTCACTTCTCTCCTCAAAAAACTCACAATGCCTCTTACATCAAGCCTGGGCTCTTTCTTGGTTCTGGGAGGCTCCAGTTCTCCATCTACACCTTGCTAATTGGCTTTCTCACTTGTCCCAGTACTCCCGACCCCCACTCCTATCTGTCTTGTGTATCTCTCTTGGCTGGAAATCCTAGAATTTTTCTTCCCACTCGTTGCTCTCCATCCTGAATCCAGCTCCAGGATGGACTTAGGTTTATTTTGTCCTTCTAGTTCCTAGGGCTGAGCTATAAACTTAAAATTGAACTCTGACCTTTCTGATTTGGTGTTTATGGGAGTGTGTGGGTCATCAATTTTATACATAGAAATGAGAACTGCACACCTGGAAGAGACAGTCGTGTAACTTCTGCCCATGTGTTCTGCAGCTCAGGCTGGTTCCAATTTGCTGAAGGTGCATTACAGAGATTTATGCTTGTGGAAAAAATCCTGGAACGGACCATGGTGACGGTAACTTGCAAGATTGGCTCAGGTTCTAGGCAGCCTCAAGGAGAAGGTTATTTTAAAACTGGTTCCTTCTAGGATCTTTAGGGCACTTTGTGTTTAGGGCATGCCAGGGGTGTTTTAGAGGTTGGACAATATGATACAAAATGAACCTCTCTGAGTTTGGGTCCATATATGTTTGTAGGAAGTGGGTTTTATGCTTGCCCTCCCAAACTTTTCATAACTCTTACAAAGCTCAAGAGAGACAAGAATATGAATGAATTATATGAACCAGGGGTCAGCAAATTATGATCCACAGGCTAAATTCGGCTTGATGCCTGTTTTTGTATAGCCGTCCAGCTAAGAATGGTTTATGTGGATGTTTAATGAAATCCAAGTTTCAGTGTCCATAAATAAAGTTTTATTGGAACACAGCCACACTAATTCCTTTACCGATGGTCTGTGGCTGCTCTGTGCTACCAAGCCAGAGTTGAGAAGGTGTGACAGAGCCTGAATGGCCTGTAGGATGGAATATTAACTATCCGGCCTTGACAGCAAAAGCCTGTCGACCTCTGATATGAACACTTAGGCACAGCACACACAAAAGACATTTTTATTATTGCCGTGATCTTTCTGAATGGCACTTGGGATTTGAGCTTTGTAATTGCCATGCCCCTGACTTGCCAGACCCCAGGGACATGCCATTCACGTAAAATACAATGGGAATAGTGCCCCCTTCAGGAGGCTGGGATTGACAGCAACCCTGAGTGGCAGAAAGACCCTGCACCAAGGGAGCAGGCCTGCCTGATTCTGATCATGGTGGGGCTAAAACATCCCTGGCTGTGGAACTCCGGGCAGATCATCTAACTGCTCTGGGCCTCAGAGTCTTAAATCTGTAAAGGGGTTAGGGGCTGCACTCTCAGTGGTTCTCAAGCTTCCTCGCTCACTTCTTCCTTGCCTCCCTTCCTGCCTCCTTCTTAGCAGAATCCTTTACTCAGATGAATTCTCACACAGACACCTAACACATTAGACAGCTAACAGTGGATGATCGCTGCTAGAACTGGCTGGCTTGAGTCCCTCAGTGGAGAACTGCGCAGACAAAATTCACAAACTCCTCCCAACCCTGCCAGTTAAGGGTTCTTGGGTCCGGGTCCCCCTCAGGGAGAGCAGCCCAAACCCATAGCTAGATCCGACTGGTTCTTTTCAGAGAACTTGTTGGGTCCCACTGGTGAGTCCCACGGACTCTGAGGCCCTGTATTCCTGCCAGTCACCCAGAATTTCCCCCAGTGCTGGCTCTTCCCCTCAGGGAATCAGTCAACCCACATGCTCTTCATAATAATAACAGGTAAAATTTACTGAGACTTACTATTTGCCAGACACTGGGCTACTCCCTTCATGATGTGCCTTTTGTCATTTCTTACAGACAACATCCCCATGAAGTAGGTACTATAATTACTCCCATTTCACAAATGAGAAAGCGGGCCTGGGGAGTGTTTCGCCCAAGAACATGCCACTGTGAGGGGTGCAGAGGCTGGGTATAAACCCAGGCAGTCTACGTCAAAGCCCATCCCTTTAGAGAGAGTGTGGCTAACTCATTAGTCTTAGGCTACTTTTTAATCAACAGGTATGAGGATTTGTTTATAACTCACTTGCTGTGTGACTTTGCGCACAGACTTAACATTTCTGAGCTTCAGTTTCCTCATAGGTCAAATGGGAATAATGCTACGATATTGATATTGTTGTGTGGATATTGTTGTGTGGATCAGTGGGAGAAAACATGTGGTTAGAACCTGGCATGACTCAGCATTCAATAACCATTACCTTCTATTATTATCATTCGTCATCCACCTGTCTTTTCTGTTCCTCTCAATGTGAGGCTCTGAACCTTTCCATATGATCATAGTGTGCCTGGACCATCTCTAATGCTTTGTCCACCATTATGGAAGCCATTTTATTTTTTATTTTTTTATCGGGGAACAGTGTGTTTCTCCAGGGCCCATCCGCTCCAAGTCATTGTCCTTAAATCTAGTTGTGGAGGGTGCAGCTCAGCTCCAAGTCCAGTTGCCATTTTCAGTATTAGTTGCTGGGGGCGCAGCCCACCATCCCATGCGGGAATTGAACTGGTAACCTTGTTGTTGAGAGCTCGCGCTCTCACCACCTGAGCCATCTGGCCATCCTGGATGCCATTTTTTAAAGACCCAGTTCAAAGCCTGTTTCTTTAGGGAGTCTAACTCTTTTCACATATCCTAATGGTCAAAGTAGAATCTTGTTTTATTAAACCTCTATCAACAATACCCTCAAGTTCATTGATTGTTCTCTGTGTGTGTCTTACCTTTTCATTGATACTACCAGCCCCACTGTGCTGGGACAGATATTGGCTACAGAGGACAGTAGAAAAAGCATGGGCTTTTTAATCTGAAAGACTAGGGTTTAAATTTTTTTTTTTAAGGACTTTATTGGGGAATAGTGTGTACTTCCAGGACTTTTTTCCAAGTCAAGTTGTTGTTACTTCAATCTTAGTTGTGGAGGGTGCCGTTCAGCTTCAAGTTGTTATCCTTTCCATCTTAGTTGTGGAGGGCGCAGCTCAGCTCCAGGTCCAGTTGCCATTGCTAGTTGCAGGGGGCACAGACCACCATCCCTTGTGGGAGTCGAACCGGCAACCTTGTGGTTGAGAGGACACGCTCCAACCAACTGAGCCATCCGGGAGCTCAGTGGCAGCTCAAGGTGCCTATTCAATCTTAGTTGCAAGGGGCGTTGCCCGCCATCCCTTGGGGGACTTGAGGAATCGAACTGGCAACCTTGTGGTTGAGAGCCCGCACTCCAACCAACTGAGCCATCTGGGAGGCAGCTCAGCTCAAGGTGCCGTGTTCAATCTTAGTTGTAGGGGGCAAAGCCCATCATCCCTTGCGGGACTCGAGAAGTTGAACTGGCAACCTTGTGGTTGAGAGCCCATTGGCCCATGTGGGAATCGAAACAGCAGCCTTCGGAGTTAGGAGCACGAGCTTCAACCGCCTGAGCCACCGGGCCGGCCCTAGGGTTTAAATCTCAATCTACCCTTGACTAACTAAGTTCTTGAGTACATTATCTAAACTCATCAGGCCTCAGTTATTTCATTTGTGAAAAGGAACAGTCTTCCTTCCTTTCCTTACAAGACACTATGAGGATTAAACGCGGTGGCACTGTGAAAACTCACCAGCACTGAGCCTGAACCAAATTGTGTTCCTCTTTTTTGTACCTATGATGGGCTTTTGCACTCTGTAGTTGCTCTCTAAAAACTAGTGCAACTGGTAGCTAAGACTGTAAGAAGCAAGGTCAGTTTTAAATATTTCTCCAGCTTCCCAGCCAATAGTGCGGTGTGTCGCAGGGTGGGTGCATCTTCTCATGCTCACTTTCTTGAGGGGTTTCATCAGTAAGGTGCCGTGAGGTCTGTAAAGACAGAGGCAGGTGCTGCCCTCGAGGGGCTGAACATCTAACAGAAGACAGGAGACAGCTGGATGTAGGATGTGCTCAGGACCTCAGGCCAGTGCTCTGGAAGTTGAGGGAGGAGGTATGGTACTGCCTCTTTCTTGTCCTACAAGGGCTCACAACCCTACGGGGCCATGAAACCATGGGCTGGAAAGAGTGACATCTCGGTGGTGTGTGTGTGTGTGTGAGGTTCGGTGCCAAATGAGGGTTAGAAACAATAAGCAAGTACCATAAAGTTTAGGAGAGGGGAATGTATCTGAGGGAGTCTCCAGGTGGGGGTCAAAGATTAGGAGTGCAGGGGGAATATTTGAAATAGAGAGTTTTGTTGTGGAGAATTTGTCCAGAGCAGTGGTTCTCAACCTTAGCTGCCAATTGATATGGTATCTGAAGAGCTTAAAAACCAAATGAAAACAAAAAGCCAAAAGAAAAACAAACAAAACAAAACCAAAAACCCAGAAAACAAAAACCAAAACTCATGGCTGGGTCCCTACTCAGAGCAATTCAGATTTAATTGCTCTAGGGTGCCACCTGGGCATTGGTATTGTTAAAATTCCCCAACAGAACTTTCTGTGGGGATGGAAATGTCCAGTACTGTAGTCACCAGCCCAGGTGGCTATTGAATCCTTGAAATGTGGCTGGTCTGACTGAGAAACTGACTTTTAATTCATTTAAAGTTAAATGTCAAATAGCCACATGGGGCTAGCGGCTTCTGTATTGGAGAGCACAGGCCTAGAGCAGTTAGGGGGAGATTTCTAGTGAGCTTAGCTCACTCTGTGCATAGTCTACATGACTTAATTTAACCCTCAAAGCAGCCCAGTTTTGCCACGGAAAAAGGTGGAGCTCAGAGAGGTCAAGGAATGTGCCATGGTTTCACCCGCGGCAACCACGGAAATGGCTGAGTGGGACCAGGCATGGTGCTCTTATCCCTACCAGATGAAGCTGTGCACAGGCAGGGCCAGGTTAAGGGTTCTGGATATCAGAGAGTTTCCCCCCTGTTGTGCCGGGAACACACAGAGAACCATACACTTCTGCCAAAGAAACTTAAGCGTTGGGAAGAACATACCTGGTCCTGCCTGGGAATCATGGAACTGACAGGCCCTGAATTGCTGAATTCTAGCAACACCACCTCAAATGGGGGGCTGATGAGACTACATAAGGACCTTGGCCCACCCAATACCAAATAACTCAACAGTGAGTTTTGGCCAAAAAGAAGTTTCCAGAATGAAACCGAAGCACTGTGTTTTAGAAGGTGCAGTGGGAGGCCCACTGGGGGCTTCCTGGAGAAGGTTTTTAGAGTTTGAAGACAAGCTAGCTGGCAGAGGATGACATAAGTAAGTAAGGAGAGCTGACATTTTAATAGTTTCTAAGAATATGAAAGTTTATGACCACGACTTCCATCCCCTCAAACCCCCATTCCCCCGTCTTCGAGATGCCTGTAGGCAGCTTGTGAGATATAAAGAAGGACTTCCTCCCAGATACTGCTTGGTCATCACAGTTGAGGTCTGCCATGATGCCTGTGGAACACATGCTTAATTTAATTAATAAACGAATGAAAGAGGGGCAGAACTAGAAGCAAAATGAATGAAGGATGGGGCTTATTCTGTTTGGTGTAGACAGACCAGTCTTGAACACAGTTTTGTGTAAAGTATTAGGCAGATTGGCCCCGGGCCATGTACTGTAAGGAATGGGCAGTAAGGTTTGATGGACACCGTGCCAAGCTCTCCTTGCAGCTCTTTTTGGTGAGGCTTCCCTGTTGAAGAGGCAGAAGATCGACAGAAGTCATGCAGATCTTGTGGCGAGGACTTGGAAAGCTGCTCGGGGCCACTCTGGGGTAGGGGGAGTGGATGGTTGTGGTGAGATGAAACTTTCTTTTTTGCCGAGGATGTGGATCAACTTTATAACCTCAGAGCTCTGACACTTAGAGAAAAGATTCTAGGTTTTTATAAACCAGGGAAGAAGGTAAGGTGAATAGGTCTATGTTAGTTTAGGTTCTAACTCAAAGCAGACAAGCATATGGGTGCAAGTCGTTTTGTTGGAGGAGATCTCAGGAAACACGATGAAGGAGTGGGGAAGTGAGAAAGGGAAGGGAGGAAAGCAAGTAAAGGGAATGCTAATGAGGAAGTTACCTCTCTGAGCAACTGGGCCCAATCTGCTCGGAACACCCTGAGACTGTATTTGGAATCATCCCACTGAAGTCAGGAATCTGAGGAAATGTAGCCAGTTCCAATGGTTGAGGATTGTTCCTGCAGTGTTTCCCGCTGGCCAGGCATGTTGCTGAGCCAGAGAATGTCCCCAGGCAGATAGAGGCGAGAAAGCCAGTATATTCATTAAAAATTTAAAATGGATTAAAACAATATCCATTTATTATCTCATAGTGTTTGTAGGCCAGGAATCTCAGCACAGCTTAGTTTGAAGACCCTTTGCCTCAAGGTCACTCAGGAAGCTACAATAGAGGTGTTGAGCAGGGTCGGGGTCTTATCTGCAGGCTCACCTGGGGAAGGACCCATCTGTAAACTCACTTACGTGGATGTGGGCAGGATTCATGCCCTCCAGGGCTCTGAGAGCCTTGGCTCCTTGCTGATTGCTGCTGGCTGGGATTCTGCCCAGCTTCCTGACACGTGGGCCTCTTTAACCTGGTAGCTTGATTGGAAAGCCAGCAAGAGAGACTTCTAACAAAATAGAAGATAGAATATTTTGTAACCTAGTCACAAAAGTAACATATCCTCATTTTTGCCATATTCTGTTGGTTAGAAGCAACTTCAGAGGAGAGCATTACAAAGCTTGTGAATATTGGGAGGTGAAGGTGGGGATCATTGGCCCTATCTTGGAGCCTGCCTTTCACAGCCAGTGTGGGCAGAGGGAATGTGAGCAGGGACTGTCCACATCTGCTGGGGGTGGGGGTGGGGTGGGAGCAAATTCTGGCAAAGGGGCAGGGGTGTTGGTGAGGAAGGAGGAGTAAATCACCTGTGTGGACAGATAGGCCGAGCATCCCAGGGAGCCTTCAATCTCAAAGTGGGGAGACCCCTTGAATGGGCAGACCAACACTTAGCAGCACCCTGGCTCCTGGGTCTCAGCCCCTAAGGGAATGGCTAGAGTTCGCATCCTGAGGGGTGCTCTGCTCTCTGCCTGGTGGTCTTTCTTGTGTTTTCTTGCAGGACTGTCACTGCTGGACCACAGAGTAACACTTGATAGAGGCTGTAGGGCATAGGAAGGGAATGTTCCTTTCTCAAAGTCAGCCAGCATCTCGAATTAGATCAAACCCTGAAGGCTTGCAAATTTCACCAGCCCTGTGGTGCCTAACCCCTCTGCCTAGCTCAGTGGGAGGGAGTCCCCAGGCTGGGAATTCTCTCCCTACCCCACTCTAAGAAAGTTCATTGTTACACAGAAATGAAATCTATTTCCCCAAATCTCCCTGTGGTCTTTATTCTTCTTCAGAGAGAGTCAACCCCTTCTTTCACAAGACCGGCCCTCAAAGGGAGAATCCTTCTCTGGGCTCTTCATCCTCGTTAAGCTTTAAAAGTTGGTGCTCAGAGCTACATATCATGTCCCAGAGGTGATATGTTCAGAGTGGATGTGGGAGGGATGAGGGGTAACTCCCATCTCCCCACAAACCACTCTTCTATTAATCAAGTGGCCGCTAGTTCTCCACGCCCTTTGGCTGGCTGTCAAATTCTACCATTTGAAACCTCCAATCAATGAATGACCCGAGTTGTTTTCAGTGAGCAGCTATTGCATCGAATCTCTTCTCTCCGGTACCTGGGCATGTTTTGTTTGTTTGTTTTTGTTGTGGGGAGTAAAAAGGAGATCGTTTATTCTGTATCCCTAAGGAGAAAGATGGCCAGGATCATCCTGGGCTTCAAGGGAGAATTTATTTTGCAGTTTTCTGGTGGGGTGACCAGAATGGAGATAATAAAAATAACTTAAGCCAAACGCATACTGAATTGTTCAGGGAGGATACAGATGGACACTAAAATGATATAACAGTTTACGCTGCTCTTTTACTCGGATGATTTCATTTATCCTTCAAAATAATGCTGGAAGGGAGCTATTAATATACTCAATCTACAGATTCAGAAACCAACTTTGAGAGATGACCCAATGCCACATAGCTATCAAATGGAACATCTGGAACAAGAATGCTGCTATTTTGCCTCCAAATTCTGTACGCTTCCCATGGCATATTTCTGCTCTCCTTAATACACAGAGGGTGCCAAAAAATATATATACATTTTAAGAAAGGAAAAAATTGTATTAAAATTGTAATATAATGAATGACGCTAGCATTCATTTGATTAACGCCATCTGTTGAGTGAACATCATACTATACACTGCTGCTGTATTGCAATTCAACTTTGAAAATTAATACATAGATAACATCTCTTAAAGTGTGTACATTTTTTTGGCAGCCCCGGTAGATTCTAATGTCTTGTGTAAGTTGTTCAGTCCTTCGCAAGTCCTTATCGAGAACCCATTAAGATAGTAGGAAGCATAGGGTATATAAAAGAATGGAAGACTTGCCCTCAAGGAGTTCATGACCTTTTGGGATGAGAGAAGATCTATACACCATTTGTTAGAAAAGTATGGAAAACAGACTTTGACACTATTGGAGTATAAGCTTGTAGCACTGTCTATAAGTGCTTTGGAGACGTGCAGCTAATTGAAAATGCTTCATAGAGGAAATTTCAGTAACTTAACAATGATTCCTGAGCTATTTAGCACAATTAAGAAATTAGTATTTTTCATGGAAGGATGACAAACACGGTTAGGGGAGTTGCAGTATCGCTTATGTCCACCAGATGATGCCACTATTCAGTGCAATTCTAGAGAGTGTTGCTTTGGGGATACATGTAGGTTGTGGTAAGTTTGAGATAATGGCTAGGAAGATATTTTCAGTTGTTTCAGACATTAATAGGTTTCTTATTGTAATTTTCCATGGAGTCCATGCACATTCACAAAGGGAATCTGAAAACAAACAATGAACCATTCAAATTTCTCTTAAGTAAATTCTTTGGTGTCGACTCGTTTTCCTAGCTGGGTCTCACCACCTTTTAGTATTTGCTCTGTGAAAATCATGTGACCCTGGGATTAATGACAGCAGCAGAAAGCTGTTCCTAGAGACTCGGGCTGGGAGCAAGGGCCACCACCTTGAAAGTAAACTTTTTACTCTACTAGGCATTTGCTCTCACTACATATGCAAATACATTCCCTACAGCAAATCTTGATAAACAACAAATTCAGCCCAGTGGAAAAGCCAGTATGGACAGCCTGATGCAATTATGTTCAGCATTAATGAGCTGTGGGCTCCATCCTAATATGTTGATACTTTGTAATGTTTGATAATGAAAGAGAATAGAGCCTTTGAAGTCAAAATGTTCTGGTGTGGCTGGATATATTGAACCATGAACATTCATTGTTTTGTTTGACAAATTGGCCTGCTTTGGAATACTAAACACCTAGTCTTTAGGGGGAGAAGAAGATGAGAGCAACTGTATGTATTGTGTTCACTGAGAGTGTTTCCCAAGAAGCCCAAAGCTCCTGCAAGCTGTTATTTGGGACATCCCATCTCCATGAACCCAGCCTCCTCTCTGGAGGGTGGCCGTGACAAGCATGCTTATTTGCATTCTCATTTGGCTGGAGGAAGGCCCGTTTGCCTGACCCCAACCTGCGTAAGTAAGCTCTTGGGGGCTTTATGTCACACTGTTGTTCCATTCAGCCAGCCCCACTCAGGGGACTCAAAAAGCTACTGGGTACCAGAGGGCTGAGACACATTTGAGAATGCCCTCATTGAAAGCCAGTTGGGTAGGAGAGGTGACAAGTGTCCTATTTCTCTGCTGTTCCCAACAGGAACTGGGGAAACCCTGTTATTCTTGTGAGAAGCTCATCTCTAGCAGTGGCCAAAACACACTTTAGACATAATTATTGATCAATAATGATGTGAGAGCTAACATCCATTATTGAGTAATTATGTTCTAGGCACCACAGAAACTGCTAAGGGTGCATTATTTTATTTAATTCTTACATGTATCTATGTCAACTTCCTTGTTGACACTGTCTTGATATTATAATTTCTGCTCTATTTTGAGTGGCCAGGCACTGTGAGGGGGTGCATTTCAAATATCACGGTTGAGTCATGGTTGGTTGAAGACCAAGCCCATCCTAGGGGTCTTGGCCCCCTTGCCATTGATTTAGGAATGAATATGTGGTTAGGGCTGCTGTACATTGGCTTTGGCACCATCTAATGACACCACATCTAAAGAGGCACCATTCACATCGCAGATGTATATTAAGTGATGAGTGTTCAAGCATGAAGATTCGGGATCTTCTGGCTGCGTGACAGAGCAGCTCTGACATTTCTGAGATGATGAACACATTCTACAATTTCTAGCACAGTAGCCACTGGCCACATGTGGTTATTGAGCACTTAAGATGTGGCTAGTACAACTGAAGGGACTGAATTTTAAATTTGATTTAATTTTAACTAATTTAGCATAAAATTAAAATAGCCCTGTGTGGCTAGTGGCTGCCATATCAGGCAATGCAGTTGTAGAGCATAAATCCCTATCAGTGCCTTCCATCTAGAACACATTCAGGAGAGCAGGCATGTATAGAGTCACTGCCAAGAGCAAGCAGCTGGGTGCCCCCCAGGTGGCATCCTGTTTGAGGAAGAGGTGCCTTCCTCCGATTTGCATAAAGGTGGGGTGTAGGCCCGTAGCAGCCTTGCATGTGAGCCATGTCTGGATAGTGAGATGGGGAGAGAAGACGGCTGGAGGCTTCTGGAAAAACTTTCCTTTTCCAATTCAAAGAGGACACCCCAGAAGAACCCTCCACCCCCCATTCTTTCCCACTGGATTTTGCCATTATCTAGATAGAGTGTCTGGAGCTGCAACAGCCATGGTGCCACCAGCCTGGAGACGAAGTTAACATGCAGGGAAGTTGAACGGGAGCCCTGATGGGTGGGCTTAGAGGCTGCCCTGATGTTTGATTTCTTGTGTTGTGAGGTTAAAAAAAAAAAAATCTGCTTGTTGGTTAAGACACTGAATTCTCCATTTGCAGCTGAAAGTGACCTAATAGATACAGGAGTCTATTTATTGATCTCATCTTATAAATGAGATCACCGAGGCTCAGAGATATTACACAGCTTGTCCAAGGTCATCAAGCCAGTACTTAGCAGATTTAAATGGGAGTCAAATCCAGGTCTGTCTGACTCCAAAACCCATGGTCTTAATTACGGTGCCTTATTATCTTCTGAATGGATTGCAAATTCCCCCACTTTCCAAATCAGTGCATAGCCTTTTGCTCTATTTCCTGTGAAGAGTGCAAGTTCCTGCTTCTGTACTTTCAGTGTGGGGGTTGCCTTTCAGCTGAAGGATTGCTGATGCTGGGTCTGTTGTCTTCTGAGTTCTGTTTTGCCGTCTGTGGCCAGGATGCGAGGTGCATTCCTCTTTCCTGCCCCAGTGAGGGCAGGTCTGAGGGAGCTGGTGCCCACCTGCACCAGCTAATGTTCCTATCTCTCTACAAAAGATCTGCAGAACTGTTTTGCATTTGAAGGTTGTAATTCAAAATTCTCAGCCAGAGTCTAGAAAGTGTTAGACCTGCAGAGACACCCCTTCCTTCAGGTGACTGTGGAGGGAGAAAATGAGGACCTATGGCTGCAAATGTAAGGGACTTAGGACAGGTTCAGTGATCCTGAGAAGTGCTGTCTATTGTCTGGACGTGGAGTGGGAGAGGGTGACAACTGATGCTTCTGCTTCTGACCTTTTTCTCTCCCTAGGGGATGGCATTCATCCTAGAGCTTCAGTGTCCCCCAGTGTGCAGAGAACTCACCCAGCTAAGGGCCCCGGATGCTCACTCTTGGGTGTCTAAAGGCACCTCAAACTCCAAAGGTTGAAAACCAAGCCCAGGATTTTCTCCTTTGTTGAGTTGGAGAGATGTTAACTATCGTGTTCTCCCCAAAGTTTCAGGACTGTTTGAGAAGAGACACAGGCACCCAAAAAGTGTCATATCCGGGAGGACAATTTGGATCAAATTTCCTCTCACATTTGATAAGAATGCACACGGCCAATGGTGTGAGTGACTGTGGGAGGTCACAGCTTGCTTCCTGCAGCTTTTGGCTTCTGTGGGGTGCACTGGCCCAGTCTATTCCTGAGACCGAGATCTAGCCAATGCCTCTTCTCCTGGCCCACACATGGTGACCACGTGCTGTCTGAAAGGCCCTGCAGAATGGCCTATCGCTGTACTGGAGCCCATCCTGGGCACTGATCAGAGATGCCTTTTGTGGATCACCCGTGCTTTTCCAGCCTTCCACACCTCTGCTCCCAGGCTGTGTCCCTATGGGGCCACCTCAGCTGAGACACAAAGTAAAGGGGTTAATACGTGTAAAAGTATTTAGAATAATGCCTACAACATAGTAAGTGTTCAGTGGCTGTTATTATTATTATTATGAGAGCAGCAAACACACAACACACAGACCTACATCTGTGCATCCACTGAAGACCCAAAGGAGATAACACATTTGCCCCTCCTTAAAAATCCCTCCAGAGGGACCGTGGGAACTGTTTTCAGATGGTCTTTTCTGCCCTCATGATGGAAGCGGACCTTGCTTCAGTGTTAGTTATTGCCTTTGTGTAATCTTCCGTCTGGGTAATTGTCTCTGAACGTCTTATTTAGAATGTCTACACTGCGCATTTAGAGAACGTCTTGTAATCATGGTGTACTGAAAAATCACTGCACTCGCCGGCAATTATCACGGAATCACAGGCTGGAAGGAACGACAGATGTCATTAAGTCCAGCCTCAGCCATGCCCCTCCTGCTCAGACACAAGCCTAGCCTTATCGTGAAAGTGAGGCTTTTCTGGGGGAATTTCTTTAAAAAAACATGACCTTGAATTTGTTCACTTCCTGAGAGAACATCCAGCCCTATACTTAAATGCCCACAGCTTTGAATTAGTTAAAGGCCCAGTTTAGTTTCCTGTCCTGGATGCATTTTGCTCCCCCTCCTTTCACTTTGGGTTGCAGCTCTGGCGCCATGGGCCTTGCAAGGCCAGCACTCTTCAGAGGCCCGGAGCCAGCTGTGCCCTGCAGCCAGCCGAGAGTCGTGTGGTCTGGGTCCCCCTAGCCTATGGGAATGAGACAGAGCACTGCTATTTCTAAATTCTGTGACCTGGGGGCCAGCTCCTTATATTGACTTCAGGATACAAAGGCGTTTCTTCAATTAGTTTCTTCCTTCCAGGTACAACCTTTAGCTGATGTCAGATTCTAGGCAATGTCCTTCGTCCTCTGACATTTTCCCTGAGGCCAAGGTCCTTCATTCTTGGGGTTCATTTAAGCCATTTCCATAGTGACAGCCACTTGTTGAGTTTTGAATCTCCCATCAAGATTCAAATGGGATTTGCTGCAATTTGCCAGCAAAGCCACCAATCACCAGGCGTGTGTGCCAGGTTAATAAGACAAAGTCTGTTTTATTTTATTCTTCCCTTTTTTGTCTGCCTTCAGTTGAGGGCAGCCTCACAAAAGAGAGGGCCTTTTGGCTTTCAAAATTCTTAGGCCTTTGCTCATTATCCAGGCACTATTTTGGGTTAAGCCAGCGTGCGGTAGTCTCTGAAGCTGCGTCAGTCTGTCAGTCCGGGTGGCTGTGAGCCAGCCATGGCAACAGGCTGGGGACACTTGCCTAGTAGCAGGCCATGTGGGGGCTTTTCATTTGCATGTGCGTGTGTGTTGGAACTGATGCTTCTACCTCTTTATTTTAAAGATAGGATGATCAAGATGGCCACAGTTCCATCAGGGGACTCAGTGTCCTTTATTGAAAGTTGGAATCAAAATACTTTTGCTTTTAGAGACTCCTCTGTGGCCCTACGTCAGTGACATTCAGCAGAGAAGGCTGAAAGCTTGTGAACTCCCACTGCCCCTACGTGTCCACACTGGAGTCACCCACTATTTCCCAGGGTGTGTTTAGTCTAATAGGTGTAAGCCAAGACCTGGAAAAAGTATTAGTGATTCAGGTGACCCCCAGAAGTAGAGCAACCAAAGAAATCTGATAAGAGGATCAGTAGATCGCAAGGCTCATCACCAACCATCCCTTCTTAGTGACTTAGATGGAAACGCCTCCTGACACGGCCTCGGAGTAGCGCTTCTGCACACCTCCATGCAATTTACTTTGTTACAACTTTTTAAAGTTATAACATGCATTGTTGTATTTGACATACAATGTTATATGGTGTTGGGTGTACAATATAGTGATTAGACATTTATATGCCTCCCAAAGGGATCACCCCCCACAAGATTTTTAAGCATGGGAGACCTTGTTTCTCCCTGTGTGTTTTGCAAGTTATTCTGCAAGATTTTTATTGTTTGTTGCTGTTGAGCTTTTGGAAGAATCTTTAAGGAAAAATTTTCTGAGCCAAATGGATTTGCTGTTTTGTGTGTGTCTGGAACTTTAGTAAGGGCAGGTAGGAGGGCACCGTTCTTCTCTTTTAGGAGCCACTAGGTAGAACTAGGAGCTGATTGGTGTGGAAGAGAAGGGCTCAACCTTCAGAAGAATGCCTGAAAGCCCTGCCTGTCTGGTTTCATCATGGGTTTTACTGAGTACTTGAAAAGGGAAAGCAGAGGAACATAATGATCCAGAGCCTAAGGCTTCTTGGCTGCAAACATACCAAATACTTGAACAAATGAACACAGAAATCAAGGGCAGTTTGTAAAGCGGCATCACAGTGCAGATCAATTTTAAAGGCAGGCAAAATAAAAAGAGGGGAATTATCTAAATTAAAAGGAAATGTTTCTAATTGCAAACAAGAAAATGGAAAAACGTAATGATAGAATAAAGAAGCCCATCAGACTGTGTCTGGAGCCAGCAGGCCCTGTCAGCAGCTTTGGCACACCAGGGCCTTGGGCTCTCTCCAGAGCCTTCTGAGCCTTTGGGAAAGTGGCTCTTCAGCAGATTGAGTTGGATGACCCACTCCTGTCTGGAGTCGTCCTCACAGGGCCAGAGGCTGCAGAAGTCTGAACTGGATTCTTGGAGGGGTGATGAGTTCTCAGGCTGGCTGGGGAACTGATCATGAAGGAATCCTTCTGTTTCAACATAACCCAATTCAAACTGGCTTAAGCAGTGAGGAAACACTGATTTTCTTAACGGGAAATCCCAGACGTAAGGCAGAGTGAGGCTGGTTGGATCCCGCAGGTCAGTCATATCACCGAGGGCAAGGTTTCTTTCCCTTTTTCCGCTCTGCCTCCAGTGGCATTAGATGTATTTATTCCAAGGCTGGCTTCCCTCCTGGTTGCAAGGTGGTTGCCAGCTGCCTTCAGTGTGACGTGCTTTCTCTCCCGAGTTCAGGGAGAGTGACTGAGAGCACATCTCTCCTTCAAATGTCAAACCAAAATCTTGCATCTCCCCAGTCACCTTTGGCCACCCCTTGCCCCCAGGTATATACTTGCAATCACTGTGGCCAGTGAAATTCTGGGCTGGTTGATTAGTTTAGGCCCTGATGACCAAGCATTCCTGCAGCCATCACTGTGGCAAGGGGGGTGGAATGCTGCTGACTGCTTTGAGCCTATCAGGGCCCCCCTTGGAGCTGGGGGTGGGGGCCACCCCAAACACAGGGCTTTGCCACCAGGAAGACTGGAGGTCCCTCAAAGGAAAATCTGGGGCCTCTTAGCAAGAAGAAAGCAGGGCGGGGGTGGGAGCAGGGTTGGATGCTGGCGAAGCAATGTGTCCTTCCAGGTCCTGGTGTTTTGGGTGGGGAAAGGCTAGAGGGGCGTGTGGGCAAGCACAGGGTTGAGTGACATCTTGAATCCTAGGAAGGAAAGATGGGAATGGGCTAGGAGCCTGTTGGAATCAGTTTCCTAGCCGAGTTCTCACTTCTTCCTTTATCCATGGGCTTTTTTCTTTACCGTCCCCCCAAATGGACCAGCATAGCCTGGTGATTAAGACTGCATGTCCCAATCCTGGCACTACCACCTTCCTATCAGCTGTATTATTTGGGCAAGTTACGTAACATCTAAGGCCTTCAATTTCCTTATCTGTAACATCAGGGTATAATGAAACCTCTCTCACCAGATTATTGGGAGGATTAACGAGTTAAAACACTTAAAGCACTTAGAACAGTGTCTGATCCAAAGTAGGTCCTCAATAAAGATTAGCTATGATTATCATTCCATTAAAACACCCTGTGTTCCTTGTCCTCTCCAGCATTACACAAAGGCAGCCTTTCACTCATTCATCTTTGCACACGCAGCTGCCAGTACAGTGCCTGCCACACTGGAGGCTCAATGTGTCTGTCCGGCACGTGTGACCAGGGATGAATGGTAGCTAGCCAGTGCTTAGGAGGCCCTAACATCGGGCAGAGTGTGCTTGGAAACTACCCTCAGGAGCCTTCCCAGCCCTTTATTTTCTGAACTTTTCAGGTACATAAAAGTATTACCTCGTGCCACAACCCTTGTACTCATTTCACTTCAGCCTTAGCCCAGAGGCAAGTTCTGCCCAAGTGTCAACTCAGGTCAACAACACCTGTATCAATCGGCTTTTTGTCCCAGTAAGCACAGCCTGGGGGTTCCGGGGAGTGACAACCCGCAGGGTAGAAGGAAAGCCACAAGGAGGTGCCACTTCACACCCACTGGGATGGCTGTCATCAAAAAGTTAGATAAAAACAAGTGCTGGGTAGGATGTGGAGAAACTGGTACCCTCATGCGCTGCTGGTGGGAATGTGAATGATGCAGCCACTTTGGAAAATGGTCTGGCAGTTCCTTAAAGGGTTAAACATAGAGTTACCATTTGACCCAGAAATTCTACTTCTAGATATATAACCAAGATAAATGAAAACTTACGTCCTCATAGAAATTTGTGTGTGAATGCTCATAGCAGCATTATTTGTAATAACCAAAAAGTGACATCACCCACATGTCCATTCTTACAGGGGAATATTATTTGGCAATAAAAAAGAAGTGAATTACTCATACATGCTACGATGTAGGTGGACCTTGAAAACATGCTAAATGAAATAAGCCAAACGCAAAAGACCATGTGTAGCATGATTCCATTTATATAGGATATCTAGAATAGGCAAATTCATATTGTGCGTTGATTGGTGGTTACCTGAGGCTGGGGGACAGGAGAAAAGTTGGAGGAAAATGGGACACAATTGCTGATAAGTGCAGGGTTTCTTTTTGGAGTGATAAAAGTGCATTAAAATTGGTTGAGGTGATAGTTGCACAAATCTGTGACTGTATTGATGTATGGTATATGAATTATAATAGTGAAGCTCAATAAAGTTGTTATAAAAACAAACAACTGGAGGAGCCATCTTCATCAATGAGAGTTGAGGGCTGGTGGATACATGCCCCATCCTCCCATCCTTTAGATGGACAATTCTGGGGAGCATTCTGGATGTTTCTAGAAGGTTCTGCCTGCAGAAACCTTCTTGCCTATAGCAGTGACCTTGGTAATGTTCCCTTTTGTGGTCAGTTCCTCCTTCACTGTCTTACTCTACCTGCTTTCTCACTCCTGTTTCCTGGCACCATCTTCCAAAAAAAATACCTGCACCACAAGATCTTGTCTTAGGCTCTGCTTTTGGGAGAATCTATACTAAGACAGCATGCAATTCAGACTTAAAGATATTAAACACTATATATATATATATATATATATATATATATATATATATATATATATATATAATTTAATATAGTGTATATACACACATTTTATACCGGGGGTGGGAAAAAAATGTTTACACATGACTTGTATTCATATTTTGTTATCGTTATATATTAAGTATTACAATTTTAACACAATTTTCTGTTCTTACAATGTGTATACATTTTGGACACCCTCTGTATATATAGTATGTGTATGTATATATATTTTCTCATTTTTATTTCAACTAGGTTGTTACCTCTTGTGGAAACAGACCATGACTTAAACTTCTTTGGTATTTTGAAAACCCTACAGCAATGGAGGAGAGATTACTAACTATTATGTATCAGGTACTTTACATACATTTTCTCATATAATCCTCAAATGAACTCTGTGAAGTTCTTATCATTATTTCCATTCTGCTCAGAGGCCTTGGCTCTGCTCAGAAAGGTTCAGTTCACCAGATTTACGCACAGCTGGGAAGGTGATTGAGTTCATTTTGGGGACACATGCGCTGGTAAGCGGCAGAGTGAGGACAGTGATTGAGGTATGTCTGAATCCTGGTGGCATATAGAAGGTACTTAAAAACAATACTTGATCAATACTTGATAGTATTCTGTAGCCAAATTGATATTTATCCTTTGCTTGGTAGTTTTATTCCAGGAACCAAATCATATATTTTGAATAGAAAATCCTCAATAGATAATAAATTGTGAGAAAGCAGTTGTGGTATGCTGTAACTATTTAGCAACTGGCACTCTGGAAAAAAAAAGCCTAGTTTTAGTGGTTGCCAGTTTCCATAGTGTTAACATTTCCAACATGGCAGATTTCAAGCTACTAATGTGGAGTTGGGGAAGAGTTGTGCTGTAGCATAGCCAGTGTATACTATTTCCCTTACAGATACAACAGACGTAAATAAATAACCTCAACAGCACAGGTAATAGTAAAATGTAGAAAAATAACTAGGAAGTAATAAGTTTGAGTATTAGTTACCTTCATTTTTAATATAATTTATTTCATTGTAAGTTTATATAATTTAATTTTTAATAATGGTTATGTTTAGCAACTGTCTTGCAAAAACCCTGAAAATCTAACAGTCAGCTCTCAGTGGGTCAGTAAGAACTGGCTCCAGCATACCTGTGGACTGTGGCTTAGAAGGGAAAAAAAAAAGAAATTTTACTAATGAATTTATCAAGAAAATGTGTCTCAGAAGGCAGGTAAATCACTCTTAGATGTTAGATTACTCCCTGATGCTACGAACTCAAAGTGAGTATCAGTAATTCAGAAGGAGCCGTCTTTGATAGAGCACCACCCAATGGAGCTTACTTATTAGTACTTATTTAATCTGTTGCTGTGCAGTACAGTAGCCACTAGCCACGTGTTGGCTCTTGAACACTTGAAATGTGATTAACAAATTTAAATTTAAATAGCTGCATGTGGTTATGGTATCAAACAGTACAGCCTACATTCAGCTGATAATTTTTAGTGGGTTTTCTTTATGAAATCACGTGCCAGCTCCTCAGCTTGTACTGCCTGATTCTGGCTGGCTTGGCCATCCACCTTTACCCTCGCCTACTGTCAGCTCGGTCGCTCTACCCAGCTCCTCTGGTGTTTTTCCATTCCCTACATCTGTATTCAGCTAATTCTCATATCTTGCCTGTGGACGTGATGTTCTTGCTCTAGTTCCCCTGTGCGCCTCTCATGGGTTACAGGTGCGCCTGTGAGCTGTCTCTTCAGCTTTTGAGGTTAGCCTGGCAGGGCCTGATGTGGTTGTATCTCCTGGGAGAGTCACCTTCAGACTCAAGTTGATTTGTTCGGGGCCTCTCAGAGAGTGCCGTGGGAGGAGCAGAGTTTGACAGACACCCGATGGCCCCCTAAGCTGAGCGTGCCAGTGACAAAAGTATTCCATGGATGCACCACAGCGTACTCCGTGGCTAACGAGACACTCCCCCATCTTGGACTCCTACCTCAGCAGCCAGTCACAGAGCAGGTCATTGCCAGGTATGGACAAACGTCCCCGGTGTGTCCAGTTCAGGCTCCAGGTCCCTGGGAAGTAAGGCACAAGCCCAAGGGGTGGGCAGTGGAGGGGTGTGGCGTGGGGAGTCCGGGGGCTCCTAGTGGGTGTAGCTCCAGGGGTGGTTCCGCATCTTCCTGCTCACAGTCCAGAGACTATTACGCTCCATTTGTGGCTGCTAAACCTTTGTAATGGTGCCCAAGCTAGCTGCTGGTTAATTGCCTTAATGACATACGCACATTCTGCAAATTAAGAATGCCACTATTATTTTGCAATTACAGAAACGTCCAATTGAATTAGAAATCTGTCCATATCATCACAAGACATTTAAATATTTGCATTTATCAATATAGAGCCTTTAAATATAATTTCGACTGTTGTACGTTTTTCATAGTTGTAAAAATAGTTTTAAGTTCTTTGGCACCTATTTATAGAGTCTGATGATGACTTGCAAGAATTTGAAGATATTCTTAAAAAGTTGGCATTTTCTCCATCATTGGCATAACTTGGTATAAAAAAGTTACATTCTTGCAAGTATAGTTCATGCTTCTTATTTTAAAAAATTCAAAAAGATTTATTTGGAGCTTATGCATATTCATAGTTAATATATTTCCTAATAATTGGTATTTCTCTTATTATAATTAAGGTTAAAAAATTAATAATGTTTTGCAGCAAATACTATGTAAATGGCCCCCCTCCCTCAGTCTCTTCTGGTTTCTCCCAGCATGCCGAGCCAATGCTCCTTTTTCTGTGCGCCATGACTTGAAAAGTTTGGGCCCAGATTGTCTCCCTGCCTTCCACTCAGCCTCTCTAAAGCTGCCTCTATTTGTGACTCATGCCCTCCCTGCTTCTGGACACCCCCACAGCCAGCAGCCTCTGGTTTCTGCCTTGCTTTGGCAGGCATAACTCACAACTTGTATGTGCTTCAATGCAGCCTTAGCGTGGCTCTCTTGTTCTGTACATTTCATATCTTTTCTTCCCAGTGAGGTTGTAGATTCTTCAAGTGTAGTATCTATGGCCTTGCTGCTTTTGGATAATTAAGTTCCCTAAAAACTCAACAAGAATTACAAGATCTAAAACTAATTCTCTTAAAATTAAGGAGTGGAATTTATTTTCTTTCTATTTTCCTGTAAGGAGGTCAATATAAATTTATCTATCTATCTATCTATCTATCTATCTATCTATCTATCTATCTATCTATCTATCTATCGTCACCATATTTCTACTTGTGGGCCTTTAGTGCTTGTGTGAATTTCTCTCTATTCTGCTAGGGGCATTTCCTTGCCTTGGGGAGGATTAGGATTGTTACGCAGAAAAGCAAAAAGAAAGAACAAATCAATGTTAAGTGTTTGATATCCAAAATAGGATGTTTGAGTCCACAGCAAGACTTGAAAATCAGGCTTTGAAATAGAGGAAGTGTTTTCTAAGTTTCTTAAGCTCCCTTGAATGCCACAAAAGCCGGGAGACTTGAATGTTAGGCTTTTCTGTAAGCCAAGGCTATGATGTACGTGAGAAGTAAAAGCTGGTGCGTTTCCATCCTTAGGATGTAGAATCAAGAGGTAGAGGAAGCCTATGTCAGACACAGGCGTCCTCTCTTCCCTTCTTGGATCAGCATCCTGGGTATGGGACGGGTTTTATTTTATTTATTATTATTCTTTCTTTCTCTCTTTAAAGATTTTTATTAAAAAATATAGCTAACATACAATACTATATGAGTTTCAGGGTTACACCATAGTTGTTCAACATTTATATACTTAAAGAAGTGATCACTGTGATAAGTTCAGCAACTCTCTGACACTACCACGCTATCACAATATTATTGACTAGATTCCCCATGCTGTACGTTACATCTTCATGACTTTTTTGTTTTATACCTGGAAATTTAGACCACTTATTGCTCTTCACCTTCCCCCCCTTTTTAATTTTTCAATTACAGTTGACATTCAATATTATTTTATATTAATTTCAGGTGTACAGCATAGTGGTTAGACATTTATATAATTTAAGAAGTGATCCCCCTGACTAGTCTAGTACCTACCTGGCCCTATGCATAGTTATTACCATATCATTGACTATATTCCCTATGCTTTACTTTACATGCCCATGACTATTTTGTAACTACAAATTTGTACTTCTATATCCCTTCACCATTTTCACCCTACCCCCAACCCCCTCCCGTCTATCACCCAAACAAATCTAGTACCCATCTGACACCATACATAGTTATTACAATATTATTGACTGTATTCCTTATGTTATATCCTACATCCCCATGACTACTTTGTAACAAACAACTTTTACTTCTTAATCCCTTCCCTTTTTTTCACCCACACTCCCAACCCCTCCCACTTGGCAATTATCAATACATTCTCTGTATCTATGAGTTTGTTTCTGTTTTGTTTGTTTATTTTGTTCTTTATATTCCACTTATAAACAAAATCACATTGCATCTCTCTTTCACTGTCTGACATACTCCACTCAGCACAATACCCTCCAGGTCCATCCATGCTACTACAGCAGATGGCAAGAACCCATTTCCTTCCATGGGTAGGCAATATTCCATTGTATATAGGTACACCTCCTCTTTATCCATTCTTTCATCAATGGACACCCAGGCTGTCTCCACATTTTGGCCATTGTAAACAAAGATGCAATGAACATATGGATGCACATATCCCCTTGAAGTAGTGTTTGGGCTTCTTCAGATAAATACTTCAGAAGTGGGATTACTGGGTCCTTCTTTCTCTCTTGTTATAGCCTTTGCTTTAAAGTCTGTTTTGTCTGGTATAAGTATTGCTACTTCCGCTTTTTTTTCCTTTCCATTTTCATAAAATATCTTTTCCATCTCTTTACTTCCTGTCTGTGTGAGTATCTTTCAATGTGAAGTGATTCTCTTGTAGGCAGCATGTGTAAGGATTTTGTTTTCTTATCCATTCAGCCCTACTGTGTCTTTTGATTGGAGCATTTAATCCATTTACATCAAAAGTAATTGTTGATACATATGTAGCTATTGCCATTTTATTATTCATAATTTTGATCTTTTTTTCCACCCCACCCATCTTAAAGAAGTCCCTCTAACATTCCTTGTGATACTGTTTTGGTGATGATGAACTCCTTTAGCTTTTTCTTGTCTGGGAAGCTCTTTATCTGTCCTTTGATTTTAAATGCTAGCCTTGCTGGGTAGAATACCATTGGTTTTAGGTCCTTGCTTTTCATCACATTGAATATTTTATGCCAATCCCTTCTGGCCTGCAAAGTTTCTGTTGAGAAACCAGCTGACAATCTTATGAGTGCTCCCTTATAAGTTACTAGTTGCCTTTCTCTTGCTGCTATGGGATTCTCTCTGTTTTTAACCTTTGCCATTTTAATTATAATGTGTCTTGGTATGGGTCTGTTTGGGTTCATTTTGTTTGGGACTCTGTGCTTCCTGCACTTGTATGTCTATTTCCTTCACCAGGTTAGGAAAGTTTTTAATTATTATTTTTTCAAATATGTTCTCAATCCCTGTTTTCTCTCTTCTCCTTCTGGTTTCCCTATGATGTGAATGTTGTTGCACTTCATATTGTCCCAGAGGTCTCTTAAACTATCCTCATTTTTTGGATTATTATATTTTTTTATTGTTCTGATTATTTTCTGCTATCTTGTCTTCCAAATCACTGATTTGGTCCTCTGCTTCATCTAGTCTGCTGGGTGATTCCTTCTAGTGCATTCTTCATTTCAGTTATTATATTCTTCACTTCTGACTGGTTCTTTTTTATGGTTTCTCTGTCCTTTTAATGCTTGCTATCTCTTTGTTGAAGTTCTCACTAAATTCCTTGAGCATCCTTATAACCATTGTTATTAACTTTGTCTCTGGTAGGTTGCTTGCCTCCATTTCATTTAGTTATTTTTCTGGAGTTTTCTCCTGTTCTTTTTTTTTGGGGATGTATTTCTTTGTATCCTCATTTTGGCTGCCTCTCTGTGTCTGAGGTAGATCTGCTACATCCCCCAGTTTTGGCCGGATAGCCTTACGCAGTAGGTGCCCTATGGGGCCCTGGAACAGTCTCCCTGGTTACCTGCTCTGGGTGCTCCAGGAGTGTCCCTTGTGTGGGTTGTGTATCCTCCTGTTATAGTTGAGCCTTGATTGCTATTGGCACATCAGTGGGTGGGACTGACCCTCAGGCTGACAGGCTGTAGGGTTTAGCCACATCCACAGTTTATGGGCTGCTGTGCAGGAGACTTACTCCACTGAGTGGGATTTGCCCCAGCAGGCTCTGGTGCCTGTTGAGACTGCTTTTTGTGTGTGCTGCTTGTGGGGCTAATTGGGTGGAGCTCTGCTATGGTCTGAAGCCAACCTTCAAATATGTTGGTTCTGGGGCCTCTTAGGAGGGGCTCCGGTGCAGCCCAGGTCACTCACTTCCTATGATCAGCCAGGGACTATCTGGTAGGAGCTACAAAGAGACCTGCAGTTTTTTTGTTGCATTTGCTAAACCTGGAGGCACGTGGCAGAGGACATATTGCAAACCGAGGATGGCTGCCAGCAGTACCAGGCCTGGGGTAGCTCTGCAAAAAGCCAGAAAACCCCAAGTCCTGCTGCCACCTGCCTGCTCCCTTAAAGTTCAGCAGCTGATAAAGCCTCCTGCAGTATGCAAGATGGGTGAGGCAGGGTCTCAGGGAGTCCCTAGAGTATGAAAAGTTGTGGTCACTAGGTTAATGTAGACTCTGGTTTGGTGCCAAGGCTGAGACTGGAGCTACTCAACAAAAGTCTCAGAGCACACTGAGGCCAGTTGTTGCTTGCCTGGGGCCCATGGACTCTGATAGTTTTCCAAGAAAGAATGCAATTTGGGCAAGGCTGGCTGCTGGCAGAGAAAGTCCCTCAGGCATTGCAGTAGTTGGGTGGGGCAGAGACCCAGTGAGTCAGCAGGGCAGAGCCCTAGAGCTCACCAGACCAATGAGATTCAGATTTGGCCCTATGCGTAGCAGGAGGGCTCAACACATTAAAAATGGCAGCTGCCTGCTGGCTGCATGGGAGGAGGACCTCATCACAGGGAAAATGGGACTGTCCTCCAGCCCTGGCCTTGAAGCCACACACCTTTGTCTGCTCCCTGTGTGCCTCTGACACCCCCTGAGTCACAGTCCCTCCGCCGGAGCCCATGGTGAGTGCCTGTGCACGAGTGAATCTGTGCAAGGGCTGTTTAAGAGGAGGACTGCGTTTCCCGCAGCCTTCTGTGCCACCCACATGGTTGGAATCCCCACTAGTTTTCACAGCCAGATGTTGTGGGGGCTCCTCTTCCCATCACTAGTACTCCTGGAGCCTGCAGTGGGGCTGGGTTCCTTTGATCCTCCAGGGGGAACCTCCATGGCCTAGGCATCCCTTCCAATATTCATCTTCCACATGGAGCTTTGGGACCAGCCCGTTTTGTGTTACTGCCCCTCCTACCAGTCTTGTTGGGGCTTCTTTATAGCCGTAGTTATACAACTTTTGTTCAGCCAAATTTCAGATGGTTCTCCAGGTTGGTTGTTCTATAATTTAGTTGTAATTTTGATGTGTTCATGGAAGGAAGAAGGCACAGTGTTTACTCCACCATCTTGGGTCTCCTCCATATGGGACTGGTTTTAGATGGGAAGAGAGGGAAGCTGAAAGCTGAGGAGAGTTAATTATGCTCTGTTGTTCTCCATTTTGAAGTCTCTTGGAGAAGAAAAAGAAATAAGATTATATTAACAGATTCCAAGCAGACATGAGCTTTAAGTGGTGGTGGTGGTGGGGGTGGGGGGGGGCAGCACTATTCAAAGCTACTACACAGGCAGAGGAAAGATCAAACACTGAGTATTCACTCAAAAGAGACTGACCTAACTGAAGTGGATTGTTTCAATCTGATGAGGCTGAGACACCGAGAACTGGCAAGTTTAAATAGCCCTCCCCCACCCTGGTCACTACCCAGAAGGATGGGAGCTCATTAGGAAAATTAAATGGTTATAGAAAATGAACAAGTTACATTTTCTATTTGTATCTGAGTAGTGTTGAAGTAGTGCCACATCACTGTATATCTGGCTAGCTACTACTCCAAAGGAAATAAAAGAAACAGATATTAACAAATCACTACAATCAAGGTAGAAAACCAGAAGCAAAATAATGCAGTTTGTAGGAGCATAGAAGGGGGGAAGGACGAGGAGAAAATGATTATACTAAAAAACTAAGTTGAAGAGGAACAATTACAATTCATCAAAAAGTACTTCTTAGCCCTGAGTTTCTTGGCAACCAAGAAAAGAACGGAAAGATGAAAGATTATAAGGACCTTATTATTTAGTTCAAGGAAGCACACCATATTGCCAAGAGATAAAAAAAAAAATTGTTTTTAAAATACTGGCTATGAGAGGACTCTATCATAAATGGCATTTATAGAGGGAACAGAGCCTATGATGAAATGTGAGTTCTTTAACAGAAATGCTACAGGAAATTCAAGGACATTTTTTTCCCTGGCATATTTTACCTCTAACCTTCAAGTAAAGGTATAATATTAATTTGAGATTCTGAAGACAATATGTGGAAAGGTAGAATAATATAGTTCTCAAATATATGTTGCACTGTCCAATATGTTAGCCATTAGCCATACAAGCTTATTTAAATTGGAATTAATTAAAATTTAAAATCCAATTTCTCTGTTATACTAGCCACATTTTAACTACTCAATGGCCATATGTGGCTAGTAGCTACTGTATTGAACTGTACAGGGAAATTTCCATCATTACAGAAAGTTCTATTGGACAGGTCTTATACAGATATATGGATATACCTTTCGGAAAGAATTGTTTTTCAAATAATTCAGTATTGAGATCATTTGTGAGAAGTATGTTAAGATACAAAATTTTAGATAAACTCAGGAAATATTTTAAAGGACTTCTAAAAATAAATTGAATATTTGAATAATTAAATATGATGCTAAGTAAAAATTAAATAAAATGTTAAAAGAGGATCTTCCTCTTACCAAATAACATATACAAAAATTAAATTAAAATGGATTAAAGACCTCAATATAAGACCTAAAACTATAAAATTCTTAAAAAGAAAACATATGGCAAAGCTTTATGACATTGGATTTGACAATGATTTCTTGGATATGATGCCAAAAGTACCTGCAACAAAAGAATAGAGTAGGTAAATTGGACTTTATCAAAATTTAAAAACTTTGTGCATCAAAGGGTAGTTCCTTACTAGGGCAAACTGCTTGTAGTCAATAGTTAATTTGCTAGATATTATTAAGCTTGCATTATCTAATCAGCAGACTATTCAAAAACAATAAATTTATAATAGATCAACACGCACCTTGTCTAAATTGGTAAATTCTCTAATGTTTCTCAGAGCATGGGCCCAATTCAGTCTCCACTCGTGTTTAAGTTTTCTGCTCTATTGAGTTTAGTATTATCTCTTTCCTCCCCAATGTTTTATTTCATGATGTAAACCTTCATAAATGCCATATATATATATTTTTTTTCTAGATAGAGTTGTGGAATTCTTGGAAGGAGGCAGGTAAGGTGCCCCCTTTTACTAGGGTTAAACTCACTGACTTCTTGCCTACATGATGGGGTGCTGAGGCGTCATCTCTCTTAGCTTGTTTGCTCAGTGTAAACTGATGGCTTTGCAAAGGCCATCCATGGCTGATTATATATTGATGGTCACCAGCCAGAGACCAGTTTCTTTGATGTCTTCCTTTCTGGCTTATTCCTCGCCACTAGGTTCATACTGAGAGTTTTCCTTGAGATAGTAATAACTTTTTATAGTATTAATGGGGCTATTCAGATTCAGGTATTGTATTGCAAACAAGTTTTTTTTTTTTTTTTTTAGCCTTTGAGCCTCTTCTTAACTAAAAACTAAACTCAAAACAGTGTGGAAAAATCACTATTTTTTTCTCCTTCAGACAGGCTGCATGGCTCAGTCAGAGCCTTTGGAGAATGGTACAGGGTCAGGGGCTAGGCTGGGTCTCATTTCCTCTTCTCCCATCAAAATAAGATGGCCCTGAGTGGAGAGTGCGACTGATCCTTAGAGCTTCCTATTCGATTAGACCAGTGGCTCTCTGAGAGTAGTCCTGGACTGCCAGCATCTGTGTCACCTGACCTGTGAGCTGGTAGGAAATGCCCCATCCAAATCTACCGAACCAAAATATCTGGGAGTGGGGCCCAGGAAACTGTTTTAGGTGATTTATGCATACTAAATTTGAGAACCACTGGTTGAAAGGTACCTGGATTCTAAATTGGCCTCTTGGAAAATTGTAGCCTGGGTATTGTCATTATCTCCATGGGAAAAACAGTGTTTTATAATGTATCCTCTAAATGCAACAGTCTTAAGTTTCAATCCTCGATTTGCTACTTAACAGCTATGTAAATTTAGGCAAGGTATTTATTTGAAGTCTCAATTTTTCAAATCTCTAGAATAGGTAGAGTGGATATAAAATTTGAGACCACAAACCCACGCGTGCCAAAAATAACTTCCTCTTTTTGATAACCGATCTTTATTGATACCTTAAGACCACATTCTTCCAGGTGGAAGAAAACCCCATAACTTTAGTCAATAAAGACTAATAATTATTCGAGAAAGGAAACTTAATCATAGTACATATACTACTTGGCCATGCAGCAAAACGGTATTTCCACTATCAAAATAGTGTAGATATAAGGAATGGTTTCACTAAAACTTAGGCTGTAATTAATTTAGGCTGTTAATGGATGGGAGAGTAGAGGTGGTGGTGTGGGGAGCTGGCTACATGTTCATCTGCCATAATGGAAAGTCAATAGGAAATATTTAATATTGAGAAATCAATATGTAGTATTGTTAGTCTGTAATTTGGGATAAGAAAATAAACATAAGAACAAGCTTAGGGAGCTGAAAATTGTGACTCTCAAGAGTGGGAAGGGGTGGGATAGAAGATTGCTAATTTTTGTTATAATTCTTTTACATAAAAATTAAAAATAAACCACATTTTCATCAAAACACTTTTTTTTCCTAAATTATTTTCTTTGTGTTTGAAAAGTATATCTGGAAACTGAGAATAACTTCCTTTCTTTGTATTTCTGGGTAACATCCTTACACTGAGGGGCATTAGTATAGAATGTGCCCAGTGCTGCTCGATGGGGGGTGAGATGGAGAAAGGGGCACAGGTTGATATTTGCATATGTTCGACCATGTGGGGATAGAACGGTAGCCCCTACCTCATGAAGTTGCTGTGAGTATTTAAGAAGATAATGCATGTAAAGTGCTTGGCATGGTTCCTGGTAGGTTGTAAAGATCCCATGCACTTTGTTAATATAATGAAATATAATGTTAATATAATGAAAGTCATCCAGGAGAGCCTGCCCACAAAGAGGCTAGATTATGCTGGGTCCTGCAGGTTGACAGATTGGTTATTTCGTTTTCACCAGAGGTCTGGACATCTTGAATGAATGTCTACAGTGATTTTAATCTCATTAGGCACTTCCCACTCCTGGAACAGGGGTAGCTGTAACAGATTCTAACTGGAAACTCCCCAGGGTGTGGCAATCAGCTTTCTTATTAGATTCCTGAGTCATTTATTCCTTCAGGTGTGCATGGCAAAGAAAGAAAAAGTCGAAGGATTCTGATACCTTTGAAAGATTAGTAACGCTGTATACCTCAAACCCTGCCATGAAAAAATGTCTGTTGGATTTTCCAGGGCTGCGATATGCTCAGGGTTTTCTGTTGCTTTTTTCCTTTTGCTCCTTGCTCCCCTAGCTCTTGCAAACATTCCAAGTGTCACTCTGCTTGTGGCTTGATTTACAACTCCCTTAGATAGAGCTATTTAGACAAACTGGCTTTTTCTCCAGTCCTGGCTTGAAAACAACAGCCAATTCTTTTAACCATTTGCTCCATTGAACTGCTCTAGATACTCTGTAAGTACAAAATACCTATAAAATTATTAGTACAATACGCTTTTCCCTCTGTTCACCCAAGCAGGTTGTATACCCCCCAGCCAGTATGACAGAACATTTCTTAGATGAAACATGGGTCTCTTCAAGAGCAAGATGTGCTGAGACAAATGTACAATCCCAGGTCCTAGTCTGATTTTACACAATGTCACAGGCTTATTCTCTGACAAGTCTCTGTAGAGACAGCCCCAGTTGTCTCTACCTTGCTGGCCATACTGGACTCACATGCTCCTGTGGCCTGGTTTCCCTGTAGGCATAGGAACCTCCTCACCTAGGATCTTGCTCTCCAGGTGTGGAGAAAAATCTCACATGCCATCCTCTCTTTTCCAGCTTCTGGCAAATGATTTCTTATGAAAAGTACAATTAAGCATCAACCATAGAACATTTTGCAAGAATATACACTAAGAACGTTTTTCTAGCATGAAGGTAGAAATGTCAGCCATGATTGTTAGTGCTGTGTTGACTGCTTTGTAAAAATATCCATCACTTGTGGGGGCTCCCTGTAGGAGAGATGTTTCAAATGCTGCAGGAAGCAGAACAGTCGCCAGAAGCACAACAGGGAGCTGAGCAAACTCGGCCCACAGGCAGCTTGGTGGCTTGGCTCAGGCTGTCCCGGCCTTTCGCTTCTCTTGCTTTTTTTTTTTTTTTTTTTTTTTTTGCTGGCATCACTGTTTTCTAGCTTCTGAATTCTGTGAAAATGGAGCTCGTTCCATGTTTGAAAGATACTAACTTATGATCAAGACATGAGATTGATGAGCTTGAATGTATTCCCAGGAATAAACATGTGAAGGGATAGAGAAACAAGTTTCAATCTGGGAAGAAATCCTCTATTCACAAATCTGTGAAGTTGATAAAAATAAAGCAACAAAATAAGCAGGCAATAGGAGAATGAAAACCCAGAAAATGGGGCTCAATAGAAAATGCTCCATATGCCAAATTTGTAGACAGTTTGGGAGAAGTTCTGATACTGTTTTTCTTGCTCTGTCCTGTTTCTGAAAATAAGTGCCCCCCCCCCCCTTTGGGGGGCTGAGCATCAGAGAAGACATCAAATCCAGGAAATACAACTTTGTTATAAATGTTTTCTTCTAACCTTAAGATTTTTCTGTCTTATCATAAACTAGCTGAAACTAAAGATGGTATTCTAAATTCTGAGCTTGTAATGCCATTGTTATAAATTTAAAAAACATGAAAAAATAAATCCATTAATAACTTGTAATGTTACTTTTATATTTAATACATCAAACATAATGACTCTTTTTTTTTTTTTTTTTTTTTTTTTTTTACCAAAACAAGTGATTGATTTTCTTTAGGCTGTATTTATATGCAATGAATCCTTATGATCCTAAACTAATAAAGGGATTTCCAATGTGTAAAGTACTTTGAAAAACTATAAATATGGGCAGAATCCAAGTTAACGTTAAGCTCCGAGAGTTTGTAACTTAGCTGGTTTGAACTTAGAAAATGTTCCTGATAGAAAGAGGGATATCAGGCATAGATGGGTGATTAGGTCAGTCTATAAAATTCTTTTTAGCTCATATGTTATGGTACCCACAGGAATACAGATATTAACTACCACTTATAGCATTTTTTAACAGAAAAGTCTGTCCTGAGTTTTCACTCAGTGGCCAAGTTTATGCTTCCTCCAGTAGTTCAAGACAGAATGATCCAGACCCTAGGGGTGCTGGCAGATGGGAGTAGAGTGTGGGGACCCCAAAGAGGGGAACCTCTGAGATTTTAGGGGAGTAGCACTACAGAGATTTGAGGTTTGGGGCTCTTGCCCATAGGTTCCCCCCAGGAGCCTGCAAAGAACTAGAGAAAACTGAGGCAGGAATGAGAGGGTGGCTGGGCTGCGGCTGTGGGTGGGGACAGCTGTTCAAGGGATTTGTTTCCCTTGGTACCAGCAGCAACGGGCTAGATCACTGAGGAAATCATTTGATTTCATCAAACTGCTATTTCTGGGAATTTTTATTTTTAATGAAGAGTAAAGTATTCAGCATCTGAACATTAGGCCAAGGCTAATTGTAATGTGCTTGCTAAAAAAAAAAAGAGAGAAGAAAAAAAGTAAAATGCGCTATGTCATTTTGCCAGGGCAAATTGGAACAGAATCAGGACTATTATTCAGGGACTTTGGGCCGTAGAGATAACCAGCCTAGGCAACTCAAGATAGGAGACTTGCTGTATCAGAGTTATTAAAGCTCTGTAACTTTATCCTGAAACAAAAGATATATTTACCCAAAAAACCATTTCTGGTGCGGTTTTAACCTATTAGAGAAACAGCAGTTTTAGGCACGTAGTTCTGATAAAATGGCACTGAATCTACTAGGGCTTTAAAGGGGAATTTAGAGTCAAACATGCTGTAGTCCCAGGTTTCCTGTGTTGTCAAGGTAACCAGAGCCTTCGTTTTCTTGGTAACTTGAACCTGCCAAACCAATTTCAGAGACACCTCACGCTTTAGCTAGTCAACCACCTGCCACTGAGTTATATAGTTTTTCTTGAGCTGAGTCACCTAAAAAAGAAAAGTCCGGTTTCTCCTCTTCCTCCTTGCCCTCCAACTTTTTTTATTTTAGAGAAAAAAACTCCATCTTTACTTCCATGAATTTGCAAAGCTGGATTATGTCTTTAAGCTCTTAGGAAAAAGTACAACTACTATTTCAACATTCGCCTCGGCTACATGGCAAGCGCCCAGTCATGCAATTACCCTTTTCCCTGAAATGACTTTCTAGAAAATGTGAGGAGGATACTTATTTGGCTTTCTCCCAACTGCTGCTGAGGTTGACATAATGCAAGGCCAGGCCACATGATCTTATACCTGAAAGTTGAGATTCATATTTGTTTTGCGCCCCAGGAAAAGTCAGACAGAAACAAAGAAAGTTTCATTAACTGAACACATTTATCCTGAGCCCTTGATGTTCCAGACGCTCTGCGAGCTCCTGCCTGAGATGTGAGGATGAAGAAGATTTCCTCCCAGTGCTCAGGGTTTACAGAGTGCTAGAGGGTTTCAGCCAAAAAACAAACAAACAAAAAACCCCAAACAAACAACAACAACAACAACAAAACAAAATAAATGAAGATAGAATATAATTAGGGCCATCAGGGAGATACGAAGATATGAAGAAATGCTGCACAATCTCCAAGGAAGACTAGACATGAATTCGATGGGAGTAGCCAAGAAGGCGTCGTGAAATATATGTATTTGGAAAGGGCCTTGACAGAATTTCTGCAATGAAATTTTTTCAAGGAGGATATTCAAAAAGCAAGATAGAGAAAGACCCACAAAACAGGCAAGTTCAAGGATATAAATGGTGAAGTGCTTAGGCTCAGGTGCCAAGCTGCCTGGGTTTAAATCCCAGCTCTACTGCATACTACTGTGTGACCTTGGGCATGTCACTAAACCTCTCTGGGGCCTCGGGTCTCTATTAATATAAAGGAGGAAAGAATAATAATAGTACCTCATTAAATTATTAAATTATTGAAGATGTGTGAAACTCTTGGAACTACTCCTGATTTAGAGTAAGTGCTTTAGAAGTGTTAGCTATTATTACTGTTATTGTTATTAGTGGAATTTAGTAGGAAGTGCAGTGCTTACAAGACTGGGAAGAGTTTTGGGTTCATTTTGTGGCCTAAAATATATCAGATTTAAGTTTACATTTAATTTGATAGGCAATGGGGGAATCTTTAGAATTTTATTTATTTTTTTAAAAGTAGGCAAGTAACAACCTCAGAACAACAAAACATCAGGAAGCAGCAACACTATAAAATTCAGTTGTTAAAGGTTTGGTGCAATTTTTTGTATTTCCAGCCATAGCCCCAAACCACTAACCATGCTAACTTTTACCTTCGGTGATTGAGACTGTGGGGCATTGTGAATTGATTTGATATGAAACAATTGTAGAAAAAATTACTGAATACTAATCTTGTCTAGGTGAAGAGAAATTGATGCGAAAGGAACAACTTCTATTTTATCATATAAATAAAAACTATAGGGGCTATGACTGTCAAAACTGGTGGCCTTGAACCCTTCTCTACCATAAAGGGCTACAAGACTGCAATATATCATTAAAAAAAAAAGTCATTTCTTTTCCACTTTGTAATGTGTTCTGGGAAATTTGACTGATGACCTATATTTCAGGAAGCATGAATGATCTCCACATCTCAGATGAGATACGTGTGTCATAAATCAATACATGATGTAGTAAAATGCTTTTTCTGCCTTGACACAGCCTTGATCCCTAATTAAAGGTGAGAACCAGGTAAATATTATTTTAACAGCTAGCAATGTGGAAGAATTGTATTGACTCTAAATGTTTTTATTTGCCATTCTCAGTTCATAGATGTAGTTAATTGACTGCCCTTCATTACGTACGTTGCCTCATATTCACTTTCCAGAGAACAGTTGTTGAGTTCTAAAAACATTCACGCTTCCGGTTCTTCTGTCCCCCGGCTGTATTTTTGTGTTTTCTCCATGGCTCTTCGTCTTTGATTTCTGTAAGTCCGCCCCTTTTTCTCTGTTCAAGAGGCCTCAGGTGCTGGTTATATCTTATAGCCAAGCCTTGTGTTAGCCTGTTCTGGAGAAAGCCAGCTGTTCCATGTCACTTCCCTCCAACAAATCGGTAGTTTTCAGGTGTTCTGAAACTTTCAGGGAGTCAGCTGCTGAGCACAGGTCACTGGGATGGGTGGGGGGGCTCCTGTGAATGCAGCTGGTTTCTCTGGATCTGTTAAAGCTGATTTGGTCTCTGTTTAGGAAGCTAGATTCCTGCTGCGTGTCAGCTGAGGTTATCTTGGAGATGGATAACAAGATGTGCTGGAGGCGAGAGAAGGGGGTTATGAACAATGACCATGCTTAACCGTGTAGGGGAGGAGAAATATATTTTTTCTTCTATGCTTCTAGAGTCTCAGCTGGGTCTCTGTAACAAAAGACAGATTAACAAGAGAAAAGCACACAGACTTATTTCATGTAAGTTTTACATGACACAGGAGGCTTCCTAGCAAATGAAGACCAGAAGAAATGGTTAAATCTGTGTTTTTATACTAGGTTTGCTGAAGTGTGGAAAGTTGTGGAAAAATACGACAGGACAAAGGGTATGAACTAAGTGTTGCAAATGGGAAACTGACCATGATTTTGGTTCCTCTCAGCACCCTTCCATGTTGGAGGTCAGAATGCTCCTTTCTTTAGGTATAGGGAGAGTACACCTCTCACATGAGGGTCTTATGACCCACTTCAGGGGCAGGTCAGAGAGTCCTTCCTGCATATGCGATTGCTCAAATTCCATCAGATTTTAAAATATTCAACATGCCGAGGGGCCATATTTTGGAGACAGTATGGTCCAATTTCTCTGAATCTAAATCCACTATGGTGTTGGAAAGTCAAATCCATTTACCCCTGTTTAACAGGTAGCTCTTTCCTTGTATTTCCAACCTTAAAATGAATACTTTCCCAGATTGTTTAGTTTCCTTGGAAATATATATTTATGCTGGATGTAGGTTAGGATGAAAGAGTCCTTCTTAAACTATAAGCAGTAAAGGTTGAAGACCAAACACACTCTTAAAATTCTGAGCCGTGTGTCCAGATTTTGGAGCAAGTTTAGACATGTCATACCCAAGATAGGAAGAAAGACTGTTGTCATTGCTGGAAAGGGCACTGAGGCCCAGTAGCTCAGAGGGGAGGTTTCTGTTAGCTGGGCCACAGAAACATCTGGAAGGCAGAGTTTTTATTGCCACCCCGAGTAGATGAATTTTTTAAAACTTTTATTTTGAGATAATTATAAACTCATAGGAAGTTGCAAAAATCATATATAGTAATTTGCGTACTCTTCACTTGGGTTACCCTGATGGTGACATCTTTTATAGTACAATATCAAAAATAGAAAATAGATATAGTAGGTGATACTTTTTCTACCAATTTTTTTACTGTAGTAAAATACACATGAAATTTACTATCTTAACCATTTTGAAGTATACAGGTCAGTGGCATTAAGTATGTTCATATTGTTGTGCAACCGTTACCACCATCCATCTCGAAAGCTCTTTTCATCTTGCAAAACTGAAACTCTGTACATATTAAACAATAACTCCCTATTTTCTCCTTCCCCTAGCTCCTGACAACCATCATCACATTTTCTGTCTGTATGAATTTGACTACTCTGTTATAAATGGAATCATACAATATTTGTCTTTTTGTGACTGCCTTATTGCACTTAGCATAATGTCCTTAAGGTTTATCCATGTTTGTAGTATATGCCAGAATTTCCTTCCTTTTTAAGAATGCACCATTGTGTGTACGTGCCATACTTTTTTTTTTTTTTATCTATTTATTCATCAATGGATGCTTGGGTTGCTTCTATCTTTTAATTATTATGAATAATATTTCATAATATGAATGTGGGTATACAAATGTCTTTTTGAGACTTTGCCTTTAGTTCTTTTGGGTGTATACTCAGAAGTGGAATTGCTGGAAGTGACTTTAAAGTCTGTGCTTTGCTTGTTTTTTCTGTCTGGAAGCTCCAAATCATTATCAGCTCCCTGTTCCCACCACTTTTCTTTTTTTCAATTTTGTGAAGTAAGGGTAAAAATAAAACTATAATTTTGTATAACTAAACTAATATTTGTATAATATCTTATAATCACAATTGCAATATAATTAAGTAAATTACATTTTAACACAAATGTAGAAATAATCTCAGATTAAAGAGTTTTAAAATTGAATAATTTAAAAAATAAAATTGAATAAATTTAACTTTATAAAGAACTTGCTAAAATTTCTACAGTTACCTCATTTAACAGAAAACCGATGAAAACTTCTCTATGGCTTGGCACAAGTTCCAAGGACTGGTATTTGAAAATAATTTGTTATAGTTCAATTACCCTTCTTTATAGATAAATAAACTAAGGCTCAGGGAAACTAAATGATGTGGCTAAAGTTAAAGAGTGGGTAATGCCACCACTTTTAAATTATCCATCCTCCTCCATTCCTGCCATGTCCCCGCTTTCCTGTCTATCGTGCGTAGGTTTCCCATAAGGGAAACCACTGTCTTGCATATTCTTTTAGCTCCTCTGCAGGACATCAACCCTGTTTTTATCCCATATCAACTTTCAGCTTCTGTACCAAATTTTCTGCTCTCCTTGACAGACCAAACTCTTCAAACACTTGGTGGGGGGCGGGGGGCTTCAGAGGTCCCGTGCTCTCCTGGGTTCCTCCTAGCACACCAGTTGGGCTGTCTCTGTCACAGATGGCTCTTCCTTGTCTTCCTCACCTCTTAAGGTTGAGTCCTCATTCTTCGACTCTTCTCAGTCTACACCTTCTCTCTGGAAGGTCTTTCCTAGTCTCAATGTTTTTGTGGTTCCCAAAATGCTGATGAATCTCAAATTTCTCTCCAACCCAGAATCCTTCCTCGAACTCTAGATTTATATATCCCACTGCTTACTCACTGTCTTCTGGATGTCCAAAGAGCATCTCAAACCTAATATGTCTAAAATAGAATAACTGACTTTCTCACCTAAATCTGCTTGCCCTCCACCCCCTGCCCACTTTTATCTTTCTCAGCAAATGACACCTCATTACACACAGTTGCTCAGGCACAAAATCTAGGAGTTGCCCTTGATTCCTGTCTTTCCTTCATATCCCGCTTTCAATTGTTCAACAAATATTGTTGGCTCCATCTTCAGAACATACCCTAAATATGACCACTTTTCACTTCCTCTACCACCATTCCAATCTGAGCTATAATCATTTCCCCTCAATGACTGCAACTTCCTAATAGGTTTCCTGTTTCCACTACTGCCCTTTTACAAATCATTCTCATATAGAAACTTAAGTGATTGTTTAATACTGTACGTCAGACCAAGTCACACTCCTGCTCAAAACCCTCTAATGGCTTCCTAGAACACTTAACATGAGATCTAAGTTAGGTAGTTTGGGTGAGGAACCTACATGATCTGGTTACTACTTTGCTCTCAGACCTCATTTCCTTCCTTGCCCACTACTGTTGGCCATACTAGTTGGCTTTCTTTTCCTTGAACTTGGCAAATTTGTTTTGCCTCAGACTCTGTTCTGCCTCTTCCAGAAAGGCTCTTTCTCCAAATGTCACCAGCTTGCTCATTTGCATCACTGGGCTCTCAGCACCTCCTCCCATGTTCTCTCCAGATTCTATCTAATGTTTCTCCCTCCTCTTTATCACTCTATCGCCATATTCTCTTTTATTTTTCTTTACAAGTACCTGTGTAATAAATACCACGTTTCATTATTTATATATTTGCTCGTTTCCTCCACTGGAATGTGAGTTCCGTGAAGGCAGCTATTTTGTCTTTCTTGCTCATCGCTGTATCCACCAAAAAGTGCATGCCACAGGGTGAGTTCTCAATAAAAACAAGCGAATGAGTAAGTGAACCTGTGTCCTTATGCAGTGCATTATTGTGAATCAACTGATTTTCCTTTGTTCAATGGATTCTGCTTCATTTAGACAGAAAACATAAAATAAAGATAAATTCAACGGTTTTCAGTTTGAGTATTAAGAAGAAATTCAGCCTGCATAGATAGATGATGCTTTAATTTCTTAACACAATTGACTGTTGGTTTCCAGTTTGTAGATGATCATAAGCTTCATATCCAGATAGAGTTGAAGTGACTTCTTTCAACACAAAAGGGGCTCTACAAAAGTGAGATTGTTGGCACATTCAGTTTTGAAACCATCACTCTCTTCATAGTAATTTAAATTTTAATAAACCATGTCAAAAACTCAGAAGTACAATGTGGGAAGGAAACTGAAATTTTTCTTTCTTTTTTTTTTAAAATGAGCAGTTACTGCATCCCAGGTCATGTGCTTTAACATCCATTCTCAGGTCATTTTATGACCGTGTTCAAGGATGGGTATTATTAACCCTTCTACAGATAAAGACATTGAGGATTAGAGAATTATGTGTTTGTCATATGTCATAGTAAAAGGCAGAACTGGGATTCAACCCCTGGCCTGACTCCCTCCTAAACCCATGTTCTTTATATTCCCTCACACTGTTTCCCACGGGGAAAACTAGAGTGAGAATCTCATAGGTGTATTTGCATTATTTTTATGGACTATCACAATTCCAATTTAAAAATGAGATTGAATGTTTGCATTTAACAATGCCACAGCAGGGATCTCTAACCCAAGAGATGGAATTAGCTGATGAACCATGAACTAGAGAAAGAAGAAGAATTCATTCATTTTGAAAAACGTCTGCCAAGTGCGTTTCCAGAGTAGCCATCCCGGGCAGAACACTGTGCTGTGTAAAGTGGGTGAGATGGAAAGGGAGAGGCTCCTGCTCTGAACAATGTTTGATAATGTCAGGCCACCATCTGAGGTTTACTACGTACCAATCGGGTTTACTGCCCGCCGGGCTCCATGCTGGTCTGGGTTATCCCCATTTTATACATGAAGGTACATAGCCTTCAAGGTGACCAGCTGGTGCGTTATAGAGATGTGACTGAAAGCCAGGTCCTGTCTACTCCTTTATCCATTTGAATATATCACCTCCTACCTACTTGAGAGATACAAAATAGAAATGAAACAACTGGGAATAAAACCATTTATAATAATCACTTACTCTCCGGTAATCAAGAGCTAAGAGAGTTCTGGTAGATGGTGAAATCAGGTGAGCTTAATACCATAGCAGACAGTTGTCAGAAGTAACATCTTTTTCTTTAAAATTCTGTAATTCAGAGGAATTACTCATTCTGGTTTATTTACTTTTTTCCATTATTTCAAATTGGTGAAATTTTATTATGTTATCTTATATGGAAGTTGTAGCAGTCAGAGTAGGTTAGATTATGCTATGGTAGCAAATAGTTCCAAATCTTAGTGGTCTAAAGCAAGAAGATTTTTTTTTTCTCCTCACACTATATGTCCACCATGGGGTGGTAGGGAGCTCTGCTTCACGTTGTCATTGTCCTTACTCTGGGATGTAGGCTGTGATAGAGGGAAAGAAGACTCTGGAGGGTCTCACACTTCACTTCCATGGGACATTACTAACTGTTGGGTCCCACCCAAACACAAGGGATTGGGGAAGTGCAAAGAGCTAGAAATATTCCTTGAGCAAAATAAATTACTACCAGAGGCCTGGAGTTAGAGTGAAGGTTTTATGAGGTGAAATTGCTATATATCTTAAATATAAAAATATCTAGTCTGGTTATATTTTAGACATTATACTTATGAAAATAAAATAGATTCAGGTTAAATGTGTGTGACTGTATTTAATTTAAAAAAATTATTTCGTTTTTGATGGATCATTTAAAAGTGAGTTTTAAAATCACTTTGCTTTTCATTCAATTCTAATTTTAAAGATTGTACCAGCTCTATACTTGTCTATAGAGAGTAACCTGTGTGGAAGATAGGTCTGCAAATCAGCAAGACAGCCTGATTATCTTTAGCCAATTCAAAGAAACATCCATGAAAAACTTTGGATGATTATCTCTAGCTTCAAGTAAGCAGGATAAAACAAAATACCCTCTCCAGATGAAAATACTATCATTCTCTGCTTTTCTAATTTTGGCTCTCAAAATCTGAACATTCCAGAACTGCCTTTAAAATGTTAAAGTATCTATTTTAACAATCAGTGCTTATCCAAAGATTGTGAATCTTAATATTTGCATTTTTACCATGTCTCTCTCTCTCTCAAGGTGTCCTGACAAAGTGAGTGCTTTTGGATTACCCTTAGTGATATTTGAGTACAGAGCAAAATAAAACGCACTTTAGAAAAGTACAAAGCTTTCTCCTGACCTGGGGGAGATAATTCATAGGCAGAGAGGGTGGAAAGTCAAACACCTCCAAGAGAAACGTTCCCCTGGGCCTGGAAAGCACTTCCGATGTTCACAAGGAGAACCAACATTTTGACACAAAATTAACATTCATCTCCTTTAAGTTAGAAATGTGCCATATGGCATTTTTAAAAGGAGAAGATATATAAATAAGTCATGGTCTAATGCTAAAACTCCTAAAAGCCTGGGCATTCTTGCTGTAGACAAACAATAGCCTAAAAACATGGAATTAGCTTGATGAAGGTAGGGAGGAAGTCTTTAAAATGTCCCTGGGCCAGGGAGGATGGAATTAGATCAAGGAACTCTCCCATAAGTGAGTTTTTAAGTTCACAGATTGAAAAGTTTCCAATTGGCAACAAACAAACAAAAACACTCACAAATCTGGCTATCCAGAAAACAGCAAACAATTGTAACTGATTTGACTTTTCAGCTATTTTATAGGGAAATGTACTAAGAATTAAATTAGGTGAGATTATCTGTAAGATCCTGGGGGAGGGGGAAATATAATATTTTAAGAAAATAGTAGGATTTTGCAGGGTTAAAATTTTAGGTTTAGCAGCAGTAAGGTATTAGTAGCAAAAAATAAAATTAATGTATTAACCAGTAAACAGCAGCAAATAAACTAGATTTCACAGGAGAAAATGAGATATGAAGAGTCCAAACAAAACAAAGCAAAATCTGTAGTTGGAATGAACTATTCTCTAGGATTTAAAAACAGCGGAAGTGGAAAAAAAAAAAAGAAACAAACAAACAAAAAACAAAAAAAAAGGAAAACAAAACACAAAACAGCGGGAGTGACAACTTAAGCCCTGATTTCAAATCACTGAGCTTTTCAAAAGCACCTCATAATGTTGGGTTTTCCACAATTTGAAAATGTAAGCTTCAAGATAAGATAATAATCTGTAACAATTTCCATTGGAGTTTTAATCTGTGAGCATTTATTTACTAGTGTCACAGGCAAGGTCGGCATTTAGGTGCCTTCTTCGTGCCATGGAAAAGTAAATGGGAAAGGTAGCTTAATAATCATGGCTGCTTTTGGCTGAAATTTTTATTTGTGGTAGAACTGCCCCAAATATATCGAATCCTCAACAGTCCTATAGAGTAGGTATTAGTAAACCCATTTTAAGGGTGAGAAAACTGAGATTGTCGGTAGCTGAGTAACTTGTCTGGGTCATATGGCCAGGAACTAGCAGAGTCTGGGGCTTTGAGTCCCCAGTTCTGTGATGTCCCAAACCGGCACTTTTCCAAGAGCAGGGTACTGTCAACCTTAAGGGTTTCACATTATTGGAAGGTGGTTTGTATTTAGAACTTGCTGGCCTCCCTGGCAATGTCCGGGAGAGCTGTTTGCCACCCTTAAATAAATAAACAGCTGCTGCTCCTCACTCCAGAGCAAACCATATAGAGTTACCCTTGTGAGAAACAGCTCCTTTGCAAATCTATGCCTGTAATTTGGAGGTTGTCCCTTTTCACCGGGGGCCCTTGTTTGGTTTGTTTTCTCTATCCTTAGCTGTGTCTGGCCTCTCACTTCTCAATTTGGGAAGGAGCTTCCAGAACTCCACTCCAGGACCTCTCAAGGAAATCTTGTTTACTTCACCCAATTTGGTGACCACCCCCTGACTGGGTTCAGCTTTTCTGGGGGATACCAGCTTCTCTAGGGTGCTGCACAAGGCATTTAATAACTGAGTCCACCGTGGAGCCGGAAGTGGATTTACCTGGAAGCTAGTAAGCACCACGGCATCAGGTCCCTCAGTACATGACCCCTTCCCAGGGGCATTGTGTCTGTATGGTAGTAGTTTTAACAAAATTAGCAAAAGTAAGATATTTCAATCGCAGTTGGTTAGGACCCGTTGTGTCTCTCTTCTGACTTCTCCATGTCATACCTCCCTCACGTTGGGTGGCACTGGAGTGGCCACAGGCATTTTTGGGATCTGGCTAAGGGGAAGTGGAGTTGGGGCTACATTTAAAAGCTGGGGTTTAGCGGGTTGTAGTCATGTGATTCACAGTCCTATAGGTAAACTATTGCTGGCTGTCCAATGTATGAATGCGTTTCAGGAAAAACTCTCCCTCCAGCTATGGCAACCTGCCTGCTACTGTGAAATGAAGGTGTAGGGCCAAAGGCTGAATCGTGATAAGAACTTGTCCAGTGGTTTTGGCACTTCCAGGAGGTGGGGAGTAGAGGAACGAAGGGAGTCAGAAGCAAGGCTGTGGAAAAATATTATAGTGGCGGGTCAGCTTGTTCATAAACAGATTATATTATTTTTCTGGATTTTGTGGTATTTGTCAGCTTTTAAAGATTTGTTATCAGTTTTGAATTCTTTTCTCACTCTGAATAAATATTTTTGTGTTACATTTTGCATTCATGATTTTGTATTCTTTTTCTTAAAGGGTACTCCTCCCCCAATTGTATATGCTTCGGGCTGAATAAAAATTAAGTTCTGTCCCTTAAATTTGGTGAAAATTCTTTTCCAGAGGCAGCTGCTCCAGATAATCTCTCAAAGTGAATTGCGTGGACACCACAAAATGCCTGTATTAAGATAACTCAATGCCAATGCACATCTTAATATGTGCAGATCTAACCAAATTTTACGAGAGGTGAGAACAGAGAACCTGAAACTTCATTTTAATTATTTAGATCTGATCTTCAAGTCATGGGGATTAGGACTTTGACCAAGTCCTAAATGTCACCTAGGGCTGGTGACATGACTTTGTGGGGTTGGAGGTATCAGGACAGGGTGGGGTGAGGTGACCCAGGAGCGTGGGGGGTGGGTAGGGAGATCACACTTTATTGTCACTAATGGTAGTAAGTCAACTGAGAAGATGGGCCAGAGAATAGGTCCCTTCTTTAATCTCTCTCTCTCTCTCTCTGTCTTTTAAAGAACACAGCATGTTCTCTTCAAAGAATCTAATGCTAAGGTTCAACCCCAAAATATTAAGAATGATTAATTCTGGGAGATTGAATTAGAAGTGATTTTCATTTTTTTCTTTTTACATGTATAGTTTCTGATCTTTCTATAAACAGATGTATTTGCAATAAAAAAGGAAACATGAAAAGACCCCTTCTCCCACTTTACCCACAATCCTGTGAAAGACAGGGATTAAGAGAGAGATTGAGAGAGACAGAGAAAGAGAGCTTTTACTGAGATCATTTTCTTTCCTCCTTCCCTCCTTCCCTTTTGTCCTTAGAATAAATGCATAAAGACTTACTAGCATCTTAATAACTCTTGGGAACTTCAAAGAATGCTTTATGCTTTATTTCATACCTTTTAAAACTGTGTGCAAGATACAAAATTTTAATTTGAAAAAACGTAAGAGAGGAAACAATTGTCTTTGACTTTTTGTGTGTGAATGTGGGATATATGCAAAGGAAAATTCATGAGTAAGTTACCAATTAGTTGTTGAGAACTAAAGAACACTGAAGCCGAAATTAGGATCTAATTATCTATGTTATTATCATTCAAGACATGAAACTTTGGAGTTTATAATTGTGGGGAAAAGCTTTTTCGCCTGCGTGAGTTCCCCTACCGGGTGCTATTTTTATGAAAGTCCAGGAGAGGTGTCTTGGTTGCTTTTAAGGACAGGCTCTTCCTTTGCTTTACAAACAATTAGTGTATCTCAGGTGGGTGCCATCCCCAGGTGGGATTTCTTCTGGGCCTAGACCATCTATGCCAAGCAGGTATATAATGTGTAGATATTTCACTAGTTCTTTTAAAGAGCAATGTTTAGGATAAAAATAGAATAATTCATTTAAAGTATAAACTCCACTCATCTTTCAGTTAACAGCTGCTGTAGACTGTTTCTAGGGTTTTCTTTACTTACTCTGCTCTTCAGGCTGCCCCAGGCCTTCTTCTGCCCTGGTTCTGTGCCTCAGGACATTCTCATTGCAAGGTCCTTAGCGTCTTGGCTAAAAGGCTCATTAGCGCTCCCTGGCTACTCGTTAGTGTCTCCACCAGTTTCCTTAAACCCGCTTGGTTAGCTTGGTAATGGCACACAGTAGGCATTCAGACGGTGTTGTTTTGAATTTTCATTTTGCAGATACCTCTTTTAGGTTGGAGCATGCGGCTCTCCTCAGTTTCTCCAGCCTCCCCCTTTTCTCTCTTCCTTCCCTCACGCAACCAGCCGCATGTCTCCATCCTGTCTAATCCTTTCTGGAGTCCATTTTCTCTCTGAGTGTGTGATATATTGAGCTGGAGCACTCTGTCTCCCGATTTCTTAAAGGAGCTATATCAGTTTGCAACAAACCCAAATACAAGTTAAAGGAAATTAATGCATCAAGTAAAAGTTGACTGTGAAGCCTATTTTCTTCTGTGTTCGTTGAGTGTTAGTACATAAATGGAACTCCATAATAAACTGTCATTTTCAGTTCAACTCTGTGTGATGGTCAGCATGGAGGGTTTGGAATAATGTGTGATTAAATGGCTAAAATGTGGATAAATTCTACCGTAGTGCTTGGTATGTAGTTGGCACTCCAGCAGTAATTCCTTCCCTTCTTTTGGTCATAGTGGTCCAGTTACATTTGTAGTTTGGTTACAATACGTAGCTCTGCTCCTTAAAGATTCACTAAGACTTAATGAGCTGTATTTCCTCCAATGCCATGGGCTGTGTCAACACAATGCCAAACATTGTGACAATTTTTGACTGAATTGAGTTAACTGACTGAATGTTTTGAAGTATTGACACAGCAGCTAAAGGAGTGAGAAATGCAGTCAAGCCAGCTATTTGGTATGATGAAAAATGGCAACTATTTCAAAAATAAAACTAGAATAAAAGCGTGAGAAGCCAGTGGAAGTTTTAAGTAGCTCTGGGACCATTGGAACGCACTTGTGAAAGGACCTGGCTTAGGAGGCATAGAAATGAAAATCTGAAGATGTCCTGGGTCACCCAACAAACAAAGCACAGCTGAAGGACTATGTAATTTAACCCCCTTGACCAAAGCTTCCTTAATTTACGTGAAAGAAACAGAAGTAGAAATTGGAAAGTTTCACAACTTCTTGAGGAATGATGGCAGATGGTTTATTGGTTCTGTCCTTTCAGCCATTGTATATCTTTAGTTCCTTCCTCTGGCGACTGAGGATGCACATAGAAGGCTATGCAGAGCTGGGTGCCCCAAATGTGCTTGGTGTTAGAAATCTTTGCAGGAGCCGGGGCAAGGATTGTATTAATTGGGAAATTTTTGTTTTTCAGTTTATTCAATACACTTTCTTAAAGATTAAAACATTTTTTACAGGTATATGTAAATCTACAAGTTGTTACATATGCATATTGTACATAACATAATAAATAATATATTTAGTATTATCTCTTTGATATATATTATACATATAATGTATATGTATTATATATACAGTACATATACAGTATTATCTCGCAGATGTATAGAGAGATAATACTGTATATACAATACTGTATTTATAAAATGTATAATGTATAATAATATATGTACAATGTATAATAATACTTGCATAACATAAGATACGGCGTGGAGGAAGGGAAGGAGAGAGGGAGAGAATTGAGTAATTTTAACCCTGAAGTGTATTTACCAGCATGAATAATCTTATATAAGAGCAACTATGCTTGATGGTAACATGGAAGGTCATTTCTGAAAGGTTTCTGACCTAAGCATCAGTGAGAAATTCTGTGTTTCCTCAGCTACCATGGGGGACTGAATGAAGCCATGGCCATAGGTCAGTTTTGGTCAACATAATAATTTTTACTTTGAGGCAACCTCTCTAGCAAAAAGAGCTCCCTTGGCAATGGCCTACTTAGTTAACATAGCAAACATTTGACACAACAAAACTTTACCTGAAGAAAAGGACTCTGACAGGTTTTGGAAGTTGCTGTAAATGGGTTTGGCATCACTCTGTGAGGGGGGACCATAGCTAGTGACCATGGCTTTTCTCATCAGGGAAGCAAGATTTTTATAGGGCCAGTACAGGTTAGACTAGATCAAGGGTTTGACTGTACCTCAGTCAATTCAGTAAAATAACTATTTTGACTGTTTTTTCATTCCAAGTCTTTCCCTTCCTGCAGGCATTGATGAGAATGATCAAATCACCGCGTGCAGATGTAGACTTGAGACTTAGTTTAGAACCCACTTCCCTTTTGGCCTTTATTCCCACTCAGTGTGTGACACACAGCTCATGTCACAGAAAACCTTACTGAGGATGTGGATCATGGTTTTGTGGGTTTTTTTTTTTGCCAGAATAATCTACAGTGTTTTCAAAGAACCTGGAGGGCACGCTTGAAACAATCAGTGCAACCCAGCTCAAATGGGCTCCTGCTGGCGAGGATAGCTATAAATGTCAAGCTGCAGGATTTTAAAGACTTACAGTTGCTCATACATAGCTTGTACATTTATAAGCATTATTGAGTCGGAAGATAATGACAGTCACATGTTGAGAATAGAATATGACATCTTAACGTATGTTCTCCCTCTCTGTAAGTCTCTGGAGTCCAATTATTGAAACTTAAAAATGCAGCACTTCAGTGCATGACTATTGAACCAGTGGGAATAATTAATAATAAAATTTTTAATCTATTTACAAGCCTCACAAAACAGAGAGTAATAGGGAAAAAAACATGTTTGACAAAGACATTTAACTGTACAATTTTTACTTTGAGCTTTTGTTTTTTTTAAAAATGTACATGTTCCTACTTCAAAGTGCCTGCCATGTTATATCACCTAATGTTAATTTTATTTCTGTGTCTTGGCATAATGAGATAGACGTTGTCAAAGCCATTAGGAGTATGTATATTGTGCTGAAGAATCTGGTTTATCAGGATGTTTTTCCTACCAGGGAAAGAAAATCCAACTCAAATGATCTTAAACAATAAAGAGATCTGTTGGCTCATGTAACTAGAGGTTTGGAGGGGTTCAGGGTCAACATCTCCTGGTGGGTCTGGCTTTGTTTGGGGAAATTCTATCAGCTGTACCCTCTTTTGGGTCTTGGTTTAATTCTCATGCTATTTTCCTCGTCCTGACAAAGAGGCACAGCAGAGCGCCTGGCTCCATAATCACGGAGTGCAAGGAAAAAGAGATGTACCAGTTGGGAATGTGTTCTGTTGAAAAAAAAAAAAAAAAATAGCGGGAGAGAGAGTGGGAAGAAGGGAGAGTGCGAGGAAAGAAATGAAAAATGAGTCCCATAGCAGCAGCCTACAGAGTTGGGAGTTTGTTGTGTGTCTTAAGAGGTTTGAGCTAGGGCAGACCATCGGGTTGGCACAGCAGTGCAACAATCCCTTCTAGACCCAGGGCTTTTCTATCTTTCTGCTCCCCCATCCTCGACCTCTAGGTCTCTGTCCTCATGCTGGCCACCTCATGGTCTCAACTTGGTTGCTGGGCCTCCAAGACTCAACATTTGCAGTTCAGGAAAAGTCAAGTCTGCCCACTTGTATCAGGAGGAGAAAGACAAAACTTTCCTGGAAGCCAAACCCATCAGACCTCCCCTTTCATGCTCCTGGAAAGTATTGGGTCATACCCATTGTCCATTTTCCCCTCTTCCTTATCACCAGAACCTTGAGTCTTTTCAGAAAGACAAGGTGGCCATTAAAAATATACATCTCCCCAGGCTTAAATTTTCCAGATTTAGCAAAAACAAACAAAAACAGGATGCCCAGCATGGGACATACATGCTTATATGAAAATTTATTTGTTTATCTGAAATTCATATTTAACTGAACATCCTGTATTTTATCTGACAAGTCTACCCCCAGGCTTCCTTAAAGGTAGTGTGGCCAGGAAAGTGACAGTCTGCTAGATGTGGCTTCCAGAAAAACTTTTTAAAAAAGGGACCAAACTTGTTAGACCCGTTCCTTGTGTCTATTGCACTTTGCCCTTCTCTCTTCCTCCTACCTTGGCTTTGGATGGACTCCCTAGAGCCATCTTGCAATCGGGACAGTATAAGCCATTTAAAGATTACAAAGAGGGGCGGCCGGTTAGCTCAGTTGGTTAGAGCGCCGTGTTCTTAAAGATAAGGTTGCCGGTTCCATCCCCACATGGGCCACTGTGAGCTGTGCCCTCCACAACTAGATTGAAACAACTACTTGATGGAGCTGATGGGTCCTGGAAAAACACACTTAAGTAAATAAAAGTTTGAAAAAAACATGTTTTAAAAAAGAAAAATTACAGAGAAATAAGAAGCTTGGTTCTTTGAGCAGCTCTGACTTGCCTATCCCCAAATTCCCTGTTACATAAAAAGCCCTTAGTATTTGGTTAAGTCACTGTAGTTCAGTTTTGGTGACATCCTGCCAAACGCAGTCCTAACTGATACACCTCCCCCTTGCTGGCATGGTGAAGTAGAGGCCAGCTAGTGGTTCACCACACTATTTTGTTTTCTTCCTTGCCACACAATTAGACTACACTTCCCAGTCCCCTGCAGTTAGTTGGGATCATGTGACTGAGTTCCGGCCAGTGGAATGTGAGTGGGGGTCATGTATGCCATTCCAGGACTAATCCATGCTCCTGCCCTTCCCATATCTGCAGCAAGAACCAGGGGCCCTAGGGAACAGTGGAGACGTCAGATGAAAGCAACCTGAGGCTGTGATGACTTTGTGGAGTGGAGCCCTCCCACCTCGCGTTGACCCTCAATGCACTGCAACATGAACAAGGAATTAAACTTTTCTTGAGTTAAACCACAATGATGTTGGGTTCTTTGGGGTCAACTAAGTCAACATTATCTGTTGTAAGATAGGCTGCTTCAGGCATAGAATTCCAAGCCAGAATGCTGAGATTCCCTCATGTTGAAGCACATGTCTTCTATGCACCCCTTAATCAACGGAATGGCAAGTGCTGATTGGCTTAAACAGAGCATGGTGCATGTTAGAGCTGCAGCTGGGCTCAGCTTTCCCCGAGGCACGTGATCAGTCAGGATCTTAGCCGGAAACAGAGTCATTTGAGGAAGAGTTTAATAAGGTGACTATTTGCAAAGATGGGATGGATGTAGGGAATCCATAAACGAGTGTAATACCCTGTGGCTGGTAGCAGCAGAACTTAGCACCTGTACACCTGGAGGGTGGGTTGGGTTGAAGAATGGTTTCCAGAACCTAGACACAAGGGTACCATGGGTACAGAAAGACTGTGGGGACAGAATTGCTTGTCTAGTCCATGACTTTAGGCTGAGGGAAGCAGCCAGCCTGCATGGAAGGAGCCAGAGAGAACAAGGGCTTACCCTTTCCCATCCTCTGATCTCCTTCAGGGGCTTCCCATTGGCCAAACCCAGCTGGAAGCTTAAGGTCATGCATGCCCAGGATGTAGTCTATGCAGGTCAGGTTCCCAGGACAAAGTAGAGTGAAGAAGGAAGGACAGCAGACCTGGAGGGGGCATCCAGCGCAGACTGTGTGTGCAAGGAGTCCGTGCCCAACCCAAATCTGGATGGCACAGCAGGATTCTGTTAGAATAGTGAAAGGGAATAGGAAAGAATGAGGAGTAATTGTAGTTGTCACCTTGCTGGTCCCTTTCCGGCCCTGGGGACTAACTACACGACTACAATTTATTTTTCAGATAGAAATCTTTTGGCCATATGACAAGTATGTAAAAGGAATAACTTCTGAATTTTCACTCACGCATGATAAATTCCAAGTTCTGCAGGATGTCAAATAACGTATTTATGAAAGCATTCGAGTTGCCAGGACAACAGAATTTAATTTAGTAGTGTTTGATTTACACCTTTGCTTTAATTCTTCTGTAAGAGCTACTTGTTTAATTCTGTCTCGTTGGGTTTTCAAAGTGCTAAGAGCAATTATGATATCAGTGATATCCACTGCTTTATTAATATATATTTTTTATTATCCAGTTCCGGTTTTACTGGCCAGGACTTTTTGATCTCTTGTAATTGGTTATATTCCAAGACATCTTGTTACAACCAATGCTGAAGACAATCTTATATTTGTACATTTAGTACCAAGTGAATTCCCATATTGATTCACAGTCGATGGCTAATTGTGTATAATCTTAGCATTATTTTTGTGCCTTCTGATCATAGCAGCTCTACTAATGCATTGTTAAATTACATGTTAAATTGTTTGGAAGATTCTCATACATCTTCTATGGGAGTTTTCCATAACTGTGTGTTATGAAATTTTTAGTGACAGTCATGCTTTCCTACAGTATAATATCCCCGTGAGTTAGGTAGAGCAGGTATTATTATTATATAAAATTTTTGGAACAGTCACAAATATATATAAAATGAGGGAAAAATAAAAATCGTCTTTGTTCTAACAACCCAAATGTAACTTTGATTAACACATTGGTAAATATCCCTCCAGAATTCTCTAAGATTTGAATATTTTTCTTCTTATAAAAGCGAATATACTGTTCTCTAACTTGTTTTTCTACTTACATCATAAATATTTTTTTCACATTAAAAAATGTACTTCAGCAATTTCACTCCTAATAGCTATGATGTATTCCACTTATCATTTATTTAAATACTTCCTTGAATTTTAATTTGTTTCTAATTTTTTGCTATTATATACAATGATTTGAAAAAAATTGTGTATTCATCTTTGAGCTCTTGTCTAATTATTTTAAAACAATTAGTTATAAACAGAACTGCTGGGCCACATGGTAAACAAAGTGTTAAGTCTTTTGATATATATTTGGGTCAGATATTATAATCTTATTTTACAAAAAGTTTCCCTTCAGGGTTATCTACTAATTTGCTTTATTTCAGTCATGAATTAGTTACCTTTGCTTTTGTAAGTTTTGATAGTAAGAGGCAGATGATGCTGACAAATCCTTGTTTTCATGTCTAGATTTAACTAGGAGTGTACAGTGAGTATTCTTAGTTGCAAGCAAGAGTAATGGAACTGACTGGTTTAAGTAAAAAAGTAATTTATTAACAGGTAGCTTTCTGAATCCTTGGAGAGCAGTAGACCCTGGTGCAAAGCAGGCAGCCAGGAAAAGTGATGAAAAGATAGAGCATAGCTGGGCTGGTGAAAAAAACCTCTACGACTGCCACAAAATGCTAAATGTCATAGTTTCATGGCCACCACTGCAGCAGACTCTGTCAGTGCCCCATCAGAGTCCCTTGACACCCACAGCTCCTTCCATGATCATGGTTTCTGAAAGTACCTGTGATTCTCCAGGTGAGGGCTGCTTCTGGAAATGCTCCACTTACCCCAACTTGGGAAGGCTGGCTATCACGGAGTGTTAATGACTCAGGACAAATGAGAATTGAAAGAGGTCTGAGGCTGCTTGGGCAGCCATAACAAATTACCATAGAGTGAACGGTTTAACAGAAATTTTCTGTTCTGGAGGCTGGGATGTTCAGTATCAAAGTCTAACCCGATTCCGTTCCTGGTGAGGGCTCTCTTCTTGACTTGAAGATAGCTGCCTCCTTCCTGTGTCCTCATGGGGCCTTTTCTCTGAGTGTGTGTGAAAAGAGAGAGTGAGAGAGCGAGAGAGAGCGAGAGAGAGCGAGAGAGAGCGAGAGCGAGAGCGAGAGCGAGAGCGAGAGAGAGAGAGAGAGAGAGAGAGAGAGAGAGAGAGCCCGCACTCTGGTGTCTCTTCTTATACGTACACTAATCCTATTAGATCAGGACCTCACCCTCATGACATTATTTAACCTTAATTACTTCCTTACCTCAAATGCTGGGGGTTAGGGCTTCAACGTATGAATTTTGGCAGTAGGGACACACATTCAATCCATAAGAGAGGTTAAATGTTCCAGATTTCTCACTCTGAGGCTTGTTCTGCACTGTCTCCCACAGGTCCCAGTACTACCAAACCTCACTGGTCACAGGGTCACCGGTTTACAGAGGCACCCTGTTTAGCTTTCTTCTATTCTCCAACTTCCCAACCACTGTCTGTTGAGATCACAGCCCAGATAAACTACTTGCCTTCATAGCTTTATCTCAGGGTTCCCTTCTGGGGACATCCGACTTGGTAGATAATTTGGGTCAATGGATTTATTCCTGAAACAAAGCTGTCACTGACATTGGAGAAAGAGCATGCTGCATTATTCCTGCTTTTTGTGCTCAGCCTCTGGGATGGGGGGAAAAGTTACTTGCCAGCACTCTGGCTGCAAGGGAGCCTGGAAAAGCAAGTGTCTGGCTCAGTCATGGAGTTTTCAGGCTGTCAGACTCAGGAAAGAGGCTCAAACACTGGGCAGTCAAAAAGAACAACAAATGTTCTTTACAAGGGGTCATCTGTATTTTTGCTGGGTTACTCTATTTTCCCAATATGGAAACAGATTGCATTCAGATCTGCTGTGAAAGCCATCATTAGCATATAAAATACTGATGTTATTTTCTCCTTTTATTCTTTGTCATTCAGCCCCACTTTTCTGTTTCAATTACAGAGAGAGTAATAAGGCATTTGCTGCAGTTTCACAAAAATAGAAAATTATCTACTGACCACTCTTAGACTAAAAGAGAAATGAAGTGAGAAATTCTTCTACCCAGGTAAACACCCAGGGGGTTTCAGTCCACAAGTCGGAGAACTTTTTTATAAAAGCAATTTCTCAGTCCTTTTTACACTAACTTATATAGATGATTGTAGATCCTCTAGGGAAAATACTTAGCTCAGGATTTCTGAAGTTCTGATGTGGAGTTTTGGCCATCTGGGCCTGACTAATGGCTGCACTGAGACTGGGGAGAGAGAGAAGATATGTTGGTAATGAGGAAACACTACAGTGGATTCTCATTGAGAATCCTTGTTGCAAAATAATAAGAAGCATATTAATTGATGCAGTTTTTTTTTTAAGTACCTACAGTAATGAGTTGATTCAGGAATCTCCAAGAACATAGAAACTTTATTCCCAAGGACCTTGTTCCCTCCCAATCTTGCAGTGTGAATTTTTAAAGTAAATATGCAAATATGCTTCCAATAAATGCATTTCTAAACCTACTAACTCTAACATGCCATTCCTTGTCTGTAGGGGTTTTTTTGTGGACTGAGCAAAAATGCTTAGGAAGCTAAATTGCCCTGGGTATAAATTTGCTAATGATACCACTACTATTAAAGAAAACATTTTCGATATTTTAATATGTACTTTACAAACTAAAAAAAAAAAAAAAAAGATAAATCAACTCTATCCTGTACAAATTTATGCCAATTGTTTTGTCATATGTGTTTCCAGAATGTGGGTGGATTGAGAAGAGATCACAGATAACGCAACAAGAATTCCAAGAGTGCTTTTTTTACCTCATAAAAATAATAACAATGGTAAAAATAGCTTACATTTATATGATACTTTGATCAACATAATAAATTAGCTACCATTTATAAACTGCTATGCATATCTATTAACATTTAACCCTGTATTAAAAAAACAACTAAAACGACTTTTTGAGGTATATACGAGTACGCAAGTCTTTTTCTCTCTTTGTGACCTTCACAGACTTTCTCGTCAGCATTATTGGTTACTTACTTGGTGTCATGAAATAAAGATGCAGGGATAGACATTGAATCATGAGAGGAAACTAGAGTACAGAACAAGGTTCTAGAAGGCTCTAGGTAGAGGAAGGAGAAGTTTGAAATGCATGGAGGCACAAGCTCCTCTGTAGAATATTCTTTCAAATCTATATAAAAAAATCTGATGGGATTTATTTTCTTAACTTTGACAACAGCCCTAAAAACTTACATCACATTACTGATAACAATTTGTGAGGTTGAAAGAAACTTTTCTAAACTGTCAATAGTAAAACACAAATTTTGATCAACCATGCTAAAGGAAAGACTGAATTATCGTTGTATTCTCTCTGTGAAAATATTAAAAAATTGATGCTATTAAAGCATATGCAACCAAAAAATGTAGGGAAAAACGTCTCAGAGAGATGTGTCAGATAGTTAATTAAGAAGAATACTATTGTAAGTTGTAGATTTGTGGTGTTTGTGCTTTGTCACTTTCTTTTTTTGGTGTGTGTCTTTCCATATAAATTTCATTTATTTATTTGTTTGTTTGTTTATTTATTTAAATTAAAGTTTATTAGGGTGACAATTGTTAGTAAAGTTACATAGATTTCATGTATACAATTCTGTAATACATTATCTATACCTCACATTGTGTGTTCACCACCCAGAGTCAGTTCCCTTTCCATCACCATATATTAGACCCCGTTTATCCTCTACTAGAGGCCCCTCCCCATTTACCTTCTGATAACCCCTAATCTATTATCTATGTCTCTAAGTTTTTGTTGCTTCATTTGTCTGTCTTGTTCTTTTGTTGTTTTCAATTTTATATATCACATATCGGTGAAATCATATGGTTCTCTACTTTTTCTGTCTGACTTATTTCACTTAGCATTATAATCTCAAGACCCATCCATGTGGTCACAAATGGTACTATTTCATCTTTTCTTACTGCCGAATAGTATACCATTGTGTATATGTACCACAACTTCTTTATCCATTCATCTATCGAAGGACATTTTGGTTGTTTCCATGTCTTGGCCACCGTAAGTAAAGCTGCAGTGAATATTGGAACACACATGTCTTTATAGATAAATGTTTTCAGATTTTTTGGGTTGATACCCAGGAGAGGGATTGCTGGGTCATACGGTAATTCTGTTCGTAATTTTTTGAGGAACCTCCACACTGCCTTCCATAACGGCTGCACCAGTCTGTGTTCCCACCAACAGTGTATGAGGGTTCCTTTTTCTCCACAGCCTCTCCAACACTTGTTACTATTTGTCTTGTTGATGATAGCCGTTCTAACTGAGGTGAGGTGATATCTCATTGTATTTTTAATTTGCATTTCTCTGATGATTAGTGATGCTGAGTATTTTTTTCATATGTCTATTTGCCATTTGTATGTCCTCTTTGGAGAAATGTCTCTTCAGGTCCTCTGTCCATTTTTCAATTGGGTTGTTTGTTATTTTGTTGTTGAGTTGTCTGAGTTCCTTTTATATTTTGAATATTAGCCCCTTATCGGAGGTGCTGTTTGCAAAAATCTTCTCCCATTCAGTTGGTGGCCTCTTTATTTTGTCGATGGTTTCTTTTGCTGTGCAGAAGATTTTAAATTTGATACAGTACCATTCATTTATTTTAGCTTTTATTTCCCTTGCCTTTGGAGTCAAATTCATAAAATGCTCTTTGAACCCACGATCCATAAGTTTAGTACCTATGTTTTCTTCTATGCAGTTTATTGTTTCAGGTCTTATGCTTAGGTCTATCCATTTTGAATTAATTTTGGTACATGGTGACAGATAGCAGTCCAGTTTCATTCTTTTGCACGTGGCTTTCCAATTCTCCCAGCACCATTTATTGAAGAGGCTGTCTTTTCTCCATTGTAAGTTTTTTGCTTCTTTGTCAAAAATTATCTGTCCATGGAAGGAGAACTGACTCTGGATGGTGAACACACAATGGGATTTATGGATGATGTAATACAGAATTGTACACCTGAAATCTATGTAATTTTACTAATGATTGTCACCCCAATAAATTAAAAAAAATTTTTTTTTAAAAATTATCTGTCCATATTTATGTGGTTTTATTTCTGGGTTCTCAATTCTATTCCATTGGTCTATGTGTCTGTTTTTCTGCCAATACCATGCTGTTTTGATTATTGTAGCCCTGTAGTACAAGCTAGAGTCAGGGAGTGCGATACCTCTGGCATTGTTCTTTTTTCTTAGGATTGCTTTTAGGGGTCTTTCGTGGTTCCATACCAATCTGATGATTTTTTTGTTCTATTTCTTTAAAAAATGCCATTGGGATTTTGATGGGGATTGCATTAAATCTGTATATTGCTTTGGGTAATATGGCCATTTTAACTATGTTGATTCTTCCAATCCATGAGCACGGAATGTCTTTCCATTTCTTTGTGGCTTCTTCAATTTCTTTTAAAATGTCTTATAGTTTTCAGCATATAGGTCTTTCACATCCTTGGTTAAATTTATTCCTAGGTATTTTATTCTTTTTGCTGCAATTGGGAAAGGAATTGCAATTTTATTTCTTTTTCTGAGATTTCATTGTTAGTATATAGGAATGCAATGGACTTTTGTACGTTGATTTTGTAGCTGGCAACTTGACTGTATTCGTTTATTGTTTCTAATAGCTTTTTGGTAGAGTCTTTAGGGTTTTCTATATATAGCATCATGTCATCTGCAAAGAGTGACAATTTAACTTCTTCATTCCCGATTTGGATACCTTTTATTTCTTTCTCTTGCATGATTGCTCTGGCAAGGACTTCCAACACTATGTTGAAAAGCAGAGGTGATAGGGGGCAGCCTGTCATGTTCCTGAATGTAGAGCAAAGGGCTTTAGTTTTTCACCCTTATTTATGATATTAGCTGAGGGTTTGTCATATATGGCCTTCATTATGTTAAGGTATTTTCCTTCTATATGTATTTTATTAAGTATTTTAATCATAAATGGATGTTGTATCTTGTCAAACGCTTTTTCTGCATCAATTGATATAATCATATGATTTTTGTCCTTTATTTTGTTTGTGTGATGTATCACATTGATGGATTTGCATATGTTGAACAATCCTTGTGCCCCTGGGATGAACCCCACTTGGTTGTGATGGATAATCTTTTTAATGCATTGTTGTATTCCATTTGCTAGAATTTTGTTTAGGATTTTTGCATCTGTATTCATCAGAGATATTGGTCTGTAGTTTTCTTTTTTTGTGCTGTCCTTACCAGGCTTTGGTATCAGGGTAATGTTGGCCTCATAAAATGAGTTAGGGAATACTGTCTCTTCTTCAATTTTTTGGAAGAGTTTAAGTAGGATTGGTATTAGATCCCCTTTGAATGTTTGGTAGAATTCACTAGTGAAGCCATCTGGTTCAGAACTTTTGCTTTTGGGAAGGTTTTGGATGACTGATTCAATTTCGTTACTCATTTTTGGTCTGTTTAGATTTTCCAGTTCTTCATGATTCAGCTTAGGAAGGCTATATGTTTCTAAGAACTTGTCCATTTCTTCTAGGTTATTGAATTTGGTGGCATATAGTCCTTCATGGTATTCTTGGATGATCCTTTGTATTTCTGTGGCATCTGTAATAACTTTCCCTTTTTCATTTCTGATTTTGTTTATTAGTGTCTTTTCTCTTTTTACCTTAGTCAGTCTAGCCAAGGGTTTATCAATTTTGTTAATCTTTTCAAAGAACCAGCTCTTTGTCACATTAATTTTTTCTATTGTCTTTTTGTTCTGTATTTCATTTAGTTCTGCTCTGATTTTTATTATTTCCTTTCTTCTGCTGACCTTGGGTTTCATTTGTTCTTCTTTTTCTAGTTCTTTAAGGTGTAACGTGAGGTTATTTATCTGGGATTTTTCTTGTTTCTTGAGATAGGCCTGTAATGATATAAATTTCCCTCTTAAAACTGCTTTCGCTGCATCCCCAAAATTTTGGTAGGATGTATTGTCATTCTCATTTGTTTCTATGTGTCTTTTGATCTCTCCTCTTATTTCTTCTTTGACTCTGTCATTCTTTAAAAGTATGTTGTTTAATCTCCACATATTTGTGGTTTTTCCTGCTTTCTTTTTGCAATTGATGTCCAATTTCAAAGCCTTGTGATCAGAGAATATGCTTGGTATGATTTCAATCTTCTTAAATTTGCTGAGGCTAGTTTTATGTCCCAATATATGGTGTATCCTTGAGAATGTTCCATGTACACTAGAAAACAATGTATAGTCTGGTGTTATAGGATGAAGTGCTCTATAAATGTCAATTATGTCCATTTCATCTCATGTGTCATTTAGGGCTGCTATTTCTTTCTTTATTTTCTGTTTGGATGATCTATCTATAGCTGTCAATTAATTATTTAGGTCCCCTAGTATAACTGTGTTTTGGTCAATTTCTTCCTTTAATTCTGTTAGTAGTTGCTTGGTATATTTCGGTGCTCCCTGATCGGGGGCATAAATATTGATGACTGTTATGTCTTCTTGTTGTATAGTCCCCTTTTATCATTATGAAATGTCCATCTTTGTCTCTTGTTACCTTTTTTATCCTGAAGTCTGTTTCATCTGATATCAGTATGGCTACACATGATTTTTCTCTGGATACCATTTGCTTGGAGTGTCAATTTTCACCCTTTCACTTTGAGTCTATGTTTGTCCTTGTAGCTGAGAAGTGTCTCTTGGAAGCAGCATATGGTTGGGTTTAGTTTTGTGATCCTATCTGCTACTCTGTGCCTTTTTATTGGTGAGTTCAGTCCATTTACATTTAGGATGATTATTGCTATATAAGCATTTCCTATCATTCTATTTTTAGTGTTTTGGTCAGACTGTGTCTCCATTGTTTCTTTGCCTTTTTGTTGTCTATTATTTCTATGTGGTGGTATTCTATGATTTTTCCCTCTGTTTTTTCTTTTATTACGTTATATGTTTCAGTTCTGGATGTTTTTTTGAGTGGTTACCATTAAGTTTATGCAAAAGAAAGTTTGATATTTAGAGTATTCCATTTTCTTCAGCATGCTTACTTTCTCCATTCCTATATTCCGGTTCAGGACTTTATTCTCCCACCTTTTATGTTTTGGTTGTCACAAATTATCACTATCGATGCTGGTCTAATAGCCTCTTTCAGTATTTCTTGTAGTGCAGGTCGTGTATTAGAAAATTCCCTCAGCTTCTGTATGTCTGGAAAGGTCTTTATTCGTCCTTCATATATAAAGGATTTATTTGCTGGATATCTTATTCTTGGCTCATAATTTCTCTCTTTCAATAGTTTGGATATTTGGTTCCACTCCCTCCTAGCTTGTAGAGTTTCTGCTGAGAAATCTGATGATATTCTAATGGGCTTTGCGTTAGAGGTTACTGTCTTCTTTTCCCTGGCTGCCTTGAGGATTTTTTCTTTGTTGATTTTTGACAGCTTCACTACAATGTGCCTTGGAGAAGGCCTGTTGGGGTTGAGGTAATTAGGTGTTCTATTTGCTTCTTGGATTCAAGGATCCAGTTCTTTCCACACGTTTGGGAAGTTCTCATTTACTCTTGGCTTGAATATATTCTCTGTTCCCTTCTCTCTTTCTTCTCCTTCTGGTGTGCACATTATTCTTATATTGCTCTTTCTGATGGAGTCAGAAAGTTCTTGTAGAGTTCTTTCATTTCTTTAAGTCTCAAGTCTCTTTCTTCCATCTGTGTCATTTCCAGATTTCTATCTTCAATGTCACTGATTCTTTCCTCCATCTCTACTACCTCAGCTGGCTATTCCACACATTTCTTTTATTGAGTTCTTAATCTCCAGAAATTCTACTTGGTTCTTTTTTAAAATTTCAATCTCTTTGGTAAAATGTTCATTTTGTTCTTTGATTGTGTTTCTGAGTTCATTAAACTGCCTGTCTGTGTTTTCTTGTATCTCATTGAGTTTTTTAAGAACTGCTATCTTGATTTCTCTGTCATTTAACTCACATATTTCCATGTCTTAACTTAATTTTCTGGAGACTTTTCATTTTCTTTTTGAGCTGTCTTGTTGTCTTGGTTATTCATGGCAATTAATGATTTATTATTTCTCTTCCTAGACATCTGCAGGAGTGGGTTCTGCAACAGATTGGTAAAAAGAGGTCTTTCTTTTGTTTTCCAGTAGGTGTTGGTAGAATATTATATTTTTTCTCTGACTACAGCCATGTATTCTCTCTTACACTGCAGTGTTATATTTTCTCTGCACTATTCTTGCTTCTCACACAATGAGGGGATTCCCTGGAAGGCCCGCTTCTCCTCTGTTAACATTTCACCTGGGTCATAGGGTGTCGTCTCTGTGGGGGGATGTGGAGAGCTTCTGAAGTTCCAAAGCTCTTCCTGCACCAGATTCAGAGCCCATGTGTTTCAGCAGCTCTGTTTACTCCTGCAGGGATCCACCCAGATAGGTGGGGCCAGGGGTGGGGTGAGTTGTGAGAGGTGGCCCAGAGCAATGGCGGGGACCACCACCACAGCCGGTCCTGCTTCCACAGCTCCCTCCCCTTTGCCGGAACTAGTTGTGCTGCGAATCTGTGTCTGCAGTCCACAGTTCTCAGAACTGCAAATATTCTGTTCTTTTGATCTAACACTGCTACTGTTCCGCTTCTAGCACCTGGCAGGTGGGGGCGGGGCGAGCTCTGGGAGGGTAGGGAGCGGGCAGCTAGTCTCAGTGCCTAAGGCTTCCGTTCTCTTTGGCAGTCAAGGCTTAAACCACTGTTTTCAGCTTTCTTCCGTCAACCTTTGCTCTGAGGTCTCTGACATGAGGGTTCAGCCGAGTTATATGCTGTCCCCTCAGCCCTGTGGGCCATAAGTGGAGCCCTAGCAGTCCGAGTTCTTCCCTCTCCCACAGCTGTAGTAGTTCTGGAATGCAGCGAGCTCGGAGCACTGAGCTAGGTCTATTCCTGTGGCTGCGCATCCCAGTCACCACACTTCTCCCTTCCTTCTTCCTCTGCTCTCGCAATTTGCCCACCTTTAGGTGATTTCAGTAGTGTACCTCTTAGTCTTGGCTGTCTGCTGCTCAGAGAGTCCTTTGCAGAGTTATAGTTGTTCAATTTGTTGTAAATTGCAGGGGAGATTTCAAGAGGCTCACCTTATGCCGCCATTTTTATGATGTTATTGCCACTTTCTGAAATTTGTGACTTGTAATTTTTTTCTTGTTGAAAAAATACATATTTATGCTCTCATCTGCTTTTGTAGTTATAGTTTTGTATTCTTTCCCTTAAAGAAGTGCTCCAGAGTTGTATAAGCTTCAGGACCCACAAAACTTGGATCTTCTCCTGTTTCCTATCCATGAGTATATATCTGCTAGTTATGCCCCGCTGTAAATTCTGATATACCCCACCCCAGAGAGATTCTTTTTAGATTAGGTCTTTGGAATTCTGCCTCTAAAAGTACTCTATCAGACTCTATCTGGTCACTATGTCAAGAAATGACTTTTTTTCACAATACAGTTAATTATGCGACAGAGCCCAACACAGTCAAAGAGATTAGACCTGTTTCTGAGGACAAATCTGAATTATATTCTTTTATTGTGAATTAGGCATAGTTGAAGTAATAGCCACTTGTGTCTTGGCACTCTGGCCTTAGCATTTTCCCCTATTAATATGGAAAACAAAATTCTGCAGTAGGAGAGAATGGGCCAGCTGCTGAAAAATCTAGAATGCCTGCCTACATTGGTTCAGGTATGCTGGCTGACCACAGTGGGCCTCTGCTCTGGGCTGAAGGACTTAGGGACATCTGTGCAGCAGACAACTTGTCACACAGAAGAAGTTAGTGTTCAGAGGAGGTTGGTGCAGAGTGTGATGAATGGGATGTAGGACTCTACAGTGGGTGCCCAAGCCATGCCAGATTTTCACTATTTTGAACAGTATCATGCAAAAATGTCTGAAGGCCATTGTGAAACTATGCTTGGGATCTGTCACTTCACATGATCAAGTCTGGCTAATCCAGTCAATAAATGTAGCCAGTAGTATTCAATCAGGTTTCCTGGGAAACAGATGCTGAGATCCTGAGGCCCTGAGCAGACCGTTGCCTGGAAAGCAGTTCTAGGGGCAGCATCCTCACAACAGCGTGGGATACAAGCCTGGGTGGAGGCAGAACGGGGAATGCGGTGGAGTTGCATGTGCCACTGAAAGTTTTGGAGTGAGGAGGGCCCCTCAGAGAGTGTTCTGACTGAGGCAAAGGGCCTGGCTTTTTTCCCTTGCACTAACAGTCATTGACATGGGCTGGCCTAGGCGTGTGCTGGAGCCCCACCTTTGAGAGTCATTGGTTCCATTTCTTCCCACCTCGGTATTCAGCAACACAACATTGGAGCTTGAAATCCTCTTTGGTGGGAGTCTTGATACCTTGGAAAGCTACAAATCAGGCTTTCCTTACTCCCAGCCAGTTGTCAAAAATGTCCCAACACATCACTGTGGTGTAAGAGAATCAAAGATTCTATGCAATTAGCAAAGGCGTGGGGAGTTTTCAAGATGTTTCATAGAGCTTTTTCTTCTTTTTTCAATCGAATCTTTCAAGAGTTCAAAGAAGCTTGCAGGTTTTTAGAAATCTAATGATTAATTCAGTTCCATCTCTGTTAGGTGTTTGGGGACAGGCCTAATGGACAGAAAAAATTAGTTTAATAGTGAGTGGTAAAGTTCCTGAGAGAGAGGATGTTCATTCTGTGTCACGTCCAGCGCAACACGGGCAGTGAGGGTACGAGAAGGGGCAGCTTTGGGTTAAGTTTTTAAGAAAGAAACATGCAGAGACGTAATGCAGTTAAATCTCAGAAGGCCAGGGGTCTCACAGTTCTGAAACACTGGAGTCCAGAACAAAGCCAACTGGAGGTTTTTATTGATAAGTATACAAGGGAGTAGCAGTGTTTTTGGCACGGTCTGTGAGACTCACTTATCACGTTATAGAAACAACCCAAACCAATTATGTTGATCTTCAAATAGCCGAAGCAGAAAGTCCTTGAGGTGAGGTATGCAACTCTTTTAAGGGACATATATCACACGTTGAAATTGTTTCACAGAGCTGAGCAGAGAGAGCTTAATCTTACCACTCTCAAGACTTTTCTCTCAATTAAGTGAGAGGGGAAAGCCAGAGTCAGCAGCCGCTTTTCCCAGGCAGGGGGAAGTGGAGACAAGGCCCCTTCCCAAATTTTTCTAAGACAGCTCATTGGGGGGGTTTTCATGGGGTTCCGCCTGGCTTGAGTTGTCCCCCCCCCCCCCCCCCGTGGGGGAATCTTACTCATCATTGGCCGCAAACCCTCTTTTGGAGACTAAATAGAGGGAAATATACAGTCCCAGAGATGCACAGTCTCACAGACTCTTCTTTCCTTAAGGAAAGACATGGGGGGACAGTCTGCTAGGTTGCTGTGTGACAACAACTCTAGATTATCAAATAACTTGATAGCTTTTTAGGGAATGATAGGGGAAGGCCCAGCATGGATCAGACTCTGGATGACCTAAAGTCACATGAAAAGCAGCAGGCCCTGGGGGCTGGCGCTGGCAGCTGGCGGGGAGCAGATGGGAGAGGGGGCAAGAAACATAGCAGTGGGAAGGGCTCTACATGCAGGAATGGAGACAGGGGATCCTGGAGGAAGAATGGCCAAGGGACTTTTAGAACCAAGATTCCTAGTATTCACATGAGAATTTTAGCTCTGCTCTTCTCCTGGAACCTGCCACTTTTGCCCTAAACCTATATATCTCATCTGCTACCATCCCCCTTTGTGATGGTGGTGCTGTGGGGAAAGAGGGTGTCAAAACTGTATCCAGCTTTGGCACAGAAAAGGGGCAGCATGCACAGAGGAGATACCAGGAAAGCAGGGGATAGAAGCCAGAGGAAGCAGGGACTTGGAGACAGCTATGGACTGAATATTTGTGTCCCCTTAAATTCATCTGTTGAAGCCTAATCCCTGATGTGATGGTGTTTGGAGGTGGGGGCTTTGGGAGGTGTGGAGGCCGTCTATGAACCAGGAAGCGAGTTCTCACTAGTTGCGGAATCTACCAGCGCCTTGATCTTGGACTTCTCAGCCTCTAGAACTGTGAGAAATAAATGTTTATGCTTTAAACCTCCCAGTCTATGGTATTTTTGATATAACAGCCAGTATGGACTTAAAGACCAAAGAACAAAGTTCTACCATCCTGTTTACCATCCCAATAAATTCCAAAGACATGGGAAACGTCTCTGACTTTTCCTTGTTAAAGAATGGGATTTAAGTCAGTTTTATATGGATCTCAGAAAACAAGAGGATCCCAGATTTTCACTATTTTGAGCCCTATCATGCAAAAATGTCTGGAGTCATGGCCATTGTGAAATTGTGCTTGGGATCTGTCACTTCACATGATCAAGTCTGGCTCATCCAGTCAATAAATGTAGCCAGTTGTGTTCGATCAGGTTTCCTGGGAAACAGATGCTGAGATCCTGAGGCCCTGAACAGACCGTGGGCTGAAGGACTTGGGGACATCTGGGCAGCAGACCGCTGTGTTACAGGGAAGAAATTAGTGTTCAGAGGGCGTTGGCAAAAGGTGTGACGACTGGGGTGTAGGACTCTACAGTGGAACAAGGTTCTTCTCCTTGTTTTCCATATCTTATATAGCCTCTTTTCCCTTTGAGTTGTTCCATAATGATGCAGGTCAATATTGAATTGCTGCTTCCAAAGCTTAGGAATTCCTTCATCTCTATGCTCCATTCCCTAAGAAGAAAAGCCCTTAAACATATTGTAGAACAGCAGTTCTCAGTGCTGGCTGCCCATCAAAATTACCTGTGGAGATTTTAAATACACAAATGCTAGGTACAGAATCAGAATTTCTGGCAACAGGACCTTGGGCATCTGTATGTTTAAACAACCTCACAGGGATTCTGATGCATAGCCAGGGCTGGGTGCCATGGCTGTGGAAAACCATGTGATAAAATTCACCAGAAGAGAAATAATTTCTCACAAGTTGAGGATCAAAATTAAATATGTCGTTATTTTCAGAGGAATCTATGCCAATGTAGCCTCATCATGCTTTTAGTTTGTAAGTTTGAGATCCATCATAACTGCTAACTGGAAATGTGAGAAAATGAAATAACATCCTAGAAAATTGCACTTCATGGAAAATGCTGCTGTGCATTTCCTTAGCAGCAAAGCTTGGGCATGTATTAAAGAAAGGGTAAGATTATCAAGTTAAAAATTTAAAACAAGATCCTGAGCTTTTTAAAGAATGCTCAGTTGTATTATTCATGGAATGCTCAATTACACTCGATTATGAGACTGGGTCGAAGTGACACCAATGAGTGGTTAAAAAATTTGTTTTTCAAATATTTGTATAAGAAGAGTCTTAGTAAAGGACAGAAAAAGAACTGTGTCCTTGAAGCCAACAGACTAGAGAGACCCGAATATACAAGGCATGATCAAGAAATATGGTGAATGTTTAAATAAAAAAATTTATTACAGTAAAAGACGTGTAAATAAAAAAAATTATTACAGTAAAAGACATTAATTCCCCACAAAATACTCCCCCTCACTTCGAACACACTTATCCCATCGTCTTGCTACTTTCTGAAGCAGTTCTGGAAGTCCTCGTGAGTATCTAGTTGCATTGTCGTGCTGCCTGGATATCCTGAACCAATTCAAATGTTTACCTTTCATGGTCATTTTGACTTTGGGGAAGAGCCAGAAGTCACATGATGCCAGATCTGGTGAATAAGGTAGATGAGGGCACCCTGTAATATTTTTATTTGACAGAAATTGCCGAACCAGAAGTGATATTTGAAACAGAGCCTTTCCATTGTGATATCAAAATACGGTGAATGCTGCTGCCGCGTGCCATCCAACGGAAAGGCAGGGATATTCAATATGGGAAGCAACACGATGAACCTTAGTAAGAGTGTGTGACAAGTTTCAACTTGTTGGGTGCAGTCAGTCGGGTGTGAGCTACGGTTGAGAGAAGGTGTGTTTTAAAGTGTGCTGTAAATCATGGATCATGAACAACACATTAATATGAAATGACCATATGGTTTCATACTCTATCATGACAAGGCACCATGTCACACATCGCTTCTGGTACGGCAATTTCTGTCAAACAAAAACATTACTGTGTGTCCTCATCCACCTTATTCAGCGGATCTGACACTGTATGACTTTTGGCTCTTCCTCAACATCAAAATGACCATAAAAGGTAAACGTTTTGAATCAATTGAGGACATTGAGGCAACCATGACAGCGCATCTAAAGACAGTCACAAAAGAGGACTTCCACAACTGATTCAGAAAGTGGTAAGAATGATGGGGTAAGTGTGTTTAAAGTGAGGGGGAATATTTTGAGGGGGATTAATGGCAATGTGTCTTTTATTGTAATAAAAAATTTTTATTTAAACATTCACCATATTGTTTGATCACACCTCTTAAAGAGCTATCAATAGCATCAATAGTGTCAGAATAAAGTCAATGTTTATTTTAAACTCTAGTGATAGTAGGAGCATTGTACGTGGCTACATGCAATAAAAACAGTGAAGATGTATTTGTTTTTCAACTCTTGGAATTATAGTTATGCAATGAAATGGCTGACATTTGGTAATTAGCCAGTCACTAAAAGCACCTGTCTCATGTTTGAGGTGGCCTGGCAGGTTCATGGATGGAATAGGTTCAAAGGGAATAAAGGTCTTTCCTGGTGATAGATACTTCATTTAATTACTTGAATATATTGTATATTTGGCTACGTTGTGATTTTCATGCCAAACATCACCCTGATGACTTGGAGATTTATGTTTTTATAAAACATCCTAAATAGGATTAATGTTAAGGCTGTCACTTAAGTTGAGACAGGTATATTTCCTCATTTGTTATCATCTGCTTTTCTTCTTTGTGGTTTAATTTTGCTGAGTGATGTCTTTCCAAAAAACATTGGAAGACCTTCGTTTCATAAGGATAATTGTACCTACCTGACACTCCTAGAGTGACTGGAGTAATTTGACAATAATCCTAATAGGAGAAAAGAGAGTGAGCCAGGCATAGGAAATTTCTAATTTTATCAGTTACTAATTTATGAAATTCTAAAAGGTGCTTAGAAATGGGAGTCAGTTTAGATGACTCCCTTCCCCTCTTCACTTATGTCCCACTTGTCTGTCCAGGTCCCATCTACCAGTCTAGCTGTTGACCAGCTGTTGAGTCCATCCCCATTGTGCTGCCTTATGAGACCCACCCCATTCTTTTTCTTGGACTATGTCATTAGCTTCCTGTCTAATTTCCCCAAAGTGAAATTTGCAGCTCTGACCATGTTGCTCTGTAACAGTTAGGATCCTTTTGGTAGCCAGTGATTGAAAACTCCAAAGTAGCTTATGCAAAAAAGGGGATTTATTGGCTCATCTAACTGAATTGTGCAAGGATTGACCTCAGGAGAGGCTTGATGTGGCCTCAAAGGATGGACACAGCCCTTGCTTCCCTCTCCATTCTTGGTTCCTCTCCTTGGGTTGCTGCCACACTGTAGAGTGGTTTGTGAGACTTAGAAAAGTGCCCTGCCCTTAAGGAAAAAAACATTTAAGTTAGTATACTTTATTTCTCTAATAAGAACATTGACTCCAAACTCATTCTGTGGAGTCATACAAATCAAATTATTGAACATGAAATAACAAAAATTACTAATTAGCTCCAAATTCGTAATGGGAAAATTGAAGTCTGTATGATTTGATAATTTGTTGTAAAATAGTTAACATGTCTTGCTTTTGGTATGCATGCTCACTTGCTTCAATAACTTTTCTATTAAAAAAATTGCTAGATTTGACAGTATTTCTTGTAACTGTAGAATTTAAATATTTAAGAATACATTTTAGTTTTGAGAAGCTACATTCTTCAATGGGGATAAATTCAATAACTTAACATTTTATCTTTGAATCTGGAACACTTAAAAGTGATATGCATGTAAAAAGTTGCTTAATTTTTAAATTTTCAAACTGAAGAAATCTCTGTGACAACAAATAAATAGTGCTACAGGGTAAGTGACAGCCCATGCGGACTTACCTATAGGATCACGTAAAGATCTAAGGACATATGCAGGGAAAATGTATGATACGGTGCTTGAATAAGCCCTCAATCAATATTGGCTATAATTATTATGAATTATTATTTAGACTTAGGTCATGGATTCCACCTTTTTTTCTCCTTTTGTCCTTCTGGTTCTCAGTGGCTGCTCTAGAATTTCTATAGAAGGGCTTTGGACAAGCAATCTGGTTGGAAAGAACTCTGTAAGACTTGGCTGAAACCAGTGTTTGCAGAGTGAGTTCATCCCTTCTACAAACTTGGACTGCATATTAGGGTGACCGGGGAGGGCTAAGGGAGATTACAGGGGAAATGGGTACAGAAGCTTTCGCAGTGCATTACTGGATATGCCACTGCTGGCCTAAGGCCATGTTAGGATTTCGGCTCTGAATTCTTTGCAGCCATCAATAATTAGCTTTCTGTCCATTTCCAGCTACTGGCTGTGTTTGCTTGGATCTCTGACTTCCTTGAATCCTTAGGCTGCTGCAGCCTCCAGGTCTCCAGGTGCCGACCAACTGCATCCCCCCATATTTCTGGCCTGGCTCCTCTTTCCCAGTTGACCCTTTCCTCCTCTTGGGGTGTGTCTGGCTTGCTGCCTCCTGAGAGCTTGGGCGCCTCCTAAGGACACTTGGACATGCTCTTCCCTCTGTCTAGAATGCCCTGTCCCCTCTTGATTGTCTAGCAAACTTCTTGTCCTTGAAAACTCAACTTTGAGGCAATGGGGGAGATTTTCCATCTCTGGAGCAAGGTGTGCCTTCAAAGGCAGGCCCTCCAGGGGGCTTGCATAGCATGTCATTGGTATTGAGGATGTTCGTGTGTGTGTGTGTGTGTGTGTGTGTGTGTGTGTGTGTGTGTGTATATATATATATATATATATATATATATTAAAGATTTTATTGGGGAAGGGGAACAGGACTTTATTGGGGAACACTGTGTACTTCCAGGCCTTTTTTTCCAAGTCAAGTTGTTGTCCTGTCAATCTCAGTTGTGGAGGGTGCTGTTCAGCTTCAAGTTGTTGTTCTTTCAGTCTTAGTTGTAGAGGGCACAGCTCAGCTCCAGGTCCAGTTGCCGTTGCTAGTTGCAGGGGGCACATCCCTTGCGGGAGTCGAACCGGCAACGTGATGGTTGAGAGGTTGTGCTCCAACCAACTGAGCCATCTGGGAGCTCAGCGGCAGCTCAGCTCAAGGTGCCGTGTTCAATTTTAGTTGCAGGGGGCGCTGCCCACCATCCCTTGCGGGAGTCGAGGAATTGAACTGACAACCTTGTGGTTGAGAGCCCACTGGCCCATGTGGGAATTGAACCGGCAGCCTTCGGAGTTAGGAGCACAGAGCTCTAACCGCCTGAGCCACCGGCCGGCCCAGGATGTTCGTATATTTTATGTTTCATTGTTTTTAGACTGTGAGCACCTTGAAGTCAGGAATTTTTTTTTGTATAATTTTTTATTCCTGGTGCTTACCAAAACAACTGGCATTAAAAAAAACACACCTTTGTTGAATTGGAGGAATGAATGCATGAAGTGTGTAGAAACTGTTACCTAGAAGAATCCATCTATTCAGAAGTAGATTTCTTCATGGGAATGATGAGTTGCCCATAAGACACCCTCTACTGCATAAGTCATTAAAAAGACAAAACCCGTAGGATCCCTTTGAGAAGAGCAATCAATAACTCTCTTCCCCACAATACTCCTGCTAAGCCTACAAAAGAGCAATTCTAAAGACTTGGCTTTACAGACCTTTGGCTGTCATTCAGTGCCTTCCACAACCCCCAGATCTCCTGCCCAATTTCCAGTTTTACAAGTTGGGGAAGTTTTCTGTCATCAAATGTTTTGTGTGAAAGCTTGTGGGGCCTACAAAGGGAGGGGCTGGGAAAATGATCATGAAGTTGGTGGGATTTGTTTTTGATAAGAATGACTCACTGTATAGACTGCCTGCAGCTAAAAACAATAGTATTTTTAAAATGTACCTATTGTTAAAGGCTTTGGGCATATGGTCAAATAATTACATAATGGGATTACAGAAGCCAGTAGCTCATACTTTTGTTGCTGAACAGGCCTCTCCTACCTATGCCAAGATAACAATAACAAAAGTTCCCATCAGTAATGTCAGGTATTGTCCTGAAAGATATCACTTCCAAAGATAAATGCTTTCACTGATGGGAAAATCTTGACTCTGATTTCCTAACCTAGTATTCAGGTTCTATAAAGAAGTTTCAGCTCACTCCATCATTGACCAGTGGGTAAGAAATCAAACTCCAGTGGCGATTACTTCGTAAGTTATATAAATGTCTAATCATTATGCTGCACACCTGAAACTAATATAATGTTGTATGTCAACTATAATTGAAAAATAAACAAAAAAGAATCCAAACTCCAAAGGCAAATGGCTTGGATTTAAATCCAGGTTCTTTGTTTATTAGTTGTGTGCATTGGGAAAGTTATTTACCATCCATGTGCGTTATTTTCCTCCTCTGTAAAGTGGGTTATCATAATACTAGTGTTCTTGTGAGGAATAAATTAGCCAACATATGTGAAGTGCTTAGACTAGCACCTGGCACAGCCTCTGCATTCTAGAAGTGTTATCTAATGCTCTGCCAGATTTTGGAGTTCTTGGGGTGGGGCCCGAGGTGGGAAATGGCCAATTGTGTTGGAATATCTGTTGATGAGCCTGCACCAAACCTAAACATCCTTGAAACTACACCCCTCTATTCTAAGTAGCTTTTAAGTTTCTCCATCCACATAAAATACTTAAACACATTATCAGTTCTAAAGGATGGAACAAGTACAAAGGAAAAAAATTACCAGAGGGTAGTGCCCAGTTTCTTTCTGGAAATGGGCCTATTCCCAAGTCCTCAGACAAAGGAGACAGTTGAATTCTGAGAAGCTAAAATAATTTGGAAGCATTCAGATATCACTTTCCTCAAACACTAAAATGTAGCTGGTTAACTGAAAGGACACATCTACATAGCTTTATTTACTTGCTAATCAACTTAGCATTTTATTTTATTGTATAAGCATCATGATAGTTATTCTATGTTTTATGAGTGCATTTCAATATCAGTGGCAGTTTGGACCCCTAGATCTATTGTTCTTAATGATCCTTCAAATGTTTGGTATAAGCAGATTATGACACCCAAATTTCATTAAGAGATTAATTACATTGTATAATCCACTTCATATAACAAACAAATACATCATCTGTACTTCAAATTAGCTGTGGATGATCCTGCTTTCCAAATTCTTATTATCTAATCAGAGAGACTACCAGATCCAGGATCGTTTTGTGGTCTTTTCAATTAATAATCAAATATTGAGTTTGGGCCAAGCTTTTGGCTGGGGCAGCAAGAGGAATTATTCACAATATCCCATCACTCAAAGAGTTTATCATTTAGTAGGGAAGATTGCTTCCTTTTTGCCCCCATCCAAAACACCTCAATCCTAGGATGATGTCTGAAATTTTGGAAAATCTTAAAAGAATAACTTGATTTAAGTTATTATTCTGCATTGGTCGTAGGTGAGAAGGTGTGATGTAGGGAAGAGTTGCCAGCAGAATGAGAAAAACAGACAATTAAGAAAACCCTTCTAATTTGTTAGACTAGTTTCCTAGGGCTGCCTTAACAAATTACCACAAGCATAGTGGCTGCAAATAGCAAACATTTGTTCTCTCACAGTTCTGGAGTGCAGAAGTCTGAAATCAAGGTGTCAGCAGAGGTGTACTCCCCCTGGAGGCTCAACGGGAAAATTTGCTTTTTTTGCGTCTTCCAGCTTCCAGTGGCTGTCAGCATTTCTTGGCTTGTGGCTGCATTTCTCCATTTTCTGCCTCCCTGGTCACATTTCCTCCTCCCCGTCTTTGTGTCTTCTCCCCTTCTGCCTGGCTCAACTCTTCCTCTGCCTTTCTTTTATTGGGACACTTGTCATTTGATTTAGGGCCAACCCAAATAATCCAAGATCATTTCCTCATCTCATGATCCTTAATTTCACCTGCCAAGATCCTTTTACTGAATAAGGTAACATTCACAGATGTTGGAAATTAGTACATATCTTTTTTTTTAGCCAATATTCAACCCATTACAGTTGTCTTTACAGTATATTTTCAAAATTTTTAATGAAATGTTCTAAATCTTCGGAGAAATCATACGTCCTATTAAAATATAGGTGCCAAAATATCTCCCCTAAAATAGTAACTTTGAGCTTCTGTGTTATTTCTCCATTCAGACAAACAATCAAGAAATCATTATATATCCATCCATCACGTTTTAATTTCATAAGATTTTGCAATTATTACATTTTATACATATTGCTATTAGAACATAGGTTAAACTTTAAGAAATAGATCAGATCTGTAAATTGTATAAGGAATTCAAATTCCCAAAGTGTGACAACTCTTAGTAGCTAGAAATGACAATTGTTTTTGTATCACACTTGTGACGATGCTGAGACACTGGGATTTCCTTAGAGTTTCAGATCACATATGTGCTATCGGTTATGGGGAAAGAGAAGATAAGTCATAGACAACAACTTCCACTTTCCAATTGGGAATGTAAGGAGCTTAAAAGTCACCATTCCTGTCCACACAACAGGAAAAGAAGCTGAACAAACTAAATTCAACAATTCTTCTTAGATCCATTAGAGAAATGAAGTCACAGGGAAAACCACTGCTCCCAGAATTGCAGAGACAGACAGGCAGATACAATCACAACTTACCAGAAGACCACATGATGGAAATCTCCATGGGAACCAGTGCTGGGATTTGAAAACCTAAGCTGTAGTTGAAGAATTGCTGGATGCTCAGTGTGGACAAAGCTGAGAGTTAGAAACTTTGCTGGGACCTAGTCTTAGGAGCCCCCTACACTTTTGTGAGTTTTACCTCCAGGAGCCCTACCAGCTTCTTACAGTGAAGATCAGAGAAAAATCCCCTCATGCTTCTGGTAGGTGGTGTGGAGAAGGAGCCATTTTGATATAAGCTCACAGCATTCTGTTCTTCTTAATAAGGCCTGACCTCAAGAGAAACTATTTCACCAGAGCCTAATTTACCTTGGGAAAAGGGGAAAACCCAACTCCAGCTTACTCTAGACTTCCAGTCTCACCTAAGGGAAGGTGGGGGGTATATAAGAAGTACTTGTGAAGGTCACAGCTAAGGGGGACAGTCTCACTCAAAGACTGAGACCTAATCTTCGAACCATAGAATGCTTCCCCTTGCCCATACCTTATTAACACATCAGTAAGACTTTTGTGTAATAACAGGGAAATACTACTGAAAGAATTGTAACTGTCAGGTCTTATTTAAGAAGTCTCTAGAGAAACCCAAAGACAACAGGGAAGACAAATATAGGAAACTGGGGGAAATTTCAGCCTCTGACACGTACAACTATAGCAAAGAGTAAAAACCTGATTTCTAGCTACATAAACGCATAAACAAACAAAACTCACAATAAAGGCCTGTTTAACCTCAAGCCCTTTTGCCTAGTACATCACGTCCCGCTTTCAACAAAAAATTATAAGGCATACTAAAAGACAAAAAACATAGTTTGAAGAGACAGAGCAAGCTTCAGAATGGGACTCAGATATGGCAGAGATGTTGGAATAATCAGACTGGGAATTTAAAACAACTATGGTTAATATGCTAAAGTCTCTAATGGAAAAAGTGGAAAACATGCAAAAACAAATGGGCAATGTAAGCAGAAAGATGAAGACTAAGACTGAATCAAAAGGAAGTGCTAGAAATCAAAAACATTGTAACAGAAATGAAAGATGCCTTTAAGGAACTCAGTAGACTGGACATGGTTGAAGAATGAATCAGTGAGCTTGAAGAAATGTCAATAGAATTTTCTAAAACTAAAATATAAAGAGAAGAAAGAATGAAAAAGATAAAACATCTAAGAACTCTGGGATAACTACAAAAGGTATAATCTATGTGTCATGGGAATACCAGCAGGAGAAGAAAAAGAGAATGGAACAGAAGCAATATTTGAAGCAATGATGACTGAGCATTTCTTCAAATTAATGTCAGACACCAAACCTCAAATCCAGGAAGCTCATAGAATACGAAATAGGATAAATACCAAAAACATTGCACCAAGACATATCATATTTAAACAGCAGAAAATTAAAAACAAAGAGAAATCTTGAAAGAAACTAGATGGGGAAAAAGAAAACAAACCAACAAACCAACAAACAACCCACCTGACCTATAGGGGAAGAAAGAGAAGAATTCCTAATACATTGGCCTACTCTTTAGAAACTAGGTAAGAAAGAAGAGACTGGAGTGAAATATTTAAACTGCTAAAAGAAAAAACCCCAACCTAACATTCTGAATCCAGTGAAATTATCTTTGAAAAGTGAAGGAGAAATAAAGACCTTCACAGATAAGGAGAGATTGAGGGAATTGTTGCCAGTGGGACTGCCTTGCAAGAAATGTAAAGAGAAGTTCTTTAGAGAGAAGTTCTTTAGAGAGAAAAGGAAGAGTGTTAGAGAAAGAATAAATAAAGGTAAAATAAAATACTTATTTTCTATTGTTCAAAATAATAATAGCAACAGTGTATTCAGTGGGTATAGCTCATGGGTGAGTAAAATGAATGATGGCAATGTTTTAAGGGGCAGGAGAGAAGAATTGTGGGTACTGTTTTAAGGTGTTTACACTATTCATGAAATGTTTTTTGAAAATGTTATTTGAAAGAGGGCTTGGATTAGTTGTAAATGTATGATGCAAACTCAAGGGTAACCACTAAAAAAAGTTAAAAAAGAAGTGTAATTGGTATGTTAAGAGAAGAGGGAAAAAAGGAATCATACAAAATGCTCAAAAGAGAAAGCAGAAAAGAATGGAAGACAAAAAGGAACTAAGAACAAAGAAATGAATAGAAAACAATTACAAATATGGGAGATATTAATCCAACCATATCAAAAGTCTTAACTTCATTTTATTATCAAATTCACTCCCTACTGGGGTGATTAAGATCAAGGGCTACACTCAGACTGCCTAGTGTTCTGGGACTTTCTCCTGTTTCTGAAAATCTCTATGTGTTAATATCCTCATTTTTTAAAAGGGGGGAAATAAAAGTACCAACCTTATAATGTTGTGAGGTTTAAGTGAGATAATATATGTAAGACTTTTAGTGTAGTGGTTGGCACATTTAAGCACTCAATAAATGATACCTACTATTATTTTCTGACAGAATTAGAAAAAAATTAGAAAAAAAATTAGGTTATTAAGTACCTATTATGTGTTAGGCATAGTATATGTGATGTGCTGATATAATTTGACTTGTGTTTATTAAATAAAAATGCTACACATGTGCATATAGAAAGATTAGAAAATACATCATCAAGGATGTGTGTGTGAGAGCTAGAGGGATGAAAAAGTTCCCACCATTCAGCAAAACCATTGTCAACACTTTGATAAAGATCCTTTCAGACCCATATACACCGGCGGTGCCAAAAAAATGTATACAAGTGGACACTTCGGTCAACATTGCTCAAGCAGTAGTTTGCTGTAATCAGCAGTGTCTGGACACTGAGGGTAACCACTTTGAGCACCTCCTGTAATTGCAGAAGTCAAACATGACTTGTATTCATCTTTTACTATCAGTATATATTAGGTATTACAATTTTAATACAGTTTTCCTTTCTTAAAATGTGTATACATTTTTTTGGCTCTCTCTCTCTCTCTCTCTCTCTTTCTCTGTCTCTCTCTATATATGTAGCATTGTTTTATCTATCTATGTAACAATTTTTAAAAGGGGATCATTATGCATTTTCTCTTTTATCTGCTTTTTTTATTTTTATGTTCAATATATCTTTAATATCTTTCTATGCATAAATACACTTTTTAGAAAAGTTTTAAAAGTGTGCTTTAATTTTATCTGAAGTTTTAAAATTTAAAAGTTACTTTGGGCTTGCTGTTTTATTAATTGATGGGAATTTAGATAGATGAAAATGGGAATTAACAAAACCACAGTCCTCTCACCAGAAATTGAAGCCACTGTAGACCAAATCTCTGATGCCTTTAGTGAGCTTCCCTGGGAATTCAGGCAGCAGCAGGAATGTAATTGAATTTTCCATTTTCAGCTGAAATGTTGAAAAGTAAAAGAAAGACAAAATGGAAGGTCTACAAAGGTCAGACATGAGAATTTTCCAAATAGCAAAATGTATTGCACATACTACTGGAATTTTATGAAGGCCATGTATGCGTTGTAGGGTCTGAGGAAAATGAAGCAGAAAGAGAAGTTGAAATTCTGTGTGCTTAGCTTGGTGGTGAGCCGTGAGGCGCCCACTCTCCTCTATTCTCTGACCACCAGAAGTCCCAGGAGAGCCTGGGACCTGCATTTCTCTCCCATCAGTTTTTGCCCAGCAGGTCTCAGCAGGTCTCAGCAGTCTCTGGGAAAGGTGACCTGTCCACACCCTGGGCTCTTGTTAGCAGCTGGAACAAGGGCTGTGGGGTAAAAAGCTTGGGTGTTACCAGGCACATTCTTTAAAATGTTACCGAAACAAAAGAAAAACCCACACCCTAAAATCTGTCCTGAAAACTGGTCATTACTTCCTCTTGGTTCCACCTTTCTAAGAGAGCAAATGAGAGACCATTTCAATGATAAGTAGAGCTGCCACTGTTAATGGCTGTTGTTGAGTCAGATGGAGCCTGGGTGGGGCGGAGAAGGTGACAATCTCAAAAAGAAAGCACCCTTATACTTTATAGAAGAGCTTTCTTATTAAAATAATGTTTATTGTAGAAAATTTGGAAAATACAGATAGAAAGGAAAATACAAACGAAGTGTAATCCCACCTCTGTTGACATTTTAGTGGACACCAGTTTAACATTTTCTGAGCACATTTACTTACATAAATTAACAAAAGTGAGATAATAGTGAACATGTTTTTATAACCTGCTCTTTTTCAAGTAACAAAATATCAGAAACATCTTTTCATGTCATTAAATTGCTCTTTAACATGTTTTACCTTCCCACTTTAATTTTTTAAGCAGTATTCCGTGACATTACATCTCTGTTTTGTTTTATTTGAGCTTTAATACCTATTTTTGTTGGATGAAGCTGCTGTAGCAGCAGCAGCAGGGGCTCAGATTTCTTTTTTATATAATAAAGACTCTTTTCTCCATCCATCTCCATGTAGTCAGTTCCGTTTACTTCATTTAATTTACGTTACTCATGCCCAAGAAAACTTACCTGCTCTGGAACCTACTGCACAATAGGTACAGTGCACGTCTGTAAAATGGTAACAAGCAGATGCCTCATTGCCTTGCTGGACGAATCATTGTAAATGAAGGGAAAATCAGCTTCCAGATCTTTCAGTGAGATCTCAGACTCCTTTGCTGAGCAGCAATTCAGTGCATTAGTATGGGCTGCTTCTGATACAGTTTTGCTACAAGACATTTCTTGCTGCAGTATTCGAAACAGGAAAACATCTTCTGTGGAGCTTGAACCCATAAACCACTGAAAAATGATAATTATGGCCAAAGAAAAATGAAAAGAATGTTGGTCAGTTGCACTACTAGCTCAGTTTTCATTGGGGGCAGATCTTCTCTTCTACACTCATGAAGAAAACCTGCCCAGCAAAGATTTTCTCCTTCTGTGAGGCCTTCACAGGAAGCTCATTATCAGGAGCACGAGTAGATTAATCAACTGAGTTAGTTTGTTGGTATGAAACAAAACATATTCTCCTTTTGTCAACTACGGGAATGACATTTGTCCTTGATGTTGCTCTGCTGATTTTTCCAGGCACATGATTTTTATGAACTGAATTTCTGGGCCTGGCTGACTTCAGCTGCAGTGGCTCAGCACCCATGGAGCCTCCCTGTGCTTGGTGGCTTTGCCCTTTCTTGTCCTCTCTAGTCCCTGTTGGGCAGGCTCCGAGGTTCCTGCTCACCAACTCCCTTCCACACATCACGGTGTCGCTTCAGATGCCATTCAAACTCCCTCTTGCACTGTGGTTTCTGTACTTGCCTCCCTATCCCTCTCTTTATCCCTACCTTTCCTCCCTTCTTCTCTTTCTTTTTTCTCCATCTTCTACCTTCTTCCCTTTCTCTCATTGTGACTCATTCATCTGCACCGGCCATCACTTCCTTCTCCAGGCTTCTTGGCCCCAGGTTCTGATGGCCGTGCTGGAGGTGAGTGTATCAGCAGTTATTATTTTTTGAATTAAATGTATTATGGGGGTAACATTGATTAATAACCTTATGTAATTTTCAGGTCTACAGCATTATAATGCAACACCTGTGGACTCTGTTGCGTGCTCACCACCCAAAGTCTGGTTTCCATTCATCACCATATGTTTGGCTCCCTTTACCCACTTTACCCTCCCCCTCATCCCCTTTCCCCTCTGGTAACCACTATTCTGTTGTCTGTATCCATTTGCCACAACATACTAGATGGATCTTGAGAGTGTTATGCTAAGTGAAGTAAGTCAGATGGAAAAGGACAAAAACCGTATGATTTCACTCATATGTGGCATGTAAAAGAGGCAACACCCAACTCATAGATACCAGCAGTTTTGGCGTCAGCAGGAGGTGCTGTCCCTGGTGAATGGCCCAAGTGTAATCACTCCTGCCTGGAGCCCTGCCTCGCCCCTGCCCAGCAAACCTCACAACTGCCCAGTTCATTGACCCTGACCCTGATCGTGGTACCTTCTTTTCTGATTTAGGCTGAACAAGCATTATGCTGTCCACTGACCACCAGGGACTATGAAACATGTGCGATATGGCTAGTCCACATTGAGAGATGCAGTAAGCAAAAGCACAGGCTGGATTTTGAGGTCTTAATATGAAAAAAAAAAAAAAGAAAGAAATGTAAACTATTTCATTAATTTAAAAAAATACCAATCACATTGAAATAATATTTTGGGTAAATTAGCTTAAATAAAATACACAACTAAAATATCTCTCACTTGTCTCTTATTACTTTTTAAAATGTAGCTACTAGAAAATTTGAAATGGCAGGTGTGGCACACATTTGCAGCTTGCACTATATTTCTGTTGGACGGCACCTGTATAGATCTTCAAATGGCACCTCAGAACCTGCCATTTTCCAATTGCTAAGGGCTCAGAGCTTTCTTTGGAGGCCATTATGACTTCTTTGTTCTTATTTACTTTTGCTTCTTAGAAATGGGAAAAGACAAGAATATATACATTTCTGCTAATTCATTTTAAATTTAATTTCAAAGGAAAAAAATAAAAACACAGAAACTTTGCAGCCACATCTTATTTGTGGTTAGAGTTTGGTCTACAATGCTATCCAGATTTGAAAAAAATTAGCCTAGCCCTTCCCTAGTTTTTGTTCTTGAGATTCCCTTAGTGCTCTCGATGGGTCAGGCCATCAAATGCCTACCACGAACACAGCCTGTGATGAAGAGCAGGTCCCTGTGTCCGCAATCTTGTCTGGGCCCTTTCCTCGTTTCCTCCAGAGGTACTTAGACCTGCCTTTCGGACAACCAAGAGGTGGACCAGTGACCCAGATGTGAAAAAGTGAGCTAAGCTGATCAGCATGTTTTTCTGAACTGGAAATAGGGAAAGAATAAGGCTGCTATCTGTGGGAGGTGAAGATGAAAATATGCTCAGAGAAGCAGTAGGGACCATATGTGGCCATGGCCAGCCAAATTTATAAGGAAGACGTTATGAGTAAGCGGAACCTATCTGTGGAAAGCACTTAAGATAAACAGATGAGGGTGACAATAAGCAAGTTGGTAGTGAGAAAGAAAAGCAGACATGTGGAGATCAGCTGAATTATTCTAATGACAAATGTCTTTGTCCAATCAGGCTGCTATAACTGAAATACCACAGAATGGGTAGCATATAATAACAGAAATGTGTTTCTCATAGTTCTGGGGGCTGGGAAGAACCAAGATGAAGGTGTAGGCAGATTTGGTGTCTGGTGAAAGCCCTCCTTCTGTTTAATAGATGGCACCTTCTTGCTGTGTCCTCACATGGTGGTTAAGGAATGAGGGAGCTCTCTGGAGTCTGTTATATAAGGGCGCTCATCCCATTCATTAGGGCTCCACCCTTGTGACGTAATCACCTCCCTAAGGCCCCACCTCCTCCATCACATTGAGGGTTATGATTTCAGCATAGGGATTTTTGTGGGACACAAACTTTCAGACTACAGCCACAGGTTACTAAAGCAAAGATCCTTGAATTGATTCTATTATAGATCTGATTTTTTTTCTTGTGGCTTTACAGATGCCTTCTGTTTTGCAGCTGGGTTGTTCAACTCTTCTTGGGTTCCTGCATACGGCAAACATCATTATGAGTCTCCTTTCCTTGAAAGTACTTGAGTGATTCTGTTTCCTATAACCAGAGTTAAAAGAAATACTACCTTCATTTTGCATCATTTTTAGAGTTAATACCTTTTTCTCCCCTAAAATAGCTTTCAGCTTTAGGTATATTGCAGCCCCTTCCTTCTCCCACTGTTTCTTTAGTTCCACACAGAATTTTAATCAACCCACTCTAACCCTAGTTTTTAAAAATACCTAAAACAACACTTGATCAGCTGCTCCTAAATCACATAATCTGATATTACTTTTTAGAATGATTAAAATTTTATTTGCTGTTGTGTATATTAAGAGGAAGATGATCCCTTAATTTGTTACTGAACATAATTGCAATTCTTGCCAAGCAAGTTAGAAATCTACTTTCCTTTGAAGTTCAAAATTGATATTAATTAATGAGTCAGTTTTGGTGTAAAAAGTGTAAGAACTTACTACAAGGAATTAAAAAAAACCATCTTTTTGTCACTACTTTTATTAGTCAAGAAGAACATTTTTCTTGATCTAGTTCTTAATTAATTAATTAATTAATTATTTCAGTGACAGAAAACCTTTTTAAATTTTTACTCTCTTAGCAACTTTCAAATATGCAGTACATTATTTCTAACTATAGTTACCATGCAGTATATTACCTCTTCATGGAAGTTTGTACCATTTTGACCACCTTCATCCATTTTGCCAGTGCCCTTGAAAACATGTTCTCAACCAACCATAAGCCATGCTGAGGTGTGTATTTGTTTACTTGGGCTGTCATAACAAAATGCCATAGACTGAGTGGCTTAAACAATACAAACTAATTTTTTCACAGTTTTGGAGGCTGGAAGTCTGAAATCAGGATTCAGCATGGTGAGTTCAGCTCTGATGAGTACTGTCTTCCTCATTTGCCTTCTTACTGTGTCCTCACATGGCAGGGGAGAGAAAGAGTGGGAGAGAGAGAGAGGGAGGGAGAGAGAGAGAACAAAATCTCTCTGGTGTCTCTTTTTTAAAAGGGCACTAATTCCATCACAAGGGCTCCACCCTCATGACCTTATCTAAACCTAATTATCTCCCAAAGACCTCATCTCCAAATACCATCACATTAAAGATTAGGGCTTCAACATATGAATTTTTCGGTTACATAATCCAGTTCATGGCACATTAAAGGCAAATTATAATCTTGATAACATATACCTTTTTTTCTCATTTTAGTATGTTAAGCAAAGTATTTTTTAATTCAACTTTTATTTTTATAGCAGGATAATCATCAAGTTAGGCAGATGATTCAGAAATCAGTCTAGAAATACATGAAATGAGTAATAATAATTATATTCATACTTGTCACCACCCATCTGATTTGTATTAAAAAATATCAAGGAGTCCAATTTTATACAAACATTTACTAATTTTTTTACTGGATGCTAGGCGCTTTATATGAATTAAGTTTTATTTAAAAAAAATAATATCATGGGGCAGGGGTTGGTTCCCAGGCCCAGAGATCGGGATTTATCGGGATTTCCTAACTGTCACATACCCAAGCTTTCTCTGGGAGAGTGAAGTCCTGCCTCCTTCCACGTCTTGTATGATGGTAAGACTTCTTAGTGAGTTGTTGCAGAACATTCCAAGGGAGACATGATAAGTTGCTAAGCTGAGGCAGTGCATTGTGTACGGAGACAGATTCATGAGCTCTTTTGGAGATAAAATTGACAGGATTGGGTAACTGGATAGGATTTGTTAGGGAAAGAGGGAGGAGTTTGGGTTGATTTTTAGAGTAGTCTTTCCAGCTCAATTAGAAATTCCTCCTCTGTTTTCCCACAGTGTCAGGGCCACAGCTTTATTTTAGAGCATTTATCACATTGTAGTATAATTCTTTGCTTACTTATCTGTCCCACTAGAATTTATTGTAAGCAGAGATCATGCCTTAATCCTCATTGCATCCCCTTGCGCCTGCCATTCAGACTACCAATAATTGTATATTGAATGGGTGAATGAAAGGAATTGTTTCTAGAAGACCTTCTGGATCTTGAATGTCCCTTAATGTTTTAATTTTGCATTTCTTATTGACTTGTAGTGGTACTATAATGGTAAATAAGATCATTTCTCTAAAGCGTGTAAGATCTTTGGAGAAATGCTTCACTAGACTAAGGCTCATAAGCAGCTATCAAATGAAACTGTGAGCTAAAATTTACCACTTTCCTTTAGTTTCACCTGTCAAAGTTGTTGGCTGGGAAAACTTTCCCCCATGGGGAATTTGAGCCAATTGGCAAAAATGTACACATTTTTACAGTGTCTGACAAATAGAAGGCACATAATAAAGCTTTGTGTAATGAGAGAATGAGTAGTTCATTAGTTAATAATAAGAGCTATGTTTTATTGGCCATTACACTTCTAACAATATGCCATTTAGAAAAGCAAACAGACAAACAAACCCCCACCTGTACTCAACCTTGTGTATAAATCCATTAGATTTTTTGTTGTCGATGAAGTAGAAAGCATTTCTCTTCAATTATCATCATTGGTGTACTCGTCAGCTTTTGCTGCAGTAATAAATAACCTCCCAAATTTCAGTGGCCTACAGAAACAGTGACATGTTACTCTCATGATGTGAGGGTTGTGGGTTTGCTGTGGCTTTGCTGGGCATGGCTGGGCTTATTGAACTCATTTAGGTTCTACTGGCTAGACAGGCCTTCAAATTCTTGGACGAAAGTCAATGAAGCAGCCACTCCCAGGGACATGCTCTTCTCATGGCTGGGCACCAGAACTCAAGGGGGTAAGAGAACAAAGGCTAACTATGCAAGTCCTTTAAAGCTTCTGCTCCGATATGACATCTGTCACATCCACTTGAATTCCATTGGCCAAAGGAAGTTACACAATCAAGCTCAGAGTCACTACAGTGGGAAAATACAATCTGCCTATAGGAAGTCTTGCCAGGGTGGAGGGGAACAAAAAATTGTGAACCAATAACACAATCCACCATAATCTGAGTCTAATGTTTGTCAAAGCCACTATTTGGCCTTTTGTAATATTAATTATTCTTTACACTTTTAATTTGGAGTTCAATTTATATAGCTTAAATAATAAAGTGATTATAACACGTTCTATGTAAATAGGCTCCAGAGGTAAAAGTAAACAGATTTGGGAATTTTAGCTAAAGAAAAAAATTAAAATTTTTAAGTATATAAATGTTTTCACAAGTGTCATGAAGGTAAGTTATTCTTTATACCTATGGATGTCCAAACCAGCAGTAGCGTATGTAATTAAAGAGATATTGAGGTATAATTTCTATAAGGAATAATTTCTTGACTAGTCAAGTCAAAAAGACATGAAAGAGGCAAAAGTTTTCCCTAGTGGATAATTAAATCATTCATCTGCTTGAAGGAGGAAGGCTGGACCAGATGACAGGTTTCTGCCAATTCTCTGTTTATAGTACTTTGAATTTTGAAATAAAGAAGTCCTTTTAAGACAGATGGCATTAAAATTCTTCTTACATCAGTGAAATGTCACTAAGAAACTTAGAAGCTGGCTTAATGCAGAAGATGAAAATAGTAAGAGAAACAGATATGAGAGGAAAATATAACTCTGAGCATTCATTGTTTATTTTTGAGAGAATAAAATATAGTTAATTCAAATTTTAATATAGTCATTTGTTTTATTCATACTTTCTTTCAACAAACATTTAATTAGTACCTACTATCATGCATTTTGATAGATGCTAGTTAGCTAAAAAAATTATACAATTCACAGTTAAAAGATCTGATAAATCAGCTATAAATGTCACATATCACCATCACTCTTCCTTAGAATTTTTTGCTTATCACTTAAAAAAGAGAATAAAATTTTTAAACTACATTTTATGATCTACAGTTAGGAAAGTCTAAATGCTAAAAAGCTTACCACCTTTAAGATAATCATAAAAATACCATTTTTCCCAGGCATTTTCTTTCTTCCTTTATAAATAAATAAATAAATAAACAAACAAATAAATAAATAAAATATCCGGTGTAGGTCCTCACCCTATCAGCTTTTTTTTTTTTTTTTTTTTTTTTTTTTTTTTTAAGATTTTATTGGGGAAGGGGAACAGGACTTTATTGGGGAACAGTGTGTACTTCCAGGCCTTTTTTTCCAAGTCAAGTTGTTGTCCTTTCAATCTTAGTTGTGGAGGGTGCCGTTCAGCTTCAAGTTGTTGTCCTTTCAATCTTAGTTGTGGAGGGCGCAGCTCAGCTCCAGGTACAGTTGCCGTTTTCTAGTTGCAGGGGGCACAGCCCACCATCCATTGCGGGAGTCGAGGAATCGAACTGGCAACCTTGTGGTTGAGAGGATGCGCTCCAACCAACTGAGCCATCCGGGAGCTCAGTCCCTATCAGCTTTATGGAGGTTTAATTGACAAGTAAAATTGTAAGATATTTAAAGTGTACAATGTGATGATTTGATATCCATATACTGTGAAAATGATTCCCCCCATCGAGTTAATACATCTGTCATCTCACATATTTACCCTTTTTTGTTGGTGTTGAGAACGGATAGTCCTACTCTCTTAGCAAATCTCAATTGTACAATACAGTGTTAACAACTATAGTCACCGTGTTATACATTAGAGCTCAAACCTTATTCATTTTGTAACTGAAAGTTTATACCCTTTTACCAACCTCTCCCCATTTCCCCATCACCAGTCCCTGGCAACCACCATTCCAGTTTCTGTGAGTTCGAAGTTTTTTTTTTTTTTTTTTAAGATTCCACAAGTAAGTGGTACCATGTAGTATTTGTCTTTCTCTGTATGGCTTATTTCACTTCGCATAAAATCCTTCAGGTTCATCCATGGTCTGAGGCATTTCTAAATAGCTGAGGTGTTTTTAAATGACAATCCTCTCTGACAACAAATTATTTGATTTGCTTTTGAGGTGATCTTGTGAGCAGAGCAGTGAATGGTTCAAAGGCTGTTGCATTGGTGAATTCCTTTTAAGAAATTATCTCTTTTGAAAGGCAGACATCACAGCATCATTATGAATGATAGTTCATCAGTGCAGCCCGCCTAAGAGGCCCAGAAACCAACAGTTTTCTCTTTTCATGAAAGGCTGCAGCTATGATTAAAAAAAAAAAAAGACAGAAATATTTGTCACAGAAGTGACTATGTGGTATTACTGAATCTTAATCTGTGTGCTAGCAATGGAATGTGTTTGTTTACTTGTTATAGCCTAGGATAATCCTAGGATCCTTGATGTAGTGTTTACCATGAGCCAAGCACTTCAGAACTGCTGACTCATTTAATCTTCACTGGAGGGTAGGAGCTGTTTTGTAGCCCTATGTTAACCCCCTTTTGTAGATTAGAAAATTGAGGCAGAGAGAGGCTAAGTATTTGTATATGAGTAATAAAGGGCAGGTTGGGCTTTGAACTCTCGTAATATAGCTTCATTTTGCGACTTTTTATAAAACAAGTCCAATAACCCGGTATCATATTAAAACTAAAAACCAATTCCTATTCCATTTGGTTGCATCCTACCCTCAACCTTCAGCTAGATTTTCTGGCCCTTCTGGTTAGGACCATGAGTTTGTAATTGCTTCCCTTAATGCAAGCGAAGAACTTTTCATAGATCCTGTGGTGTTTAATTTCAAAAATATACAGTGTACACACACACGCACACAGCAAAATGAAGGATGACTGTTTATTAATCAAGAAAGGCTTGATTCGGGCCTAAAATGACCAGTCGTTCCCCAAGAACAGATATATAAAGTGCAGGGGTTGGGAGCCAGGGGGAGAAGTCTATTTATTCCCCATCCAGCGCCCGAGAACTTCACGCTGGCACTCGGGGGACGCTTCCTCTCCGCAGAGGCCGTGGGAGCCGGCGCTGCGCCACCCGCGGTGCCGCGGGGACTTGAATCGGGTTCCCCGCGAGTCTTCCGGCTCCCACGCCCGAGCGCTCTGTGCGCGCCGCGGGGATAGCCTCCGCCCGGGACTGGGCGCTGCGTGGGGCGTTGGTGCACCGCTGCCCGCGGTCCCGGAGCTAGAGGAGGAGGGCGGGCGCACCCCCGCGCCCTTTGGGTACCGGCAACATCAACTTGGGAGTGAGGGTGACTCGGCTGGGGCAGAAGAGAGGAGAAAACGCAGAGGGCACGCAGGTTTGAGGTCCCTGGGCCCCACACCGCTTCTCTCCCCTCTGCCTCCCACCTGGCCGCCCCGGCGGCGGCTGCGGCACCAGGCGCGCTCTCAGGCCTCGCAGTCGCAGCCCGCGCGGTGTCTGCGGAGCTCTCTCGGGTTCTGCCACCCCTCCCCCGCCTAGCCCTCCCTCCTCGGTGCCCGACGTGCTCGTTCCCTGCCACTTCGGTCGGGGCGCGCCGGTGGGTTTGGCCTGCGCGGCGGCTGCGAGGCGGGGGAGCGAGTGAGCGCGAGGGGCGGGAGCGAGTGTCTGTGTGAGTCACCGGTACCTGGAGTGCGAGCGACGCAGAGCGAGCGGCGCGCAGCCCGAGCCGGAGCCGAGCCCGAGCCGGAGAGCGCGGCCGCCCGCAGGCGCCAGGCTCCGCCGCGCCCCCGCCGCCCTCCCCGCGCGCCGCGCGGCCGGCTCGCCCCCGGCCCCGCGCCGACTCGTGACCTCGGCTCCCGGCCGCCCGCCTCCCTCCCGCTGGTGCGGGGCTCGCCGGGGGATGTCACAGCGGCTCCTCGGAGCCCCCAGCCGCCGCCGCCGCCGCCCCCGCCGCCCCTGGGAACCGCGACAATGAACCCCCAGTGCGCCCGCTGCGGAAAAGTCGTGTATCCCACGGAGAAAGTCAACTGCCTGGATAAGGTGAGCGAGGGGCGCCCGGATCTACGGGGGCCGGGCTGCACCTGCTTGGAGAAGTTTTGGCATCTGGGACAGAAAGAGACGAGTGGGTCTGGGTGTTTGCGTGGTCTTGGCCCCGGGTGAGGGCACGCGATGGGAAACGCCCGCGGAGTGTCGGAGAGCACGCTTGGGCTGGTGCTGTTGGAACCACCAGAGGCTTTAGACGGGGTGCGGACGGCGGGGGTGCGGGGCTGCGCCTGCCTGGCCGAGCTGCTGCGGAGCGTGCACGGTGGAGCGCGGCCCGGGGCCCGGGAGCCCAGGCCGGCACCAAGGGACGGATCCGCGAGCCGCGCCCCCTCCCACCTCCACTCCTGCCGCTCACCACCCCGCACCCCTCACCCGTCACCCCGAGGATCCGCCTGTATCCTCACTTCTCTCCCGCCCCAGCACCTCCCGGGCCGGCGGCGAGGTGGAGAAGCAAATAGTAATTAACATGTCAGGGGCGGCCGCTGCCGCAGTGCTAAGGATAATCTCCCCCGAGAGCCCGGGCAGGACCCACGGGGGCTGATCCACTCGGTTGGGGAATTCCAGAGGAAGTGGCTTTAGCCCGGCCCCGGCAGCCCTGCTCCCGGCTCTTCCCAGGCGTGGATGGAATTGAACAGCCTGGGAGACAGACCCCGGCGCTACCCCGAGTGCCTGACAATTGAAATCAGCCGGAGGCGGTCCCCGTGAAATCTGCTTGTGGTGACACAAATGCCTTATAACAGCACGCCGTCATCCCAGTAGTCATCCCGGACAGGTTCCACCTTCCCCGCCATGTAGTGGAAGCTGGACTGGGAGGGGGCGGGAGTGGGGGTCGGAAAGGGTACTTACATAGTACTCCGCCTGCCACCGCGGGTTGCCTGACTTCCAGTGGACACTTATTTATCCAGATCCAACAAACACGGTGTTTAGGCACTTTGAACTACAGTCGTTTTCATTTTGAAGCCACTTCACAGGTTCCATTTCCCCATTAACCAAGCTCAGAATTCCATGCTGAGCTGCTCAGACAAGTGCAATATGGACAGAGCCTTGGCAGATCTTCCGTCTGAGTCTGTACGTTGTGGTGGGGAATTCATCTGAAAGTCAATTTTAATAGCTGCCTGCTTTATTTACTTAACTAAAAGAAGGCAAACCCATCCCCTGTTACCTTCAGTCATTTTGTTGTAGTATTTTCAAACACAGGGTGGGAATATGACGCACTAAAAATATCTCCTTTTTGTACCCATCCTTGAAAAAACTGGCATGGGACTAAAATTTTAAATATTTATTTTTTTTCAGTATTGGCATAAAGGATGTTTCCATTGTGAAGTCTGCAAGATGGCTCTCAATATGAACAACTACAAAGGCTATGAAAAGAAGCCCTATTGTAATGCGTAAGTATTATCAACATGCTATGCCAGGTGTGGCCCAGCATCAGTGCATAAAAGTGAGCGGATCTACCTGTTCTGAGCTCACTTTGTCTCTCACGTGTGGCAGGGGCCAATTACCTGCTTATGCCACTTACTCTGGGGCCATATACTTGGTTGAAGTTCATTGCACTCATGTCTTTCTAATATGGAGGGTAATTTGTGTGTGTCTTTAACCAGAACGTTAGTTTTTGAAGTTCACTGTTGGCAGAGTTGGAGACTTCTTTTAGAAGCATCAGAACTTGTATGCTGTTAATGTGTGGGCTCTGAAGTGCATGTCAGGTAGATTTCCATTTTAATCACATGTCAATTTCCATTTTTAATCATATGATACTGCAATTGTGTATCTGAACCTAGCTGTTCTGGAAAGGAGTCTCACTCACTTGTTCTTAGCTGAGACTGCTCCAGAGATCCTACCACTTAAATAGGTAACCAAAAAATTGAGACATAGGTATTTCTGGCTGGTCTGTTGGTGGGGATTAAGGAAGGTAAGCTTTCTTGGGTATTTTTCTGTAGGTATCTTTTAGCGTAAAATAATAGCAATTAGTAGCATTTATACAGTGCTAACCATGTGCTCCGTCCTGTTCTAAGCTCTTTGTGCATACTGACTCATTTAACCTTTACAGACCCACAACTTAGGGGGGAGGGCTATTATTATCCCCATTTAACAGATAAAGAAATTGAGGCATGGAGAGGATAAGCTCAGCTCACTCTTAGAGGCTGCAAATGGTGAAACATTGGCCGGTGCTTCCAAATGGCTACCTTGCTGCCCGGGAGCAAGTGTTTCTTTACTCCTGTGAGCATCCTCCCAGACTGTTTTCCACTGTTGGCCCTTGGCCCTGAATGTTGAACCTTCTTTCCAGTTCTCTGTGGGGCCTATGGGCCTGAAGGAGGCAGAGGCACTGCCTAGCCTTTTGGCTGGAATATTGATGAGATACATTCTCCCTAAGAGTTTTTGAAGCAGGTTCATTCAGGTCTCCTGGAGGTGGAGTGCCCGTGGTTAATTCATTCTTTGCTCATGGGAGTGTTTTCATAGACAGTAAATGCTCCTATCTCTCTGGTGAAGAACTGAAAAAAAAATCTTTTTGTGTTGCCTTCTGGTCTTAGCTTAGTGCTTTACAGATAGACCAGAAACTTAAGAAAAATCAGAAAATGAGGACATTGAACAGAATTCAGGACTTTTCTTGGATAAGTGAAGTCCACAGATAGCCTCCAAACTTATTGATGTTTTCCACCATCCTATACCATGCCTTTTACTGGGATAACATGAAACAAATGAGATTTCAGTGTCATGCTGTCCTGCTTCTCTTAAAGAGAGGTATAAATGATTGGTTAAAGATCAAAGGCAGGCATCAGAAACTAGAAGGGAAAGGGCCTCCGACAACCCATAAACAGGATAATGGTTCTTTGGTTAAAGGAAAGTGAACCATTCTTCTTGTAAGTATTCCAGTCTTGGCTGGATTTGATCAGCCTTTATGGGCCACACCAGGATTCTTTATAGCTCCTCAGCCTAGAGTTTAATCTGGTGATAACAATGCCTTTGAGTGGCCCTAGTAGACCTTGAGGGATGGGAGGGAAAGGGGAAAGACAGGAAAGAAAGAAAAGTGGAGAGTACAATTATAAATATGATATGATATGATATAATATAATATAATTAATATAATGAAAAGATAAAAATCAAAGGACAGAAAAAAGAGGTACAACTGAAGCTAAATCTTTGCATTGGGCCTCTTGAAAATTCAGTGCTTACTGCTTAGTTTCAGTTCGGTCCAATTAAAAAGAAGAACAGATTCTGCAACAAGTCATGGATGGTTGATTTGCACTGACTTAATAGTGAACTGGTGTCCAGAACCTTTGAGATTTGAACCTCAAAACAAAAAGCCTCTTTTTGTAGATAGGAAACATCCTGTTGTATTGTTTCAAAAGTCTGAGTCTTATTTTCAGTACTTCAGTTATCTGTAAATCGAATGCTTACAGAGAGTCTCTCTAAATTTTCTCATATCATCCCAGAAGTTTGTTGTTTGGTTTAATTTGAATTTTGGGGTAGCTTCTCAGATTTTTTGGTTAATATTGAACCTGGTAATCCACCAGGAGAAGACTCCATCGTTAGGGACTGAATGAGTAGAGTTGATAGTTTAAATTTGTTTAATGTAGCTTTAACTTCATCTCATATACTATCTCTAGAAAACAGAACCTGGCAAAGTTGCAGGTTCTGTCTGCTGTGAAGGTTCTTGTCTACAAGGCCCCTGTCCTCAACCTTTATTCTTCCAAGGGCACAGGTTGCCATGCAAACTCGCTGGTCAGAGTGGATTACCCTCTAGGAATGCTGATTCCCCTGCCCTAATTCAGGGTGTGTGTGTGTCAATCGGCTGTTCCCTGTGGTCTTGGCCAAAAGGATTCCCATAATTTCTCTGGGTCAGTGGTGAAAAATTGATTCTCTGAAGCATATTGCTATTGGAAAATGAAACATTCTATGTCCATGTAAAGCAATATTTTTTCTGTACATAGTTTGGTCCAGGCATCAATATACATATACATTTAAGTGAAAATGACTATTCCTTCTCCCTATAATTTTTATTGTGAAAATTTTGATATACACAAAATGGTTGAAAGAATAATACAACGAATATATGTATACCCTCCACTGAGATTCAACTATTATGAACATGTTGCCATATTTGCTTCATATTTTTGTCTATGTATATGTACAAGTACTCTTATTGTTATTGGAACATTTGTCAGTTTTATGCATCACGTTAGTTTCATACATCAAGATATTTCATCCCTAAAAATTATATCATGTATGCACTAAGAATAAGGATAATTTCTTAAAGAACCACAGAGCTATTATCATACCTGAGAAAATTAACACAAATTTTATAACATCTAATATCCTGTTTATGTCACATTTCTCCCATCACTAAGAATGTTTTTTTATAGCTGTTTTTCTTCTTAAAACCAGGATCCAATCAAAGTTGATACTTTAAATTTAGGTGTTATGGAAATGACAACTTTTCTTGATTATTGGATATTGAATATTGGTTCTTTAATTTCTGATGTCATTTCTAGTGATTTATAAAGCCTCTCAAAGTTTTCAGGAAGAGGACTTACATAGCATTCCTTGTGAAAATAACATACATAATTAACTTAAGATCCTTTAAAATAAATATTAAGAATATGCTTAAAAATTGGAAAGCATAAACATAGACATTTAGGATTATGTAAAGAAGACATAAAGGCTTTTTATTTTAATTGGTACCTGAGGGCATTTTTAAAAATGGAATGAACTAGTATTTTCTTCAGTTTAAATTTGTTGCTTGTTTATAGTCTCATGTGTTTAGAGAAGAAACAAGTTTGCCGTTTGATTTGGTGCAAAGGAGAACATGTATAAAATATAATTTACATAATATTTAAATTTTGATCTTTTGATAGAATGATCAAAGTATAGTACACACTGGGCATAATACACATTTAGTTCCCACTGCAGCAGTGCACACTATTGAAATATTTAAAAACAAACTGGTCTACTTGAGTATGTGCCATGTTTTCATAAGCCTTTATGTTTCATAAGCAGGCAATGGATTCTTTAACATATTCAGGATTTTTTTTTCATCATGGAACTTGCAAAGAAAAGAGGACTGCAATATTTGTATTTCCAAGAGGTGCTGAGAAAATAACATTAGATGATTAGACAAAAAAAGCATAGCTCACATTTGTATGTGAATTTATATGCCAAGTTCAACTATAAACGCTTTGCTACCCAGTGAGCCACATAATGAATATAAACCCCAAGGCCATTTGTCAAATACATTATTTAATTTATCATGTGTAAAAGTCAAGGTTGCATTTATTGTGTGTTTGTAAAAAATACATCAGTTCTTAAAATTTTCTGAGAAATATTACCAGTTAGAAATAGCAATGTTAAAGACTGGCCAGTTAATGTACTGTCACCAAAGGTCAAGTTATTTTAGGTCAGGAGAGGGACCAGTTAATGACGCAGTTGATTAGCAGGACCTTGTTAGTGATTTCCTCAAAGCATCATTTTTGTGGAAACTTTTGGGGGGCTGAAAATTTGTCCTGACCTGCCCACATTTAATATACCTTGTATCTGTGTCAAATGTATCTTTACTTATGGGGCTGAAGGAACACAAATATCTGTGCTAAATATGTTTAGTCATCCTTCCAAATAAGACTCCCTCTCACCAAGTAGTTTGACTGAACATAATTTTGAAAGACTTGAAAAATGAAACAGTGGGAGCTGTGCATCGTGTTTACTTCTGCTCCTCCTGTGTTAGCATTCTGTCTTGTGAATATTTATTGAGTATGGGCAGCCCGGAAGATGCTGAGCTGGGTGCTTTCATTATGAGCCACCCAGAACGGTCAGTGCTATTCAGCCAGCCTGTCTTGAGGGTGATTATCTAGGCCAACACTCTACTAACTCTCATTTACCATTTCTCCGTTGGTCACTCCCTGGTAGTGCCTTTACTAAGGGGTACTCAGAGGACATGGAAGGACATTAAATTTAAACCTGAGAGTTTTTTTCTTTAGCTCTGTTTAGGCCTCCCAAACCTGATTCTGTACCACTCCAAGGACTCGAGTTATCTCCAGGGGAAAGATGAAATTCTTGCTTTGGTGCCAGCTTTGATTACCTAAGAACTTATCACGAAAGGCCCTATGGTGTAATAGGAGTTTTGAAGCAACACAACCGGATTTGAATCCTGGCTCCTCTGTGCCCTACGGAGGGAGTCTCTTGATCACTAAGCTTCACTTTCTTCATCTGTAAAATGGGAATTGCACTGCCTAACTCACAGGGCGTGCTGTGTGAGGGTTAATAGGACAGTGCATGTCAAGGGTTCAGCCCATTTCTGGACTTACCGGACCTTTAGTAAACAGTAATACTTTTGTGTCTTCAGTGGTATTTCCCCTCCAATTGTTGGTGTTTTCTAATAATTTATTTTAAAAGGAAAGAAAGAGAAAGAAAAGGAAAAGTTATTAGGTTGCAAAAATAATTACCAAAGATAATTACCAAAGACAAAACCCTGTTGTTGAAGGAAGTATTTAAGTGTAGAATTTTATATACTAAAAAAGAAATCATATGAAATTTTATGCTGTTTAAAGGGACTTGAAAACTATGATAATAAGAGCCAATATTACTTGAGCACTTATTGCGTGTGACACTCGTCTTAGTGCTTTAAATGTTTTCATTTATTTTGATCCTTAATCCTATGAGTGAGGCACTATTATAAGTCTCTCCATTTTACAGATGGGTAAACTGAGACACAGAGGTGTTAAGTAACTTGCTCATGGTTATGTGGCAGAAACTACAACTGGAGTTGTTCTTCAGGCTCCTTGATCAGCATCTTTCTTTGCAGTGGTATTTTTTTGAAGGGTGAAGGAGGAAAACGAGTGTAGAAGCAAGAAGAGGAAGTATATCAAAGAAATGATCGTCACACCTATTAAAAGGTTTATACAAATGTTTTTCATACTGTAGGTTGCCACCCATTAGAGGGTTGTATCAGAACATAAGAGAGAGAGAGAGAGAGAAGAAATAACAGTGCATTTGAGTAGTGAAAAGAGTATTGAAAAACTTTTTTTCCCCTCCAGTCATATGTATAAAGTATGTTCTGGATCATGATGTAAAGAACATTTTTACTGGAGGTGGTGGTAAAAAAAACTTGAAACACTTGTTAGGTTCCATCTTCTTAATGCCCTACATATCAGAGAGCATTGCAAGTTGCGGTACATGCAGTGCTGTGTGCGGTCAGTTCGTGAACGCAGACAGCCACTGCTTCCACACTCTGTCTGTGCCACCCACACCCTATCCCACACTCAGTCATCATTCAGGACTCAGCTCAGCCATCAGAGCCCTCAGTTTTTTCATCTGTAAGATGGGTTAGAGTTATTAGCAAGATGTAAGCTTTTAGCAGTGTGAGAAGTGTATTTATGAGCTGAGTACCCAGAACATTTCAAGGACTTAGGGAAAGGATTATTATTGATTCCAAAGGTTTGCATTTGACTAAAACAGTTCGTAGCTTCTCCTGGCAAACCTAGATATGGGTCACAGGCCTAACTGGGAACCATGTGCTTATCTGTCTGTACCCCCTTCTCACTTGGGGTAGCTCTGAGGGAAACGTCTGGCTCGCCGTGGTGTCCCCAGAGCCTGGCACTTAGTGCTCAGGAGAGCTGAGCTGCATCGGTGAGCGTGAAGGTTATGCTACATCTCAGAGAGTAGTTCCTGCCTTATCCCATGGTTCAGGATGCGGCCCATCCTAGTGTCTTCTGGGGAGGCAGGCAGAAGCTGGGTGGTACAGAGGAGCCGGCGTGAGAGTAGGCTTTGAGGAGCCAGAATGTCTGAATACCCTGGGTAAAGTCTTCCCACTGATGGGAGAGGCTCACCTTTGCTAATCCATAATGAACCTGGTAGAATTTCCTCTCTGCGTTCAGGATCCGTTTTAAAATATGACATCTTTCTAAAAGATTCCTTATTGATACTCATGTTGTTTTTTCTGATTAATTATAATCTGTAACATGAGATAATAATTTCTACCTAACAGAAACTTTATAGAAATTAAATGGGGGAAATATTTGTAAGCCTTATTTAGCACATCGAATGACACCTTCCTAGGTACCCAAATGTTAGTCCCCTCCCTTATTTATAAGTTGAAAGTTGTTGCCTCATTTTTCCCCCTTAAAGAGAGGAGAACATGTCACATTGTTAAAAGTAACGCTTAATTTCTATGGAAGGATATTGTGATGTGTGGGAGTTCTAATTAGCATCAATTATAATATGCCTGGCTTGACTTTTTAGTTACATACCGCACAGAAAAAATTAGATCTTTTGTTCCTTGACATAGACCTGGTATGGGAGGATGATGACAGGTTTTTTTTAAAATTTTTTTTTTTTTAAGGTTAGAATTGGATGCTTGAAAGTGAGAGAAGATGCTTAATTTGAACAAAATGGAAAGGTTCTAGTGTATATTCACAATGATCTGATTCTCAGCTACCTTACTGAACCCTTCATGATAACTAATGAATTTCACTATCTTCTGAAATCATCGTAGAAGACCGTGTTTACTAATCATGGACTGAGTTCTGTCACATTGGAAAATGTTCACAAAAGGTGCTTTCAGTGTGTAGTTTCCCTCGCTTTATGATGACGTTTTTATTATGGAGTGATGTCAGATTAGAAAAGATTTGGAGGTGAAGCTCAGCAAATAGCTCCTACATCACGGTGAAATGCAAGGCTAATACGAGATATAGATGTGTGCACTTAAATGGTATTGATTATGTGTCAGGGGCTTGTGTAAGAGTGCATTTCGGTATGTCTTCTTTAAACGTTTTCAGATGAGTGCTTTACAAAGGTTGGTGGTTCCTGGGAATGTCAGGCATGAGAGAGAAGCAGACATACCCATACCTGACACCCTCATCCTCCAAAGCATGACGCCCCCTCAAAGCTCTGTCTCTAGAGGAACAGGAAGTCAAATTTCTTTTCCCTGTTCTCTTATAGTTAGGTTTATTAGCAAGACCTAAGCTTTCAGCAGTGTGAGAAGTGCGATACAGAATAATATTTGTGAGCTGAGTAGCCAGAACATTTCAAGGACTTAGGAAAAGGATTATCAATTGATTCAAAGGTCTGCTTCTGGCTAAAACAGTTCTGCAGCCTCTGCTGGCAAATCTAGGTATGGAGCACACAGGAAATTGTGAGGAGGACTAGGTTTGAACAGCAAGGACTGTGAAATCCAGCACTGGAGACCCAGTATTAACTTTATCTCCAGTCATCTGTGCATTTTAGTGGAGTTCTTGAGGGAGTTGCTGTGTGTCCAACTCTGATTTACTCTTCCACACTCTCGGTTGACCGTTTCCCACTGAATCCTAGGAGGAGCTAGAAGAAAACTAGTGTGATATGTGTGCTTTGGAATAGCATTAAATCAATAAGTAGATGGGTGGTCAGCTCAGCAGTCTATAAAAACATTTAGACAGCAATCCTTGATTAGCTCCCCCAATGCTCATTATCCGTCAAAGGCAAGTGCAAGTCAGCCACCGAGAGTGTGGAGAAATGGGGTGGCCAGAGATCTGGGGTGTGGAGTTCGACAGTCGCCTGCTTGTGTTAAATTTGGTCTTTAAATGTGCCTTCATTATCTGTTAATTGATCAAGAGTGGGAACTTCACCAAATTCAGGCAGAGGCATCAAGAACAGCACAGTAAAAACAAAACCAAAACAAAACACCACCACCACCAAAAAAAAACCCAGCGCAGTAAACACACATATCAGTACAGAAAGGCATAGCGACACCCAGACGTCTATTGATGGTGTTTGGATGTCTGTGCCGTCCTCTCCTGGCTTCTCTTCCTACCATCCACCCAGGCTCTAGCGCTCATGCATCTCTGTCGTCTTCTGCGCCCCCTCCACTGCATCCCCATTCCCACGTATTCCTTCCTTCTGGCTGTGCCCTTGTTCAGGCTCTCTTACATCTGGCTCGTGATCTGACCACTGTCCCCAAACTGGTCTCTCTGTTCTGGCCTTTCTCTTTTTGAATGCTTTTTCTGCCACCAGGTATCTTTTGAAACCACAGTTCTGGTCATATTACTCCCCTGTACAGACACCTCTGATGGTTTCCCGGTGCCTACAGAAAAAATGAAAAACGTTTCTGACAGACACCTGGGGCCATTCACAATATACCTTTCTCTACCCACTTCCATTTACGCTTCTCCTCTTCAGCCACAGGTTCTGCTACCCCTGCTGCCTTCAAGTTTCTTAACCTAAGTCTCTGTATCCTCACCTACCAAATAGGCGTAATAATCGATTCTGCTTCATAGGATTAAGGATTCATTGGAATATCCAAATAAGTTGAGTACAGGCACATAGTAAGGAGTTAATAAAAATTAGATATGAGTCTTGTTTTTCTTAAATTTGACAGTTATTTGACCCTTTACTTGTGCTATTTATATGCCTTCCTGCCCTCCCCTCTTTTAAAATTACTTTCATTTTTAAGGCACACAGCTGTGACAGCCTTTGTGAAGCCATTTTGAATCTCTCAATTACTGAACTTTCTCTTTGTGTGCTCATTGTGCTTTTTATACCTTTTATATCCCTTATCAGAAAGCCTGCCTCGTGCTATGGTTGTGTTTCTCTACCCCTTTGGGGCAGTTTCTTGCTGAGATTGGACCATGGAAGTTCTCAGACTGGGATTGGAGGTGGGTTGGGGGCAGGGAGGTCCAGTTAGCTGCAAGAGATTTGCTTCTTAAAGGGATTATTTCTGGCATATGTTTAAGGAATTGAGAATGGGGGTTGCCAAGCTGCAATGGAATTCTAGTGGTAACCACTCAGAATTAGAGTCAACTCCACGAGTTAAGGTGTTTTCTCCAACAAGACAGCCCTCACTTCAGATGCTAGTTCCTAGGCCAAACCACACTTCTGACCAACTGGCTACAAATTTTGGGGTTCCCACCACCCTCTCAGATTTGATAATTAGCTAGAATAACTCACTGATCTCCGGAAAGTGCTGTACTTCAGATTATTGTTTTATCATAAAGGATACAAATCAGGACCAGCCAAGTGAGAAGACACATAGAGTGAGGTATGGGAAGGTCATGGACATGGAGTTTCCCTGCCCTGGCTCCTTGGAATCAGGATGTGTCTCTCTCAACACATCCATGTGTTACCCAACCAGGAATCTCTACCGAGCTTTGGCATCCAGAGTTTTTGTTGGGATTTCAATACCCAGGCGTGATGACTCATTGGCCATGTGATTGTTCAGGCTCCACCCATCTCCCAGTGTTCCCTCCCTGGATGAAATCCGTGGATATCACCCAACCCAAATCCCCAACCCTCTACTCCCATGATCTCCGGAGTAGCCAGCCCCATCCTGAGCCATCTTGTTAGCATAACTCAAGTATGGACCAAAGGGCTCATGAATGGCAATGATATTTCCAATTACTTGGGAAATTCCAATTATTTAGAGTATGTCTTAAGAACCAGGGACAAAAGCTAATTAAATTTATTATTATACAGCAAGTGTGCTGCTTGCTCTCTTCATCAGATGTACTATTTGAACTATTGACATTGGATCCTTCACATTCCATTATGACAAGACTGATGACCTAAAACCCACCATATCTATTTGGTCAATCAATAGAAGTTGGCTAAGATGTAGCAACAGTTCGCTGCCTACTCACAGGAGGTGGGTGGGTGGGAGGACGTGCTGTGGAAGGACCGTGGATATAACTCTCTAGATTTGGTTTTTATAAAGAAGCAAGTCCTTCCTATTAGCAAATTATATTCTTGAGGGCAGGAATGGTCCCAATTGCCCATGCGTACTCTAGCATCCTCTGTGTGCTCGGTAAATGTCCCCTCATTAGAGCACATGTCCCAACGAGCTTTGCTGGGGGCACAGCGAGCTCCTTGGGCTGTTTGAGCAATATAGTTCCACCTCAGGTATCCCTAACTGAGAGCTGACTCAGCAAGAAGGAGCAACTTCTCTTTCCATGAGGACCTATGTGGAATCCCAGCTGGAGCCGGCCATGCTTGGACTGATGACACACATGAACGTTTTATCTGTCTAGGTGAAATATTGATTATTGGCCCCTGACATGCCACTGAACAAAGGATGACAAAAATAGTGTGGTCTACAGAGAGATTTTGTAAAAAATCAATTTGTTCCCACAATGTTTCTCACAGTGAATCCTGTGTTTAAGACATCAGGCCATTTGCACGTTCACTTGCATCGCCATGTATTTTTTTTTTCCCTGGAAATAAGTGTGATTCATTTATTTCCTGAAACAAAATACATTAATGAAAAGTCTTCACATTTTCTCATGGAAGAACTTAATTTTCTTGGGTGACTCAATGTTCTTGTCTTTCCCCCCAGATTTCCAGAACTTCAGAAACAACTCAGCAGAGCCTGTGCTTCTCTCCTGCCCCACTCCTGTCTCCAGCCCCCCGTCTTTTTTTCTGTGGCCATTGATGTAGTCTCTGATTTTCTTAACACTGAGTGGAATTCTGTTTAAAAATCTCTAGATGCTTAAGGCACATAATAATTAAGGATTATTCCTGTCAGGAATAGAAACACCATATTAGAACAGTTTTTTCTTAGAGACTGCTGAAGAAGGAAAATCCTGTTTAGAGGGTTTGTCTCTATTTTTTTTTTTTAATGGTTGTTATATAACATCAAGTTTAATTGGTCGGGAGTCAGGAAGCTGGTTTATTAGTGTGTGTCTTGTGTCATGTGTACCTGAGGGGCTGTATGGTGAGGAAAGCACCTATAATTTGTACATGGGAGCAGCTGCCCAGGAAGTGTCCTGTATAGTGGCAGTTTGACAGATGTTGTGGGAAAAACATATTGTTTTTTCTGTATGCAGTGTTGGGTATATAACAGCCATTGCATAAACCCATGTGGATTGATTTTAAAAGAACATTTATTCAGAATGGGATATAGCAGTTCTTTTTTTTGATAGCAAGCCTCCTAACTGTGGTCTCTTGCTCTGGTGTATACTGGTGGGTCAGGAGAGATTGCTTCTCAGGATTTAAAAATTAATTTCCTAGCAGGAGAAAACAGGTGGTAACATAAAAGAAGTACCTGAATGGAGGGCAGATCAAGTAATCCTCAGATGAGACCAACAGGATTGTTTATGATCTCACCCGTCTATACCAATGCCCAGACACTAAAGAAGGTTCATAAGACCTAGAAATATTGCCAGTGTGTGGTGGGGCCAGGCTGCTAACTGAATTCTGGCAGTGGAGGGACTTGCTATGCTGAAAAAAAATAACATGTCTAATAGGTGGATCCATGTAGAGAAAGAAGGAAACGTGAAGGTAAAAAAATGATGGAGAACATTTGGATGCAAATCAAAGGAAGGAGAAACAGAAGCGGCACCACCGCAGTGGTGGCTTATCCAGATGGGAACATAACAGAAGAATCTGAGCGTGTTTACACTTTGGTACAGAGGCAGGATGCAGTGGTAAAGGGAGGCTTTGACGAGACAGTTGCTGAAAGTTTAAAAGAAGGCGTCAGTTGGTTTTTTTGCTTTGCTTTTGTTTACAGTTTCACTGTTTTCAAGCTGCTTCAGACTTAATGTGGAAAATAAGGAATAGTTGGTTGTTGATTAGTTGTGAGGACTTCGGAAGAAGCGGTCTCTTACTATGAAGTTCATCAGAGTGAAAGGAGGAATAAACCCCAGACTTTTGGAAAAGTGTATGAAACTTATTTTGCTTAGCCTGTTACTCTCAAGATTTATTTATGTTTCACAGATGGCAGTATTTCATCTTTTCTTATGGCTGAGTAATATTCCATTGTTTATATGTACAACATGTTTATCAAGTCATCCATTAGGAGAACTCAGGTTGTTGCCATGTCTTAGCTATAGTGAATGATGCTGCAGTGAACATAGGGGTACATACATCTTTACGAATAAATGTTTTCAAAATTTGCAGGTAGATACCCAGAAGAGGGATGTGGAATATAAAGCAGAGAGCAACAAACAAATGAAACAAACAAGCAAACTCTTAGACACAGACATTAGAATGGTTGTTACCAGAGGATAAGGGAATGTGGGGGGAGGTTGAAGAGGGTAAAGGGGGTCAAATACATGGTGATGGAAGGAGACTAGACTTTGGGTGGTGAGCACACAATGTAATATACAGATGATGTGCTATAGAATTCTACACTTGAAACTTATATAATGTTATTAACCAATGTCACCCAATAAATAATAAAAAAAGAGTGGGTGAGAAGCAAGAAGGGTTGTATATGTTTAGGGAGCCCTAGGTCACGAGGCAGGAGCCATGTAGACTTTGATTCCTCCTGTATATCTGGTGACTGGTATAGTCCTTGGCTCACAGTTGGCCATTAGTAAAGATTTAGTGAATAAATTAGAGAAGGAATAAAAATAAAGGTGTCTCAGTGAGATAGAAGACTTTGATAAACTTCTGACTGAAAATGTGTTAATTATTTCAGTGTGAGAGAAAAGGGGGAATACTTCTTAAAACCAAAAAAAAAAAAAAAAAAGCCAATTCCCAAAGCAACATGGGGTATCCCCTGGAGCTTTCCAAGCTCTGATTGGTACAACTCACAGTTTAACCTATGGCCAACTGAGAATTCAAAAATGCACAAACAGTAAGAATAGGGTCAGGAAAGCTAACGGCCAATGTGAGCCACAGCTTGTGAAAAATTCTAAAGACAAAGAAACCAGAAAAAAGATAAACCATGGCTTGGGGGAGATGCTATGATAATAAAAGATGACAAAGATAAAAAGTAGAGTTATTAAATTTCTATTTAGCTTTAATTCTTTCCACCAAAAGGAAGATATTTAAAACTAGAAAAGATCCATGAGCATTATTAAGCAATTAAAAGGTCTGGAGAGCCAATAGTAAGAAGACATCAAGCCATTCTTCATGGAAATAAAAGAAGTTCGATCTCTAGGTCCAGATGAATGACATCTTAGGGACCTGAGAACACCCCATCTGTGTGATCCTGGAACAGAAACCATGGAGCCGTGGGAGGAGATGTGGTGGGAGAGTTAAGAGAATGAACTCAGGTGCTCAGCTGTGTTAGTTGCTTCATCTCGCTGTGCCTCAGTTCCCTCATCTGTAAAATGGTGATGTAATGCCATCTGCAAAATGAGGAGGCTGTGTCTCAGTGATGGCAATAACAGCACTCACTACCTCTTCTGACTACTGTAAGGAATAAATCAGATACTTTAAGTAGTCGACACAGAGTTCACACCGTGTTAAGTATTAGTTACACTCACTATTGCCTGTTGTCTTTGAAAAATTATCTGCAAAAGAGAGCTTTGAGAATTTTGTAGATGGGAAAATATTCCAAATTTTAGAAAGGGAAAGAGAGACAGATTGTAGAAATTACAGCCTAATAAATTTGACATTAATTCCTGGCGAAATTCTCCTGTGGATAAGTACAGAGATGGTTTTTAAAATAAAAAGTCCTCATAGCTTCCGTACTAGTTTGCTCGGCCTGCTGTACAAAGTACCATAAACTGGGTGGCTTAAACAACAGAAAGGTATTATCTCACAGTACTGGAGGCTGGAGGTTGGAAATCAAGGGGTCCACAGGTTTGGTTTTTTCTGGGGGCTGTGAGGGAGGGATCTGTTCCAGGCCTCTCCTTGGCTTGTAGATGGCCACCTTCTCTCTATATCTTCACATCATCTTCCCTCTGTGTGTCTCTCTCTGACCAACTTTCCCTTTTTATAAGGACAGCAGTCACATCGGATTAGGGCCCACCCTAATGACCTCACTTTAACTTGATTCCCTCTGTAAAGACCCTGTCTCCACATACGGTTACATTCTCAGGTACTACAGGCTAGGAATTCACATACTTTTTTTAGGGGGACAGGATTCAGCCTATTACAGGTTCACTAATAAAAGTCAAGCAGAGCAAAATTGACCTTATTTTTTGATGGTATAGAGAAGGGAAATATACACAGTGAACTTCGAATTTTTTATGAGAGGTATTTAATGCTGTTAATTTTCATAAATGAAATTTATGGTGCGTCTATTCTCCCTTCCCCTCCCCCACAGGCGGTTAATTTAATCTGTGTTTGAATTACACGGTGGCCACAGTATCTGCTTCTTCATTTGACAAGTATATTCTCAAGACCTCACTATTATTTTCAAAGTGTAATAACCGTCTTCTCTTCCACCTATGACCTCTACTTTGTGACATTATATGCGCTGTAAGCTTGTGAAACAATTATGAAATTGTTCTCTGATGGATTGTTCCTGTTCACAGGAGAATGGTATTAAAATATTTATAGGGAAATGAATTTTACTTTCAAATGGAAAAGGCCAGAAGAAACATGGTTTAAAATTTCATAGAAAACGACGCAGTTCTTATCACTTTATTTTGAAGGGGGTGGGGGGAATCTCATGACTGTATCCTAGTTTCTAGTTCAACTGCAAGACTCGGGTGTGGCGATTTATAATATTTCCACAACTTAGGATCTACATTTCAATTTCAGAATTTAATTATTAATTTTATCATGAAACTTTCTCAGATGGCTTCACGTTCTTAAAACTTCTTTTATTACTTTATTAAGCACTGAAGAATTTTAACTGTGTTTTAAGAGGTAGTTGAGTAGACTAACTTTTGTCACCTTGGTATTTATGTATAAGTATCGGGCTCCTAAAAGGAATGCGTACAGACAGCCCAGGGAGCTACTGTGACAGGCTTGTGTTGGTACTGGTTTGTTTTCAGTAGACATGCTCCCTGGTTAGCCTAGTCTCCCAGGTGAACTTTATTATCAGATAGAAATCTTATCCACCCATTGAGTTCATGTGTATTTTGAAAAAACAGCATTCCACCTCCAATCTCAATCCCTGACTTTGGAAACAAATTCCAAACATGCTTCTCCTTCTACCTTCTCATAATCAGATCTTAACATTCAGTGCCTCCCCAACCCCGTGAATGCTTCTATTTTGAATTAATTTTTCATCACTCTTTGTAGATTTATACATGGCTGCGTTTTGCATGGCGCTTACAACCCCACTGACAAGATGCCAAATGGAAAGCTCTTTGGGCTTTTAACAAAAGGGCAAAACTACTTCTCCCCAATTATATGACTATAATTCCTCTGCTCCCAAATCAATCAATGCCTCCAGAGTTTGTTTTCCTTATAGTTTCTACCGGTCCTTTCTGTTTTTATGACTTGAGAACTTCTGCCTTGTGGTATGATGGACATTTTTAACTTTTCTAAAAACGTTTGTTCCCAAATAGGATTTCTGGGCCCCACCTGAGACTGTTGTGCAGTTACCCATCTGGCTTTTGAGAGACAACAAAGGCGGGTGGCCGGGGACCCACTGTATCTCTGTCCTCATGCAGCGGGGCTTAGTCTCTGCGGAGGGACTGATTGTGAGAAAAAAGTAGAAAATGAGTAGTTATAAAGAACAGGGCACAGCTCCCTAAAAATGGGAGCATTAATGACCACCTGACACTGCTTTCCAAGGTGTCCCTTGCCCAGTCTGTTTCCTTCTTTCTAGAACCGGGCAATGATCTAGCCATCCCCCGTCCTGGTTTCCTTTTCACATGTAGCCATTCTTTGAGCCTTAGCAGTGCAGTGGGCTTTGAGTGTGAATTTTAAAGCTGAAGTGTTAAACTTTATAGGCATGGTACTCAAGATTTCAAAAGTACTCATGTATATTTTTCAAATTGGAAAGCGTTTTGAAATTATTTTAGATTTTCTGTAAGATTTAGGTTTTGAAGGAGAGTGTGAGAGGGAAAGTCTTTTTATTCTGCTAGCTTTAAATTTTAATATAAAAAAAATTCCTCGTGGTGAACGTATAAAGAGACCCTTAGCTGTAAAAATTTATTTTATGATGTTGTTGAAAATGCTCATCCATTGTCTCCTTAGCATTTTGAAAAATGTTGAGAATTGTGCAGCTTTCTTTTCATACTGTTTTCGTATTGTGAGTTTCTGAACATGTAGGCCGTGGAGGCCCATGAGTGCAACAGACAGAGGAAAATTTCATGTTACAGCACATTTACGTTCTAAATTTGACGTTAGTGTTTGCTTTAAAGATTATTTATTTTCTGTATAATATTAATAATGTAAATTGTACTCTTCTGAACTGGGAAATTGTTCTCTTCATCATTAAGTCAATTTTTAGTAAACATTTCTCAAAAACACTGAAGAAGGTGAAACATTTCTGAAAAGCATATCATGTCTATGCTCACTATGATTTCCCTATTTTGCTCATTTTATTGTATGTGACCTCATTACATTATGCGTCGTCTAACAAATATAAACACAGTCCTGCATCTTACTTTTATGCTGTAAAGACTTACATTTTATTTCTGTATATACTTTTATTTCAAGAAGTTCATGGGTAAGTACATCAGCCATTGAAACTTTAGTGTATAGTTTGGTCTTTAAGAGCCCAAACTTTGAAGTCAGACCTTTCAATTTGAGCTCTGGATTCAATTGGAAAGTCACTTCATCTGTCTAACCTCAGTTTCCTTATCTGTAAAATAAGGATAAGAATGGCATTTACCCCTGAGAGGTTTACATGAGATAATGTGTGTAAAGTGTTTGACCCATTATTATTGCATATTTATGAGCTAGAAGGTGCATTGTGCGGGGTAACTGATTGGGACTAGCAGACTGCAGAGCTGAGATTCTAGGCCAGAGAAAATCCACAAAGACTGATAAGAGAGGTTCAGACTAAGGAGAAGAAAATCTCAGTTCTAAGTATATAAGGCGGTGTTGCTTTTCTGTTGGGTTATTCTATTATTCAGATTGCTACAAGGAAATGAGTACAGCATTTTTTTTTTTCAAAGTAACTTTTCACTTTAGCAGAATATATAGGAAAAGATTTGTGGTCATTGGATTCTTGGACTAGAATTTGATGTGTCTCTCTCTCTCTGTATTCTCACTGAAATGTGAAGTTAAGTTACTGTCTTGAGGGTCCTGAATTCAAAGTGGCGTTTGTGCCTGGAACCAATTATAGTACCTAATCTATGCTTGGCAAGACTAGCTAAATGTTTGGATGAAATGATATGCTTTTCTTTTTCTTGTTTGCCTTTTTCTGTTCTGGATTAATGTTGGATGTTTGTCAACAGTAGATACCTCTGTCCTTGTGGCCTGTGACATGAGGAGTGGCCCAGGGACATTGTGTGACAGTGGGAAATGGCATTGGGTAGATGCTTATTGGGTGCCAAAGGCATTCTTGAGACTAATAGATTTTAAATATTACACTGGAGTCAGAACCAGAAGCTTAGTTCATAACCAGAAGCTTGGCATTGGGGATAGAGGGATGGCCAGACAGAACATGATCACGAGTGAAAATCCCCCCTTGCTTGTTCTGTCTTTCAATCCCAGGCTCCTTGGAAACTGACTTGGGGTGGAAGTAAAATTGGGCTTGACTCTGCCTGAACTCCTATCCAGCCCAGTAGGGCTCACCTCCTCTGTCCCATTTCTGTTTTATTTTTTTTGTTTTTTATTATTGGGGGAAGGGGAACAGGACTTTATTGAGGAACAATGTGTACTTCCAGGCCTTTTTTCCAAGTCAAGTTGTTGTCCTTTCAATCTTAGTTGTGGAGGGTGCCGTTCAGCTTCAAGTTGTCCTTTCAGTCTTAGTTGTGAGGGCTCAGCTCCAGGTCCAGTTGCCATTGCTAGTTGCAGGGCACCATCCCTTGCAGGAGTCGAACTGGCAACCTTGAGGTAGAGAGGACGTGCTCCAACCAACTGAGCCATCTGGTAGCTCAGCGGCAGCTCAGCGCAAGGTATCATGTTCAATCTTAGTTGCAGGGGGCGCTGCCCACCATCCCTTGTGGGACTCGAGGAATTGAACCGGCAACCTTGTGGTTGAGAGCCCACTGGCCCATGTGGGAATCGAACCAGCAGCCTCTGGAGTTAGGAGCACGGAGCTACAACCATCTGAGCCACTGGGCAGGCCCTCTGTCCCATTTCTTGATGGTGGGAATTCAGTTACTTCTTCATTTATTCATTCAGTAGTGGATTTCATTCATTTAATCAACATTGATTGAACATCTATGAACCAGGCTCTGTCCTAAGTACTTGGGAATACAGCAGTAAACAAAGCAGAGGAAAATCCCCGCCCTCATGGACTTTCCATTTTAGGGAAGTTTTTTAGGGAAGAAACAGACAACATATAAAACCAAACGATAATTAATGTATTAGAAAGTGATAAGTACTATAGAGAAAAATCAAGCAGGGAAGGGAGATGGAGTTTCAGCGGGTTGGGTGAGGAGGGCGGGGTTGGAGCGTGGCTTGCAATTTAGAATAAGTTGGTCAGAGAAATCTAGTCTTTATATTTGAGCAAAACTTGGGGCAGATGAGGGAGGGAGCCGTGTGGAGACTGAGCCCCATGGAGTAGAAAGGGCATGTAGGGAACTTGGAGCTTGTAGGAGAGGCAAGCCCGTCAGGGAGCCTGCAGGGAGTACAGGGAGAGGAGAGTGGCAGCCAGCGAATGGAGGGAGGGGCGTTGGTTGGGTAAGGAGGGTGGGAGTGGTGGGGCTGGGAGGTCCTGACGGGCCTATAGACCCTTATAGGGGCTGTGGAGTGGGAGTGACTCTCAGTGTGTGTGTGGGGGCTGCTGGGGGATGTTGAGCAGAAAAGTGTCATAGGTTTTTAACAGGCTCTCTCTAGATGTTAAAATAATGTACTAATAGCTCCCCCCCCCAAAAAAAAAGTGTGTGTGTGTGTGTGTGTGTGTGTGTGTGTGTGTATGCCAAAGGGGCAGTCAACATCTTGGGTGTGTTGATATCATCTTTACTATAAGTAAGAGTGTATTTTATCATAAAACGGAAGCAGCATTCTCATGTGGCCCAGTCCTTGAGTAAATTTTACCCCCCGGAAGTTGCTAGGACATAAGGGTCTAAGGGAAAGGAGGGCATAGGGGGTCCTGTCATCAGTGACTAAGTACTACTTTTGACTTAAAAAGGGTGGGTACATTGCACAAGTTGTTTTATGTACAAAAAGAGAACTTTTATTTCCTGAGTGTGTTGGAACAATCCTGTAGAATGATTGACCCCTGTGGATTTCCCGATACACAACCTCAGTCCTTTCCTTGCCCTCCCTTATTCCATCCTCCCTGTCCTGCCCTTCCGTAATGATCAGGGCCGAGGGCATTGCCCTAACAGCCCGTATATTTCTGACTGGTGGTCATTAATTTTCGTTGGCTTGGCTGAAGAAACGTTCCCGTCACCTCTCTTGAACGTAGAGTACCACCTTGGCGTGAATGAGTTTTGACAACGGAACCTTGTTCTGCAGCCAGAGGTTGGCGTGGTTCCATTGCCTATTAATTCTCTTGTACAATTAAGGCACCTAGGAAAACATCTGAAGAAAGTTTTCATTTTGCGGGCTAATAATAAATGCCATAAGGTGATTTGCCAGTCTGTTGGCTTCGGTTGTGATTTTTATACAAAAGGTGTACAAACAATGGTTACTCAAAGGCTTAATTAGGAGCACATAATGACTCTGTCTTTTGAACTTTTGAAACATGGAAATGGATTTACACAGATAATTGTTCTGAAGTTTTCACATCTCATTTTTATATTTGCCAAACATCCCCACCAGTTTCGATTCTTGGCAGTGCAAATGTTTGGAGACACGTTGTATGCTCCCCAGCTCTCATGATTTCGTGCTTTTCCCCACATCCTGTAGTGTGCAGATCTGTGCACGGAGCCAAATGGGGGGACTTTTAGTCCATCATTTCAGTTTTAATTAGTAGTAAAATATAAGCAGGAAGGCAAAGTTATTTTACATCGAAGTGACTTTTTTGGGAAGTGGCAAATTAAATTTTATGGTAGCAGCTGTTCTGAGTGGAATTTGTCAGAAAGTTGCTGGGAAGTGAATGCTTACAGTGCTCAGCTATAAATCCTTAGTTTAAAAAAGATGCAAGCTGCGAATAAACTAGGCTATTGAAATATAGAAAAATATTTTTGTAAGTATATGTATTAAAACCTAGGCCCTGTTGTTGCAGCCTGTCTTTCAAAAACAATGATTGCTCTGATTTTGCAATGGGAGTCTTTGTTTAGTTTGGAAGTCAAATATGACATGTTAGAAAAGAAACATAACTTAGAAGGGAGGCTCCCTAACAGTGAGTATCCTGGGTAACGAATTTGAGAAGGAACAGGACCTTTGCACGTGTTCCTCTTTCTGGAGTACCACTTTCCTCACGCCGACCCCTCTACCCCCTAACTTAGCCTAGCTGATGCCTTTTCCTCCTCAGCTCTCAGCTCTCAACAGGATCCCTTCCCTGACGTGGCTGGTTCTCTCTACTGTCAAGTCATAGCCGTATATAGCTCTTTCACCTCATAGCACTTATTTTATATTTACTGTATTTGAATAATTCTTTATTCTACGAATTTCATGAGATTGGAGAGAATTTCATTTTTGTTGTTGTTGTTATTATGTCATCACTGCCTACAAACAATGCCTGGCACATGGATTAATTTTTGCGCTGGATAAATTTTTGTTCCAAGAAGAAATCCATGAATGAATTGAGTTTGGGTGGCTACAAGAAGACCAATACAAAATTTAGACCCAAGGCCTCAAGTTCAAATGCCTATGCGCCCAGGCAGCCAAAGTGAATGAGTGAGGTAAACTGGTGAGGAAACCTGACATGTGCTGGGAAACCAGATAGAACGTCCTGGGCAGGTGCCCACCTAGTGGATGTTCTTCCTTCTTTTAGTGGAAGCTAATCCTCCTCATCATAGGAGTGTGAGCTTGGAATGTGGTAAATCTGAAGCAGTCCCTGGGCTGATGGGTTAATGTGGGGTGGACTTAAGTGGTAGAGAAAACTGAGAAGGAAAACTGCTGGAGGCCATGGAGTGCCAAGCAGAGGTGGGAGATCGTCCGATTACGAAAAAAAGTTTGGCAGCATGGGATGTCTTCCAGCAGACTAGCAGATTGGTAGTTTATGAAGTTAAAATAATAGTCGACACCAGAGCTACATGAAGCAGGACACTGGGGGAAGCAGGGTTTAATATCTAGCAGTATTTTAGCAAATACAAAGACAAACATCAGAAAAATACATTTCTGAAAATTAAACTACTCTTCTCTGAAGTCCTTCTAGAATCAACAGAAATGGTGACTAGAAAAGGAAATCATGAGGTAAAGTCGGACGGTTGTGGTTTGAGGATTGAGTGGGATGTGAGAAAGAAAAGCCAGTGAGTGGAGACTCCTCTTTTGAGATTTTTTTTTCAAAAAAGGAAGAAAGGAGACTGAACGGTCACAGGAAAATACCAGAAAGCATGGTCACAGGAAAATACCAGAAAGATCCAAGGAATAGGAGGTACATTAGCTAATAAAGATCTCTTTTGAGATGGTAAGAGCAGAGCAGAGCAGGTGAAGAAGCTTCTGAGGTGGACCGCAAGGTCTTGTCAGGAGGCAGGAGACCGGCATGCGCTCAGTAAGGATGGTATGTGGAGTTGGGGTTTTGCTTCGGGGAAGATGAGTGTAGTGTGTAGTCCTAAAATGAATTTCCATTTCTACGTTTATCACAGATTTTATTAATAGGTGCTAAAGAAATATTCTTGGAAAGATCAAGGGAAAGCATCCCTTCCTTTTTTCTTCTGACTTGAAAATGCACCAGAAGCCTCAGCTACTTCCCGAAATCTTGAAGAGAAGCAGTGTTCAAAACTGTGCCGTGGAGGATATTTTGGGCCTGTAGAAATCCAGAGGCCATTGCTTTTCTGTGTCCAGTGCTACTTTGACCAAAGTCTAAGGCCTGTCTCACAGAGCTTTCGTAGTCTTTCAATCAGATAATTGCATCTGAAGTGGTTCAAAAATAATAGATCAGTAATAAAATATATGGATGTACTGTAGACATTCAGTAATATCTTTGGAATCTGGTAAAACCTTAATTTTGTGAGTAGTTTGTCAGTTAAGATATTTCTACTTTACCAGCCCATTGCTATTTTTCCATCAGTGAATTCACTCTAAGGTCTTTTCAGAGTATCTCATAATAAGTCAACAAATCTATTTCAAATGTGTTTGTTACTAAGCAACAGTAACTAAGAGCAACTGTAATTAAGATGAAAGTTCCAAGGTAACAATTCCCAAACTCAGCACCATTTTCTGATAATGCAAGAGTAGGATGAATAAAAGTGAAAGACTCTGTTTTAGTGAGAGCACAGCGCCTGAAATTTCTGAATACGTTGGCTGTTCTTGAGCTTATCCGGGGCAAATGTTTGTGTTTCACAAATTGGCCAGTTCAGTTTTTTTCTCGGGTGTCTGACATGCATATTCCTGACATGATCAGGTGAGTACCTGTGCTGGCGGGGACACTGCACGACTGGGGCTCGATGGCCACATGGTCACCAGACTTGTGCTCTCTGACACGTGCACTCATGAGAGGGATGACCAGGGTGAGCTCCACGTGAACTTGACTGTCTTTGCAGCTATGGCTGACCTAGATTAAGCAGCGATGCAGGCATGTCCTGGGCTACAACAATGCACAGTGTCTTTTTCTTTGGGTGATTTGTAAAGGAAGGCTCAGATGAGTTTTTTCCTGTTCATCGTGCCTGGCTCATAGCAGGCACTTCACAAATGCTCCTCTTTCCCTTCCCTCTTCTTTCTTTCCAGAGGCAAGGGGCGGGGTAGGGTTTCCATAACGACCTGTTGTTGAATGAGCTCCTTTCAGACCTGTTAGATGCCCAGTGGGCCTGAAGAGAGGTCTAGAGAGCCAAGCCTCACCTCATGGAAGCTTTGCTGGTAAAAGAGGAATCACTGTGTCCTGGTCAACAAACAGTAACTGAGTGACCCACTCCAGCTGCCTACAAACTTGGCACTCCTGATTGGCTCATAGGTTGGCCTCCTTGTAGGCAGAGTAGGTATCAGTCACCAAAGAGTGCTGACTGATGGGTCTGGTTGTGTTTTTGGATCCATAAAACCTTAGGTTTATGATCTTGGGCAAGTCATAACCACCTGGAACTTTAATTTCCTCGTCCTTACACGGGGGACCATGATATCTCCTTGGCTCATATAGTAGGGTTGTCATAAGAAGTAGATGAGATAAAATATGTAAAAGTGCTGTGAAAGGATAGATGTATTTATTTATTCAGCAAATATTTAGTGAGTGGCTCCTGTGGCACTGTTCTAGTTTCATAATATATTCTTTGTCAGAACAAATAAAAAGACTAATTAGTTCTTTTTAATGGTAGCTTAAAATAGGTGTTCATAAGTTATTTAACCATCTCCCAATTAATGGACATTTAAGTAAACAGTGCTGCACTGGACATCTTTATATATATATTTTCGGCATATGTGAGAATATTTGTTTGGGAGATTTTGCATATTTAGTATTTTGTTAAATATTACCAAATTCCCCCGTAAAAGGCGTTAACAATCTACCTTTCTGCCTGGCATGTATGAGAATACCCATCTCCCACACTCTTGCTAATACAATCTTTTGAATTTTACCAATGTGTTGGATGAAGAATGGTATCTCATTATTGTGGTATTTTTCCACTCCATAATTTATTAATGATCATCTTAAAAAATTTAAAAAAAAATTTTCAATTACAATTGATATACAATATTAGTTGGTGTACAACACAGTGATTAGACATTTATATAACTTTTGAAGTGATCCCCGCGATAAATCTAGTACCCATCTGACACCATACAGTTATTACAATATTATTGACTATATTTCTTAAACTGTACTTTACATCCCCATGACTGTTTTTATAACTGCCAATTTGTCTGTCATAATCCCTTCCCCCTTTTTACCCAACCCGCCAACCACCCTCCCATCTGGCAACCATCAGTTTGTTCCCTGTGAATATGAGTCTGTTTCTATTTTGTTTGCTTGTTTTTTTGTTTTGTTCTTTAGATTCCACATGTAAGTGGGATCATATAATATTTGTCTTTGTCTGACTTATGTCACTTAGCATAGTACCCTCTCTGTCCATCTATGTTGTTGGAAATGGCAAGATTTCATTCTTTTTTATGGCTAAGTAATAGTCCCTTGCAAATACGTACCAAATTTTTTTTATCCATTCGTCTACTGATGGATACTTAGGTTGCTTCCATATCTTGGCTATTGTAAACTATGCTGCAATGAACATAAGGGTACATTTGTCTTTTTGAATTAGTGTTTTAGATTTCTCCGGATAAATACCCAGAAGTAGAATTGCTGGGTCACATGGGAGTTCTATTTTTAATTTTTTGAGGAACTTCTGTACTGTTTTCCATAGTGGATGCACCAATTTACAAATTAATGATCATCTTTTAATGTTTGTTGGCCATTATTACTTCCTTTGTGATTGGCCTTTTTAGCTACTTCTTTATCTACTGGGAGTTATATCTTTTCTTACTAATTTGAAGGGCATTTTATACATTTAAGACATAATTGATTTCATATACTTTTCCATCTAGACAATAGATCCAATGTTAACCTCTTTATTTTACAGGGGAGGTAAGAGGCAAATGAAGGTAAATAGCTCGCTGCAGGGCACACAGCCAGTTAATGATGGCACTGGGGTTAGAGCCAGGCTCCTCCTAGTCCAGTCTGCTTTTATTTGAACAGAGAGGGTCTTTGGGAAGCTTAGCAGGCCAGGGAGTGTGGGTCACTTCAGCAGGGCAGCATGAGGGAAGCTCCTGGGTCACAGAAGGGAAAGGCGCTGAGAACAGGCTGCTCCAGGTGCCAGTGGCCCTTTCAGCCCGGCCTGCAGGAGTTACCTAATCCTGGGAAAAAGTGAAGGTGACTGGGGAATTGCGGGCTGGTGACTGTGTCTTTGTTCCTTAGGGGACGGACACAAAAGCGAGAGTGACAGCCCCTGTAGGTGCCGCCTTTTCCCCCTCCAAGGGCACAAGTGCTGCTTCAGCTGCCTCTGCATTGCAGACACTAGAGAATGTTACTATTCTTAATAATCACAAGAGAGACAGAACAAAGATCCTCTCCTTACTTGAGTTTTCTGCAGCACCTCATTTGAATAACCATAACCTTTTCTTTTTTCTGATTGAATAGTTACCATTTCCTTTTCTGTGTTAAGAGAGTAAACAGAGATGTAAAGTTTTCCGGAAAGGCCTCATTTTAGGCTCTTTCTCTTCTTATCCTGATCTGGCTTGTGATGTATATATAATGGGGCTAAGTCCTAGGATGGAAATTCTAGACTTTTTTTTTTTTAAGGCTTTTTTTCTTTTAAGCAACCTTAGGGGCCATCTTGTTCAATTCACTTATTGAACAGATAGGGAATATAACATAGGAGCTGGGGTGGTTGGCTTAAAAGATTACCCAATTATTACAGATTAACTGGGGCCTCTTCAACTTATTAGGCCTTCAGGCTGTGCCATTTAACCTCTTTTTGACATTTGTCCAGTTTTTCTTCCTTTTCCTTTACACTTCTTACCTGGAAAATGAGGTTGGTTGTGCTTATTTCATTGAACTGTTGTGCTAAGTACAGTTGACCCTTGAACAACTTGGGGGTTAGGGGTGCCAAGCCCGTGCAGTTGAAAATCCTTGTATAAATTTTGACCTCCCCCAAAACTTAACTACTAGTAGCCGGTTGTTGACCGGGACGCCTTACCGATAACATAATCAGTTGATTAACACGTATTTTATGTTATGTGTATTATATACTATATTCTTACAATAAAATAAGCTAGAGAAAACAAAATGTTATTAAGAAATTCGTAAGAGAAAATGTATTTACAGTATTTATTGAAAAATAATTATGTGTGAGTGGACCCACAGAGTTTGAACTGTGCTGTTCAAGGGTCAACTGTCATTAATAAAGCACTTTTCATGTTAGAATTTTCATCTCCCTGTCTGCATATTTTTGGAAGCCCCTCCTTTCCCAGCTTCCATTATGCATATAAGTACTTAGTCAATACTTGTTGAATTAATAAAATGTGAAGCTAATTGTGTATTTTTTTTAAAAAAGATTTTATTGGGGAAGGGGAACAGGACTTTTATTGGGGAACAGTGTGTACTTCCAGGACTTTTTTCCAAGTCAAGTTGTTGTCCTTTCAATCTTAGTTGTGGAGGGTGCCATTCAGCTTCAAGTTGTTGTCCTTTCAGTCTTAGTTGTGGAGGGCGCAGCTCAGCTCCAGGTCCAGTTTCCGTTGCTAGTTGCAGGGGGCACTGCCCACCATCCCTTGCGCAACTCGAGGAGTCGAACTGGCAACCTTGTGGTTGAGAGCCCACTGGCCCATGTGGGAATCGAACCGGCAGCCTTTGGAGTTAGGAGCATGGAGCTCTAACTGCCTGAGCCACTGGGCAGGCCCTAATTGTGTATTTTTATGCTTCAGTCACACACACACACAAACACACACACACACACACACACACATCCTTAGTCTCAAATTCACAAATGTATAAGCACTTCAAGATTATGTATTTTGTCTCCTGGTTTCAGACATGGGAACGTTTGAAATATTCAGAGTAAAAATATTCTCCCATGATTTTAAACAATTTAGAGAAAGGGGTACTGCAAATTCCCTTAGGTGTTCATTTTGATTTTTAGTAATTGACTCTGTTCGAAAATTTCTTTGACTGCCTTAGTCTCTGTTTCACAGCCAGCGGTTGACTCCGGTTTTCTGTTCTTCTGTCCTAAGCCCTCGGTTATGCCCCTGGGTAGTTAGTTGTGCCCTGGGGTGAGAGGGAAGGCAATCACAACCATTGTGGTGGTGTCATCCGGAATGTCCTCAGAGTAGGGCCAGCGAGGTTACAGAATACAGGGTGGTTCAGGTCGTGCTAACAGATGGGGCTGATATGACTCAGGGTGAAGCTGTATTGGGTTGGTCTGTCTGGTCACGGGCTCAGAGAAGGGCCAGGCACATCTGAAGTCAGATAAGTGTATATTGGGAGCACCACCAATAGGGAATGCTTAGGAATGATGGGTTATATTACCAAGGAGAATGCTAAGAGAATTGCTGTTCCTCCAAGTTTCCTCACTGAATAAGGTCTTTTGTGCTGTTACAAAGAGTGATTCACAACTCTTTAGTCCTGGCCTGGCTGGCATTGCAATGTGGATAACAGGGGTGGGACCTGCCTTCTACCTAGACACTTTGCTGTTAGGTCGAGAGAGAGATTTTCAAGAAGAGGAGTTCTGCTGAAGCGGGTAATAATCCTGAACCCCAACTTTGGGTCAAAACTTGGGGCAGGCATTTGCTGTGGGCTGCCCACATTCTTGGTGTCAGAGCCCTCATTCAAAGGGATGTAATTGACTTTGAGTTCGGAGTAGAGGAAAGCTTAACATACTTTAATCCTTTCTTTGTATACCTTCCACCCACATTCTCCAAATGACATTTTAGTACATTTGTTTTATCCTTTTACCTTTCTATTTTTATTTTCTGAACCTTTGAGATAAGTGTAGACATAATGTCTCTTTGTCCCTGAATACTTAACCATGTATTTCCTAAAAACAAAGGCATTCCCTTACATACAAATACCATCCACTTTTCAAAATTGGGAAATTAATATTGATACTGTAGTACTATCTAATCTACAGACCTCATTCCGATTTTACTAATTGAAACATTAATGTAATTTTTGTGAAAGGAAATCTCCAATCCTGCATTTTATTGAATTATATCCCTTTAGTCTCCTTTAATTTGGAACAGTTCTTTCTTTTCTTTTGTGACAGTGACATTTTTGAGGAGTATAGATCAGTTTTTTTTATTTTTATTTTTGTAGAATGCTCCTTATTTTTCATTTGTTTGTTGATGCCTCATGATTAGATTCTGGTTATGCATTTTGGCAGGACTAAAATTAATATTAGTTTTAAATAAATATTATTATTTAATTACTATTGATTTATTAAGGTTGAAAACTACGTTTATTTTTATGTTATGCCTTTATTGTACCTAAAATATCTTGTTATTTTACATATCAATCTAGCAAGTAATGTAAAAAATATAAACAAATAAATTTTGGGTGTTTACTTTAATAATGGTCAATAAATTTAAGATGAACAGACTGAATTCCCATTAATTGATTTAGTTTATAACTTATTCACGTTTTTTAAGGTTGCTTTTGTAAGTTAATAGATCCAGTCTTTTTAATCACTTCAAATGCCTAGCGAAGTAAACCTAAAGACCTTAGCAAACAACACTTTAAGTAGTTAAATAATCCTTGTAAAGATAAAAATTAAATTTATAAATACAGTGGATTTCTCATTCTTCTACACACTCTAATACCGTTTGAAAATACTCATATTTTTACCTTCTGCTCAATCACAAGTCTAAAATCAGTTACAGTCTAGCACATTCTCAAAGATGTCAGATTCTCAAGAAATCCATACAGTTTAATACCTGATATACCGAGATTATTCTGGATTTAACCCCAAAATACTAATACTGTTGCTTGTATTTACTTCAGTATCTCTATATTGCATTCCAAATCTTCCCAGGATTGTCAGACACACACATTCACTACCAGAAAAAGATCTATTATGTGAGGTAGTCTGAGGTTGCCATGCTAATTGTTGAGGTGACTGGGCTACCATATAGTTGTTTATCTGGCAGAGATTTGGGTTTGAGGAAGCATATATGTCCAGGGTCTTTTTGAATTGTCAATAAGTCCATTTTATAATCACTTTGACAACAGGAGGCTGCGCCCTATATAGTTGCTATGACAACAGTAGCAGTCCACACCCTTTAGATGTGAGGGATTTTCAACCTTGGTCTGCTGGGTTGATATCCTTCTGCCCTTCTTTCATCTGAATTGGGTAGACATACGTACATCTGCATCCTCATCCGGCTTGCAACTAATTTCCTCTGCGCTTGATTGCGTTCTGCATTTCTTTAACTCTTGGCAGCATTATATAGTCATTTTATTCTATCTGATTGGATTTTGCATTTTCTTTCAAATCTTTGGCCACAAGTCTAAAGCTTCATGCTAATGAAAATGTCTTTCTCTAATTATTCCATATTACCTTGAATTATAGCCTTTAGAGCTTGGCTTGGATTCCTAGAAATAGTTCCACTAGTGCTGTGTAACCTGATTATGAAAATTCCTAGGCCAGCCACTGTTCTTAACATCTGCGAGCTCTGTGTATATATTGTAACTAGAGATGACAAAGTGTGTTCTCCTTTGAATTTTGTTATTGAATTGCTTTTGAACAGATTTGAAGGCTTAATCACAATTGAATACATAGAATCAAGTCGGCATAGATCTTCTATAAGAATGTCATGAAGTCATGGATAGTGGTGTGTTATTTACTTTTGGTAATTTCATTTCATTTTATTTACTTATAGTGTCTGGAATAATAGTAGTCACTGTCTGTTTTCCTGGCAGACATTCTGTCCCATTATTATTTTTTCTAATTCTCTTAACTTGTCATCCTGGTGTTTTTGTCGTCATCCATTGCCTCTGGTCTGGCTTACCTCCTGCGCTGTCATTTTGTTGAACTCTGACCCCTCTTTTGGTTTTCCTGTTAGCTGTGCATTGAATATTTACTATGAATTTCTTTACCTTGTAATCATGGTTGATGGCCCATTTATTTTAAAAATTACTTCTCTTTGTCTCCTGGAGGAGCCCCTCAGGTTTACCTTCTGGGCCACCTCAGGTTGAGCTTGGTAGGAAACCAAAGGCCATCAACTCTATCTTAGAAGGACATTTCTTTTATTTATTTATTTTTTTTAAATTTTATTTTATTAAATTTATTGGGGTGACAATTGTTAGTAAAATTACATAGATTTCAGGTGTACAATTCTGTATTACATCATCTATAAATCCCATTGTGTGTTCATCACCCAGAGTCAGTTCTCCTTCCATCACCATATATTTGATCCCCCTTACCCTCATCTCCCACCTCCCACCCCCCACCCCCCTTACCCTCTGGCAACCACTAAACTATTGTCTGTGTCTATGAGTTTCTGTTTCTCATTTGTTTGTCTTGTTCTTTTGTTGTTTTTGGTTTATATACCACATATTAGTGAAATCACATGGTTCTCTGCTTTTTCTGTCTGACTTATTTCGCTCAGCATTACTCTCTCAAGATCCATCCATGTTGTCACAAATGTTCCTATATCATCTTTTCTTACCGCCGAATAGTATTCCATTGTGTATATATACCACAACTTCTTTATCCATTCATCTATCGAAGGACATTTTGGTTGTTTCCATGTCTTGGCCACCGTAAACAAAGCTGCAATGAATATTGGAGCACACGTGTCTTTATCTCTGAATGTTTTCAGATTTTTTTGGTAGATACCCAGGAGAGGGATTGCTGGGTCATATGGCAATTCTATTCGTAATTTTTTGAGGAACCTCCACACTGAGAAGGACATTTCTTGTATGTGTCCATCTCTTTTGGTCTTAGAAATTCCCAGCAGAAAATGGGCACATTTTCTAGGTGTTTATTGTGAGTTGGGAGAGTAGCATTAGTTACCCCAGCAATGTGAAACTGTCTCAGTTTCTCCTATGTGAAGAAGCCAGTCTGATGCTCCTTCCAACTCGGTCCTTTATGGTGAGAGTCACCATGACCCTGGGTGGGGGGCTGGCAAAGGAGCTGACCCTGGACCATCAGACATCCCAATACTCCGCATCCACACCATGCTCAGCTCCTTTCCAAATGCTCAGTTATGCTTTTGCTAAGGCGGTGCTACCTACTGGCAGTGGCCAATGAGGCAGTAGGCTCAGTGACCATGACCTTGAGTGTATTTTAAAGGCTGAAAGACCAGGAGGAAATTAGCAGCAGTAACCATGATGCTCTTAGACATTGAACAGGATCATTTGGTAAACTGGACTAATTCTACAAATCTCTACTTGTCTAACGCAAAATCGGTTGATGATGACCAGTGCTTTCCCATGTTTCTTAGAGTTGTAAATGAATGCCAACCAAGGCTGTCTGAATTAAGCATGGAGACTAATCACACAAGAATAGTTTTGTGTAGTTGAATACAGCAAAGTGATTTGGATGAATACTTTCTATATACATACTTCTATAATGCTAATAATTATTTGTTAACTACCAGATGCCAGGTACTTTGAAACAATTATTTCACTGACGTCTAACAACCTTCTGAAATAAATGTTACAGATATCTCCAGTTTTATGAGCAAAAGGTTAAGTGTGTTGCCCAGTGTGACATGACCAATAAGTGGTGGTAGAGCCAGGACTTAGGCCCATGTCTGCCTCCATGTGAAGACCATGCTTTAATCACTTCCCTGTAGGCGTACACGTATGATATAAGGAGTGATGTAATAGCTATCTTAGGAGTTTTCTTTGCCAAATCAGGAAGATTTTGTGCCAGTCAGGGATGTCAGCAGAAAGCACTGATTTAAGGAAGAACCCTATAAACTCCAAAAATATTTTCCCCGGATTGCCATTATTAGTAAGTAACTCCTCCTCCTCAATAAGAGTAAGATGTTGTATCAGTCATTGTGTCTTAAGTACGAATTGATTCATCCAGATTGCTTTCCTAACAGCAAACTGCAATGTACTGCTGAATAAAAGATTCGATGGTTAAGGGAGGAGAAATTGGAGTAATTTTGGAATACAGCAACCCTTCAGAATAGGGCACGCCTTGGTGAGGTTTTTCTAGCCATAGGGCAGCCAAACATAATGGGTTGCTGAGAGAGGAGAGAAGGGATTTAGGAGGCTGGAAAAAGGCAGGGTGGCCCCAAATCGAGTTCATTCTCTTCTAATTTTGCTTAACTTGAGGATTCCTGAAACTGAATGCTGGTTGAGCCCTGTGTGCAACAGAGTGAGGGTGCGAGCGAGGGCATGGGAAGAAGAAGCAGTCTGGATAATAGTTCTCTGACGTTAATATTCACCAGACACATGTAAAATTTTCTTAAGAAAAGGAGATTTCTGAACTCTACTGTTAGTGAATCGATCCAGCAGGCATGGGATGGGCCCAGAGACCTAGATTTTATCAGCCTTGCTAGATGATTCTAATGCAGATGGTCTGAAGACCAAACTTCCGGGAACTTTGGGTTGGAGTCTCTTCCATTAAGCTGATAGAAGGCCTACGAATCAACCCAGAATATGGTCTGGTGGCTTCAATGAGGCTGTGGACTCCCTGGCTGAACAACAATAAAAGAAGGGGCTTTCTCTCCCTGAGGACTGCACTAGATCTAACTAGTCCCAAGCTCTTGAAGATCTAGAAAGCTCTGCTTTAGGGAATGGCCACGCTGTTCTTCCTTATCTCTTCGCTAGTTTTTGGCCTCCTCGCTTGTCCTGGCCCATTTGGGATAAAGCGAAGGAGGAAGAGCAGGCCAGTTGCAGAGAGCTGGTGGTGACAGGGTGGCCTCTGAAGACACAGGACCTCAGGGCTGACGCTGAGACAACCCCAGGCGAACGGGGATGGTGGCTGCCCTGCTTGCACAGAAGCCCTCATTGAGTAGCCCCACTGATAACTGCTCAGCACGCAGAAGTCTTGTGCAGAAGTCTTGTGCCACCGTGGTGTCGCAGGCCAGGTGAGTAGCTCAACAGGTATATCCCATATGTCAGTTGGAGCTGTTCCATTTTTTAACGGAGAGCCCTTTGTGGCTCAGTGTTTTTGGCAGCCCGGGCTCATTTCCTGCAGCTGCAGGAGGCTGAATGCAGATAGCCTCACCTGGCCTTTGAAGTCACTTCTCAATGCCTCACTTTTGTCAGATATTATTATGCCAAGAGTCATTGCCTGCTCTCCCCCACCCCCATCTCCGCTGAGGCTATCACTGGGATGCGGCTTTACTGAGACTGGAGAAATTAGATCTTAAAACAGCCCCTTGGGAGGATAAGGACGGGGAAACACCAGAGGAAGAGGTTCAGGGAGGATGGGCTGTCCCGTTGGCAGAGTCCTGTGGTCTCACCTTACCCAGCGGTTCTACTCTTTTATTAGCTCAGAGAGACCCTAGTCTATTCTTCCTGAATTCCGTTTGGAAGAGGAAAATGTGTTTTCTTGAGTGAGGAATGTCCCGAGGGTGGAGTTCAGGCTGCTTTGCTCTCAGCTTGGGCTCTGGGATGAAACAGGACCTGCAGACACAGCTCTGTTTGAACTAAAATGACTCACAAGAGGTGTCCAGGGAAAAATGAATGAGCACACTGGAAACTGGACAAGTGTTGTGCTCAGTTGAGGGCAGACTGGGCAAATGAGCAAGCTGAATAAACCCATTTTTGGTTTTTTCAAAAAAGGTATCCAATATTGAAGTGTGTGTCTATAGCTAACCAACAGAGTCTGAAAGGAATTCTTAAGAGGAATTCTGAAACCTGCTTTAAACCAAAGCACCCTCGTAGAATGAGAGTAGCTCACCTTCCAGGTGAAAGGGTAACAACAGCGTTCTTCTGGATGACCAGATCCCGATGTTTGTTAAAACAGGGTCAGAATTCAGTAATCACCCAGTTTATGATTCGATCCCAGAAGGTTTCTCATCTAATTATATTTTGCATATGCTAATATTAAAAGTAATTTGCAGTTGCTAAGCACACACTAATTGATGGGATAGTTGTGAGTGTAGGGAGGAAAATGTTCCAGAAGCTTTCTAACAGATGGGAAATCACCTTAGAATGGAGACGTCTCCAAACCTGGATAATTAGGGATTGACAGTAAAAATGAAACGCCTCGAAGAGAGACTTACAGTTGTTTATGATGTCAGTTTACATGGATTGAATGGTGTCTTTGGAAATTTATGAAATGTGTAGGAAATTCCTGAAAAAAATTGAAACTGAGGGAATTAATCCTGCCGTCTGACAAAGTTTATAAAGTATTTCTAATACTGTTGCTAAAATGACCTGGAAACAAAAGCCCTATAGAGAAAGAGTACTTTGCTTTTATAAAGCTGCTTTGAGTCTAAGAGAGTAGAGCATTACTTGAATAAATTCAAGCCAAATTGGGTGTGTGTGTGTGTGTGTGTGTGTGTGTGTGTGTGTGTGTGTGATGGAAATTTGGCACTTGTTTAGAATTAGTTTTCAGTAAACTTGCAAGTCTGTGGAACACTAAACAGAGAGTGACTTGTACCCTGACAAAGATGACCATGAACATCAAGTGGTCCCCAGCTGGGGGCTCTGGGATGCGAGGACACCACTGGGAAAACCAGAGATGTTGTCATGGAAGCCACACCATCCATTCAGGCTCTATTCACTCTTACTCTGAGACCTATATGTCTTTGGAAACCATAGCCCTAGGCTTAATATAATCAGATCTTTACTGATAACAATAGCTAACATGTACTGGGTGTTTACAGTGGGTCATGCTCTGTTCGAGGGCTTTGCTATATAACTCATACAATCCTTACAACTCTCCGAAGACACTGTTTTTTCTCTCCTCATTTTAAGATAAGGAGGATCTGAGTACAGACCAGAGAATAACTTGATTCAAAGTCACACCGCTGTTAGTAGAATTGAGATGGAGTTTGGCTTCAGAAATTGTGCTCGTCACCACTGCCCTGTTACTGCCTCCCAAGTAATTTCATTTTGTTAGAAATAGTACCTGGAAAAAAAAAGTAGTACCTGTTTCTCTTACTTTGACGGTCTGACTTCTACTGAGGTAAATGATGTTAGGGCTGCAGTCTTGTAAACAGGTTGAAAGTGTCACAAAAAGAAAGTTGGCAAAAGAATGAAGTAGGATTCATATCATATAAAATATTAACTCAAAATGGATCAAAGACTCAAATGTAAGAGCTAAAAGTTATAAAAGTCTTAGAAGAAAGCTGGCATAAATCTTTGTGACCTTGGGTTAGGCAGTGGCTTTATAGTGTATGACACCAAAAGCACAAACAACAAAAGAAAAAAAAAATGGACTTCATCAAAACTTAAAAACTCTTGTGCTTCAAGGGACATTCTCAAGAAAGTAAAAATACAACTCATAAAATGTGAGAAATTATTTGCAAATCATGTATCTGATAAAGGACTTGTATCCAGAATATATAAAGAGCTGTTACAACTCAACAGTTAAAAGACAAGTAACCCAATTAGAAATGGACGAAAGATTTGAATAGACATTTCTCCAAAGAAGATATACAAAGGTCCAATAAGCATATGAAGAGTCTTAGTCTTTAGCGAAATGCAAATCAAGACCACAATGAGATATCACTTCACACCCACTGAAATATACATAGTCAAAAAGATAGACAATGACAAGTGGTGGTGAGGCTGCACAGAAATCAGAACCCTCATACATTGCTGGTGGGAATGTAAAATGGTGCAGCTACTTTGGAAAAAGTCTGGCAGTTCCTCAAAAATTTAAACATAGAGTTACCACATGATCCAACAATTCTACTCCCTGGTATATACCCAAGAGAACTGAAAACATACATCTACACAAAATCTTGTACCTCAGTGTTCATAGCAGCATTATTCATATAGCCAAATGTGGAAATCTATAATAAAAAAAGTGAATCCATCAAAAAGTGGAAATGTCCATCAACTGATGAATGGATAACAAAATACGGTAGTTCTATACAATGGAACATTATTCAGCCCTAAAAAGAAATGAAGTACTGATACATGATGTAACATGGTGAACCTTGACAACATTAAACTACAGGAAACAACCAGACACCAAAGAGCACATATGGTATGATTCTATTTATATGAAATGTCCAGGACAAGGCAAATTCATACACATCGATGGGTACTTGCCACAGTTCTCGGGAGAAGGGGAGAATGGAGAGTGACTGCTAATGGGTGCAGTGTTGCTTTTCAGGGTGATGAAAATGTTTTGGAATGGTATACTGGTGATGGTTGTACAACTATGAGAATATACTGAAAACCACTGAACTGTACACTTTAAAAAGGTCAATTTTATGGTATTAGAATTATATCTCAGTTTATAAACATATCTACCTACTGAAAAAAAAAAAACCCAACAAAAAAGAAAACGATATCGGCCCTTCTGGGGAAAGCAGGAAACAAAGTTATTATTGACCATTCAAAAAGTAGAACAGCAGGAAATTTTTACCAACTTCATTTTAAGAACCAAGGGAAACTGGGATCCAGCTCCTCCCAAATGAGCTTCCTTGTCTTCTTCTCACTCCCTCTCTTAAATTTAGCAGTTGGAAGAAATGACTGGTTCAGTGGGGAGAAAAAAAGGTGGCACTTCTGTTTCAATCTCAAGGTCAGCATTCCATGTCATGACCTGTCAAACACTAGAGGTTCCAAATGCATTATAAAGCAACAGCATTTTGCCATGTTGACCCTCTCCACACCGCCTTTATTAGTTTTGTGCTCTGCTGTGTTTTTCTCTGGCTGGGTTGGTATTTTTTTCTTTTCTTTTCTTTTTTTTTTTTTTTGGTTACTTCTGCTTATTTATTTATTTTGACAGAGAGAATCCTCATAGTGAGCAAAGTCCAGCCCACTGAGACCTAACTGTGGAGGATACACACTGTCATTGTTTTGGAAACTTCATTGTTTCTAGTTAATATGCAGGGGGCTCATCTGGTACTGGGCTCAGCCCAACATCAGCCTTCATCCCAGCATGTCCTCCTTTCATGCTGTTCATTAAAGATGGGGCGGGGTATCAAGTGGGGCTTTGAGGACCAGATTCTTTTGTAAAAAATGAGATGTAACTGACTGTAACATTGTATTAGTTTCAGGTGTACAACATAATGATTTGATATATGTATTTATTGTAAAATGATCACGACAGTAAGTCCAGTTAGCACCCATCGCTGCACATAGTTATACATTTTTTCCTTGTGATGATAACTTTTTTCTCTAATACACAGTCTGTAGTCACATTTCATGGCTTATCTCTAACAAGGCTGTTTTTAAAATTGTGGTCAAATTAGGAGCCAAACAAGGTACATTCATTGACTTGTTTGTCTTGACATCTATAATTGTCTCCTTGTGCCCCCCCCTCCCTGTTTTTATTTCCTTTATTTGTTGGAGAAACCAGGCCATTTACCCTATAAAGCATCCCATCTTTTGAGTTTGGCTGATTGCTTCCTTGCAGTGTCATTTAACTTGTGCCTCTATCCCCATATTTCAGGTAAACTCAGAGCTAGATAGAAATGCCTGATTATTTTCTGGTTCAATTTTTATTTATTTTTCTTCTGGCAGGAACACATATTATATAGGTGGTGCCGTGTACTTCCTATCGCATCCCATTTCGGGGGACATAATGTCTGATTGACCCAATTTTGGTGATGTTACGATTGATTAGAACGTTTAGCTGTATGCCTGATCCATCCTTTATGAAGTTCCCCATCCACCTTTCACTTAATGTGTTGTTCAACTACTGATGATCTTACCTAGGAGTGGTAAAATGGACATTTTCTAACCCCGTCATTATTTCTGCATTTATGAGTTGGGATTCTTTTATATGGATGACTTTTCCATCATCAGTTATTCAGTTATCCTGCAATATAGTTCGAAAAGGAAAATCAGAATATGTTCTTCAGACTTGCCTTTATTTATCAATTGTCAGAATAATGAATTGGGGCTCTAGCAACTTCTGCTGGTGGTCACCAGTGAGCTGTTCGATCCTGTTTTGGGGGTGCAGGTGGAAGGACATCTTGTCAACTCATTATAAACCCATGGATTTTTATAGATTTGATGTGTTTGAATCAGTGGCAGTCATTCTTTTTGATATCCAAATTGTCCCATCTCTGGTCCTTGGAGGCTTGTATGTCTTGGTGGCACTACCCTGTTAGTCTGAGCCACTAACTTCTGGACACAGTTTCCACCTCTTTGGCTTAGTCTTTAAGATGCCTTTTAGTTCTAGCTTCCCTTCTAGAGAAAAGAGGCTGTATTCTAATATTCCACAATAAAATCTCTTATGCTAAAAATATACTATTTTGATTTTTTTTCCTTTAGAGTTTACACAGTGGGTGAATTAATGCATTGGAAAATATGAAATGTTTTTGTTTCATTCCCTCTGATTAGTGTCACTATGTGACACTGGCTTAGGATACTTCCACACTACGCAAAGTATCTAGATAGAAAACACATGATACAAACATTTGTATGCTTAAGTCTGTAATGAGGCTTACCAAGGAAGTTCCTGATTTTAAAGATGGATTGGTTTTGAAATGTACCAGCAATGTGGTTGTTATTATTGCAAATGTGATATTTTTCTCACCTACTATGTGGGGCACCGGGCTGGAAGAACGGATAGCCCATATCATCCTGCAGTTCTGGTAAGGCAGAACGGGAGCTAAGGAGGGCCTGAGGCCCCCCACAGAGCTGTTCAGGGAAGTGCAGAAGGCTGCAAAGCGGGCCAAGGCTTGCCAGGTGGCTGCAGAGTCAGCCTCAGTCCCTACAAGCCGGGTGCTGGAGCCCATCCATTCAGGCAGCGCCTGAACCAGATCCAGGCAAGTGGGCCAAGTCCCCGAGGCTGTCCCTGGGACCAGAAGGTATAACCAGAGGGAAGCATGGATTTAAATTCCAGGGCATAAGACAAAAGCTCATCATATCTGAGAAGAAGGAGCTGAAAATGACTTTTTATAAACGCTTGAAGGACACTGTCTCATACTGAACCATATATAATAACATTTAAGAGGGGCCTGATTTTGTTTTTGTCTGTGCCCTGTGGAGCACATGTGACTTCAAAGGCAATTCTGTAGGGTGCAGGGAGGAAAGAGCATGCTTTTATTTCAAATTTTGGCACAAATCCTCCAAACTATTTTTAATGGCCAGGAAGCAAAACTCACATTCCCTCTAAATACATTTGCATTTAGTGGATCCACCTTTGTTTTCCTAGGATGATAGTTTCCACTTCTTCCACAGTGTGTGCTTCCTACTTTGAGGCTTTATTTTGCAGGAAAAAGGCAAGGGTGATGCTAGATGATTCTCAAACAGCCTCAAACAGCCCACTTCATTAAGTGTCTTCAGAATTCAAAACAGTTGTTCCTAAGTCGGTTTAAAACCATAAAACACCCTTTTGATGGGAGTCTTATGTTATAAAAAGGAGCTCCTGGTTTCACTTCCATATGATGGGACCCCTCAGTGATGAGCGAATATAGCTTCAGCCTAACACAGTGGCTGTGTGTGTGTGTGTGTGTGTGTGTGTGTGTGTTTGTGTGTGCGTGTGTGTAAGCTTCTAGAGACACTGAGATTCCATTAATCATAGAAATTAGATGGCAAGGTTGTTTTCAATGACTGTGTCTCTCCATTACCAGCACAGGACATTTCCTTCTGGCTTTTTAAGAAACTTTTTTAAAAAAATTAATTTTATTGGGGTGACATTGGTTAGTAAAATTACATAGGTTTCAAGTGTACAATTCTGTAATACATCATCTATATATTGCATTGTGTGCTCACGACCCAGAGTCAGTTTTCCTTCCATCACCTTATATTTAATCCCTTTTACCCTCTTCTACCACCCTCCTCCCCTCTTACCCTCAGGTAACCACTGGCTTGTTTTGGGGGTGAGTTTCCTTTGTGACTTCTTTGCCTTGCTTTCCCCGAGCTGCTCTTCCACACCCGGACTTCAGTGCAGACTGATTTAGGCTATGCTGTTTTTATTTCTTTTGTCCCATTTATTTGTTATCATTTTTATAATTCTGTATTCCCTATCCTGTTTGAAACTTTGAATCCCGATACAGTTAGGTGGTGGTTCTACTTAACTAAAGGAGGGATCCTAATGAGCCTGAAGTGGTTGTTTTATTGCCATGAGGGTCTCGTGACTTCTTAGGAAGAAACTTTCCCTCTCTGTGTGAGCTCATCACCCGACTAGGGGAAAAGGTCTAGTTTGATGATTACACATCAGTAGGTGAAGGGCAAGATATTACGAGCTTTGATAGCTTTGGTATTAGGCTTCTTTCTTTTTATGCCTGTATTACTAACTCATAACTCATTGGTCTTTTCTCTTTGTTAGTGATGTTGTTCTAAATTATAAAGGACAGTAATACAGTAATGATAATAGTTCTACCAAAATGCTAAAAGGTTTCCCCCAATACCCCTTCATCCTGCATCAAAATAACCTTCCCTGAAGAGGTGGGTTATGAGTAGGATAAATTCATGTTGGCCTAGTAAGCAATATTATGACCTAAAAGCATTTGTCAAAGGGCCAAGTACATAAGGTATTCTATGGAATTCTATAAATACCAAGAAGTAGGTCAGTTATTTGCATAAATTGTCTACCTTCTGTATGTACAAAATTGCATAAAATGGTGCTAGTGAAACACCCTCCCCGCCATGAGGATTTCCCTCAAAGAATTTACTAGTATATTCTGGAAATGCCACATGAAAAAGAAGAAGACTGGATAGTTTGGGTTGGGGAGTGAAGCGGTGCAAAGGAGAACTTTAGGCGTGGGAAATGGCATGGGTAAGTCCAGAAAAAAGGACCAAGTGGTGAGCATTTATGGACCACTGGGAAGGCCAGGATGACTTGAACGGAGGGCTTATGTGCATAAAAGATTTAGTGAGCATTTTACTAACATTTCCAGTGTATGAATAGAGATAGAGAACTTTACGAAAATAAAGTTCTATCTACAGATGTGAAGTAAGTAGCAGGTAGGCTCAAATCATATTGCTAGTTTAAGAAGTTTAGACTTTTTGCCAAAGTTGAAAGAAAACTATAAAATCACAAACATTTGTATTAGCAAACACAGTGGAGTACCCTAAAATGATTCAAGGCACAAATTTATCTTTGAGCTTGCACAAGATGATTATACTACGGTAAGATCTACAAGAGTGAGGACCTTGTCTTCTTTGGCTTTGTGTTTCCCAAGAGGGGGCATCTTAGCATAGTACCTTGTACATGGTTGATTTTTAACAGTGTTCATTGAATGAATTAATTAATTTAATATAATGACATCCTGTGGTGTTGGCCTCAAAAGAGGTGTTTGTAAATGACAGTCACTTAGAAGGTGGGCTCTATTGTCCAGGGAACGTGTTATGCATCAGTAAAGTCCACTGCTACTAGGTTTTTCATAAGTATTTTTAAGCGATTATTAGAACCAATCAAAATGATTTTATTGAGTATCTTCTATGACTCCAGTAACATACAAGATATGTGAGACTTGATTCTTGGCATTTTGGAAATTATGTTATATTGGGAAGATGAGAGTATGAATTGGGAAAAAGTTAGAAAATCAAAAGACAACATACAAGGTAGAAATACTAGAGGGGAGTATAAGTGGGTATCTTCACTGCTGCTCTCCATTTCTCTTTTCCTTAGGAAAGTGATCTGTGTCAAGTTTTCCACTGTTATCTCTGCTGATAACTCAAATTGATATCTAGATTTCATACCTGGACACTGAGCATTTTCCCATCATCTGAATCTTCAGATCTCTAAACCAAACCAGATTAAGTCCCCCCCCTTTTTGGTCTATTACAGTACTGTTGTTCTAATCACTGTTTTTGTGTATCCATATTTCCTTATGTTTATATCAGTTGCCATGGCTACTCTCTTCCCGACTGTGAGTAGATCAAGAGAATGAAAGGGATTTTAAATCACATGAGCCCAAATATTCAGTGCAAGTGTGGTGGGAGAAGGAAATAAAGTCATACTCTTGGGACTCTGATGGAAGACACAGATGGTAGTTTTCACTTAAGGGTACTGAGCAAGACTGTTTCAGGGCAAGTGATATGGGGGGGTTGGGGGGGAGGACATCTTCACATTCCTTGGCCTGAAACAAACCTTACCTGTTAACTTGCTTCGTATAGATGTATCAACTTTTGATAAATAGAATTTTGCTTTAAATGTTTTAGAAAAGCTTTGTATTGAAATGATGCCTATCATTAAACTCACATTTTTCTATTGTGTTTTTCTGGTATATTGGGAGGTTTACATGCAAACACATTGATTCTTAGCTCCATGATCTCCAGGCTGCCGTATGTGTAGCTGTGGATTAGGGGAATGAACGGTCATGTGTGGTGAGCTCTCTCTCACTGGTTGTATTTAGACAGACATGGCATGACTATTTCAGATACTGAAGACATGGGGTAGGAGATTGGATTAGCTCTCTGTGATCCCTTTAAAGATTAAGATTTTATCATTTTATACTGATTCATAAGAGGATTATTTAGTAATTTATTTTTACTATAATGTAATATACTGGCAAATAGGCTTACATTGATTTTGGCTTTCTATATGGCACCTTGGAAGGCATGAGTTTAAACACTTAAAAATGACTTCCAAGGGTGGCACCATTGGCAGAGTGTTTGTGGATTACACCATTATGGTTGAATTAAACTAATATATTCTTTTGAGTTTGTCTACATTGAACTCACTGGTAGGGGATGAACTGGAAGTAATTGGTTACCATTATCATGGCATCAAGGTGATGGGCAGCCACATAGCCTGATCAAGTTCACGATGTTATATAGTTACAAAGGCTCAGGGCATCTCTGGAAGAGAAGCAGAAAGGGATAGAAAAAAATATCGTTTCCTTCTTTGAACTGAAGCCATGCAAGACAAGGGATGAAAGGGTGTAATTTTGGGGTGCTTGATCTATACTGTACAAAAAAGTTCCAGAGCCAAGCATACTTTAGAAATGATCTGCTAAACTTTTCCGTGTCCAGTTTTCTCAGTCTGATGCTTTCAGAGGTTCACCTTCTGCTTCAGGGAGGAAGCCAGAGGTTATTGTATGAAGCCTGAAAAATGTAGTTCCTTTAGATCCTTTGCCAATATTCCATCACCATCTTGAAACAAAGAACATGGTAAACATCCACAGCTTACACAATGAAAGAATTCCTTTGAACCTGATCGGCTGTAGAGAAAATATCTTCATAGCAGCAAACGCAGAGCTGTATGTATCTAGCATGAGCTCCTGACTTCACACGGGTGTGTCTTCCTCTGGAGAGTGCAGTTCCTCCAATGAGCATCTTCATTCTTGTTTTGACACTCTAACACAGGTGGTCCTGGGTGTTTTTTGCTATCATGAAGTACTTTTGAAAATACCAGTTAATACATGTAGAAGGAATGATGGAAGAGAAAAATCCCTATTTTATAACCACCATAGTAATTAATAAAAGATTCAGGCAGGAATGATCAGTGGATGCTAAAATCAGTGAGTGAAAGATTGTTGGGGAACAGAATATTCTCAAAGTGTAGTCCTTTGGACTACTTAATTACAAAGGGAAGAAAGGTACCTTTATAATGGAGAATACTTTAAACACGTGATCAAATTTAAGCAACTTAACATCACCAAAAGAGAAACAAATGGACATCATGTACCTACTGATTTGATACCTACCTGTCACTTAGGCAGCATTCCTGCTCCAAATGTTTAACCTGAATCTAATCATGAGGAAACAATCAGACAAATCCAAAAATGAAGGCTTGTTTTCTTAAGAAATGGTCATTCTAGACCAAAAAAACTGGGGGAACTGTTTTTTGATGAAAGGAGACGAAAGAGAGACGATATCTAAATGCAGTGCGTGTGATCTTAGATTGTATTCTAGATCAGGGAGATATCTATAAAGGACATTTATCAGGTCATTGGGGAAATTTGAAAAAGGACTATATATTAGATAATAGCATTGCATGTTAAATTTCCTGAATGCAATAATTTTACATATGTAAGAGAAAATCTTTGTTCTTAACAGATGCATATTGAAGTATTTATGACCTAATTGTCGTGATGCTTGCTACTAACTTTAAATATGAATATATACAAAATATGATACTATTTATCACATATATGTAATAATAAGTATAAATATATACAATTATTCAAATATACATCATGTGAAATATATTGTACATATTTATTTTATACACACCTGCATTTGTATGCATGTAGAAAGCAAATATGGAAAAATTGACAATTGGTGACTCTAGATAGAGGGCATATTCATTGTATTATTTATGAAAACTTTCTGAGATTTTAAAATTTTCAAAGTAAAAAATTGGGGACAAAAGAACTTTTGTTTTAGGGATGAGGTGATGGAGACAAGTGTTGAGCTGTTAAACTCATGTTCATGAGAATATGGTGCTTTATTACTGTTGAACAAAGCAAAGTTAGATGATACAGCCCATTGAAAATAAGTATTCAGAAACATAAACTAAGTGAGCTTGATTCAGATAGTCTGCACTTAACTGTTTTAGGAGTAGGATTGCTATTGGACACCTTAGTCTTTCGCTTGTTTCCAATATTGACTTTCTCCTGTTGTAAGTCCTTAGCTCACAGGATTATTGTAAGAATTAATGAGATAATGTACGTGAAAGAGCTTTGTAAGTTGTGAAACTAATGTCTCTAAGTTTCTTTGTGTTTAGGGCGCAACTTGTGAGGAATTACAACACCCAGTGTTGTATTTTAGCAGTATACAGTGAATGCATTCATAGGAAGACAAACTGGGTCAGTGGCTTTATTAAGATTCATTTCATAACATACGTAATTTAGAAAAAGAAAGCTGCCTCTATTTAGATGAGATTAACACAGTTCTGCCTTATGGCATACGTAGAGCAGAGTCTAAATACATATAATAAGTATTAGCTTTTTCAGTAATGAAACAAAACTTCACTTTTTAAGCTCATTTAACCAGTTGCACTTATGGAAAAATCTTTCCCTAGAGGTTGGATAAAGAACCAACAAGAGATTTAATATAAATCAATAGAACATTAAGTAGTGAGAAAGTCAGAGTTGCTTGCTGTGCTATTGTCTTCTGATAATTTCAGTTTAGGTTTTTAAGTATGCTTTCAGAATTTTATTGTTAGACTAAATATAAAATTGAGTCAATGTATATGGGGTATTAGAGTGAATGTGGAAAATGAATATTTTGCCCCTTCAGAGGGAGGTAGGCCAGAATACTTATAAAATGGTTATTTTTTACCCTGACTGAAAGAAAACTGTATAGAAAGAAGGATGACAAGGAAGGAATTAGGGAACAAATAAATATAAGTAGGGAAAATACTTGAAACAATAGTTTTCAGATTTTAGACAAGTAGCACACAACAGTAATTTTTCAGACTAGGGAAGCAAATGAGATTACTCCAACTTACTTCCTGGAGTATATATTATATTTTCAGATATATAACAGAGCCTAGTTATCACCCTTAGTGGAGGACACAGAGTTCAGAGTTCTTGAAGAGGTTACGGCCACTAGAATTCACAGAGTAAGGTCCTGGATAGGAGAGAACTACACAGAGAGACAGCTCCAGAGATCTGCAGTTTTCAGTGAATGCATGTGAGAAAACTGCCTGAGGCCAGGAAAAGACATGGCAAAGAATCAGATGGAATCATTCTTGGAGCTCAATAGTTTATTTTTTTCCACCACCACCCAGAGTGAAAAGACTTCCTAACATACAGGGTATCAGTTGGAGTTCTCAGTAGACAATACCTCAGTTGTGCAGGGAAATTAGCCTTCAACAAAAGATTCTTCTGGTCTTGTTTAACAAAGCTTATAAGCAAGCCATGGAAGGATTAAGTTGTTTCCAGGTAACTTTGTTACATCCAATACAAAGCCCAAAAATACTTAAAAAAACTCCAGCCCCAGCAAAATTAAATTTACATTGTCTGGCATCCAATCAGAAATTACCAGGCATTCAAAGATGTAGGAAATCATGACCCATAATGAGGGGGAAAACAATCCATAGAAAAAGGCCCAGCCACAACACTGGGGCCTTTGGTAATTTGACATTAAGGGTTAGATGGGATTATGAGGGTGGGACCCTCATGATGGGATTAATGGCTTTTATAAGGAGAGGAAGAGCGAGAAATTGCTCTTTGCTATGTGAGGACACAGTGAGAAGATGGCTGTCTGCAAGCCAGGAAGAGGATCCTTACCAGGAACCAAATTGGCTGGTACTTTGAACTTGGATGTTCAGTGTCCAGAACTTAGAGAAATAAGTGTATTATTTAAGCTACCCAGTCTATGGCATTTTGTTACAGCAGCCTGAGCGGACTAATACAAAGACATTAAAATAGCTATCATTGATCTATACCATGTGTTCAAGTAGGTAGATAAAACACGGGTGTGATAAAGAGAGACATGGAAAATATAAAATAGATTCAAATCAAATTTCTGGAGTTGAACAATACAATCAGACAAAAAAAGTACACTGGGATGATTAATAGCAGATTAGACACTGTGGATAAAACAATTAGTAAACTTGAAAACATAACCTATTTTACCATGTATAATGCACACCCACGTTTTTGGCCCAAACATTCAGGGAAAAAAATCTTTCATTTTAATTTCTTAATTCAAATTTTTATTTGTTTACATTTAGGTACTTTTTTGTATTATAAAGGAATTTTAGCATTTATTTTTAAAAAATATATGGTACAAGAAAGTCTATGTAACAAATAATTACAAAACACAAGAACAGATACAAGGTACAAGAAATTTTAGGTACTAGTAACAAATTTACGATATTTTCGCATCATAGAAGGCCAAGAACTCTTCATTGTTGCAAGTTCATTGTAAGTTCAACAAAACCGATTATCGTATTCCAGGGTATTATTTTGCATACGGATATCGTTATTGATTTCAAGAGTTACACTTTTAACTCATAAGCATAAATATAAGAATTAAGGACATTTATATAGATACAGAATTAGTACTACCCATGGATAATGCACATCCTTATTTTCCCCTCACAAATTTGGGCAAAATAATGCATGTTATACATGGCAAAATACAGTAACTATTATCTAAAATGAAACAAGTAAACAAAAAGATAAAAAAAATCAAAAGAGCATCAGTGAGTTGTGGGACAATAGCAAGTAGCTTGTCATATTTGTAGTTGTAGGTTTTAGTCATAGAACGGTGAGAAGGGGATACAGAAAAAGAAATAGGCAAATATCCAAATTTGGTGGAAACTGTAATCTTAGTGATCCGAAGGCACAATAAGCCCCAAGTGGAAGAAAAGTGAAGAAAATTACACCAACGTACATCATAATTAATTGCTTAACATCAGTGTTATAGAAAAAGATCCTAAAAGCAGCCAGGAATGAAAGACCCATTATCTACAGAAGAACAGAGGTGAGAAGTAAGAAGAGCAGACCACTTGAGGGAAACAATGTAAGTCAGAACACAATGGAGCAGCATCTTTAAATCACAGAAAGGAAAACACTCTCAACCTAGAGTTCTATACCAAGCGAAAATACCTTAAAAAAAAAAAAGAGATGAAATAAAGACTTTTTCAGACATACAAAAGCCAAGAGAATTTATCACCAGCTGACCACCATTACAGCAAATGTTAAATGAAGTCCTTCAGGCAGAAGGAAAGTGATATCAGATGGAAACCTGGATTGACACAAAGGAATGAAGATCATTAGAAAAGGCAAATATGATTGTAAACACAAAAGGCTTCTTGTTTTTAAAAATGTCTTTAAATGAACTGTTTAAAGCAAATATGATAGCAATGTATTGTGGGGTATTGTAGAAATAAAATATGTGACAATAGCACAAAGATCAGGAGGGGGTAAAGGAAAGGATACTAACATAAGGTTATTGTACTATATATGAAGTGGTATAAAAACTTGAAAGTAGACTGTGATAAGGTAAAGATGTATGTTATAGACTCTCATGAAACTAAAGAAACAAAACAATGAGGTATAGCTTATAGGCCAATAAAGCGGATAAAATGGAATCATAAAAACAAAATTTAATCCAAAAGTAAGTAAAAAAGAGGAGAAAAGGGGAACAAAGAATAGATTGGAAAAATAGAAAATAGCATGATGGTATATTTAAACAACCATGTTAATAATCACATTAAATGTAAATGGTCTACACTCTACCAATTAAAAGGCAGATTCTGTCAGATTGGATAAGAAAGCAAGACACACCTTTGTGCTGTTTATAAGAAACCCCCTTTAAATATAAAGACAGATAGATTAAAAGTAAAATGATGGAAAAAGGTATTGCATGCAAACACTAATCAAAAGAAAGCTGGTATGGTTTGTCCAGGGTACTCATGCATCATTCAGTTAAGCCTTATCAGAATGCCACATCTCATGACAACCCCCTGAGAATCTTAGCTCCCAGAAAACTGGGATGTCCTGTTCATCTTTGTGGCTTCCACTCTGCTTTAGTTAGTGTTTTTTTTTTTTTTTTTACAGTGGTGCTCAGTAAATATATGCTGGTTAGTTGAAAGCATGAGGTTTCCTAAGCTGAATTATAGATGAGTACTGCTTTACTTGGTATAGTGGAAAGATGTGCTCAATAAGTGGCAGATCTTATTACAATTTCCACTCATTAAACTTTTTGGAGTTTACTTGGGGCACAGAGTTGTTTTACTGACCTGCTTGACACTTATTTGCTCTGGGAAAGTCTTTGAGGCAGAACATAAATTATTCGGGTAAATATTATTTAGGGTTTCTAAGTGACAGAGAAGCCAAATAACAGTGACTTAAACACGACGGAAGTGTATTTCCTTGTCACCTAGTCTGAACTGGTACAGTGGCTCTGCTCTGTGAAGCCATCAGAGACCCAGCCTCATTCTTGTTTTTCCACCAGCCCTAGGTCTTGACCTTGTCCAGATGTTTCATACTGGTTCCCACCATCTCCACTTTCCCTTCAATAAGAAAGTTGGGGGAAGAGAAATGGAAGCTATGACCAGAACATTTCACTCATCACTCTGTTCAGATTGTTTTGGCCAGAGCTGTTACTTGGCCACACGTAGCTGCAAGTGAGCTGGGCATGAAGTCTTATCTTGGAAGAACAGAGAAGAGACTTGTGGGGGGTGACTAGCACTCGTAGTCACAGGGAAGGATCTGAGTATCATAGGAGTTTAGCCTTACAGAGGACTAGAGTTCAAGAAGTTCATGATACTGGAATCTCATCCAATTCTTTACTTCTCACCTCAATTCAGGAAGTGACACAGAGGGGAGAGCCTGAGGGATGGGGTTGAAGGGCAGGCTCAGGCTTCCACCCCATTGCTGGCCCACCCACTTCTCTTTCAGGCTGTGAATGAAGGAGATGAACCCCCTTCTCTAAAGTTGCATTCTCATGGTTAATACTTCCTCCAGAAACCCCACAAAATATTCCCATGGAAGGTCAATATGCAGAATGGAATCTCTGATAAGAAAAACTGCTACAAGCAACATCTGAGGAAGACTGGCAGGAACTGTGTTATTATCATTTAATAACCTAGTAGTTTAGTCATTGCTGAGGACTTTATAATGCTATTAAAAAAATCAGTTTCTTACAGTTTTGTCAAGCAACTGATTTTAATTTTCACTTTTTCAAGGGCAAGAGACTGAGTCATGGGAGAGTGTGTAATGTGTAGCTCTGTTCAACAAGTAAATTTGTGGCACAAATCAATCCTGGAAACCCAAATTATGGGTTTGCCATCCATGTCTTTGCTGATTAAGTCATATTTTTTTGGAGAAAATGAGAAATGATCTAAAGGAAAAGGAAGAAAATGTAAGAACTTTCCTCCCCAAGCCCTGTGTTCATAGACTCGACACTTCTCTGTGGATTGACCCGAGGGCGGCCCCTCTGAGTTCACGGGGAGCTGGACAGCCTCACCCTCAGCGCCACGCATGGTGCTCTTTATCTTTTACACAGGGTGCTAAAGGGTTGCTTAGCAACAGTGATTCTTCCAGCTCTCATGACTGCTGCAGCCGTGGAACTGACAATAGAGCAGAGTTTGAGAGTGAGATCCTCATTTTTCAGCTTCTTCACCATGGGGAGGGGGAATAAAGAAAGAAAAGGCAAATAGGATGAAAGAATCACAGTCAACAGCCCGGTTCAGTAAAGCATTGCTGATGCTGGAGAATGGTCAGGGACCACACGTCCTGCACATGATTAATAAATGCTGTCTGAGACAATGGAAAGGGGTAATCACCGCGGCAGAGGTTAATTAGAGAAAGTGAAGAGGCAATAGAATGAGAGGCCTGGAAGTCTGGAAATGGAAGCTTCTGACCAATTGGGTGTCTGGTGCATGTTCATCCTCTCTCTGTTTTGGGGTTTTGTTTCTTGTTTTTTTCCTTTGCCTTTTTCTTTTTCTTTCTTCTTTTGTTCCAAGTTATTGGGAAAAGTTTTTTGAAAGGAAATAGAAAGGATTAAGGGAGGCTTGACACCCCCCTTCCAACTCTCTTATTGGCAACCCTAATGGATTAAGCAGCTTCTTACTGAACTCTAAGTGTTTAAAATGATGTTTGGGACAGTGGCTTTCCGTGAGGATCTCGGATTGGCTTCTTGTGCAATAGAGCAGCACAGCACTGGCCACTTGGAAAGGATCTGTAGCATTGGAGGTAATTTTAATGTTAGAGATGCCCTCATTTCCTGGTTTATATTCTTCCTTGTGCTTTCCATCATTTCATGGAGATAAAATGGAGGAGCATGTGCTGACCACTCATATGAGATATTTCAAACCTGAGAGATTACAAGCTTTCATATCAAATGCAGTTACAGCCCTTTGTAGAGGAGTTTTCTGAAGTGAATCAGATGAGTTTTTTTTTTTTTTTTTTTTTTTGGAGCTGAAGGAAGTCAGAGGATGAAATAAATAAAAGCCGAGAGGAAATTGAAAGGGGTGTGTGTGGGGGAAACATATGTTTTCAGATGATATTTTAAAATAGATGGAGAGTTGATGAGACAGAGATACGCAAACTGACTCCAGATGGTGGGAACAGCAATGGCAAGCTGGTGTGAAGGGACAGAGCACAGGCTGGCACCAGACAGGGGAGGAAGCCAGGGGAGATGGGAGAAGGAGGCCGCCGTGTAGGTGGGCGGGGTACTGAGAGTGTTTGGGGCTACACAGAAAGAAATAGGATTATCGAATTCATACCCTTCCCTTTTAGTTTAAATAATTTACTCAGTAGGTTCCTATCTTGTAATAGGCCTTTTTATGATATGTTTATGAGAAAGGCTTTGCCTTCTTCGATAAGGTTATGGCTCTAGGCAAAATGACTATTCAAATCATCTCAGATGCAAGGCTGTGGAAGTGGGCCAGGGGAAGACTCTTATTATCAAATTTTGTGTTTTTCTATATACATTCCAATTATTATGATACATATTGAAGAATATTTATGCTTTCCTGTAACAGTCTTATGGAACCCTAAATGACCTGAGTTCATTTTCATGGAATGATTGGAGAGTAGGAATGATTGAGAGAGAGGAAATTGAGAACCAAGAAATTATTCCAGTTCTAGCTGGGCAGAGTGGCTTCTCTTTACTAAGAAGGATAGGAAAACCCATCCATATTTTCTTTGTGTGAAATGTTGCTGTCTTATTTGCATAATAATTAAACATCAGTGGCTTTCCTGATTCTGCATTTGGCACTATATTTTCATTCAGTGAGCATTTATTGACTGCTTACTGTGTGCCAGGAAAAGTTCTTGGGCTACAAAGAGGCAAAACTCCTAGTTCTGCCTTTCTCTTTTATGTGAACAAATGGAAATGACTCCTTTCATATCTGTACTCTGTGTGTGTGCTGCAGCCTGAGAGGTCCTACCACTTGAGTTCTATCACTGTCATAAATCCACACCCAGCCCATGTTTTTGCCTCAGCTGACCAATCATTACTCATTTCTGCCTCTTTCAACAACTGTTGATGCTTAGATAATTGTTGGTATCAGCACTTAGCTACCAGGGTTTCAGAAAACATCAAAATGCAAAAGGACATTTTTTATAAGTGTTCATTTCATGTAGGGCCGTGAATTAAAATGGCAACATTTGTCTAGTCCATTAAACAAGGAAAAGAAATTGTCTGCAGAAGGTGACTGCCCTTGTATCCTTAGAGTCTTTTGAATGGCGCTGTGACTGTTACATTAATAAAAAAAAAGTCCAATGTCTTCATTTATTGTGTGGTTCCTGTCATGTTTCAGGGAAATGCCAATAATTTCAGTTGCGTTTAAAGTAGTTGCTTTTGGGTGCTTTGCATTCCAGTTTCATCAGAGATTGACACAGCCTCATCTTTCCTGTTTACATTTCTCCTGGACTTTTTCATTTGTTCTTGTTGCTTGCCATGGAAACCTGTTTGTAAATCTTTTGTTGGTAATGATGTAACCAGAATAGTACAGGCAGAGCCCAAAGCCTGACAGTACATAAAATGACCAGTTTAAGCAATCCTGAAATGGAGGCAAGCCTATTGCTATAGGGAACAGAAGGAGCATAGTGTATGATTGAGTTCATTTTGTTTGCTAAGAGGCAACAAAGAGATATTGTAAATTGTATTTGTAAACAGCAAAGAATTGGCAGTCTGTGGGCACATTTCCGAAGTAGTGGTATCTGAGAAGTTAAAACTCCTGCAAGTATATTTAAATGAAATATAAGCTGAGAGGTACTGCTTTTTTGTTTTTTAAGGACAGCTTGCAGGTTATTGGTGCTGTGTTTAAGAAGCATAGAAGAACCAGTGGGGGAGCCAGGATGAAATAGATGGGCCCAGAGTGAGGTGAAAAGTAAGACAAGTTAAGGAAAGTTAGACTGATGTGATGAAACCAATCTAAATCTCTGTTAAAAATATCCATTGAAAACCAAGTAGCTCTAAAAACTTGCATAAACATTTTGTTCTTTACAGATCCTTTAAGATCATTTAAACAAGTTCTTCAGGCTAATTGAAGATACTGCCCTCAAGAACCTCAACAAAGTGTGGGTTTTTTAATGTTTTTTTTTTTAATTTTTTTTTTAATTTTTAGGAGTAAGTTTTATATGCCCAGAGTAAAAGGAATTAGCTGATTGAGGTCATAGCAGGGATGAGCCAGCTGTGGAGGGAGGAGGAAAGGTAAGAAAGAGGGTCTTAGAATTTCACTGGTATCTGAAGCCAAAGTAGATTTTCTTTCTTTCTTTCAGACAGAATGGTTTTTGTTTTCCTAACCAAAGTCACCATATTAGCAACAGGGTCATTTTGACATATACATTTCTCTTTGGAGGAAAATAAATTGAGATGCCTATGGGTTCTATTCTATTTAAAGCAAAAAGCTGTTGTGTTGAGGGTTACATTTAGAATGTTGGAGCCCGATTAGTCTGGTCTAACTTCTTCATTGTACTGATGAGGAAACTGTAACCTACGAGGTGAAATGATTTATCTGATCTAGTTGGTGGGTTAGTGGAGACGAGAACTCAGGGTTTCTTTCATTCCAGTTCTGGCCTCATTTTTCCAGTACTGTGATGACTGGTTGGGGAAGGAGGCAGGAGAAAGCTAACCCCAAGTCTTCCCTATCACGTTCTCAAAAGGCTGACACCAATCGATTCCTTCCAACTGAGACAAAATGAAGCTAACCAGTGGCCAGGAGACGGACACCTTTCGGGGATCCTTCTGTCTTTGAGCACCGTGTTCTAAATTCAATTTCAGGTGAATTAATATAGAAAATGTTCAAGATTTAAGAGAAAATTGCCATTCTGATTCGAGTCATACATCCCATACTTTATCATACATACGTTACATATTTATGTTATGCTCTAAATAATCTGATTTGCTTCAAAATCCTAACTTTAAATAGCAATTTAGTGGTTTGATTTTAAAGGGAGAATTATGCTAATATCATAGTTTAACATCCTTCACTTGGTGTTTTCCCAAAAGTTTATCAATGTAGAATTAAAAACACTTTCTACATCTAGGGGAACTTGTGGTTGCTTTTGGCCATCTCTCCTTATCAATTTTCCCTACTCCGACGTGATTCCCTCACTGCTCCTTTCACCTGCTTTGCTTAGGCTAGATTTTCCCCAACTCAATCCATACCTTGGCCAAATGTCTCCACATTTTATCACCCACGGGATAACGCTGCTGGGTAGAACATTTGTGAGACTTATTTTTCAGGACTGGGTTTCTGAAACTTTAGTGGACCTAAGAATAGTCTAGGGAGCTGATTTTTGGACCTCACCTCTTAGATTCAGATACAACTGGTCTGAGACAAGGCCTTGGAACCTGTATTTTTAACAAACGCTCCCATTAACTTTGATGCAAGTGGTCGGTCCATGAACTACAGTGCTTAGTGGTGTCAGATTTTGGATACACTAATAGAAATCACAGGGACACTTTGGATCCCTTTACCTAATTAGAGGGAGCCTTTTCTGTGCTCTTGCAGCCGCTGCTGTCTGTGGGCCCTCGTTTTTTCTTCATTGCCAGTTAAGAATGGTTGATGGGGAAGAATTCTAGTCTCTTCTACAATATCATCTTCCAGTTGATGAATCTGGTTCAGTGAAATCCACTTTCACCGATGTGAGTCTCAGAAGGCAAGAGGTGACCTTACTTTGTCGTCTGATGTTAACAGGGACTTGTAAAACACACGCTACCACCAAAGGGTGACATTTGAGAAGGAACATGTTTTAAACAGTAGCTGACTGTAGGCCTTCTTTAGACTTAAGAAATTATAAGAACAAATTAAGTCGAGTAATGATACTTAAAGTGTCAAACCATAGATAAACAGAATTTTCAAAGGAAAGCTTGGAATGGAAAATAGGCTTTCACAAAAATGACAAAATGTTTCCTGGTTCTAAGAAAATAAAAAATACCTCTATACAAAAGAAGGTAAGTGAGAACTTTGGTGTGATTCATGGAGTATGAATAACCTTTGTAGTGGAGGCTTAGGAGACCAGTCTAGGACATTAAAAACAAAAAAAAAGATTTTCGTAAGAAGTGTAGTGATTTGTGTATGAAGCAGTAGATTTTTTAGGAAAACATATTTTTCTCCTCTTCTAGTGAGTGAACTGAGATATATTTGATCAAGATAGAGATTCATGGATACAGGAGCCAAAGAGGCCCTACATAGCTTCTACCAGCACTCTTTAATCTTGAAGAAAGTGCTTCAAACATTTTGACCATATACAGTTGCACATTCTTCCTCCTGTTTCAGCATGCTGGCAAGAGTGGCAATTTGAAAATGTTATTCAGTTTTCACAGGCTTAGCAGGCTGGATAAACAGCGATGGAGTTTTTCACTGCTGGTGGAGGGGCTGATGAACTTGGCGCTGGGTACTCGGTTCTTTCGAAGAGCTGGGTGATGGGAGGAGGAGACAGAAGCAAACCAAGAGAGACTGGAATCAACCGTTTCCTACCGATTTCTTTCCTTTCCTCTTACAAAATTTTGTCCAGCTGAGGGTCCTCTAATAAAATGCCTTGAACATGCGGGGCCAGTGGAACGCTGGCACCACTATGCGTGTCTTTGCCAAATACCTCCCTTCTGAGTCACCAAGGTAGACAACAGCCAGGTGAAAAGAGACAGACTCTGGAAGAATCTTCGTTTGCCTGTGTAAAATGAAAAATGGACTGACTTGATTTTAAATAAATAGAAATGCTTTTACAAAATTCTTCCCTCTTCTTCCTTGCTCTTGCAAGGTGAACATGAAGCCGAGAGAAAAAAATAAAATGTAATAAATTGGAAAAGGCAATCTATATTCTCTTTTATTCTCTTGTCAGAAACGTTTCCGACATCAGAGAGAATATACAGCGAGTCCACTTTGGACCCTGTCCATCTGGGCTAGTTACTGCAAGTTTCAGAAAGACTTTGTTGTAATATAATTTCACCAGTTGCTTGGCATGGGTCCCTGATGGACAGGCCTGGAAAACCGATAACAGAAGCTGGTGAAAAGGCAGAGGCTTTTAATGTCTTATTCAATTCACTCTTCATGAGAGATATCAGATGTGAAGGGGCTGGAACAGTTCCCAGTTTTGATGAAAGTAAAGAGAGTCAAAATGGAAAAAAGAGTTAAAAAGTGCTTTGAAGAACTGGAACTATTTGTGTTAGTCAGGCACGCTGGGTACTGAAGAAACTGGCAGGTGCCACTGTGGTGGTGAGTCATGATTATTATTATTGTTGAATTATGGGGATAAAGAGAAGTCCCTGAGAATTAAAATATGTTAAGTATTGTGACTAGCTTAAAAAATACACAGCCAAATAGATTGGCCATGGAAATTTAGACAAGTCAGACTAACATCAAATGTGTAATATGAAGAGATAGTACAATAAGTCACCAAATAATTTACTATCATTTCTAGTTACCAACTGAGTTTTGCATAAACTAGATGGCGTTTGACTAATTTAACTGCCTTCTATACAGGAAGGAAAGGACAGGTAAATAATGGAACGATAATAGCTGTGTTCATCTTAACTTCAGTAAGCTGGTACTTCCTTTTAACTGTAGTAATGGTATGTGAATGAATGAATGTCACATCCATAGAACACTTATCATTGTTCACATAGTCAATGAAGTAATATGAGGATTGACAGCACTAAGGGACTAGTTCTGCTTTATATATCTATAGGTATCTTGATTAAGAATTGGGGAACATGATAATCTTCTTTGCAGATTTTAGGGAGTTGCGGGTAATCTGTAAAGTATGGAAGAATTCCAATTGACCTTAACAAATTGGAAAAATGATGTGCTATAGGATTAAATAATAATGGATAAAATACCACTAGCAAATATGAGGTAAGGAAAAACTATCCTAGGGTAGCAATCTAAGTATGACATACTAAGAATCTCAGTCCGAGAGATGGAGAACATGATTGAACTTGGGAAAAATTTTAGGGGAAAACTTGAAGGCACCTGATAGCTAACTGGATAAAAAGGTGAAATGTGTTTGTGTTTTGTATTGACACTCAGTGTTTTGTACGCTGCCTATTAGTCTCACACTGTCTCTTTGCAATAGAAAAGCATAACATCTCGCTTGGATCCTTGATCCTTTATTCTTTCTTCCATTTGTTGAAACATCACAGCCACATTAAACACGCTTAAGATTTTTTGAGGAAAATAAGGCTCTAAGTTCAAATGTTCAAGCAGGAAAATGTTAGAAGAAGATATTCTAAGGCTCCTGCCCCCATACCCATAGAATTTTACTTGTAGACAGTGAAAGTCTTCTTCACTAATTGTGAACCATGACCTTGTTTCCTTGCTTCCAGTCAGGGACTATTTTAGTGAGCCTAGAAAGAGAGGATGGCGGCTGGGACCCAGGCAGTCATAGTAGGACCGGAAATATGTGGACAAATCTAAGAGAGAGTCAGGAACTGGAGTTGACCTTGGGTTGTGGAGGAGCGGGAAGAGTCAAAGTCGTGCCAAGGTTCTAATTGGGATGACTGGTTGGATGGTGGCGGGACACCGGTTGAAGAAATGGAATTCTTTTTTTGTGCGGATGGGTGGTGAACCTGGTTTTGGTCACATTGAATCTGCAGTCTCTACGATATCTAAGTGGAGCTATGCGTTAGCCAGTTGAATGTGTATATCTAAAGTTCAGTAGAGAAATATATTTCTGAACAGCAGGACTGAACAGCAAGGACCAGCAACCATGCGCTGTGAGTGAAATGGCTAATGACAAATCTGGATGCGAACAGGGAGGCTGCTCAACTTTCTGAGTCCCAAAAGCTGGCATTTGGCTCCAGGCGACTTGGTGTAATACAGATCAGTGAGATAGATAAGGACTAAAACAAAAGACTGTGTGACCAATTTGTTCATCAAACAAAAAAATACATTCCTGTATTTAAGGAGAAAAAGCAAAGGAGGAAATGTACATGTATTTGTGACTTAGAAAATAGACATTGTCTTTATTTATAGCAAGAATCTATGCTTGCAGTTTTAATAGGCAGAGATCCTTGGGGTGATAAATACTGTTTTGTAAGTAATTCACTGTGGAGACCGTGGCTCTTGAATAACTTAAGTACTATATTTGTCTGACTGGACAGAAATTCCATTTTTGTGGGGCTCACAGCACACTCAGAGAAAGATGCAGAGGTCAGCCGTGGCTGGGTTAGGCGAGCGGGACGTTCAGTGGGACAGCTGGAACTCAGGCTAGAGACCTGGGCTGGAAACACGATTTTGGGAATCGTCAACATAGGGGCAGTGTGTTCACTTTGTATCTTTGCCACACTGTGAAAGATATGTAATCATTTTTAAGTTTAAAAGAAGACACAACTGCAAAAGATTATTTTGGATATTAGAACCATACAAATAGTTGTTAGAAAAACACATCTGCTTTTATTTTCTTATTTTATCTCGAATGGGGACTTCTATTCTGAGGAGTATTTGATTATATCTAAGCAGGGGGCAGGGTGTCAAAGGAAGGCATTGCTGTCGTTGGAGCATAGTGGTGAGTTCAGACAGTCTCTGCCTTCTCACCTCCCATTCTCACTTCTAGTCACTACAAGCTGCTCCACTCCACCCCACTCCTCTGGACGCTTACCTGTCCTTCACAGGTCACCAGCACCCCACCTTTTGGGTAAATTTACTGCCTCGTTGTCGTGCGGGAGACCCTGCTCGCTGCGCCATTTGTCGTGCGGGGCGGCCTGCGGGGTCTCTGGTCCCGGTCCCCACATAAGAACGCAGGATATGGTGAGGCCGAAAAGGAACACCCACGGAGCCATAGGTAGGGGAGTCATACCACTATGGTCTCACTGGAGGCTGGGCCCACCGGACACGTGACCTGCCGTCTGCCTTTCCGCCAACCGACCGACTGACCGACGACTCTCCTCCACTCTTCTCGACTCTGTTCCTCTCTCTCGGCTCTCCTCTTCTGCTCTCCTCGGCTCTCCTCTTCTGCTCTCCTCGGCTCTCCTCTTCCGCTCTCCTCGGCTCTCCTCTTCCGCTCTCTTCGGCTCTGCTCGGCTCTGCTCGGCTCCTCGGCAATCCTTCGTAGCCACAGCAGTTATACCAGCGGCCAATCGGCTAACCGGCCACAGCCGACGGCCAATCAGCCACAGCCGATGGCCATCCACCACCGGAGCCAGCACCCCTCCATGTGAGGCTGAGAGCCTGTAAACTACTCTCTGGGGCTCTGTCCCCACACTCGTCTTCATTCCCATCTTTCTTGATCTCTCTGCCCAGGCTTCCTCTCCCCACACACGTCACTTTCCTTTCTTCGATGGTGCTGCTCTGAGCTCTGACCTGTCCTCTGTGCTTCTCACTCTCATCGCTCCCTGAGCAGTCTCGTTAGATGCAGCACTTTACTCTCTAAGCTGACTAGGCTCATATCTGTTTTTGGAGTTGGGATCTCTACCTTGAGTTCTCCAGCTGTGCCCTAGACAAGCCCCACGTGTATGTCTAAATGCATGTCCCACAAGCAACCTGAATTTCATGTGCCTGGGATTGGCCTCATATCCCCCCCACACAGACCTCTTCCCCCTTCCTCGTGTCTCGTTCCTGAATGTCAGCATCACCCAGAAATTCCAAGACAAAAACCCAAATGTCAGCTTCGATTTGTTTTCCCTTAGCTCCCACGTGATCCAGTCAAATCAATTGGACCTGCTTAGCACCTGTTGTGCCTCAGCTTTGCACTCCTCTCTGTCACCACGTGAGTTCAGGCACGGGAGTGCTGGGTGACCTTATGTTGTGCCTCACCATCTCTCCTCCAGAACTGCACTTGCTGCTGCTTCAGTCTTTCCCTCTTTGTCACCTGATTAGGATGTCATTCATCCTGACCTCAGATATTACTTTGAGGAAGCCTTCTCTGAACCCTGAACATTGGATTATTTGACTCTTTATAGAAACATTGGCAAATATTTTTTATCTCACTTGCCAACCAGACAGGTAGTGGCTGTCTGGAATGTTGGGCAGAGAGAGATTCTGAGGTAAAGTCTGTCTTCTGTGGGAAGGGGTGCTGCCATTGTTCTTTGTTGATGACACCCACACCTGATATCTGCACCCCTTCTTTCATAGTAACTGTAGTCGACTGTATTTCTGTTTACCAAATAGTCTGGTTTCCTTCCCATAGTTCCCATCCCTTCAGGGGGATTGTACCTTCCTGCCTGGCTGAACTCAGGACTTCCCTTGGCCAGTGAAATGAGGGCAGAGGTGATGTGTGTGACTTCTGGGGACAAGTTTGATGAGCCAGTATGTGGTGCTCTGCATCTCTTCCCCTCTGCCAGGAGGCTGACAGCATTGAGATAGATAGTTGGGTCCCAGGGTGACAACATAGACCCTTAGGTGATGCATGATGGGCATGTAACATGAGTGAGGGAAAAAAACTGCTGTCAGTGGGAGACACTGATGGTTATGGGTTGTTTGTTCCCACAACATAATGAACCTATTGTGCCTGTGATACAGAATCTACATACAGTAGTTTAGTGGTTTTTCTGTTTTGCAAATGGTCAGATCAGATTCAGTACAGAAATTGACTAGCCTATTTCAGAGTGTACCAAGAGCCACTTAATTTATTTTTAAACTTCCAGCTTCTGAGTAATTTCCATGTGTGTCTTTTTCTTCTAAGGATGGATTATGGCAAGTCATAGCTAGGGTACTTAATTATTATAAAATCTCAATTATGTGGAGGTCAGGACTGGGGCGGAGAACCAGTCAGGTAATTTCCAAGACTCAAAACAGCCAAAGTAGTTGTCACACATTCCAAATACCAGAGCCCCAAGACATTATTACTTTATAGGCATCAATTCAAAGACTATTTAGTTTTAGTTGCACAGGTTTAACAAGCTTAGTTATCAAATTCCTCTGCTCTTAACAGATTAAAGCTACCAATTAAGAAAGGTGGATTTTAAGTACTGTTAGAGGCATTTTTACTAAAAAACAGGGTAACAGAAAGTCTGAAAATAAGAGGAAGGACAGAGAAACTTAAGGAGTGATTTAAGCATTCCTAAGTCCCTGCCATGGGGAGGCTTTGGGATGGCAGCAGTCAGTCAGTACACAGCAGTAGCCAGAGGGCTGCAGTGATATTTTATAAAATGGGGAAGAACTCGAGTCATCAATAAAAAAAATTTAACTATGTATTGTCCCTGAACAAGGCAGGGTCATCTTTCAAAGATTAACCATAAAAAGTAAAAATGAGATAAAAATTATGATAAGCTTTAGTTTTCAGAAAACTCATTTATTCAGTCAACAAAGGTTGATGACAATAGACATTGCCGCTCATTGGGGAGGCAAAGAGATGTTCACTGTCTCTGTCCTTCAGGCGTTCGCAGAGATAGAAAAATAAACACTGTGCTGTTATGTGTGTTCCTGGAGGGTTGTGTACAAGGTGAGCTGGAAGCTCAGAAGAGAGAGGCAGGTCCATTTCTTGGTGAGGGAGGGTGGATGGTGGATTAAAAAAGATCCCTTGCAAAAGTAATAGCACTGCTAAGTCTAGATGGATAGTTTAGCAGATAAACAAGCTGGTTGGGATTGACGCTGGGGGCGAGGGCAGGCATTCCCAGCAGAGAACAGAGAGCGAGTGCCAACATGCCAAGGTATGAAAGTATGTGGTGTGTTTGTGATCAGGGGTGGGCATGTGGGTTCCAGAACATGATGAGGCTGGCTTGTCGTTTACACTAATGGTGGCAGGTATACAAGGTGTGACTAGACTCTTTAGCAAGCTGGTGTCTATTCTTGGTTTTCAGTTTCACCATAAGTCTGATGTCTAATTTGTACCCCCAGAAACAAAATTCTCTAGGCTATTCTTTGGCTTTAGTGTTCTAAAAATAATGCTTTCATGTTTGAGAAAGAAAACAGATAAGGAACATTGATAACCTATGGAAATCGCATCATCCTGTTTGAGTTGAGGGGTCTTAGTGCAGTTGGTAAAAAAATTAGAAATCTATTATGTCATTGATTTCTCCTTTCACAGATCGTGCAGTTTTGCATAAGGTGATATTTACTGTGGGATATTTCTAAACCTTAATACAAAGAGCTCCATTTTATATTGACCCTAATGATAAATAGCATAGAACTGAAGCTTTAAATTCCTGGGAAAATTATGATGAAGCACAAGCAACAGTACCGCGCTCTGTTTCTTTTGTTTGTTTTCTCTGTCAGTGCACCAGTAGTGCCAGGTGGAAACAAGTTTATGGAGTTTTATAAAACACATCTTATCAAAGAAATATTGTGAAGATAAGACAAAGTACAGATGCAGCCTATTTTAAGAAAATCCTAAATGAAAAAGGAGAGCTTCCACATCTCCCCCGATATATCTGAACTATTTTATGTCTATCCGTGATGTCTCCCTGACTTGTCTACCTTGCAGAGTAAGATGCCAATGAGGAAGGAATATTTTTGCCTCTTTTAATGCTGTTGCCTAGTTGCCATGAGGTTTATTATATACATATTCATAGTTATGTATTCATGTTAGAATGCAATGTGACTTTAACAGATGTAAACTTTTTTGTTTAGGGAGAAAAATGGTTTTTTCATGTTTGTTGTTTTAAGATGTATTAACTGAAAATACACTATTGTGAAAATGCAGTCTTCCTAAAACAGTGAGAAGAAACCTGATGTAACTTACCGTCTCTGAAGTGCATTATGCTTTTTGGAAGGAATATAAAGATTTCAAGGATAGCACGTGATGTAGCATACAAAATAAAATGGGTCCCCACATGAAAGTCAAGCAAGTTTAGAAGGCGCTTCTTCCCAGGTCTGTGGTCATTTGTCTTCCCAGAGTCCGTGGCTGGGAGGAGGCCGTTTAGGCACAGTGAGTGTGACAAGCACAGTGACACTCCCGTGGATAGAGGAGATCAGATTGGCATAACCCTCTCCCATTTTTTTGCACTAACCCACTGGTCTCTTTTCTGAAAAGCATTCATGTGCGACGGGGCTAGCCGTGCGTAAACTCCCCACCAGGCTTCCTAATGAGTTGCCCAAGAACCATGACCAGACCAGGTGGCAAAGTCACGTCACGGCTTGGCAGCAAGCAGGCTCGCTCTGTGCTGGGGGGCATGGCCTCTGTGCTTTGGCTCCAGTGTTGCTGGTGATTTAACAGGAGGGGGAAGGCGAGGTTACTTCATTCATTCAGTATTTCCTGGCTGTCTCTCCCGAATAAGGCTCCGTGAACTTAGAGTGAAACTCTGCAGCTATCTTTAGTCTCTTTAGTCTCATTTTTCACTCAGAGCCTTGAGCTTTAACGTGATCTTTTTATACTTGCGATAACCATTCCATCGGGTTTATTGAGTGTCTACTCAGCAATTTGCAGCGAGAGCGAGAGCGAGAGCGAGAGCGAGAGCGAGAGCGAGAGCGAGAGCGAGAGCGAGAGCGAGAGCGAGAGCGAGAGCGAGAGCGAGAGCGAGAGCGAGAGCGAGAGCGAGAGCGAGAGAGAGAGAGAGAGAGAGAGAGAGAGAGAGAATTTAGGTTCTTGGCCACAAAGCAGTTAAAGGGTCACTTTGGAGAGGAGCAGTACAAACAAGGCAATTGAGGGGACAGAGGACAGTGCATTCAGCTGCATTCAATAGTCAGACCCTCAATGGACACACGCAGAACTGGCCATTTGTAGTTAAATTAAGGGGGCAGAGAAATTTGGGGACATGTCAAGGCCACTCCCATTTTTTTGGACTCCAGGATTTAATCTTTTAGCTTCACTAATCTGGGACCAGAAACACAAACACGTGGGACCTACTGCTGGAAATTCAGGTTACTAATGGACACTAGGGACTCTCTTTTTCCAAGAGGACAGCTGTATTAGTCATGACTCATTGGGGACAAGTGAGAGAAAACAGTCCATAGTGGCTTCAGTAAGAAGGGGACTGCTTGCTCTGGAGGGGTACCGGAGTATCCACTGAAATCATAGGAAGCCGCAGTGCCAGGAGAGAACTTTCTTCTAGGATTGAATAAAACATTTCAGGAAGAACTCAGGTTAGCTCTTTTGGGTCACAGAGTATTGCTTACACAGATCACTACTGTGAGGGGGGTGGGGTGCTGCAACTGCGGGGCAGAGGCAGGGTCTATGTCCGGAAGAAGGTGTTTGGAAACTTCCTGGACAGTCACATACAATAGCTACACAGTTCCTTTTGGCCCATTAGTGAAACCCATTCAAACAGACTATTGCTTGTCCTGGGGTCAAGCTGTGTTGTCCTGGCTCTGCCCTGGTAGGCCCCCCTCACTTACTTTATATTCTTATGCCATAAAGAATCTTTAAAGCCCTCATATCCAAAGGGGCTCTGATGGCCTCTGATAAGAGTTAATGTTTCTTCCCCTCCTGGTGGTCCTCGGTACTTGCAGCAGTCAGCAAGAAAAGGGCACATCCCTCCTGCGTTTCCCATCATTTTTCCTTTGTAAATAAAATGTATTTTGTGACAGGTGTAATATTTTTTTCCTCATTTTGCTAGTTCACTGATAGAGGATCAAGTGGGGTGATGAAATGATTTTGTTGCAGAGTTAAACCGTTTATTTTACTCTTTTTACGCATTCCTCTTTTAACTTTTTCTTGGGAAAAATTTCAAACTTACAAAAAATTTGAAAGTATAGTACAAAGAACATTTCTCCCCCCACTGAACCATTTGAGAATAAGTAGCCAGCAAGATACCTCATCACCACCAAACATTTTCATGTGGATTTCTTATAAACAAGGCCATTCTGCTACATAATCACAGTACAACCATCAAAATCAGGAAGCTGATATTGAATTATCACTGTCATCTAACCCCCAGACCCCGTTCAAGTTTCGCTCTTTGTCCCAATAATAACCTTTAGAGCAGAATCTTGTGGTCTAGAATCACATACTTTATTTACTTGTCATGTTTCTTTAGCTTCCTTCAACCTGGAACAATTCGTTAGTCGTTCAGTGACTCTCATGATACTTTTGAAGGCTAGTTAATGCTCCTCAGTTTATGTTTGGCTGATGTTTCTTCATGGTTATATTCAGGTTAGGCGTCGTCGGCAGGAATTTCATGGACAAGGTGCTGTGTTCTTTTCAGTGCATCCTACCAGGTGACACACATTTTGATTTGTCCCATTAATGATGATGCTCACCTTGATCGCTTGATTAAGGTCATGTCTGCCAGGCTTCTCCACTGTAAAATTACTTTTTTCCGTTTGTAATTTATACAAATTTTGGTGAGTCTTTTGAGACTAGGTATATATCCTAGCGCTCATCAAACTTTTAATTTGTTCACTTATTTATTTTTATCAGTATGGACTTAAGATGTTCTATCCAGTCAGCAGTTATAACCCATCACTATCTTTATTTATTGTGACCCTTCAATTATCCCTCACCTGGCTAGTGTGAACCCTTATATGCAAGTTTCTGGATCCTTTTGACACAATTCTATCATTCTTCGGGCACCCCTTTGCTTTCTTATACATTAAGATGTCCCAGGCTCATCTGGTATTTTCCCTGCCTATCTCTGGAATCAACTGTTTCTCCAAGGATCCCTGGTTCCTTTTAGTGAAGAATGGTACTTAGAAACCAAGCATTAGGGCATTAGATACGCTAATTGCTATTGGGGTGTTGCCTCTTCCAAGCCCTCTCAGAAGGCGAAGGTAGGAAATATATATGCTTAAGTGTGTGTTAAATATTATTATTTTTAAAAAAGAATTGTATAATGAACCCAGTATCACTCAGCTTCAGTAGTTAACTCATGGCTAGTCTTATTTCATGTATTACCACCTCTTACCTCCCCAGATTACTATTATTTTTTCCTTTTCCCTTTTGACCCCCTTTACCCATTTCAATCCCTGTCCACTAGCCCCTGCCTCTGGCAACCACCAGTCTGTTCTGTATCCATGAGCTTTTTTGTTTGTTTGTTTTTGAGTTTCTTTTCTTTTCTTTTTTTTTTTTTTTGGATAAATACCCAGAAATGGAATTGCTGGATCCTATAGTAGTTCTATTTTCAATTTTTTGAGGAACCTCCGTATTGTTTTCCATAGTGGCTGTACCAATTTACATTCCCACCAACAGTGTACAAAGGTTCTCTTTTCTCCACAGCCTTGCCAACACTCATTTCTTGTCTTTTTGATAATAGCTAACAGGTGTGAAGTTTTGATTTGCATTTGATTTGCATTTCTCTGATGATTAGTGACGTTGAGCATCTTTTTATCTACCTGTTGCCCATCTGTATTTCTTCTTTGGAAAATGTCTATTCAGATTTTCTGCCCAATTTTTAATTGGATTGTTTTTCTTTTCCTTGTTAAGTTGTATGAATTCTTTGTATATTTTGAATATTAGCTTCTAATCAGGTACACATTTTTTTGCAAATATTTTCTCCCATTTAGTAGGTTGCCTTTTCAGTTTGTTGAAGGTTTTCTTTGCTTTTTAGTTTGATGTAGTCCCACTTGTTTATTTTTGCTTTTGGTGTCAGATTAAAAAAATCATGACCATGAGAGATGTCAAAGAACTTACTGCCTATGTTTTCTTCTAGGAGTTTTATGGTTTCAGGTCTTACATGCAAGTCTTTAATCTATTTTGAGTTAATATTCATGTATGGTGTAAGATAGTGGTCCAGTTTCTTTCTTCTGTATGTGGCTGTCCAGTTTTCCTAGCACCATTTATTGAAGAGACTGTCCTTTCCCCATTGTATATTCTTGCCTCCTTTGTTGTAATTAATTGGCCATATATGTGTGGGTTTGTTTCTGGGCTCTCTGTTCTGTCCCATTGATCTATGTGTCTGTTTTTCTGCCAAAACCATACTGTTTTAAATACCATAGCTTTGTAATATTGTTTGAAATCAGGGAGCATGATGCCTCCAGCTTTGTTCTTTTTTTCTCAATGCTTTGGCTCTTTGGGGACTTTTGTGATTCCACACAAACTTTAGGATTATTTGTTCTATTTCTGTGAAAAATGCCATTGGAATTTTTGATAGGGATTATACTGAATTTGTAGATTGCTTTGGATTATTAGAAAATAGTATCATTAATTTCTATACCTATGAGCTCATACCAGTATCTCCAGTTCCAGTTTTCTCTTTTTCCACGTTTGTTCCTCCCTTCTCTGACAGTGAGAAATCCCCCCGCCCCCCCAGTATGTAATAAGTCTGATGCTACCGCTGTTGGCTGCCGTCCCTCCTCCCGTGGGAGGCTCTGCCATTCTGTGCTGGGCCACTGTTGCTCTCCTCACCTTTAATGGCCATGTTGATTCTGGGCCAGCTTGGGAAACAAAGTGGAAAGATTTCTTATCGTTTGATATCATAACCCACCACTGCAGTTTTGTTGGGGTCAGTAGATACAACTATAAAGGAACACTGGATCAAAGTGAAGGTAATCTATACCACAATGTAAGTACTATCTGGACGAGCATCCTTTGTTGGAATAGCCCTGTTAGGAGGTTGTATACTCATACCCTGCAGTTGCTGTTGCTGTAATGGTTTGGAATACTTTCTGGAACTGCTTTTGTAACTGCTTTCCGAGCCAATCCAGAAACCCAGCCTTGTTACTCTCTAGTCAGAGTCCTACTTCAAAGCGACCAGAGCTGCTTATATATCTTTGGGAAAATTGTGTTATTTTTATTAAAGTTATTTATTTACATGCCCATCTTCCCTTCTAGACTGTGAGCCCCTTCTGAGCTGAGGCTAACTTCATGTTGTGTAGCATCCAACATGGTATTTGTTGAATAATTCAATGAATGAATCTTATTTTTGATTCAAAGAGTTTTCTTCAGCTTATATGCTAGATTTAGTTCCAAATGATTCAGCTGTTTCCGAAAATGAAATCCACCCTCAAAGTATGAATATCTACCACAACTGAGAAGAATCAAATATATATGTCTCAGACACTGGATGCAACTATCAGAAGAGGAATTTTCACAGTTTTGAGCAGTCTCAAGAATACGTATATAATATTCCAAATCATAGAAGGCGATGGAATTCTTTTATTGTGTATATGAATTGTGGTGTTTGTTAAAAGATCAGTATCATTACTTTACTTTCAGATATTTTTTATATGCATCGTAAACTAAATGCTGATAAGATCACAGCCACCAGAAATATCTTCTTATGTTTTATATTTCACTGATAATGATTTATGATCTGAGCTAGCTGAAACATCATGCAATGCTATTCTCACCACTCAAGAATATAATACATGTTGTTCAAAGCAATAACATAATAATTATTGAGGTAAAATATCCATATTCTGCTCTTTCCCTAAGGACTCTATGTTCTCAATGCTCAAGGCTTCTGTCACATCTCCTTATTATACAAAAAAAGGTAAAAACAAGAACGTGAAACAGAGGCAGAGGTACCCTGAGGGACGCAGAGAACAAAATGATGAGCACACGTGTCGGTGTCTGTTGCTTCTTTTAAAAGTTTGTATAACTGAAATCTTTAAAAATTAACAGCTTTGGCAATCTGAAAGGAAGAAAGAATCAGTGAACAAATGAGGGAATAGACAGTCTAATAAGTGAGTGTATGTGCTTGTGGGGCAGATGGAGACTGGGTAAGTGAAGACAAGAGCCATAGACCTTACGGAGAGGTAGGCTGCTCCCTTCAGTCCTCACATTTGGGTTAGAGGTTGTTGGGTCTCTGTATGGATGGACATCGGGAGCCTCTTTGTAGCCCCTGTTATGTCAAGGCAGTGTGGTGTTGGGACTTGGAGAAAAAGGTGAGGTTCTCGTCTTGCACCACAAATTCTGTTTGTCTGCCTTTGAGCAAGTTACTTTACCCCTATGAACCTTACTTTCCTGGTTTCAAATAGGATGCTCATGCAGGGGTGTTGGGAGGTTTAAAAGAAAGCACCTACCAGTTAAATCACACCAATGGAAGTCTATCCAAGTATTGTTTTCCCTTTGTTTTATATTGTATTAAAAAAAACACAACTCATCGCAAGATGGTGGTACGATTTTTTTCTTCAGCAACTCATTTTCTTTCCCAGTCTCTGCCCAGTTGTCTCTCTACCAGGATGGCACCCGGTGTATTTTTCCCAGATTGCCATATCCCACCAGAGCCTCTGGCTAGAGTTAATAGGGAAGGCAGGCACTTGAAGGAAACGTTGGATTTCTGTATTTGGAGAAAGAGCAAGAGGAGGTTCTAAAAGAAGGGCATTGACTATAGAGTTTACCCTTAGAGCTGGAGGTGATAGGAATATAGACATGCTGATGTTTCTATAAAGGCTGTCAGGGCTTAATGAAGTTCCTCATGGAGCGGGAGACACAAGCTCATTATGGTTGGATCAATTGACGTACCCATCCCTTGATTCAGGGAGCAAACTGGAATCAACAGTGCCACCAAGTGGCACCAGGCTAATCAGCAAGTGGAAACACTAAGCCGGCAACTTCTTGAAATGCTTTGCCCAAGTTGTCTGCCTCTGTCTCTTTCCCTCTCTTTAAAAGTAAACTCAACTGTATTTTCCTTAGATGGCTATAGAGAGAATGCTCTGGCATGTTGCAAAGTTTGGATAGGTGATTGTTCTTTATTGAAGACCTGCCCAACTGACCATGTCATGGAAATAGATACCCCCGCACATGTGTATACAGGTCACCCACAGAAACAGAAGTGTGGGGCCTGTGTGTGTTGAGATTCGAGAAGTATTTCAAGGTGCATTGACCAGGGGTTGAAGGCCTAGATGATAAATACTATGGACAATGGTAAATAATAAGGGCAACGCAAACGACTATTTTTAGGAAAAGATAACATTTATATTATTGCAGTCTATGATCTTTTCATTTTCTATTTAGAGTATTGTTTTTCTGATCATTAAAGTGTTCATTGTAATACTTTGGAAGATTTCAAAAACAATACATTTTATTTGCTATTAAACACTTTGTAAGTAACACGAAATGTTAAGATTTTACGATACACAGAAGCCTCATCCTTGGCCGTTCTTCTATCATAAAGAAAAGAGTACATTTTGTACTTAGGCTGCTGGGTTCATTTTTAGGGCTAATTTTGGATGCAAACTGTGAGGTAAGCATCCCGCTTTGATTGTTGCTTACCCCAGTTTTCTCTCCCAGAAAAGGCATTCCTTTCTTCCTATGTCCACCCTCTCCTCCACTCCTTACAACACCTGGCTGTCAGAATAGGACCAGTGCTGAGAAGCAGTGGTCTAGAGCCTCCTCGTCCCTAGTATGGTCTTGACTCTGCACTATCTATTGTACTTGACATTTTGGCTGTTTGTAGTGTTGCTTTTCTAAGAGCCAAAGTACTTTCTTGGGGTCCGGCATGGTGCTGGGGAGCCGTAGCTTGGGCTCCAAAAGGTCTGTTGATTCTATTGTGTCTGAGGCGTTAACCTGAGAGGAGAGATTTCCTCCTGCTTTCCGGGTGTGTGGGCGAGAGGGACCAGTGCTAGGGGATTTGTGGATGACAGAAGGGAGGCACAGAAAATGAGGAAGGGGTAAAAATAGGGGCTGGGACCAACAGAGCATCAGCTGAATTCTAACTATGAAAAGGACTGTGGTTTGATTTTCACACTCGCTTTTATCAAAAACAATTTAAAACCTACCTTGTGATAACAGCGAATATGAGGGGGGTGAGTGAGGGGGAAAAAGTTTTCATTTCTTTTTTCCTTATGTTTTTGAAAGAAAGGTATCTGAAGCATGGTTTTTCAGTACTGTTCAGAACAAGAAGTAAGATAGACTCTAATAACTTACATTCATGTTAAAATTAGGATTATAATATAGATCATTTTTGGACTTGGGTGGGTATTATTTAATATATCATTTTTTTATTGTGGTAAAATACATATAACCTAAAAGTTACCACTTTAAAAAGTACAGTTCTGAGGCATTAAGTACATTCAGATGTTGTACAACCATCCCCACGATCCATCTCTAGAACTTTTTCACTTTCCCAAACTGAAACTCTGTACCCAGTGGACAATAACTCCCCATTCTCCCTCCCCCTTCCCCTGGCAACCATCATTCCACTTCCTGTTTCTATGACTTTGACGACTCTAGGTACCTCCTATAAATGGAATCATTTAACAATTTTCCTTTTGTGACTGTCTTCATTCACTTAGCAGGATGTCTTCAAGATTCATCCATTTTTGTCATGTTTCAGAATTTTATTTCTTTTTAAGAACCAGTAATATTCCATTGTATGTACAGATCACATTTTGTTTATCTGTTCATCCATCAATGGTCATTTGAGCTGCTTCCACCTTTTGGCTGTTGTGAATAATGCTGCTATGAACGTGGGTATACAAAAATCTGTTGGAGTTTCTGCTTTTGGGTAAATACCCAGAAATAGAATTGCCAGGTTATATGGTAATTCTATGTTTAATTTTTTGAGACACTGCCATACTGTTTTCCACAGTGGCTGCGCTATTTTACATTCCCACCAAGAGTGTACAAGGATTCCAATTTTTCCACATCCTGGTCAACACATTTTTATTATTTTTAAATAATTGGCATCCCAAAGGGTGTGAAGTAATATCTCATTGTCCTTTTGGTTTTCATTTCCCTAATGACGAATGATATTGAACATCTTTTCATGTGCTTATTGGCCATTCGTAGATTTTCTTTGGAGACATGTCCATTGAAGTCCTTTGCTGATTTTAAAATTGGGTTGTTTGTTATGTTATTGTTGAATTGTAGGGGTTCTTTGTGTATTCTGGATATCAGTCCCTTATCAGATTAATGATTTGCAAATGTTTTCTATAAGGGAAACATTTGTTTTCTATAAGGGAGCTATATTTAAGTGGATTGATGGTTTAAGTGGGTGATGCCCTAGGCGGAGAAAATCTAGCATCCTGCAACGATGTGACTTTCTAAACAGCTACTGAAGTTAAGGTTTGAAGGAAATGAAGGGTACCCTCTGGACAGGTGGTCCATGCTTCAGAGCAGGGCCAGAATCTTTCACTCTTGGGCAACTACCTTGTGCTTCTGGAAGGACTGGGTCACAAGGGTAAAACAACTCTTCCTCTCAATGTAATGGTTGTGTGAAATCATTGCCATCAGATGTAACATTAGGGATCACAGGTGTAAGCTCGTGAGACGCAGGTAATCAAGTAATGGTGGAGTGGTTCTTAGGTCTTGTTACTTCAGGTGCTAACGCAGAACAACAAGCTCTCCACTTACAGCTCTGCTGTTATCAGCCAAGTGACACAACCCAGTCAGGCTCCAACCATTTTAAAGAAATGAGGAAACCGGGGGTGTTTGAGAGGTGCTTTTCCCCTTAGCATGTAAGTAAGTTTTCTTTGCTAGGTCCTTCGTGGATTTGTTATACAAAATGTTATTGTTATATTTCGACAGTGGGTATGCCCCTCTTATTTCAGAATAGGGAAACATTTCTTTCATCCTATTTTCTTCTTTTTTGGGGTTAAACTCCTACAAGAAAGTAAATGAGTAAAAGAGAAGTGACATTTCACTAGAGATGTACTAACACAATCATCTCGCAGTTAACAACATCTCTGTGACGGGACGATACCAGTTCCTAGGAGGAAGCCCACAGAAGCCGATTTCCGGCTGTCCCCGTCACTGGCGCTAGGGATGTGTGGAGTAAACATATTGATAAGTACAAGCAGACACAGTTAAAATTATAAATGCTTATGATAAAGGATGGGGGCTGGGTTGGCCCTTAGGCCTGGGGCTGGGGAGAAATGTGAAAGGGTGGGGATTTTGAGCATAGTTTTGAAAGAAGGGAATAGCTGGGTTGGCATAAAAACAAAATTATAGTTGTAGTAGATATTTTCAGTAGTATCATATCTTTTCTGCCTTGCTACATATCCCAGAATTCATAGAACTCCATTAGGTATGAGGATTTGTTTTTCTTTGTGGGGGTCAGGGGTGGGGTCATAGGGGAAGGAAGACAGTCAGATTATTGAATAATAATCTTATGCCTTTTTCTAGGGTTGGGGAACGCGTAATTTCTTGAGAGGTCACAGGAGGCCTTTCCAAACTCTGGTCCCTCTTTCTGGAGGTCACACATCATGCTCCTCTCTGTCCCAGCCTCTGTCCCAGCAGAGAGGGGCACTGGTGCAGCCTTGCTTCTCTCCTGACCGGTTTCGTCTGTAACTAGAGTAGAGCTGACCTGACAGCCGAGTCCTGAGCTGCCTGTCGGAGCTGGCCTGGAGCCACCTTGGCGTGGCCGTTGTGTGCTCCCCCTTTCCGTCCCTTGTCCTCCCTTCTCTGGCAGCCAAAAGCCCTGTGGCTTGTGTTGCCTCTGTGCAGTGTGTCTCTCAGTTGTCCTCGCACCTGTTCTAGAGGGTTTTGTTTTTGGCTTCTGATAAAACTGGCCCCTCCAGTGTATTAGATTGGATAGTGGCCCCCAGAATGTGACTCTCTTTGGAATAATGGTCTTTTCAGAGGTAATTAAGTACCTGGATTAGGGTGGCCCTAAATCCAATGATAAGTGTCCTTACAAGAGACAGAAAAAGAAGAGATGCACAGAGACACAGACGGGCAGGCCCTGTGAGGACGGAGGCGAGGCTGGAGTGATGCAGCCACAGCAGGGAGCCCTGGGGATTGCCCGCAGCCACCAGGAGCCAAGAGAGAGAGGCACGAACCTGATTCTTCCTCAGAACCTCCTGAAAGAACCAACCCGGACAAAATCTTGATTTCAGATTTCTGGCCTGTAGAACTGTGGGATAACAAATTTCTGTCTGTTTTAAGCCACCGAGTTTGTGGTAATTGGTTATGGCAGCCCTAGAAAGCAATACATCCGGAATGCTGAGCGTGTTAACTAAAATGGTTGTTAAGTGAAAGATGGACACAGAGCTTTGGGACTGGGAGAATCCTGGCTACACCCAGTGCTGTCATTCTGAGCCCTGGTCGCACATTAGAGTCACCCGGAGAACATTGAAAAGGGCTAGCTGCCAGAGTCCTTTCCCAAAGCAACTGAGGCAGAATTTCTGGGGCCTGGGGTAAGGGATTAATATTTTTAAAAGTATCCTAGGTGATTTTAATGTGCAGTCTGGGTTCAGAACCACTGATCTCTTCCAGCTGTCCCATTTCACAGACGAGGAAATCAAGAGGCAGCAGAGCTGCCTTGTGGTCCAAAGAAAAAATTTAAAAAAATCCTGTGTGTGGCATGGGAAGGAGAAAAAGAGCTTACTGAAGGAGGACAAAGGACTGAGTTTGTAAAATAAAAATTTAGGGAATAAATGAATGAATTCATTTCATTTTTGGGGTTTTAGGTGCTAGAGATGAAATGGGGGAGGAAGAACTCACCTGTGAATATTTTCCCGTGACCTTCCCCAACCCTGTTTATTAAAGAGCGTTTGTTCACGTAATACAAGGAATGTCTCCTTTCTTAGACATGTATGTCAGTGTAAAATATTTATGAATTTTATGACCACCTAAAGTGAAGATTCTCCATTTCTTTATTCCCTGAAGAAATCTGAATAGAGTGTAGATTTCTGTGTGGCAAAGGAGACGAATAATTTTGTTTGAAGTCTTGTTATGGGTGTTTCAGTAAATAATGTAAGCGATTTAATGTTCAGAGTAATTGTTTAAAAAAAAAAGAGTGGCTGTTGAAAAGGGACCTTGGTTCCAGGGATGTGGCATTAAACCTAATCACCCTACTTAGGTTATCCCTCCTTTGGAGACTCATAAAGATAAGGGCAACAGGATAATTGGGATATTATGTACTCTTTAAAACAGCATGATTTAGTCCAAGTAGGAATTGCTGGGGCTCTAAATTAATCCCCTGGGGAACGAATGGAAAAATATATATGTGATATATTATCGAGGTATATATTTTGGTGCTTTGATACCTTGGAGTGTCTCACATTAATCTGTCATTAATTTTAACCAGGGCAATCTGATGGTGATTAAAGCATATCTAGATAATCAGAAGCTAGAGAAGCCCACCGAGAGATTTACTTAAATGATCTAATCAGCTTTCCTTTTCATAGAAGATACAAAACTGAGGTCCTGACGACTCGAGGGTATTAACAATCCCAGGGCACTTTTCATAAGAGTCTGGGTATTTAGCCCCAGTGTCCTGGCCAAATTCCAACTGCAGTAATGCCGTTTGGCCTCCCGAAAAGTCCCCCTGCAGCTACCAGTGGATACAGTATTATTCTTCCCTTCCTGTCCCAAAGCGTGAGGCTTTGTGTGGAGGTGGCACTGTGCACACAAATCCGCTGCTTCATTTCTATTATGAGTGTCTGCATTTGGGCTAAGCTGCTTATAAGTACATGGTAGGGGATATTTACATGACTTGCGCTATGTCAGGGGAAAACTGCAGAAGATTTATTCTCTTGGAAAAGTTGTTTTCATCTTTTGTAATAAATGATGTTATGAGTAATATTATTAAATACAGTTAGGTAATGACCAGATAGGAATACAAGTATGTACATTTCTATGTCTTTTACCTTTTTTGTTCTGTAGAAGCTTGGAAACAATTACCAGTGAGAGTTCTATCCTCACAGTGGCCCCATGCCAGGTTATATTAAAATTTGTAAAATGAACCACTTCTTAGTTTGTTAAGAAAATGTAAATAAAGATTAAAAAAAATGCTCAAATATGCAGAAGACTTAAGTGTGGGGTGACGAGATTCAGGCTGCCCTGGTTAATGGGCCAAAGGCTCATTGAGAAAACCCTGATTTAGGGAGCAAAAAGCTTGGTTCTTTTGGCCTCGGAAGTGGTCTGGTCTCATAACAGCAAATCTGGACTTCTCGGCAAGCCATTTCTGGAATCCTCTTTCTTGAAACAGTCTGTCCACTTAAAGAGGAAGGATTTCCTGATGCATGTGAGTGCCATGTCACCAGGAAGAGTGCTGCTTTGCATGAACAGAACTGCTTATGACTCTGGGCAGTGGCCCATGTCATTTCGTTCTTGGTGGATTAAGAGAAACCAAGAGGGTAACCTCTTGAGGGATTAAGGGAAACCAAGGCAGAAAGTTGGGAGGACAGTGGGTTCAGGGCAAATTAAAAAATTGTCATGATGAAGCAGATGAGAAAGTTCCAAGGATGCCGAGGGGCTTCTGATTATGTAGCTTCTGATACCCTAAATATTTCATGTCTTAAAGTTTGAAAATTCCAGTGAATTAGCTCACCAGCCAGTATTTAGACATTCAAACTCCCTTTCTCATTATTTCCCTCTTTGACATTAGTCAGGACTTTTTGGTTACAAGTGACAGAAACTCAATGCAAACCAGCCTAAAGCAGAAGAGAGGGTGTCCTGTTTGCATAGCTGATGGATGAAAAGCCCAGGTGTTCACGGGCCCAGGGATTGTCATCAGCTCTTCTCCCTCTCTCAACTCTTTCCTGGGTGGCCTCTTTCCTTGTGGTGGCAAGATGGCTTTTTAGCAGCTTCAGGCTTACACCCTAGCCAGCTCAAGAGAAACAATTTTTCTTCCCCGATAGTTTGAATGAAAGCTCCCAAATTATCTGACTGCAGCTGATTGTAGTCACGTGCTCACCTCTGCGACCAGGAAGATGATAGAAACTGAGGGGGTAGGTGTTAGACCAGCCCCACTCAGACCAAAGGGACTGGGTACATTCCAAAGGGATGCTACCAAGAGGAGGACTATGGATACTGAGCAACCCAAACACAGGTATCCCTGACATGTAGATTACAGTGCATTTATTTGAAGGTGTTGACCTACACATTTTTTACTTTTTAAAAGGGTTCAACACATTTGACTATACCCATGCAAATGGAGACTCCCGGAGCTCGCCTCCTAGTCCGGTTTCCTGCCTAGTGGAGAAATTCACAACTTGGTGTCCCTGCTAGGTAGTCTTTCAGCCTCTACTTGAATTCCTCCTCCCTTGACTGTGCTAATGGTCCCTTTTCTGCCCTTGGGAGTTATAGGGAGCAAATGTAATCTTTTCAAGCAACAGTCTCTCAGCTCTTCTCAATTCCATTTTGTGTCTTGGCTACATGCACCTATTTCTCTCTGTGTTCTTTCCCCCCCTTCCTCCTCCTGCACCTTTTAATAATATAAATAAAGTTTATGGGTGCTTATCATCAGGCAGAGCTCTGTCTCTCCAATTTCATGACAGTTGTTGGACATGTACTTCATTTTTAGAAGTTTATCATGTTTCTTTATGAATTACAGTTTTGGGCTCAATATAAAGAGTTTATTGTGAATGTGAACTTTTAAAATAGCACTCTCAAACATTTATGTATTTAATTTTACAAGTAAAATTAAATTATTTTACAAGTAAATTTTACAAATAAAATTAAATTATTTCAGAAAACATAGGCTTTTAAACTTTTGTATGTGTGTGTGCCAAGTATTCTGTAAGGTGGAGCAAATGGGGCGTGATGAAAATAATTCTGAAGTGTCCTTAAATAATCCATGAATATAACTATTCAGTTAAATTGTAAGAGAACAATGATTCTGTAGATCAGAATTAAGATTCGAATGCACACTTGACCTAGTAAATGAACTCTTAAGAAAGGACATCTCTTTTTTCTTTCTTGTGCCCCTGTGTTTTTAGCATGGTAAGTCCAAGCAAAGAATATTAAAATCTTGGCTTTTAAAACAAAATTCAGAGGCTTAAAATAAAATTCCTTTATTAATAATTCTCTGCTGGCATTACCGCTTACATTGCTGGATCAGTGTCATTTTCCTTCAGCTAAATACCTTAGGTATTATTTGTCTTAGAGAAGGTAAACCATTTCCTGGTTTTTCTATTTTAAATTGGATCTCTTTCAATCACTAAATTTTGTTGTGATTTTTAACTTTTAGTTTGTAAAAATCAGTATGAACAAAACTTATCTACAATGAATTGTTATTATCTTTATGAAAAATAATAGCAAATTTATTAATCTATGTAGATGATTATTACTGTTTTCACGAAAAGTTCACTAACATTAGCATTTTTTTTCAGCGACTTCAGCATACACAGTCTGACAATTAAGTTCGTGAACTTGTTGCAACGATGTTGCTGACCTTTTTTGATATCAGAGGGATTATTCATTATGAATTTGTACCAACTGGACAGACAGCTAACCAAGTTTACTATTTGGAAGTGCTGAAAAGGCTGTGTGAAAAAGTTAGACAACCTGAACTTTTCGCCAACAATTCATGGCTCCTGCATCCTGGCAATGCACCAGCTCACACAGCACTGTCTGTGAGGGAGTTTTTAGCCAGTAAACAAGGAACTGCATTGGAACACCCTCCCTACATACCTGATCTGGCCCCCAATGACTTCTTTCTTTATCTAAAGATAAAGTAAATATTGAAAGGAAGACACTTTGATGACATTCAGGACTTCAAGGGTAATACGCTGACAACTCGGCGTTCCAGGAAAAGAGTTCCAGAATTGCTTTGGAGGGTGGACTAGGCACTGGCATCGGTGCATAGCTTCCCAAGGGGAGTACTTTGAAGGTGACCATAGTGATATTCAGCAATGAGGTATGTAGCACTTTTTCTAGGATGAGTTCGTGAACTTAATTGTCCAACCTTGTATAATATGTCTGGTCTCTAAAAGTATGTGGAAAAGGAAATGTGGCATCTTTAAGAAGCGTATACTTCTTACGAGATATGATGGAGAAACTGAGGGGACTGCAAATGAGGTATCCACGCCTATGAGAATGAAGGGATGTGAATCAAGTCCTAGGAAGATTGACTTCACTCTCTCTTCCATTTTCCGTACAGCTTAATGCTGATGTAGAAAGATTGATGGATCCTGAGTTGGTAGAACTATTAGTCTAAGAGGAGGAGGAATTGAGGGTGAAGGTGCGGAAGGATAGATGGAGACCTAACATATAACTGGCTAGAAGAAAGGTGTGCAGCTCCATGTTCTTACCTAGCACAATTTCTTTTCCAGTGACTATTCCAGGAATAATGTGCCAGATGGAGTGAAAGTGTTGCTGGGTCCAGTGATACACTATTACTAGTCCCATCTGCTTACTGCCCCTGGGCTTTTTCAGTTGCAGCTTAAAGATTAATAGTGACTGACAGACACAAAAGGGGCAATCCTCATACATAGTAGGTGCTCAATAAATGCCATTGATTTGAGTGAAGACACTAGTTGTGGATGGGGCAGCTTTTGTAATAAGAAATATGAGTTAAGACATTAACATATTTTAGAACTGTTCTACTTATGATTCAGAAGTAGACAACTTCCTTCCTTCCTTCCCATCTTTCTTTCTTCTTAAACAAGTATTTTCTGAGAATCTGCTAAGTACTTAATTCATTTTAGGCACTGTGTGTGGAAAAACAATCATATAATCCCTGTTTTTCTTTTCTTTTTTTTTTTTTTTATGAAGTTGAGGCTGTGTGCCTAATTTTTTGCCCCCCCAACATTAAAAAAGAGCATCTCAAATCCTCCCAAGTTATTGTCAAATTTGAAGAAAACAAAACCAACTTTTATTTATTTATGTGTTAAACAGAGTGTGTTAAAGAGAAAATTGTGGTCAATTTCATGATTTAAATATTAAACAAACCTGTAAGAGTTCTTATTCCTCTTAACTGAAGCTTATCCTATGGGTCAGGTTTTTCTCTTTTCTTAAAGGGTATTTCTCCCTGTTCCTTAAATCTACTTTCATGTTTATGAAGGATCTTTATCCAGTGCCATCAAGAGAAAAAAACCTTTCAATTCAGTAAAAAGTGAAAGTGACTCATTACTGGGCAGACTCAGCTATATAGGGAATACTACCTGTACTAAATATTTATTTCAACACATGTTCCTAATACCAGTTAAAAAGTTCCACCTCCCAACCCCCACCAGTCCCATCGTTCTTCCCTTTTTTGTCCTATCTCATTCTTAGATATTTTTTTTCCTGCTTGCACAAAGCACTTAATTTCTTTTTTCAGTCTGCTTTTTTTTTAAAATCTGTCTTTACATCTCTATGGCACCTATCACCATAGCACCCAGTTTAATAGTATCTCTGCTAATTATCCTATCTTTACAACAGAATGGGTTGTTTTGTTAGAACAGAATTTATATTGCATTTCCAATTATGGGCATTTACAGGTAATTGGTTAATTCTGATATGGTAAAAACATGGTTTGCAACATTTTTAGAAATAGTAATTAGAAATACAGCTCTTAAAACCATTACTTTTAAAACATCAATAACACTTAATAAAGAAGCAGAATGCATTTAATTAGGGTTAATAAAAACTTTCAGTTGCCTTAAACGGTTAGTAAAACCACACTTTTAAAGGGAATTGTGTGTATTGTTAATATTTTCTTAAGGTTGAGTTAGAGCTCTATATACTGAATGTGAAATCATGAATTTTCCCTTTCTACATCCTTGGCCATTGTGTTTACAGTTGTTGTGGCAGTTGACCTGGATTGTTTTTCTGAGAAGGAAACACCCTTTACCAGATTAAAATCAGTGCTTATCTTGGCTTTGCAGTAAAATCCCCAAAATAGCATAAATGTTTTAAAGGAGTGAACAAATCTGTAGAAATCAGAAAGGAAGTATATATATTTTTACAAAATTCATTTGAATTCAGATTGTTTTTTGACCTTTGCTATATATTTAATTATGTAGTGCTTTTCTTTTTTAAGCCTCCATCATTGATGTGACTTTTAAACAACAAACAAAGCAAAACAAAAGAAAACAAAAACCCCAAGTGGAAAAAAAAAAATCAAACTCTAACTTTAGAGATATGTAAAAGAATTTCTGCTTGGCAGTGAGAATCAGAAGGAAAATATAACCACCTCTGATTTTCTAGTTTTGAATAGAAGACTTTGATGGTATCAGTCATATTTCCGTGGATTTCACTAAAGAGGCATTTCAGCTCCATGTTACCCCTTATTGTTAAATGTAATTAAACATGTTCTTCTAATGTTCTTTTAAAATATTAGTATCTAATGACTATTACTGATTTAATATTAATTGCAAATTCAGAGCACTTAAATACCATAGAACAGAAGACACAGCCCATGTCCTCAGTGGTGTGTGTGGAATAATCTGTGAGCACTGCTGTGAATGTGCGTGGGTCGGGATCTGAGAAGGTCAGAAATAAGGCTGAAGGACACGAGGGAGCAAGACCATAACTGTGTTTGTGGTTGAGAGTCCCATTAAAAGCCAGAGGTTTTGCTGTGTTTTTCACTCCTTGGACCAGTTGGACACTATAGTAATGTCTCAGGTGTCCCCAAGCTGATGTCACTCTGGCCCTAGTATAGCTGTGGCTTCTTAAGAGTGCAACATTTTTTCCTTTGGCTTTTATCTTTTGCATATTTAACTGCCACCTTCTGGTCTCCCTTTTAGGAAAAATCACTCTTCTAGATTCATCTCCTTGACCACAACTTGGCTTTCCTTCTCCTTCTCTGTTCCTGTTATGTGCACACTTTTCTGAAATGCTCAAAACATTTTAAAACATTGATGTCACAGCACTGTTACCTTGAGAGACTCCACTTCGAGTCCTAATGTGTTGTGTTGTGGTAATAATAGACTGATGGGGTACTTAGGGGTTGGCCATATGAGGTGCATATCTCAATCCTTCAGATACGGAAACAAAGGAACAAAAATTGTAACCACTCCTGGGCATATATAATAGATTCCTTTTATTTATTTAAATATTAATTAATTTATTTTTAACAGATTCCTTTTAGTAATCTCTTCTCTTCCTCCTTCATGCCTCTTCCTCTCCCCCTCCCCCCAACTTCTGCTGTCTCTTACCCTGACACATGGTGTTAGGAAGTGTTCTTAACTCTGGCTAAGAATTTAGCTCTATCGATCTGCTGAAATCCTAACAGATAAAACTTGGTACATCAAATTGAAGTCAGTCTGGTAAAATTAAACCTCACAAACTATGCGACTGCTGTGTCCATACAGAATGCCACCAGACTCTCCACCCCTGACTGCTTCGATATTCTCGTCTTAACGTCTTACATCTTTTCATCAGGCTTTCATTTTGGGTGGTGGGAAGTAGGAAAATAAATTTTGGGATGGTCATTTCCTCCTGCAGAAGCAGACACCTGGTTTCTGTGGCCATGTGATTGCATCTATGGCTTATGTTAACATGTTGTGTTACGTGACAATTACTGCTTATTGTCTCTAGAGCAGTTGCTGCTGTAGGAACAGAGCTGACCTAGGTACAACCCTTGCAGGGGTGAAACTGATGTCAAAAAGTCACTTTATTTAGGTGGCTCCATCTCTGGTGACTGCCAGCTGAGGAGTACCCCCATCTTTTGAGGCAATAACATTATTAAAAGGAAGTATGATATTAGCATTTTTTTTTTTTTTAATCTGAGGAGTTTTACTTCTTCACAGAATTTCTGAATTTTATTTTTTTTTCAAATGTCCACAAAGTATTCAAGGCTCAGAGGAAGCTGTGCTTGTCCCAACTTTGGAGAAGTTTAGGTAGATGAACTTGTGAAAATGCTGTTTCTATGAAAACACAAATTTCACTTAAAGGGTGGGAATTTCTACCTGTTTGTTAGTTTATTTATTCACTCATAACTTGTGTATGCTGTGCCTACAATGGGTGGGGCCCAGTTGAGGAGCTGGGGATAGAGCAGTTTCCTTGCTCTCATAGAACTTCATTCTAGTGAAGAGAGAGATTTTAAATTAAAGGTAAACAGCTCATCTGTCACGTGATGATGGGTGCTATGGAAACAGTAAGGCAGGGATGAGAACACTGGGTTGAGAGGTGAGTTACTATTTTGTACAGGATGTCAGGGATGATCCTTAATGAGATGATGTTTGAGCAGAGACCTGATGGAAGTGAGGGAGTGAACTGTGCAGATGTTTGGGGGAAGAGCGAGTGTAGGAGTAGGAGGTAAAGCACCTTGGTCTGATGGAAAAAAAAAGAACAGTGGGGAGTACAGGGCAAGGGAGGAGGAGATGAATTCAGAGAGCTGGGGCTGGGGGAAGCAGGAATCTCATAGGGTCTTTTAGGTGATTTAAAGATTTTTTTGTTTTTACTGAGTGATGGTTTCTGATTTACGTGTTTTTATGCATTTAATAATTTTTCCATTAGAGTTATCATACACTGTTATATTAGTTTCAGGTATACAACACCTTGATTAGACATTTATATAACTTAAGAAGTGATCACCCCATAAGTCTAGTACCCACCTGACACCATACCTAGACATTCCCTGTGATGTACTTTACATCCCCATGACTATTTTGTAACTACCAATGTGTACTTCTTAATCCCTTCCCTTTTTTCACCCTGTCCCCCAACTCCCCCTCCCATCTGGCAACCGTCAAAATGTTCTCTGTATCTATGAGTTTGTTTCTGTCTTGTTTGTTCATTTACTTGGTTTTTTAGATTCCACATATAAGTGAAATCACATGGTATTTGTCTTTCTCTGTCTGACTTATTTCACTTAGCGTAATACCCTCTAGGTTCATCCATGTTGTTGCAGATGGCAAGATATCATTCTTTCTTATGGCTGAGTAATATTCCATTGTATATATGTTCCATTTCTTAATCCATTCATCTATTGTTGGATACTTAGGTTGCTTCCATATCTTGATTATTGTAAATAATGTTGCAATGAACATATGGATGCACATGTCACTTTGAATTAGTGTTTTGGGTTTCTTTGGATAGATACCCAGAAATGGAGTTACTGGGTCCTTCTTTGTCTCTTGTTATGCCTTTGTTATAAAGTCTATTTTGTCTGGTGTAAGTATTGCCATCGCAGCTTTTTTTGTTTGTTTCCATTTTTGTGAAATATCTTTTTCCAGTCGTTTACTTTCAGTCTGTGGGTCTTTTGATCTGAAGTGAGTCTCTTATAGGCAGTATATGTAAGGGTCTTGTTTTCTGATCTGTTCATCCACTCTATCTTTTGATTGGAGCATTTAATCCATTTATATTATAATACTTAAAGTAATTGTTGGTAGACATGTAGTTGTTGCCATTTTATTATTTATATTTTTGATCTCTCTTTTCTTCTTCTTAAAGAACTCCCTTTAACATTTCTTGTAATACTAGTTTGGTGGTGATAAACTCCTTTAGCTTTTTCTTGTCTGGGAATGTCCTTCGATTCTCAATGATAGCTTTGGTGGGTAGGGTAATCTTGGTTATAGATCCTCGCTTTTCATCACTTTCAATCCCTTCTTGCCTGCAAAATTTCTGTTGAGAAACCAGCTGACAGTCTTATGGGAGCTCCCTTGTAGGTCACTGACTGCTTTTCTGTTGATGCTTTTAAGATTCTCTCTTTGTCTTTAACACTTAATTATGATGGGTCTTGGTGTTGGCTTCTTTGGGTTCTTCTTTGGAACTCTCTGTGCTTCCTTGTCTATTCTCTTTGCCAGCTTACAGAAGTTATCTGCCATTATTTCTTCAAATAGGTTTTCTATTCCTTGTTCTCTCTCTTCTCCTTCTGGTACCTGTGTGATGCAAATGTCGGTGTGGTGTATTTCATGTTGCCCCACAGGTCCCTTAAACTGTCCTCATTTTTTTGATTCTTTTTTCTTTTTGCTGTTCTGATTGGATGTTTTTTGCTACCTTACATTCCAAGTCACTGATTTGATCCTCTGCTTCATTTAATCTACTGTTGATTCCCTCTAATGAATTCTTCATTTCTGATTGGTTCTTTTTTATGTTTTCCATCCCTATTTTTATGTTACCTATCTTTTTGTTCAAGTTCTCACTAAGCTCACTAAGCATTTTTATAAGCAGTGTTTTGAAATCTGCATCTGATAGATTGCTTTTCTACCATTTTGTTCTTTTTCTGGAGCTTTGTTCTCATCTTTTATTTGGGACATGTTTCTTTGTCTCCCTATTTTGGCTGCCTCCCTGTGTTTGTTTCTATGTACTATGTAGAGCTGCTGTGTCTCCTGGTTTTAGTAGAGTGGCCTTATGCTGTGGGGCCCCGTGGTGCAGTCTCTCTGGTTACCTGACATGGGTGCTCCAGGTGTGTCCCTTGTTTGGGTTGTGTGTGCCCTCCTGTTATAGTTGAGCCTTGATTACTGTTGGCACATCAGTGAGAGGGAGGGATTGATCCTCAGGCTGATTGTAGTCTGTGACTACAGTGGAGGAGCTGTTGTGCAGGGACTGACCCTACAGAGCAGCATTTGCTTTACTGGGGCTCTGGTGTCTGCCCAGTCTGCCCTTTGGGTGTGTCATTTGTGGAGGTGGTTGGGCAGTTTTCTGGTGTGGTCTGATGTTGGCTACTGGGTGTGTTGTTTCTGGGGCCTCTTGGGAGGGGCTCTGGTGCAGGGCAAGTTCAGTTGTTGCCTGTGCCCTGCCCAAGTTTACTTGGTATGAGCTACAAAGTGATTTACAGATGGATGCCTCTTATGCTGGGCTTGGAGGTGCCTGGGAGAGGCTAAGTTGCAAACTGATGCCAGCTACTGCTAGTATCAGGCCTGGGGCTGCTTTGCCAGAGGTATAGGGCACACTGAGGCCAGATACTGTTGTTTGGGGTTTGTGAACCTTTGAGAGAGTTTAGGGAACTCTGCAGCATGAGCTAAGACAGGTTGCATGGAAAAAAACCACTGGAAGTGGTTTGGGTGGGTCTACAAGTTGGGTGGGGCAGGGTCTCAGAGAATCACCAGGTCAGGATGGACAAACGGTGTTAGTCAGGTTGATGGAGACTCAGATATGGTGCTCACCTGCGTCTGCATGCTGGGAGTGGGGAGGGTTCAATATAGGAACTATGACTTCTGCCAGCACTTCTGTCTGGGAGAAAGCTGCTTCTCCCGCCCTTGCTGTGAAGCTAGACAGTTCAGTTCCTCCCAGTATGTCCTTGACCCCTTTTGAGCTGCTGCCCCAGTGTTGGAGCTCAGAGCGAGTGAGTCTGTCAGTGAGTAAGTCCATGCGCAGGTCCTTTAAGAACAATGCCTGGGACTCTAGCAGCCCTCCGTTTCACTCAGATACAATCTCCGTTGGTTTTCACAGCCAGAAGTTGTGGGGACTTCTCTTCTTGACCTGGAACCCTGGGCTGGGGAGCCTGGTGTGGGGCTGGGACCTCTTGCCCCTCTGTAGAGTCTTCCATAACCAGGCTATTCCTTCTGATTTTTAACTGCCACATGTTGGTGTGGGACTAGCATGTTCAGCGTCTCCATCCCTCCTACCAGTCTTGACGTGGCTTCTTCTGCATGTCCTTAGTTATAGGACTTCTGTTCAGCTAGACTTCAGGTGATTCTGAATGAGGGTTGTTCTACAGTTTAGTTGTAATTTTGATGTGGTTGGAGGAGGAGTGAGCACAGAGTTTACCTACTTTGCCATCTTGACCAGAACCTGATTTATGTTTTGAAAGTTCTGTCTGGTTGCTATGTTGAGAACAGGATGTAGGAAGCAGGGGTGGATACAGGAAGACCCATCAGGAGTCTATTCCAGTAATCCAGGTGAGAAATGATGGGGTATGCATCATGGTAGTAATAGTGTAAGGGAATGGCAGAGGCCATGTCTGAATACATTTTTGGAGGTGGTCACCAGGATTAACCTTTAGGATGTGGGATATAGAGAAAGCAAGGAGTGAAGTATCACTTTTTTCCCCCCCTGAACAATTGGTCAGTAAATAGTATTTTACTAATGGGAGAGACTGAAGGAGGCATGGGTTTTCTGGGTAGAATGAGAAGTTTGGAGTGGAACTTGTTAGGTTTGAGAAGTCTGTTAGACATTGAAGAAGATATGTCAAGAAGTCAGGTGTGTACACGAGTCTGGAGATCAGGGGACAAGTATGGGCTGGAGTCATGAACATAGTGTGGATATTTAATGCCTTGTAACCAGTTGAGATCAACAAGTGCGGGCATATATAGACAAGCAAAGAGGGACACTGATTGAGCCCTGAGTCATGCCAAGGTCAGCAAGACTGGAAACCACCTATAGATGCTAAAGAGGATTAGTCACTGTATTCTTCCTTCAGCTGCTGTAATGAGGTACCAAAACCTGGGTGACTTAAAACAACATACATTTATTGTCTCACTGCTCTGGAGGTTAGAGGTCTAAAATCAAAATGTCAGCAGGGCCATGCTCCTGCTGATGGTTCTAGGTCTCTTCCAGTTTCTGGCATTTGCTGGCAATCCATGGCATTCATTGACTTGTAGATGTTTCTCATCACGTTGGCTGTCTTTTCCCTGTATATTTTTATATTGTCTTCCCTCCATGCCTGTCTGTGTCCAAATTTCCCCTTTCATAGGGATACCAGTCATATTGGATTAAGGCCCACTCTATTGACCTCATCTTAGCCAGGTTAAATCTGAAAAGACCCTATTTCCAAATAAGGTCACATTCTCAGGTACTGGAGACTTCAGGATATTTTTTTTGAATGATACCAACTCACACAGCCAGTGAGGTAGGAAGAGAGCTGAGAGCATGGTGTTCTGGAAGCCAAGTGAAGAATATGCTTCCAGCAGGAAGGACAGATAGACTGAGTCAGATGCTGCTGACAGAGCACACATCATGAGGGTGGAGGACTGTCCATTGGATTGAGCAGCGTGGGGTGTACTGGTGTCCTTGTAATGAGTGGTTCCAGTTTAATGGTGACGATGTAAATTGGATGGAAGTTCAAGAGAGATTGGAAACCGGAGTTAGAGAGAGCAAGTGTAGTCAGTATTTTTGAGGAATTCTGTATTTGGGCAAGAGAAGAATGGGGTGATGGCAGTGGAGACACCAGCATTCAAGGAGTGTTTTACTTTTTAAACAATGGGAAAAATAGAAGTATGTTTATATACCAATGCGAATGAACCAGTAAAGGGGAGATAATATGTTTTGTAATATTTTAGGAAAAAGGGGACAACTTCAGAGTGACTTCTTTGGGTAAGCAAGAAGTTATGGAATATAGTAGCCATGTTGAAACTCTCCGCAAGCCCTCAGGCGGTTCTGACGCACACCCAAGTTTGAGAGCCACTGTTCCAGGTGATCTCCAGGACCCTCTAAAATTCTGAATCTTGGGATGCATTTTATCCCAATAGCTGAATATGAAATCCCTCTCTTGTTTAGAATGATGATTATTGCCTAATGTGCACGAGGAATGTGTTCAGATGGAATATGACCACAGCGTTCGCACACAGGCGGTTTGCTCTGGGGAATGACAGCTCTCCATCTGTGCTTTACTCTGAGGGGCTTAATAAGCTGTACTGTCTCTTTAAACTACAATTGCTGCCATTTAGGGGCACCTCTTCAGCATTGCCTGGGAGATCTGGCTGTATCTCCAGCTGCTATTTTTAGATGACCCTGCATCAGATCCCAGCAGAGTGAAGAGCGTGTCATGGGGACTTGACATATTTGCATTTGATGGGACTCAAACACTGTATAACAAATTAATGTCCTAATCCCCAAATTCTATTATATCAAATTTTTGTATATTGAGTTTGCATAAAATATGACCTAGTATTTCCATCAAAATCCTTCCAAAGTACAATTCCCATTTTGGATTGTCTGACCATTGTATGATTTTATTTTGTTGATTATAAATTGTAGCTGTAGGTTGGTGTTATCACCTTAGTGTGATGGCTCTTTTGACTCATTTTTATTCTAAAATATACAATTTCCAATAAGATAGTCATACTTTCTTTCTCAATTCAACTTAAGTTTTCTTTAATTTTCTTAATGTTAGAAGACCAAAAATAGTAGAGACAACGGAGTTTTCATCAAAGCAGCAACTAACTTCAGATTCAGTAAAATAACTTGGTGTGAATAGGTGTTTACTCTTAGCACAGAGAATTATGCTTAGTAAAGCATAATTTAAATTAATTTGAGAGTATTGGCTACACATCATTTGATAGAAAATAGGTTATCGAGGCTATGTATCCCACACACTCTTAGGTTTACACGTACCAAGAGGACATTTCCGCCTCCCCCTTTGAAGTAGTCAGAAAGAATTTGAATTGCCTTTTGGTCCTAGGAAGTTATTTTCCTAGTTTCTCTGAATGTGTCTATGGAAAGATGGAATGAGACTTGCCTTTTAGTACTCTGGCATTTTGTTAATTCTGCCTGTGCTAGTGTTAACTTGTTCACCCTGGAGCATCCACTCAACATCCCACACACAAGTGTCTGTCTAGCACACGTGATGTGGAGTGGGAGGGGCGCAGAGTCTTGTGGGGCTGACAGTCCGGCACACAGCTTTTGTAATACATCCACGTGTGATGAGAGTGACGGTTGATGCAGGCACAGGTGCTCAGGCTGCCCAGATAGGGGGCGCTTAACCTGGACTGTCAGCCATCGTGGTCAGTGGTTGGCATGGTTGACGGGAAGTGACAGGGGAAGTTTTCCGATATATGATCTTTTCAATACTTTATAATAACAGTACAATATTTCACATTTTTATATTTAGTTACTTTTACATCCATCTATTTTATCCTCCAGAACACCCTGTACATAGGCAGACCAAGAGAGAAAATCAAGGTTTAAACCTTTGACCTGCCCAAGTTCATGCAATTGGTAAATGTAGGAGCCAAACCTAAAACTCAGGACACCTGAGTCCTGGGCCAAATGGTGTACACCCCTAGTTAAGGAAATCCTTGGTTCGGAAATGAGCCAAATCATATTCTAGAACAACTGACAGTTCAGGAAACATTTAAAGGATGTTTGGACTGTCTTTAAGTTTCCTTGAAATTGTAAAGCTTTAGATGCAACTCTGATATAATATCTTTGTGGAGTTTTAAGAAAGTTTAGCTTGAGGTTGATGACTGAGATAATTTTGCGTTTAATGTTACATTTGACAAGCATGCCATAAAATAATGTTGGTTCTTTTACAAGAAGTTATTTTTAAAATGCCTAATAAAACTTTATGTATGCTGTCATTGTTTCCGAAGGAGTTTTTGGTTTGTAGTTTTTCCAAACATGAACTTTTATGACAGATAGCTTCCCCCCCTTCTTTTTCCCTCCTCTCTTTCCCCATATTTTTAAGCCTTTATAAGTGATTGACATTGTTTTATGTATGTTTGAAACGATTTTTTGTTTGATTACTTTAAAACTTGCTGGGAAACTTTATGTAATAGAAGTTTAATGCTAAGTTTAGCTTAAAGCACCTTCCAAAAGTCTAAAAGAGTAAGCATGGATCATATGTGGGTTCTGTTGGGACAGAGAGAATGTGCTGCTGTGTCAGGATCACAGGCAGAATGAAAGGAGACAGGTCTAACAGTTGAATGAGCCCTGGCTCTTGACCAGATGGAAAGAGCTAATGGACTGTAGCACTCACTGGAAGCTAGGTCCTGTAACTCCAGAATGAATGTTATTCTTTTTGATAGTAGCTGTTCTTAGTAATATTTTTCAGAAAACACACAAAACTGATTGCAGTTGACTATAAAAATAACTTGGAGTTTGCCCTGCTTCGGTTAATTGATGTGTCTTCCAGTAAAAATAGATTTAAAGTTAGAACTTCTCTCATTTGGAGGTGGCAGAAGCTGACGTTCAAGATTGATTTAATGAAGAAATTTGGAGAAGCAAAATAAGTCTATTTTCAAATAATATTTTCCTGTCATAATTGGTTATGAATAAATTAACATTACAGTCTTGGGGATTTCATAGGCTATTGGGGGTCATCCAGACTCTTAACAGATCTCAGATGTGGGCACCGGTTCCTAATAGCCAGTTATCTCTGGCTACGTAGAGTTAAGTCAGGATCCAAACTAGAAATTTGACGTTTCTTGGACATGCCCAGTGTCCCTCTTTTGAAGTGTTGCTTTCTCTCACTGAGACACCCAGTCTCCCCATTACTACCTACTCAAATGCATTACCCACTTCTATGGCAGGAGTCAAATAGCAACCCTCTTCAGGAAATCCTACCGCCAATCAGGTGTCATCTCTCTTTCCTCTGAAACCCTGTATAATCTTTGTACTTCTTTTTATGAAATTACTTATATGAACGTCCGCAGCATAGACATGGCACATAAACACTCAGGGAATGTCAGCTTTCCATCTGTCATTATATTTTGCCTTATTTTGGGGCTATTTGTACAGAGGGTACCAAAAAAATATATACATATTTTAAGAATGGGAAAAACTGTATTAAAATTGTAATACAATGAATGACACTAACATTCATTTGATTAACACCATCTTTTTAGTGAATGTCATACTACACATTACTACCATAATTCAATTCAACTTTGAAAAGTAATACATAGATAATACCTCTTAAAATGTGTACATTTTTTTGGCACTCCCGGTATATATGACGAAATTGCTTTCAGCAATTAATAGAGTAAATTTGATCTTTTCTATGTGTTTTAAAATACATTATTTTATAGAATGTACATGCAAAAGATTATAAATTAAATGCACAGTTTAAAAAATCATAAAATTATCATCTGTGGATTTAGTTAAAGAAAGACTGCCAGTATTGCATGAGCCCTCTGTCTCAGTCCATGCAGGCTGCTGTCACAAAAATACCACAGCCTAGGGGACTTGAACAACAGACATTTACTTCTCACAGTTTGGAGAGTGGGAAGTTCAAGATCAAGGCATTGGCAGATTCGGTGTCTGGTGAGGGCTGTATCCAGGTTCATAAATGGCTGTCATCTGACTGAGTCCTCACATGGCAGAAGGGGTGAAGGAGCTCTCTGAAGTCCCTTTTATAAGGTCCCTAATCCCACTCATGAGGGCTCCACCCTTATGATCTGATCACCTCCCACAGACCCCACCTGCTCATGCTATCACCTGGGGATTAGGATCTCAACATGTGAATTTTGGGGGGACACAAACATTCAGACCATAACAGCTTCCCTGATCACATTCATCTCCCTCCTGGAATAACTGCCACCCTGAATTTCATGTTTACACTTTCCGTGCTTTCTTTTATAGTTAATCCTCACGTGTATGATTCCATAAACAATATATTTCTTGGTTTTATAGTTTCTTGATCTTTGTATGAGTGGAATAAAACTGTGCATCTTCCTGACTTGCTTTATTTCACTCAGCATTCTGCTTCTGGGATGCATCCGCCTGCTGTAGGTTGCTAGACATGACCGCTGTGATTTTCCCTGGGGTGTAGTATTCCAGGATAGAAGATATCCAGTTTTTTGATATGATGATGTGGGTGGAAATATGCAAGAGTGAGTCTAGAGGATATACATAGGAGTGGAATGGCTGGGTCTGTGGGGATTTTCAGCGTTCAGGTAGGATGCCATTTTGTTTTCCAAAGTGGTTGTGCTAACTTTTTCTCCCACCATCAGCATGTCCTTGCTGCTCGTGCTCCCAAACCTTTCCCTACTGCTTTTAAAATGCCTGGAGGACAGTCACCATAGCTCTCTTTGCATTTCTAGTTTTTCACATTGACTCTTTCACAAATTTGGGAAGTATTGGGTTCAAAAGTTGAGTAAATTTTCCCTTCCTCTCTGAAGTATTCTGTGTTAGTTTTTATGAACAAAAGGGGACACTGTGTAGTATAATGTCCATACACTGGAATCAGGGACTTGGGTGTGAACTCTGATCCCACCACTTAATAGATTCACGATGGCAAAATATTGTCTATTGTGAAAAACGTCTGTACGTCATGATGCAGAGATGGCTAACGTAGTGTCCAGCCCATGTCGGAGCTCAGGTAATACTGGTTGTTCTATGCTTCTCGTCTAACTGAGCTCCAGTGTTAATGCAAGACGTTTGAACGTGGTTCATTGGTCTGTGTTGTGATGACTCACTCAGAGACAACAATTTAGCCTCAGGACAAACAAAGCGTGTGTCTGTGTAGCCGCAGGGCAGCTCATAGCCAATTCCTCTGGCTGATTTTCTGTGGTATGTTAACTTCGAGTCATTTTGGGCAGTTTTTTTTCTTTCTCACATGGGAGCCCCCTGAACTCTCTCATAGGAACTGTGGCTACTTTTGATGCTCATTTGGTCGAATCTTTGGGACTACAGGCTGGTCATAGGTTTGGGGGCAGAAACGGTTGTGTAAATTGCCGTTCATTGAACACAAACCACTTACTGTGTGCCCGATTTGTTCAAAGCACTTTACAAATGCGAATTCGTGTCATCCTCATAACAACTCTGTGAGGTTCATACTGTTGTAATTGCCATTTTGGAGATGAGAAGACTGAGACCCAGAGACGTTAAATAACATGCCCAAGTGACAGAACTGGGGGGTGGTAGAGCCAGGACGCTGTTAGATGTATAGTGGTTACCTGAGCTAGAGAAGCAGGTGAGTGGGTTTTCATTCATGTCACATGATCATTATGCCCTAACCTTTGTGTGTCAATTCAGCATTGATATCAAAGTTCAAAAAGCTGTATCTTTCATCCTAGAATCCTACCACCCCAGTCCTGCTTCTTTGTGGTGAATGAGTTAACAAATTGAAAAATTATTGCCAGCTGAACCTTGCCCCTTAATGTCTTGTGAGGTCTCAGAGAGGTCTTACCAGTGCTCAGAATTAGAAATATTTTTTCCTGAAATTACAATTTTAAAATATTTACTTGGGACCTTTTCCAATTTCTTAGTCTTAGCTCAAGATTGTTAGTTGTTACAATGCTTCTGATAAAATTAAGAAAGCATGTGGTGGTAAAATTTTTTAATAGCAGAAGCTTAAAAAAATTCGGTACCAATGGCAGAATGAACTGTGTTGATTTTGAAATTAACTGGATACATCTTCTGCTTTAGTGTAGAAGTTCATCTCCTGATAAGAAATGAAACTTCATTAATTTATTTTTCAGTCCAGAAGTAATACCTCTTTAAAACAACTTTGTTTTATAAGGTTAATACTGAGACATCTAAATCCATCTTTGTGTTTATATAGCACTTAACTTGCAGTGCCTGGGTAGTTAACTCTCAAATTTCATGACATTGAAATATTTGGGCATTTTGGATACCGTAATTGTACTGTGTGACTTGGAGGAAGTGCCAAGTCATACATTTCTTTTAATTCCGAGTTTCAATAAAGTACAATTAATTTGAAAGGCATTAATAAGGATCTCAGATGGAACCTGGCGTTTTCATAATTTTTCAAAATTCTTAGACCGTTTTGGAAAAATACACTTGTGCTGTGGTCCTTCCCTTCATCTATATCCAAGAGAATTTAAATGTCAAATGTGAATTGAAAAGGACTTGAAACTTGGAATCTCTCACGTTTCAAAGAAAACAGATACCTATTCTAGAAAATAGATATCTATTCTAGAACCAGGGGAAAAACAGTCTCCTGACCACTGCCCATTGTCAGAGGAGTGCAGCTCCTGGGTGCACCGCAGAGCCAGCTGACGGATGTGACCAGCCAACGCTTGAGGCAAAAGGTTGACGGAATATGCTGGACAATGTCAGCAAGTCACCTACATGCCATAAACCAATTAGGCAAACAAGTCATTAAACATTTCCGACCTGCCTCTGCCTTAACTGGCACCTTTGGTTTTTCTTGTTAATGGTAATAACACTAAAAACAAACGGAAAACAAAAAACAGCATGAAAAAGAAAATATCAGTGGATCCCAAACCACCTTTGCACTGTTTCGAGTTCCTTAGTCACAGCACGGTGTTATCACAAGTAAGTTAGAAGCTTGTTTGAAAAAAGTATTTTAGCAAAAGTTTCCTTTTTTTTTTCTTTTTCCTGTTTTGCCCTGATATCCTGAGTGTTTAGGCACATTGGTGAAGTCACGCAGCTCTTCATACTGGTTTAGCTCAAGTCTCAGGGACACCCTTAAAAATGAAATGCTAAATGTTGAATTTGCTACCTCCTTGAGAATTATTATAATGAGGGAACTTGGGGTGAGGTTTATAAAACATCCAAGGCATTAATTTTGCATTGTTTCCTTTTAGATTTTTGGGAGTTTGTATGAGTGCTCGTGGACACGCAGGAAACTCCTAGAAGATTAGCTGTGATTTAAAACTAGTGTGACATGAGGTTAAAATCAGGAAGTCAGGTTCACACCCATCCTCTTCTTTTTGCCTCAGAAATCTCCAACCTGCAAATCTTGTATATAGTCAAGATGGCTGGGGATGGAGAGCCATGGTTGGGGATGAAGTGTCACTGAATTCTTTATGTTGACCCCACGTCCTTTAGTGGGGTGATCAGGAGGGTGAAGCCAGAACACATGGGTCCCCGAGCATTTTCTCTCTGCATTTAATGCTGGTGCTGCCCTATTTGCTGTGGTTCCAGCTCTCACAGAACTCGAGGAGGTGGCATTTCTACAACAGTGGGCTGGAGAGGACCCATTCTGTAAAATCCCAATCTGAGCCCTGGAATAAACTGCTATTCCTGGTTTTTGGTTATTTCACTGGATTTTTCATCCTCTTTCAAGATAATGCCATTTAATCTTGGTTCTAGAATCTTACAGACTTTGCCCAATGTACAAAAAGTTTCTATATGTAGATGACCAATTGGTGACAGTCAGTTGGTGACTGAATTTCTCCAGAAAGGAAAGGGATAAGTTCATTTCTCTACTTACTTTGTGGGTCTTGAGCAAGACTGGATTGGCCTCTGGGTGTTTCTTTGCTGCTAGATTCTCTTGGGTCATACTTTACTTTTAGCTGCTGCTAGTCTCACCTCAGAAAGGGGAAGTAGTTGGAGGTGGGAAGCTTAAGGTTTCTCTTAGTGAAATGTAGACTTGACCTGTCTCATTGTTTTCTGTGAGTCTTTTACATTCGTTTGCTCGTTCTTTTCAGTGTAGGCTCATGGAGTGACACGGAGTGACTGAGTAACAGCGGTACTTAGTCACACAACTTCAGAACCACTCATTGCAACTTGATATTGCCTTGTCAGGAAAACAAAACAAAACCACTTTCTGCTTGCACCGTGGGTGCCATTTTGCCTTCACCCGATGTGTGAAGTTTTCAGTTAAATTAAATATTTAAAAACAATTGTGATCTCTGAATGCAAATCCCTAAAGGTTATAGAGTCATTCTTTAAATCAACCTTTAAATGAGTCTTCTTTAAAAATTATTTTTTAGTAAATGAGACTGTTTCTATAGTGTCTTCTAAACTTAAAAAAAATACATCATTGCTATAACTGAATATTTCTGGCTTTAGTCATCATATAGGGTTCTAGAACTTTAGGGTTTCCTATCTTATTTATTTACATTTGTTCAAGCGTAGGTCATATGGGTGTGAGTTTTGCACACTGATGGTCAGTTGAATTTTTAACTTCTAGGCCCTTCATTTACCCCCGTCTTGCTATTTTAAAAAATCCAGCACATGCCTTGCGCGAAAGGGCTTTCTTGTATAATGAGGAATGATGGGATTGCAGTCAGGTTGAGGTTGAGCTTCATGTGGTCCATTCTTATCTCCAGACACCAGGATTGCTGCTTTATCATATATCTATCTGTCCATCCGTCCATCCATCCGTCCGTCCGTCCATCCATCTATCTATTGTCTAAATGTTAGCTTGGTTATAGGGGAATATAATTTCTTCTAAAGAAGAAGGATGCTGATGATATGCCATACATGGTTGGCTGGAGTCTCCACAGTAGATGGAGGCTAAATCCAGGAGCAAAGTCGGTAGGCAAAGGCACAAGTCATCAAAGTTAGGGACCTGAAATGCATGTGGCCAAAGCTGACAGGAACCCATGCAGTGACTAAGATTGGAGGTCTGCAGGAAATAGGGCGGCCAACCACCCCAGTTTGCTTGTTCGCTTTAAAATTGAAAGTCCCCTTTTTAGGAGACCCCCTTCCATCCCTGGTGGAGCAGGTGGTTGGCCACACCAGTAGGAAAGCCCGCCTAAGTCAGCAGTTTCCACATGTGATTTGAGGTAAGAAAAAGGAGAGATATTTAAAATGCTTTTCTCATGTTATCAGGAAGCAGCCAATTTCAAATAAAGTCAGGGAAAACTGGTGTGTAGACTTGGGAGCTCTGAGGAATTCTCCAGCCTTAACCTTAACGTGAGAAGCAGTGTTGTGTCCTGGAGAGAACACAGGCCCTGCAGCCAGATGGCTTTTTGACTTTGGACAGAATATTTCATGGCTTTCAGTTTTTTCATCTGTGAAGAGAGGGGGAAATGATACATCCTCTTGCATATTGGTAGTGAAGACAGATGTTAACATATTTAAAGTACAGTTGTTATGATCATGTTATGAAAGATTACTGAATTCAGAAAAAGTGAAAAAATGATTACAAGTGAAGAAGTCAGGTAGTCCCAGTGGGAAGGTAGAAAAAGTCAAATTGGAAAGTAAGAATTTATCAGTGTTTATCTAGTAGTGTCCACGCAAAAGAGACACTATCTGGTGAACCCAAATATTGATGAAGAAGGACAGTATGCTCTGTTGTAAGATAGGAGCTGTTTATCAGGTTGAATGATCTGGAACTTAGAGTTGGAAGAGACCCTAGTTATTAATTATCTCTCCTCCCTTCATTTGATCTCTCAGGGTCACTAATTGCTGTGCTCATCAGTAACCTTTGCTTTTCTCTTTGGTTCTCTCTCTCTCTCTCTCTCTCTCTCTCTCTCTCTCAAATTGGGATTCTCCTTCTCCTCCTCCTCCTTCTTCTTCTTTTATTAGTTTCAGGTGTACAAAAACAAAATAATGATTAGACATTTACACCCCTCACAGAGTGATGCCCCAACAAGGCTACTACCCATCTGACATCGTATCGTACATAGCTATTGTAATGCCATTGACTATATATACATATGTATATAGTTAAATATATATATTGAATTATAGTTGACACCCAATATTATTTTATATTAGTTTCAGGTGTACAACGCAGTGGTTAGGCATTTATATAATCTATGAAGCGATCCCCTCTGACACCCTACATAGTCTTTACAACATTATTGATTATATTCCCCATACTGTATTTCACATCCCTGTGACTATTTTGTGACTACCAATTTATACATTCTGATCCCTTCACCTTTCTCACCCACAAGCTTCCACAAGCCCCCTCCCATGTAGCAACCATCAGTTTGTTCTTTGTACCTATGAGTCTATTTCTGTTTTGTTTGCTCGTTTAGTCTGATCTTTAGATTCCACATATAAGTGAGACCGTATGGTATTTGTCTTTCTCAGTCTGACTTATTTCACTCAGCATAATATCCTCTACGTCCATCCATGTTGTTGCAAATGGTAAGATTTCATTCTTTTTTTATGGCAGAATAATCCATTGTATAAATGTACCACAATTTCTGTATCCAATCGTCTATTGATGGGCATTTTGGTTGTTTCCATATCTTGGCTATTGTGAATAGCGCTCCGATAAACATAGAGATGCTTATATTTTTTCAAATTAGTGTTTTGCATTTCTTTGGATAAATACTCAGGAGTGAAATTACTGGGTCATTAGGTAGGTCTATTTTTAATTTTTTGAGGAACCTCTGTACTGTTTTTCATAGTGGCTACACCAATTTGCAATCCCACCAACAGTGCACGAGGGATCCCTTTTCTCCACATCCTCACCAACACTTGTTATTTGTTGATTTATTGACGATAGCCATTCTGACAGTAGTGATGTGGTATGTCACGGTGGTGGTTTTTATTTGCATTTCTCTGATGATTAGTGACATTGAGTATCTTTTCATATGTCTAGTGGCCATCTCTATGTCCTCTTTGGAGAAATTTCATTCAGGTCCTCTGCCCATTTTTTAATTGGATTTTTTTTTTTTTTTTTTTTTGGTGTGGAGTTGTATGTTTTTTTAAAAATAAATTTTAGATGTTAACCCCTTATCAGATATATCATTGACAAATATCTTCTCCCATTTAGTAGGATGTGTTTTTGTTTTGTTGATTGTTTCCTCTGCTGTGGAAAACTTTTTAGTTTGATGTAGTCCCATTTGTTTATTTTTTCTTTTGTTTCCCTCACCTGAGAAGATACATCAGTAAAAATATTACTAAGGGTAATGCCTATATTTTGTGCTAGGAGTTTTATGGTTTGGGGTCTTACATTTAAGTCCTTAATCCATTTTGAGTTTATTCTTGTATATGGAGAGAGAAGGTGGTCTAGTTTCATTTTTTTTTGCGTGTCTATGTCCAGTTTTCCTAGCACCATTTGATTAAATAGACTGTCTTTACCCCAATGTCAATTCTTGCTTCCTTTGTCGTAGATCAAATGACCATGTAAGCATCGATTTATTTCTGAGCTCTCTATTTTGTTCCATTGATCTATGTGTCTGTTTTTTATGCCAATACCTTGCTGTTTTGATTATTGTGGCCTTGTAGGGTAATTTGATATCAGGTAGCGTGCAACCTCCAGCTTTGGTTCTTCGGTGTCTTTTATGGTTCCATGTAAATTTTAGGATTATTTGTTCTAGTTCTGTGAAAAATGCCATTGGTATTTTGATAGGGATTGTGTTGAATCTATATATTGCTTTGAATAGTGTGGACATTTTAACTATATTAATTATTTCTGTCCGTGAGCATGGTATATGTTTCCATTTATTTGTATCTTCTTTAATTTCTGTCTTCAATATCTTATAATTTTCTGAGTATAGACCTTTACTTCCTGGGTTAAATTTATTCCTAAGTATTTTATTATTTTTTTGATGCAATTGTAAATGGGATTGTTTTCTTAATTCTCTTTCTGATAGTTCATTTCACTTTGGTTTCTTGAGGATTCTGATGCCCTCACTCTCCAGGGAGGAGGCATTTTGGGGAAGCAGTTTTTCTAGCCAATTGAGGTTTTATACCAATAAGAATTAATGCTTAAACTTATAAGAAATATAAGGAGGGGAGTAGTTCTGCAATACACAATTCACTTTGCCTCTGTGTGTCCTCCTCCTCCCCACTTTAGAGACTAGAGATGTGGAACACAGCCCTGACCTCCAGAGAACCAGATGGTGTCACTGCAGTAGGGGATGGGGTGCTGGGGGGTTACGGGGGGTGTGGTACATGGGAACAGCCACCAAGCGGAGAGCAGGATGAAGTGAGGGAGTAACAGGGCAGTGTGGGTGAGTGGCTTCAATTGGATGAGTGGACTGGGAAGGGTATTGGAGATTATGGCATTTGACCAGAGTCTTAAAGGAATAAAAAAATTTCAGTAGCTAGATGGAAGGGAGAGGGATAGTAGGAGCAAAGCTATGAAAATTGCATGGATGACATTCTAGGTTCTGGAGTGGTGTGGTGTCTCACACGATGTTGTTGGATTTGTTTCTGATTTGTGATCAGTCTTAGGAGCTTGGTTAGAATAAATACATTTACTAGGTTCTCACTTAAATCCCCAGTGAACTGGTAAAATCTCTTTTCTGAAAATGTGGATCCTGAGTGGGATGAGCCTGCCAGACAGTAGCAACCCCCGTGGTGAAAAACATACCCCAGTATGAAAAGCAACTGTGATGTTTAATTTTATGTGTCAAGTTGGCTAGGCCATGATACCCAGTTTTTGGTCAAAGACCAGTCTAGATATTTCTATGAGGTATTTTTTTAGATGAGATTAACATTTAAATCAGTGGACTTTGAGTAAAGTGGGTTACCTTCCATAATGTAGGTGGGCCTCATGCAAGCAATTGAAGGCCTTACAGAGAAAAGATTGAGATCTCCCAAAGAAGGAGGAATTCTGCCTCCAGACTGCCTTCAGACTCCAGATGCACTATGCCTGGGTCTCCAGCCTGCTGCACTTGTCTGCAGACTTCAGACTTGCCAATCCCCACTGTTGTGTTAGCCACTTCCTTAAAATCATTGCCTATCTATCTATCTATCTATCTATCTATCTATCTATCTATCGATCTATCTTGTTTCTCTGGGTAAGCCTAATACAATAACTGTTTACATCTTTACCATATTTGTATTTTAAAAACTCAAGTGGCACTAAATTTATTGTTTGCTGCCTGTTACCTAGTTTCTTTATTTATTTATTTTGGGGCGGAAGGGGGTTGGGTTGAGAAATTCCGTGGTTAAGAGAAGAATGGCCCTGAAGGAAGAAGTACACTTTGGGAGATTTTCTGAGTGGCAGCCATCAAGAGCTGTCAGGGTACATCCGTATTTACATGTTTTCCTGCCATGTTGCGCCAGCGTGTTGTGGATCTGTGACTCTCCGTGGAGGAATTTGGTATTCAGAAGTCAATAAACAGATTACATTGATCTGCAATGTGGGGCTGTCACTGTGACGGATGGGATACCAACTCTTTCAGGACAGTATGTGAGGGGAAAACAAGTGCTCATGCAAATGACAAGGGATGCTGTAAGAATTCAGTGCCGGATGTGCCTCTTGGTGAGGCTGCCACAGCGGAAATTTTTGTCTTGGAAAGCTGCTCACTTTGCATTGAAGTGTGTTGATATTGTGACATACAGAAGTCTTTTGTTGAGTAGATTCTGGATTTTTCATTTATGCAAATATTCTATGGTGCTTGTGTGCCCCACAAAGAAGAGAAGCTTATGAGCTATATGGCAGTGTCATTGTGGGATGAAAGTGGCTCTCTTCGTAAAGTAAATAATACTTGAAATTTAGATATCCTTTAATGATTTATTTCAATGGATGGCCTTTGACAATATCATGCAGGCATGCAGGAAAGGTGTTACAATCCCTCTTTACAATCTGAGGAAAGGGAGCCTCTGGAGATGAAGTGACTTGGTCAAGGTCACAGAGAATTAAGACTCACCTCTTCTGATTCACACAGTAATTGCTTAGGCTATTTTAGGTACCAGATTTCCATAAAACTCCAGCACTTTGTTTGGTTCCTACTATGTACATAGCCAATATTTACATCATCTCTACCTTAATTTATTGGTGGGACAAAGTAGAGTATGTTTAAAAAAAGAGTTGTTTTAATAGCTTTTTTTGGGAAGTTATTAAATACAAAGTGATCTGTTATTGAAAGAGCTTAGGAGAAATGTGGCTGCATTATTGATAGATCATTCTTCTGAAATAGATAAAATATTGCAGAGCCCTTTAGATATTTTTATTGCCTTCTGTCCCTTATCAAGGACCTTTCTGTCCTTAGGAGTAGAGCTCCCAGAGAGGATGTGATTTGTTCAAGTATTAGCAGACATTTTGACAGGGGATGTTCCAATCATCACTTTGCTGATAACCATTATCAATGTGTATAACTTGCAGCACTCTTTTATTTCTGTTCCTGGGTAAATCAGCAAGACATTTAAAAAAAGTATTAAGTAAAAGTGACTAAATATATGCTCTGCTTTTTCCGTAGTTAAAATTTGTGGCTTTTTCCTTATCAGGATGTCATTAGTGATCACCTTCTAGTGTATCTGAAAAGGCAGACACATTCATAACATTTTTATTCTATAAATCACGCTTCTTTGAAGATGCAAAACCACATGACATGGACTAAAAATGTATGTGTACTTCTCTTATTGACCATCTAAAATGGACATTTTCCCCTTTATTAAAAGAAAGTAGCAAATGATAAAAATATTTAAATTATATTTACAAGCTGGCACTAAAGAATGCAAATTTTTTAAAAGCAGAAAGCAAATGAAAAGTCACACGTCTGCTTTTATTTCTTGGCCAAAGAAGATTTATTTTTGTAAGAAGTTGGGCATTCATAGTGTCTTTTGGTGTCTTCTGAGTGTGAGTTGATAGTATTTTTGCATGGGCTTTTAGTTTTCAGCAGTTAGCTGCAAAACTGGGATTGTGACACCTACAAGAAAGGGATTATGTTTTCTTAAATATATAAATTGAATTTTTCCAACAAATGATTTGTTCAATACTCGAGTGGTCAGATTTAATCTCTGAGCGTAAATTTTTGGATTCTATTAATATATTGTATTATTTCCCACAATTTAAAAGGTTACTGAATGGTACGGAGTCAGAGTAATAATTTTAAGGAATTTTAAAGATACAGTTTTAATTTTAACAATTTACGGAAGCCTATGATAATTCAGATATATTGGAAAAGATTAATTTCCATTTTAGCAAAATTGTCTATAATTAACACTGTTTTGAGAATGTCTATATTTCAAGCCAGTTCCACCCTTTTGTTTTCACCAGTTTCCACTGCATCATTCATTCAGTGAATCAGTCTTTCAGTCACTCATTTATTCATTCCATATTTTTTGCAAGTTCCCCTTCTCTCCACAGGAAGCGTACAGGCAATTAGGGACAACGGGCATATACACAAGTGCCAATACAAGGTGTTGTCACGAGAGAGTTGCACAAGTGCTGCTTTGAGTATGTGGCCTGGCCATCAGAGAAGGGTTTAGGGAACAGGGACATTTGAACAGAAGCTGAAAGGATTTACAGATGTTGATTATTCAGCCATCAGGCAAAGCACATTGAAGGAAAAGCAAAAGCAAATGCATCAGGCTGGAAATCCCAGTGCTGAGGAAAGAATCTTTCGACAGCCATCTGAATTTATTTTCCATTCTTTTAAACTTTCCCTCCCAAGGTACATACTTAGGCTCAAGTGCTGATCAATGAGCATTTCTTAGGATATGTCCTGAGGAGCACTGTTTGTGTAAGATGTTCCAGTAAAAATCCTGCTTAAATTTGTTGAGGCATCATTACCCAAATATACTTGATGACAGACCACCTCCCCTCCACCCCCCTTTTTTGAACAACAGTTTTTTTTTTTGTTTTTTTTTTAACATCCCATGGAATTTGTGTTCCATGGAGCATTGGTCTGTGATCATATTACCCAACCTCAGCTTTCTTTTTAAAGAACTATCTTACCCTTGTTTCAACGCAGTTCTGTAGAAAGCAGCTTCAGGTAGTGGTATGTACGTTGTGATACAGATTACTGGGTGAGGGTGTGTATAACTCACTTTATACGGTAGTGCCCCCTTATCCATGGTTTCTCTTTCTGAGGTTTTAGCTACCTGCTGTTACCCTCGGCCTGAAAATATTAAATGGAAAATCCAGAAATAAACAATTCATAAGTTTTAAATCGCGCACCTTTCTGAGTAGTGTGATGAAATCTCGCTTCATCCTGCTGTGTCTGGCCGAGGACATGACCATCCCTTTGTCCAGCATCTCCACACTGTATATGCTCCCCACCTCTTAGTCACTTAGGTGCTGTCTTGGTTATCAGATCAACTGTCGAGGTTTCACAGTGCTTGTGTTCAAGTCACCTTTTTTTCTAGGTATTTAATAATGGTTCCAAAGTGCAAGAGTAATGATGCTGGCAGTTCCAATATGCCAAATTGAAACTGTAAAGTGCTTTTTTTTTTTTTAAGTGAAAAGGTGAAAGTTCTCGGTTTAATATGGAAATTAAAAAATTGTATGATGAGGTTGCTAAGATCTATGGTACAAGTGTATCTTCTATCCGTGAAATTGCCTAATTCATAAATTAAACTTTATCATAGGTATGAATGTATAGGCAAAACATAGTATACGTAGGGTTCAGTATCATCTGTGCTTTCAGGCATCCACTGGCGGTCTTGAAATATATCCCCTGCAGATTAGGGGCTACTACTGTAATTCTCTCCTCACACCCTGAACTTGGGCAAGTAATTTTATTTTATATTTAATTTCTGATAATAGAAAACAAATACATAATCATATATATGATTGTGTAGGTCTCTGCTTCCATGTTAAATAAATATAAGAATGTTGTTATTAGATATCTAATAATTAATTGTTGAAAGAATGAAGGTTTGTGAGACTCCAGTGTTCTGACTTCACAGATGTTTTACTGAGGAGTGATAGTTACAATACATGCAGCCCCTCGGTAGGAAAGATGATGGTATTAAAATATTTCCATCTGTAGTATTCCCATTATGATTCCTTTTTATCCGTTATGATTCTTTTTGAGTAAAAAGAATATCTAGCTTATAAATAAATTGATAAGATAATTCCTTTAATCATGCATGTGTGTCTGTATGCACAGGTGAGTCACATCATGTTATTTTGTTACAGAGAAAACTAAATTTTAGAGAATGATATCTAGCAATTGGGAAAGTTAAGTATTAAGAAAAGGAGCTAATTGTCTGGCTCATCGTGCATAGAAAGAACACTTGAAGATTTGGGTTTTTATGATTGTAGGCTTTCAAACTTCTGACAAGCCTGTTTCTAAATTAGTCAATGTCAAGTGCTGTTTTTTCCCAGTTGACAACTGGTTGGTGTTGCTCCATTTTATTGAAACAAGGAAGGCATCAAAAATGGCTCCGTCTGTTGGATGTGAAGCATCAGACGGAAGGGTGATAGTACGTAGTGAGGAAAGGGTGTTACTGAGCTCTTAAAAAGACCCTTTTTAAGATACAAAATTACTATATTTGGGTAAATTGATCACTCTGCCAGATTTAAATTGTTACTAGAAGTTATATAAGTAGGATATAGGAAAATATTGGTGGAAATCTATTCCTTTATTGTTTGTTTACAGAGCAATCTTTTTTTCCCTCTCCTTTATTTCTTGGGATGTTATTTTCGACCCAGAAAGGCAAGATTTTCCTCTGAGAACGTAATTAAATGGTTCAATGGTGTGAACTACTTTTATTTTTCATGTGGTTTAATTGTCTAAGTAAAAGCAAAGCCTCTCTGTGGAAACTATTTGTTTCTGTTAATAAAAATTAATGAATAATAATTAAAAAGTAATTGATGAATAATACTTGGCAGGTGAAAGAGAAAATTGTAGAGGTAAGAGCCTGTGGTCTGCATGAGGATGCCAGGGGTGTCCTGGTAAATGTTTAACAACTGGCTCTCTGGGGGAACAAAAGGCTTGATTTGCAGTGTTTGCCATTTTCTGTGGTGAAAATACTCCCACCATGGTTAATTTCAAGCCACCAACCTGACATCACAGAACATGGAGTCAGGAAGAGGTACACAATAGCATACATTATATAGTGTTTTCCTTCACGATACAGCAGATGTAAGTAATGTCAAGAGCATAGATTACAGTTAAGTTCACGAACTTGCCACCATGCGCTTCCATTGGCAGCCCTGTACAAACAGCTCGGTAAGGTTTCATAACCTTGGTATATCCGTGTCTCACAGCTGTGTTCGTGTCGACGTGTGGCGGTGTCTTGCTGAGTGGCGTTCATTATTGTTGTTGCATGTTTTTATGTGCTGTCGTGAGAATGTCTGAGCTTGAATTAGAGCAACGAACAAACATTTAATTTCTTGTTAAACTTGGCAAGAGTGAAAGTGAAATCAGGGACATGTTAGTCCAAGTTTATGGGGATAAAGCCATGAAGAAAACGGCAGTATACAAGTGGATTAAACATTTTTCTGAGGGGACAGAACGCATCACTGATGAAGACAGGTCAGGGCAGCTGGTAACAAGCAGAATTGATGAAAACATTGCAAAAATTTGTTGAATTGAGCGTCAGAATGGTTGGCTGACTGTGAGAAGCATAGCAGACCAAGTAAACATCGATAGAAAAACAGTTAGGAAAATCTTAACTGAAAATCTTGGTATGAGAAAGGTGGGTGCAAAAATGGTCCTGAAGGAGCTCACTAATGAACAAAAAAGCAAAGGAGAGTCAAAGCCTGCTAAGACCTTTTGGAGAGGCAAGACGATGTTTTGGGCTGTGTTATCACTAATGATGAAACATGGGTGTACCAATACGACCCTGAAACAAAGCGTCAAAGTGCACAATGGAAGTCAGCCAATTCTCCATGACCGAAAATGTTCCATCAGTGCAAATCAAGAGTCAAAAACGATGTTGCTAACCTTTTTTGATATCAGACGGATTATTCACTATGAATTTGTACCAACTGGACAAACAGTTGACCACATTTACTATTTGGAAATGCTGAAAAGGCTGCATAAAAAAGTTAGATGAAAATGACCTGAACTTTTCGCCAGCGGTTCATGGCTCTTGCATCACGACAATGTACCATCTCATATGGAACTGTCTGTGAGGGAGTTTTTAGCCAGTAAACAAATAATGGTATTGGAACACCCTCCCTACTCACCTGATCTGGCCCCCAATGACTTCTTTCTTTACCTGAAGATAAAGGAAATATTGAAAGGAAGACATTTTGATGACATTCAGGACATCAAGGGTAATATGCAGATAGCTCTGATGGCCATTCCAGAAAAAGAGTTCCAAAATTGCTTTGAAGGGTGGACTAGGCACTGGCATCAGTGCATAGCTTCCCAGGGGGAGCACTTCAAAGGTGACTGGAGTGATATTCAGCAATGAGGTATGTAGCACTTTTTCTAGGATGAGTTTGTGAACTTAATTGTCAGACCTCGTATAATACAATATAGTAAAAGAACTAGGAAATGATGAGATTTGAGTATTTATCACCTTTACTTTGATTTAATTATAAGTAAGTTTATGTAATTAAATTTTTAAAAGTGACCGTATTTAACAGCTTGCTCACAAAATTCCCCCAGATTTAAAAATGAGACTCATGAGCCAGCATGAGCTAGCTCCAGCACACCACTGATGGGACAGAACTGTGTTAGATTTCTGTGTCCTATACTTACTAGCTGGGTGATAAGAGTGCCTACCTTACAGGTTGTTGGGAGGATTAAATGTGGTACTGAATACAAGTCCCTGGCACCACAGTAAATGCTCAATAAATGTAGGTTGTTGTTAGTGGTAGGTCTTTCATAGTAAAGGGACTGCAGTAAGGTTCTATGTGCAACTATGCTAGTTATTTTAAGTGAAATTAATTTAAGAATGAGCTGAAGGTTGGTAATAAGGGGCCATAAACTAAATTAGCATAACAATTTTTATTTTTTGTTTTTAGTAAAAGCAATATCTCTTTGAAATAAAAATTCCCCTTTTTCTCCGTGGCTTTTCCTGTGTCGCCTGAGTCTTCCCTCAGTTTTATTGGCAGGTTGGCTTCGTCTTTATTCTGTCTTCACAGAGCTATTGCAGTATTGATGCCAGAGTATCTTTGTAAATAAGCTTTTGATACAAGAAGCGTCTGTAGCTCTAAAATGAAGCTGGCAGGTTATTCAGAGTCCAAAAAAGAAACAATATAAACTGAATACAAAGGCTGCAGTAGGGGTCTTGGGGTTTGGGGTAAGAGGAAAAATCAGTTATTTGAAAATTGAATTATAATAAGTAAGGTAATTAAAATCTAAATTACTTAATGTTAACCACTAAAATCTTTTCAGATATTTAATAAGTACCACCTCCTTAAATTGAACTTCACTGATTTAGAATCTGAAAATTCAGACAAAAAAAATCATTAAAGATTTTTTTTAAAAGCAAAACATTCAAATTCCTTATCTGAACTTTCTGAATTTCATAAGTAAGGAAAATCTAGTCTAAAACTAGAATTCTTTAATGTGTAACTTTTACTTTAGCCCAGTAAATAGTTTTGTTGATTAGGAATGTTTATGATTTAAAGTCACAGAAAATTTCACCAACAATGGTTTAAATCAGTGGTTCCCAGTATTTTCCGTCTCAAGATTCCTATAAACTCTTAAAAATTACTGAGAAAAAACTTTTGCTTTATCTGTTGGTATTCACCATTTTAGCAATTAAAACTCTATATTTATAATATTTACATCTATGCAGTAGTTATAGTTAAGTTTTCTGTGCTTTACTTGATTAAATCTTATAAAAACGGCATTGAAAGTATAGATTATGTAATCAATCTTCATAGGAGAATTGTATCTGTGATTTGGTCCACTAAGAAGGAAGTGTAATTGTTATCTTAGTCCTGAAGTGCACTGGAAATGGAACTTTATTTTCCTATAACTATTTAATTTCTATTAAAGCCCACCTTCTGGTGGGGTGATGAAAACTTAATATAAGTGAATGAGGGGTTCCATCTCATCTTCACTGGGATTGTGGCTAAATTATTGGGGGATGTCTACTGCCAGGACCTTGGAGGAGGCTGTCAACTGTCAATCCCAGGCCCACACAGGTCACTGCTGAGATGATTCTTGTTTTTGTGTCCATGGCCTTTTTGGTTCTAGTGGTTCTGTGTCCTGTCTCAGAGCGCACAGTAGGGCACAGAATGGGCTAGTCCTGTCCCCTGACGGGCTGCGCATGGCTCTTTCTGTCTGGACTTGAGGCTCTGAGCCTGGCCTAGGGGTGCACACGCCCTTCTGTTCTCTTTATTTCCCTCCCCTCTTCATCTGAGTGATATTCTCTTAAGGGCACTTTCTTTGTGTTGTTTTTCTTTCAAGGGCCACCCAGTGCAATCTCCTTAATAGTTTCAGGCATCAGGAAATACAAAAACAGGGACTCACTTTCCTCTTTCTTCCCTGTCATCCCCCACTGACTCTGTGAACTTTGAAAGGAGAGTGAGTGAGAGGTTGGGGAGATGGGAGGGGAATATTCTCCGGCCACGTAATCCTATGCCATTTCACCTCTGCCGGTTAACAGGGAGTATCCCACTTGTTGAGGTTCAGTGGGTCCTCAGATTTTTTTTATAGCCTCATTTATTCAGTTTTTGCTGGCTTTGCTTCTGTTAGTTCTGTGTTTTGTAAACTCTGGATTAGACCCATCCTGGGTCAGGACATTGATTTTGTGGGTCAAGACTAGCATTAATAAATAAATAAATAAATAAATAAATAAATAAATAAATAAAAATAAAAAAAGTAATGCACTAGAACAAAGTAGAAAACATGAGAGGACATCACATAAAATAGGTGTAGGTATCATTTTGAAATTTCTGTTTTATATACGTGTGTGTGTGTGTCCCGGGCTGTGGGATAAGATGTGGCTCTAGTCAGAGTTTTAAAAACACCATTTTAGGTCATTCTCAGCTGCCACTGAATTTGGTATATTTTAAGTTTCGTTATCATGGAAAATCTATATTAATGTTAATATAATTAATCTAATGTTAATATAATTAATGTTAATAATTAATCTATATTAATTAATATAATAAAAATAGGGTGCATAGGTTGCAAACTTGAGTCCGCTTGACTGAATGTCATTTTTTTGTCCTCAGAGTTTGAAAGGTTACAAAACTAGTTTCCCTCAAAATTTCAAAGGCATAATTTAGCTGATGAAAAGATGGATGCTGTCATAACACCGTGGACAAACTTTTTCTCTCTGTCTCTCTCTCTCTCTCTCTGAATGCTTTCTGCAGATTTTCTTTAGTTTTAGGATTCTGAAGTCTCATTAGAATATGCTTGAGAGAGATTTCTTTTTGCTTATTCTGCTGGGCACTTAGTTTGCCCTTTAGAGCTGAAGATGTAAGTGGTTCTTTATTCCCTTCCTTGTTTTCGAACCTCCTATTAAATGCACTTGCTTACAGATTTCTTAACTTTTCTCTCTTATTGTCTATCTCTTTATCTTTTTGCTCTCCATATGGGAGGTATTTTTTCTTTTTCTCTCTAGTTTATTTTGAAGAAAACTAGTTTGCCTCTTAATCCCATTATGCTGTCGCCCCATTGGCTATTTTATTTCAACAACCACATATTTTTAAATTCACTTTTTAAATTTTACATAGAGTAAAATTCATTCTTTTTGGAGTGTGGGTCTATGAGTTTCTACAGATCCATGAGTATAGTCAAATGACCACCACCAAGATCAAAATACAGAACACTTGCATTGCTCCAGAAAGTTCTCTCCTGCTGCCCCTTTGTAGTCAGCTTTCTCTTCCACCCCAGCCCACATGAGCCACTAAATTCAATAAATGTATTTTTTATTCTTTAATTTTCTAGTAGCTCTTTGGTGTTTTTTATTTCCCTCCCCCCCCAACAGTTTGTTCTTACGTAACTTGATGTAGCTTGATTATGTTGTAATACTCAGTATAGTATGATGTAATGTCCTCTTGACTGTTTTTCAGAGTGCTCATGCATGAATTATCTGTTTTCTCCAGAGTTTGCTGTGTTCTCTTGTGCACACACACACTCTCTCCCTGATTTCCACCTTTGCCATTTTCTTTCTTGCTATTGGATTTTCTTAAGCGGTAGGGGTTCATTGGCTGTCTCTCCATTTTTTGTGGATGAAGAGGAAGCTAACTAGTCTAAGTAGGTACCACGTTTCCCCGAAAATAACTTAGCTGGACGATCAGCTCTAATGCGTCTTTTGGAGCAAAAATTAATATAAGACCCAGTCTTATTTTACTATAATATAAGACTGGGCCTTTAATATGATATAATAATATAATATAATGTAATATAATATAACATAATGTAATATAATATAATTAATATAATATAATATTATACCAGGTCTTAAATTAATTTTTGCTCCAAAGGATGCATTAAAGCTGATTGTCCGGTTAGGTCTTATTTTCGAGGAAACACTGTAGGAGGTGCTTGGTTTGCCATTTGAGTCAACTGTATTGAAGCTATGTGAGTCAAGCATATTACAGCTATAATTTTGAAGGTTAGTCACTGTGTTCCTTTTCCAATATGGCCTTAGTTCCGACCTTCCACAAAGTGCTTCCTTTCTTCCTGCGCCGTTAACCTGTGATGGAAAAGGTTTAAAGCTTCACATCTTTCTCCTGATCCAAGTCACTGAACATAGCAGAAGTCGAATGACCTGTTGGGTTTTAGTTTAATTATATAATCAATAGTCAGGAAAAAAAAGTACATTTAAAGTAGAGTTGATCTATTTTGTGGTCAGGTGCTACTTTGCAGTCTCCAGGAAAGGACTGGGACTTTGCTTAGGGAGTTTCTTCGACGAGGCAAGCGGGCCTGGCAGGGAAGCTGCATACAGCAGTTAGTTCATTTTCTTTCACGTACCGATGTGAAAGGTACCAATTGTGGTATAATTTCCTCTGTTTTCCCTCAGTCTGCCTATTCTGCAAAAACACATTAAATGAATGGAATGGACACAATTTGGAACACAAATTGAAGTATGTTGAAGAAGTTCCCCCTCTCCGTAAGAATATTTCCCTGGTTGCGCAGTGCAGGCCCGTGGTTAGTTAGCATTTAGTTTCTTGAAATAGCCTGAAACATTAAGAAACAACTGATGTGCAAATTGTCAAATACGTCAAATAATCACATAAGTAGAATCTATAGATGGCAGAGAGATTTAGCCTGTGGTCCAGGATGTTTGTTGGTGGTTTCCCAGGGTGCTGTGTTGAGAAGAATGTTGGGTCTTTCTTGGACCATTAAGAAAGAATAGATGCCAGTAATGGTTATTCCCATTATTATTATTAGTATTCAGTATTAGTTTCCCACAATTTATTTGACTTGTCAGTCAGTCATAAATTCATCTGTAAAATAACATTTTTATGGAAAATATGCGGCCTAGTGTCATGTTACATTTTTAGTTTTGGCATAGGCCTTTTCTTAAAAATAGGATAATTTTATGCTTCCCCGCCTTCTTTAGGCTTTAAAATAATTATTTTTTATTGATACTGAGCATTTACTATAGGTACTATAGTTATTATTTTTTTAACAAAGAAATATGATGTGATCTTCCGTGTGTTTCTAATCTTCTGTTTTCTTACAGACTTTGTGTTTAATATTTTTCAGACTATAGTGATGCTTTAGCTACTTGAGTCCCTGCATGTGTTCCTCTTGACTGGCATCGCCAGTGACATTTGGTGTTCCTGGGCACAAATCACAGAGCTGCTCAGCCATGCGTACTTCCCTGTTTGTATATTCCCATGGTCAATATCGGCAACAGCGTAGGGAATAGTATCCACCAGCTTATAGTTTTCTTAAACAACATTTAGGGTGTGTGTGTGTGTGTGTGTGTGTGTGTGTGTGTGTGTGTATTAATTTCTCACCTTTGACACTGTACTTCAAAATCTAGGTGACATGTTCCAGCAGCCGATAAGCATTTCAGAGTGTGGTGGGTCAGGTTTACCATGTAATCCCTTTGATAATGCCCTCTTTTGTATATACACTATAGAAGTTACAATGGAGTCCTGCCGAGGAAGTAAATCAAAAGGTGCCAAGTCGCTTGACCCTTCTAGCCAGAAAGAGAATTTGGTAAATCGTTAGACAAGTTATTGACTGCCCTTCAGAGAGCGAGCATTTGTGTCGCTGTTTCCTTTCAGCCGGGGCTTGTATTTCATGTACGGGAGGCCTACATTATCATAATCCATTTTTCGCTTTTGTGTCATCTACCAGCAGCTCTCATAAGCCTCCTTTCTGAAGAGTGTTCCCCATTTACTTTCTCTCATTCGCTGTCTTTTTTTTCTTTAATCATCGAAACTGATGTTTTGCAACCAGCAGCATTGTATGTAAGCTGTTTATGGAGGTGCTACTGGAAGAAGATTGGTGGTAGAACTAAGCAGGAGATGATGGCTGTGGAAGGAAGTTCGTGAAAAACAGCACGTCAATGACATAGTCAGATAGCGAAAGAAGCGTGTGAAACCCGAAGAGTATCATGAGGAGAATTATAATATGTCTTTGGCAGATGCTGAATAGTGTATTTGTTAGTGGTCCACTAACAAACTTTTACTTGAGGGGTTCTATTAGGTAGAAGAAAATGCCCAGATTGACCCCAACATGTAAAAAAGATACTACCTTAAAATTCCTCTACCTATTAAATGGTGATTCCCCTGGCAGCACTGCAACTGGAATATCAGTAGAAATAATGTAGAATTGTTCATTTACTCATGTTATCATCTGAATCTTAAAACATCTTATATGAACATTTCTTAATTTGTACAATTTTACACACCTGTAAAGGTAACCAAAGTAGGTTTATTTTTGCAAATTATTAATAATTATGACATTTCCTATTAATTAATAATTATGAAATTTTATTCAGGGGAAAAAACCTTCCATGTTTTCTCCTTCTCTCATATAACATGCAATTTTCCTTTATAGCTCTTAAACTAACAAAAAGGTCTTCCCAATAAAATGAATGTGAGTTTTAATATACTTTTGGGGAATGAAATAGAAAGGAAAACTAGGAACGTGAGTGCACACATGCTTGGCTCTTGGAGAACCAAGTGAAGAAATCCCAGTGGTTGGCTTTTGGGTGTTCAGCCCTCTGAGATGTGGGTTCCAGGTGGGACAGAAAATGGTAGGAGAACCTCTCTGGTGTGTGGCAAAGTGTGCTCAGGCAGCAAAAGCATTTACAAAGGAAAGTGTGTTTTTATTTTTGCTGTGGCAGCTTGGAGCTGGCTTTAGTTCAGATTTTTCTAGGCATTGGATAAGGTCTTAAACAAATCTGTTAACATTTGAGTTTTGGGGGGAACACAGCGCAGTATACAAGGTGTGATCAAAAGATACGGTGAATGTTTAAATTAAAAAAAAATTATTACAGTAAAAGACACATTGTCATTAATCCCCCTCAAAATACTCTCCCTCGCTTCAAACACACTTATCCCATTGTTCTTGCCACTTTCTGAAGCAGTTCTGGAAGTCCTCCTTCATGAGTGTCTTTAGTTGCACTGTCGTGGCTGCTTCGATGTTCTGAATCAATTCAAAACATTACCTTTCGTGGTCATTTTTAGTTTGAGGAAGAGCCAGAAGTCTCACAGTGCCAGATCTGGTGAATAAGGTGGATGAGGATACACCATAATGTTTCCATTTGACAGAAATTGCAGTACTCGAAGCGATGTGTGACACAGAGCCTTTCCGCTGTGATCAAAAACTACAGTGAATGCTGATGCCGAGTGCCATCCAACAGAAAGGCAGGGACCTTCAATACAGGAAGTAGTGCATCAAACATTAGTGACCGTTTGTGACAAGTTTCAGCTTGTTTGGTGCAATCAGTTGGGTGTGAGCTACGGTTGAGAGAAGGTGTGTTTTAAAGTGTGCCATAAATCATGGATCACAAACAATACATTAACATGAAATGGGCAAATTGTTTCATCCTCCAGCATGAGAGTGCTCCGTGTCACACATCACTTCTGGTACGGCAATTTCTGTCAAACAAAAACATTACGTTGTGTCCTCATCCACCTTATTCACTGGGCCTGGCACCATGCGACTTTTGGCTCTTCCCCAAAGTCAAAATGATTCAAGACATTGAGGCAGCCATGACAGCACAATTAAAGACACTCACAAAAGAGGACTTCCAGAACTGCTTCAGAAAGTGGCAAGAATGATGGGATAAGTGTGTTCAAAGTGAAAGGGGGGTTAATGGCAATGTGTCTTTTACTGTAATAATTTTTTTAAATTTAAACATTCACCGTATGTTTTGATCACACCTCGTAGATGTAAATGTACCTGTTCATATTTCTGTCTGAAGCTGCTCCATCTCCCCTTCCCCTGAGTCTCCTATCCTTTCACGGGTAGATACGGTTTAGTCCAGTCTTCATAGCCAGGCCTGGATTATGTGTCCTCAAGCTGTGCTTGTTCCTGTTGTACTCTTGCCATTAGAAACCCTTCTGTGCAGAACACTGGGTTCCCTGGGCCCCTTCATCTCAACACTTTTTCTTACTGAAGATCATTTGTAGTGTTACTGGTTGTTTCTCATGTTTAGCATGTGATAGTCGATCCCAGTCTGGGTCACTTAACATTTTATTTGTTTACCATTAATTCCATTTTGTATTTTAGTGTGTACTTTTGGAATTATTTTCCTTTTTGCTGAAGTGCATTCTTTATAAGTGGCTTTATAGAGGATCCGGAGGTGGTAATTTCTCTCAGGGTCTGTATTTAAAAATGTTTTGTTTTTCATTCTTTAAGATAATTTTGAATAGTATGAAACAATCATCGTTGCTACAAAATGCAGTTGTTCAGATTTGGGAGAAATACTTAAAATTGTATTTAAACCTGTCAACTTCTCACCATCTAATGCAGTTATGATCTTGGCCCTTGGATAAAATTACTTTCTTGGTTAAATCAGAGCAAGAAAGTAGTGGTCGAGGGCACAGTTATCGGGCTCTCAGTTACAGAAAGGCACAGCTGAAAAGCCAGTTTAATAATGTGAGGTCAGAACTTCTGCCTTCTAAATGCTCGTAAGAGATCAATTTGCATTTTCCTAAAAAGTAGATAATATACCGTGTTTCCCCCCAAATAAGACCTGACCGGAAAATAAGCCCTAGCATGGTTTTTCAGGATGACATCCCCTGAACATAAGCCCTAATGGGTCTCTTGGAGCAAAAATTAATATAAGACCCGGTCTTATTTTCATGGAAACACTTATTAAAAATGTTAATATGCTTCTTTAATGAATGATATGCTTTTAGGCACAAAGGGGCCTATGTTGGGGTCCCCAGCACCATCCCCAGTTTGGATGATTCTCTAGGAGGTCTCACAGGACTCAGCATGAAGTCAGTCATACTCATGGCCTGTGATCTGTTACATCAAAAAGATACAGAGCCAAATTGTCAAAGGGAAAAGATGCATGGTGCGAAGTCTAGAGGACTTCAGGAGCAAGCTTCCAGAGTCCTGTCCCAGAAGAGTCACACAGAATGCACTTGAGTCCCCCAGCATTGAGCTATGACAACATGCGTCAAATGTTGCCAACCAACAAAGCTTGTTAGAAACTCAGTTCCCAGGGTTTTTATTAGGGGCTGTACAGAGAGGCACCTTCTGCCTGGCAGGTACCCAAATTCCACACTCCCAGAAGGAAAGCACGTATTCAGCATAAACCATATTGTTCATACAAACAGCTTTGGCACAGTGAGCCACTCTTACCAGTTAATGGTGGTGGGAACCCTCCCCAAATCCAGGTTCTTGGATATCAGCCAAGGGCCAACCTTATAAACTAGCCCTTTAAATATAGCATTCAGGTCTGCTGCATGAACCCTTTTCTGGACAGGAAATATAATAACACATCCTTTTGATTCCTAAATTCTCTCAAATTTTCTAGTTTGAGTGGAATTATCACAGTAGTCAAGGTAAACAAAAACTTGAGAGGAAGTGCTCTTGAGAGTGAAGACTCAGACAGGAGTCATTGACCCACAGTGTGGAAAAGGATCGGGGGAGATGGTGGGCTGTTTTACTTTGTCAGGAGATGAGAATGAAGACCAAGATTAGAGATTGGCTAGAAGGAACTAGCAGTCTTAAAATTAGCAGCCTCCTCTAACGTTAGAGATTCACATCTATTATTTAGGCTCACTCAACCTCAGCACTGTTGATGTCTTTCTGGGGGCTGTCCTATGTATTTTGGGATGTTGAGCAGCACCCCTGGCCTCTCACCACTAGATGTGCATAGCACCTGCCTCCCCACCACCTCCCCCAGTTGTGGCAACCAAAAATGGCTCCAGACGTTGCCTATTGCCAAATGTCCTCCAGGAAAGGTGGTTGAGAACCACACTATTAACACAGGATTTATAATAAATAAATTCATAAAGATCTTAGTTTTATATGTTTAAGTGGTTTACTAAAATCTCACATTTACAGTAGTTTCCATTTATAAAGCTCTTTAGTGTGCTTCTAGCAACAACCTCATGAGAGAGCCAGGAGTATTTTATCCTCGTTATAAAGAGGAAGGCAGTGAGACACTAAGATTAACTCACTTTGCAATAGAGCAATGAGAAAGTTGTAGTAGTAATAGTAATAATAATATTGTTATTAATAATAGATTTTTTATTGAGTGCCGACTATGAGCCCGACATTGTTTGAAATGCTTTACAAGTGTTAATTTTAGAACAAGCCTAAGAAGTGCTGTCATTATGTTGATATTACAGATGAGGAAATTGAGGCCAGAGAGGTTAAGAAACCAGCTAATAGGTGTAAGAGCCAGGCTGAACCCAGCTGATCTGGCCCCAGTGCTGTCATGACCACTGGGCTCTGGATAAAAAGAAAGAGGTCTTGGATTCTCACTCTTGTCCAGCAGTGTTCTTTCTCATTACTGTCTCTGTGGAGGTTGCCACTTGCTTATACTGATGTCTTCACTCTAACCAGCTGTGGACTACTGATTTGCATATAACTTCTATATTCTTATTAACTGAATCTCACAGAGTTAAAAAAAAATTGGAAGTTTTCTTTCTAGGACTTAAGCTGTTTCAGATGTCGTCTTCTGTTATTATCTTGATTCTTCCTCAGTTTATTTTGAATATAGCATTTCGTGGCAATCTGGATTGGTCGCAGCTGTCAGCCTAGTCTCGATACGTATATTTCATCCAGTTTCTGCATACTTCAGCGGAGAGAGTTCTATTTGTGATGCTTAAACATTTCGCGGCATTCTTCAGATCTGTCCACCAGTTCCCAATGTGGTATATGTCATATTCCCACAATTACAATTATATTTTCCAGGAAATTTGTTTGTGGTCCAATTCATTCACCCCTTCTTTTGTATGTTTTAAAAATATTTTCCCTGGTTCTCTTTGAACATCCATTTCTCTTGCCCCTGTGCCTTCTGGCCGATGTTCTTTAAAGAATGAGAAATGTCCGCAGCCCTGCATGGGGAAGAAATCTTATCTCCTTAAGATTTCTATTCAAGATATTTATTTTAGGAAGACCTCAACAACCATTTAAATACAATACTTGGAAAGAGCTAGAATGAACTATATAGTACCATCAGTTAATTTTAAAAGGATTTGCTTCTCTGTTTCGATGATCCCAGAGGGGCTGCTGGCCCCTCAGTTTATTTCTGCCTCTTGCTTTCTTTTGCGGGTGGGGTGGTGGGTGAGTGGGAGTTGAGACCGTGACTTTAGAGCAGAGTATTGTTGGATTAGTTAGACAGAAATTACTACATGGACATGATAGTGAAAAATCCGAGATTTTCAGATATCATGTTTGGCAAAATTAGGTTTCGCCAGATATTGTAATTATTTCAGCTAATGCAGTGTGTGCTGCCATTTTTGTAATTACACTTACTTCTGAGTCTTATATTTCTGATTCATGAGACTGTTCCACTCTCTGTTGGCTGTTAGGCATTTTTTCCCCAAAACCTTATTCTCTTGAATTTTGCTAGCTCTGAAAGTAATTTGGATCTCCAAAGCCTTTCCTCCAAAACCTCCAAAGGTTTTCATCTATTATTGTACTTATGATCCCTAGTAGATTCAGATATGAATTCCTTCATTCCCTCAGCATTTACTATTTTGGTTATTGATACTAAATTGATCTTGATCTAGATAAAAATTTTGAATAATTTCTTCCTGTTATGCCTCTAGAGAAGTTATGTTATACATAGATGAACCCACTATTACAAAATCATTAAATTTTAGAATTAAAAAGGATATTGGAAAAAGTGCAAAGCATTGTCATCTGTTTATCGTGCTCAATAAAATTGCATAGCATGTTAATCAGTTTCTGCTTTGGCCAGCAGGACAGCAGAGTATGTCTTTTAAAACACAGCAGAAGATTTTTAATTTTTTTTCCAGCATAACCCTTGTTCCTAACTAGAACTTAGTATGAGATGACAATATTAAACATAAAAGTGGTGTATTGTTTATATGCATGCATTTTATAAGTTCAAATCCATCACCTTTTCTCGTTGTAAAGTTAAACGGTGAGAACAATTAGATTATTTTTCATGAAATGATACTTCAAAATGATAGGTACAGTGGCAAGTGAAGTTTCCTTAGAAAAATAGAGTTGTTTTTGCCTGATAGGGAGTAAATTCATGCACTCATCGAGAAGCGGTTACAAATTATACCTCCCCCCAGTTCACTTTTCCATCTCTGTTTAAAGATTAAACAGAGTTTTTAATTAAACATAAATGGCAGGAAAAGGTTGTCCCCCCGAAGCCTGCCCCCCTAGACTGAGTTAACCTGCAATTTAGTACACTAGGGTTTCAATGGGCTCAACTTTCTGTAACACATTTGAGAGTAGATTTTTATGGCAGTGTTTAAAGCAGTTAAAAGCATAAGTAAAAATTTTAAATTAAACATCATGGACCCCCTGAAAATCTCTGGGAAACTTTATTTTACAGAATGTATTTCGAAAACACAAGTGCTGCTATTATTTCAGCTTGAAAGTAGAGCCGTATGTAGTTGCTGCATTTTAAAGTCCAGTAACGTTCAACTTGCCAAGACTGACTTGTAAATATTACAAGTTGTAAAACACTGAAGTTGTCTGTCCAGCTTCATGTGTCGGGAGTGCAGTTTGGAAGTAGCCAAGGTTTGGCTGACACAAAGTTGTGACTTGAGGATAAGGAGAGGGACAGACCTGGGCACCTGCAGCTTCCTCACTTGAATCAGGAACAATAGTTGTTCCCAACATTTGAAGCAAACGTGGCTATCTCGTTTCCCAGTCTGGGTTAGAAGGGGGAAGCCAGAGGAAGACTGAAAGCCAGAGGGCTGTGTGTGAGAAATGATCTCTTGCCAGCCACGGTTATAAAAGTGTAATGATCACACATTTGCGGGGTCGGTAGGCCATCTGAGCCCTTGTAAACTTTGAAAGCTCTACTGCTTTATATCATGATCTGATAATATCTATTAAGATGACCCAAAGGAATCATGATAAAATTTAAATTAGATTTGTATACACTCTGAGAAGGCAGGAAAATTATGTAAAGGTTTTTCAAGGATGTTAATTAAAATGCATCTAAGGTTTTAACTTCAGTTATCGGGAAACGTTACTTATGTGGGACATTTAATTCCTGAAGAATGCTGGAAAAATGAGGCATTCATACATGTTTTTCTACCACGAATTTGACTCCACAGGCAGGGCTACAAAATATGTGTAATCCTTACTTCAGAATGCTAGTGCACTTTTGGTAGGTTGTTCAGAGTTTATTTGCATTGACAAATGATTATTCCATCAGCCTTCTCATAGGAAGCTGCTGAGAAGAACCTTCTACAGGGACAGTAAAGTTTGGAACAGTGAGGCATAGAGGACTTCTGGGAAAGCACAGGAAGACACACAGGGTAGACGTCACTAAGGAAAGGGGACAGGGAGGGCTGAGTTCCACAGCTTTTGTGGTGATAGAGTCACAGCAGCTAGAGCTATCCCCTCACTGCCAGCTGGTGGTGGGGAGGAGGCAGCCGTGAGTCAGTGTTTGTGACCTCACCCACACATGGCAGTAAAAGCCCTCCCTTCACCACCAGGCGGGCCTGTGTGTTTGCATGTGTGCGCCCATATAAGATAGAACACAGTGAAGCTTTACTATAGCCTGACCTGTGCTCTTAGGCTTTGGCTGATTGCTATCTCCCCCTCCCTCTCTTATCTTCCTTCCCTCCCTCCTTCCCTCTTTTCTTTTCACAAATATTTATTGAAGTCATACTACGGGCCAGACACTGATAGGTGCTGAGTGTGCTCTGACAAAGGACAGCACAGCATGTTCTTGCTGCCACAGAACTTTCCTCGTGTTGTGAGACAGAGACATGTCAACAGGAACATACAGATGGATGTGATAAGGATTATAATGGGAAGGGAAGTACATTCCAGGGTACATTTGAGAGACCAGGAAGGCTTCCTGAAGAAAGTGACATCTAAGGCAAGACCTAAGAGATAAAGAGGAGTAAGTCAGAGAAGTGGGGTGAGAAGAAGGATGAGTGTTTCAGGCCAGGAGAACAGCATGTGAGGGAAGGGGTGGGAAAGAGAAGGGTGAACTCCATGGCCAGAGCATGGAGTGTGAGTGAGAAGTCTGCAGAGGGCTGATCCTGGGGAAAGATAGGACGCTGGACTTCGTTCTTAGATCAATGGGATTTTACTGAGATGAAGGGTTTTACTCAGAGGAATATGGTGGTCAGATTGACATTTTAGGATGTTTGTTTTGGCAATTCAGATTGAAAGGGCAAGACTGGCAAGTGTGGTAGTTACCTGAGAGGGTAAATGTGGTCTCTAATGAAAAAAAAAATGCAGTGGAGAGAAGTAAATGTAATTGACCCATATTTAGGAGACAGAATTGATAGATTTGGTGACTGATTGGTTGGATCTGTGAGGTGTCAAGATTACTCCCAGATTTCTGTCTTGGACAATTGGGCACTAATAAATGAAAGAGAGAATACGGGGGGAAGAGACTTATCTTAGGGGTGGGGTGGCATGCTGGACAGTTGAGTTTCAGACAGGTTGATTTTGTGGTGGGTATGGGATACACACAAGTGGAAATGCCAATGGATCTGAAGTTTAGGAGAGAACACTGGGCTAGAGGTACAGACTTGGGATTTATTAGCATTTATAGAGTGGTTGCCCAAAGCTGTGTGAATGAATGAGATCAACTGGGAAGAGCCCATAGGAGACAGAGAAGGGACAGCTAGATGGGGAGAAGCCAGGTCAGGAGTGTGTGGTGACACAGAAATCAAGAAAGGACATTTCACGATGGAGGGGAAGCATACAAGAAGACCAAAAGATGTCTGTTGGATGTGTCCGCAAGAATTCATTATAACTTTGACCTGGGAAACTTCTGGAAATAGAAGCTAGAGGCCAAAATGCATAGAGTTGAGAAGTTGGGGAGGAGATGATCAGGAACAGTGAGTTTAGGCCTCTTTTTAAGGAAGTTTTGCAGAAGGAGAGAATAGATTCTAGCCACCACATGCTGGACTGGAGTGTGGGAAAAAGGGAGGGACAGAAAACGATAGGAGAGCCCTGAGTATGCTTGGATGCTGATGGGAAGTACCTAAGAGAATAGAGAAGCTGAGGTTGAAATTTGGGGAGATAGGGGGAATACTTGGGTGATAGAGGGTCATAAGAATAGAGGGGGGTGGGATCCAGAATAATGATGGAGAGATGACCTTAGCTAAGGAGAGACACCTCTTTCCATTGTGACAGAAGAGAATGATAAGATACTTGGTGTGAAAGCATTGTTTTGTATTACAGTTTTTTAATTTTGTTCTTTAAAAAAATTTCTCCACAGACACTACCCAAAGCAGTCCTTCACTACCGTGGCAGATACACCTGAAAATCTTCGCCTGAAGCAGCAAAGTGAATTGCAGAGTCAGGTAATTTCTAGAAGGCCTATTTTTGTTACATTGGTACTGAATGTTATTCACAAGGCTGCTCTTCTGAGCTTCTGTGATCATACTGTTCATGCTGGGTCACCAGCCAGTGCGGAGACTGAAAGCAGGCCTGGGTGGGCATTCCGGGTGAAACTGCCCAACATCTGCTGTATTCCTCGTCTCAGAGCATCCCAGTGTTCTTGGTTCTGTTATTCACATGGGACTAGGGCAAGAAAACGAGTTCTGGTCAGAGTAAGTGTTTCCCAACAATATTGATTTATTTGGTCCTAAATGTTTAGAAACATTTTATAAATAGCTTTCCCACACCGCATATGTAGGGGAAAAAAGAGGTGTTAACTTGACCCAGTTGCAGTGAATGTGGGGCTAACACCCTGTCTGTGTATCTCACACCAGCCACTAGCTTTGTTTTCATCCTGTCACTTTATTCATATTTCTTTCATATGTCAGACTGACAGCATGAACAAAGATTAGAACACCACATTTGGCTCCCAGTCAACCATTTTGGATAGGAACCTGCCTTCAATATGGTGAAACACATTGGTTAAGACCAGGGATTTGAATGGCAGTTTTTTTCCCCCCCAGGGACACCCAACTTCTTCCTAAGAAACCTAGGGTGCTCCCTTTTAGAGACGTTATCTTGCCTCAGGTCTTGCCAGCCATGGGGTAAAAGGATGCTGAGTAACTACATTGCAGCCCGTTGGTCAGTGCATACCTCATTTTATTGCACTTTGCTTTATTGCTTTCTCAGATACTGTGGTTTTTTTAAAATTAATTGAAGATACAACCCTCCACCGCAAAAAGATTATGATTCACTAAAGGCTCAGGTGATGGTTAACATTTTTTAGCAATAAAGTATTTTTTAATTAAGGTGTGTACATTTTTTTTAGACATAATGCTGTTGCACACTTAATAGATTACAGTATAGTGTAAACATAACTTTTGTATGCACTGGGAAAGAAAAAATTGTGTGCGACTTGCTTTATTGCTTTATTTGCTTTAGTGCTGTGGTCTGGAACCGAACCCGAGATATCTCCGAGGTAGGTAGGTCTGTAGTGTAGAAACGACACTACAGTGTGTTCCAGTGTAGAAAGACACTGAGGAGGGGGAGGGAAGGTTGGGTCCTGGTCCTCCTGCTGCTGTCATTGCTGGGGACCTTGGGCCAGCCACTCTGATTGTGCTCCTGTAAAGTGAGACAGTCTATCTTATCTTGTCTACTTGTCTTGAGGGTGAGTGCAAGTGTCAAATAGTTACGTAGGTGTGAAAGCGGTTTGAAAAGTTAGAAAAAGATATGACTGTAGAGACTTCTCCTCCCCCTCTACCTCCTCTCCCTTCCGCCACCCCCCCTTCCCCTCTGCAGCTCCCTTCCCTCCCCTCCCCTCCTGCCTCCCCCTTTTCCTCTTCCTCTTTACCCTGCAAGTCCTTCCTATACAAAGGGGAGAACAGCAGAATGTGTGAAGGAACGAGATGTCTAGCTAATACTCTTTGAGAACATCAGGCTGTAGCGATTCTTAATGAGAGTAGTTAGGTCTCAGTTGCACCAGACCTAATAATTATTTCCTTGCAGGTTTATCTGATTACAGGGGAGATGGTAGTTCCCGCCCCCCTCTTTCTGGGGGGGACTTGGGAGTACTTCTCAGTCCATTTAATTAGAGGAAATATAACTCAAAGTAGAGGTGACTGTTGGTTAACGGTGCAGTGAAGACTTGGTTGGCAGTTAGTTTTTGGTGTGTGAAAAATGCTAATTTTTGTGCGCTAAGCCATTAGTTCAAAAAATTGAGTGCTGGCCAAAGAGACGCACTGTTGCGGAGCCAGCACGAACACCCTTTGCTCATTCACACCGTGGAGGGTGCCAGGCCTTGGCTCCAGTCTGTGCAGATCCAATATGCCTTTCTTCTCATCAAGTTAGGATTAATTAGATAATTCTGCAGAAGTACTTCGAGTGCACTGGAAAACAGAACTAAATCAAGCCATCGAATATTTGTTTCCTGCCTATTCCATGTCCTTGCTCTGTGCAAAAGAATTTATAATTAGTTAATCCTCCCTTCAAAGAGCTCGCAGGGTGTCTGAGGAAAGAAGACTAATACACACCCTCAGAGCGACTGTGTTTAATTGATAGTAAAGAGTCAGAAAGGGAGGGATGGGTGTGGGCTGGACTGGTTCATGCCTTGTGCTGGATGGAGGGAGGGTTTGAGTGGAGCCTGGAAAGTTGAGAAAGGATCTGATGTAAACCCTCGTCTCCTTTCTTGGGAAGGCACACCTCTCCCTTGGGGTTCAGTTAGTGGTTATAGGTGCCATCAGCTTGGCCCAGGAATATAAGCATTTATTGTTTTCTTACTACGTTCCTGATTCTAGAATGCAAAGAAAAATGGAGCTGACTGTTTTACGAAAGGCTGATTTTATTCTCCCCTCATACAGCAAGCTGCAAGTTTCAGAGGCAGCACACACAAATAGTGACAGGCTGGTGGAACAAGAATGAATAGCGGTATGCACAAAGCGCTGTGGGGTCTCCAAGCAGCGGTCAGGTTAAGACATCAGATTATCTTCAAGATTTTGCTCAAATGTCATCTCCTCTACATAGGAAATGTAGGACTTTATCAGGAGGGCAGCGTGGGGAAATTCAATTCAAGAAACATGCACTGACTTGTGTGGGGCAATAGGTGGGGTCATGTAAAGGCATCATTGTCACCATCAATCTTGCTGTATTCAGGGCACATAACTTTAAGTGTATTATTTCATTTAATCTCAAACAGCCCTACACAGGTATTTATTATTATCCCTATTTAGATGAAGCCTTTAGGGAGTATCGATTACTTGCCCTTAAAAGCTTAGTAAGGAGTTGAACCTGGAATAGAACCTAGGTCTGTGAGCCCCCAGTGTCCGTACTCTGAAGCAGTATTCTGGTTTCTTTGCTCAGAGAACACCTAGAAAAGGAGATCTGTAAGCAAAAAATTGCAGTACAACGTGATGGTAGAAGTTTGCAAAAAGTACAAAAGTCACACACAGAAAGAAGTCCTCTTCTCCTCTCCGTTGTTATTATCATCATTATTATTATTTTTATTATTAATTTACCTTTTCTGGGTGAGAGATGGAAACGCTTTTATAAGAGCATTTCTGTTTTTTTGCAAAGGCATGGAAAGATATCTATCCTAATGGTAATATTCATTAATGGCAACCGATTTAATTTTAACATATTAAATGATTTGTTTCTGTGGCAGAGCATTTTCTTAGAGTTTTGATATCAAGATTCTGAATAGCTCAACGGTTTTGGTGGGAAATTTACTATTAATATTTTATTTACTTGTTTTGATAATTTGTGGTGCTAAATGAGTCAAATCTGTTCCTAACTCCAAGTTTTGACATTCTGAAATCCTTTAGAATTGTTTGGTCAAAGCTAATTCTTTTCTTTCAGTTCATTAGCTTCCCAAATGAGCCAAAATGAAGAAAAAACCAAAATTAATTTTTAGTCCAACCCAGAAAGTTATTTATAGTTACATGTTATCTTTTCTTCTCTCTCTCTTTCTTTTTGAGAGCATTATAAACACTGCCAGCATATTTTTGCCTAAGCGTTAGATCCTCTCAAGCTTTTTTTGGATCTATATTAGGTGCCAGATTGTCATAATAAAATGATACGAAATATTGGAGAATAAGCAAGCAAACCACGAGTTAGCTTTTCAGAACTGGAGATAGGCAGTGGCTTACAGGCATTATTCAGCTTGCAAACAACTGGTGGGTATGGATTTGGCCAGCCACTGACTGCCCTGGAACTTGGTGGTTGAGAGAAAAAGAGAGAGGGAGGGTCGGAGGGAGGGAGGGAGGGAAGGAAGGAGGAAGGGGGAGGGAGGGAGGGAAAGAGGGAGGGGGGGTTAGAGAGAGAGAGAGAGAGAGAGAGAGAGAGAGAGAGAGAGAGAGAGGAAGCACTTCCATAGTCACTAGCTAGCTCCATTTCATCACACATCCCAGGATGAACTGCTTCAAAGAAATAACATAAATGGTGGTTAGGCGCCCCCACTGGCCCGCAGTAGCCCATTCAACAAGGGAGCAAAAGGAAAACTTCACTTCTAGTGGTATTAATATCATTATACTTCACCTGGAGGGCATCAAGCTTTCATTGCTTACCTTCGGACAGACATAATACCATTTTTATCTAGGAGAGCGAGCCCTGAGTTCCAAAGCTCTGCCTTACTAACTAAACTTCTAGAACACGAACGCTTTGTAAATTGGAGAATCCCTAAACTTCAAAAACTTAGCAAGATGAAAAGCCCCTTAGGAGAGAAATTTTCTTAACTTATTTTAATATTATGTTGTAGCAAGATTTTTTTTTTTTCCACACTGTGTAGCCTACTTTTCTTGGAAGAAAAGGCACAGATGCTTTGAATACTTAGGATCGCGGTCTGCAGACTTCTTAAAGCTGTGGAAATGGTTCTTCAAATGGAGTTTGGAGTGGAAGCCCCCCTAGAAAAGAGAGCAAAGTGGGGCTGTGGTGGCTTCACAGGGGGTCAAACCCCTGCCCTGTCTGTGTTTGCCTGGCTTCTCCACATGCCCCCATCCCCAGCGCCTTGGGTGACTACGTTAGGAAACCCTGGGCCTCTACAGGGCAGAGTTCTGGAAACTACTGCTCCAAAGGAAGATCAAGTGTTAGCTACTTACTACTTTGTTGTTTATGGGATTGGCTTAGCTGCTTGCAGTCATGCTGAAAATAATAGAGATTTCGGCCTCACTGTGTTCCTGAGTGGAGTGTGTGTACTTTATGAGTGCCGATAAGATGAAAGATGGAAAATGATTATGGATAGAATACAAATCATTCTGGAACCTTTGAGTCTTCATTTTATAATCCATGTTGATTCTTTTTTAATCTCCCACATTTCCGTGGAGCATAAAAGACATGTCTCATAGGGAATATAATACAGGAGAGTAGGAAGGGTGAGAAGGAAACATGTTCTTGTTTTTTTTAGTGGAGAACATAGTTAAACATTTTTGTGGGAGAGATGAAGACACACATTAAGTAGTAAACGTTTGGAAGTTCAAGGAGGCAGTGAAGTGGTACAGTCTCTTTCTCTGGCTCACCTTTGGCACCTTTCTGTACCACCTTATTCTGTGTTCCATTTCAGGAGGGTTTTTCTCTCCAGTACCTGTCACCTAACCATCTAGTAAGGTGTTAAATAATTACCTAGAGCAACACCCTTCTCAGGTGGCAGTTGCTTTTTAATCGATTGTCATCGAAGACTGACTTCCTTCAAAGCAGCGAATCCCTGACTGTGGAACTTCAGTTACTGTCCCACGATGATTGGAGAGCTACTTTGGATAGCAGCCTCTGTCTGATTCAAATCCCATTCCAAAGGCCTGCACACTATTATGAATTTGACCTAAATTTCATTTGCCACCGGGCACCAATCACATGCCAAATTCTGTGCTAGATGTTGGAGATGCTGTAGTTAGCAAACCCAGATAAAGCCCTCACTCTCGGGGGATTTATGGCCTAGTGGAGAGAGGATGATAATAACACATTAACAAAAGGAGGTAAAATTGCAGCTGTGACAAGAGCTGCAGAGAGAGCTGTGTGTGTTTTAATTATGTTTCAAAACATTTTCAGGGAGTTGGAGGCCTGAGTACTTTCCTGTAGACAGATACATATGGGATCTCAGAGTGGTCGACTGCATCCTGCCCAGCTGTGAATCCCATTTCTAAATGCATATATATATATTTTCCATTTCCTGGTCTTAGCTGACTCTTTGCTCTTCGCTGGTTCTTCTTCCCATCCCTTATCTCATCTGACAACCTCAGACTTCCAAACAGGAAGACTGTCTCTCCAGATAGTTTTTGTTGGTAATTCTTGTATTCCGCTGATCTTGGACAAGAAGCCTTTCATACTTGCCTTTTAATTTTCCGTTTTCTTTGAACCTCATTTTGGCAGCTTTATAGTTCCCATCTTTTGATTTTTCACCATTTGATGCTGTATTCTGATCCTATGGTGACGCTTCTTACTTCCCACAATAAGCGCTTTCTCATGCATTTAAAGGTAAAAGTTCACAGGGAGAAGCTTCAGCATGTTTCTTTTCAAGGTTGTGAGGCAGTGAAAATGATGAGAGATTATGTTTCACATATCGGAAGGGCTGAATGTGAATAAGAACTTCAAAGGAGAAATATTAATTCACTTGATGTGGCACGTTTCTTTCAGGGAACATAACATGCTGTGCAGATGTTAACTCTAACCCTCACAATTTCCCATAAGTCAGATTGTTTTTCTATTTTACTTCTGGATAAAATGATGCAAGAGACAAAAATGCCGGTAGTGACAGATAGGAAAATAACCAAGATGTTTTGATTTGCTGTGTCATGACGGGGTTTTAGAGCCTTTCATCACAGGGCCCTGGTCTTCTCCTCACCCTCCTGAAATGACCCATATTCTTTCCATCTGTTCTCAGAGTTCTAGCATCGTGGTCCTTTGGTGCCCTCCTGGCGCACCCTGCGTCCCTCTCCATCATTCCCACAGCTCATGGAGGAGAGTGTACATGCTGTCCTTGGCAGGCAGGCTGCAGACTATCTGTTCTTACTCTGTGGGCCAGAATCCTATTACTGGTCCTTGAATTAGGCACTAAATTTAGTTTCTCTCACTTCTGTGTGTTAGGGACTAGTAAGGTATAGCAGAGCAGCTATAGGAAATAAAGAAGATTTGCTTGTTCATTTATTTTTGTATCTCAATCCATTATAAGTAAATTGCTAACCTTTGATGTTAATTTGAATATCCAGCCTATCAATTTTGTGGCTCTGGGGTCATGAATATAAGAGCTGTGATGAGGAGAATATTTTAAAAATATTAAATCAATGTTTTTCATTGTTCTCTGTTGTAAATCATGTTCTACCATACCATCTCACACCATGCGTCCAGAGGAAGAAGAGTGAACCCCACTTTGGGAGGGAAGGAATATGGTCCTATGTGGCGGGGATGCCTATCCCCCAGTCTGGCCATGGTAGTTTGCAGAAGAAGGCCGAACACTCTGAGACTGAAGTATGATTTCTCCTCTCTCTTCTGGTGGAAGTCTCCAAGAGGGAAGATGGGGAGCTTTAGATAGGTGGAGAGAGAAGCAGAAAAGACCACCTGCAAGATATACTCTGAACTCCCTCCCACCTCAACCGTGAGCCAGCGGCCTCTACAACATGGCAGGCAGGCGAGAACCTGAGTTCCATTTCCTAGTATCTTAGTCTGTCATGTGGCATGGAAAGTGACGGAAGTTCCAGCGGTGCTTTCTGGAGAGTTAGCATGGGGCAGGCCCACTGTAGGAGCACAGTCGCTGTAGCCAGGGTGGGGGTGGGGATTGCACAGGCAGTGAGTAGTGCTAGGACCTCAGGAGAAGCAGGAGGGGCAGTTGAGACCACCAGGCTCTTTCTGAGCCGAGGGAGACTATACCTTGAGGTCACCAGCTACCACCTTCAGCATCAGACCCCAGCAGGGCACCCAGTGACCAAGAAGACAAGGAGATGCCACTGAGGCCAAAGGAGTTAGAGGAGAGAATGAGGGCAGGTGGGTGTGAGTCTGAGACTTTCCTCTTCGTTCACTCTGAGGTCACCAAAGTCCTCCCTGCTCACAGGCGCTTAGATATCACCTTGGAGAAGAGCCAGGAAGCAGGAGGAAATCTGAATTTACCCAAGTTGATTGTTTAAGTCATTGAATAGGGTCAGGTTAGTGGATGGGACTAAGTTTAGTTTCTCTCACTTCAGTGTGATAGGGACTAGTAAGGTATCACAGAGCAGCTACAGGAAATGAAGAAGATATGCTTGTTCATTTATTTTTGTATTTCAATGCATTGTAAGTAAATTGCTAACCTTTTATTTTATTTGGTAAAATACAGCACCAGACCAGCCATCAGAAGCTCTGGGTTCTAGTCCTGCCTCTGCCACTAAGTGTGACTTTGGGCAGCACTGGCATTTCCAGGGCATAAGATCATGGGTTGTACTAAGTGATCCCTAAAATTCCTTCTGGTTGTAATGATCTTGATTGTAGTACAGAAACGTTCTGCAATCACATCTCAAGCTCGCAATGAAAGAATTGGAAGAAAAGGAACCAAAATAATAATCAGACCTGCCATTTCATTTGAGTATTCTCTAGATTAGTCTCAGCTTTTGGCTGAAGTTCAAAATTAGGAGATCACATAGGTCTGAGGAAGTTGATGGGCAAATCAGTTTTACATTCAGAGCTATGTCTAGTTTTGCACTACACTTGTTTAAAAATAACAGAGGACAAAAGAAGACAAAAATAGCTACAGTTGTAATATACTTTCACTGACAGCAGCTAGTTTTGTCTTTAGTGCTATCTATTTTTCAAATTTCCTGTGTAGAATAACTATACATTAGTATACTTTTAGAGAATGTCTTAGTTATTTTCATTCACTTCCATTATGTTTTTTTATTTAAAAACTTCTTCTTGAATGTCTTTGATTATGTGGTAGCTTCTGGACTTTAAAAGTTGGTCTCTTCTCTGTGTAGTAGTACTGTTTGTTCTTTACCACCTGTTTCCCTTTCTAGAAGCAATTTGTTTTGCTGAGGCCCATACCTTGAGTTGGTTCAATGGACCCAAGAAGTCGCTCAGGATAAAACATGATATTACCGTGTTTTGCCATGTATAATGCACACTTTTTTACCCAGATTTGTGAGGGAAAAATAAGGATGTGCATTATCCATGGGTAGTACTAATTCCGTATCTACATATAAATGTTTTTAATTCTTTTATTTATGCTTATGAGTTAAAAGTGTAACTCTAGAAATCAATAATGATATCCACATGCAAAATAATACCCTGGAATACAATACTCGGTTTTGTTGAACTTACGACAAACTTACTTGCAACAAAGGCAATTTCGGCCAACTATTGAATGGAATGAAATGAAGAGCGACGTATTGTTGTCCACAGAGTGAGTGACTCTGACTTGATAAAACAGGTGATGCCGACTCGATCACCACAGGGTGAGCAGCGCGACATTGATCTTTGTACACTTTAGGCGGGAGTTAGCAACCTAGCTGATATTTTTATAAAAGTTATTGGAAAATCCCTTGGAAAATTTTGAAACGGCTTTCGTACACTGCAAGCTTTAAGCTAACAATTATTAAGTATGCTAAAGAGCATGGTGACAGAGCTGCTGAGAGACACTTGGGACCTCCTCCCACAGAGAGTGTCATCAGATGGTGGAGCAACAGGAAGAAATGCTTCTTTAGATGCCAAGACAGAAGAGGGAAAGTGGCCAGAAGTGGAGCAGGAGGTGAAGGCCTGGATTCTGGAGCAGTGTCGAACTGGGATCTCTGTGTCGACCAGGATGATACAAGAAAAGGGTAAGAGGATTGCACGAGAAAAAAACATTGATGATTTCTCAGGGACACCTAAATAGTGCTTTAATTTTATGAAGAGAGAAGGTTTGAGTATGAGGACACGAACGAAACTTGCCCCAAAACTTCCAGCGGCCTATGAGAAGCAAGTTTTGGAATTTCATTCTTATGTTATCAATCTTCGAAAGACAACTTTGAGCTGTCCCAAATCGCCAGTATGGATGAGGTCCCACTCACATTTGATGTGCCCTCCAGTAGAACTGTGAGCGTCAAAGGAGTAAATACCATGGCTGTTAAAACTAGTGGACATGAGAAAACACATTTCACTGTTGTTCTAGCCTGTTGTGCAGATGCGACAAAGTTACCACCTATGATCATCTTTAAAAGAAAAACATTTTCTGAAAGAAAAGATTCCAAGTGGAGTTATTGTCCACGTGCATGAAAAAGGATGGATGAATGAAGAAGGCATGAAAATCTGTTTTAACAAAGTCTGGTCACGAAGGCCTGGAGGATTACTTAAAAAACCAGCTTTGCTTGTTTTTGATCAATTCAAAGCCCATGTTACACAAAGTGCAAAAACAATCACAACGGACTTGAAAACCCAACTTGCTGTGATACCTGGTGGGCTAAACAGCCAGCTGCAACCTTTTGATGTGTCAGTAAACAAGCCCTTTAAGGCTCGAATGAAGAAAGAGTGGATGTCGTGGATGCAGTCAGCTGGTAATGATTTAACACCTACAGGCAGAATTAAGAAATCATCTATTGCCCAGGTTTGTGATTGGATCCTAAGACCTTGGAATGGTGTCAAGAAGGAAGTGGTTGTGAAATCCTTTAAAAAATGCGGCATCAGCGATGCATTGGATGGAACTGAGGACGATGAAATTTATAGGGGTGAGGAAAATGACTCTTCAGAAGACACTGGTAATGTAAAAATTGAAGAAGACGATACTTCTGATATTGACAGTGATGAAGAGTTCTTGGCTTTCTAATGTGTAAATATCATAAATTTGTTACTGGTACGTACAATTTCTTGCACCTTGTATCTGTTCTTGTATTTTGTAATTATTTGTTACATAAAATTTCTTGTACCAGTAATATGTTAAAAAGTCAGTGCTAAAATTCCTTTATAACACAAAAACAAGTACCAAGATATAAACAAATAAAAATTTGAATTAAAAAGTTAAAATGAAAGATTTTTTCCCCTGAAAGTTTGAACGAAAAATGTGGGTGTGCGTTATACATGGCAAAATACATACTCAGTTCAGTACTTCTCCACGCTTCCTCATACAAAGACACTCACCCAAAGCAATCCCATTTCATTAAGTTAGTAGGTGCAGGAGGGGACTAAGTATTTAATTCTCTTAATTAATTAATACTCTTGATTTCCTAATAATGTATTTTTTGAATGGAGGATATTGCTCTGAAACCATTGCCTCACGAGGGCATCAGGCAACCAAACCAAATTTGCAGTGTAATATTGGACTCAGGAAAGGCCTCTTGGGAATAACTCCAAGGGTAGCCAACAGCACACAGTAGGCCTTACTAGTATACTGAATGTTTCAATTCTCCTAAAGTACCTATATTTTCTTTTACCAGATAGGACCTGGCCTAATTATTATTTCACGTTATCTCTGAACTTTGCCTTAAAGCTTCCACTGACTTCAGAAGGAGCGCCCACTGGAATTGTATAGGGGCCTTGTAAAGATGGAAACTGGTTCAAGAAATTCTGTGCAGAAAGATGACTAGTTGGCTTCATTCTTTTAAAAAGCTTCCATTGGAACAATCATTGTATTGTATTCTGAAATGAGATCTCTACTTGGACTTCCGAAAATATTGGTAGTACTTTTTTAATGGACTCTTTCTCATTGCAAAACATTTAAAGAGAACAATTAGAATTCCCCTCCCTTCCTTCATCCCACTCTGCCTCTCTCTTGATTTTTGGTGAAGTCCAGGATCAGGATGGTGGTCAATCGGAAATTAAGGTCGCACAAATTTGACCCTAACTGGTAGGGAAATTCTGGGTCCCTTTTGACTGACACTCTTGAGTTCCTATGTGTGTGGAATTGTTTTTATTTTAAGGGAATCTGTGATCTCTAAATATCTTCAAGGGAAATCTCACAAGCATCTTCAGCTACAGATTTGGTTTCCTAAGCGCACAGTGCTTTTAGACACCAAATAACTAAATATACCATATTTAAAATTCTTACTTAAACTAAAGAAGTAAAGACTAGTGAACCCAAGAATCCTATCCTGTTTTTAATTAAACAAACAACCTTAGCACCCTTATACGGATTTTCCCCCCTTTATCTCTTGAATGGCTGTAATGCTTATAAACCATTAAAATTAAAGCTTAACTATCTAAATCTTAACTATGTTCCTGCTATTAGACAGATAACATATTCTTTACAAGTGTTCCTTAGAACTGGGTAATGTCCAAGGCTCTGACACTTTTCATGCTAGACTATTTTATTCTCTACAAGAATACAACTTAAAGTCTTAAGTATGTATATATACTACATATAATGTATATATAATATATATAAAATGCTTATATGTATATATGCATATAATGTACATATATTCAATATGCATATGCATATATATGTATATGCATAGGTATATGTATGTGTATATGCATATATTCAATATGCATATGCATATATATGTATATGCATAGGTATATGTATGTGTGTATATGCATATATTCAATATGCATATGCATATATATGTATATGCATAGGTATATATATGTGTGTATATGCATATATTCAATATGCATATGCATATATATGTATACGCATAGGTATATGTATGTGTGTATATGCATATATAATGCATATATATGCATATACACATACATATACCTATGCGTATACATATATATATAATAATGTAATAACACTAACTTGGAAAAACACTATTCAGAAAACAGTCTCCTTGAAAACCTGAAAGACAGAAAAAAATGAAGTGCCTTTTCTTTTTTGTTATTAATGGTTAAGTGTGATTTGATTCACTGCTGGATACCAAAACACCTGCACCATTGCAATCTAGGTTCCCACTATGTAAATTAGCTTTGCAGTTCTTGTGTCTTTCAGTCATTCTATATGTTTTAAGAAATAGCTAAAGTGGAAAAGTATAACAGAGATAGTATTTCTGGAAGTGCGGTAGTGAATCTTTTTCAAAATATCACCGCTTCCAGAGGACACTCATCCCACAACATAATGAGCAGAGATACAATTAAAGCGTTACCTGTTTTGATGGGCCTTACTCAATGTGTAGTTTGTATATTAACTTAATGTTTTATTTAAATATCTGTTTTCACCTTTGTCCTCTGTTTTAGGTTTTAAACTAGAGGCTAGAGATCTTATTAATTTAATGGTTATTCCTTAACCATGCTAAGCAATTGTCAGGAGTACATTATACCTTTTGATGATAATGTGATAATGTATGAAGTGAAGTAGGAACAATAGAAGGTAATTTCATGAAAAACAGGAGTCTTATTAGAATGAAGAATTAAACACTTTCGTGAGAGTTGGACAGATGTCTTTCTAATTCTTTCTTGGCATTAATTACAAGTCAAGAAAAATCATGGCATTCTTGATTTCAAACATTTACTAACAAAGAAATATCATTTAAATACCCACCCACATTTCCTGCAATTTATTCTGTATAAAGCTGCTTTGGTTATTTATTGGTCTAATCTCCATTTACTGAATCACTGCTTTGGTCCGGCCCTGCCTGCTCTAAGGCGGAGGATGTGTGTGGAGAGAAGCCAGCAGCAGTTGGGGGAATAGGAGTGACTGCAGGAGACACGACCCCTGGCTTAGAGGTGTTTATTGGGCCTCCTCAAAAGATGTGCTCCAAATTCGGTAAACAGTTATTATTTTCTGTACCTCATTTAACTTTCCCCTCTCATTCTCCACTGAAATGGAAGCCCAGAATGACTCTCTTTCTTTTTACATAGATCAAATACCAACTGCTCTGAGAAACTTTATATTGGAGAAGAAATGATCTGTTAGCTTATTTTGGAAATAGGTCTTTGTTTTTTTTCCCCCAGCACCTGTGCCTTTTTGTAAACTATTTGTAAAGCATGTTCCCTCTTAAAATAATGTGGATTCAAAATGTTTTTGATTGCTTCATGGACACAGGAAAGCTTCTCCAATAAAATTCAGGTTTTTGGGGGGTTATCAGCAGCATCAAATCATGTCATCAGCAATATCCCAATCCTCTTTGTTATCCTCCAGACTCTAGAGAAGTGACTCTTAACCTTTGTTTGGGTCATGGACTCCTTTGGAAATTTGATGAAAGCTATTGAACTTCTTTGAAAAAGGTACAAAAGCCAAAATATGCCAATGTTAGAATATAATTGCAGGGAGTTCATGGGAGAGCAAAGGCCATCAGTGGAATGCTTGAGAGTCCCAAGCTTTAGGGAAAGTGGCCAGGCTGGCCCATGAAAGGACTAGGGAAGAAGCCTGGCTGGGCTGAGAGGTCTAGCAGAGACCAGAAGACGGTCACAGAAAGATTATGGATTCCCTGCTTGCTAAGCACAATTTCACTCTATCTCATTTAAAATATTAACTGTGTTGGAAATGTGAAATACTACTGCCTTAAAAAAAAATCAATCAAGCAACAACTGTTAAAAATACATATACTCTTTGATCCCACAGTTCCACTCCCAGGAATCTCTTCCATAGAAACAAAATCATCAGCATATAAGGCATATGTATGAGGCATGATCAAACAATATGGTGAAAGTTTAAATAAAAAAATCCATTACAGTAAAAGACATGTTGCCATTAATCCTCCTCAAAATACTCCCCCCTTGCTTCACATTTATCCCATCATTCCTGTCACTTTCTGAAGCAGTTCTGGAAGTCCTCTTTCATGAGTGTCTTTAGTTGCACTGTCATGGCTGCCTCAATGTCCTGAACTGATTCAAAACATTTATCTTTCATGGTCATTTTGACTTTGGGGAAGAGCCAGAAGTCACACAATGCCAGATCTAGTGAATAAGGTGGATGAGGACACACTGTAAAGTTTTTGACAGAAATTGACGTACCAGAAGTGATGTGTGACAGGGAGCATTGTCATGATGGAGGATGATTTACAGCACACTTGAAGACATACCTTCTCTCTACTGTAGCTCACACCCTACTGACTGCACCGAACAAGTTGAAAGTTGTCACACACTGTTGCTAAGATTCGATGTGCTGCTTCCTTTATTGAAGATCCCTGCCTTTCCGTTGGATGGCACTTGGCAGCAGCATTCACCTTATTTTGTCACACGTCACTCTGGTACAGCAATTTTTGTCAAATAAAAAGATTACGGTGTGTCCTCATCCACCTTATTCACTGAATCTGGCACCATGTGACTTCTGGTTCTTCCCCAAAGTCAAAATGATCATGAAGGGTAAACACTCTGAATTGATTCAGAACATTGAGCAGCCACGACAGCGCAACTAAAGACACTCATAAAAGAGGACTTGTAGAACTGCTTCAGAAAGTGACAAGAATGATGGGATAAGTGTGTTCGAAGTGAGGGGAAGTATTTTGTGGGGGATTAATGGCAACATTTCTTTTACTGTAATAATTTTTAAAATTTAAACGTTCATCGTATTTTTTGATCACACCTCGTACAAAGATCTCTAGACAGCACTGTTTATAGTAGCCCAAAACGGAACAGAGGGAAAGCTCATCAACCAATTAATAGTAGAATAAATTACAATAATCCAGGGCATAGAATATTATGCAGCCATTAAAAAGAATGAATAGAGGTATACCAGATGCATTGGCAGGATGTCCATGACATATTGTTCAGTGAGAAACACAGATACAGAAAAGTGTATAAATTATAAAACTCTCTCTGTGTGCATGCATGTACATATCTATGCCTATATGTGCATATGTGCATATGTCTGACTAGGATTATATACTCATATAGGAGAAAAATATGGACTAAAATACACTAGACTGTTAACATTGGTTCTGGGAGCTTATCCATGAGTTGAAAAAATAGAGGGGGAAAAAGATTGCAATAATTTAAATAAAACTATGTATATGATGGCATTAATGCATTTATACACAATTATATATCTGGGTTATAAAAAAATAAAATGATGATTTAGAAACATATTTGCTCATATATGTTTCATTGTTTTAAATCTTGTACAGTCAGCAACACTGGAACTTTTCAGTTCAGTTTGGTGGGGTTTACTTGGCCAATTTGCCCAGCCTGGGATCTCCTTGCTGATTTATTGGATGGATTTTCAGTGACTTTTTGCTCTGAAGTTATATGGTCTTATAAGAAATGTTTATTGGATATCTATGTCATGTACTAGGCTTTGTGTTGGAGAATACTCATAGAATGAAGGCATTTGTGTGTATGGGTGTGTGTGTATGTGTGTGTTTATGCATGTGTGTATGCATGTGTATTTGTGTGTGTGTGTGTGTGTGTGTGTGTGTATAAGTCAGGAACTGTTTGCAGCTGCATTTGAGCTTCTTCCCCTCAATCTGTTAATTATCCACTCATTAACTGTGGGTGTATAAAATGGAGAGTATAGATATTGCTCTCATGTTGGCAGTAACCTAAGAATTTGTTTGGAGTGAGGTCTAGATTATTTCTTTTCCTTGATTAAATGACCTAATCAAGCTTAATTCTCCAGCTTTTTCAACTTTTCCTCAGAAATGCCCAAAGAGCCATAGAGAGGATAGTACTGAAAGGATTTTAGAGCAAAAAGAAGTGTGAGGTGCTTCCTGTAGAGTGTGTCTCAAAATGGTGGTTTCCTGTATGACACTTATCTGGTGAACATGTTGAAAATGCTCATCTCTGGGCCTGGCCTCAGACCCACTAAGAGGGAGGTCCAGGAATCTGTATTATTAAGTGCCCCAAGTAATTCTTAGGCACATTAATTTTTGAGAGCCAGTTCCACCAAATTTTATTTCAGATAATGAACCCGTTGGTATTTTTTCCCCGTAGAATTTTACCAAGATGTTTTCATCTCATTGAACTTTAAGGTTGTGGAAAGCTTAGGTACTTTTCCATGTGGAAATGGGTCCCTGTTCACTGGTTTTTCTTACTACTGCTTTGTAGGATTGCCCTATGTCTGTGAGGCAGAACACTTGCAGCCCCGGGCTGCTGTGATGGGCTTCTGAAAATTTATGCCTGAATTTATGCCTGCTCAGGTTCCATGTTAAGGGAATATAGGTAAGAGAAGGGATGCTTTCATTTGATTTTAAGACATTTAGGTATTTGACTCAGCAGATGGTCTTATAAAAGGTTTTTGAATATTGAAATGGCTTTTTATTGCCATCTTCTTGTTCATTAATGATACCTATATTTTAGAGGAAATTTTATGAAGAGAAAACTTTTTTTTTAGACAAAATCATTACTGCCAAACATGCACAATTTCATTCTGAAAGGAAATAAATCATTGTAGGTCAGAAAAAGAGTAGAATGGTTTAAAAAATCAATAATCTGATGGTCAAATTCAAACCTCTTTAACATAAGAGTCAGTGTATACATGTGTTTATACTTGTATACATACCTATAAAAGAATATTTCAGGTTATAGTGCATTTTGTTGTTTCTCACTTCAGAAATTAAACTGGAATTCGCACACATGTTGCATGTTTTTGGGAATTCTTGGTTCTTTGGATTACTTTTGGTTTATTTGTAAATACTCATAACAGAGACAAGAACTAAAAGTGTTTTCCGGATACCTAAGATTTATCCCCCTTCACACATTTCTTCCCCAACCCTTTTATTTAAAAAGTCAAAATAACTGACGCAAAGGCTAGTTCATGTGAAAAGCAGAACTATGTGACTATTTTTCTGCATCTCTCATGTGACTGTACCTGTGTAGACAACAACCTTGATACGATTCTGATTAGAAAGGCTCTGCCTGAGAAATCTTTTATCTCCACAGCGGGATACATACAACCCAAGTCGATGCAAGAAACCTATGGCATCATCCATCAGTCAATAACCACTGATTGAGGAGAGTTGGTTTCAGAGCTATATATTAATATTAGGTTTAGTGAAAGATACGGAAGGAAAAGTCCTGGTTTCTGTCTTTAAAGACTAATCTAGTTCAAAACGTAGTTCAAATGTTCGTGTGGCATGGGTATATAACAAAAGGGTCCATATGTGTGACATGGATCCATAACAAAAGGCCCTTTCAATGAATACCAGGAAACCAGCATGAAAGGCATGACTTTGGGACAGGGCAGGTGTTACAGAGAACAGGGACATGAGTTGGCAGAGAAGCAGTTGAACAGGAAAAAGACACGAGGGAGGTATGAATATAATCCATAAAGCTGTTTCCATCCAGAAGATGTTAGCTGGATGGCGTGGGCAGTCAGTCAGTCAAATCTGTGCTCTGGAGGGTGGGACAAGCTCTAGAAACACATGATGGGGTCCTCAAGCAGGGTACTGAAAAAGCTTTTGAAGAATCATAGGGATCTTATGAAATGCAAAGCTTGGAGCAATTAAAGAAGTCCAGTGTGAGGAAGTTAGGAGGCTGGATCAGGGTGGTGGCTATGAAAATCGAGAGGCAAAACAGTTACTTTTGGAGAAAACTGGATACTAGGCAAGTTGGAAAAAAATTAAGCTATGGAGTGAACTTATTTGTGAGGCTATTAAACTTATCCTGGTGTCTTCAAACTGAGACATTTTAAATTAGAGGGGAAACACTGGCTAGTGGTGGGAAGCAAACCTGATGGATTGTTTTTTAAATCTTTAATTTTCTGTGGATTTATGATTTTAGAAATTCATTTGTATAATAAACACAAATATCATCTAACTGATCTTTGCCATGGTAAATAGTCTACAGTTTAGGATAACGTTGTAGGTAGTCGATAAGTACTAGATGACTGAATTTTGGTTTTCATCTTGCAAAGTCATCTGCAATTGTATAAGATATTTTTTCCCTGCATAGTTTACAAAGCTCTGCTACAATTATTTGTGAATAACTTTATGACTCATGGTAGTAAAACTATTATAAATTAACATTTAAAAGAACAATGTTTGATCAACATAAAAGAACCTCCTACCTTCCCACAGAAGGAACGTTTTCTTCTTGTCTAAAAAGTACCTACTTCTTTTTAGAAGTTGGCATTTACCATGAGCTAGTACTTTTTTTCTCTAGAAAAGAGAAAAAGAAATACAGTTAGAAAAACCCAACCCACCAAACAACCTTGATTACTACCTATGGAGAAAAAGAACGGGCTTTATTATTTTTTTTCTTGTGCATTGTTTTGAGATCAATTCATATATGACAAATAGTGATATTAGGAAAATAAAGAACCTGTTTGGCTTATTTGGGGTAGTGGGTGTAGAGAATGGGTACATCAAATTGCTACCTAACAGCAAGGAAACCACTTTTTATTTTCCATTGGAAAACTAAGCATAGAACTATTAAAAAGAAAAAAACAAAAGACTTAGTTTTGAAGAGTGTGTTGGCTTGCAAAGGAACATGAAGCTTCCGCAGTCTGCTCCAATGTGGAGTGCTAAGTTAGTCATCTTCCAGTTGCTGAAATTGAGCCTTTACCAGTAATGATATTATTTTCCTGGGTTTTTATTTCCCTGGAATATCTTTGATAGTTCCATACATTATCCCGCAAATCATTTATTTTGGTAGACTGTGAAATTATGTCCGCCTTACCACTTGGAAAAACCTTTGGGTAGGCAGACTCTTGACTATTTTACTTGGTGGCTTCTCAGGCTCCCGGCTGCTACATGGACTTCCGTCTGGGTGACAGAAGTGCCCACTCCACTTCATATGCGCCAATCTTCCTCTTGTACCAAGTCCCCCTTCTCCCCATGGAATGTGGTGGCCAGGCCTTGTCAGCTTTTTGTCAGCTGGCTAGCCCCGGTGGGGTAGGAGTTGGTGTCCCACTGTGACTTTGGAGGAGCTTTTCCCTGACACCTTCATCTCTCTGACACCTTACCTGCTACTTCCTGGAGAGCAGGTAGGATCTACAGAGGGTAGTAAGGGGATCTTTTGCTGGCTCTCCCTTGTGCTTCTCATCCTGTCCTCTGCCCGTCCTCTCATCATGGCTGTTCATGACTGTCTGACCACTGCCTACCTTTTCTCCCTTCATTGCACATGATTTTTTTCAGGGCATCAACTTTCTTCCAGATCCTCATCAGTCTCCCAAACGTCAGGGCACCCAGAAAGATTAGGGGTACACTATCTGGTGTCCTCTACTCCAGAGGCCTTTGGTCACTGAGATCCATTTGCAGATACAATTTTCCCATTTCAGGGCCTTCATTTCTGTTTACAAAAGTATCTAACCCTTCCATCTCCAAGTGTCCAGAGTTTAGATCTAAACAGATCTTACCCACTTGATCTGTTGCTGCAGATATTTCACTTCTTCCTTTGCAAATGCTGGTGTCCTGCTTTGTTCGTTTACCTAGAAAAGGCTTCTCTCTCTTCAGAGACCTCTGTTGTTTGTGGAAGGTCAGCATTCTGCAACCCTATGTAGAAGGAGAGAGTGATAGATGGGCTTTGTTTGACCAGGAAAAGTCACTTTAGACTGGGGACATAAGTCAACCTAGCTCCCCCCACAACCCCCTGCAGCATCTGGGTACTAAGTTCAACCACCCGCCTCCAGCTGTAGCTTAGGCCCCGTGTGTGGCTGTTCACATAGGCCACCCTAGGGCTAAACCAACACTTCGCAGCAGAAGGATCATAACTGTCATGGTGACCACAGTCCCCTTCGGCTCCCTCTGCCTACTGGCCGAAGTCCTTTCTGAGTCAGAGATTGACCGGTGCCAAGGATGGTGAGTGACATTGCCACAGGCTGACATCCAAAATATAACAATTCATAGCTGCAGTTAGAGCTTAATTTTTGTAAACCTTTCATCAGGGAAGGAAGTACTTTCTAGTAAATGACTGTATTGCTTGAAATCATCTGCCCGTGTCGTCCTCATTATATTCCTTAGTCATTATGGTTTGCCTCACATGATCTTTTCTCAAACCTCAGCCTGGTGAACCAATAACAATGAAATTGCATTTCTTTGAATTAGAGTACAGATTATTATGGGAGAAAAAAGACATTAAAGGGGGAATGTTCATGTTTATGTTTGAATAAATGTAAAAAGCTTAATGGCCTCAGAGGCAGTTAAAGGAGAGGTTGTGAGAGAACATGGAACCGCGGTACCTCATTGCTTTAGACGTGGCTCTGAAAAATGGCAGGCAAGACACTTGGACTTTTCAGATCCTGGGTGTATAAATCCTGGACAGACAGGCCTTTTGGTGTATGCATCTTGTGGGAGTAGGAGGATACGGCATCACTGATAGTTCTTATTTTTATCTCAAGGCTCTAATATACATTAGGCAATCCTTAAGTAATAATGGAAATAAATTGGAAAAGTGTTTACTCAGAGACATTTCTCCGTCTCCCCCACACCTGGGCTACGCCATTGTTTTTATATCATTATAGTCAGTCCCAGGATTGGGAACATTTTGGTGCTGCAGATGGGAATAACCAATTAAAACACTGGTTCCTGACAGCTCACCTTGCCTTGGTGTCAGATTCCAGACCCTGTCGCGAGTGTGACCGATCCTGGTCCCATCCTTGTAATCCTGCAGGCTCACCTTTGTCCCGTCCTCCTGATCTGTATACTGGACAGAGAGGAGTCGCTCAGTGAAAAATGAAGTGATTGAATTAAATGACTTAATTGGGGCTAGTTGTGAATTCAGATGGTGTCTTTTATAGACATGTTGCAGAGTTCTAAAATCAAAGCCAATTGGATTTTGAAGGTAGATGGTATTAATGCCGTGTGCTTTGTAAGTTCTGTTTTTCCTCACAGCCATTGCTAGGTTATGTATTTGTTTTTTCCTGATATCGAACATGAGACTTAGATATAGCATTTTTGTTGTTCCATCATTTTTCACGCCCTCTTTTATCTGCACAATTCTTGTAACAGTCAGGGCCTGTGGTTTCCAAATGCCTGTGTTGTGAGAGCTTCTGCAAAGATGGAGACCTCGTCTTTGTTTTCTCCATAGATTTCAGATGAATGAATGAGCGAGGATTGGAAAAAAACCAGATATGACTTTAGTGGGGAGTTTTGATGAGCCAGCCATTTTGCTAAGGGCTTTTTGTGCAGTATCTTGGTAAATCTTCACAATAATTTCCTTAGGTAAGCATGGTTATTCTCATTCTGTAAGTGAAGACGCTGAAGCGCAGAAAGGTTGTGTAAATGACCTAGCCAGGGCCCTCGACGGCATTTGGTCTTAGGTCTTTCTGAATATAAAGTCTGAGATGTTCCTTATTAGGCTAGGCTATCTCAGTGTAGCCCTTATTATAAATGACATTTTTGTGATTTTGATACCATATCGTAGCACTGCTATGACATTTCAGTTTAAAATTCTCCAAGTTCTCCTCATGAGGTAAAATTTTTGCGTTCAGTTTTTTTCCAAATTGTAATTTCTGGTAAATGTCTATTTTTTATTTTATTTTATTTTATTTTATTTTATTTTATTTTATTTTATTTTATTTTATTTTATTTTATTTATTTTATTTCTTGGGTTATTTTTGCCCTTAGTTTGATTTTTATCATTCCTAGAGGTTTTTAATACTTTTAATTGTTTAAGTTATGTAATAACTTTGTTTGCATTTCAATGATTTTAGCCAGTTTAGCTATTATTTTAACAACTCTGCTGTTTTGTTTGCTTTATTTATTTAGATTTGTATTGAATAAATGCCCCATATTTTCACTGATTGTTCTAATTCCCTATAGGCTCATATCTCATCATGCATCTAATTTTTAAACTTTTTATTTCTATATTTACTACTACTGATTAGAGTATTTCCACCTAGCTTATTATAAAACCAGTGAAAGAAGGGTAAATTATTCACATTTCAAAAAACATTTTTAAAGCAGGTCTGATCATAGAAAATTCCCAGATCTGTCAGAAATATGAATTTTCGTGTACTATATTTTATTTGGTGAGAAACTGGTTAAATACTCAATACATAGTGTGTTGGAGAATTGGTTGCTGCTCATAAATTCTTCCAAAGCTGATTTTTATTGCCAAAGATGTTCTCCATCTCATCACATCCTTTTCCTGCTCTTCTGAGGCAACTCAGCAACCAGACATTCATTTACTCCATGACTGTTTAGCGCTTCTGCTGGGTGCTTCAAAGCTGTGGGAATTGTGGTTTCAAACTTTACGGAAAGTTTCGTAGGAGAGAAGCTAACCTTGCTAGCACCTGCTGAATGAATGCTACAGGGTGATTTCACTGCCGTGGGTTGGGCAGGGAGGGTTCACGGGGGGGTTTCCATGTCTGTGCATGCCTGCACACATACGTGATGTACATCCTGTGTGCTGCTGGTGCCAGAGGATTTAAGTGTTTTCTCAATGGAAAACACTCAGGGCATATTTATGGGTATAATGAGAAAGAAAGCCAGGCCTTTTAGAGGAGAAATTGCCTTAATGGAGGAGCAGGGCTTTGACAGGTGGCAGGAGAAGAGGCAGTGCCCAGGATATTGTGGATGGAGCTGGGGATGTCATAGATGTGTTGATTGACCATCAGTGGACCTGTGACCAGACAGAAAAATCCAGAAGACGTCAGGTCGGTTGTAGAGGACCTAAATGGGATGCTAAGGAGGCTTTATCTTTAGGTGTGGGGATCTCTTAAGTTTGGGGGCCGAGGGGTGATTGGTTGAAAATGATGTTACAGAAGGATTAATCAGGCAGCAAAATGGCTGGGGAGAGATTCAAAGTTGGAAGCCAAGACAGGAATGAAAGTGCATGATAAGCAGCTAATCAAGGGCACGGAAAGGAAGGAGGAGAGAGCTATGAAGGGGGTGAGTTACAGAAGAGTGATTGTATGTGAGGGAAAAGGTGGGGGTGAGGGCTCTAGAATTTCTGTCAGAGGAGCTTAAGACTGAAAAACGAGATGGAAGTGGGGAGGAGCACTTAGGCCATGTGGCCGGATGCTGTGTTCCCGTAGCAAGCTGGCTGTTTTTACTGAGATTGTGTGTTGATTTGGTGTGGTTTGTGGTGGTTGGGGGTTGTCTAATGGAGATTTTGGCCACTTCCTTCCCCACTCCAGACCCCCTTGGCAGTGCCACTGGGTAAGATTGAGTCCAATGTCACTGATGCCTTTGAGACTCTAGGTCTGAATAGCTGGGACAATTGTCATGCCTGAGGTCAGAGACGGATTGGTCAAGGGGCCATTGTCTGTTCCCACAACTATAAATGGTTGAATGAAAAGGATTGAGTGAGTGAGTGGTTCAGGATTAACATTAATTTGAAGAGTTTGGCAATTACTTAAGGGGAACTGACTTCCATATAAATGGACAAATAGTGACACTCAGGAGAAAACCAATTATTATTGACTATAGCTTTCTGAAACCAAGTTCAATTGCAATATAGAAAGACCGAGTTTGAAAATAAAAGATTTATGACGCATGGATAAGTTACACAAGTGTTATAGATTATACTTAATGAATTGTTATCCCATTTGAACATTTGTTTTTCAAAATGACCAAGGTGATGATTGATTACACACACATTTCAAAATTTGTTTTGAGGTTTATAGAGAAAGAAAGAGAGCAGAGAAGAATCTTAAGACAAAAATAGTTGGTATCGGGGCTTGGGCTGCTCTTTAGATTGGTTGCGCTTTGCCATTAGTCTTGATATTGAGAGATTTAAAAAATACCCCTGTAAAACTTTCTGACTGTTTTTTAGGAGATCAGTACGACACTTTTAAGAAGGTAGCTTATGTGGTTTAATAGCTTTGCTAGTAAAGCTGGCCATTATACAGTCTAACACCCCTGGGAGCAAGGGGAATGTGAAGGAAAGAGTGAGGGTTTTGGAGTGAGTTATAGTTGGGTTTCAATTTGTCTCCACCACTTCATACTATGTGGTCTTGGCCAAGTTTCTTAAAACAGTCATTTTTTTTTTTTCATTTTAAAAGGGTGATTTTCTCTCTCACTTAAAAGGTTATTGTGAGGTTGATGACAGTGTATCGAGCCAGCAGGCCTAGTACAGGTCTTGGCACAGAGCAAGCACCTTGCAAATGTTAACTGTGTTCACTTTTTCAGTGTTCTGTATATTTTCACTTCACTCTCCATAGAACGATACTGATCGCTTTTGAAAATGGCAGCTGTTACCTTTATTTTTGGAAGTGAGATGGGGATTGTAAGAAAGCCTTCTGGAAATCACATCCACAACCCTTGTTAGTTGACCTCGCATCCTAGACTTGATGAGGTAGAGGAAAAGAGCACGGATTCAAATCAGGGTGAAGATACTGGCTGTCCCTACTAGTTATGTAGGTTTCGGGAGTATTTTAATTTTTGAGTCCATTTCTGCAAAATGTCCTTATAATAACCACACACGGATGTTGTGAGCAGCACACGGGATGACACGCGTCTGAAGAACTAGAAGAAATCTGATAGAGTCATGGAATAGGCTTGAGGGCAAAGCAGTTTAAAATGGAGCGGGAGAGCCAGGCCAGGACCAGCTGATAGGGGACATTAGAGGGCATATTGAGGTGTTCCTGGTGCTATTACTTCCAAAATTAAAAACGGGGGAAAGAGATATTGCTTGATATTTTTAAAGCTTACTGAAATCCTGATGTATTAAAACAGTGACATTACTTATTAAATAACTTACCATGTGTGCTTAATCTATTAACTTGTGATAGAAAATTCCCAAGAAACAGTGATGATTTGAGAGTTTAGAGAATGATAATGGAGTTTCAGGAGAGATTATTAGCTTAAAGGTGAATCAGTCAGTCACTTCTCATGACCTGGATCGTCCCTTTCAATAAAGGAGCATCTACCTACTTTTTGGTGAGTTGTTGAATTAGTAGAATTTTAAGGAGGTGGTAAAAGAAATAATCATAATAAAAAAAAACACCAAGTAAAGTTATTAAAACTAAAAAAAATTTTCATCTACAGTTGGCATACAATATTATATTAGTTTCAGGTGTACAACATAGTGATTAGACATTTATATACCTTATGAAGTGATAACCCCATAAGTCTAGTACCCACCTGACACCATACATAGTTATTACAATATTATTGACTATATTCCCTGCAAGTAAAATTATTTTTTAAATTCACAGAAACCTTCGATAAATCATAAGATGTTACAAATATGATTGTTAAGACACATTAATTTCTCCTTGTATCTTCAGGGGCTTAACCTAAGAACAAGGTTGAAAATCACACTGTTTTGATGAACAAATCAAGCAAAAGTGTAGTCATGCTAAAAAAACATTCTGAACAGAGACTCAGTTTTGTGAGATTTAGCATTTTTGGTATATTTTACGTAAAACAGACTACATTGGGAAGAGAATACCTGTAGTAGGCTGGGTGTTTTCTAATAATCCTATAGCTCTGGGCCACGATGGTGCACTGTGGTACAAGAGCTGACTTGTATTGCTCCGTGAAAGAGACGTCTAGAAGTCTCACCCTCCCAAGGGTTGTGCGTGTGCGTGGCCCCCAAACGTTGTTAGTATTGACCGAGTTACAAGCCAGAGTGAGCTGTTCTTGCACCCGCCGACAGAGATTAGTTGTGTCAAGGAAGCTGATCATGGAAGGAGGGGTACTCCCTTTTAAAGATTAAAATTGGAAGTGCAGATTTTTTTTTAATACCCTGTAAAGGAAAAAGAATTAGTACCACAAAGAGTAAGTGGGTTGAAACAGCAGTAAGAACTGCTGCTCACAGCATCCAGCTCATAGCTCGCCTTATCCACTCAGAAATAATTATTTTCAAACTGAGCAGTATTTGCAGAGATAGCTCCCAAACAGCTGTGTCAGCTATAGAATGTGTGAAAATTGCTCAAGAATAAACCATAAAAGTAGGTTTGGGAAATTAAAAAAAAATCAAGGATGTTTTGATGTGTAGAGGTTATTAGCAACAGTTTACAAAAATACAGAACAGTCAAGTTGGGAGTTCATTTCGTTTCTGCAGCATCTTCCTATTTATCTTCCTGATATATTTGTCTCCTCGGTTACCATAGTGCTGCTCATTGGTATTCCTCGGCGTGCAGTGTGGCTGCGAATCCCTTCATAATTGCTCTGAACTCAAGAATCTTTACTTTTTAGGCCTTTCTCCAGCTCAGGGCCCCTTTTTCTTTTGTGTGGCAGCTTTAATTTTGCTCAAAAGTGACAGCTACCGGCCTGTTCCTTTTGTCTCACTGGCAGGATGGTGGTCAAGTCGCTGCCTTCACATCTGATGCAATTACTGATATGTTTCCTGCCCAGGAAAGCAGCGCTTGCTGTCCCCTCCCCCACAGACTGTAAACATCCTTTTTTCTGATGTGTGCACTGCTCACCCTGCGCTCCTGCTCTCAGTGACTGGGAGGTCCCGTGCATTTCCCAGAGCGGAATACCATTGTTTTTCAGAAACATTTTCCTTTTGCGTTTTTTGGCCCGACTTTTAGCCTTTGCTTCAAAGGCAAGGGGTGCCTAGTGCCCTCAAGTTTCTCTAACCCCAGGTGGGTATCTGTGGTTGGCTACCAGGAGTGGAGTTTGTAAGAGCATTGTCACTTAACCACTACTTTTACGAGTTCACTTGGTATAACGGTGTAACTGTTGTCTTCTTAGATTATGGCCAGTGGCACAAATTATCTTTCAGTCTGAACTTTATAGGCAAAAAGACATTCAATTAGTTACATTTGAATAATCATCATATCTATCAATTGCTGCAGTGATTTTCGGGGCTTGGATTAATGTAGGTTGTAGGTACAATTACTCTTCTTGGATCCCTTAGGTTAAATTTAGTGAAAAATCCCTCAGGAGATGGGTTAGCTACTTTGCCTTTAGCTTCTCTTATACAGAGTCAGTTTCAAGTTCAAATACATTTGGTCTGATAAATTGACTATACAAGGAAGGAGTAAAGAGAGCAATTATGTATGACATCAAATGAATGACTCAGTGACAAGGTATATTTCATTTAGGTCAGCACAGTTCAAAGTGTGAGAAAACATGATTTAGCTGGCGGGACTGAAAGACAGTTTAAATTACTGGACGGGAAGAATCACTTTTCATTCTGAGCATTGGTAATTGGCGATATGTAATATTTATTGTGTTTGCTGTGAGATGGTTTCAGTTGTTTATGTGGGTGTTGTTTAGTATGACAATATGCTGGTCCAATTTTTATGCATAATATGCGATGCCATTGGCTAAGCTGAAGGTGGGTGATATATGGCTGAAGCCTGTTAAACCATGATAAGTCAATGTGTTTTCCTCTTTAGAGTTAATTAGGGTGGCAGTGCCCTAGCATAGGGAGGGGCCGCCTTCTGGGGTTAGTTGCAGTGTTTTTCCTTATTCTTTACCTTCCCCTTTTAGAATTCTATGCCCACACCTTTGCCCTATGACTTTGTAGGACCTTCCATTAGGGGAGGTACTACTGTCCCACTGATATTGGGTGTGGCTAAGTCTAAGTGACTTATGCCAGACAGTGAACTTTTAGAAGACATGATGAGAGTCAGCAGAGCTCTCACATGTGCTTTCGTGGTTTAGCTTGGTCTCTGATGCTCCTGCCATTCACTATGGGAAGAACATATTCTGAGTAGCTACTGGCCCAGGAGAATGTGGAGACACGTGGAGCACAAGTGAACCCAGCCTGAAACCCAGAGCCAAGTGGGCTGTGACAACTGACTTGCAGATCTGTGAGCAAGAAAATAAATACTTATGATTGTAAGCCACTGACTTTGGGGGCAGGTTATGATGCATAATTATGGAAATAGCTAATGCACGTGCATACTGAAAGCAAAAGCCCTGCCCTTGTAAGAGTTTCATTTGGGTTTAGAGGCTTCTTTTACATTTAGATCTTTGTTCCCACCCTATCAAGAAATCAATGCCATTCATAACTGAGTGGTATCCATTGGCTACAGTGCAGTCATGTCCTTTGCTGGTGAAATTTTATAACCAAAGGTTGCATGAATATATCCTCTTGAATATTAATTTAATTAGACACTTCTACTTAATCATGTTCTGGGGGGATTTTACATATTTCTAAACTTAATGTAGGGTTTTTGATTGTTTTAAAAAGAAAATTTAAATGACTTTTTAAAAACCCTGTACACGTTTTTAGTGCATATAATCAACTTCACTGTAGTTTAGGGAGAAAAGTTTCGTAGAGGGTATGGAAGGTAGTTCAAGGTGAGGGCAAGAGAGATAGGTCTGGAGGCTAAGCTGCCAGGAACAGTGCTCCCAGATTGCACCATAAATTTGTCAGCAAGGCCCCTCTTAAACCTGCTGATGGGCGTTCTAATGGGCTACTGGACCCTAGAACCTCTGTCACTAATGCTCCTGCTTCTCTAAGCCCAGGAACCTTTGTCATCACACTTATCAGAAAGATTATTCTGCTTTGTCGTGTTGTCTTCTGCATTAACGGCTCTTATGGGTGCATCTAATTGTTGGTGCTAGGTCATATGCCTGTATCCTAGCTGCTAGGGTAGCTGAAAAAGTGAGTTTATAACTTTGACCTTGGAGAGGCAAGACTGAAAATGTGGAAAATTGCTTAAATTTAGGAAGATTGTTCAAAAGACGGGGGGATGGGTTAAAAAGTGAAGGGGAATATGGTCAATAATATTGTGATAAGTTTGTGTGGTGACAGATGATTACTAGAATTAGGGGGTGTTGATCACATTGTAAGGTATAAAAATGTTGAATCACTGTATTGTACACCTGAAACTAATATAACTAATATAATATTGTATACTTAAAAATATAAGTATCAAAAAAGATGCTAGTCACAGCATGTGCAGTAGCCATCTTTGGATTGCTTTGTGGCTCCTGCAGGGTTGCCCCACGTGGGGCACAGGCTGCAGCTGAACTTGACCTGCACCATGTCCCCGCCCAGGTGGCCCTGGGACTGATGCACCCAGTGGCCAGCTTCAAAACGAGGTGGAGCATCACCCAGCCACCTCCAAGGGCAGATTGGGCAGGCACCAGAGCCCTGCTTAAGCAGATCCTGCTCTGCAGGGTCAGCCCCTGTACCACACTTCTCCACTGTATTCCCAGCCAGTCCTCACAACCAATGCCTGAAGGTCAATCCCTCCTACTGACATGCAAACAGCAACCAAGTCTCAACTATAAGAGGAGGGCATACACAACCCACACAAGGGGCACATCTGGAGTGTGCAGCTCAGGTGACCAGGAAGTCTGTACCACTGAGCCCCACAGCACACCTAATACATAAGACCACTCTACTAAGACAGGAGACATAGTAGCCCTACCTAATACATAGACACAAACATAAGGAGATAGCCAAAATGGGGAGACAAAGAAACACTGTGTTTCCCCGAAAATAAGACCTAGCCGGACAGTCAGCTCTAATGCATCTTTTAGAGCAAAAATTAATATAAGACTGGGTATTATATTATATTATATAGACCCGGTTTTATATTATAGTAAAATATGACTGGGTCTTATATTAATTTTTGCTCCAGAAGACGCATGAGAGCTTATTGTCTGGCTAAGTCTTATTTTCAGGGAAACACGGCATGTCCCACATAAAAGAATAGAACAAAGCTCCAGAAAAATAAGTAAACAAAATGGAGACAAGCAATCTACCAGATACAGAATTCCAAACACTGGTTATAAGGATGCTCAATGATCTCAGAGAGAATTTTAATGAAGAAATAGGAAACATAAAAATGGAGATAGAAAACATAAACAAGAACCAGTCAAATAAAGGATACAATAATGGAAATGAAGACTACATTACAGGGAATCAACAGTAGATTAGATGAAGCAGAGGATTGAATCAGCAAGTTAGAAGATAAGGTAGCAGAAAACACCTAATCATAACAGCAAAAAGAAACAAGAATCCAATAAAATGAGAGTTTAAGGGGCCTCTGGTACAACATCAAGCATATCAACATTTGCATTATAGGGGTACCAGAAGGAAAAGAGAGAGAGCGAGAGCAAGGAATTGAAAACTTATTTGAAGAAATAATGACAGAAAACTTTCCTAACCTGGTGAAGGAAATAAACACACAAGTCCAGGAAATAGAGTTTCAAACAAGATGAACCCAAAGAGGCCCACACCAAGACACATCATAATTTGTGATAATCAACATGACTAAATTGGCTTATCAGTTTCATAATATAGCCATGTTTATAACACTAAGTTAAAAAGTTTTCAAACTTTAGAGCCATCTATTTATATATACAATTCTACTTAATTCAACACTTTTCTTTTTCTTCACATTGACAGGATTGTTTGATTTCCTTTAGGGCTTGCAAGTCATAAATCTACCTTTAAAATCTACTATATAAACTCTTCATTAAGTCAGAGACTCATTTCCCCATTTAGTAATAGGAATGAAGTTGAGAACATTTCATTTGCTGCAGAGAACACTGTTAAATGAACCTGTGAGGAAATATCCCTCACTACATCTTGAATGTTAAATTATAGACCCTGTGTCCCTGTAGAGCAAAGCTGTCAAATGTACGAGTTTGTGTGAGGGATGCTAATTTGTTGTGTGGAGGGGGGTGTAATTGATGGACCCCGTGCTTGGAGCACCGAGATGTGTGGCAGGAGCCAGGTGGGGGAAGGAAAAGAGGGGGCTGTTTGAAGGATCCCGGCAGAATCTGCATTGTTATTCAGAAAACGAGACAGGAGATGAGTAACCTGAATCAGAGGGATGATATACTGATGTAGTAAAAAGTGGCAGGTATCTCTCTGACCAGAGATTAGTGAGCAAGTCATACCACAGGTGAGAAAGGAAGAAGACTGTCATTTTGTTAGGCTGGCTAAACCTGATTTGGTAAGGAATTTTAATGTGCATAAATTATCTATCTATGTAGTGTCAGTGCTCTGACATGTCTTACTGTATTTCCCCGAAAATAAGACCGGGTCTTATATTAATTTTTGCTCCAAAAGATGCATTAGGATATATTTTCAGGGCATGTCTTATTTTTTTATGTACAGAAATCTACATTTATTCAAATACAGTCATGTCATCTTCTTCTGGAACATCGTCATAACATACTAAATGCATCCGTCTGGCTAGCGATCTTAACTGGGGCTTATTTTGGGGGTAGGTCTTATTTTCGGGGAAACACAGTAGTCAGTCTGGGCGCTATAATGATATCGTAGACTGGGAGGCTTAAACAACAAACGTTTCTTTCTCACAGTCCTAGAGGCTGAGAAGTTCCAGATCAAGGCACTGGCACATCCCATATCTGGGGAGGGCCTGCTTCCTGGTTCATAGATGGCCATCTTTGATGTGTCTTCCACTTGGTAGAGAGAAAAGGCTTGCTCTCTCATCTCTTCTGATAAGGTCACTAATCCTATTCATGAGGGCTTCACCCTCATGACCTCCCAAAAGGCCCCAACTCCAAAGACCATCACAATGGGCCTTAGGCTTTAACATATGAATTTTGAGGGGGACAGAAACATTCAGTTCATAGCGGTATGTACTGTTGCATCCCAAAGCAGGTTTCTTGTTTTGTTTTTAAACTTTTTTATGTGCCTTGGACTTCTTTGGCAGTTTGATGAGGCTTATTGGTTTCTTTGTTTAAAATAAAATGCTTTTAAAGTAAAATACGATGGATCACAAGTAAATGAATTATATTAAGATAGAGTTATCAAAATATTGAAAGATGACTAAGTAATAGAATAATATAGAGCTTTTATTAAGGTGCTAAAGTAGCATAATTTCAAAGTAATGATGAGTATGATACTTTAGGATATCTGTGATAATTCTAATGTGATATGAAAATATCTCTGATTTTTATCAATATTAAAGTCACAGGTTCTGCTAATACTGCAATAATAATTGGTGTAAGTGCTAAATTTCAGTTAAAAGTGAGGGAAAATGAAGATGCCTTTTGCCTTCATCTAAGTTCACTGACTCCCTGAATTCCATCCACAGCCTGTTCCCCACTCCATGAAGACCCCAGAGTAAGGACTCCTTGCTCCAAAGCAATGAATGTACATTGGTCAGGTGACCCTCCATGGAAGAGGAATGCTTCAGATATAATGGTTATAAAACAAGTGTCTGTAGAAGTGTGGTTATTGCTGGGCCTTCTGTTTTGTTCCACTGATGAGTTTATTTGTCCCTATGCCAGTGTGCACTATGGCTTTATAATATTCTTGCTCTCTAGAAAGGCAAATATTCCTGTCTCCTCACCTTCTCATACTTCAGGAGTGTATGGCTTCTCTTGGTTCTGCCATATAAATGGTTAAATTCTGACAAATAATCCATTGAGATTTTGATTAGAGTTACATTGAATCGATGTATCAATTTGAAGAATTGACATATTTATTGAGTTTTCCAATCCATAAAAATGGTACATCATCTCATTTATTTGGGTTTTCACATACTGCTAAATAACAATAAAACATGTTGTGAATAATTAATTATCTTTGGAAATCCTTTCCTACAAAAAGAAGTAGAGCTGATTAAGTCCACGTTTTTAAAATAGGCAATTTGGGAATAATAGTTGTTCTGAGAAGATTTTGGCTGTCTCAGGAGACAAGTCCTTATCATGTGCATCTCTCTCACAATCACAATCTAATGTTTATTTGCATTAAAGGTGCCACTTTAGAAAATAGACAATTTATTTAAATAAGTGATACACTACATTCTGGCCGCTAAAATTCTTAAAGTAACCATGTCCTTGACATTTATTGTAACCTCACATTGAGAATATTTAATATGAAACAGCTGAGCAGTCTAAATTTAAATGGACTAGTTAATTTATTCATTCAGCAATGGTTTATTGAGTACCTACTATGTGCCAGGCATTTCTCTAGGTGTTGGGGACATAGCCAAGTGAAGGAAGTGATTCAGTGAGGTTGAAGTCATCTCTGTCACAATGCTTCTGAGTGGTTGATGACTGAGAATTGCCCACTGGATTTAGCAACATGGAATTTACTGGTGGATTTGCCAAAATAATTTCCATGGTGTGGTGGGACAAAAGTCTGCTTGGAATGTGATCATAACTGAGTACACGGAGAGAAATAAGAGCTGTAAGTTTATACAACTATCTGAGGAGTTGCTGCAATGAAAAGGAGCAGAAAAATAGAGTTCTACGCGATATAGTATGTTTGCATGCTAATGGCAATGGTCCAGTAGACAGGGAAAATTTGATGATGGAGAGGAGAGGGACTAATTTTTGGAGTCATGTCCTTGTCTGGGCCAGACGGGATAGGACTCAGTGTGTAAGTAGAGGGGTTGGCCTTAGTTAGGAGCCAGGGCAGTTGGTCCTGCTGTAGTAGAGAAAAAGCAGACTCACATGGGCACAGATACAGAAAGGATGGTAAGTTTTTTCTTGGGAAAATGGTGAAACTTTCTCCTGAGTAGTTCCATTTTCACAGTGAAATAAAAATTAACGTTGTTAACTGAAAATGACTGAAAGAGTGAGTATAGAATGTTCAGACAGAAGAGAGTGGAAATAGTTTTTCTGACCAGTGCGAAAGTGATGGACTTGGGACAAATGGTGGGGTTGCCACACAGGGCTGAGGGCCCAGTTGAAATGAACAAAAATTAAACTGAGGTCAGATAGCATGGCTGTGTTCTTTTCTATAACACTGGGACCTTTGGATGCAGTGCAGAGGAGGAAGAAAGTGGGTTTTACCAGGGCTGGGTTTTGCTAGGAGAGTACCACAGAGAGAGAAAGAGAGAGGGGAAAAGTGTTTGAGGGTAATTGCTAGGAAGTGATCATAGTGATGGAGTGGAGAATCTAAGTTTTATGTGGAGGAAATGAAGGCATGGAGTATGATGGACAATAAGCCATAGGTTGGGTCAATGGATTGCAAAGTCCTGGTGACGTCAGAAAATTGTTGCAGTTAAGTATTAAAAGGAGTGAGTTGAAAAATGAGTGGTGGGCATTGATGGGGAGACTTGAGACAGACTTAGGAGGTAGCACAGCAGTTGGCAGCATGCTCTAGGCTCTGGCTTTGGTGGTGGGAGGCTAAGATGAGGGGAGCACAGAGGAGAGCTGATCAGGCACTGAGGAGCTCGGATATTGAACGCTTTGCATGGGTGACGTTCAGGTCACCACGACTGGAACTAAAGTCGACAGAGTAGAAGTAGCGAGGTAATGTGACTGGTGTGAAAACTGCAGGGTGTGGTTAAAATGAGTCCTGTGTATGACTGTTTTAGTCAAAACGTGGATGCTAGCATGAGGAAGCACCAGGTTTTCTCACCAGTAGCCGTCCTGTACATAATGTGTACACAATCACAGCAGCATGGTTCAGTACCATAGAAAATGCAGGTTGATTTTGATCTGTTTAATCAGCGTTTAGGCCAACCAGTACTTTAAAAATGTAGTATCAGGAATGAATTTTTAAATTCAAAATAACTAATGATACTTTGGGCTGGATTAAAATAGGACTCCAAGATAGTATAGTCAATAGTATCCTTTTATTTTTTTATTTTTTTTAGGGTTGGGGGTTAACAATTCCCCATAGTTGAATGAGATAAAAAGAAATTTTGTAAATGTAAAGAGGGTGCTTGGATTTATTCTCCTGCTTATTCCTTTTAGTGTTTGGAAAAGGTATGGTTTTACTTTTTCATTCTCTTTTGATTCATTTTAAATTTTTAAGTAAGTTTTGGCTGAGATATAGCATAGAAATTAATAATGAAGAGCAAACAGGGTTCTAGGTCATTTATCCAAAATGTGAAATAAAATTATGAAACTTTGACTTATTCATTATATTTTGATGCTAGTTTATTTCAAGAACGTGTAAATTGTGTATGTGGGTGTATTTGTATTTTGATATATTAAGATAACTACTGAATGGCAGATTTTATTTTGAAAGAGATTTTAGATATCATTTGGTTTAATCTTCTGTAAGCTGTCATTTAGGCGAGTGAAAACCACTTCAGTGCCAGCATACACGGGAAGGTGACTGGCTGGGCTAATCGTAACACAGAGTTGCCTCTGTTAGGATCTAACCCAAATATACTTCAGAAATTTTGAAAGAAAAAGGATAGTTGTTGAATTGCATTCAGCTTAATTATTTTGCTTAAATCATGGAAATATGTGACATTTCCATTACTGTTGGCCCTATTTTAAAATTTGGATTTGTTTTTTATTACAGCAGCTGAATCGACTTTAGAACTAAAGGATTGCATTAATTCCATATATTATGTGTGGGTTATATATATTATCATTATATGGATTATACACATATGGATTGTTTTGCATGAATTATGTATGGTATAGATTAGATGGTTATAATTTACTCATTTGGAAAAAAGCACATATACACAATAACATACATATTAGAACTTTGCAGAAGGTCAGTGAATTACGATGTATGATTGCTTATAATGAGTATTCCTCATTTAGCATTTTGCTGTTTTGATGTTGTCCGTTTTCCCCTGTAGAGCAGTGTCCATTCTCCGTGCTTGTAATGTCACAGAGTCCAGAATAAACCAAAACCCTTCACCTGAAGAGATGTATATTTACACTTTTAATTTATTACACAAATTATTTCATAATAGCAAGAGTGGAAATAAAAGTCTGAAATCACCCAGAGGCCCATTTTCCAAGAATCTAATGCACTAATATTTTAATTTTCCTCCACGCCTTTTACATATGGCTGCATGCTTTTGGAAAACATAATTTTAATCATAGCTCACATATATCTTTTTATTTAGCACTGCTTTCCACCCTGAATATTGCTACTTTTAGCATAAATGAGTATTTGTAGTTGTGGAATGTGTTTGGGAGGTGTTTTTTGTTTTTGTTTTATTTTTTTTCGAATAGAACAGAAGCATTTTTTTTTTTTTTAACGCTATGGGCGGTTCTGAAGTGAGTAAGCAAGATTCAGGGAGAAATTTGGCTGAAGTTTGTCTGATATTTAATTAGCAGTTTAGATTGAGATTTCATGGTAATAAAGTTGATCCATGTTCTGGTATTTTATGTGTGGATAATCTTATTAGAATGTCACAGAGCCTGGTTTAAAAAAATTATTTTCTGAACACAATTTTTTATGGGTGAAGGCGCCTTCCTTCCTTGATCACCTTACCCATGGGGATGGATTTGGCAGGATCCAGGGGAGATTGTGGGCTTTATAGAAATGTGGGATATTTTCTTTAGAGCATAACACCAAGAAGGAAGGGCTGCAATGGACCCTGGCTTGTAGAATGTCCCCAATTCTTCTCTTTTCTGGCTTAAAAAAAGTGGCATTCACAGTTTTGTAGGGTAGAAACGTCTCATTGTCCAAACCTCATCAAACAAAGATGTTCTTCATGTGTCAGGTTGAAAATTTTTAGCAGTTTGCCTTCTTTTAAGAAGTAATAGTTTTAGTTTAATATGTTGTTCTATATGAAAAACATAAGTAACATTCCATTCTACTAGATTATTTAATTTTGTCCCTTGGACGCTGTCAAATAAACTGACAACTATGTTGTTCAGATAGCTTGGAAACAAATCATTTTGTTATTAAGTTGAAATAACATCATGATAGTTTGATTTAAAATCATGGTGAAAATCAGTGTAGCTTACACAAGTTTGATACTAGATTTTTGCCATGCATTTTTTGTGTACCTATTTTTAATATAATCTTTATTTTTGTGGAAGTTTGTAGAGGTGTTTGTTTTTTTTTAATTAGTATTTTTGTTGGAGTTTTGAATGTTTGCCTGGAAAGCTTCAATATTAAATAGTGCTTTTTTCCAAAATCATAGAACATGTGAACACTTTACCAAAAAAGACAGAAGAAAGGCCGATGAGCACATGAAAAGATGCTCAACACGACCATTAGTCATGAGGAGAACAAAAATTAGACTACAGTGAGTGACCACTACACACCTAGTAGAATGCCCAAAATTGCAGGGGGAAAACTGACATAAGTGCTAGGAATATGTGGAGCGGCTGGAACTGTCATCCACCGCTGGTGGCAATGTGCTATGGTATAATCACTTTGGAACATCAGTTTGGCAATTTTTTAAAAAGCTTATACAGTTACTACATGACCCAACCATTCTACTCCTTGGTATTTATCCAGGAGAAATGAACATATGTGTTCACACAAAAACTTGTCCACAAATGTTCATAGCAACATTATGCATAATAGTCAAAAAGTGGAAACCATCCACATGTCCATTAACTGGTAAATGGATAAATGAATCTTGGTATATTCATATTAAGAGTACTACTCATCAATGAAAAGGAACAGTTATGCTACATTAATGTCCATGAACACATACAATATGGGTCGTTCTCAAAAGCATTATGCCACGTGAAAGAACCCAGACATAAAAAGATGCTTAGTGCATCATTCCATTGATATGGTCTCTGAAAAAGCCAAAACTGTACAGACCGAAATCTGATCAGTGGTTGCCAAGAGTTAGGAGTAGGGGAAGGGATGGCACAAAGGGGCAGGAGAGAACTTTTTTGTCTTGATGGAATTGTTCTACGTCTGGGTTGTGATGGTAAGAGTACAACTGTAAACATTCGTTAAAATTCAGAGAAATATATGCTTCAAGGGTGATTTCTTTTTTTTTTACTGTATGTAAACTATACCCCAGTAAACACAGTTTTTAAAATAAAAAAATGCTTTTTTTCCTTCTTTATAGGTTTCGATTAAAAATTAATTATTGGGTGAACTGTTTAATATTTTTACCTTTTGATAAAGGACATGGATTTACAAGATAGATAAATTAGGGTAATTTACTTTCTGTTTAGGAAAGTAATTACTGTAAAAGAATTTTAAATACCAGCTCACTGAGGCATTGAAAATGGGACTTGATTAACTAAAGTATAACTTACAGTCAACCATAAGAAACCAGTATTTCTTAGCCTCTGCATTTTTTCCTTGCTGTGCATATCAAATGTAGCATTTTTCTGGAGCCTTTCATAGCAGAGGGTGAGTGCCTATGTGTCATTAGTTTGTGGCTGGGCTGCCCAGTTGGACTAGCCAATGTATTAGTGAGGTCAAGGTTTGGGTTCTAATCCTGGATGAGCCCAATTACTGTAATTTCTCTCTGCCTCGTATGTGTTAGACTGTACCAGTTATCACTGGGCGCCTGTGAATACTTAGGAACAGATACTTTGAGCCCAATCTTTGGCAATTAGAGAACAACAGGTATGTTTATTGCTATAGAGAACTGGAATGATTAAGGAAAGAAAGGTTTTTTTTCCCAAAGTTTAGTGTTATGGTTAGTCAAAGGTTAATCAGAAAACTCCCTTTACTCCGTTAATAATTTTTGAAAATAGTTCTAAAATATATCGAAATTAAGCCGCAGGAAAAGTTTAGCACACACTTTTGCATTAGAATAGAAGCATACTCATTTTTATTTGGTGATTATTACAAGCTGTCTCAGGGTAATTATTTTCACCATCTTTAATGGTTAATTCTCTAGATAATTTTTAGAACTCATCATAAATGTTTAGCATCTGTGAGATCTACAGAGATCATCTAGTTTAATTTTCTCACCTTACGAGTGAAGAAACATAATTCTCAGGGAAACTGCTAAGGTCACACAACATCTTAGGCTCAGCTCCAAGTTCAGCTTCCAGCCTCAGCATTTTCTTCACCCTTTATTAAAATTAGATTATAGATAAAACATTCTAGTGAATGTTCTGAGGTATTATTGTGATCCCAATATCTGCCCAAATCCATGTAAAACTTGGCATTCTTACTTAAAACATGATTGTCCTGACATGAGTATTTATTGTGTCTTTATATGGGCCTTTCTAAACTATGATTGAAAACTAAAATATCAAAATGGCTAGAAAAAACAAAAGGTAATGAGGAAGACTTTTGGGGGAGGGGCTAGTTAAGAACTTTTGAATGCTTCATTGTGTGCTAAGTGTTAAAAGGTATTCACAAAGGGCATAAAGGGGATGCTTGCCAGTTCCTGTTCTGACTTTTTTTTAGGAATTTTGCATAATGGAGAAAACACCTTTCAACAGAAACAGTGGGAAGACACAGCTCAGTCCCAGTTCTCTTGTTTTCAATCATTTTGTGGAATTATCCCTTCTGAAAATTGTTTTAACATTTTAGTTACATTACTGTTTACTCTGCTTTTATTACTGTATATTAAGTATACTGTATATTAAGGTTGCTTAATTAAGTGTGGTTATCACCAGCAGCTTAAATAGTGACATCCTAGAAAATGCTGGAAAACAGAATTCTTGCTCCAGTTTAACTGTTCTATACTTACCTGTAGTCATTTGGGAAGGGGACTCCCATCTGAGGACTTGTTAAAAAATGTTTAAACAACTTTTTATAATTTCTTTTCCTTTAACTACATGACAAGATTCCCAAACAATATGCAAATGATTTTCAAGTATCCACTGTTCAGGACTATCTGAACCACTTTTCTGTTAATATGCGTAATTGAGCTTTGATCACAAACAGCTGTGTTAAGTCTTAGCCCACAGATGAAAGGTATGTTACTGAGAGGCAAGTCATCTGGGAGGCTCTAAAACCCATTTAGATATTTTATACGCTAACAAAATGTATATGAGCGTATCAATTAGGATGCCTTTTGTTGCAAGTGCCAGAAAACTCAGCCCTATCTGGTGTTAGGATTGTTGGCTCACGTGCCTGAAGAGCCCAGGAGTGGAACTGGCTTCAGGACAGGGTTTCCTATAGACACCCAGAGGTTGTCATCAGGGACCAGTTTCTCTCCATCTCTCAATTCTGTGTCTTCTGTGAGAACTCCATTTTCAGGCTGGTTTACCTCATGAGGCTACAAGATGGCTGCCACGCCTTCAGCCTGCATCCTTGAAGGTGCCAGTCCAGTGAAAAAGAGGCTCCCTCCCACCAGTGATGGCACTCTTTCTTTTTGGTTTGATTGGACATTGTATCCATGGCTGAACAAATCACTGAGATAGGAGAATGCAGTACTCTGTCTGACTAGTTCCATGTCACATTATCTACCTTGGGAAAGAGTTGGGGAGACTTGAGTATTCAAAGGAAAGTAAGGGTGTTGTACCAATAGAAGGGGTGATGGATGCTGGGTAGTCAAAGAGTTAACAAATGCTAATTGCAGTATAGGTGATATTTTGTGTTTCCCGTCTTATAAAGTAATCCATTTGTAATTTTGCAATCATTGTGAAATGCAATAGAATCCTTTATTTCGTAATACTAGGAAGAGAGTTAGACAAACGATTTTCCTGTGTTTGTGGAACAAACATTAAAATGCCTTCTCTGGGGGGCCTATATTAGTGTTTGAAGCTGCTTTCGGCCAACTGTCCCCTCCAACAGGACTTATCCTTGAACCAATTTGTCTATTTAAAAATTTTTTGTTATTTATTTATTTATTAGAAATCATCTTTAACTTTTTAATTGTAGTTGACATACAATACTATATTGGTTTCAGGTGTACAACATAGTGATTAGACATTTATATACCTTATGAAGTGATTATGATATGTCTAGTACCCGCCTGGTACCACATACAGTTATTAAAATATTATTGACTATATTCCCTATGCTGTACTTTACATTGCAGTGACTGTTTTTATAACTGGCAATTTGCACATCTTAATCCCTTCCTCTTTTTCACCTAAAGCCCCAACCATCATCAAAATGTTCTCTGTATCTATGAGTTTGTTTCTGTTTTGTCTGTTAGTTTATTTTGTTTTTCAGATTCCACATAAAGGTGAGATCATAGGGTATTTGTCTCTTTGTCTGACTTATTTCACTTAGCATAATATCCTCTAAGTCCATCCATGTTGTCGCGAATGGCAAAATTTCATTCTTTTTTATGTCCAAGTAACATTATGTTGTATATATGTATCACATCTTCTTTATCTGATCATCTATTGATGGATACTTAGGTTGCTTCCATATCTTGGCTACTGTAAATAATGCTGCAATGAGCATAGGGGTGCATATGTCTTTACAAATTAGTGTTTGGGGTTTCTTTGGATAAATACTCAGAAGTAGAATTGCTGGGTCCTTCTTTGTCACTTGTTATAGCCTTTATTTTAAAGTCGATTTTTTGTGATATAAGTTTTATTACCCCAGCTCCCCCCCACAGTATGTCTAGTTTTGAACTTTATGTGTTCTCTACGTAGCCTGTGCTCCTCCGCCTCATGAGCTTTGAGCTTGTACCCACATAGCAAGACAGTGAATGAAATTAATCACCTGTGTGTTCGAGTGTGGGGTATTCACTGGATTTTAATGAGGGAGCTATGACTAAATATATGATGACTCTGAAGCTTTAATGGAATATTTTGAGCATAATTCTGATCACACTTGGGAAAATAATTAAATTATTGCCTGTTAAAACAGAGGCATAATAAATTTATAATATGCTCAGTGTATAAGGTGATTCAAAAAGTATTGATAATTATATTGAAAATGACTCTATTGCTAACAAAAGCAGCATGAGGAGCCGGGTGCTAGGGCTGTGATCACCTTGCTAAACCTCTACCGATGCCTTTTCTAGAATCCAGAGTCGTGTTGACTGTGCCATCACACTAGCTTTGAGGTCTGAGAGGCTTTCTCTGCTTTAGTGGCTCCTGGTGACCGTTTGCAGAAGCTTTGGGGAGCATGAGTACAGGATGGAGACTGGGGAGGTATGTGATCAGAGAGACATGCAAGGGTCCGGTCACAAAGCCTTGGTGTCCAGACTTCACCCAAGGACTGTGTGGATGAACTCATGAGTTTTCAACTGAGGAATGAAGTTCCCAGGTGTGTAGTTTGAAAGCTCGCTTTGGATGCAGATTACAGAGGCTAGACAACAGGCAGAGGGAGGAGTACGAAGGCACTACAGTGATCTGAGTGGTGATGGTGGTGGCTGGAATATGGTTGTGGCGAAGTGGATGGAAAAAAGTGGATTGGATTTGAGATACCGAGGAAAGATAATCGTTTCCATTTGTGGCTGGGAGTTGGGTGGGATAAAATGGAGGAAAAGGAGTGAGAGGAAACTGGAAACCTGGAAATGAACTTGTTAATTTTATGTAGCAATGTCAGCATGGCAGACTCACAGGTCGTCATCTTATACTAATAACCTCTATATTCTTCATATAGAAAAATAGACTGATTTGGTGCTCTGATGAGAGTATTTAATCCTGGATGAGCCTTTCCTGAGACTGGGATTAAAAGGTCTCAAACCAGGGTAGTGTTTTTGAAACTGGGAAATTTATAGTTGGGTGAATTTAAATCTAATTTTGGGTCTGTCCTTTAACTGGGGGATTGCCTAATTGATTATATATATTTTTCATATTTAGTTCCTTGATTTCTCTTGCAGTGTTCCCAGAAGTATTGGGAGCCCGGATCGTTTAAATTAAAAACAAAAACAAACAAACAAACATTTTTAAAGGATTTATATTTCATACAGTGATTTAATTACTTTTTATGTGATATATTATTTGATTCTTTTTGTGCAAATACTGTTTTCCCTATTTGTTCTTGAGCAAATACTAGAGATGAGCAGGGAGGTTTGACTTGAGTTCCAGGTAAAACCATGGGTGTAATTATTATTCCTTGCATTGCCCTGCTGAGTTAAGAAATGGTGCCTCATAAACTGACTTAATGTATCAGGACAAACGGTGGTTGGCAGAAAACTTTCAAAGGTAGCATTCTGATGCTTTTGTTCCATTTGCCTTTTAAGTTTAAATGCTAGTTGGAGCGGACAAACACCTCTGATTGCACACTGTCTTTCACTTCCAGTAATGGGCCTTTTCATGGCTTCAGTCTCAGGCAGAATTAGAGCAGTGATTGGATTGGGTGGAATTAGCCTTTAAGTGGCTCGGACTCCTCCTCTGGGCTTCTGGGCCGGGGTGCCTGTCTTGGCTCTCCTCTTCTGCAATCACAGCCTTGAGGCTCTGTGAGCTGTTATCAATTTCAGTGGCTATGGTTTGTTACCTCTATTTGTACTATAACTAGAAATTTGATAAGGTTATGTGCCTGTCAAATGATTGAGATGTCAAATGTAGATGTAGCAAAGCAATTTTGAAAAGTCAGACATTGGTGCAAAGAGGGGTACAGGGATGGCCTGCCGATAGAAGAGAGTAAAATCTCTTACAGCCTCACTTTCTCTTTCAACTGTGGGTCAGTACCTTAACCTCTTTAATTTGTCTCTCCTTAAGTGAATGTGACTTGGTGACTTCCGGCTTCTATCTACAGGGCAATGATGTGGAGGCCTGCCTTGGGAGTGTAGATGCCGGCATTCATGGAGATATGACTTTGGGTGTTTTGGTAAAAACATCTCGGTCTGGCAACTTTATCTTTGACTGAAGCTGAGATTAAAGTCTGAGAAAACAAGATTTATTAATGCCAGTGTCAGTTCACATACGAGTTGTGATCAAAAGATACGGTGAATATTTAAATAAAAATATTTATTACAGGAAAAAACACATTGCCATTAATCCCCTTCAAAATACTCCCCCTAGCTTTTTTTTTTTTTTAAAAGATGGTGAGAAACTTTTTTTTTTAAGACAGATTTTTTTTTTAATTTTTTTTATTTTGTTGGGGAAGGGGAACAGGACTTTATAGGGGAACAGTGTGTACTTCCAGGACTTTTTTCCAAGTCAAGTTGTTATCCTTTCAATCTTAGCCGTGGAGGGTACTGTTCAGCTTCAAGTTGTTGTCCTTTCAGTCTTAGTTGTGGCGGGCACAGCTCAGCTCCAGATCCAGCTGCCGTTGCTAGTTGCAGGCGGTGCAGCCCACCATCCCTTGCGGGAGTCGAACCGGCAACCTTGTGGTTGAGAGCCCGCGCTCCAACCAACTGAGCCATTCGTGAGTTCAGTGGCAGCTCAGCTCAAGGTGCCGTATTCAATCTTAGTTGCAGGGGCACTGTCCACCATCAAGGGACTCAAGGAATCGAACCGAACTGGCAACCTTGTGGTTGAGAGCCCGTTCTCCAACCAACTGAGCCATCTGGGAGGCAGCTCAGCTCAAGGTGCTGTGTTCAATCTTAGTTGCAGGGGGCAGAGCCCACCATCCCTTGCGGGACTCGAAGAGTTGAACCAGCAACCTTGTGGTTGAGAGCCCACTGGCCCATGTGGGAATCGAACTGGCAGCCTTCGGAGTTAGGAGCTTGGAGCTCTAACCGCCTGAGCCACCAGGCCGGCCCAACTCCCCCTAGCTTTGAACACACGTATCCCGTTGTTGTTGCCACTTTCTTAAGCAGTTCTGGAAGCCTTCTTTCGTGTCTTTACTTCATCCTCCATCATGACAATGCTCCGTGTCACACATCGCTTCTGGTATGGAAATTTCTGTCAAATAAAAATATTTCGGTGTGTCCTTATCTATCTTATTCACTGGATCTGGCACTGTGAGACTTCTGGCTCTTCCCTACAGTCAAAATGATTCAGGACATTGAGGCAGCCACAACAGCGCAACTAAAGACACTTATTAAAGAGGACTTCCAGAACTGCTTCAGAAAGTGGCAAGGATGATGGGATGAATGTGTTCAAAGTGAGGGGGAGTATTTTAGGGGGATTAATGGCAATGTGTCTTTTACTGTAATAATTTTTTTTAAATTTAAATATTCATCGTTTTGTTTGATCACACATAGCATGTGTATTATAGAAAGCCTAATACTTTTAGTAAGCTCTGCTCCTTCCTTTAGGTGGAGGTAAGGATGCACTGCTTTGCATACGTTTTGTCACCTGTATTTTACAATCCAGATAATGAGTTCATGAATATTGCTCATTGGTTTGTCATATTGTCTGTTGGATGAGGAGTTGGTTGAGCCGAGGATTAAGTTTCTTAGAGCCCTTCTGTTTGTTTCTTGATTGATGAAATAACGGTACCTCTGAGCATTCCCAATATCTAAAGCTCTTTGCAGCTCACATTGAATATATAGCTTTTCTTTAGCATCTACCTCAGTAGAAAATTCCTCATTTTGCCGGTGCTATAGGTTGGACAGTAGTCACCCCATTAAAAATTAACATGAATAAGAGATGCTACTGGAGCTGTAGACAAACTGCTGGTATTTTCCCACTTAGTTTTTTGAAGTTACGGAATTAATGTAGGTATTCAAGTGTAACTTATCTTGACAGGGATTTCATTACACTCTGTAAACATAATTCAAAGAAATAATGAATTTATATTCAGGGTAGTTTTGTTTGAGTTTATTTAAAGCAATGAAACACACACAATCTCTGTAAAAGCTCTTGCTACTGAAGTATTGATGCTGCTGACAAAGAGAAAACTCAGACCAGATGGTTTCCAAACAGTGGAACCACCTGGCTCTTTGGCAATGCCAATTTATTCCTGTTTCTCAAATAGCTGTACTCTCACAGACTGTGAAATGTATAAGTGAGACGTTCATGGGCTTGGGCAGAACAGCATTCCAAAATTAGGATTATTAGGGGACATTAAAACACTTTACCATGTCAACTCAAACTGACCCCTCTCTTCCACTTCCATTGCTTTTAGAATTTCATCTTTTTCTTCTTTCTCTTTGTAACTATAAAATCCAGTCCTTTATTTCCATATTGCAAAGATGAAATACTATTGCTTCTTGAGATGTTTATTCTGGATGGAAAAGAAAGACCCTTTGTTCTTTTGGGAAACGAATTTACCCAGACTCTGTTAGTGTCTTCAGACCAAAGAGGAGACTTTTAGGTCAGCAAGGGAAGAATATAGTAATTGTACCTGTAAGAGCATGAGATTACACTGACTCATGAAATTTCACAAAAATACAACCAAGTTAATATATTAATTGATGTGCAGACTTATGCCCTAGTTTTTCTAATTATAGTATTAGGTTAAACTTGGGGATTTTCTTAAATTGTTTAATATCTAATTTTTCATGTTGGAAATAAAAATTAATTTAAAAGTGAAAATACTGTGTCCTGCGGGAGACCCTGCTCGCTGCGCCATTTGTCATGCAGGGCGTCCTGCGGGGTCTCTGCTCCCACTCCCCACAAGAGAATGCAGGATATGGTGAGGCCAAAAAGGAACACCCACGGAGCCATAGGTAGGGGAGTCATACCACTATACTCTCGCTGGCGGCACTATACTCTCACTGGAGGCTGGATCCACACTGTCCGCAAACCGCCATCCACACTTGCCAGCCCAGCTGCCATCTTCTTGCTAGCCCCCATTCTTCCTCTCTTTGCTAGCACAGCCACAGCAGTTATATTAGTGGCCAGTGGCTCACTGGTTACAGCTGACGGCCAACTAGCCACAGATGATGGCCATCCCATCACAGTTGATGGCCATTTACTACCTGAGCCAGCACCTGTCTATGTGAGGCCGAGAGCCTGGAAACTACTTTCTGGGGCTCTGCCCCCCACATACTGCATAATCTACAGACTTTTTTAAGTTGGTGCTTGAGGATGGCAATCATTTTAAAGTTTCATTTGAAAGCAGTTACTTTAGTTTTTCACTCATTTAATGACTGCCTACCAAGCATCTAATTGGTACTGTGCCTAACCAAAGATCCAATACTGCCTAATGTATGTAACATGTAAGGCGATTTAAAAATTATTTAAGATCTTGTTTGCACTATTGTTTAAAATCTAGTCTTTTAAAAGAAGTAATGGTATATTTTTATTAAAACTACATTTCAATCTAAGTGAAAGTCTTTGAAGCATGATAGAAAGAGCAAAGTCTTTCAGGACAGACCTGGGTTTGAATCCCGACTCTGCTGTTTACCAGATGGTCACGCTAGGCTTGTGTCTTAACCACAAAGCTGAAGTTTCTTATATTAATTAAGAATTCTTGGCTGCGAGGGATAGAAAACCCAACCCTCATTAACTTGAACAAAATGATCATTTTTTGAGGCTACTAGGATACAAAAATCTCAGGGCAGGAACGTACCTGATTGGGCTTCAGGAACAGGGAGTCAGTGCTTAAATGCTACTAGGCTAGGACTCTTTTTGGGTCTTGAGATGAGCTGCATCTGCCTTTCTGTATTCTGGTGGCGCCAAACCTGACTGTCAATGGTTCCCAAGTGTTACATCTCAGAGTTTAATTACCAGAAGGAGAGACTCACTCTACACTTTGGGCCCTAATTCCCAAATCCCCCAAACATTGTGACTTGGACTAGCTGAGGTCAGATGCCTGACTACCTTTGGGCCAATCAGTGGTGGTTAAGGAAGTGGGTCATGTAGGAAAATGGCTCCTCTTGAGAAAACCTAAATAAAGGAAATTAGGCACGGGACTCTTAATAGAAGGGAGGAGGTTTTGGGTGGGCCAAACAATAGATTTCCACTACATTTCTCAGATATTAAAAAATGGTAAAACGGGTATCTCTTTTACAGAGTGGTTTTGGAGATTAAGCAAGTTAGTCTGTCAAATGCCTACTGTAATGTCTGATACCTTGTAGCTCTTTAATAAATCATAGCTGCTATTGCATAGCAGGGAGTCAACAAACCAGTATTTCTCAAAACTGACACCTGTAATCAATGTGAAGCTCTACCTGTTAACTAGTTAACTAAGAAGCCTGAGAAGCCATAATTCTTCACTTCATTCTTCAACTCTTCCAATATATTTATTTCTTAATAATTTCTTCCCTGTGGAAGACCTGAAGTAATGCAAGTTTCTAATTGTAACATAGAAATGTTAATAACCTGTAGAAATTTTTAGGAGATTTATGTTTTAAATAAAATTTTGTATTAAGGATACAATCTTTAACTTTGTGTTTTTTTTTTTAATTAAAATGCCTTGCTGAAATCCATGGTCTTTTCTGTGTGGTGAAAGCCATCAACCATAGACACTAATTTTGGTGTCATTTTTACGTACATTAAGTATAATACATTTAGATGTATTCTTCTTTTGCATTGTTTTCTGTTTTACAGCTTTTATTTTCTGATTTTCAGTTTTGTAGAGTGGAAGAAGCATGTTTTCTTATAGAAAAACAGTAGGTGTTGCCTGATGGATAATGCCATTGCAGGTGGTAGGAGGGTTGTTAGGACCAATTTTAATGACATTATCAATCTGTTAGGGAGCAGGCATGTGTAAGAAAAGGGAGGAATCATCTGTCTCCATCAGCTGTGACTCTTTGAGATGAAGGACAGGTTATTTTCACTTTCATGACTGTTTTGTGTTAGTTCAGCTATGTTTACATTTGCTTCATTCTTGATTTTATCCTTCTTTCTTTTCTTCACCGAAATTGGGATGTAGCTTTGTTTTCTGAATTACTAATTCCCTAATTATTTTTACTTCCTAACTGGAAATTACCCGTTTCTTAATACTTTATAATTCAGACTATGAACACAGGAATGTTCCGTGTTGTAATTTATCTTCTTAATTTAACCTTGCATGATACCTTCTGGTTCAAAATAATTTAAATATATTCCACTCTGTGTGAGAATTAGGCTATTTATATTTAAAAATCATAACTATGTAATGGGATAAGGATGGCTTTCTCTAAAAGATTAATAGGGGACGGCCTCGTGGCTCAGGTGGTTGGAGTGCCGTGCTCCTAACATCGAGGTCGCCGGTTCGATTCCCACGTGGGCCAGTGAGCTGTGCCCTCTATCCCTAAGATTGTGAACAACAGCTCTCCCTGGAGCTGGGCCATGAGCAGCCATTGGCGATAGCTGCCGTGGGCTTGACTGCCTCATCCAGGGGCAGCGCAAGGCTCATAATACCAGCATGGGCCAGGGAGCTGTGTCCTACACAACTAGACTGAGAAACAACGGCTTGAACTGGAGTCTGTTGGGGGAAGGCTTGAACCAGAGTGTGTTGGGGGGAGGTGGAAGAAGGGGAGAAAAAAAAAGATTAATAGTTGAGAGAACGTGTCCAGAAATCAAAATTCATAAATCGTCTGAATTATTACATGCTATTTAAAAAGTAACATGGCAACATAAATCAGCAATAGTCAGGCTCCATGAGTCAATTACTCTTCAGGACTACATCACGGGTTACAATATTGGGTTTTGCCTTTGTAGTACCTGAATAGTTAACTGTATGATACTTTAGTTCCCTGAAAAAGTAAATCATCATCACCAAATATTTAATTGACTTCCCAGAGTAGTTTATAACTCATAGGCAGAATTTGGTGGATTAGTTACATTTTTCTACTGTGAAATTCTTAGTGAAAATACACAACATGCATATATGTTTTAGGCCCCAATTTTCTTTATCAACAATGAAGAATTGCTTTGAATCAATATTTCAACAGTACTACAATTTGGCAATGGCATTCTCCCCTCTGGTCTGCTCCTTACTAATCGAATGTTTAAATAATCGTTTTGTTAAAACAAAAACTAGAGAACACATTTTGAATGAAAAGTGTGGGCTGTGTTCAACTTTTCTTCGGGTAATACTATCTGTCCTTTTTGTGACATCACAGTTTCCGTTACAGAAAATGAATTAGTTACAAGTTTAAGTTATGCAGATATTCTGGAATTCTCTATTTAGAAGTATTCAGTTGGTTCCACGTTCCTCTCTGTTTATAAAACATTTTTTTTCACTGTCAAATGAATTAAAACATAAAGTCTGGGGAGATGCTTGAGAGAGACTTCTGCGCCCCACCCTGTCCCATTAGCACTGTCACCTCCTCAAATTCTGTCGATAAAATGGGCATTAAAATGCATAGCTGCTAGGATTTATGTAAAGATGATGTAGGTAAAATATTTTTATTTCACTTATTTATTTATATTCTATTTTGATCCCCAAAAGACTGAAGGAGCTCCCAAATACAGGAGGCACAGTTTTTTAGATATTTAATGCAGTGCCTGGGGCATAGTAGACAGTTAACAGATGTCAGGCGTTATTATCATCTCATTTAATTCTCACAAAAGTGCTATCAATGTGGTACTACAGTTATCCTTATCTTGTACACAAGAAAACTGAAGCTCAGAGAGATTAAGTAACTTGCCAAAGGCCACACAGCTAACAAGAGATGGAACCCAAGACATGTTTGTCAAGTTCTGAGCCTGCATTGCTAACCTGTAAGCTATGCTTATGTCTTAGGGGTGATTTTTAATTATGTTAGCTTTATTTATATTAAGATACGCTTTACTATGCATTCAGAATACTGTGTTTACCCGAAAATAACATCAGATCTTGTATTAATTTTTGCTCCAAAAGACGCAGTAGGGCTTATGTTCAGAGGATGTCATCCTGAAAAATCATGCTAGGGCTTATTTTCCAGTTAGGTCTTATTTTTGGGGTAACATGGTACTTGTTTCAAACAAAATTGAGATTCCAGTGTTGTTGTTTTTTAACTGAACACAATTCAGTTGAAAGTTAAAATCTATTAAAATTGGATTGTGAATATGCATAGAAAACTAACCAATCTATAAATATTAGTACCTCTGCGAATACAGTGAAAAGCTAATTTAAGGCTTAGAAATCTATGAAAATTATTTTTAATGCTTTTAAATTATGTTTAAATAGGTAATTAAGAATTTAATTTTATTTAATTTACCATAAATTTACAAATTATGATGGTACTTTATAAAAAAGCAAATTTGCTTTTTGAGCTCATTTGACTTAGCATTTGTTAAAATTAACTTTACCTTTAAAATAAAGCACTTAATCAGATTTTCCTTTGTAATTGTTTAATTCCCATCTAGTATTGTGAGATTTGCCAATTTTCTGAATTTTAGACATTAAAAATACAAAATGAGATAGTACTCAATCATGAAATAGTTATGAAGCTTTGAATATTTGCTTACCACCAACCAAAACATGATGAGATAGAAAGAAGCATATGGTTCACATTCTCCAGTACTTTAAAATCTACTGAACTATACAAGACAGTTCATAATTGAGCACTAAATTTTGCAGATCAAACTAAGAATTTTGCATGTAGTTTAAAAATGATGCAACCTTCACGTCTCCCCTGGAAGAAATATAAAGTATGCATCATGTCATGAAAGATAAAAAAATTGGTCATTGATTTCATTGTATCAGGTGGAGACTTTTAAATGTGTGAGAAAAAGAGGAGAATAACATGAATAGTAAGAAATATGTCTGTAGATTTTAGACTTCCATTGAACATATTCTGACAAGGTAAGCTGCTTTATGGGTAACTCATGTTCTCCTTTTGTTGATCTTTCTGGCCCTGCAATCTTCTCGGTCATCTGCTCTGTCTAGATTGGCTCAGCGTCCCCTCACACTGCTACTATTGTTATTCCATTTTTGGAATCGCTTTTGTAACAACCTTTCACCCTTGCTCAATTTCTATTTTTCCTGCCTTTTTGCTTCAGTGTTTGCCAATATAGTCAAACAGCTTCATTAAAATGAAGACACTTAGAGTGACTATTTAACTTTCTGCATAAGGATGTCCACTGGCTCTCTCACTTGCTTTTTAAGGAAAACCCAAGTCTTGTCTTTAGCTGACTGAAAATACCAACTGAATTCTCGGTTCTCACCTTCTTTTTCTATTCTCTTGCTCATGACTTTGGTTTAACCTCTGGGTACTTCCGCGTCCCCACCTGGGGTTTTAACACTATGTCCCTGCTTTCTTTGAAAATGACTGTAAAACATGTGATCAAGGCAAAATAATATATGGGGTGTCCACGAACGCTTTATAGTGTAGTAATAAAAAGGTCACGTGTGAATTGACCTTCCAAAGTAAGAACTTGAACATCACCAGGAACTATGAAGCTCCTGTTCCACGGGCAGGTCTCATAACTCCCCTGGCTGTCATGCCTATCAAGTCCATTTCCCCCCATTTATTTACCACGTGTGCACATATTCCTTATTTTATTCCCCTTCAACAAAATATTTCTGAGATTCATCCATATAAATCCAAATAGTTCATTTATTTTCACTCTTGGATAGTATCTCATTGGATGATAATACAATAATTTGTTCATAATATCCCATTGTATGAAGATATAATAATTTCTGGATAGATGTCTAGGTTTCCAATTTTTTTGATAATACAAACAATGTTATTATGAGTATGTTGGTCTATGTCTCAATATGCTCATGATCAGGGGTTTCTTTGGAGAGGAGCACACTTGGGGTTGAAGCTGCTGAGCTGTAGGATGTTTCCAACTTTGACCTCACTGCCAAATCTTATTTAATCTCCGTTTATTAGTAGTTGATCGTTCGACAGTGTAGTAGTCTCTGGTTCCACTTGGCTTCTTTCATAAGAAATGGCTTTCTGCCTAAGAATGGTCATCTCCTTCATTTTCTACATTTATTTATATTGCTATAATAGAGATAATGATGGTACTTGCAGTATTTGGTGGAGAGAACTTATATCTTAGAATTAGCAAATAATTCAGTTTGCCGCCCTGCTCACCGTTTTGCTTTTTAAAAGTCTTCCTTTTCCATCACTGTGAACCTTTTTCTTATGTGGGGTCAGAACCACCTTGGTTTCTAGCCTCTCCCTCTGTATGAACTTCTGAGTGTCACTTGCTGATGACTCCAAACACAAAGTATCACCGAACACTCACACTTTGGCCGAAATGATTATACTTAAGCAACAAAGATCATTTTTGACATGTAGTAAGAAGGAAGAAACTAATATTTGCTAATGACCTAATAAGGACATGTCCTTGTTTGACATTTTCACATGTCATTTATGGTAACCCTCCAAACATTGTGCAGCGTATGGCTTTCTTTTCTCGTTTTCCATTTTATAGCTAAAGATCAGGAGTGCTAGAGAAATCGAACAGATTAAGGTCACAGAACAGAATTAGGTTTTAAATGCGATCTTTTGATTCTATTTTTTTTAAATTGGGGAATATTGGGGAACAGTGTGTTCTTCCAGGACCCATCAACTCCAAGCCAAGTCACTGCTTTCAATCCACCTGTGGAGGGCGCAGCTCACTGGCTCATGTGAGAATTGAACCAGCGACCTTGGTGTTATGAGCACTGTGCTCTAACCAACTGAGCCAACCGGCCACCCCTTGGTCTTTTGATTCTTTTTTTAGGGTTCTAATCTATAGTACAGGAAGATAAATATTAGGTTGGTGCAAAAGTAATTGTAGTTTAAAAGATTAAAAATAATCGAAAAACCGCAATTACTTTTGCACCAACGTAAGTAATATTTGTGTGTGCGTGTGCACACATGCATATACATACATATGTAGCATGTCAATAATTGATAGCATTCAGTATTTGAAATACATTTTTAAGTTACTTCTGGAGAATATGGCAAATGAAATTGTCTATTGTGTATACGTCTTACATTTGACTTTAAGAATGCATTTTCAAAGTGCCTTTATTCAGTTTTGAAGGAATAAGCCTATAAGAAACTAAGAATGCATTACTCTTAGAGCACATTTCTTTCTGAACTCACAGTGACGCCTTGATGCTGTACTTCCTCCTCCTGCCCTGTTCTGACAACAGTATGCAGCTCACCTGGCCGGGGAGGCTGAGGTCTGAGGCTGGGCTCAGGACTCTCTGCCTTTTGTCATCCTCAGACGGCTCTTTAATAGTGGACGATGGGAAAGGAGGACTGAGATGGCCTGCCCATAACTGGTTTCCTGCTTCTGTCTCGCTCACTCCAGTGGGTTAATACAGTGGTCAGAAAGAGCCTGTTAGACCAGAAGTCTGGCATGCTGCTTCTCTGCATGCTCCTCACCTCCTTTAGGTCTTACTGAAACGTCACCTTCTCATTGAGACCTTCCCTGACCACCCTATCTAAAAGGGCAGCATTCCTGACACTTATCTCCTTTCTAGCTTTATTTTTCTGTAGCACTTACCACTAACATACCATTTATTCAATTTTCATACGTCTTGTATCTTTTCTGTCTCTCCCACTGTCATGTAAGCTCCATGAGGTATAGGATCATTGACTCTTTCCTTTACTGCACTGTTCCCACACCTGCAATAGTACTTGGCCATAGTAGGTGCTCAGTAAATATTTGTTGAATGAACAAAGGACTAAGTAAAAATTTGAGGAGGAGTTTCCAGAGAATGGCATTCTGAGAATACTGCCATTGTTATCGTGGCATCATCACGAAATAGTTGTTAACAGGAGAGGAAACGAGACCAGAGATGACGATAATTTCTTGTCCGACGCTGAAGCATAAGGGAAGAAAAGGCATTTTTACTGGGAAAAGAGCAGGAGTTTCTAAAAGAAGCTTTTATGAGGTTCAGTGAATACTTGTTGAGTTAATGTTGAATAAATTAATATATAAGAGCACTTGTATCCCCCACAAAATTCACATGTTGGGACCTAATCTCCAGTGTGATGGTACTGGAGGTGGGGCCTTTGGGAGGTGATTAGGTCATGAGGCTGGAGCCCTCATGAACGAGATTAGTGCCCTTACCCCTTCTGCCATGTGAGGGCACAGAGAGAAGATGGCCATTTATGAACCAGGAAGTGAGCTTTCACCTCTGACACTTCCCGTGCCTTGATCTTGGACTTCCCAGCCTCCAGAACTATGAGAGATAAATTTCTGTTATTTATAAGCCGCCCAGTCTATGGTATTTTTATCATAACAGACCAAATGGACTCAGACAGGAACTATGGCCAGCAATTTCTTTCCAAATCTGGTCTAAATCTGTGTTTCTTAGCTTAAATTCTTGGCTCTTTCCCCTCCACCAGATGCTGCAGTCAAATGGATCCATTTTCCAGTCCCTGAATATGAGGTTCCTCTCTTACCTCTGAAACTGGGCCGCACTCCCCAACTTTCTGCTCCCACCCCCTCATTTTTCTCTCTTCCCTTCTCTCTCCCTTCTGCCCTTTCTTTTTTTTTTTTTTAAATTAAAGTTTATTGGGGTGACAATTGTTAGTAAAGTTACATAGATTTCAGGTACACAATTCTGTAATACATTATCTATATCTCACATTGTGTGTTCACCACCCAGAGTCAGTTCTCTTTCCATCACTATATATTAGACCCCGTTTACCCTCTTCTAGAGCCCCCCTTTCCCCTTACTCTCTGGTGACCCCTAAACTATTGTCTGTGTCTATGAGTTTTTGTTCCTTCATTTGTTTGTCTTGTTCTTCTGTTGCTTTCAGTTTTATATCCCACATATCAGTGAAATCATCTGGTTCTCGACTTCTTCTGTCTGACTTATTTCACTCTGCATTATAATCTCAAGATCCATCCATGTGGTCACAAATGGTCCTATTCCTTCTGCCCTTTCTTAATCATTTATTGATCAACTCCTCTGGGCCAGGTGCTATGCTAGGTTCTGGGATTACAAAGAGGAATACAGTTTTGTCCTTGTCCTCAAGATTCATGCATTCTAGACCTAAGTAAGCGCTTCTGTGTTTCCCTGAAAATAAGACCTAGCCGGACAATGAGCTCTAATGCATCTTTTGGAGCAAAATTAATATAAGACCTGGTATTATATTATATTATACCTGGTCTTATAGTAAAATAAGACCGGGTCTTATATTAATTTTTGCTCCAAAAGATGCATTAGAGCTGATTGTCTGGCTAGGTCTTATTTTCGGGGGAACATGGTAGGATATAAGTGGGTGGGAATATGGAAAAGAGGCGCTGACTGATGGCTTGAAGGCTCCCTGTCTCCAGTAAAGATAGACTGGGTGGGTTGGCACTTGAGTTGGTGCGGAGACTATATGAGGCTTGCTTGTGGATCACATCATTAACAAGGATTAAACATCTTCTAAAACTCTGCAAACCATTTATGGAGATGATTGCATATTCTTCAAAGCTACTCACTTGATGAGGCAAGCCCAAATCATGATTCTGCAGCGTCTTGTGAATGTGGAAAGGAGTGTTAAATGGTATTCAACTTAAAATCTATGATTCTGGGGTTTAATGGTTTTTTGTTTTTTCAGTTCTTTCTTTGGAAATCGCCATTAAAACAAACAAACAAACAAAAAAACAAACCAAAACTCAAACTAATCACAGAAAGAATATGTGATTGTGCCTTCTCTGAAACCAGTGTAAATCATGTTGAAACTTGGTTTATAGATTTTTCTTCTTCATGCCTGTTGGCATTATAATCTTGTCAACTTTCTTACTTTTATTATTTTACTGTTCTGCACCCTACTGCTTACTTCAAGCAAAGCTAAATGGCTTCCCTGCTTAGTTAGGCATAAAACACCCCGAGAATGTACCAGTGTATGTATCTTCACACATGCTGGGAGATTGAGGGTTAGAAGGTTAATCTCATTCAGCATTTCCTGTGGAAGAAAAATAATGCAGTTATTTGCCCTTTAATTTATGGAAATAGTTCAAGTAAGGGTTTTAGCACTTTTATAAATTTAAATGAAAATGTGGAGAGAAAATGAGGTATTCTTAAGCTAAAAGTGATGAGAGTATCTAGATCTTTCTATTTGTTGTCATCTAGATTTTTTTTTTTTTTCTTTCAAGCTTTTCTGGTAACAGGAAACCTTCCAGTAGCCTCAAGGACAATAATACCTGAGAGACTTGAGTATTAAATACAGCTGTGACTCAATAAAAATAGTCATTCCATGCTTAACTAAGGAAACTTTCTAAATTTATACTGAAAGTTACACTTACAGAATCATGTTTTTATTAGCTACCCTAAATGTTAATTACTAATTTAAGTTTCAATTTGCGGCTGATAATTATGAATGTGAAATGAGTTATCAAAACTGTTTCCATATTTTTTTGATCTTTAGACCTTTAAAGAAATAAGAAGAGTCAAAGTGGTGTGCCCATCTCAGTCATTAACAAGCAGAATATTTAACTGGCATGACAGTTATTATCATTATGCTAATAATAGGAGATGGGGCTCTAGTAAGATTAAGCATTAGCTATTCCAGTCCCTCGAGGAAACTGTAAAATTCAGCTTCACTGGGTTGTAATTAGAAAAGAAGTATATTTAAATACCGAAAAAAATCTTAGGTAGCTCAGCCCACAATATGCCAAGGACATGTGCTTGAAGCCTTTTAATCTCTAGGTGTGGCCTACTTTATAAATATTTCCATAAGCATTTACATACTTGATATTTAACAATTACAGCATTGTATAATCATGTCTATATTCTTTGCCTGAAGAAATAGAACGAAAACCTTGTAAGGACAGGGCTAGCTGTTAGTGATTTTGTATGTCTTTCTCCTCCATGGTGCGGTCCAAGCTCAAAATGATGCTTTCTCACCGACACCATGAGCTCAGGAGCAGAAGATTAAGCTTTCCTGTCCCACATTTTTTTTTTCTTTAGCAGAAGTACAACTATTAGTGATGATAATACTATAATAAGTATTATAGAGCACTTACTTGCTTGCTGTTGGTCAGGTATAAATATTGGGAGATTTGATCCTATCCTTACCATCTATTAAATAATATTATTTAAATATTGTTGTTGTTGCCATTTTAGGGATGAGAACCCCCCCAGGCACAGAGTGGTTAAGTAACTTGCCTGAGGTCACACAGTAAGTGCAGTTTCTGGGATCCAAACCAGGCAGTCTGGCTGTGTATGCCTCACTACCTCTCACTGGTAGAGTTGCGTCTGGAAGCACTGCTTCCAATTTTAGCAGCTTCTTCAGTGCTGACCTATCCTGAGTGGAATTTGTGATTCATATTACTTTTCTTTTTCTTTCTCCACCCCCACCCCCGCTCTGTCAGGTCAAGTACAAAAGAGATTTTGAAGAAAGCAAAGGGAGGGGCTTCAGCATCGTTACAGACACTCCTGAACTACAGAGGCTGAAGAGGACTCAGGAACAAATCAGTAACGTAGGTGACCATTGGTTCAGTGATGTAATAGCCCTAACTTGTGTGTCTGGATGAGAGAGTGAGATTAGGCGCCTTGAAAGTGTTCTTATTGCTATGGTATGCAAGCAGTACTCGATGTACTCATAACATATGCCACGTTTATTTGTGAAATTCCTTCTCTCTGATTTTATCACAGTTATCTGGAGCCTAACACTTTAATAGCAATGACTGTATTTCTGAATACACCTTTAATTTATATAAATAAATTGATTTACTAAACACATTTACAAAATATATCAATTAAATAACTTAAAGGTGTATTCATTGCTATTAAAAGAAGTTATTGTAATGTAGCATCTTATCCCATTTTGAATGATTCTCAGCTTTTGAATTTTTCCAAAATAGGACTTTTGTAGTTAAATTTAAAAACTTGACAGTTTTTTTTGTTTTTTCTTTTTGCTGTGGATAAGCATATAAAAATATACATATAAAGTATCTTGAGGAAGCTCATATTTGCTAATTATGCATATATAAGATTTCATACTTTAAATTAGATATTGTTGAAATGATATATTACATCTGAGTTTTAAAATAAACATTTACATATGAAGTCACTTTGGATTTGAAAGCTGCATTTTGTTCAGTAATATATTTTTTTTTGCAAAAGAAAGCTGAGACTAGCAGAACTTCAAAGCATATTAGGTGCCAAAAAGTATTAATTCACTGCTAATTAAAAGTGGATAAACAGCTATTCTTAATTTTTGTAATTCATGCCTGTGATTATGTTTCTTCCAAAGTAGTACATGAAGTTTGTCAAAATGTATTTTTTTTTCAGAAAAAAATTAGTTCAATGTTAGGTATCCAAAGGAAATATGAATGAAAATCAACTACTGTGTATGTGATTTAAAACATGTGCAAATATGCAAGATTCATACCATTTTTCATGAGAAGTTTATCTTGTATGTCACTGTACTATCGCTAAACTTTGTATATTTAGATGTTATAAGTGATGTAGCCTTAATTTCCAGGAAATGTTTAATTAGCAGATGGTTTTTAACTCACTGATATTTGGCTGTCATCATTATATATAGAGTGACTACTTGCAGATAGAATCGTAACACATAATTTGAGAAAATTCTATTTGTCAAAAGTTCAAAAACAGAATGATGTTTAAAAGACATTTAGGGAGTGAGAGGAGACAGAATAAACACTTCATTTTCCCATATTCTCTAAGGTTTATCCATTTTTTGCTCTCTAAATGGACATTTTGTTTAAGTAACGACATTTTTTCCTTTGAAGAGAAAGGGTTGAATTTTAAGGATTCATGGCTTTTGTCCCTTAGTTTTTCTGTCCCATCTCAACAATCCCCCAGTCATGAATACTGGAGATTACGCCTCTGTCTGTCTTCCTCTCCGCTCTTTCCTGAAATCAAGTATCCATTTTTGCTTTTAAAAATGCAAATTACAGATATATTCTACTGGCAGTTACATTCAGTTTTTTTGGAGAAACTTTTTAAAAAAAATAAAAATAATGCTACACAAAACAAAGTTATATTATCAATCTTCAACTATCACAGAAATTTATTTCGAAAAGAACTAAACATTTCTACTTAAGATGTCCACGTGACAGCTAACATAAGGATTGCAGGGGATTCAAAGGTAAGCCTTTTAATTTATATTCAAATTAAGTCACTATTCATATTTAATAAGAAAAGAACTGATCATTTCACCAACCTTTATCATTAGCAGGAGTATACATTTTATTCAATACCAGAGGCTGTTTGCAGATCCATTCTTAATTATGCAAAAATCCCTTGTAACACAGGTACGTATAAATCTGTATTTATCATATTCCTAGCAGTATATAAAAATACCATTTAGATTAAGCCCATAATTTATACAATGCTGAGTTTTAAAAGCATATAATTGAGATAATATCCTAAACTTTTTATTTTTTGCAATTGTCTTCATGTTAGCAACCATAGCAGTCTTGCAAGTAGTTCTTTTAGCCATGATGAGGCATATTTATGTTTGGGTAGCAGTAACAAATACAGATTTTATAATATTACTATTAGGGATTTAGTCTTGAAGAGAGGAAGCTGTAAAATATTCTAAGGCCTAGTGAATTTATTATTCATTTATAAGGCTGCAACTTTATGAACTTTTTCCGTGACCTCACAGGGTTTTCCATATTACTCAAGGCTCTTTTTCTCTATAAGAAATTTGGTTTAATCTGAAAGGTGGTACTTTGGCTAGTTCAGTTTTCCACATTACTTTCAGATAAACCCAAACACTGAAATATATTGGTCAAATCCAGACAGATATTTTTGGCAGTGGCCTGGATTGTGTCTGTTTTGAGAGGAAGAAGGTGAGAAAATGTCCAGACTGGCCAGGTACCAGAATCTTCCTGCTGGAGATGCCAGGATGCAGAGGACTCATCCCGAAAATTATAGGGGATATGAGACCTGAGCTCCAAGTTTAATACAGGTTGATGTAGGTGGCTTAACTAAGTCAGGGTCTTCACATACTTTATATTTTCATTTGTTTCATTTCCTTATTTGCTTTTACTTAATTTTATCTTTGAATGTCGTCTTGATGTTTCTAAGCTGCCTTTAATCCCTTTTGGACTCAAGGAAGTATAGACATAAAACAGTGGATTTAATGACAGCTCCTAGGTGTTTTGGGTAATATGTTATGGATGAATGGGCATTTTTGATTGCTTGTGTCTGTGTCAGTTCTATGAATTTTTTTTAGACACTCTCATATTCATTTGCGCAGAATTTGAAATCATTTGGAAATTCCTGCTCAGTCTGCATATGTTACTGAGCTGTGGGGTAAAATACAGTTGTAAATTTGAAATTGTGTGTAATGAAAGGGTGAGAGTGACTTTAGCCTTGACTTCCTTCTTTTGGGGTCTATAATGACAACATACTGAACCTGGGAGATTTATTAAATGCTGCAATTTAAACTTCTTCTGCTATATGACTCACTTAGTAGAACTGCAGAAAGAATAAAAAAATGAGGCAGGATTTCAGAATTTACTGAATGGTTGGAAATAAATAGAATTGATTTCCAAATGAAAATTTTTTTCCACGAAATTCTAGGAGATGTCTAATTGCTTTCTCTGCCCCGCAATTTTAGGGCACAAATTCAGATATGGCAGCAATGTCCTAGTACATCTCCAGGTTTTCTTCACTTAGTGATATTTTAGGAAAAGGTTCTTAAAGGGCAATGTATACACGTGAATTGAGGAATTCCTGTGCCTTTGGACATTTACAAAAAACCTTTTTGTTTTTCTTTCTGCTGTCCTCAGAGCTCTAACTTGTGTGAGTACTTGTAAAGGCTTTTTCTAATTCAGGTGGTTGCCACCTTCAAGTTTATAAACAGTGCATTCAGAGAACTGGCAGCAGAATCACCCCAGACATCTGAGGGACTCATCCAGCCTCGAGATTATTGATGTGTTTCATTCTGCCTGCTTACACACTAATATAAACTACACTTGCAATTAGCTGAGACAGTCTGTGGATAAATTGTGAGATAAAATGGTAAAGTCTGTTTGTGAGAGACTTTTACAATCTTTGTGCTGTAGATAAAATCTAGATGCTTATTTTTGGATTTATTTCAGGTGGCGGAGAAATATTACGTGAAGGGAAAGAAAAAAAAGGAAAAAATCCAGATGACAAATCTTGTATTTTCCATACTGACTGAAATAGTAAGTGTACCATTATGTGATTTGTCAAGATTTGTTTCTGTCTTTGACTCGCAGAAGAAATGATTGTTTGTTCTTTTGCGTGTGTGTGTGTGTGTGTGTGTGTGTGTGTGTGGCGCGCGCCTGTGCCTATGTGTGTTGGCTTCAGTGGGAATCTTTAGAACCCCCCTTTCCTTAGATCACTGGAAACCAGATAATAGTATTTTCCTGTTCTATATTCTTTCCCTTACCCAGTCAGGATCAACACTTTTGGTTATCTATCCTGTTTCCCAAATGCCCTTTTTACTACCATTTTCAATTTAGCATACCCATTCATAAGAAACGCTTACTTGCTTTACAAGAAAAGCTAAGATTGAAGCCTTTTTTTTAACATTATGCAAAAAGGAACCTCTCTGTAATCTGTTATTGAAATGCAATTATTTTTAGTATTTTTGATGCGGCTACATAATTTTTCATTGACTTCTTACAATGCAAAGTAAATTACATGCCCACTAATAATCTCACATAGATACTGCTGATTTAGTTTCCTGAGATTCTGTAAGTTAGCTTCAAAAATATTAAATTATTGAAGGTAAACATGGCCTAATAATTGAATAGTAGTGTCTATGGACTGTTAAAAGATTTGATTCAAAGTTAGGTTGAGTGTAAGGGTGAGCATGAGGGGAGGGATGACTATCTAGGGATCTGGTCTCTGTTTGTAATTTAAATAAATCATTTTGACAGAGACTGACTGCAGCCACGTTCAGCCTGCTGACGGTGGGAAATTGAGTTGTATGGTGGACAGAAGACAAGCAGTCAAGAGAAATCCCCAAAGGCAAAATTTGTTATGTAATTGGGTCAATTCATGCATGAGAAATGCATGCTAATTGTAAACTGGTGGCAAAATTAGAGTGTATGAAGCAATTAGGTCTTATATGAACCCGAACAACTGACGTAGGGTTTTTCTTTCTTTTCATATTCAGCAGACATACAAAAAGGTGTTTTGTTTTGTTTTGTTTTTTAGAAAGCAAGAAAGGTAAACGTTAGAAAGTCATTCAATGTTGAAAGTAAAAAACAAAATCATTTGTTAATTTTGTTCCTTGTACAAGAAGCATAACAGCTTTATAACTAATGAAAAATTTATATGAAATCTAACTTTGAGTAGTAAAGCCTAGTGCGTAAGGTAGTTTGAAAGGAGAATGGGGTGTAGTATTTTTGCTATTACTCATAACTGAGCTTATTAACATAGATGTTTGGTCATGAGGTCAATGGTTTAGATTTAAGCCCTTGAAGTCTAGCCTTTTCATAGGATGAATTTATATGTGACTGTAATAGAGCATGCTTTATCTCCAGCTTATCTCAACCAGTGACTCTGATGCATTCTCGAGTAATAGTGGGTCAGCAGCATTATCTTTAAAGCAAAGATCAAATATGTCAGAGAAAGTGGTAGGGCAATAGCATGTATTTTCCGTATAATACCTAACACATGTAAGAATGCTTTATTCGTTTCAAAACACTTTGACATACCCGGTCTAATTAGAGCCTCTGAATGACCTCTCCTTAGGGAAAGTATTTCTATAAGGAATACTTATTCTTTCATGAGAAAAATGTATGGAAAATTACCTTGTGGTCCTTTCTCATTTCCAAATCCGTGGTTTCCCTTACACCTGGTTTTGCTTTATTTTTCCACCTACGGCAGAACTTCAAAGATTGATCTCTTCTTTTTATCCTCAATTTTTTAGCCACAGTCACTTAAAAAAACAAATACATCCCAGACCAGTAATTACTTGTTCATGGCAAGTACAAGAGTTGTGGTTATAAAATGGCATTGTCTAAAGGGGAGGTTTGGGAAGGGTCCCCATAATAAAAGAATTAACACATATGACTTCTTTTTGGAAACAGAGATTAAGGATCCAGCCAACAATTTCTGAAGATCTGTCTTTTGTGAAATGCCTCTTTCCCATTCCTTTCTTTTCCATCCCACAGTTTTCAGGATCTTATCCTGCCTGAGTTACTATGGGAGCCTCCTAATTGGCTTTATCTCCTAGCAATTTCTGCCCCTTCCATTGTATCTTAAACACTGCCACCAGATAACTCTTTCCACAATAGGGTCTTTCATCAAGACCCTAATTATGACCCACTAAACACCTTTCCTTGGACCTCTGCTTTGAGGAGGACAAAAATCTAATCTCCTAAACCCCTTAATTCTGACCCTAAGGGCCCGCCACAATCTGTTCCTAAATTATTTTTCACCTTATCTTTCACTGCCCTTCAACACTGTTCTTCCATTTCTTTTAGTCCTGGCTAACTTACTCTGTTCTGGGATTTGCAGGAGTCATTCTTCTTGTGCGGAACAATTTCACACTATCTGAAAATGACATCCTCACCCCCGATCCTAGAGACACTCAGACCCCAGCCACAGTGCTCTCTCTCTCGCCTCTGAGTCAATAATGCTTTGTACACTAGCACAGTCTGTACCACTCATTTCACGCATCACATTCCACATTTGGGTTGTAATTAGCTCTTCACGTGGTATGTGTCTTACCTCTCTAATTTCATGAGGATGAAGATTAGCCATGTCTTTTTCAATTTATTTTTTGTATCTCCAAGAATTTCTATCATGATGCTTTGTACCTTACCTTTCTTGTCACGTCCTTAATTTAAACCCTCCTCATCCCTTGCTTAACTTGTGGGAGTAAGTCTTCTGACTGTTCTCACCTGCCACAGTACTGCCTCTTCTCCCTCCCAAGCTGTTCTCTTCGTAGTTTCTTGCAAGGTCCCTAAACCACACATCTACTCATGTCACCCTCTTCCTTAAAATCTGCCAATGGCTCTCAATGGCCTTTGGGATAAAATGCAAAACCTTTAGCATGGAGCGTGAGGCTATCCTTGGTTTGGTGCTGAGATCTCCAGCCTGGGTGTCTCTCGGGCCTGAGCCTGGTCCACTTCAAACTTCCGCCCGGAATGCCATCCACACCCTCTCCACACCCACACTCAGCCCAGAGGCTGCCTCTTCTTCCCTGCCCTTGCTCTTCCTCTCCCCAACCTGACAGTCTGCTTCTATAACTGCATTGTAAGTTTTCCTCCTAGACTGAACTCTATGAAGATTCGGGCTGTCACTTTTTCTCTGTAGTCCCAGGGCCTAGCACAGAGCTAAAATTGATAAACGAATTGGCTTCTTGTGCCAACACATTTTCTCATGGCTTCCCACTCTGCCCAAGGCTGCCGGCCGGCTCTGGAATGGCTTACCCAGGACTGCCCGACAAACACACCCATTTTGATACTTTGAGGGTGAATCTCCCTAGAACAGTGTGAATTTCATCTTATAATGGAGATTACAAGGAGTTTTAATCTTTCTAGATTTATTTTAATGAAGCGTCTCTTTTAAGATCTATGTAGATATCATATCAATTTTTTTTTTCTTAAAACTCTCAGATCTTTCTTCCTCCATTTCATCATTCTCTAGCGTGAAGTAGTTGCTTAATAAATATCTGTTCAGTAAATGACTGAATTCTTTTAAGGGTGTTATTTTTTTCCATTTCCTCCAGGTTTTTTTTTCTTTTTTCTTCTTTCTTTTTCAGAAGAGTCTGCCTTTCCATCCACTTCTCAGTCAAGGCAAATAAAATTTTTCCTAGGATAAGAGCCACACTAGGGTAGGGAACTAATCTATCCTTTCAACACAGAATTGCTAATGCCTAGAATTCCGCTTGACACATTGCAGGTACTCAGTAAATGAATAAGGCAATAATATTTAAAATATTGACTCATTTTGCACATTCTTTTCCTTGAAACCTCTTTTTGCAAGGGGGTTAGCTTTTAAAATTGCTTTGGATTTGTCATTTGTTTTATGCTGCTTGAAAAACACCCATTTTTCACTTTCTCCTGTTTTTACTTAAATATTCAGTGATTTCTAGTTTCATCAAAAGATTGTAGCAGCATTCTCTCAGCAAAGCATGACCATTTGCTTTCTAATGTGACATCTAAGAATTTCATTATATTAGAAATGCAAGGACTGCCCCGTTTGAAAATGTCATAGTCAAAGAATTCTTTTTGATGTCTGAGTACCTGAGAAAAATAGGGCTTGCATTAGTCTGCTTGCGCTGCCGTAACAAAATACCACAGGCTGTGTGACTTAAACAACAGACATTTATTTCCTCATAGTTCTAGGGGCTAGAAGTCCCAGATCAACTCAAGAGAGTTGGTTTCTGGTGAGAGTGAGATCTCTCTTTCTGGCTTGCAGGTGGCCACTTTCTCACTGTGTCCTCAGGTGGCCTTTCCTTGAAGCGTGTACATGAGAGATAGATCTGTGTGGTGTCTTCCTCTTCTTGTAAGGACACCAGTTGAATAGGATCAGGGCCCCATGGGCCCTGATTCCCTGATGACCTCATTTAATGTTATTTTTTTAAATAATTTTTTAATTGCAGTTGATATACAGTATTATATTAGTTTCAAGTGTACAACATAGTGATTAGACATTTATATAACTTTCAAAGTGATCACCCGGATAAATTTAGTATCTACCTGGCACCGTTTATAGTTATTACAATATTATTGACTGTATTCCCTATGCTGTACTTTGTATTCCCATGATTATTTTGTATCTTCCAATATGTACTTCTTAATCCCTTCTGCCTTTTCACCTAGCCCCCACCCACCCTTCTATCTGGAAACCATTAAAATGTTCTCTGTGTCTATGACTTTATTTCTATTTTGTTTGTTTGTTTATTTTGTTTTTCAGATTCCACATATAAGCAAAATCATATGGTATTTTCTTTCTCTGTCTGACTTATTTCACTTAGTATAATACCCTCTAGGCCCATCCATGTACTTGCAGAGGGCAAGATTTCATTCTTTTTATGGCCAAGTAATATTCCATTGTATAATGTGCCACCTCCTTTATCCATTCATCCATTGATGGACACCTAGGTTGCCTTCATATCTTGGCTACTGTAAATAATGTTGCAATGAACATATGGATGCACACATCCCTTTGCAGTAATGTTTTGAGTTTCTTTGGATAAATACGCAGAAGTGGGATTACTGGATTGTTCTTTGTCTCTTGTTATAGTCTTTGTTTTAAAGTCTACTCATATGTTGTCTGGCATAAGTATTACTACCTCAGCTTGTTTGTTTCCATTTTCATGAAGTATCTTTATTCATTCTTTTACTTTCAGTCTGTGTGTCTTTTTACCTGAAGTGAGTCTCTTGTAGGCAGCATACTTGTACGTAAGGGTCTTGTTTTCTTATCCATTCAGCCACCCTATGTCTTTTGATTGGAGCATTTAATCCATTTACATTGAAAGTAATTGATATATATGTATTTATTGCCGTTTTACTATTCATAGTTATGGTTTTTTTTTTTCCTCTTCTTCTTAAAAATGTCTCTTTAACATTTCTTATAATACTGGCTTGGTGTTGGTCAACTCCTTTCACTTTTTCATGGCTGGGAAAGTATCTATTTCTGATTTTCAATGATAGCTTTGGTGAGTAGAGTAATTTTGGTTGTAGGTCTGTGCTTTTCATCACTTTGACTATTTTGTACCAATCCCATCTGGCCTGCAAAGTTTCTGTTGAGAAATCAGCTGACAGTCTTATGGGGTCTCCCTTGTAAGTAACTAGCAGCTTTTCTCTTACTGCTGTTAAGATTCTCTCTCTGTCTTTTTAACCTTTGGTATTTTAATTATGATGTGTCTTGGTGTGGGACTGTTTGGGTTCATCTTGTTTGGACTCTGTGCTCCCTGGGCTTGCATGCCTATTTCCTTTGCCAGCTTAGGGAAGTTTTTTGTCATTATTTCTCCAAATAGGTTTTCAATTCCGTGTTCTCTTTCTATTCCTTCTGGTACTCCTATGATGAGAATGTTGGCACTCTTGATAATGTCCCAGAGGCCCCTATCATCATTTTTTTTTGGATTCTTTTTTCTTTTTGCTGTTCTGTTTGGGTGTTTTCTGCTACCTTATCTTCTAAATCACTGATTTGACCCTTTGCGTCATCTAATCTACTTTTGATTCTGTCTGATGCATTTTTTATTTCTGACTGGTTCTTGTTTATGTTTTCTATTTTCAATTTTATGTTTCCTACCTCTTTGTTGAAGTTCTCACTGAGATCATTGAGCATCTTTATAATCAGTGTTTTGAACTCTGCATCTGGTAGATTGCTTGTCTTTTTTGTTTACTTCTTTTTCTGGTGTTTTGTTTTTTCATTTGAGGCATGTTACTTTGTCTCATTTTGGCTGCCTCTTTGGGTTTGTTTCTATGTATAGGTAGAGCTGCTATGTCTACTAGGCTTGGAAGAGTGGCCTCATGTAGTAGGTGTCCTGTGGGGCCCAGTGGTGTGGTATCCCTGGTCACCTGAGCTGGGTACTCTAGGTGTGTCCCTTGTGTGCTTTGTGTGCACGCTTCTGTGGTAGTTGAGCTTTGGTTGCTGTTGCCATGTCAGTGAGAGTGATTAACCCATAGGCTGATTGGTTGTGAGGACTGGCTGTGACTACAGTGGAGGAGCTATTGTGCAGGGGGCTGATCTTAGGAGCAGGATTCACTTTGGCATGGGTTTGGTACCTGCCGATTCTGTCCTTTATGGAGGTGGTTTAGTGGTGCTCTGGTGTGGTACGAAGCTGGCCACTGGGTACGTTGGTTCTGGGGCCTCTTGGAAGGGACTCTGGTGCAGGCCAACATCAACTGCTGCTGGTTCCTTGCCTGAGGCCAATTGGTATGAGCTACAAAGTGACCTGCAGATAGATGCCACTTGTGCTGGGCTTGGCAGTGCCTAGAAGAGCTTAAGCTGCAAACTGAGGCTGATTACTGCTAGTGCTGGCCTTGGGGCTGCTTAGCAAAGGGTATGGGTCGTACCAAGAACAGGTGCTGCTTGTTTGGAGTTTGTGAGCCTTTGAGAGATTTTAGGAGAATTCACTGTGTGAGCCAAGACAGGCTATTTGTGTGGAAAAGCCACTGGAAGTGACTTGGGTGGGTCAACAAGTTGGGTGGGGCGGTATCTCAGGGAGTCACCAGGGTGGGGTGGATGAACAGTGTTAGCCAGGTTGATGGAGACTCACATACGGCACGTGCCTAAGTCTGCACGCTGGGAGGGGGTGTGCTCAACAAAGGAGCAATAGCTTCTGCCAGCACTTCTGTCTGGGAGAAAGCTGCTACTCCAGCCCTTGCTCTGGAGCCAGACAATTCAGTTTCTCCTCATATGTTCCTGCCCCTTTTGAGCTGCTGCCCCAGCACTGGAACTCAGCACAAGTGAGCCCATCAGCCAAATATCTGTGCGTGGTCCCTTTAAGAGGAATGCCTGGGACTACAGTTGCTGTTCATCTCACTCAGCCACAATCTCTGCTGTTTCTCACAGCCAGAAGTTGTGAGGACTTTTCTTTCCAGCGTTGGAACCCTGGTCTGGGGAGCCTGATGTAGGGCTGGTACCTCTTGCTCTTCAGGAGGGAACCTCTGCAGTCAAGATATCCCTCCTGATTTTTAATCACCACATGTAATGTGGGGCCTGCTCGTTCTGCATCTCTGTCCCTGCTACCAGTTCCAACATGACGTCTTCTGTATGTCCTTAGTTATAGGACTGCTGTTCAGCTAGTCTTCAGATGATTCTCTGTGATGGTTGTTCTGTAGTTTAGTTGTAATTTTGAGGTTTTCATGGGAGGAGGCGAGTACAGTGTTTACCTAATCCACCATCTTGACCAGAACGCCAACCTTAATTACTTTCTTAAAGGTTCCATCTCAAAATACAGTCACATGGGGGTTAGGGCTTCAAAATATGAATTTTGGAAAGATACAATTCAGTCAATAACAGGGCTAAATGAGAAATGATCTACATATGTCACATGGTAATTTGGAGATAAAATTAAGTAACATACATTTTATAACTGTAAGCTACTATTACCAGCCAGTTTCTCTAGTAGAAGTAGATTATACTATCTGGTGCCATTTCAGGAAAACTTACACATTCAGTTTTCTATTTTTTCCTTTTTTCAAACTGAACCATCTTAACTAAAAAACAATTCCTTCTTGATTCTATTGGCAATCCTAAGTTGGCCCTTTCAAGCCTTGTTTTATTTGTGGTTTTGAGCTGTAATCATTTATAGAAACAAAGATAACTTACAGTAGTAGTAATTGTGTTTTTAAATTTTTCAGGTCTCAGTTGACTTATGTAGATCACTCATACATCTTGTGCTAGCAGTTTGGTCTAGACAAATGTGAAGAAAAAGGAGGGAAGAGGTGTGACAATAAAAAAGAAGTATGCCATAGGGCAAATCTAATAAAGACTGGGTTTTTAAAAAATGTCTCAATTTTCAGTGCATTACATAGATTTAAAACTTAAAAAGTATCTGAATTTTCTTCCAGATTTTATTACACCTTTTGTGATATACCTGCAGTGAGCACATACTGAATATTAAAGAAAATCCAGAAATCATGTATATATATATATATATTTGTGGACTCCCCAGAAGTGACTAGCTTTAATAATTATGCCACATCATTATAATTTCGGTGGATTTTGGGAGGTAGGTTTAAAACCTGTTGTTTTTTTTTAATTAGTAAGAATAATAGTCAAATGTCACTTTAACTTATTAGGAGGTCATGAATCACAGGAGACACACAGAGATTTAATTAAGACACATTGGTTACCCAAGCCACGGTTATACAATTAAAGAAAACTGCATGATTTAAAATTGGAAGCAATAATTGTTTTAAAAGTGTATGCAGATGTGTTCTCTAATTTGTATTTCATTTTCCTAGCAGAATAATGTCATGAATATGACTTTTCTTTAGTTTTTGCTTTACTTTCTACTATAGCTTTCTTTTCTTTCATTGTTGGCAGGGCTGCTTTGTAGCCTTTTCTTCCTCTGCACAGAATTATATGCAATGCTGCTTGTAAAAGCATAACTCCTAATTTCTGTTGGAAGGACCTATTGCTTTTGTTAAGTACCTGTAGACTTGGTTCCAAGGACATGAAACAAGAAGTTACGATTATTATTATTTTTTTGTTTGCTCATATATCTGATTAAGTTTTCCTCTTATGATATTAACTGTAACAAAGTCAGCCTTTAATTTGTTTGAATTAAGCTTTTGAGTCATTGCATTCTTAAAGTTACACAAGTGTCAGAATCAGCCTGTGTTTAGCAAACTAGAGAAAAGAGTATAGATTCATAAACAGAATAAAAGAAAAGCTTAAAGTGTCATTCTGTTCTTCTTAACACTTATTTCTTTTGATAGTAAGAACTGATTACCCCAGAGCAAAGTGATTTACATATTTACTTTTGTTGCGTAATTATTAGGAGGACTTTGAGGGCAAGTGATATTTCTTGTTCATGTTTGAATCCTCCAAAACATGGTGCTTTGATTATAAACAGTAAGATAGAAGTAGAAGTGGCCTTCACAATTACCTTACATGTGCATGTGTGTTTGTTCATTAAACATTTACAGCGGACATCACACTGCACCAGGCCCTGTGGATGGCAGGAAAAATGAGGAACCATGTTTTGCACATGTTTACACTCCTGCTAGGACCATGAAGTGGCTGGGAAAGGCTTTCATGGAGAAGGAGAGCCTCAGCGCAATGTAGAGGCATCTGTGGGGGAGAAGTTGGCATTGGAATGCTCCAAGGAAGGGAGGAAGGAATGTGATAAGGTTTGCAACACCCAACAGCTACTTGGGAGAGTGCAGAGAGATGTTGCAATGTTGATGGAGGCAAGATTGTTGAAAGAGTAGTATCATATTTTCAAATGTGCATGTTTTTGGTATCTATACATCCCCAAAAAAATTCTTTAAAAGAAACCACTTTTGAAAACAACTAAGGACTTAACAAACATTTTTGAGTACTTATTATGTGCCAGGCAATTTGCTTGGGAAGTGGGGTGGGTATAATGAGGAATAAAATAGATATGACCTCTGACCTCACGGAGCTTGTAGTTTACACCTTCTAACAGGAGAGCAGATCATTGCTGCACAGAGTGATAAATGCTTGATAGAGAGAAACTCTCTGTTAATATCAGAGAGATAAATAACCAGGTTTGGGAGGGAAAGGAATCGAACCCTTGCCTATTTTAAAATAGTTTTTGAAGAATTTTGCTGAATCATGTTCTTGAGTAGGGATTCATACTGTTCATTTGTATAATTGGTGCTATCAATTTTGTTTTTAAGTTTGCCTGTCTCCTTATGCAGTCTCTGCCTGTCAGTATGGGTTTCCACAATATATCATTCAAATTAATCTCACCACAGTATTATGTATAAAATGTAAAAACCTGTTCATTTATAGAAGAGTATCAATCATTGAACTTATTCATTTCAGGATGGTTAAAAAGCAATATAAATATCTGCATACATTTAATAATTCATACATATGTTCTCTCTATTTTGATTTTCAGTGCTTAAGAACTTGAAAGGTTTTGAAAATAAAACTGTGGCCATTTCTCTTCATCTCTTTCCCCAACCTCTGTAGTGATACTTTTGAATTAAAAAGTTTTTGTAACACAGTCCAAACTATTGAGAAAACATTTTGCTTTTTAAAACCATACATGTATCTGCAAGAGCCACAAAAGAACATGTGAGCTGTATATTTTGCATAAACACGGAGAGTGTACAGATGTGTTTGAGTGGAGAGCTACTGAAAGGAAATGATAAACATTGTTTAGTGCTGTTTGGTTTCTACCTTGGGCGTCCTTGGCGCAGTCTTTGCTGACAGAGAACCTCTGGGACGCCCCCTCCGTGCTGTGGGGTCTTTTCCTGCCAAATATTGTTCTCTTGCAAGATTAAATAGCTGAGTCAGTGTGGCCTGAATCTTGATCCTGCTGAGAATATTAAGACTCCTGCAGGTTGTAATACAGATTAACTGGTGAGAGCTCTGTTGGAAAAATAAAGTGAGTTTCTCTAAATGAATTTAACAACTGCTGTGAACCTTTTTGTGTCCTCCAGCATGAGTGAGTGTGCTGGCAGTTAACCATTTATTTCCCTCATTTCCTCCAAAACTTGTTTCGGTCCACCCCTGGGCATTTATAATAAACATTTTCATAACTTTATTTCACATTTATGTTTTGCCAGATAAGGCATTTGGCATAAGTACTGTGAAGGTTAAGTCATTATTTATTTACTTAAGGAGGAAAACTATTTTTTGTACTACTAATAAAATTTATTTAATGTCTCTTATACAATGAAATAAACCACACCACTGGGTTATTTAGTGTCAACTTGTTAGCATAGTGCATTCTGATCACAGGCTTTACATTATTGGTTGAAAAATTGTGAAATATGTAGCTGAGGCAGAACAAATGGCTAAAATTATTCATATTATTTCCAGCTTCTATTCTATTACTATTTCTGCTTTTAGGGTTAGATTATAACCTTTGAAGTTTCTAAATTCCACAAAGATTATGGTCTTCCCCTTAAATGAAATAAATTAAAAAATCAACAACAATGATGCTAAATTCTAAAGCATACAACACACAAATAACCTGAAGATAATTTGTAGTGTGTTAGATTTTCTGGTTGCTGTCCTCTGTGTTAGTTTATTGGACTCTTTTCTATTTTGGGTGCCCCTTGCCTCGCTTATGCCCGAAGCACGCGCTCAGTCTACTGAATAGATAGTTCTCCCCAGTGCTTCCTATGTTAGTTCATACTTGTCTCCTGACACCACGTGTGTGTGTGTGTGTGTGTGTGTGTGTGTGTGTGTGTGTGTGTGATTTCTCAGTACAAATGTCTGTGACTGTGATTTGTAAATGCAAAGCACAACACAACTGTAACACTGTTGAACTGATCGGTGCTGCATTTCCTTTTGCAGATGACTCCTTCGGTTATTACCGCGATTATTACAATCATATCATTAAAAGATAAATAATGTTATTTTTTTTAACTTGTTGCCATAAGTGCACCAAAAAGTGGGAGCAAAAAAAAGTCCTGAGAGAAAGCCTGAGAAGAGGGGAGCAGTATCAGTTTGGCAGCTTTTAGCCTATCTTCATAAAATATTTTGCAGTCATCCTACGTGAGGGTGTTAGACAATGTACCACCTGATCTTAAGTCTATTTTCTGAATCCTGTGGAAGTTAGCTTGCAACTCTGCTATGCTGTCAGTAAAAGAATTGGGCTAGAACTAAAGTCTTCTGTCCTCTAATCTGGTTTGCCTTTCTTTTTGGACATAGGGCTCTTTGAGTCATATTGGTGGGCATTGTTGAAATTTGCAATCATTCAGAAACAGACTTTCAAGATGCATCCAAAAAGACCTCCTAAGTATTAACCTGTAAGTTCTCTAAAACATCACCAATGGCTCAAAAAAACATGCATCAGTTCAAGTAGACAAAATATGAATGTGTTATTCTTAGTAAATGCCATGGGATTTCCTTGCCTAGGACCTCTAATTTCAGTCTTCCAATGTTGACTATACTCTTTTAAATTATGAAATATATCACGTATATAAACAGTCTATAGGAACTTATGTGCAGCTTAAAGAAGAGTAACAAGATGTGCTCCTGGGTACCTATCACCACCCCGCTTAAGAAATGGAACATTTTGGAAACCTTTGTAGGCCCCTCTGTTCATCCCCCTGACTAGCTACTGGCAACAAAAGGGCCACAGCATCTTGAAAACACAGATTTTCACAGTAAAATAAAAAGGTAGTATGAAAATCCAGTGTCATATATGGAAACAGTGTATGGATTTCAGAGAAAACTTCATTGGCTTCTTGCACTGTTAAAGCGCACACGTCTGTGGGGTTTGTCCTCATTTTGCTGTCAGGACTCAAGCATTAGCATGTCAGTCACTGGCCCTGTGCAGCCCTGTCTGTACTTAGGTGACACCTGCCCTCTGAATAGAGGATGGGGTTGGGGACAAACATTCATGGAGGGCTCACTCAGGGCTGGCACAGTCTTGCACGTTTGCTATTCATTTTTTTTTCTCAACAGTTCCTAGAAATAGTTGTCATTAGCCTCATGTCACAGATGAAACAAGCTCAGAGTGGATAAAGACATTGCCTAAATGCACACGCCAGTGAAGAACAGAGATGGAATTTGAGTCCAGGTTTTGTTTGTTTTGTTTTTTGTTTTTTATGACTTCAAAATGCCGGATTTTCCCTCTTCACTAGAATTTTGGGTTCGTTTCTTTAGAGCCCTTGTGCCATAGAGCAAATGTTACAGATGCGAGCTTTTTGTTGGTGCAGAAGTTAATTTATCCTTAAGTGGCATTTTGGAGGTCACATAGTGATACTATGACCAAATTTAGAAGGTTCGACATAGAAACAACCAAAATGCCCATCTTTAGATGACTGGATTAAGACACTGTGGTACATTTATACAGAAGTTTCAAATTTCTTAACACCAGGAACAGAGCTTCATCAGCCAGGAGCAGAGCGCCCCATTCAAGTGTTCCTTTATGTGCTGGAATAAGGGAAGGCTTTGCATTGCCTCAGATAGTGTGAGCCTGCGATTTAGTCATGTGATACCTGATGTTAAGGTTTGATGCATAATCTCCTTGAAGCATAATCTCCTGAAGCATAATCTCAGGTTATACTTATCTTTCTTGTTCTACCTACCTCTGAAGGAGCCTGCGCTGTGCTTGGCACTGTGTTAGGAGCTGAGGATGCAAAATCTAAGCACAGCTCTCTCAGCCCAGAACACACAGCCCAACCTGGTAAGAGTGTTAGGGGAGAGAGAGATTAGTTTGGATAGTGCAGAGTCAGGGGCCTCGCCCTAGCTGGGGTTTGGTGATGGTCACAGAGGCCTTACAGAAGAATGAGTTTCTAAGAATGGATCAGGATCGAGGCAAGTGAAGAATAAGGAGGTGATGGTGACTGGTGGATGTCAAAAAACTTCCCACGTTGGGGAAATATATATATAAGGAGTCAAGGATGAAATTATATGGTGTGCTTGAGGAACTTCAAATACTAATTTTACCCTGAAGATTTTGGGGAGTAACTGAAAGCTTTTTTAGTAAGAGAATGACACTAGATTTTAGGGGCATTATTTGTCTAAATGTTGGGAGTGGTTTGTCTCATCCATTGTCAACTAGGCCTTTCTATGGGTTGCATTTCACTGTAATTGTCACCATGGGCTCTTGAGGCCCCTTGTTTCTGGCTGTTGGGCCTGGGATGATTAAATCACTAGTATTTAGAGGGGTCTGCTTTTGGAGAACAAAAGGAAAAATGATGATTCTTATATCTATTTTTAAGCTATGTCAATTTTAAAAAAGAAGAACTTAAGCAGTTTTATTGCATGGGTTTAGAATTGGATGACAAACATTGGGCACAGGTGTCTGTACAGTATGTAACTAGGGCAGTGGTGTGTTCATGCCTTAACTGGGTTATAAGCCTGGGATGGCTAGTCTCAGACACAATATCAGGTTGGCAGATCTGAGAGTGTAAGCCTGCATAAATATGTATGCCTTCAGCATTGCGTGCAAATCCTACATTAGTTCCATGCAAATATGGAGAGAAAAATCCTAAAATAACTAAATTGTAATAGAGGGTGTTCTGGTAAACTTATTATTATGTTATAATAAAGATTAAGCTTAAACCTTGTTGATCTTATCGACAATGTTTCCAAAAGCTAGGTGCCTAACCAGGATGCAGTTAGCCTTGTCTTAAAAACTTAACTGTCTCTTGTTTATTGAATAGGCCGTCGATCAGCACAGATTCCCCACATAGTACGTGATGATCAGTGATGGTCCAAGAGGGGACCCAGGGTCCTTAGATCAATGTCTGGAAACAACTGTTTTGGGCAACTTGTGAGGATGCTTGTTGGAGATTATTTACCTTTGACTTCTGAAGTCAAAATGCAAAGGAACAAAATCCTAGCAGTCGGATAGTTTTGAATGACTTAGTTTTGTATGTGTGAGGAATTGAGGACTTGATCCTAGTTAAAAGCAAAGGAAGTTAGTTTTGAATTGTAGCAAGATACGTGGGTAAAAAACAAGAAATAACTTCCTACCATATGTGGATTATACGATAAAGTCTTAAGGCTCTTTCAACTCTTAAAATGACCTATTTCAGCAGAGCATTATGTCGCAATCATTATGCTTCTTTTCCTCTACATCTCAGATAGGAATGAAAATATCTGATGCTTATTTTAAGTTGAGAGGATCAATGGAAGCATGATGGAAAAGCCCTTTGCGTGATGCAGAAGAAAGGCTCCATTAAATAAAAGTATGAAATTGAGCTCTCTCTGTGGAGCTACGTACAGGAGGTGATTGGCTTTCCTTTTTGGCCTTGTGCAATTTTATTAAAATGTAATTGAGAAACGCGAGGAAAGCAGTGCAGTCAGGCAGGGGAGAGTCGGGAAAATGCATGTGCCCTGATGTAGAGGATGGGGGAGCTGGATGTACATCATTGGGCTTTTGTGCACTTGGCAGATGCTCTCTTAAATCTCTCCAGATCACACATCAAAAGCCGAGTGATGGTAGTTCTTCCAGAGGATTCCCGAGTGTTGTGTTTTGAAATGGGGATTAATAGCAGGCAAAAAGTGGCATGTTTTTTTGAAAGGTCTAGTTTTCTTCCTCCTGATGGTTTTGTTCTTTTAAAGATTATTTGAGATGATCTGATGCGCATGGCCCTGGAAGAGTCTACCTAACCTTATTCATAAACCGGGAGAATGTTCATGTTGATTGAACAATGTTGATTACAAAGTTGTTTTAAAGGACAGACTAGGCAATAAGTAGAACAGGCAGAAATGAAACTATAATGAACAGTAATCCTAAAGAAAATTAAAACACAGAAAACACTGCATTATTTATTTGGATTTACTGGGAATGTGCCAAGGGAGAGGCAGCTGGCTTCCTGCTTTTTGGAATGTTTGTACACTAGAGAAGGAGCTGTCAATCACATTTAAGCTCTTACTTAATCCTTGCTCTTAGGCCAGCTCTAACTGTAAAGTGAGGTGAGAAACATACATAATTATGTGAATCAGGACAGAAAAGACATGGGCCATAGTAACAAGTAGACCTGAACTTGGATTCTGCCTATATGAAATTCATCATCACTACCCATTTCCTAGGTTCTTTTCTCAGCAGACTTTCGGGATTGAAGAGCTGATTTTAGAGGCAGACAAGGCCTGGGTTCAAATGCCAGCATCTCCTTTGAGTACCTCTGTTACTCTAGGAAATAGAGTAATAAAGGGTTTCAGCTTTATTCACTTCATTGTATCTAAGTTTCCACATTTGTAAAATGAAATAAAAAAATACTTGCAGGATTATTATGAGAATTAAAAATTAGCTCTTATAATGTAACTAAAACACTTGGCATGGTGCTCAACAACTGATAGTTTTCTTATTGTGGAATAAGCTGGAAATTGAGGCAAGATCTTGGCGTGAAAATGTTTTAAATAGTCATTTCATTTTGTATTTATAGAAATAGCAGCATTTCTAATCTTCAGTTCTATTACCATTTATAACAGTTTAATTTATTTATTTGGAATTCCACAAAGTAACTTTTTTTTTTTTTTGACTACCATCCCTCATAGTTTTGTATAAAACATCTTCGTTAAACAAGGTTGCAACATTTTCCTGGGAGCTTATGTCTGTTATAGAATTTCCACTGATGAGAGTAGAGGTCAATCCTTTTAACGAGAAGAAGCATACTGACTTAATGATTCTTACATATTCAAGGTGAAAAAAATTCTTCTCATTAATACGGCTTGGCACAACATATATTATTGTAACTTCACCGATGAACTATTTCCCAATTTAGGCTCAGGACCTTAAGAGTTGTGGAAAAATCCCTAATGATGTTTTGCTTCCTCACAAGCATTGTGATAAACACCAGCGTCTTTTAAATGCCAGCTTGTAAATAGGATGGAGGAGATGAATGGAGGGTAGAGGAGAACCTGTATTTCTGCTGGACTTCTGTATTTTAACTTAAAAGGGTAGAAACTAACATTTAAATTCTGCTTCTGCTTCATTCAAAGGCACAGATTCCAGATTCAGTCTTTGATCTGAAGGAGGAAATCTGTCAATGTCCATGGCGATTTCCAGATGATACAGATATTTTTAGGCACATCACGGGGCGGCGGGGGGGCGGGGGGGTGCTGGCTCACCTGGGGTGTCCCCAGTTCTGTTATCTGCACTCTTCCATGCAGTGCTCAGAGACTTCAATAAAGAGATGCTGATAATCATCTACAGTGTCCGTTGATATTAGTATGATGTGTAGGCTCGTAATAGCCATTTGTCATATTTAGCACAGTCTTGGCAGGTTAAAATTTATGCTATTTTTCATCCAGAAATGAATTTATTTTGTGATCTTTGTTATAGATACCCATGTGTGTATTATACAAAATCCACATCTGAGGAGGGATTGTAGATGCTTCCTCAGGGTGACTTTTATAGCGCTTACCACACGGGGTTGAAGGACTGATGTAATTTTCTTTTCTCCCCAGCCAGCTAGACAGTGGTTCCTTGAGCTCAGGGAACGTGGCCAGCCATATTTTTAACCCCAGCACCAGACATAGTGCCTGGCATGAATTAGCATCTAATAAGTGTTTTAATGAATAAATAAAATGGTATGGCACTTTGCTTCACTGTTGCACAGCGTGTAAATTTATTTCCAGATTCATTTCCACCCCAAATTTTTATGAGGCCGTGACTTATCTTGCCACACTCCTAGATCTCTTCTCTTCTTGTTTGGCTCCTAGTATAGTATGTTGCAATGTCTTAAAGATGTCCCTGTTGAGGAAAGATTAAGTATGTTGTATGCACTATGGTTGCTCCTTCAATGAGTCAGAATAGATTAATTTATGAAAGAAACCATCCTCAGATCTGAGCATGATACAGGTTTATTTTTTTCCTCACATCACAGGCCAATGCAGGCTCGTAGCAGAGACAGGGTTTTAGGGGCTCTGCTCCATGCAGTCATTCAGCGATCCAAGCCTATCTAGTGTCTCTGCTATTCCCCAGGGCATTGGAATTCTCCACTGGATGAGCTACATCTGGCATGCAGTGAAGCAGAGAGAGAAACCACAGTGGGTTCCTCTCATGAGAGGGTTTAGGGGCTAGGTCTGGAAATTGTACGTTACGTCTAGTTGTATTCCATAGGCCAGGGTGTGCCAAGGAGGTGTGGTGTGCCAAGGAGGAAGACAAAAATGGGTATTGGTGGCCATGGTCAGTCCCTGTCATGCACTCTTATGAAAAATCTGTCCTTCTAGGCCAGGTAAAACAGTGCCAAATGCTGTGTGTGTCCTTTCAGCCTCTAAGATGCTTGCCATGTTCTCATATGAGCTGAATTATTTAAGTTTCAGGGAGAAGTAGGCACTCTCTATAGTAGAAATCACACTTTGGGTTGAGAACTCTTTTTCTCTCTCCTTTGTTTTGACTCTGGACCGGTCACTCATGAGACTAATGTGAAAACTGAAGTGGACAGTGAGACCCTGCAATAGCTTGGTAAATGCAGTACAAAAAGTTCAAGTGTAAAATGCAGACTTGATTTTTATTTCAAAGTTAGTGAAAAAATATTTTTCAGTCTATCTGTACTGTCACAAAAAGTATAAAAGTAAAGAAAGTGAAACTTATGATGTACCCAGCTAGCTATATACTCAACTGAGAAGCCCAGATGGTCACAAGGAAATTACATCCTAAACACCGTCTCCCCAAGATAAAATCTTTAGACGGTCCCCATTTGAAAACTAGAGCTGGGTGGAGAATGGGAGTGAACTGCCAACTGCCAGTTGTGTTGTGTCCATGTTTAGTAAACTGTGGGGCTTTACTGTATTATCTTTTGTAGTTTTTAAAAATTTATATTTTCCTACCACTCCTGAGAATGAATCAGACATAATAATGTAATGGTATACAGGTACGTTTCGAGGGTGATGTTTGTGAAAATTACTTTTGCATCATATTCTTTGTGAAAAAGCTAGTTTCTGAGGCCATTTGGTGACAAAAATATTGACACTTCCTTTTGTGGCCATAGGTAACAATTTATAAATTTACTCAAAGACAAGGACTTAATTCATTTTCAGGCCAGGAGAGATGCATGTAAGTGGTGAGTTATGAGTAATCTAAGGCTGCTCAAGTTTGTGGAGATTCCCAGTTCACAACTACAGAATGGCAAACACATTGAGAGAAGCTGGCTCCTCCCAGTGGATTGTGGCTTTTTTTTTTGTCACGCAAACTTGTGTATGTATTTCAGGAAGTGTTAATACAGTTAGTAACTAATGTTCCTAATTTATGCAATTGGATATTTCATAAATGGATTTTCTGCATGCAAGCATTTGTACACATTAATATTTATATAAGTATTCAAATCAATGCAAAGGCATCTGTCTGAGTATGTGATAAAAATATGCATATGCATGAACATTTGTACCAGGGGATAAGTCCCCAAAGTTAGTGATTGTTGAGGTCACAGTTTTCAACTTCTGTCCTTTTGACAAAATTTCCTTGACTAGAAAAGGCATGCAGAGAAACAGCACAAACATTAATATTGACAAATAAAATGGTTTTATTAAACTCCATGTAATAGATGTGAATGACAAGTCTTTTATCAGGAATGCAATTTTTGGAAACAAGAGTGTTTAAAATATGTAGCTTTCTCAGAGGGCATGCAGGTAGTAATGAATAATTTTTGTAAGAAATATTTTCTTTATTTTAGCTTATATTTGGCTCAGTTAGCATAAGGCTTCCTTTGCCTTTTTAAAGGGTGCATATAGGAATATAAAGGATGACACTTTGGGGAGGGTTGGGTAGAGAGAAGGACGACCAAGCAGGACGTCCTTCTTGGTCACTGTTACGTGTATGTCCGTATCATCTCAGGTGACTGGCTTCTGAAATCTTTCCCAGGCTGCAAAGCCTAGTGTCTGGGGTCCAGCCCCCCTAGACAAGCTAAGGAGCCTACCTTAGGAGGGGGGAACATTTCCTGGGCACTGTCACAAAACACAGGGTTGACAATCCCCACTGCTTGGTGGGGATTTGCTGACTCCCACTCTATCTTTGTTAGACTAGAGGGAAATGCGTCTTTCGTCTCTTTTTACTTCTGATTCTGCTTTGCCTGTTTATTAGGATCAACTAGCCAAGTGTTTCTCTTTATCTATAAACTTATTTGTTGGTAAATTTTCAGTCCCCCATTTAACGGTTCATGGCAGGACGAAAGTAAACAGAGTTGATTCTGAAATATTCTGCAGTTTAAAGATGTGAGAAAGATTTCTGTTTTTGTATCCCGTTGGTGAGGAATTTAAAATCTCCCAGCTGCTTGGAGGGATTGAGAAGGATGATGTCTTTGTTATGCGTCAGCGATGTCTTCCCGGTGATATTTCGTTTAGTTTATTTTAAACTGAAATACCAGGGAATTATCCGTTTTCTTATGGGGAAGAAAGGGTTGAGGAAATTATGAATGACTTAGGTGTGAATCTGAAAACAATTGCTTGCTTAGAGTTATATTGTCTTTTCTCAAAGCCCAAATAATACTTCTTTTCCATGACTAACTGGGGCGAAGGCTCAGGTTTTTGTTTCTGTGTTTTATATGTGGAAGGCAAGGCTATCACTCCTCACATAACAGAGATGACTGGTTAAAATATTCCAGATCTTTAATGGGCATATTGTATTCCCCGCTTTGAACGTTTTCCAGTTACATTATTCTAATCAAGCCCTATGGTATAGAATTTGGGGCCTGGATTACATATGCTTCTGTGTGTTGGAAGAAGCTCAGAACCATTTGCAAGGAAGGTTTTGTCTTGTTGATATTTACTTGGTCCACTTCTAAGCGGAGGCCATCTGTTTAGGTGCAAGGCAGGAAGGGTAGCCAGTGCAGACATTTTGCAGTAGGAAGGAGCTTGGTATGTTGCAGGCATGGAGAAGGGCTAGGGTGAGCAGAGGGGAAAGTGGTATAGGATGTAGGAGGAGAAAGCAGGCAGGGGCGTGATAAAGGGATTCTACTATAACTATAATGGAAGCTATTGGAAGTTTTAAAGTAGTGGTGTGACACAATTTAGTTTACATTTTCCAAAAGATGACCTTGGCTGATGGGTGGAAATAATGAATTGCATGGGGCCAAGAATGAACACAGGGCCTAAATATGGGGGGCATGTAAGATATGGTGGTTTGGACTAAGCTGGTGGTAATAGAAATGGAGAAAAGAGGACAGTTTCAAATTTTACTTAGGAGGTCATTCTCTTCGTGCTGAAGAATGAAATACTGAGAATGAGAGAAAAGACAAAACAAAGATGTCCCCTAGAATTTTGGTTCTAGAAATGGGTGAATGGTGTGGCCATTTAACTTAGGTGAGGAAAGACGAGGGAAGGAACAAGAGGGAGGTAAAACTCTGGTTACCTATAGACGTCCAAGCGGAGGCCACTATTAAGCTGTTCTCTCTACAGCATGAAACTCAGGAGAGAGCAGGGAAAGAAATTGGAGAGAGCCATCAGCACCTAGGTGGTGTTGACAGACCTGGCATCAGCTGAGGCCACCTAGGGGGAGATGGTAGAGACGAGAAGAGGGACCAGGACCACGCCATAAGCTCTCCAGCCTTTAGAGGTCTGGAGGAAAGGAGGAATGGGAGAAGACGGGTTTAGTGAGATGACAGAGAATGAAGGTAAATTAGGAAACAGAAACCAAGGGAGGAAAGTATTTTTGAAAAGGACAGTGGTCAACTGGCAAATGCTGCTGAGGGGTCAAATAAAGGGAGGACATTGAAATGCACATTAAATCTGGCACCATCCAGAGAGTTGCTGACCCTGACTAGAGTAGTTCCAGTGGAGAGGTGAGGAGGCAGGTCAGGCTGCCGTGGGTGGGATGAACCGGAAATAGTGAAGAGAGGTAACTTGTTCAAGAAGTTTTTCTTTGAAGGGCAGCACAGAAGGGACTGAAGGTGGAGGTAAAATTAAGGTCAAAAGATTTCTGTTATATTTATCATTTTTTTGTTGGTGTTTTTTTCAAACGGGAGCTCCTAAAGCATATTTGAAGTAACATCGGTGGAATGGATCCAAGGGAGTAGGAGAAACTGGTGATGCAGGAGAGAGAGGGCTCACAGCAGGAGGAGGATGGTGGCGATGGAATTCAAAGCACAAGCGGAGGGCTTGGCTTTGAGAGGATCCAGGAATATTTCTTCCCTTGTGCCAGGAGGGAAAGCAGAAGTACAGGCGGGTTGATGGTTGGTGGCGGGAAGGCGAGGGAGTGACGATGGGTTGCTTCTACGCTCTGTGGATCTGCATTAGTGGGCTCAGCCTGCTGCCGCCTTTCTCTAATCTCCTTTTTCTAAGTACGTAAGAACTGGTTCTGTGCAACTCTGGTCTCAGCTCAGTCACACACCCTGTGTGTGTCCTATTCCTCCTGGTGGGTGTCGGCAAGCAAGGGCGCAGCCAGACTCCCAGTGAGTCTCAGAGTTTTCATTTTACCTCAGTCTGAGCTGTCCGGTAGGGTAGCCCCTGGCCACGGGGGCTGTTGAGGACTTGAAATGTCACTACGCCACGGAAGAATCCAACATTTTATTGTCTCTGACTTAAAAATTGATACTTGATTTAGTTATTGAAAAACTTTTACTATGTTTGGAACAATATAGATAGGTGAATCTACTTTTCAACAACATCAAGTGTCTCTGATAAAATTTAGTGTTTGCATTGAGATGTGCTGGGAGTGTAAATAGTGCCCCCCCCAAATATGTAAAGTACCTTGTTGATAATTTTGTATCGATTACATATTGAAATATAATAATTTGGGTATGTTAAGTTCGACTGTACTATTAAATCCCTTTCACTTGATTTGTAACATTTTTCTTTTAAAAATAGCTACTAGAAAAGTTAAAATTAGTATATTACTCACATCGTATTTTTATTGGGTGGCACCATCTTAGGGGCTATGCCTGTAAGAAAGGTTCGTGTTTGAGGCATATACTTGGTCATGCCTACCCGGCAGTAATCCGTATCTCACCACAAGGACCGGTGACAGTTCAGAAAATGGGACCTCACAGGGGCAATGCTACTGGAAGGCCTCAGGGCTGCAAAACTGGGATTTGAACCCTGGCCCTCTGGCTGCCTGCAGGCTGCGCCCTGGACCATACGCCACATGGAAGTCATTTTGTGCATTCTTTCTCTCCAGTTATTCTGTGTTTACACTAGCAAAGGATATTTACATGGCCCCTTAAAGGACAGTATTTGGTTTTTAACTCAAGCAATTGAAATTATGACTCTTGGGGTATGGTTTTAATGTTCTGTTGCTGACTTTGCTTTGAATTAACGGAGGACAGTTTACAGTTAGGCCTATCCCGGTCCTTGAACTCAAGGACTCATGGTCAACTCTTTCATGTTTCTTATTTGCTACTAATGATGAGCACCGTTTGCTGAATCGACTATCACCAAGTGCTGGCATGCGCTTAGTCCGTCACTCCATGTTTGGTGAAGTTCTCCTTTTGTCTAGAGATTGTTAAGCTTTCATTAAGAATCCTTGTGAAGAAAAGATTAAGTTATTTTTTATGGGAATAACTTCAAGTTAATATAAATTTGAAAGGATTAAGCTGGCGTTTATGATCAACCACGAATGTTCCATGGGTATCTGAAGGTCAGTACCTCCCAAACTGAACTCATTATCCATTCCTCTTCTTCTTCTTCATTCCCTATGTTATTTATAAGTGTCGTCACCACACGTAAGTCCTGCTCTGCCAGCACCCGCCGCATGCAGTCATCAGTTGTGTTGACGTGAGTCTCCAAGTCCTTTCAGGCTCTCTCTTCTCTTCTTTCTACCCACTGCCACTGCCTAGTCCAGACCTTCAATGTCTCAAACTTTTCTTCTCACTCCCATTTCATTTGTGATTGTTTACACATTCATATTCCCCACTCACCTGTTATCTCGCTCTGGTGAGGGGACCTTTGTCTGTTCTATCTTTGAGTTTTAGGTCTTAGCTGAGAGCTTGTGCTGTTGGCAGGAATAAACACAATATTCAGGAATAATACTGTGTTTCTCTCCTCACGTGCATTCTTTTCTCTCTCACTCCTGAATCCTGTTATCAATGCTTACTCAGCATACGTTTTCTGCTGGTGCACTGCTGGCAGCCATGCTGCAGGCCCTTTCTGGATGCAAGACTGTGCCCGGTCAGCTCAGAGGGATCCAGTGCAAATCCCTCCCTGGCCACTCCAGCTAAGGAGGGACAGATTTCTACTAGGAGTCTAAGTCCTGTAGTAATATGTCCCTGGGGGACAGAATTGGATAGAAATCCCTAGAATACGATATCTGATACTCAGTAACCTTGAGACAAGCTGTGGATAATTTCTATATAGATATATAGACAGAGTGTTGGCTCATTATTTATGAGCCAAGGTTTGCAATAGAAAACTAAAAAAAAAAATTAAAAAGGGACTGTAAAAGAAGCAGAATTTCATATAATAAAATCACAAGTTTGTTTTAAGACCTCTTTGAAAAATTAGTCAAGTTTCATAAGGATAGCAAAAGAGTCCCATTAATATAAATCATGCCTAGAGCTCCATGTTACTGTGTTCCCTCAGCATTTACCTTGGATCTCTGTCCCAACAGGATATAATTTCAGAAATGAGTCTGCATGCATCCTGCCCCTGGTGAAAGGGGAACAGTTATTTCTGTCTGTAATGTGGCAACAAGATGCCAGTAGCTGCTCAGGCAATTTTTTGTGCATCTGATGAAGAGATATTGGTATTTTTATATGGCATATAGGATTTCATAAGAAGTATAATGGAGAGTTTAGTTAAACAAAATGTTCTTTTCTGCTCTTTCTCAATTTACTGGTGGCAAGTCTCAGAATGGTGGTCTCTATGTTACAAATACCCGTTTACGAATGACCCGTACCTACAGACAGCTGCCCCACCCCCTCCGAGTTCCCCTACTGAATAAGACTATTGTGAAAAATCTCAGAACTTTGGAAGAACAAGTGGACCTTTAGCTAGAGGAAAAGAAGAAATTGTCAAAAGCTTCATCAGTTAGAGGAAGCATTCTCTGCCTAGATTCTCTCATGTGAGTCAGTGGTCAGTATGGTAACCCCTCAAAATTGTGTGCTCTTGACAGCTTCTCTTTTGCCTGATTTCGTTTTTTTTCCAAATGTTGTTGTTCTCCCTGGAATTCCAATAATTGGGTTCAACTTAGTTAACAACCATCTCATTTTCTAAACATGAAGGTTGAGAACTTGTCAGTAATTCGTATAATAATTAGTGTGAATCAGATTGCTTTCTTCAAAATAAGGTCAGTGAGGCCGGTCAGTCTGAAAGAAGGTAAGTGTGTCGGGTGGAGTCAAACTCATGCTTTTGGAGGGTGGACACTTTGGAAAAGCAGATCGAGCAGAACCAGTTGATGGAGAGAAAGTGAAGGGTTGGGACAGCTCTTCATTAAGGACATGGAAACCTTGGGGTTTGGGGTGCTGGGTTGTAAGAGGGGAAAGATAAACTTCTACTTTTTCAAGATATTCCTAGGATCCATCCTAATGTCAATACTAATGGTATATCCATATGGTGGAATATTCTACAGCCATTAAAGAAACAAGGTAGATATATGGTTAAAAAAAAACCATACAAAACAGACCGTGTAGTCTATTCCCATTTCTGTATATAAATTTGAAAACTTATACATGGACATATGCATATAGTTGTGTGTATAAGTATATGCAGAGAGTATTTCTGAAGGAATTGTAATAAACAGTAACTTTGGCTGCCTCTGGGAAAGGAGCCTGGAGGCCTGGGTCTGAGGTAGGATTTTGTTTTTGCAATTTTTGGGGTACAGTTTAAGTTTTTATGTACATGACTTTTAAATTAAAAAAGAACTAGTTAAGCATTTTCTAGGATTACTCTTCCCCTTGGGAGAGTTGGTGTCGAGTGGGAGGATGGAGGAAGGAGAAGGGTGGAAGTGGGGAGGGGGCAGATAATCTCTTTGTCCTTCTTTCTTCTGAGTCACAAAGCTCAGGGCTGTTGTACTCAGGACTCCTTTAGTTTTATTTCATCAGCTGGATTATGGTTATATAAGCTTTTCTGGGATGACCTGGAACTGAACTACTATTTATAATTTTTTTCTATGGGAAAAGTTCTACAGTGTTCCAGAGAGCTAAACTAAATTGTCTCCACTCCTTTGCTCTCCATTTTATGTCCATTACTTCCTTAAAAAAAAAAAAAAAAAAATTATATATATATATATATATATAATATATATATAATAAAATATATAATATATATATTATATTATATATATTATATATATTATAATATATATATATAATATATATATATAACAAAATAAAGAAAAGGACTTTAGACTTAGCCTAGGAGACGCTATCTGCCCGTATTCTCACCCATCTCATCAGAAATGACAAAACACTGTATTCAGTTATGTGCTTGAATACTTTCTTTTTTTTTCCCCCAGCAAGGTACCATCTGTTTTGTACTTTCTTTTCCCACTAGCTTATAAGGTTTTCTGAATTTTCTGAGTTTTCCTTTTGTTTGCATGCCTAATAGAGAGCTATCGGCATTTAATAAATATTTGTTAGATCAGTAAGTTAAGGTGTAGGTGCCTGAGCCATTTGGTCACTGTAAACTGTCAGATAAAACTTGCCTGGCCTCAGAGACGTTGCGGAAAGGACTTCAGTACATGGCTTCTCCATATTGATGCTGTTGACATCTTGGGCCAAATAATTCTTAGTTGTGGGCCACTGGCCCGTGCATTATAGGAGGTTAGCAGCATCTGTGCCCCCTACCCAATATGAACCCCCAGCCAGAATAATAAAAAAATGTCTGTAGACATTGCCAAATATGCCCTGGTGGCAAAAGTGTCCTAGCTGACAGTCATTGATTTGGAGTGATTTTGGATTTACTGTTCAGTCTCTAAGAATTGTCCTATGTTGAGAGTGAAGTCTTCAAATCTTGGAGACTTAGAGGTGGGGGCAAAGCAAGGCGTTCGGAAAACTTACATCGTGCTTTTGTGCAGAATTAGAAAAGATGCCCCTCTGGCCAGATGAATTAGCAAAGAGCCAGGGAAGGAAGTGCAGGCTGGATTTTTGTCTTCAGTTTATCCCCTCCTGTCATTCCTGCTGGATGTGAGGAGTTCCCACCACCCAGAACCAAGTTCGGAAGTCTACTTGAGTTGCTAAATAAGAGGTTCTTGGAGCCAGTACTTGACTGACATTATATCAGCGGTGCTGTGGTCACTTTCAAATAGTATATCAAGAAAATAATTCCTCATTAATATGGATAAGAGACAGATTCTACTACTCAGCTGCATTTCACCTCACAAGTGTTTGCTGAGCACCTACCATGTGCCAGGAGGAAAAAGGCTCTCCTCCACCCCAGCCTTATTCTGTATGAAGTGTTCTATTTCTGTGTGTTTGGTATGATCATTTTATTTTATGTTATTCAGAATCTTTCTTATTAACACAAAGTCTTCTCTTCACCCTGCCCACTTAATTTACTTGCTTTCTGAAGGACCGATTATAACTAAAAAGAAGAGGAACAATCAGAGATGGCTAGCATTTTCAGAATAATCCTTCGCTGTCTGTCAGTGCTCCGTAAGTGTACACACACGCTGGGCTGCATTCTGGAGACCCTCCTCAACTGTTCTTATATTTATAAGTTACCCTACAGTGCACTGACACATCAGCTGCCAAGGCAGTTTGTAGAATCTTCTTCCCTGGAGGTCTTTAAAAATAGAACTAAATACCCATCTGTCCAGAATGGTTTTGATGAAATCCTGCTGATTAGAGGGAATAGGCTCGATTTTTCTGTCAAGGTTTGTTTCAGTCTTGAGTGCTCTTAAATGGATGAGTTTGCTTTTTGGCGGGGAGAGGGAGGGATGTAAAGTGACACTCCATGGATTTATTGATGTATCACTGTACGCATCCTGGATAAACAGAGTAAATTATATCTTTCTCATGCTTTTAATGTTTCCGAAGCTTTTAATGTTTTTAATGTTTGGAGCTTCGCAACAGCCCTGTGTGGTAGACGGGGCCCTTCTTTGGGACCCCACGGCCTGCAGATGTTCAGGTTTGGCCCCAAGTCACAGCCTGGCTGGTGCCCAGTGGAGATGCCATTCCTGGCTGTCGGCTCTCCAGGTTCACGCTCTTTTTCTTCTTGACCCTCATGCTTTGTTGTGTTTGTGGGTTTTGCTCTGTCATACGGTATCCAGACATTTGATTTGGAGCCAAAAAATTGTAAAAAATCAATTTTGGGAACCTAATTAGGACCATTACCTACTCTATTTTCCCTTCCAAAAAAGTGCATTTTCACATAAAATTATAATAAGGGTTACTGCCAGCCACACACAGACACACACATACACACACACAGACACACACGTATTTATGTGTGTGTGTTTGTATACCGGGGGTGCCAAAGAAATGTATACACATGACTTGTATTCATCCTTTGTTATTGGTATATATTGAGTACAATTTTAATACAGTTTTTCCTTTCTTAAAATGTGTATACATTTTTTTGGCATCCTCTATACGTGTGTGTATATATACGAATATAGGAGAGTGTGTGTATGTATGTATATGGATATATAGATATAGGGTCGTGTGTGTGTGTGTGTGTGTGTGTGTGTGTGTGAGAGAGAGAGAGTTTTTCTGTACGGTCAGGGTGCAGCAGGAAACAGAGTAAAGCCACTTGCTAGCAAATAAAGAGACTGTATACCAAGGTGTAAGGGTGATTAAGAGAACAGGCTAGAGAGAGTGAGGCGCCCAGAGATTCAGGGAGTCAGGACCACCCCATGCTTTGGGCTTAAGTCCATGGGGACTGGAATTGGGTGCTGCGGTTGTGAAGACAAAGCTCCTACCAGAAACAGGGCACCCCAGGAGGGAGGGTGCCGGGGAGAAATGCCTCTGCCTCTCCCCTCTCCTGCCTCCGCTCTCCTGTCCCTGCCTTCCATTGGCCAGATTCCATTAGAAGAAAGCCTGCAAGGAAGCCCTGGAGATGCAGTGCTCAGGGCTCTACCCTGGGGCAGAGCAGGGCAGAAGAGGGAGACAGGAGCTGAGTTGGAGGCAGATGGAGAATAACCAGGCAGGCACGCGCATGTGCGTGTGTGTGCGCGCGTGTGCGTGTGTGTGCGCGCGTGTGAATTTCTTATTCTAACTTCACCTTAGACCTGAAAAATTTGCCACAGATCAGGACTAATTTGTATTCCCTTAACAGTTTAGAGGAAATCTCCACATTTGTTTCCTGAATTAGAAAAAGGCATACATTCACTTTCTCAGTCATTATCTATTTCAGACCATTCCTGAAAATAGATTGAAATACTCTTTACTATTTGAATTATCCATTTTTACTGGGTTGTCATTACTTCTAGACATTTTCAGTGGACAGAGCTAGTCAACACACATTGTTTTAGAAAGAGAAAAAATATAGTATTTACAAAATAACCACCTTATTAGTACCAAATATACTAATGCAGCATGTCAAAATACCAGAAAAAATGATTTTCTATGTGGTTATGCTACTCAATTTGAGATACAGTTAAGTCCATTTATTTCAGTTTGATTTTGAATTGTAGAGGTGGCTTTATTTTTGTCTTTTTCAGTTATTTATAACTTTTAATTATATGAAGTATTTACACGATTTTTCAAAATCAAAACAATGAAATGAAGTATGTTGGGAGTGTGTGTATGATCTCACTTTATCTCCATTTCTTTCTTCTTTTGTCCCTTTCTTGATAAAATTTTTTTTCCTTCTTATTAGTTTTGGTTTATCCTTTCTTTATTTCTTTTTGAATACACACATAGCTATCTATATAGCATGTACTCTTCCCTTTCTCGCCAAAACTGTAACTTTCAGTATGCACTCTTCTGTACTTTGCTTTTTTCCGTTATCTCTTGAAGAACACTCCATAGCAGTGTTACAGATCTGATAGTTCCCTGTGTACTATATAGTTTATTTAAACAGTCTCTGTTGATGGACATTTGGGTTATTTCCAGTCCTTTGCAATTATTAGTCTTGTAAATGAATAGTCTTTTACATATATCATCTCATATTTTTTTTACCAGTACTTTTGGGGGTTGATTTTGATAAGAGGAACCGACGGGTCAAAGAGTAAATGTATATGCAATTTTGCTAATTCACCTCCATTGGGCTGAACAATTTTGTGTTCCCAACTGTAATATACAAGAGGGCCAATTTTTACATGGTCTTACCAACAGAGCATGTTGTAAGCTTCTGGAGTTTTTGCTAATTCAGAAGATCAGAAAATGGAATCTCATGTTGTTTTAATTTGTGTTTCTCATTATTAGTGAAGTTGAGCATCTTTTCTTATGCTGAGGACCATTTGAATTTCTTTTTCTTGAACTATAGGTTCATCTTTTGTCCACATTCGTTTGTTGATCTTTGCTTCTGAGTTTTAAGAAGTTTCTAATATACTGGAGCTATTATTCCTTCAAGATCTGTTGCAGTTTCCCCTCTATTATCTTTATTTTGCTTACAGTGTTTTCTTTTTATGTTTAAATTGTAAGTTATTATTCACTTTTACGCAGTCAAATTTATTTTTATGTAGTCATTCTTTTTCCGATTGATGCCAGACTTTATGTTAGGAATGGTTTCCCACTCCAAGGTTATGAAGTAATTCCGCCATGTTTCTTTCTGTGGTTTCATATTTTATATTTAGATCTCATTTGGAATTGATCGTGGTATGAGGTATGAAGAGTGAATTTAATTAGATTTGTTTCCATGTTGTTCTAATATTATATATTAGCGTGTCTTCCTTTACTTCATTCACTGGAATCACCTTAGGTAGGCGCTTGGGTCTACCTCTGGACTGTTTATCCCATTCTATGTTCTAATGCTTGAGTAGCTCATGGTTTTAATAATAGACGCTTTATGATATGTGTTTAAAAAAATCTTTTTTTAAACAAAAGTCATGGTGACGTGATTCCTGTGTTTATGAAAAACAAAATTTGAAATGGAAGCATTTTTAGAGATAGCTCATGAATAAGTTACTTTTATTATTTCATTTTGCAAAGCAGGGAAGTAGGCTGTACAGAGGTTGTAGACTCATCAAAAATAGTTATCACCCAGATAGTCAGCAGTGGAACTGGAACCTACGTGCTCAACCAATACATTGCCTGATTTTCTCATAAAGATATGATTTCCTCAGAAAATATAGGTGACTAGTCTCCGAGCAAGGATCTAGACCCAGGTTGGATGCCTTCTCTTGCCACAAAATATTTTCTTAGTTTTGAATATTTAAAATAATTCATGATTTTAGTTATTTTAATTATAATATATGCATTTTAGGATATTTGGAAAAAACCTTACTACAGACCCCAGAAATATCAATTCTTTTCAGAATTTTTTAATGCATAATTTTTTTTTTTAAGGATCTTGTTAAGTGGAAACAATTTTGAGAGGATGGCAATTATATTAAGCATTTATTAAGTATTCAACTACACTGATCCGAGTACCTTAAGTACATTATCTTATTTAATGATCACAAAACTCACCTAGGACATAGTCTTTATTATTTAAATATTACTAATGAGGAATGCTTGGCTCTGACAGGTTAAATAACTTGCCCAACCTCATAGAGCTGGTAAATGATGGAGTTTGGATTCTAACTTGTGTTTATACTACTGCCTATCTTTTAACCACTATGCTCAATGTATTCTATATATATCATTTTGGATTCTGTTATTTATTAATATTTTAACAAAAATGCTTGTTCTTTTCTCAGTGATCACATTAAATTTCATTTATAATAACACCTTGCTTTGATCACAATTAAATTACTTACACCGGATTGTAAGAAGAGGGAATTAAAAACATTTTTTCTTTAGATATTATTATTAAGATCTTGGCTTCTAAAGTATCTAGAAATAAAATGGAATAATTATGGAGAAGGCCAGTGTGAGACAGAAAAACACAATTTATAGACATGGTTTGTTTATATCAAAATTTGCATGAGTACCTTCATTTTTTTCTGGCTCTTCCCAGATCTAAATTGTTCCAGATTCCAAGTTAGCGATGAGATATATGGTGATAATGTGGCTGAAGGGTGGACACTTTGGAGCTTTATGTGCAAATAGAAGTAAATAAAATAATATAGACGTTTCCTCAACTGCTTCCAATTGCACCCTAGCTCAGCAATGCACAGTCCGCCACTGACATCAATAGACATATCAGTAAGAAAGATGAAAACATTATTGCCATTATGGATTTGTTCCCTTGGAGAAATGGTGGTGAGGATGTTGTGAAGAGAGAGATGAATGAAATGATCAGGCCAGTGTGAAATTACAATATTAGTGACTATTATTGAGGGTAGTGTTTCGCTGGCAGCATTTAAAGTGCAATTTTGTGTGTGTCTGTGTGCTGGGAGAGAACAAATGGTAGACTTTGGATTCATAAGCTGACTTTTAACTTTGTAAAAAGTTTATACTCTTTTTAGCTCTGTTCTAGGTACACATGGATTATTAGGCTAAACCAGGATTGTTTCTGTCATTAGAGGTTTATAATTTAGTGCACTGAACTCATTTTTTCACCATGTAGTCCCTGTCAGTAAATAAAAGTCAGAGCTCATTCCCCAGTATATTTATATTATAAATTATATACATGGGCTACTGTAGATCCATAAATTAATAAGTTTTTTTCTTAAATTTTAAGAGTAAACAAAATATTGATAGACATGTTAATGATTTTTCCTGCATGTCAGTGCAGTGTCAAATGCATACATACTAGGGTGCCAAAAATCGTATACACATGACTTGTACGAAGGTTGGACAGTTAAGTTCACAAACTTTCCACCATGTAAGCGCATGGTGGAAAGTTCATGAACTTAATTGTCCGATCTTTGCTTTTGTTTCCAGTAGTATTGAGTGTTACAATTTTAATACAGTTTTTTCTTTTCTTAAAATGTGTATACATTTTTTTGGCACCCTCTGTATATCCTCTTTGAAACATCACTGGTCTGTCACTCTAGTGGTGGAGTATAAAGCAGCCTAGTGCCTTGAGGAGCTTCTGTCCGGACACATTTTATCCCTAAATAAGGTTAGATGCTTTTAATCAAGGGATTATTTGAAAGTTAAATTGTTTTCTTCAGAACTGCCTAAGACAGATTTCATAATTGGACTCTAGATAGTCCTATATTTAAAAAATATTTTGTATTTTAAATTGACAAATTCAAATGTTTTATATTTTAAATCGATAGTTTATTTCTATTTCCACCCTCTTTCCCCATTGTAGTTGTTTCCATATAGTTACATTTCAGTGTGAAACTCCATAAGCAACAGTTCTGGCCTATAGTTCTAGAATTCTGACACTTAGTGAAAAGACATCTAGTCAAACTAGATGACTGGTTGGTTAATCACCTGATGATTCATTAAGATTCATTATGATCCTCACCTAGGAAATAAAAGTCTAGTTATTTCTGAAATAGGGGATGACTTAATAAGGAATTGTCATAGAAAGTCAATCTTTTATGTCTTACTGTGCTCTATAACTAAATGGTAAGGTTATGATAACATTTGGAAATGAGTTTCAATATTTATGTTTTTAATAGAATATTCATTTACTGTCTGGATATAAGGATATTCTGTTAGCTTGCAGATCTGGTTTAAAATATCAGCCTTAAAAATTTCAAAGCCTGGTGCCTTGTGTATCTAAATGTCTAAAAAGTTTTGCTGGTGAAATATTATTTTGATGATAGATTCATTTATTTCCATTCATTAGACCCCTGATCTATAAAGAACTTTTAATGAGAAAATACATAAAAAATAAATCTTGAGAGCAAGTATTGTCAGCATATATTAAAGGAATATATAGACTACCAAAATTGACATGAGAGGAATTAAAAAAGCTGAGTTATGCAATAACTAAGGAAAATGTTGAAAAATTCTATGAAATAATTGGTTTTGTAAAAGGCTCCTGTCCCTGTATTGTCTTAGGGATTTTGATTCCAAGGAATGGCTAAAGTAAAAGGAGATTTATAGGAAGGATGTAGGATAACCTCATATAATAGAAAACAGTTCCAGCAAGTAAGGCTGGACTTTGTGGGAACTGTGAAGTCATTAGAAAGCTAATCTCTTTCATTGTGTGTTTTAGGGTTTGTGTGGTTCTTTTCTCTACTTTTCTCTGAATATAGGATTTCTTAGCCTGCTTATCAGCATATGGTTGAAAAATAGCCACCCCCCCGGAGTTTATGTGGCCTTATGTTCCAACACTCAACGACCATCTGATTATCTACAGTTAAAAGTCTCTTGGTTCAAATTCATAAAAAACATTCTGATTGGTCACTCAACAGCCAATGCACTTCCTCTCCCCAAGTGCAGTGTCTGCTCTGGGCCTAACGAGCTGTTGCTGGCTAGTCAGTCAGCTCATGTGATTCCTAGTCCAGTCATAAGTGCCTGGGATCTGAGTGTGATCCACGCAGGGTAGTTTATTGACATGTCTGCTATACACAGCTCTGTTGATGAGTCTATCCTATTTTCAGTGAACAATAATTTCACAGGTACATAATTGGCATAGAGAACAGAAAAGGTAACAGCTTTGAAAAGTAAACTTTGAAAGAAAACTCTAGTTCATGAAAATAAATGCCTATAGTTATGAACATATTTGTGCATTGTCACCTATATGTTATTATATAAACAAACACTATAAAATCATATTCATTCAAAAGATAATCTATCAAAAACAAGTAGTACGAGTATTTGACTGGAGAATGATTCAATATTACAAAACCTATTAATATAATAAAACTAATATGCTGTTGATAGTGATCAGAAAGTCAAATAAGAAAAGTCATCTGACTTATTTCACTGAGCATAACATTCTCTAGGTCCAACCATGTTGTTGTAAATGGCAAGATTTCATTTTTTCTTAATAGCAGAGCGATACTCCATTGTATAAATGTACCACAATTTCTTTACCCAGTCGTCTATTGATAGGCATTTCGGTTGTTTCCATCTTAGCTATTGTGAATAGCACTGCAATAAACATAGGGGTGCGAATGTTTTTTTGAATTAGGGTTTTGGATTTCTTTGGACAGATACTCAGGAGTGAAATTTCTGGGTCATAAGGTAGTTCTATTTTTAACTTTTTGAGGAACTTCCATGCTGTTTTCTGTAGTGGCTGCACCAATTTGCAATCCCACAAAAAGTGCAGGAGGGTTCCCTTTTCTCTACATCCTAGAGAATGATTGTTGGTTGTTGATTTATTAATGATAGCCGTTCTGATCAGAGTGAGATGGTATCTCATTATAGTTTTTATTTTCATTTCCCTTATAGCTAGTGAAGCTGAGCATCTTTACATATGTCTGTTGGCCATCTGTATGTCCTCTTCCGAGAAGTATCTCTTCATGTACTCTGCCCATTTTTTAATTGGGTTGTTTGTTTTTTTGGTGTTGAGTTTTTTTGTTTGTTTGTTTGTTTTTTGATTTTTGGTATTAACCCCTTACCACATGTATCATTGGCAAATATCTTCATCCATTCAGTAGGATGTCTTTTTGTTTTGTTGATAGTTTCCTTTGCTGTGAAAAACTTTTTAATTTGATGTAGTCTCATATGTTTATCTTTTCTTTGCCCGAGGGGATATGTCAGTAAAACTATTACTAAGGGTAATGTCTGCAAGTTTGCTTCCTATATTTTCTTCTAAGAGTTTTATGGTTTCGGGTCTTACATTTAAGTCTTCAATCCATTTTGAGTTTATTCCTATATGTGTCATAAGAAGGTGGTCTAGCTTCATTTTTTTGCATGTATCTGTCCAGTTTTCCCAGCACCATTTATATCAGATGCCTGACCACTGTGCTTTACACCTGAAGCTCAAGTAGAATAATATTGAATGTCAACTATAATTAAATCAACTATAATTATATATATACACACACACACACACACACACACACACACACACACACATAGTCACGGGATGTAAAGTACAGTATAGGGAATAGGGAATATAGTCAATGGTCTTATAACAGATATATACGACGTCAGAGGGGTAGTAGACTTGGGGGGGTTATCACTTTGTGAGGGGTGTAAATGTTTAATCATTATGTTGTTTTTGTACACCTGAAGCTAATATAATAAAAAAAAATAATAATAAAGAAAAGGTATCTCATGCTGAAAAAGCATTTGATAAAATTCAACAATTCCTGATACAGTATATCAAACACTTGGTTTCTGTGCTTTTTGCTATTACCAGTAAACTATGAACATTTATCATTTGTGTAACCAGACAAGCATCTAGTTTTAAAAGCTCCTTGGGGCAGATAATAATTTTTTGTATTTCAAGTTCCTAATTTTTATAATGATGTCTCCATAAATATTTTTAATGAAGCATTCCATTAAAATAGGTTTTGAGAATTGTTAAGAAAACAGAACAGAGAGAATTTTTTTTTGTCTCACAGAAAACCTTATTTTAGGAGTACCTTTTTCTGTGTACAGCATGAATGATCGGCAGTCTTCTGGGGATGAATTGCTTTTCTTTGGGAGATGCCTGTGAAAATTGTTCTCTGTTTACTTTCTCCCCATTCGTCTGTGGCTCTCTGAACTCTGACCCCTTTCCCTGAGCTGAGTCAGTGCCCTAACCTGACCACTGTGCGTATCTGACAGCTGGTATCCCACCTGAACAACTCCATTTTAGACTCAACACACTCATGCCTGCACCCATTTCCCTCTCTATCCAAGCAACTCAAAATACCTTAAAATGGCCTTTCTCCTCTCATTCTTCACATCTCGTCTGTTGTTCAAGCTACATCTTTAGTGTGTCTCCAATCTTTACCTTTAACATCTCTCACGACCTTGGTCTTTATTTCTTGCCTGGACTATTTTGCAGTCTTCTGGTATTCTTTTTCCTTCCATTTCAGCATATCCTATCCACATTGCAGCTAGAGTAATCTTTGCATGTTGTATTTATAAGTGACTCCCCAGCGTAAAACTTTGTGACACAACATCTCTGATTGGATTATTGCTAAAATTGTTGGCTTGACATTTAAAGCTTGTCTCTATTGTGCCTTTTATGTATTCGTACTCCTCACCTTCCCCTTGCAATCTGGACTTATTTCTCATGGCCGCCAGCGTACAGCCTTCTGTCTTTGCTTATGCTGTGTCTTCTAACCTCTTTTTCTCACTTATAAAAAACTGACTAATCTTCATAATTTGCAGCTCAAAGGCCATTCATGAGATGTTAGAATCTCCTTGATATTTGTGATTTTATTCATCTTCTGACTCTGTAATTCTCTGATGACTTTAGTATGTTTTCTGTTTGTTTCATCTGTACTTATAGATTATAAGCTCCTTGAATATGAAAGGCTAGTTTTTATTATTTTGTATTTATTGCAATGCCTAAAATGGTCATTTATTCACAGTAGTTCAAATATTGAATTTTGAATCAAATATTGAATTATATGAAAATAATATATGCATGAGCAATATACATTTGTATTTCAAACATATCAATACCATTGATTTGCTCTTCTTGTAAACCATAGTCTCCAAGCATTCCTTTGGGAGATGATAATTCAACTGAAAATATAAAACAGAACTAATATAAAATAAGGTTGTGTTGGTCATCTAGTTTGTTTTTAAAGTGATTTTAATTTTTTTGCACAGTTATATTCATATTTGCAGAACAACTAAAATATTATTAGTATAAAGAATAATAAAAGTTATTATTTTGACCTTGAGAGAGGATATTAATTAAATTGAGGGATAAGGAAAGGTACTGCTTAAGATAACAATTTCTTTCTTCATTTGTGATGACATGAAAACTTTATTTTCTTATATTGAAATTCTTATATTCTTATATACTTTCTTATATTGAATTGCCAAGACATTCTTGCAACAGATTGAATGTTATGATAAATATTTGCTTTTTAGAGCTTTGGACAGTGTCGTTGCTTGAAAGCAAGCTTGAACTTCCCATGAGATCACTGTAGAGATAAATGCTTAAAAGCTTTTCAAAGCCGTATCTTGGCTCTATCAAAATTTAATTTCCCACTGATTATGTTTATATCGATTTTGGAACACATAGCCATGAATATACTCAGCATAGTTACATCACTGACAATTTCCCATGCCTTGGGAATACATTCCTGTTTTATGTGCATAGGGAATCCACTTATACTTTCTTAGATATATGTACCTGGAGTTAAATAGTCTTTAGATTAGACTATGAAAATATCCTTATAATTGTTTAAAGACTGTGTCTTTATAATAGTTAAAAACATTTGATGTATATAGGAATGGGCTTTATAAGTATTCTATACTTTATTAGCCATTCAGTCATACCTGGTTAGGTTCTTACCTGTAGTCAAAATACAAAGGGAGTTTTTAAAAGTAGAATCCAACTGTAAGTGTTGAGTGCACACAGTGGATATATATGGTGAGGTGCTACATGAACATATAGAAGATACTGATTCCAGTCCTGTTGATGTCACTTTTAAGCAAATTACTGTACCTTTTTGAGCTTCAGTGTGGGGATCCTGATAATAATTACTGTTCAGAGAATTCTGAGTACACCATGAGATAGGTTACGGAAAGGACATACTCCACTATCCACTATTCAAAATACGTTAATTCTATTCATCTCTGACTAACAAAAAAAGTGATTTGATGAAAGACTTTGTCAATAATGTTTTCATTTTTGAACTCTTTGTACCACGGTGATTAGTAGATAAGCAGATACATTTGGTAATCAGGTAATCATATAATTTTAGAACCAGAAAGGCTGGCCTGTGTTTTACAGATGAGAAAATAAAGGACCAACAACTTCAAATGACCCACCTGCTACCACGTAGTGGGTCAGTGACAGAGTGAAGTTTCGAACCCAGATCTTAGGACTCTTCATTGTGTGGTGCTCTTTCCACTCTGCATGTCAGATGTGGCTCTTCCAGGGTTGCCCTTTTCCAAATGACAGTTCTGTGACTATGGTTTATTCAGAGGACCTAACAGGCTTCAAGTCTCTTCTGTCCTTGGTCATTCTTGTTTGGTCAGTTGTAGAGTTTTTGCCAGACCGGAAAATAGAATAAAGTTCTGCTGTCAATTAATTGTGGAATATAATCTCATGCACATGTTCTTGTTTTTGAGTATAACGTAGAGAACTTGAGCAGAAACCCCATTATAACGTAGTAGTTCATGAGTCAGTTATAATTTTTGTCAAATCATGACCCCCAAATACATCACTGGTCCTGTCTCTGAAATACAAACATTATGGAAGCCTGCAATATATTTTAAAAGATGTATTTTTGATGATGTTTGAGAAATATTTAGTCCTTAGATCATAAACATTTAAACCTTTGAATGTTTAAACAAAGGTAGTTTGTTTAAACAGGATGTTCACCATTGCTGTGTTTTGGAAAAGGAGAAAAAAAGTTAACAAAATACTGAACTTAAAGTATAATAAAAAGATGAATTAAGGAACTGGTTAAAGCATAAAACTGTGTGTAATTTTCTTTATAATAAAGTTTTCTGAAACTCTCTCTCAGAAGATTAGATTTTATAATACAGATAATTTACCCCTTTACAGGAATTTTTGTATTTTAGGTGGTCACACTTAATTGGCAATCAGGTACTCTCTAAAAAAGATCTTATAAAGTTTGTTTAGCAAATCTAAAGCTATCATAATACGTTTTTAAAAACCCACACATATGAATACTTTATTTAAGAAAGGATTATACAATTTAGCTATTTAACCTGATCAAATTAAAATCTGAGGTTTCTCTAACTCATGACTGTTTGTACGAGAGAGTAACATAAATACCTAACAAAGTGCCACAGGAAATAACATGTATAATGATTTTAAATCTTAAAGAACCAAGTATAGCCTTGATCAAATGCACATGCAGTGATATTTCTGTAGGAAAAAGTATTTCATAGGATTATGATAGTATAATAATCTAATATCAACGCTTAATTAAAATCTTGAAAAAAGTTGTCCTGGCTACTTCATTAACATCTGTCAGTGAAATTGCTTTTAAGAAAAAAAATTGACATAAAAAAGACCCTCAGAGTATGATTGCTCTTTAAAAAGTTTGGGACAGTAGTCATAGAAAACCTTAGAAGTCCTAGCTACTCTGGGGTTTAAAAATGGTTAGAATCCAAGAAATGGCTAGAGTACATACATTGAAAAATTATCTATTTTTTAAAATGAAATTCTTATTTTCAGCTCAAAGTGTATATAAGACACAGTTATTATTGCTATTATATTTTGGGATGAAATTTTTCCTAATATTCTAGACTAAATTATAGCATTCTTCAGTTTTTTTTGTAAATTATCTTCATTACTTATATGTAAGTCAGAGAATGCATAGTATAAAAGCCACTACTACAACACTATTTTCAACAAATACTCATTATAAGTATTTATGTATTGAACGTAATTAAAAGAAAACTTTCCAGATTTTTTTTCTTTTTCTGTTAACACGTTGCGTACGGCGGGGTTTAAATCCCTCGTGAAGATTCTCGTGATCCGTACGCAACGTGTTAAGGCAGCTATGTAGAAAGGGTGGGCTGTATTTGGATACAATAAAATCTGCCTCTTAAATTATTTTCCATTTCACTTCGTTTATGTGTAAGGTATCTTATATGAATCTTAATTGTTTTTAAGATGCCACAGATGTAAACTTTATGATCTCGATATTTGGTGATCAGTAGAAAAAAGTACTGCTTAAATAAAAAACTGGAAGATTTCTCAAATTAGGTGCCTGCCAGGTCAAGAATGCTCATAATACTTTCATTATTATCTGCCTTTACCCTTGCTCCTACCTCCTGGGGAGTCTTGTTTTTGCCGGTCATAGGAACCAAATTGTCCCCATACCATCAGGTGTACCATTTCTTTCGATAACTATCTGTAATGACAATTCTTTTGAAGTTGAAATAGAAAAAGATAGAAAATAATAATATCACTACCAGAAAGAAATAAGTTAGTCAGGGTTTTGCTGCTCCATGCTTCAGGAGATTCTACACAAATTGAAGCAGCACAGACCTGGGTTTGAATCTCTTACTGTGAGAACTTGGGCGAGTGATCACTCCAAATCCATGTCTCTGTGAAATGGATTTTGTGAGGATTAAATGGAATTTTGTATGTGAAGCCCATGGCACAGTGCTTGGCATGCAGTGATCACCCTTTCGTGCCCTCATGCAGAACCTGATATGGACCAGTAGAGGGGGCTTCTAAGCATTTTTGAATGTCTCCATTTTTATGTAGTTTCATCTTTCTCCAAAAATTTCAGCAGAGTTTGGATAAGGGATAACACAAATAAAATTTAAGATCTTGGCTATCATTTTATGTAACAGTATTTTTAGATTCAAAGCACTTCATTGCATTTGGATATTATTAAAAATCCTAGCAGTTAAAAAAATACACGTGCGTGTATCCATTTTATTGGCTCCAACAAAGAAACAAGCGAAGTCGTCTGTGGAACAGAAATATAAGATACTGTGTTTTCCCTTGTTGCTGAAGATATTTTCTGTTTAGTACTTGAAAATTTAAAGTTTTTCATAGAAAAATCTCATTTCCGTAAAACGCTTAGGTTCTTCCAATGATCCATCAGCCTCCTTATTAAAATCTCATAACTCACTGTGACATTGCTTTGCAGCATGATTTCAAAAGAATTTACCCTAGCCAAATTGATGAGCAAATTGCTGGCGTGTTTTAAATTGGGTTATATGAGTTAGAAATGGGAGTGTCAGTGGAGGATATTTCACTATTTGGACTTTTTGCTATTTAGATAGAGAAATTAAGAGTGAATGCCTATTACTCATATAGTTATCTATTTATTAGATAGATAATTAAAGAGTGAATGTTTATCCTGAAAACTGCTGGGACTTTAAATATGTCATTCTCATTCATGAAACAAGATGGCATTTTGAATACACCTTAGGTAAAATTAATTAAAACATAATTTAACGAGTTAATTCATTACATATAACAATAAACCTCTAATAATGTACATTCCTATACAGAAGACTCTGATTTAAATAGGTCTGGAAACTAAAATAGATTGTAGTTTTTATTACTTGCTTATTAGGATTCTGAAATACTCTTCTTAAAAAGTTTAATTTTAAATGCATTTTCTCACACTTAAGGTATATATGATCAAAATGAAAACTAGCTAATGAATTTCCAGTCTCATAGCATTACTGTACAGCTGCACTGTCCACTATGGCAGCCCCTATCCAATATGGCTCCTCTGAATTGAGATGTGCTCTGAGTGTAGAATTCAAACACACTGGATTTCAAAGACTTAGTATGAAAAAATGTAAAACCTCAGTACTTTTTATATTGCTCACATGTAAAAGGGTAATATTCTGTATACCATATTGAGCTAAAAATAAATATCATTAAAATTATTTAATTTGTTTCTTTTTAGAATGTAGCAAACAAATGTTTAAAATTACATACGTAGTTTACATCATATTTCTCCTGGACAGAACTGTTCCAGAGAATGATTTCTGAAATAGTTAAAACATCATAGAAGGGCATTGCCCAAGGGATGTCACTTTATGAACAAATTAAAAATATGCCAAACATACTGGGGTTATGAAGGAAAATTTTACATATGCAATTTGAGAAAAGAAAAGATGGATGGAGGAAACAACCATGTATAGCTACAGCTACTGTATAAAATAGGATAGAAAATTGATATCTACAAAATTATTTGAGCATTGATAAAAATTCTTTAAAACACGCTATTACTTTCTTGAAAATGTAGCTTTTGTAAGTCCAGCAGATTTTATCATAGTCTAAGAAGATACATGTTTTTAACTTAATATAATAGTGAATATCGACTATCACATGTATACAAGGTCTGACAATTAAGTTCGCGAACTCATCCTAGAAAAAGTGCTACATACCTCATGCTGAATATCACTACGGACACTTTCTAAGTGCTCCCCTTGGGAAGCTATGCACTGACACCAGTGCCTAGCCCGCCCTTCAAAGCAGTTTTGGAACTCTTTTTCTGGAATGACCATCAGAGCTGTCCTCATATTACCCTTGATGTACTGAATGTCATCAAAAAAATGTCTCCTTTCAATATTTCCTTTATCTTCTGGTAAAGAAAGAAGTCATTGGGGGCCAGATCAGGTGAGTAGGGAGGGTGTTCCAATACTGTTATTTGTTTACTGGCTAACAACTCCCTCACAGACAGTGCCGTGTGAGTTGGTACATTGTCGTGATGCAAGAGCCATGAATTGTTGGCGAAAAGTTCAGGTCATCTAACTTCTTCATCCAGCTTTTTCAGCACTTCCAAATGGTAAACTTGGTTAACTGTCCATTTGGTAACAATTTATAATGAATAATCCCTCTGATATCAAAAAAGGTTAGCAACATTGTTGCAACAAGTTTGCAATCTTAATTGTCAGACCTCATATTCGGTATTGGAAATATACGACAAAAGCATATTACAGTGCATGGCATAAAGTAGATGCCCAATAAATATGTGATGAATAAATATATGATTGAATAGGAGAGATGGGTAGGGATCTTTGTTGGTTTTGTTCATGGCTTATCTGAAGATATTAAAATAGCTCCTGACCCATGAAGTGCTCGCAAGAAATAGTTGTGAAATGAATGAAGATAGACACACACACAAATTAAATAATAAAGAAAATAGAGTCCTCAGAGAGCAATTACTACCAATATGTTAAACTAGTTCTCATTATTCAAAGGGTACCAATTATTTTAAAACATTACTAACTTTATAGCTGTTTTAATAACATTTACTTTAATTATGATCTTATTTTGATATTATCTTATATTTTAAGTTACACATAAAAAATACGGAGACAACTGGAATAAGACTCAGGAATTAGTGCTTCAAAAGTTGTGAACTTGTGAGCATCAGTTGTGTTGCTTCCTTTGGCTTAAACTAGGATGAAATCATGATTTCAGGGTAAAAGAAATCCTTAGTAAACATAGGTATAGGGCTGGCCCGGTGGCTCAGGCGGTTGGACCTCCGTGCTCCTAACTCCGAAGGCTGCCGGTTCGATTCCCACATGGACCAGTGGGCTCTCAACCCCAAGGTTGCTGGTTCGACTTCCCCAAGGGATGGTGGGCTGTGCCCCCTGCAACTAGCAACGGCAACTGGACCTGGAGCTGAGCTGCGCCCTCCACAACTAAGACTGAAAGGACAACAACTTGAAGCTGAACGGCACCCTCCACAACTAAGATTGAAAGGACAACAACTTGACTTGGAAAAAAGGCCTGGAAGTACACACTGTTCTCCAATAAAGTCCTGTTTAAAAAACAAAACAAAACAAACAAAAAAACCCACATAGGTATAGTAATTGGATACTTAAGATTCAAGTAGAAATATTAGAATCACTTATTTCATAAAAAGCAGAAAAAATAAGTGCATTTCAATAAGATTGTAATTGTAGAAAGATACAAATGTGAAATTTGTATTATAAGTTTATCGCAAATTCCATTTATTTCTGGATGTGCATAAAACAAATGAATTTCCTTTGAATATTTTTCTTCATTAGACTCATACACCCGGGAATAATTTCTTCACTATGAGTTTTCATAAAGTCCAGATACATGAGGGGTATTTCAATTGGCTAATAATAAAATGAAGGGGTAAAAATTAAATTCAGGGCATATGAAGAGAATAGAGTAGGTCTAAAGTTGTTGTTTCCATATTTAATTGACAGGAACTGTGTTATTTGTAAAGGGTCCATGGTTCAAATCCACTTCATCAGGGTCTCCCTGAGGTCATCATTTGTTAGATGCTCTGCTGTCCTCATCTCTCTCCATTGTATGCACTGGTGACATTGAACTTTGGGCTCTTTCAACTCTTGTCTCTGGTTTCTTACAAATGCTCTTTGGATGCCTTCCCTATACCCCATCACCTTACCTAATTCCAGCTTTAATATCCTCTCTAGGGGGAGATCTGCTCATTCCTTAGTTTTTGCTAAATTTTGCTATGAGCTCATATAACTCCCTTACTTCCCCTTCAGAAACATTATTAGACTTTCTCCATAAAGAGCTGAGTTATTTAGTTTTGCATGTATTTACATAAGTTATTGTTCTAATGGCTGTTTTCAATAAGCTCTACAACCCCCAAAGCCTTTCCTTTTTAACTTGAGTATAGGGACTCATTATTTCTAAATAATGTATGATTTTATCCACTGGGAACATGATAAAAACAGCTTTTCTTTATCAATTGCTAGGGAATTATTTACTTTTCTGTGTTTTCATAAAATTCCTAAGTCATGTAAGCAGGACATGTTATAAATTAATTAGTGGAATATCCCTCTCTGAAGGGTTAAAGGATTGCCAGTCCTGATCAAGCCCGCTCTCTCTCTGGCTCTTGATATGGTGTTGACAGCCAAGCAAAGAGCTTCTTCAATAAATCCACTCGCATATTCAAGTTTTTCCAGATGTGAGAAGTAATTAAATCTTTGCATTTACTGAAGCCTTCCTTGTATGCTTTTCAAGAGGGCGCTGGCATCTGTGGTGAATTAACTCTGCTTGAGTGTGTGTGTGTTGTGTGTACGTGTGTGTGTTGTGTGAATGCACATATGCACAAGCACATGTGGGCATTTGCCAATAGTCCAATGAGATCAGACCTGAAAACAAAACAAAACAGAAACCTAATTTCAATAAACACCAAGAATTGTTATAGCTATATTTCACAATTGAGAAAATTGGGCTTTATTTAATTAATAATGCGTTCTTCTTTTCTATTTTTGTTGAATGTTAAAGGAAAGAAATGAGGGTGATTAAATTATTTGCATCTGTTAAAGGATTTTTAAAAAAATGATAAATTCATGATTTTCATAAAACAAAATGAACACATTTCAAAGATTTTAACTCATTAATTAATGAGGGCACCAATAAGATGTTACAATTGGTTCAAAGGTGAATTTGAAGAACTACACATAAATGAGTGATAAGGAGCGCTGAAATACATTTACAAATAGACACAGAAAGGGTCTATCAACAGGGCAACAGTCACTGCTTTCCCCCAGGATACTACTTATTTGCATTTATGTAGATAAGGTGTCATTAGCATTGTTATCAGTTTTCAACAATTTATGGAGTTGTAAAATAGTTCAAAGACAGTGAAAGGCCAAATTGGCCAGAAGGTAACACCAGATAAGACATCAATTACTTATATATATATATATATATATATATATATATATGTGTGTAATTTTTTTCCTCCAGTTTCAATCTTTCACAATTTTTCCTGACATCTCACACAAAACTCTAGAAAAGAGATACTATTTGAGACAGCCAAGCTGTCTGATAGTGCCTGACCCTTTGATTCTGGTTACAAGTCACCTAGAGGCCACTCAAATCTTGAGCTTCTTTCTGGTGGAAGTGATTATGGTATTAGCTTCGTTATTATTGAAACTGAACTAATAACCTCAAGTAAGTAGCAAATTAAACCAAAGTCTTTCAGTTTACTGGGTGCTTTTGTTAATGTAGATTCTGTAAGAATACTTTCCCCCGCCCCCTGCCAATATATTTAGAAGAGTACATATTTTTAATCTTGCCATCGCAACCACACCCAACATGGAATTTGTTGTGTTGAAAGTTATTTGCAGTTTATTGTTCTCCTCCTCCTCTAATATCACTCTAGGAATGTGGCTCTCATTTGTGAGTAAGAGCTATATCTGTGAAAGCGGGAATAAAAATACAGAAAAACACCCCATTAAATCTTATTTTAATGGCACAATTGGTAAGGTTGACAATTATTCAAGTTGCTTTGTATTCTTTTGATTTCTAACTAACAAACAGTAATGAAATAGCCATTGAAAAGAAGAAGATAGGTGTGATGGCTGTAAATTGTAAAAATAGATTGGGCTAATATTAAGCAGAACTCTTCTCTTTTGTAAAGAAGACAAATTGCCCCAGAGAGCTTACATTTCTTGTTTTAAGAAATGATTCCTCCCCCTCATCTATTAGTAAAGTTCTCTTTTGGACAGATGCCTAAGGATGAGGAACTATATGAAGCAAAAGGAAAATAACCAAGAATTCAACTGAGAACGTTCTGGGGGATAGTCATTAAAAAACAAACAAATACCAACCAACCCACCAACACAAAACCAGGCAACTGAAAATGAGTAGGTGAAAGATTGCCAAGGCAGAGAAACAAGTCAGATGAACTAATCCCCCTCTCACCTAACCATTTAGGGTGAATGTTTTATAATAAGAAATCTTGAATTACGTTTTAAAATGGAAAAATTCAGTTTATGTCTGTAAGTTTTCTCAACCCGGAACTGAATCTCAGTCTACTATTTCAGTTGTTCATACGGATTTTTATTTGCAAGTCAGTCATCATGTTGTGGAAAAACACATTTTCTATCACTGTAAAGAAACAAAAAGGAGAAAAAAGTGAAATAAGTATGACATATTTGTCAGAACTGAAGAGATTCTTGTCTCATGTGACCTTCAGAGCACTGAAGACAAAGTACTATATGACTCACGATAGCAGTATAGCCGGTTTCCTTGGCCAGGGGCTGTGTCCCTGAGACCTGAATTATCCTAGGGACTGCATTTTCTATGGAAATACACATAAACATCAAACTCTAAAAAGATCAAAACCTTCTGTATTATAACACACAAATTAGCTCTTATCTTTTGGCTGCTATGCTCTAGTAGGTCCTTCTGGCCTTAAAAAACATATTGGTGGTATAGAGTTTTACCTTTCAAATGAGAAGATTCTTTCATATCAGGTGCTTTTCCTGGAACGGTGTACCTTTATTTGATAGTTAAAAACTCTTGTGTTTGTAAGGGCCTTTGCTATTTGTAAGTTGCTTTTCTTTTATTAACTTCTGATAATTCAGTTTTTCTGTTTTTAACTATGGAGAGTTAGAGAAGGATTAAGTAATTTGTCCTAGAGGATGTGGAAGAGCCAGACCTGGAAGTAGGGGGTCTAGCTGTAAGTAATGTGATCCTCATGTTGGTCTCATTCTGGTCAGCGCATGGATCTAGTACTAAACAAAAAGTAGACAACATAAAATGAAATGCTCAGTAAGTAAAAGGGATTAGCAACTATACAGATACTCCCTTTTTGAGGTGCCCCAAAGTGAAAACATGCATTAAAATATAACATTTAACTTTTTTTTTTTTTTTTTTAAAAAGGATGATAGGGAATTTTGAAACATGATAGCTATCCAAGAAGAACAATTTATTTTTATTCCTGAGTCACATTTTGGAGCTATTGACAAGAGTACTTTGCTGTGATAAAATGCAGGACTTAAAACTTGACATGAATTTTGTATTATACCTATAGGTGAAAGGAAAAATGCATTCAATCAAAAGTAATAATGTATCTAGCTTGCCAAACAATCCATTAAAGAGTTCTTCCATCAAGTCTTGAATGATGGGTTTGTTATTTTCTACCTTATCTTAGCACTAAGTATGTTTTACTCACCATTGCATCTCTAACACCAAGCACAGTCCCTGGCATAACAACACTTACATGAATATATGAATGTTGGACTTTACTTAAATTCTGGTCCTAGTGCTCCATTGAATAACTTTGTAAATAAGACAAATAATTAATTTCTCTTGCCCTTACTTTTGTCCTCTGTAAAAGAGAGGGCTTCAGCAGGCTTGATTTCTTAAGGATCCCTGTGGCTTTAAAATTCTGATTCTAAAATCTCAAATGCAAAATTTGTGTTCACACTGCATATGGTATTGGGTTTTGCTTTTAAAACTTTCGTGCATAATCTCAACAGATTATTTTCTTCCAGCACAGTGGAGAGCCAGTAAGAACTTATTACATGATGGAAAATGAGAAAAAGCAGCCGTTGCAGTCTGATGAAGGTAATTCACCATGGGGAAGAGATATCACCATGAGCAACACAAGTATTGTTACCTCATACACAAGTATTATTACCTCAAACACTAGTATTGTGACCTCAAACACAAGTCTTGTCACCTCAAACACAAGTATTGTCACCTCAAACACTTGTATTGTCACCTCAAACACTAGGATTGATACCTCAAACACTAGTATTGTCACCTCAAACACAAGTATTGTCAACTCGAACACTAGTATTGTCACCTTGAACACAAGTATTGATACCTCGAACACAAGTATTGATACCTCAAACACAAGTATTGTCACCTCAAGCACTAGTATTGATACCTCAAACACTAGTATTGATACCTCAAACACTAGTATTGTTACCTCAAACACTAGTATTGTCACCTCAAACACAAGTATTATCACCTCGAACACTAGTATGGTCACCTCAAACACAAGTATTGTCAACTTGAACACTAATATTGTCACCTCGAACACAAGTATTGATACCTCAAACACTAGTATTGTTACCTCAAACACTAGTATTGATACCTCAAACACTAGTATTGATACTTCAAACACTAGTATTGTGACCTCGAACACTAGTATTGTGACCTCGAACACAAGAATTGTCACCTCAAACACTAGCTAAGAGGTGCATCTTAGGCAGCTATGGCAAGATTTTTCTCCCTATACTTCTAGAAATTTGCAAGAAAAGCTTATAGAAAAAGTTCTTCCTTGTTTCCAAATAAAGATAATGTAACAGATCTATAGAATATTAGATTATCCTGGCAGAGTACTTGATGGAATCAGTCAGAGTCCACACCTTTTGCTCCTTTATGGAAGAACCACAAAATAAGGAGAATTTGTGTAGAATTCTCTACACTAGCATGACATGGCTATTATTTTTATGTTGTTTTCCAAATTCAGCACCTGTGGGACATTTGTTTCTGGCATTTTTTGGTAAGCAGGATATATGATACTATAAGTTAGATTGTATCAAAAACTGTTTCATGAAAAGACCAATGACTCTTCTAGAACACTATATATATATATATATATATATATATATATATATATATTTTTTTTTTTTTTTTTTTTTTCCAGAATAGAACAGTGTTTCCCTAAGTAATACTTCACAAAAGAATGGTAGTTTTCTGGAGTATTGGGTATCATTAAAAAATAGGTAGGTAGGCAGCTAAGTAGATAGATAGGTTAGATTAGATTAGATGGGTAGGATTTCATGTTTGGGGAATGCTGGATTAAGCAAATTTAAATATTTTTCTTGGTCGAAGGTCTTCTCAGAGCTTCTAATGTGTGATTATGCCATGTGGATCTCTAAGTGGCTGAGGCAGATACTGGTACACAGGTTTCCCGAAACATGTTTATTTAAGAATCCCATTTTCCCCTCCAGAGTATTCATAAACTTTAGCCTCATGGAACACAATTTGAGAAATAATCTATACATGATGACTGTACAAATTTCCTTGTCAGAATTTTAGTTTAGGCAAGGCCAAAGCAATTAAAAAAATAAATGTCAAACTGGATATGCTATCAAGAGAAAACAGCGTTATATTTGGTTACTTAGGATGATGTATTATTTTGAATAAAATTGTATTTTATGTAATTACTTTCATTATTCACAATAGGGTATTTTTTATGTGCAACACATGATATGCTGTGGCTGTATTAATTTAGCCTAGGACTTAAAAACCTAGGATTTAAAGCGTAGGATTTCATTGATAAATTATAAGCTGGACAGAGTCTTAGAATTGCCTAAATTGACATTAAAGGACTTGTTTTGAGAAATACCATGTATTTTAAATTATATAACTGATGACATGTGCCACATTATTGTATTGTGGTACATGTCATCACTGTAATAGTTCATTTTTCCCAAGTTTTCCAAATGTATTGCATACTCAGGAATATACAAGTAACTAATGAATTTGTAAATTTGACACAATGGGCAGAATTCAAAGAGTATGACTGTTATTTTTTGAACCAATGATATTTGTAGAATTCTTAAATGATATACCAACCTATGTTCACTGCAACTTCTCATGTTTAATGATGATTATAATTAAAATAATATAGCAGTATAAGATTAAAAGTCATAATTAAGTCAGAATAGATTCGTTGAAGGGCTCAAAGGTCTTTTCATAATAAATTACTAGCCTTTAATCAGCAAATATAAAGTATTTTTTAGAATGTGAGAAGTACATATATGTCTCTTAAAATATTTAATTTAGATTAGTGAAATGAGTTTGAATGATCCAGATTCACGATAGCAGATCAGAGCTATGTCTGATATTCCAGTGAGAGCTTTATTTAGAAGGAATTGAGGAATCTTTGCGATAACAGGCTTTGGACTGTGCTATCTTGAATGTGATAGCTAAGTAGTTTTTCCCAGAATCGTGAAGTCTTTTTCAAGCTCTTTTGTGAATTGAATAAGTAAAATGTAAATAAATTGTCTTTTCTGGATTTCTTAACCCGTTCAAAGAAGGTTGACTTTACATTTTCATAAAATGGAATTTTGCCTGTTAAAATGTTACTTCCACTTGGGAGGCGAGTCCTAGCCGACCTCCGGCATCTGTTCCATCCACTCACACAGAGTTGTGATAAGGAGAGTGAAGTGTGAGCTAAATAGGGAGGAGGCCTGGGTAAGCTCATTTCTGCCAAACACCAGACTCAAGAGTGCTGCAGTACATAAAAAGTGCTACATTAGTGAATTACAAACTACATGCATAGACAGAGAGGGTAAAAATGAGGGTCCCTGTATCTGAGGATGTAAAAGATGAAACTGAAGAGGAAAATACAGAGGAAGACGAAAATGAAGACGACAAGGTGAGTGGGCAAGCACCTACTGAAGAAGGGTATTTGTTCCTCTCAGTTGATGATTAGAAATATGTTTCCTTTCCCTTTTTTCCGGATAGGTATTCTTTAAGCCTGTTATTGAAGACCTGAGCATGGAATTGGCCAGAAAATGCACTGAACTCATTAGTGATGTAAGTGGCTTATGCAATTTCTGTCTTATTTTGCATTGCATGGGTGGCACTATTACGTCATGGAATCATAGAGCCGGAGAGAAAAACCTTGAAATCGTCTATTAAGACACAATTATTTTCCAGATCATGGAATTGAGTCCAGAAATTTTAGGTGGTTTCCCCAAGGTCACCCATAAAGAGAATGTCTGCAGAAGCAGAATGCTGTGCTTTAGGGTTTTCGCACAGCATTCATAAAGCATTGAATTGAGAGAATATTCCTTTCGAGAACACAAAGCCTTTTACAATTTGTATAATGATGTAATTTGTTTTGAGAGGATGTCTGCCTAAATGAATGATTTAAAAAAAACCATTTTGGGGACTTTTTGAGGCATCTGATGAACGCAATAGTTTTCCAAACCAGAAAAGTATGTATAGCACCTATGTGCATATAATGTTGATATCCAATATAGGATACATGGATAACTGAATGACGTGCTAAGAACCCTGAACTAAATGATGATGATGATGATGATATCAGTGAAAAGGAACGTTTTTGTTGTGACTTTTTTCATTAACTGGGATTGGTTTATATTTCAAGGGAATCCTAGAATTATAGAGTTAAGTCACATATTTTTACAGTAAATTAGAATTCTGGAAGCACAAGGAAAAGTATTGCTCACTAGGGATGAGAGTTTAGACTATCATTAAAACCTTTGTAAGGGAATTGCTGGGACAGAAGAAAGATGGAGCATGGAAAGTGAATAGATGCCTGCATCCGTATTTAGAGAGGTGAGAACAATAATGGTTGTTCTGTTGTGAATGAACAGAGTGATCAGAATATTTTACAAATGTTTATTTTCAATCCTGGGCAGTTAAAGGAATTCAATCCTGGGCAGTGGGGTAGTGTTCTGGCAAGTTCTCTGAAGTCAACCTGTTTGAATCAACAGTAACCTTGGGCAGGCTGGCTGAGCTCAGTCCCTTAAGCGGGACATGTGTAATAATAAGACTGAGTAATAGTGACACATCTGAAATGTTTAGTAAACTGGAACATTGTGGGTACTCAAGAAATGCTAGCTGTTACTAACTACTACCTGTGTAAATGACTTGTATCCATGCAACCTCGGTTTATGTATAACTCTGTGCTGCCTTGTAATTTGTCAGAAAGAACCAAAGGATGGTGGGAATCATACCCCTGCCAGGCATTGCAGCTTGTGAGGTAGGTTCTATTATTTTTCCCATTTTAGAGGTAAGGAAGTAAAGGCTCAGAGACACTCAGTAACTTGCCTGGGTCACACAGTTAAGCAGTGGGCAGTAGGACTTGAACACAAAACCCTCTCTCTTAGCCGTACACTGGTCTTTTTCCTGGTCCCAAACTTCAATTTAAAGACAAACCTTCAAGTCCCTTAGTTTTGTTTTCTAATTCATTATATTCTGAAGGGGCTTCCATGTGCTTACCCGAGCCTTTTTGTTTGTTTGAAGGCAATCTGTCTACAGCCTATGTCACCAAGAGAACTTGGTATATTTTTGCCTGCTCGTACAGTCCCACATCCTGAAGCTTTAAGAAGCAGTCTCCCATTGTTGATCAAATCACACAGCTAGTGAACCACAGACATGGGATTTGAAGCAAGGGCTGTCTGACTCCTAAGCCTTGGTCACCATGACGTCCTTTCTTTCCTGCCGTGTGGCAGACGTTGTGTTCTGTGCCACAATGAACCACTGGCATAGGTTCTATGAGCCTCAGTTCAGAGGTGGTACAACCTAAGGCCCAGTAGCTTGCCCACGGCCACCTGGCTAGTCAGGGGTAGGGACAAGATTCAGGCTTAGGTCCAGCTAAGTCCAGAGCATGGCTGGTAGCCACTCATCACTCTGCTCCATTTTGTTAGATAAAAAGGGAAGTTTTGTGGGTTTCTTTTCATGGAGCAGCCTTTCATTCTGTCTTTCTTTGTACCTCTTCTAGCTTGCATAGGTCTTTATTGGGGTGTGATGACCAGATCTGTGCCCAGCAGTCCAGGTGTGTGTGGTCTGTGATTGTGTATAGGGTGGGACGATGTTCCCTTTTGCTCCCTCGATGCTTTGTGATAATATTTAGAGTTTCCTGGACTTGGAGGCTGCAGAGAGCTGTTGGACATCATTCTCAGCCATTTTCAGGCCTACATTTTGACTTGTAGCTGATTGCTTAGGGCCTATCATCTTTAAATAGTAGCTTGAATGATTTTCAACTTGCTAGGGATGAATGTCATCTGTAGTTGTCTGCCCTGAGGCACGGCCCTTTGAAAGCCTCCCCAGTTCATGGCTTTCATTTTGCCGTTTCACTCTCCCTGAGAGCTCGGGGTCATCAGCAGACCTGTAGACTTTGCTGTATCATGCCCTTGCCAGATAATTGATTAAAATGTTAAATGAGTTTGGTCTAGAGGGAAGTCCTTGGAGGCCTGTACTGCTTAGAATTCTCCATTTTCCAGGTCAGGTGGCTTCACTTTGGGGATCAATACAAGGCATTTTTCAATTTTTCTTTGCTCCACCTTGTTTCTGGTTTGCACTTGCCTGGCCTGTATCGTGGGGTTTCCCTCTGTGTAACTCACTTCCCAGTCTAGAAGACAGGTGGTCCTCTGAGACAGCCTCTTTTGTTTTTCTGTTAACCACATGCTTTTTATTTCTCCAGATATCTTTTCTGTGTTATTTTGTCCTGTTAGTCAACTATCGAATCAATCTCTTGAATAAATCAAACCTATTGACTATTTTGAGCAGTTGGCATCATGGATCGAGGAGCCTTTTGTCAGGTATCATAAAAATATTAGGTGAAAGGGGATCTTTTGTATGTTTCTTGTAAATTCAGTGTAAAGTCTCTGCAGAGCAGATTTGGCCACATCTGCATGAAGCCTCTGACTTAGGGTGTTCACGTGCATGGCAGCAGAAAGAACATTTTTCCAGTCAAATGAGCATTGTTTGTTGTGTGTAAATCCTTCCAAAGCTGAAGATATTAGATTAGTGGTTACCCCTCCAGAGAAAGGTCCAACTGCTGGAGCACTTGGGAGAGCAGCCTTGGCTGTGAGCATCCAGTTAAGAGCATGGTTCTTTCTTCCGGGGTTTACTGCATTTAGCCAATGTGGCTCCATTTGTGAAAAGACTTCCTGGGTACTTTTGGTTAAGAATGCTTGTAAAAAGAAATATCTTCAAACATTTTTACATCTGCCATCCAATTTCAGCCATTAGCTAATCTCCTACTAAGTGAAAGAAACTAGGCAAGAAGGAGGAAGCACCACTGAAGTAATTTAACTCTCATTGTAGTTGAGACATGGTGGGATTAATAGTAAGATCAAAGAATAAAATAAATATTGGGAGGACATCTTAATGTTCATTAAGTCATCAACTTTGCTCCTTCTTTCTCAATCAGAAAGTATCTTGGATGGTGTATTGATTATGAGTACAAATGGCTGCAGGTAATAGGAAACCTTGGCACAGAAGTTTAACAAATACAGAGTGCCCAAAACACACACACACACACACACACACACACACACACACAACAATTTTAAGAAAGGAAAACTGTATTAAAATTATAATATTTAATATATACTAATAACAAAAGAAGAATATAAGTCATGGTTGACTTCTGCAATTACAAGAGGTGCTCAAAGTGGTTACCATCAGCATCCAGACACTTCTGATTATGGCGAACCACTGCTTGAGCAATGTTAACCAAAGCGTCCACTTGTATACATTTTTTTTGGCACTCCCGGTATATGTTTATTTTTTTCACACATGAAGCCTGGATGTAGGGGGTCCAATCTTGGCATAGTGGATGCTATCAGACTCTCAGGTTCTTTTCCTTCTGCTCTGTCATTATTAGTACGGTGGCTTATTGCTGCTGCATCCCTGTGATTTTGGGGCATCAAATCAGGTAGAGGGGCAAAGTGTCCAAAGGCTATGCCAGAAACACCAGACCACTGCTGGGAGACTCCATTAATGTCTCGTGGCCAGAGCTGGGTGTCTGGCCTCCCCAGGCTAATGACTGGCCAAGGGGAATGATAAAACCATGCCTGGTTTAGAGCAGTTTGTCCCCTGGGGCTGGGGTAGGGGCCTGGCTACTCTCATAAGTACATTTGGGTTCTATTATTAGGAAAGATGGGTGTTGGACAGGCAATCTATCCAATAGATAGGGTGATGGTTGTATTAGGAAGTGGCTGTCTACTCAGTGATTTTTATTTTAGGTAAGACTTTGTGCCAGTCATTGGTGAAGTTTCATCTCTTTTATTAGTATAGGAAGGCTACTAATATGTGACATCTTTATATAAAAATTTAGTATCATTTGCTTATCGTCATTCATATAGTACAATTCATTAGAAATTGGAAATGTACGTGTGTGTGTATGTGTCTTTTAAATAATGACCAAAGGAATGGAGACCACACTTAAGACTGAACTATTTGTCTCTGCATAGCAAAGGAAGTAACAACTTCACCCTTATCCTGTCCTGAACATTCTGCTCAGGTCAGAGCTTATCATGAGGTCTGTAGCTGTAGCACATACCACTGCAGTGAAGAATGTGAATGTGAGAGGGAAAAGATGGTGGCAAAAGATAAAAATAATGAGGCAGACTTAAGCCTAATGATAGGTTATTTTCTCTCACACTTAATTACATAACGGAGATACTTCTCTTTTCCTCCTTATGATCAAAATAGCCTACTATTTATCATACTGCCATTAACGGCTTAATTACTAGTGACTGAGGAGGGTGATTTGCAGAGACCTAAAATTATGGCCAATCTCTAGAAGAAAAAAAAAAGTAATTTAGTGTTCAGATAAATATGTTCTAATGTTGATTTCATGAATAAAACAAATGTTTAATGTGGTAGGCATGTAATATCTGAGAGCCACAGCAGTGAAATACGGTATTTTGAAATAACGTTTCTTAACATGTTCATATCTGGTTATGGTCAAATAATGCCCTTCAGATCAGGTTTGCATAAAATCCCTGTGTAATATTTGTGTAACATCAATATGAGCCATGTCCTTTAAGAACTGGATAGTATTTAGAATTAAACTTCATTTATAGGTTATAATTAAGGAGACCATGTAATTTATCATCTGAACTGGGACTTTTTTTTTCCAGCCTAAGTATTTAGAGTCTTGGACAGATAAACATGGCTCTATTACAGGGTGATATAACTTTTAGCAAATTGCCTTCATCCTCTCAACTAGTCATAAATGTTGCCTTCCCAGTTTTAAGATTGGGCTGCAAGTAGCATGACAGTGGGATGACGTTTTAGGTCATTCTCCAGAGTTCTTGACTTCTTTTTGGCTTATGTGTCCAGGCGGGGTCTTTCCCCAGAGTAACAATTCTGGCCTCTCTCCAAGGAGAAAGGAGTAGCTCGTTTTCCTAGTGAGTTCAAGAGGGAGAAATGAGCATTCTCAGCAAAGCCTCTCTGGTCTTTTCCTTGTTCATCTGCTTACTCACAGCAAGGGGACCTGGTGGAATGATCTCCACCATGTGGCAAGCTTTCTGGGCAGGTTCTGCTCTTGTTGGGGGAGGGAAGGAGGATGGGTGGCCTATGGGTGCTCATAAATTGGGTCAGTTTGATTTGAGTGGAATTAATTAGTAACAGGAAGCCCATTGTGGCCACAATTTAAGCCCCTTCCTCTAATCCAGTGTGTCTAGGTAATGATGCTAATAGTTATCTCCATTTGTTTAATTTCTGCTTCTACTTCTTAAATGGTTAAATCTATCCTGATAAGTACTTGTTTAAAACCTAGAGGTGGGCAGCTATGTTTCTGTTTGACCATGGCTTAGAAGTAACAATAAACTGGTACACTTGTGCAAGTTAAATGTAGAATATTTAATAATTACACTGAGCACACCGGGCAACAGGACCCATAAATCATTGTGGGCCCAACACACGTGATCCTTGATGATAACTGGACCCTTGTTTATCTAAAGAAGAGGGTTTCTTGATTATGCCTTACCATTTTTGCAATTTTGTGCTAGATATCAGTTTATGTGATTTGGCTTCTTTTGAATGTCATTCCACATTGGATAGTATTTACTTCAGAAAATGAACTTTCTCAAGGTAATTCTTCTGTTAAAAAATGGAGCATTCAATTATTTTTCTTCTTTCTCTCTCGTGTGAATTATTGTCTTTTTTAGATCCATTATAAAGAAGAATATAAAAAGTCTAAGGACAAGTGTACATTTGTGACGGACACTCCTATGCTAAACCATGTAAAACATATTGGTGCTTTTATTTCTGAGGTAAGGTATCAAACACTTGCAAAATGGCTTGCAGTTTCTTTTTCTATTAAAGTTGGAGAATGCTATTTTAAAAAACACCACTGAATGTTGGTAATATCTATATAATTATGTAATTCTGTGTACTACCAATTAACTCGTGTACATTGACATATGTTACTGTCTACTCGGATGTTTGATATATTTTATGACATATGTCTGTATTTTGCCTCTGAGCCTTATTTACATAGAAATACTCTTGAAAAAAAATATATTTTTATTCAATAAGTAGGAAGTACTGGCAAAATAGTCTTAGCAGTTCTATTATTGTTCTCCTAACAGACTTATTAGTTCTAAATTATCATTTTGAAAATAAGTAAAATTTACCAGCTGCTACCATAAAATGTGGTATTTTTCGTAAGTAATTCTAAATCAATTTAAACTATTTTTGACTAGGATCAGTTCAATGGAGATAGCTATTATGAAACCACAGAGTGAGAAATGCACTACATTCATTTTCCAGCTGAAAAATCATATAGTCTCTTTCTGAGAGCATTTAGGACCCCAGTATGTGTGGCATTGAAAAGCACAGTGTTGACAGTGATTTCGGTGATGAGGCATTTCTGTAGTCTGTGAATAGATCACTTAGAGGAGATAAACTTGACAAGAGAATGAATAAAATAGTATTATAAATGGCTGACCTCTAGTGTTTCATATGTTGGAAAAAGATCAACATGATATTCTCAGGATTATTTCTACTAACAAGAAAACATTGTGAGGAAAATTGGTAAATTTTCTTTTATTAAGTACTCAAATCCAAAGAGTTGTGGGAACACAAGGTTTACACAGGCTACATGCTCAATAAATCAACGCTCAAATCTGGCTCTGAGCGGGAGTCATATCAGGGACTTGTCGACAGAGTGTGGAAAAACACGGTTTTGTTTATTTGTGTTAGCTGTTACTTTGCCTTGTAGAGAAATTCTTGATGTTCTTAGTTATTAATTGATTCGTTTTCCTGAAGGAGTTAACTGCAGAGCAAAAAAAGAAAAAAAAATGGAAGTGGGTAATCTGTCGTGTTACTTTGAACTTAATCTTCCCAAGAGGAAATGGTGACTGAGATCACCTAGGGGCAGTGTAGATTGGCGGTAGGAAGGCACAGGAAAAGCCAAAAAGCACCCCACTGCCCATCGTGGTAGAAAGAGGTTAAGGAGGTTTGAAACACGGAATTCTGTGCTTTGCATTCAGGTTCTAGGTAGTCTTTTCTGACAACTTGTATAATATTTCCTGGAGCAACTCAAATGTCTCATCGCTCTCAGATTTTTCTTCACTGATCCAACCATATGAAACTGTCAATATACACAAATAGATTTACTTTTAGAAATGTGCATGGGTTTAAATAGAAAAACGATCTTTTTTTTTTTTCTTGCTTGTTTTGTTTAAAGCTTTCTCCATGATAAATTGGATTTACATTTCTTCAAAATATATTTGTCAGGTCCAGTATCTAAGTTTCAAATGGTCTTCAGATTTTTAAATTAATTCTGTCTCTGAAGAAAGTTGCTTTTTATTTTCTTTCCATATTCAAGTAAGAGAAATGAATATTTATTTTTTCCTTTCCCTCTCCTCCAGGCAAAATACAAAGGCACCATTAAGGCGGACCTTTCCAATTCTCTTTATAAGCAGATGCCAGCCACAATTGACAGCGTCTTTGCAAGAGAAGTTACCCAGCTTCAGAGTGAGGTGCGGTTTTCCTATATTGTTATATGATTGTGTGGATATAAACTTATAACCTAATATAAATTATTTAGCATTTAAAACAGTTGTCTATCTTCAGGAATACATACTGAATGAAAACTGGAAGCAACTGATTCATGGCCTGTCAGTTGCTGCTGGTGGAATTGTAGCAAATGAAAAGGATAAGCAAATTTCTGTTAGTCACATGATGCTGTTTTCCCTAATCACATTCACAGCTATTAATAGAACAAAATTGAATTTTGCTTAGACAGGTCACTTAGATTGCAACCTTACAGTAAATATTAAACTAGTCTCTGATTTTGGTGTGATCTCTAAGTGGGAAACATTCCAGTAGCTTATTAAAAGTCACATAAAAAGTTACTGGTTAAATTCAGGATGCGAAGGACTGTGGTCCATCCATTAGATAAAGTGGTTCCTGAATTTCCTTTTCTGTGAATTGTGTTTTTCATTTAAGAATACCTCAGGCTACCAAAAAGAGCCTCCATCAGGTAGAAGTGGCTATTTCAGTCATTGTAAGTTGCAGACAAACCTAAGAACTGTCATCATGCAAATTTATTTTGAATCCACAAGAGTTTAGGAGTAATTTTCCCTTTATAGTATATCAACAAGTAAGGAATACTTAATGCTTTTAATTTGTTCTATTTCTTAAAACAGAATTTCAAACTAGAATATTTCACCCCTTTCTGACTCATCCTATTATCTTGTTTTCTTCATAGCACAATTAGATTTTTTTTAAACTTCATTAATCTGTTACGTGGCTCCCTAAGTGACACGAGAGTAGGGACCTCATCTGTCTCATTCCCTGCTTCCCTGCTGTGCTTAGAACAGTCCCTAGCGCATAAGAAGTACTTAATAAATATTTATAAAATGGATTTTTTATTCAATTTGTTGATTTCCTTTCTAAGGAAATATTTCCTTTTACATAGTTTATATTCTTCATGCTACATTTTAGGTTAAAAATAATAAATAGTAAACACATAGAAATGCTTACTATGTGTCAGGTGCTTTTATATATATTTATATCATTTTATATACAGAGAGTGCCAAAAATATGTATACGTATTTTAAGAAAGGAAAAAGCTGTATTAAATTGTAATACTCAATATATACCAAAAACAAAAGTCGTGTATATACAAGTCGTGTATATACATTTTTTCAGCACCCCCAGTATATTTTATACACACACATATATATGTGTGTGTATATATATATGTATATATATGTACATATATATATATATATATATATATATATATATACGTATATATACACACACATACATATATATATATACGTGTATATATATACACATATGTGTGTATATACGTATATATATACGTATATATATATATAATTTAATCTTCACAACGTCTCCATAAGATTTCCTCATTTTGGAGGTGTGAAAACTGAAGCACAGAGAGGTTAAGTAACTTGCCCTAAGTCACACAGCCAATAAATGGCCTAGCCAGCACATGAGCATTTGGCTCCAGAATCTGGTTTTGGACACACACTATACCAACTCTTTCTTACCGTTTCTTCCCCTGTTTTTCTTATTAAACAAGTTTACTTCTTTCTCCAGAATCTTTTTGCTTTTAAGTAGAGGATACCTAGATATTTGTAAAATAGTCTGAAAATAGATTACTCTTGAAAAATAATGAGCATGGTTATCCATTGCAGAACATCTTTAACTACACTATTACAAATTTGAAAGTCCACTGTGTACCTAACTTGGCAGTAAGCTAATCTCAGCCGTGCAACATGTGGCTAAAAATACATGGTGTCAAAGATGTGCCTGGCTGACCATGACCGATATGCGCACCACCCCCTCCCCGCCCTTTGCTGCCCACATCTAGTCACCTAGCCACTTGCTGATAAGATGGACTACTTTATAAAGCAAATAATTATAACACAGCACTTGCTTTGTGACAAGCAACTCTTATGCAATAAAGAAGAAAACGAAAAAGATCTGTTCTTGTTATACTTAACTTGGGAAGGTCACATTTTCAGGTGTTTACATACTTCATTGCTTTGGAAGCACACAATTTTTCTTGCCTTTTATCACATGAAAAGGTCTATAGTACACAAATATGTGCGACACAGAACTTAACATGAAAAATAATCCATTTTGTATATTTTGAAATCTGTTTTGTTTTTGCCAGAGTAGGTTATCCCTTACATTTGTTAGCATGTGTTGTCCTTAGTAGAATATGCACCCTGGAAATGAAATGTTTGTGCTCCTAAAGAGCGGTGCTGTGCAGTGTTGTTATTAGTCACTGAACTTGTTGCTAAAGAAAAACCTGGACCTTGAATAACATATCTATTTCTAAGACTTACAGTGTTTCCCCAAAAATAAGACCTAGCCGGACCATCAGCTCTAATGCGTCTTTTGGAGCAAAAATTAATATAAGACCCGATCTTATTTTAATATAATATAAGACTGGGTATAATATAATATAATATAATATAATATAATATAATATAATACCGTTTCTTATATAATATAAGACCGGGTCTTATATTAATTTTTGCTCCAAAAGATGCATTAGAGCTGATGGTCTATCTAGGTCTTATTTTCAGGGAAACATGGTATGTAATTGTAATATCATTTCTTTAAATTTGTGTACATCAAGTTAATTACTGTTAAAAGTGAAATTCTCAGAGTTTACCTGGTAAAAAGAAAGTCAAGAACATAGAGCTATTTGACAGTGTCTGTGATTATTAAACTAACCTTTTACTGTGTCCAGATAGTATCAGATTTGTGCTAACCTAAATTAGAGGACTAGGCCAAATCGGAAATTGAATGACATTCTGGGTTGTAATGAAAAGTCTCCTAAATTTGTGACAGTGGAACACAATGTTATCTTGAAACCAATTTGCAAACATTCTCGGATGCTTACATTCAAATTGGAGTAATAAGGTGAAGTTAGCTAGATTAATACTCTTTATAGAAGGTGACTGATAAGAAGAAATGCCTTTTTAAAAAGAGAGGGAGATGTGGAAATTTTAGGAAGCTATTTTATTAGATATTCCCCATTAAAATTTTTATAAACACAGATCACAAAGAAAGCTTCTGGAAATGGATGCATTGTGCCATGAAGTAGTGAAATCTTTCTCACCAGGGCTATTTCAATCAAAGGCTAAATAATCCCTTATTACAGAGTATTACGGGCTACGCGGGCATCTGGACTGAGGAGGTTTATGAGAACTTATGTTTTTATTTATAGTGGCCGCAATGGTCCTGTTTCAGGAGTGTCAGAAGCATCTGTGCTATTGATCAGAAGTACATTTACCTATATAATAGTTTTAAAATAGATTGTAAGTTAGAAATGTATGTAATCTTATATATGTACATATGAAATATAAAGACATAGTATGTGATCAAACATATAAGATAAATGTGTGTGTTACTTATATAAACATATTTATATACAAAGTATGTAAGACTATTGCCAAGTGTTCTGCAGCTGTTAGGAGTCCCGTACCACAGAAACCTTAATTCCCAAGTTATAAAGAAAACAGCATCAATCTAGGGAAATGCCACACAATAATGATAAATTCTAAGAAATCAAATTTATCAGGAAATTTATTAGCTTGACATAATTTTCCATTAGCTATTTTAAGGACGAAAGTTAATATGATAAATTAAAGTTCAGCTGCCTCCAATTTGATGTAATCTTAATTCTAAAGGGGTGCTTAGTAGCAGCCATAAATGAAATGACTATTTTAATGCGGCAAGTAAAAATTACACAGCCCTTTTAAGAAAGAGTGCTGTTTTAAAATCGTGTTTGATGACTCACCGTTTCTGTGATAACCCACAAAATGATCAGCTGCTTTGGTTACGCTTAAAAAATCACAAGTATGATAGTCTGTCTAAGATACAAAATAAACCAGGCATCCAGCAGAAAGGAGACAGGCATAAGCTAGCTCTTCATTTAAGTGGAAGGAACAGATCTCATGGAAGTTTTTTCTTGGCTTAATAGACTTGACCACCCATTAAACTCCTCTTCCCTCCCCCCAAAGTTATAATATAGACTGTAATGGAATTGAGATAATGGACTTTCTCAGCCCAAATGGAGGTTCTTAATGGGTTTCCTGTTTAACATAATTAATTGGTGAAAATGTAAAGATATGTTCATCAGAATTAGATATCCTGATGGATTAAATCGCTAGGCAGACTCTAATAAGATGAATTATGCCTGGGCTAACGTGAGGTGCCGCGTGTGAGCCCTGAGAATGCAGCAAATATGCAGGATTGGATGTGGGAACAGGGCTGGGCGGGACTGAACAAGATTTAAGGGCGTTAGTTGACAGAAATCTCAGCATAGCCATCAGAAGGGAAACGTTGTGATCTATTGATGTGCTAATCCCCTATAGCACAGGAGAGATGATAGTCTGGATTAAATTGAATAATTCTAATTAGGACAAGTCAGACTCTATCTGGAACATTCTAGGCACCTTAAAAAAGAGACGGATAAATTGGAATTTGTGCTGAGCAGAGCATTTAGGGCTATAGGTGTTCGGAGCCTCAGTCCACACAGAGAGTCCGTGAGCATGAACGTCGCAGACAGCTGTGTTCCCACGTTTGAAGTTCTGTCCTGTGAACTAGACTCTTCCTGTTTGCATAAATAGAGGCAGCTATGGGGAGATAGATTTGTGTTTCGTTAAAGGAGGAACTTTGTATCAGAGCTTTCAAAATTTGGCGACTGAAACTTGGTGGAGGAGCCAGAGAAGGGATATAAACATTGATAGTTGTCCTAGATGGCTTTCTTTTTTGTGGTAATATTTGATGATTTTATTTTAAAAAATTACTTTTGTCATTATCACTTTAGTTCTTTAGACTCAGAGTTAAACGGGTGGTAAACTCTGTTTATTAAAGCCTATGTGGAGTTTAAATTCATGAGCATGTTTAACAAACTCATTATTTATTCATCCACTAAACATTTATTACAATTCTTGTCTTTGTCATTCACGATGATAGGCATTGGATATTAAAAGATGTGTAAGATACAGGAATAGCTCTCAAGGAGCTCACAGTGGTCGAAAGTTTTTCCTTAAATTTAACTGTATTCTTTTTTTAAAATTTGTTTTGTTTATTTTGTTCTTTTGATTCCACATGTAAGTGAAATTATATGGTATTTGTCTTTCTCAGTCTGACTTATTTCACTTAGCATAATACCCTCTAGGTCCAACCATTAACTGTACTCTTTTTAACTGAAAATTAAACCTTGTTCTTGGTAAAAACTGATCTAATTTTTCTTTTCAAATTGCCTTTAGTCTCTTGGGCCAAGTAATTCTAACTCCATCTAATATCTTTTTATTATTAAACTTTTGATATATATTTAAAATTGATTTTGAAATAATATGTTCATTTAGTCCTGTTTTATTCTCATTCATTCAGTTATTCATTCACTCATTTATTCACTGGTCGGGCAGATAGATATTTATTACTGGTTACTGTGTGCCAGGCACTATTAAGGTTTTGAGCAGTCAGTGAACTAGACAGTTATGTCCTAGTAAGGGCAGACAGAAAGTAGTTTGACAGAAATTAAGCAAAATCATTAAAAACTGTGGAAATAAATAGGATAGTGACATAGGCTGAGAATAAGGTGATAATTTGTTAACTGTCTATAGATTGCCTTTAATTTCTCATTCTCTTGTCGAGTTCGGTTGCTTCTGCTTCTGCAGGAATCATTTTCATGCCTTCTCTCCGTCCAAGTATGGAACACATTTAACTTGGTGGTGATGGATGGCATCGGTGTGGTCCTTATTTCTCTAACAGAGGACAGAGCTTCACGTAGCTGAGAATTTGTTACAGTTTCTCCCAAAGGTTAGGGCATTTAAATATTACATTCATAGTTGTGCCTACACAGAATCATAACAATTAGTTTTAAAATGACCAATTCACTTTTATACATCTGATCACCTTCCCCGCACTGTCAGTTGCTTTCCCGAGATTTAAACCTTGAATATTTCTAACCCTGAAAGCTCTTGGGTGTGGAGGACTTCCCCAAACGGTAACTAAGATTTAAAATAGATGAATGAGTACCCGTGGGGATTCGAGTATATGATTAAGGACTTTTGAAATAAATAAAAAGTTAGAATTAGGAGTCTAAACTGAAGCACTAAAATGAAAGTGTTAATGTATATTATCTTGTTTTGGAGGCTTAGGCAACTTTGACCTTCAGTGGTGGTATTCAAATACTACATAAAATCCTAGCAGAACACGGACATTTAACAGGTAAGAATTTAATACACCTCTAAATGAGAGTAACAGTTTACTGTGTGTGTTTTTCAAGATTGCCTACAAACAGAAACATGATGCTGCCAAAGGAGTCTCAGATTACGCCCATATGAAGGAGCCACCTGAGATCAAACATGCCATGGAGGTCAATAAACACCAGAGCAATGTAAGGAAGCCATTTCTCATGATTTTCTGGAAAATTGTGGTTAACCCACATCAAGGCTAATGGAGATTTTGTTGAAATTTAAATATTATGATACGCCTATGCAAAAAGGACTTTCAAATTTATTTTATTTTTATCTCTCTGTGTTCAGTCAGAAGTACATCTGAAATATTCTGTCAACAGTCATGAAAACCTGGTGCCTTTAAAATGTCAGGCACTTGTAGGCATTGGAAATTCTGTTTTGAACAAGACACATATGGATCCTTTGGACCTATTGGGTTATTAGCATTTCTTAGAAATTCCTTGGCTTAATGGTGAGGCATCCATGGTTTCCAGGTTAGGATTGCAGAAGAACGGGGAGAAAGTGCATTAGAAATCAGTGGCCCAGGGAAGAATCATTCACAGACGCTAGCGAGATTGTACCCCACTACTGTTCTTTTAGAATTCTTATGGGAACAAAGTGTCAAATTAAGACCCATGGCAAATAAGAAAGCAATAGATGCCTAATGGCTGGCTTAGAAGCAGAGCCAAGAGGGAGGAAGTGAGCCTGTGGAAAACGAGTTTCTTCTTTGGTCATAAGTTACAGGAACATCAAAGCTTTCACGGGCTTGCTTGATTACCGCCACTCTCCTGGTGGTCTAGAAGGAAACTTTCTTCCTGAAATCTCAGGGGAGCTTAATCTCCCCGTTATGAATTCTCTGCTCTCTAGAAGGACTATAGGAACTGTTTGTCAGGTTCTTTATGGGTTAGAATCAGCTCAGATAAAGTATCTGTCCTAATTGGGTCAAGAAACTCGCTTTCTTTGAAAAGGACTCAAAGCATCTTGGTCATTCATTTCACACAGGGTCTGTCCCACCAGTTTGTTCTCTTACTGAGACTGTGCCCCCAGAGTCCCAGCTGTGCAGAGTGTCCTTTGCAGTATGGCAACAGTTATCTGATATTAAATTGTAATAGGTCAATGCTTAAGTAAAAACTGAGTGAGGTTTTACATTTTAATCCAAATGTATAAACATATGCCGATACCAAAGCACTTTTCTAAGATGGTTTGAGATTGATGAGATGAAGAAACTACATCTGTCATTACCAGCAAGGTCATTTTAAGGGGATGCTTTATAAGAACAGTTTGCTTACAGAATGACTATAATAATCATAATAACTACCACTTAGCGAGCACTGCTGTGTACCAGAACTGTGCCAAGACTTTGATCATTTCCAATTCTCACAAAATCCCTGTACCGATTCCCATTTTGTAGATGAAGAAAATGAGACTAAAGAATCAACATCCCCGGTTTGCTCTGTTAGGCCCTGCTGCCTCCCTTTTAAAGGTCCCTGGTTATTGGTCAAGATGTTAAATAAAATTTTTATATGCGCTCAAGATAGGTTATCATCAGAATTCAGATCAACGGCTCCAGCGCACTGCAGGAAAGGAGGGGGTGGTGGTGGGCAGGGGAGGGGGCTGGCATTACACGGACCCTCGGGAGGCCCTTTCTAACTCTATAATTCAATGAAATTCAAATACGGAGGTTCCTTATCATAGAACGGGGGTTATTATTGTAAGTCCGCCTTTTCTTTTAAAAGGTCTTTGATTGAGGGATTGAGGGAATAGAGTATAAAGCCCTTTTCTCCTACATTCAATACTGTGTACTTATGGGAAAAGGATGTATTTACTTACACTCCTCTGCCTACCCAGCTCAACCTTTACATGCAAAGTTTGTACATATAATAGGATTTAGAAAGTGTTTAAGACTGTTTACTCAGATTTAAAGTGAGAAGGATATTTGTATTCTACCTGTGAAGCAGTTGATATTCCTCTAGAGTCAAGGCACTTAGAATAATACATTTGTTGTCCCTGCAATATGAAATGTAACGTAGGTCTTGAAAGCCAAAGGAAAACAAGTGCGTACCTTGTGGTTTAGTTGGTGAGGCAACATCTTCCCCATGAGAGACCAAACCCTGCCTCCCATAAAACTTCAGTCCAATGAAACACATTGGCAGAGAATTTACTAATAGAATTACCCTTTCATAACGTGGAATGTCACTATACACTAAGCCTATAAATGACTTATTTAATGTAAAATCAAATGTGTTGTCACATGTGCATCTGATTTACCTAGAAACAATGCTAGTCGGGATCTTTGCTTAACTTTTTAATGCTTCTACCCAAACCAACTCAGCTTTCTAATATCGCTTAGAGACCTAAGAAACTGGGACAATTATGGTTCAAAGCCTTTAATTTCTGCCCTCTTTCCATTCCAAACCTTTTATTAGAACATTCATCAATGGGCCAAAGGGACCGCTTTCCCTTTCAGAACCTTTCTCTCCTTTAGGCCTTTAGAGATGTGAATAAGCAGGTGGGGGCGGATAGAGGATTCCTGGTGACTGGTCTCTGACTAACTGAGAGGTCCAAGGGTAAAAGGCCTCAGGGGTAGTTGTCTTCCTTATCACCCCAAAATTCAATGATCATGAAACAGGGGAAAAATATTTCTCAGAATATCCTTCACTGTAGCAAAAATAGAAAAGGAATTTGGAGTCAGACCAGGGTTTAAATGCTTGCTTTTACACATGTTGCTTGCATGACTTTGGACAAGTTACGAATATCTCCAAATCTCCGTTTTCTCGTGTAAAATCAGGGAAATGATCTTTGTCTCATTTGGGCCCTAGCAAGTGTTAAATGAGATTATGTGTGTGTGTGTGTGTGTGTGTGTGTGTGTGTGTGTGTGTGTGTGTATAAAGGGTTCTGCAGGAGAGCCACTCCATAAAATAGTAGTCCTATTTGGTCCCCCTCCAGTTTTAAAGGGTGAGTTAAGAGTTTATGGTGATATCATAGTTAATTCGAAGCAAATAAAAGAGGTGAGATTTCGTAAAAAGGCCAAACCAATATGGAATTTATATTAAGAAGCATTTAGGTCAGAAGGGCAGATCCAAAAGGTTCCTGAACCCATATAACTACCTATCTTTTGATACTATAATCAAAAAATGATTAAAAAGAACCAATCTAAATCCTTTTGCATCCTAAGGGATGCACCCCTGCCAAATTTCTCTAATGTAATTAGAGAAACTGGACGTATTCTATCCTGTTGCTTTTCCCTAAAGATGGGATTGTAATGAAAACCCCAGTAATATTATTAGTTCTCATCAATCTTACCAGAGACATGAAGTCCAATAGTTCTGAAGTAAGTCAAACAAATTTTAAACTGCCATTTTAAGTTTTATAAGTAATGTGGTCTGTATAGACTTGTCATGAAATTGAAGTGGTAAACTTTTCCAAAACACCATATCAGTAATCAATTCAATGTGCATTAGAAAGAAGTATTCAGCAGGGGAAACAAGAGACTCAATGTTCTTTTCAAAAATGATATATGTACTTTCTTAATGTTAATAAAATCTTATCAGTAGACAAAATTTCTATTCCATCAGAAAGTGAAAAAGCTCAGAGATAAATCAGTAAAATGATACTAGGAAAACATTTATGACTCTGTGTGGTTCCTTGATGTGACTTACGATAATAATGCTTTAGGATTTAGTATTAAAATAGATACATTAGTATTTTGTTCATCTCTAAAACAGAATGGTTAGCAACATCAATCCCACCTTCTTCACAAGATTGTGATGGTAAAATTAAATCATGAATAAGAAAACTTTTATCACTCTAAAATGCTGTTATAAACAATGACAATAATGAGAAGGATAAACTGTTCTAGATACAGCTCTGTATTTTACTCTGTCTTTTAGAAGATTGAAAACTTTTCTGTGTTCTGATGCATATCAGATCCTCCATTTACTTATACTACTTAAAAGGTTTACATTCTCCGATAAAAATAATATTTACAATTTAATACTTTAGTAGTTTTTTACATACAGTATGCCCAGACAGAAATAAACCTAAGAGAATTTTCAGTCCACGTGCCTCTTTGATGATACCTGGAGAACTTCCTAATGTGAGAGTGTATGCTGATGATAAAAGTATTTCTTGATAATGAATGAACTCGTGTTTCAAGAATGGAACTAAATACAGGTTACATTACTCACTTCTTTCCCACAAACCTAAAAGATATAGTATATCCTCTCTAGTGTCTTCTCCCCGAGAACCATGTTAACCTCCGCCGGGGTAACAAAGGCCCAGTTGGCTTTGATTCCTGTATGTCTGTTTGCTCACACTACCCTTAGCTCCTGCAGGGGTCTGTCTGTCTGTGGTCTATTCCTTGCTGCCATCCCTCAGTTCTCACTCTTCTCATCTCCAAGTGCTTGAACTGCCAGGACAGTCTTGGAGGAGGTGTTGCTTTTCTCTAGTTTAGTGATTCACTTACTGAGGAATCTCAAATCACTGTTGTCTAAATATGAAAAGCTTGCTGAAGAATCACTGGGAATCCTTTGTCTGCCCATGCGTCTGGCTGTACATGAAGAATAATGGCATCCATTTCACTTCTGTTTTCAAAATCTAATGAGTCTCTTATTGGCTAAGTCTAACCCAGAACGATACAAGGAAGAAGATTCTGGATAACTAGTTCCATTGGTATGGTGTATTGTTGGAGCCCATCTGAGTATAGACAATCCAGTACAACAGATGGGGTGAGGATTTAATGAAATAAAGGGTTTAGAACAGTGCCTCGTACACTGGACACTCTGCACGAATGTAGGAGGCATGCAAAAGCTATGGCCTTATGACACAGAGGTAGAAAGCTTATAAGGAGAGAACAAACTGAGACTGGATGACAAAATGAAATGAAAAAAGAAGCTGAGGAGGAAAGTGAACATGATGAGATAAGGAAGAAATGTAACAGTAGATTTTAATAGAACTAAAATCTTTATTGGAAGCTATAAAGAGCAGATTTGACAATGCAGAAAAACAGATGAAATGGAGGCTAGGTTAGTCAGAAGTTCCTATATTTAATGAGATAAGTCCATCTCAAGTTAGCTCAAGTAATAAATGAGAATTTATTGGTTTGCATAATTGGAAAATTCAGCTACCTTCAGGCATAGCTGGATCCAGAGGTTCCACGTAATCACCAGGACTCTTCCTCTCCCCCCATCTCTTGGCTCTGCTGGCTGCTGTGACTTCAGTTGAAGACAGAGTCTGTCTAGGTGGTCTCAAGAGAACAGCTGGTGTTTCCAAAATTCAATCATCCTTTCAGCAGCTGATGCCGGAAGAAAAGACAGCAGCCCAGACTCAGATCCTTCAAATGACTCTGGCCTTGTTTGGGTCATGTGTCTTCCTTTTGATTAATCATGGCTTCCAAAGGGATGGGGTGTCTTATTGGACAGCTTGTCACATGGCCACTCCTGTCACCAGGAAGGTAGGCTGCATTTGATAGCCCCACCAAACCACATGGAGGAAGGGAGGGTCAGTTTCCAAATAAAAATTGCTAGTCAGATTAAAAAAAAAAAAAAAGTGAACACATGTCTACTACAAAAGAATAACTTAGGAAAATGACCCATGTCATACCACCCATATTCAGACATCCTTGCAGAGAGTGAAAATCAGGCTCTTTCTGCTCTGCGACCCTTAATGTAAGCCCACCATTCCTGTGGGCTGTCCCCAAGCAGTGAGATTCCCGAAGATCTGCCGAGTGACCAGGCTCCTGTGCTTCTCTCCTATGTGGCTCTGCGGTGTCCTCTTGTTTGAATTCGCAGCTCATGTCAATCTTAATATTTGTTTTGAGTCACATATGCCGGCCTCTAATTTGCAATTTACATGGATGAGGGGGCCCTATTCAGAGTCCTGCTCCTGCCGCCTTTGTGCTGTTCACCTCTCTTCAGGGCCGTCATTAGGCTGAACAGCATATAATTAGGTAACCCGTGTAAAGCCTCGATTTCTGAAAGGTTGCAGCTCTTTTCAAAAAGTAAGGCTTTCCATTTTACTCTCATTCTCTTCTCAACAACAAAAAATCCCTTCCCTATGGTTTTCATTTGACTGTAGTAACTTAGAAACAGCTAGTCTTGTAGGTGGGTGATAATTTTGGTTTGTTTTCACCTGAGAGTTGGTTTTTGTGTACAAAGCTTGTGCTTAACTCAGCGCGAGGTACGGTTGATTGGCCATCATTGTGGGTGAGCGTGTTGCTTTTGAAACCAATGAAATTGGCTTGTTTTAAACCCATAAAGATTTAAAATCCACCCAAGAAAATAACTCAGTTTTCAGCTTTTTTTTATGTTCTTTTGTTACCTGTTTGCACAAAACTACTGACATTACTTGTTAAGGTAAAGCCTATGAAAATAAAAATACTGAAGAAAACAGATGTTCTTGCTCAAATTATGCTGATTGTAGTTAAGCTGCATTCACTTGTCAGAGAGGTTCATGATTCTAAACAAGTTGAAAAAATAGTGTTGGTGGTGGGCATTTGTAAGCTTTTAAAAAATAGACATGTATATAAATGTTTCATTGAAATAAAATAACTGCATACAGAGCCTATTGAAGTCTTAATGCATTATCATTTCTTACACCTTATATTATTTTTGAAAGAAGTAAGAAATACCAATATTTTATAACTCTGCAAGGTTGAAAGGAAAATAACAAGATACATTGAATTATCTAGAATACTGGTTCATAGTGGTCAACTAGGGAGTTCATTAAAATGTAGATCTTGGGCCCTAGTTACTGAAATTCTGTTCCAGAGGGTTGGGGGTAGACCTCAGAAATCTAAATTTTAAATAAGTAACCCAGATGGTGCTATTGCAGGAAGTTTGCAGGCAATATTAGAAATGTTTGCTTCATACAAAATCTAGTTAATTGTGCCTTTTGTATAGATGTTCAGTTGTGCATTTCTGTGTTCCATTTTTCTGTGCCTTGAAAAAATGAAGATGGGTTTCATTTTTGAGACAGTTACCGTACCCTTTGCATTATATCTCTGATAGAATAGAATATAATGGACAAGTTGACCAGCTCTTGGTGATATTACCAAATAGAACTGCATCTGGAAAATAGCTAAATATTATGTCAGCTCATGAGTGATCTCAAGAAATAGAGAAGTGGGCAGACTGGTGAGATGTTGATCATCTGGTCTCTCCCCCCATTTGTCAATCAAGTTAATATCAATGACCACTGTCATCTGAAGTACATGTGGCAACATTTCTATGTAGTTTTCTTTTTAAATCTTTATTTTCCACACTTTGGTTTGATTGTGTCATTCTCCACCTTGGGAGGATGAATATTCCTTAACGTCATTGCTTTTATTTTGGGAAGATCAAGTCATTGCAATACATATACCAGCTAATAAAACTATCAGTACCCATGACTAGGACCCGCAGAGATGGGCATGGACTCTTCAGAGAAGAGTCCAGTCAGAAAAGAGAGAAAAGGGCGTGATGGGGCAAGTGAAAGCTGGAGAGTTCTAGAACCGCACACACCCTCAGCCCCAGAAGTGATTTCCTGTATTCATGTGCTGGGGCTTATCCTGCATCCACTGCGGGTAGCGTCTGTGGGATGGGCCAGTTACAGCCCTTGATGAGGATATTCTGTATGTGAATATGCACATACCTACTTATAGTGACATGCCTAGGAGGGTGGTATATGTAAAATCCTCTAAGATTGGGTTTGTGCCCAGGTCTTGGGCTCATATTTCTTATGTTGTATAAATTCATTTCACATGTAATAATGTTAGTAAAGCATAGGTATAGTAAAAAGAGAATATATCTATCCAAATAAACTATTGCGTATAAAAAATGAAAAAACCCAGCTTATGGTGAGTAGTCTTTTTAAGGTGATTATGATAAGGATAAATAATGTTATGGACATTAAGGCTAGTAGCTATATGGAATTACTAACTTATTTTTTTTTAATCAAAACTGTCTCTTTGTTCAGATTTCTTACAGAAAAGATGTGCAGGACACCCACGTGTATAGTGCGAAGCTCGACAGACCAGACATCAAGATGGCAACTCAGATCTCCAAGATCATAAGCAACGTAATCTCTCTTTCTTATCTGCAGAAATGATTTCTTATCTTTGCAGGAGATGAGGCATGGCTTTGGTGGTTTAATGGTTAATTTAATGAGTGAAATTTATCAATTTGAATGAATGATATCTCAATTTTTTAACTATGTAAGTTATTTGACTATGTAAATTGTTCGGGTTTATGTGGAAGCTGCCCAAACTTGACTTGACTTACGGCAAGTATTATCATAGCTTAGAGCAGTAAGTACTGTTTGATATAAGATAGCAGTTAAATGCCTCAGCTTGATAGCAAGATTGTCAGTCATCTGGTCCCATAGTATTTCTTACCTCACCCTGTCCCATATAACTTCACTGGATCTTGCTCTTGTCGTATTGCTATAAATTGCGCAGACTCTCTTCTGCCCACATTGACTCTTGTGTATTTCTCGCTCATCATGGCTGTGTCTTACTTTCTCTAAGATATCCTCCCTGGCTAATACCATTTTACGGGACCATACCTAAAACCCTAGTTTAAAATGATGACTTAACTCGAACCAGATATTTGAATAACATAAGTTGTCATCACCTTAAAAATCAATAATTATTTCCTGAATTCAACGGTGTGTTAATCTAACAGGGTTAGATCAGTTCCTGAGACTAAACAAAGCCGTAAGAGCTATCTGTATGCAGAATGCGGGATCTCAATTATCCAGAAATTTCCTCTAATTTTTTTCAGTGTTTATATATAAACACAATGAAGATGATGACTGGATACATGACTCAAAATTAGTAGTTATTTTACTACAGAAAAGTTCAATTTATTTAAATAACCATACTATAAAATCAATTCTGTAGCTGTCAGCATTTCAGGATTTGGTGAGTTGTAAGGAGTATTTTTTATGGACTGAGGGTCTTTTATGTTTTATTTTAGCTAAATTCTTCCTTGGGAAGAGAAATATTCAACATTCTCTTATTTATTCATTTTAGGCAGAGTACAAGAAAGGGCAAGGACTAACGAATAAAGAGCCCGCTGTAATTGGAAGACCAGATTTTGAACATGCTGTGGAAGCTTCTAAACTTTCCAGTCAAGTAAGACTCCAGTGATGATTTCACAATTATTTTATTCAGAGATTTTGTTTCTAGTAGCACAGGAAAATATTTCATTTTAGATAGTATCTTTAATTGCAACAACATGCAAAGATAATGTTTCTGAAACCATTTTAGATAGGATTGCAATTATAAATTCCAGTAAGGGAAAATAATAAGTCCAATTTAAGCATAAAACAAAGTTTTCTTTTCTCTTGACTCCAATCTAACTTATTCTGATGAGTTTAGCTATATTATCACATTTCCCAGGATTTCTAGAATTTAGCAGTGGAAATACCAGATAATTAGATTTCTATGTATCTGTCTACACACACACACACACACACACACACACACACAAAACACAATTTTAGCTTAGTAATAAAATATTAATTTCTTCATTTATAAATGCTTAAGTTTAATCGTGAACTAAAAAAGAGTGATGAAAATGAAAAAACTTTGACATGTTATTGAAGAACCTCAAAAAAGATCTGAAAAAGTACCAAGACATACCATGTTTTTGGTTGAAAGTCTCAATAGATAAAAATTTTGGTTCTCCCTAAATTAATATATAAATGTCATGCAATTTCAATTAGACTCCAATAGGGCTTTTAAAAAAAATATGGATAAAATGATCTTAGAGTTTGAATGGAAAGGAAATGCCTGAGAATAGCCTTTAAAAGTACAAAAATGAAGACCAGTGAAGGAAAACTTAGGTTATGAGTTACCATAACATAATATAAAACCACTGGAATTAAATCAATATGGAATTGGTGTAGTAAGAGATAAAATAATCAGTAGGATGGAATAGGGAATCCTGAAATAGATTCCATTATGTATAAGAATTTAATATATGATAAAAGTGTTGGTTCAAGTCAGTGGGAAAAAGTTGGATTAGCTAATAAATGGTGCTGACATAACTGGCCATCCATCAGGATAAAAATAAAATTGGACCTGAATCTTAAACCATATAAAAAATGAATTCCAGATGGATTAAATATGTGAATGTAAACAATAAGATAATTTTAAAATCATAAAAAGAAAATCCATGAGACTATATATACCAAACAGGGTTAACAGAGTTGTTTTTAAATAAGACCAGAGACGTAGAAGCTATAAAAGAATAGTTAGGTGTGCTTTACTGTGTAAAAATTTAAAATTATTTCAATGGAGAAATACATCATTTGCAAAGTTAACATAATGATATAAAACAGTAAGTTTCATAGATTTGTAGTGTTGTCAACTTTGAAAATATCCACTCTTCAAGTTGCAAAAGTCTTAATTACATTTCAGAACGGAGAGCTGTAACTGAAGAAAGCTATAAAATCTCACTGAAGAACATAAAATAATATCTGAACAAATAAAAAGACCTACTATGATCTCAGGAGTCTCAATCCTCAATATCATAAACATGTTAATTCTTCCCAAATTACTTTTCAAAATTTCATGCAATTCCTATTAGATTCCAAACAGGCTTTTAAAAATGTTGAATAATATTAAATATTTGAATTAAATTAAATAAGTTAGAGTTTATATGGAGAAGGAAGTGTCTAAGGATAGTTTTTTAAAATATAAAAAGATCAGTGGTCTTAAAATATTTGGAAAAGTATTTGTAATGCATATGATGAGAACATTTTAATATCTAGAATATACAAAACTTCTTTCATATTGAAAAGAAAAAGAGTAACTGCCCCATAGAAAAATGAGCAAAAGAGGCGACAGTTCACAGAAGAGCAAATATAAATAGCTGATAGACGTTGAAAAAGATGCTCAAGTTTGTTTGTAGAAAGGGAAATGCCCAAAAAAAGTAAAAACAAAATGTTACTTACACCCATCTCATCTTGTGAGTGTGGAGGACACATCAGCAGGGGTGGTGTAATTAGGAAGGTGCATGTAGGAGGTAGATTTGCGCTAAGTCGGATTTAAAGGGAGAGAAAAGTCTGCTTGGGGGAAGACCCCCAAATAGAGGTTGGGATCATGCATGACAGAGGAGATAGTTCTGACAGATGCAGATGACCTGGCAAGGAGATGAGGGTCATAAACATGCATTTGGGAGGAGTTGAGAAGCTGTGTGATAGTTAATGGGTCCATGTTGAATTCATTTGGAGGATAGGCCATACTTACAGAGCCTCGTAGGAATAGTGTGTTCTATAAAAGAAAAGGTAAAAAGGAAAGTGATTTTGGAACGTAATAACCGGGAGCCTTTTAGAGTTGAGTTTAGGAAAGGAATCATCAGTACTACTTCTCACCACTGTTGTCTCTCAAGTAGCCTCTACTTGAAGGTAAGAAAATTTTACAAGCACTATGAAGAAAATACTTTTTAAGGAAGGTTCATGTGGCAACACTGTGCAGGAAAGGCTCACTCACAAGAGGCAAAAATCCCAGAGGCCAGCTGGTAATGTTACTGTGATAATCCACTCATAAAGTGACCAGAACCTGAAGAGACTTGCTGGTTGTGGGGGTGAAAATGAGGCAGAGAGAAAGGGTGAATGAGAGACGCCTAAATCTAATTGTTTTACATGAATTGTTTTGCCTCTTATTAATGGTTTCACAGTTTATAAGTCACTTTCACTAACAAAACAATTTTGTAACTCAGGAGGCTCCTAATGCGCTAAGAAATTAGGGGCCCATCTGGGTGACATTCTCAAGGGCCAAGAAGGGCTGAGACTCCAATCTCTTCTCAATCCACGCAGTGCCTGTCGAAGAGGCGGGGTGTATTGGCACATACTTGGGAGCCCTGCTGGTATTGCTTTAGATTTCCAGCATAGCTACCGGACTTCTTACAATTTCAGCCTTCTCTGGGGGCAAAGACTTTCCCCCTCAATTGTATAGGAGAAGCAGCAGATTCTAGAAAAGTAGTACGGTTTGGTTGAGTAGATAAGAAAATGGGCTTGGCAAAAAATCTGAAAACATTTAGAGATAAAGACACGTGTGCTCCAATGTTCATTGCAGCTTTGTTTACGGTGGCCAAGACATGGAAACAACCAAAATGTCCTTCGATAGATGAATGGATAAAGAAGTTGTGGTATATATACACAATGGAATACTATTCGGCTGTAAGAAAAGATGATATAGGAACATTTGTGACAACATGGATGGATCTTGAGAGAGTAATGCTGAGCAAAACAAGTCAGACAGAAAAAGCAGAGAACCATGTGATTTCACTGATATGTGGTATATAAACCAAAAACAACAAAAGAACAAGACAAACAAATGAGAAACAGAAACTCATAGACACAGACAATAGTTTAGTGGTTGCCAGAGGGTAAGGGGGGCGGGGGGTGGGGGGTGGGAGATGAGGGTAAGGGGGATCGAATATATGGTGATGGAAGGAGAACTGACTCTGGGTGATGAACACACAATGGGATTTATAGATGATGTAATACAGAATTGTACACCTGAAATCTATGTAATTTTACTAACAATTGTCACCCCAATAAATTTAATAAAAAAAAAAAAAAAGAAAATGGGCTTGGGAGCCAGACTGCTTGAGTTAAACTCCTGGTGCTCAGCTGCTTGCTAGCTGAGTGCCCTGTGACAAATCGTGTAATTTCTCCACCTGCACTTTCCCCATTGATAAAATGGGGATGACGACAGTACCTACTTTTGGTTTGGTTCTTGTGAGGGTTAAATGAATTACTGGGAGTAAAGCCCTGAAAATGCTGCCTGGGCCATAGAAACACTGCATAATTTCATAGGAATAATTTTATAGTAGCTATGCAGAATAGTGTTCCACTTTACCTTTTGACATGAATTCACATACAGAATGAAGCAGGAATAGTAACACTGGCTCTTAGATGCCGGTCTTAGCTCCCTCCTTTACAAATCTTATTTGAGAGTCCTTAGAAAAAGTTTTGGTATTTGAGCTTTCATTTTCACATTTCAAATTCAGTCACCAAAAATCGTACCGTTAGTCTCCCACGTGGGTTTTTAGGCAGATTAAAAAAAAATAAATCTCAAATCATTAGCAACTGTATGATCAGATACTTAAGTAGATGGTAATTTTCAAGTTATAACTATCATCTTTACTTTTTCATGACATTCTTACTCATTTCCTGGTGTATCAACTCATCAGAAAAGGGGAACACTGGGGAGATGAATATATAGGACTTCTGGAATGAACTCAGGATGTTCATTTGTCTTTTCAGGTGAAACGGGCAGAATGGATAGTTTCTTATTTTCATTGACAACGTTGAAGATCACATATTCTCTTGCTTTATACTAATGGCAGACTGTGAATACAAGAGCCCTCAAGGCCCACAAATAAATACAGAAAGGGGAAGTGATTTAGCAATGCAATAAGCAGGGGAACAGAGGCAGGATACAGGAAGGAAAAAGCAAGATAGCGCCCGAGGGGATTGCGAGAGAGAAGGTGGTGACAAGGCCGTGCTCACTGCACGGACTGATAAGACCTGCCCGATGAAAAGATGAGAATGAGAAAGTGAGTGAGCAGAATTCTCCCATTTGACCTGTAAATTGAGCTCTGTGGGATTGAACCCAGAAAAGGTAAAGGAGACACATACCAAACCCTTCCTATGTACAGTAGCTTTGCTCCCATAGTGGTAAAGTTGCCTTTTTAAAAACTTACGGAAGGACAGAAAATTATGGTCAAATAATTAGTAAAAGAAAATCAGTAAAAAGAAATAAAAGTAAATCTCATGTGCCAACATAAAAAGATTGGGTATTTACAAGTATCTCAAATGTAAGTGCAATAACAAAGTCATCACTTCAAAAACTTCTTCGAAGAGCAGTTCATTTGTTAATATATTCATGTATCATCTTAATGTATTGGAATTTGTCTATGTGATGAATAGAATTCTTTAGTTTTGTAATATCAAGGAAGATTTTCATATTTATAATTAGTATTTGCTCTAGAAATTACATTTGCTATATTGATAAGAAAATTATATTTTAGATTGCTGCTAAAATTTAGTAATAAGTATTGTTTTTAAATTGTAAGGGATAGTCATTGGTTTGGAGAATGTCTGTTTGGAGTACTTCCTGGCAAGTACTCTCTCCACCAACCTTCTTACATCCAAGTATTGGCTTAAATGTCCTTGACTTGCCAATTTAAATTGTATGACTGTCTCTGTTCTTTTTCTTTATAGTTCTTAACATAATTTTTAATCGTCATACATATATATGTGTGTTTTAAATATCTACTTCACTCACCACATAGCAGGCTCCATGGGGATGGGATTTATATGCATATAACCCGCCATTGTAGAATGGATGGCATGTATTTGGCTTCAATAAATATATGTAGACCAATTAAATTTCTCTAGATCATCCAGATTTGGTGCAAAGTCAGACACATATTATTTTGTTATGAAAATGAGGGCAGGGATATTTTGTCTAACATTCAGATGCAAAAGTAGTACTAATTTTATGGCAAGTTCTACATAAAAATCTGTTTACACTTTCTGAATTGACAGTGTTTAGCACCGGTTTATCCCAAACTGGAAGGAATTGATGCCTACAGATATGTGGCATTGTGTTGTTTACTTTTCCTTTTCACTGATAATTAAAGTATACTTATTTTTGGAAAATATACTCAAATTTTCCATTTCTTTCCTAACATTTGTTTCTATGGCTATGATGAAAAGCTTTCATTCAGGGTCTGCTTTATTCCTGCCTTTTTTGGCTCTTTGTGAACCTGAGCCATAGATGATGTCATGAAGCCCGACACCCCTCGTGGGGAAAGCTTTGAACTCCTGGGTTTAAAAGTCCAGCTTCGGACTGCTGACACTGCTTTGTCCAGATGCAGTTCCGAGGAACTGGTGTAAGTTATACCATTGTAGTTAGCAGCGCCAGTATTTTCTCCAGGTACGGGCCTCTAGAAGCCCTGCTAAACCTGTTAAATTCTTTATAAAATGTTTATGATTTGATCCTATATACCTATCCTATATTTTTAAAAAATTGGTAGATAATCAGGACAGTTAGTATGATATTCATAATGTAAACAAATAGGTGTAAGTGCTTTTCATTTGTTTCCAAAATCATTGATTTAGGTATGAGAAATAACAGTGTCTTAAAATCATGGCAGAGTTACCCAGCACCCCTTTCTGTCTCAAATGGTCTTAAAACTGGAAGGGAGATCCTTTGTGCCATGGTTGAGTCACCAGTTATAATCAGAGGAAAGTATTGCCTTGATCCCTTAGGAGATGAGAGTGTGCATGAAAGAGGTACACACTCAGATGTGTGAACTGTGGGTTGAAGATAAGATAGAATGGTGGGTGTGCTCATGTGTGGTTCATGAGTGAACCAGTCAGAAGGTGAGTGATGGGAGCCGTTTAAACCATTCGGCTATTTTCTTAGTTCACTTATGTGCAAATCTTACAGAAATAGGTAACAAACAGGTGGGTGTCAGTGTCTGGTAAATGTATTTTTTTAAATATAATGTTGTTATTTTACTTTGTGTTTAACTAATGAGGGAAATTCTTGCATTTTTTTTGCCTTAGCACTTTTATATCAAATCATACAGTTACTTACTGCAGGTTAGAATAAGAAAAAATTCACAACACTTTGCCTATTATTATATTCATTAGAAGGATATGAATGACAGGTGTACTTTAAATAATTAATCTCATGCTACAGAAATAACCTGAAAAAGTTAGACAGCTTTTTAAAATTCAAATTTTAAGGTGTATAGCCTAATGCATAACAATGGTAGAAATCTTCAAAGATAAAGTTCTTATCAAAATCTATTACGAAGCTATTTTAACACAAAACACATCTGTGTTCATTTATTCACCAACTTTTTGATGTAGTGACAAGTCTTTTCTTTACTAAATCAAATCTTTGGTTTGGCGTTTTGTGTTGTTTTTCTTGCAAACCATACTCACACTGAATTGTCTGTGATTTGCATTTTGAAAGACATTTTGTTGAAGATATAGTGTTGCTCTGAGTTCTAGAACCTTCTAGATTATTTATACCCTGTGCCCCTGACTTTTCTGGTTGTCTTGACTACCCCTAATTTGACAACAATTTCTTTCTAGGGAATTGCCGTCATTAAGTCTCTCATAGAAATAACATCATTTTCATGGAAATAATAATTCTCTTACCAGTAAATTTACCAGTGTTTGAAATATTAAAATAAATGTAACTATAATAAGTACAACTAGCATAAATAGGATTAGGGACAAACTCTGACTCTTAGCAAGCTACAACAACATACCTAATGGCAGCAGAAGTGCTGGAGCTTACTTTTAAACCATTTTTAAGTGTGAGGGTGATTCAATCAGATTTGCTTTTACAAGAGATGACTGACTTCAGTCTTGACGGAGTGCAGCTGGGTCATATTCCCAGCCTCAGGTAGGAACTCAACACAGGCTCAATGTTTAATGGACAGAGGAAGGAAGGAATCATTTCAACGTGGATTGGTTATTGCCTTTCAGAAATACACCTTTACTCAGGAAGAGCAAGTGCCGGGTTTAATGACAGATGAGTATTTGTCAGGTGAATTTCCAAGTAACACCTGCTCCGTGTGGCCTACGTCTTGGTCTTACCAATACATCGTTGCTTTGGGACTACCTACTGGGTGCGCCAAGAGACAGTACGCTGGGCTTTCTGTGCGCAAGGATCGTGCAACCTGTATTTGCCACGCTAATAACCTACATAACGGAGACACTCATGGTGCCTGGGGTTGGAGACTGTGAATCACTGAGGCAAAGCCTGATGCGAGGCCACATTCCATAGCAGGATCAATTAGTTAAATAGCTACCAGCTGAGAGTGTTCAGGGTACCGTGGCTGTCAGTCAGAATGCTTTACTCAGTAAGTCGAGAGTGCTGGTGGCTGGCCCAGTCAGCACTGCCATTCAAGTGGAAGAAGTCAGTTAAGAGAGTACATCATCATTGTTGAGCGATACCCCTTAAGCACTAAAAACCTAGAGACAAAAGCACTGATTAAAATACTGTGAAAAGTGCCATAGCAGAGAGGTGTAGAAGATGCAGAAACAGTAAGTAAGCAATAGAACTGTGTGTTTAGGAAGGATCAAGTGGGGGAAACCTTTGCTTTGTGCCAGCTACTGTGGAAAATAGTGAATGAGATCTCAATTTACTCCATTGGTGATATTGTCCCTGATTTCAAGACATAAAATAATATTTTTTTTTAAAGAGTTTTTCTTGTTTTAGAGTGGTCTTACCAATTAATTAGCATAATTGAGGTTTTGCTTGAATTTACAAGGCAATATGAACATCAGTAAATTATTATTAGCAGATGGAACCACAACAAAAACTGTTTCCTATAAACCATCTTGAAATATTTTCCAACTGTATTCCCACCAAGATTTTCACTAGCTCTCTCCCATAGGTTCCAGACGTGTGTCCCTGAGAGAGACCATCACCCAATACATACTCAATTAAAATAGCCATCCATAAATTGCTTCTTAATAAAAACTTTAAGGCACAACCTTAAGATGTATGGCTAGTGGTGCAGTAAGAGAATATTGTAAGAAAACAAAATATTGTAAGAATTATAATATTGTAAAAATATTATAAGAGAACACAACAGCTTACTTTTGCTTTTGAAGTCTGTGCATCCTTTCCTGGCTACCAGAATCAAAGAGGGTCTGAGATTTGAGTAGGTAGTTTTTTCCGTTTGTTTTTGGTAAAGAACTTGTATTTATATTCTATTAATTATCACAACATATATTCACATATTTATCCATGGAGAAAAATACAGTTTTCCAGAATAGCTTGATAATCTTTTCTTTCGTTGCCCTAAGACTACTTAAGGCAAGAGAAAAATAATACAGAGTGAATATTAGAGAGTTTTGGTGCTGAATACAAATAGGGAGTAAAAACAGAGAAATGAAAAAATGACATTGATTAGACGCAGGACATTTCAGAAAATGTAGTCCCTAAAAATGAATTTTTGAATAAATGGGAAATGATGAGAAAAACTGTGGTACAAACCATGTCCTGTATTTGGAATAATTACCTCAGGAAAATTCATATTCAAATTCTGGGGTTTAAGATCCCTTTTTTAAATGTGGCAACTTTAATTCATTTTTGGTCTAAATTTCTAATTGACCATAGATTATAGTAATGCAGAAATGGAAAGTGACATTTAAAAATCCTGAGATTTTAGGTGAAGGGATTAAGAAATACAAATTGGTAGTTACAAAATAAGTATGGGGATGTAAAGTACAGCATAGAAAATATAGTCAATAAAATGGAAATAACTATGTGTAGTGCCAGGTGGGTACTAGACTAGTTAGGGGGTCACTTTTTAAATAATTTAAATGTCTAACCACAATGCTGTATATCTGAAATTAATATAAAATAATATTGAATGTCAACTGTAATTGAAAAATTTAAAAAGGGGTAAAAAGCTAAAGGGGAATTAAGAGGTTCAAATTTCCAGGTGTAAAACAAATAAGTCACGGGGATGTCATGTACAGCATGGGGAATATAGGCAATAATATTGTGATAGCGTGGGACAGCGTCAGATGGTTGCTGGACTTGTTATGGTGATTATTTCTTTAGGTATATAAAAGTTGAACAATTATGATGTATACCTGAAACTAATGTAATATTATATGTTAGATATATTTAAATTAAATAAAAATCTTTTAAAAGTCCTGAGATTTTACTGCATAATTCTTGTTAATAGGACTTGAGTTCATGCCTAATTGCATTTATGATCAATGCTCAAGTAGAGGTTGTTTTTTTAGTAAAAAAATTTATGCCTAATTAAGCTTTATATAGGGGCAAATACCCGGAATTTAAACTTTGCTATCATTTTTGTTTTTAAGGTAGCTTTTATGTGATCTAATTAAAAATCAAATGTTATTTTGAAAGCTTGAAGATAAGCTATTTAATTTAAAGATGTGCTATTTAATTTATCCTGTTTTTTCTTTCATGGCAGATTAAATACAAAGAAAAATTTGATAATGAAATGAAGGATAAGAAACATCATTACAATCCCCTTGAAAGTGTGTCTTTTAAGCAAAATCAGCTTGCCACAGAGCTGGCGAGTAATGTAAGTTACTTTGTGTCTCATGACTGGTAATTCATAGAAAATTATTTTCACTATCTTTTGATTCTTGTTTACTCAGAATTGGCTGTGTTGTAATTATTGATACTTAAACAAAATCACATAATTACGGAGCAATTTTACTTGAAAACATTAAAGCATATTTTCCTGAAACTTTTTTGAGAAAAATGTATTATTGTAATTTACTATTAATGGTTACTGATTACTAATTAGTTGATAAGTAGGAATAGTATTGCTAATACAATTATTATATCTGATCAAGAGTAGAAATATATTACAGTTGTATAGAAAATAGTGTGTAGTTATCATAATTAGTGGTCATGTAATTATGCCCACAAAATGGGGCTTATTGTAAAGTGCTGCCTGGTATATTATAGTTTATCATAAAGAAATTTTCAGAAATTGTATCTGTAATGGCTTATAATTTCTTTTTTATCCATTGTGTAAATACTGTGAACTCCTTCACAAGATTTGTTTTCATTTCGTATTTTTAAAAATAATCAAGTTTTAATTTACAGGAAAACTTGCCCTAAATTTTTATTAAAATTAGTCAGAGTGAAAAACAGAAACATGGAGAAAAACTAATCACTCTGCTATAGTTACAGGATGTATATACCACCTTTTCAAGTATTAATTATTGTTGAATTGTTGCTTTGTTAGATCATTTAAACCTTTCAACTTCTGTCATATCCCTCAGATGTAGTATATCTCACTTTCACTAGTGTTTATGGAAAGTATTGTTTTATTTGTGTTCGTTAACCAACTTTTGTTTGTTACAAGCAACTGAAATGGGTGTTTCTGTCTTTTAGGACCACTGGAATATCAAACTGATTTCTTCCCTCCCTTCCTCCCTCCTTTTTTTTTTTCCTTTTTCTTCCTTTCTCTCTTTCTTTCTTTCTTTCTTTCTTTCTTTCTTTCTTTCTTTCTTTCTTTCTTTCTTTCTTTCTTTCTTTCTTTCTTTCTCTCTTTCTGTGTGGGTAAAAATGTAAAGCATATAGAGTTAGAATATATTAGATTGGTGTAAAAGTAATTGCTGTTTAAAAGGTTAAAAATAATTGCAAAAACTGCAATTACTTTTGCACCAACCTAATATTTAAAGGAAACGAGCATAATGCCTGCTCCCTTTCTTAATATTATACCTTCATCTTTCTGTGTCTCAATTTCCTCATCTGTAAAATGGAGATTCTTAAAATAATTACCTACTGGGGTTGTGGAGATTAAATACACTACATATAACATGTTTAGAAAAGTGTTTGGCATACAGTAAGTGCTCAATATATTTTGTATTATTAATATTTTATTATGATTCCTGACATTATTGTAGTTTCAAAGCAGTTAGTTAAAAAAAAAAAAGGGTGTATATGGCAATAACATGGAAAATACTTAAAAGCCCTACAATTGCCCCAAGGCATAATTGAAATACGGTAGTAATTTCTAAAGAATAAAGTTACTATTCCCTTTAGGTTTTGAAAGCAGAATTTCTGTTAAAATTACTTGATTCTGTTAACATCACCCTTTTTGAATATATAAACAATAAAAGTAATTAATTAAAATATTCTCAGGTCTCCAGCAATAACTTTTTTTACTCATTTAGTAGTAAATGAGCACCATCTAGTGGCTACTTGCAAATTCATCTGTCAATTTTCCACTAGCTAGTTCTTGAGGATGTGTTAAACGTGGTAATGGCAATAATGCAGAAGCATAGTATTTTCTTCTAGATGGTATTTTGTCCCATGTTATTTTCATAGGTGAAGTACAAGAAAGACATTGAAAATATGCATGATCCAGTTTCAGATCTCCCGACCTTGTTTTTTGACCATGCTTTGAAAGTCAGCAAAATGCTCAGTGGAGTAAGTAGGTTGTTTGATGGCAGCTGTAGATGTCCCTGGGCTCCCTGGAGCCAGAATGCCTGTAGCGCTCACGAGCGAGCTGAGCGCACCTGCTTCCTTAGGCGTGCCTGGGCGTCGCTGCTCCTGGAATAACTACCTCACTGAAAAGTAGTGATCGGCTGGCTTCCGTCCCACCAAAGCTGTTGCTTTGCAAAGGGTTGGGTTTTGTTTGTTTGTGTTTGTTTTTTGCTAGTTCTTTAGTATCTCTTGAACGCAAACTTTCCTGTTGAACACCTACGCTTCAAAGTGTTTGGGCGAGTATTCTTTCTGCCTTTCTTCCCCTTTCTTCATCTGTATTCGACTGAAGCCCCTTGAAGGTCAGGCTCTTAAGTCAGACATATTTTATTTTCTGCAGGCCAGAGAAGAGTGTGTGGGTCTTAATAGGTTTCAGTAACGTAAAAAATTGTATTTTCTCTGAAAATAAATCCTAAAGGCTTTTATGTTGACACAGTACATTTAGTCTTGTGAAGTTTCCCATGTTTTCTTTGATGCAACCAGGAGAGGAGGTTGATTTCTTCATGTCCTGATGAAAATACCTGGGTACGCTTGCCAAGTGGTCATTTCGTCAGAACTCACCTCCTGAAACCTGTTTCAAACACTTAGTGATGTCACTGACTCTCACCTGGCTCACCTGTGCCTCCATTTCTTACATCTCAGAATGTTCCATGGTGATGACGAACTCTTAATTTGACCTTAAGTTATTTCTATGACTATTTTAATTACTCACTCACTCACTCACTCACTCACTCACTCAAAACTATCCAAATTTATTGAATATCTGCTTTGGGCCAGGTCCAGATCAGATGGAAAATTGTGCTGGGCAAGGAATGTGGAAAAGTGAAAAGAGTTGTCTTCAGGAGCTGTGCCTACAGTCATGGATTTAAAAACCTGTAGTCAAAACCTGGTTCCCAATGAAATAATGAGATGCAGCTTCAGTTCAGCTTTAAAAATGTCTATGCTTGGCTTTGAGGTATTGAAACTTCTGTTCATTATGCTATAATCTTCCTTTCTCCACCACCACCACTGCTGTCATCCTTCAGGCATGCATTGTGCATGTAAATAATTCATACTCGCAGATATTTTTAAATTAATTAAATTATTTATCTCTTTTTATCACTGGTCCTTGGAGGAAAAGCAGCCCGTCATACTGTCCAGTCTGTTCAGCAGAGAATGAAAGTTAGAGAACTGTCAGGCCTAGAATTAGACTCAGTCCCAGGACACTTAATTCATGCTGTCCCCCTGTTCCAGTGCTCATGTTTCAGTTTCACGTTTTCCTCCATGACTCATAGGTATGCTTCTAAAATCAGTATGTGTCCATTCTTTGAGCTGCTTTCTTCAAGTTCAGTCTTTGGCATCTATTCTGATCTTTGTGCTGGCATCTTGCCCTTGATTATTCCTCATCCATACTTGGTTTAAATTTCCTTAGGACACAAGGATTCATATGTAAATAAGCCAGTAAAAATATCATGGGGGTAGTTTAAAATTTGGTAGCTGGAAGAATGCATGACACTCATAGGCAATATTTCTTTTCAACAATATTGACCTTTGGTTTATAATGGTGGCAAAAAGAATCATAGTTTAATATAAATTGTTTCTAGCATGTCTTCAACAGAGAAAACCCAGCAAAATCTCATATATTACGTTTATTTCATGAACCATTTATAAAGTTTAAATCTTTGTTTAGATGGTGCTTTTGCCTAGATTAGACTTTTTTGCACCGTTGAAAAATTGTGATTTAATGATTCCTTCATGGGAGAGAAAGTTTAAGACTCTATGAATGTGTTACTCTGAAGTACCTATTTATTGAAGTTGTATGATAACACATTGGTTCAAATTGATTGTACATTAGAATTGCATTCTTTTAATTTTTAATGTAAAGAGAATTGGAATTTTGTTGATTTATGAAGGCAACTTAATTTTATTAAAAGTTGACTAAGAGAATGCTTAATAAAAAGACATTCTGCCCAAATTACTTGCCCATTTGTTATAAATGGCTGTTTTTAAAAACCTCTAAATACCTTTGGTATAAATCATAATTTTTTAATTTTAACACTAATGAAATTAGTGCATATGAGTTCGTGCAGCCATACTAATTAAATTTTTGAGGGAACATTTTCTCCTGGAAAACAGAGCTCTAGTAGCTTTCAGTTTCTTTTATAACTTTGCATAAATTAAAAATATATGGATTGTGTTACTGTCAGAAACTCCCACTAGGAGGCAACAGAGACTTATATAAGGAACAGCAAGTATTAAAAATTCTTTTGCAGTTCTTCAAGTAGGTTTTCTTTATTATTATTTTTTTAAAAATAGGAGTTTCTGCTATTCTCTGTAACTAAAATAGATCATTGCCTTGGGGACAGTACTCACTGACTTTTCCTCAGTACATATCCATTATTCCAGACATAATATCCTAGGCTTTATTAGTTATAGATTTTAACTCATTCCGGAATATGTTTGAGCTTGTAACATTCAACTTATGATTATTTTATAAACATATGTTATAAAATAACTTCTCATCAAATTACAAAGTCGCTAAGCATATTGAGATTATTTTTTATTTTACTTTATTTTAATTAGCAGAGGAGTCAAGATTGAGAACTTGTTCTCTTCAGTCAAGCTGTGCTATGTGAAATTTTCAAGAGCATCCTGGGGCTTTTTGTCCCTCACTTTATTCTCGTTAGAGTTTTGGAGGACACATCTTGGTGCCCTCGTCGCCTGAAAGCGCCTCTGCAACCAGAGGTGTGTCCCTCTGGAACAGCAGTTGTCATGTGCATCCTTCCATCTCTCCTACCCTGGCACTGGGCCTTCCTGTTTCACTCCCAGATAGCTGGATCACCTGCTAACACCCAATGTCAAATTTTGTTATGGCAGGACTTTTCCGCTCTCTTTCAAATGCCGCTTACCTCTGCTTCTACTTTACACAAAATTGCCATTTTCACTGAAATCCTCCTTGCCTAACGAGCAACCAACTTTAGTTTAAGCCTCTGCAGGCTTGAGTCGTTGAGAATTACCACTTACCTCTAAAAATCTTTCCCAAATAGGGCAAAGTAAGTAAGTGTCCAAACTCCAATGATAGGAATTATGAAGTAATTTTCATCTTACTGCTGCCTGTTGTACTTAGAGTGGTACAGTTGCCAAATTTGGCGTCCTTGTCTATTCTGGTCTCTTCCAAATTTACCTTTCTGTCTGTATGTTTACATAGTAGTCTTAATTTAATAATTTCTTTACCTTAAAAATTCAACCATCTGTACCCAGATTCCTCTTATAGGCAGGCATCTCCTACCTTCTCCTTTTAGGAAAATCAGTTGAATTATTCCTCACTCTCTCATTTTCCTTATGACCACCAATCTTCCTCATGGCTGAGCCCTTGTATACAACTTTCTTTCTCTCTGCCTCTAGCTTTCCTTTCCTCTGTTCTTTCCTCTCTTGTAGACACTATTACACACTTTCCTGTTCCAGGATAAGGGCAGGACAGATTGCCTCTATCTTGCCCACCTTGCCGGCTCACTCTAGTCCTGTCACTGGCTTTTCCATTGCCACTCCCCAGTGCTGTGACTGTCTTTCACCTTGTCTTTACAGCTAATTGTCGTCTGCTTCTCTTGACTGTTTCATATGCTATTCACAATGACTACCTAGAACCGGTCCCTCTTACGCTGTCACTTTATCTCAGTGTCAGAAGCCCACACAATCAGCTGACTGCGGATGGGGACTGGATAGCCGCTTTGCAGCTCTGTTGGCTTGTGGTTTTTCGGTTTGCGTACCTAAGTCCTTCGTACTCTAATCAGCCTCTTTTATTCTGAATTGATTTTCATGTTCTCTGTTTTAGCGAGAGTATAGAAAGCTTTTTGAGGAAAACAAAGGACTGTATCATTTTGATGCGGACTCTGTGGAACACCAGCATCACAAAGACACGTCCATGCTCCAGAGTCAGGTAGGCGCTCTCCCTGCCGTGCACCTTGACTGAGGATGTGTAGCTGCTAAAAGGGACTCATCTGCACCTGAGAAAGGGACCATTGCTCCGCCAAATCTCAAACTGTACCCTCTCCGTGTTTATTGATGTGGGGAAGTTTGAACCATGTTTCAATGTAAAGACGTTTTATAACATAAAGAACTTCACACAATTTAAAACTTATGCATGAATCAGATGATCAAATCTCATGGTGATTTCAATTTTTATAATGTACTGATTTGTGTACTTTTATAGTGTACATTTTGAGCTGCCGAACTGATTTTCCAGGCTGAAAGTTGATCAAATTCTCAGTTCAATTATAAGTGATATTAAAACAGGAAAACTGTCTTACCAGTGTATGCTACATTAATGTTTCTGTGAACTTCTATTTACTCCCTGAAAGAAATTAAAAAAAAAACTTCTTCCTTGCACATTTTAAAGTTGATATCTATATATTTTTTATTCTGAGTTTCAGTAGTTGCAAAAGATGTCATTCCAGCATCTATTAAGTTAAATTTTATATCATTCTTTTATGTATGTATGTATGTATGTATGTATGTATGTATTTATTTATATTGGGGAATGTTGGAGAACAGTGTGTTTCTCAAGGGCCCATCAGCTCCAAGTCATTGCCCTTCAATCTAGTTGGGGAGGGCGCAGCTCACTGGCCCATGTGGGAATCGAACTGGCGACCCTTTTGTTCAGAGCTTGCCCTCCAACCAACTGAGCCATCCGGCTGCCCCGATATCATTCTTTTAAATGTATCCTGTGGAACATAATTTCCATAATGATTTAATACCCATCCTCATTTATTTAAAAAAATACACGAACCAGCTCTTCTTTGAGGTTTGGAAATGTACAGTTTTTTCTTTTTGCATTCTTTCTTTCATTTCATTTTTCCCACAAAATTTTATTCTAATACATTATGTTTTTAATACTTCACACATTTTCATTGGTCATTCTATCATACTTCTCTGAAACAAAAATATGCCTATAAATAGGAATTTAAAAATTTGATATATTTTCTGCCACCATAAAATTCTAAGTATTGAAAATTTCCTTTTGGATTTAATTATCATTATTGTATATAACTTAAGAAACAATTTCATAATTATTAAACATAAAAACTTTAATAAAAATACATTTCTGAATGAAATGAATCATGATCAAAACTTTTCTATGAATTTAATTTGAAAAGGTATAGTGCTAAAAAAGACAATCACTCTGATAGCTTCCATATAAGTTTAGTTTTTGTTATTAGTGTATGAAAAATATCGATCATTTTATGAACTGAAATAAGGTAAGGATTGGTTGTAATTGGAATAAATAATTCATGGTGTGATATTAAATAATGCAAGTGAAACTGAAAGAAATTACATAAAAGTTCTGTGTGTATTCTACTCAAAGTTGATGAAAAAATTCAGCATTCGTAGAGAACATTGTCCTCTCTTTGACAGAAAGATAGAGAATCACAGCTGTGTTTTCCCTGTCATTCATGATTTACTGATAGACAGTCCAAGCTATCACAGGGCGCTCTCGCTCTCTCTCTCTCTCTCTCTCTCTCTCTCTCTCTCTCTCTCGCTCTCTCGCTCTTTCTCTCTCTCTCTCTATATATATACATATATGTATATATATGTGTGTGGATATATGTGGGTATGTATTTTATGTATAAATGTATGGGTGTGTGTGTATACTATGTATGTATGCAGATATAAACCCATATATATGATGTATATCTATATATCTCAGCTATTTAAATACTTGATACAAGTTCTAGAACTGCATCATTTAGTAGTTCTAAGTTATTTTTATTTCTTAAAAATTGTATATATATTCTATAACCTGTTTACTTTAGTTCCATGTCATTAACCACTGGGAACCAAGTGATCAACCTAAATGTGATTTTAGAAGATACTGTGTTTCCCCAAAAATAAGACCTAATTGGACCATCAGCTCTAAGGCGTCTTTTGGAGCAAAAATTAATGTAAGACCCGGTATTATATTATATTATATTATATTATATTATATTATATTATATTATATTATATTATATCCTGTCTTATATTATATAAGACCCGATCTTATATTATATAAAAATAAGACCGGGTCTTATATTAATTTTTGCTCCAAAAGATGCATTAGAGCTGATGGTCCGGCTAGGTCTTATTTTCGGGGAAAGACGGTAGGATGATTAATTTTGGACATATTTCCTTTATGTTACTTTATTTACATAAGGGCTTGTGAGCGTCATATGCTTTTTATACTGTTTTCAATAAAGGTTAAGTACAAAGAAGAATATGAGAAAAATAAGGGGAAATTGATGCTTGAATTTGTTGAGACACCATCGTATCAAGCTTCAAAGGAGGCTCAGAAGATGCAGAGTGAGGTGAGTCCCTCTGGTTTGTTATTAGCTGTTTAACACGTATTTGATGTTTTGTCATTTCAAGGAACCAGAAAGTGGTTCAGAATGTTTAGTGGGTTTAGAGGACCCTGCCTGGGAAGACCCAGGGAATCTGCATTCTCAACCCAGCCGCCTTGTCTGGGTCACTGGGATCCTCTGGCCCTTAGTTTTCCTCATTTGGCAAATATGGATATATCAGGCCAGGTGAGCTCTAATATCCCTCTCAGCTCTCATATTCTGTGATTTTAAAATTGACATTTTCAGGTTGTGTCCATGTAAAAACTGTGATGAGTAGAAAAAAAATGAATAGAAAATGAAGAACTGGTTGTTTTATTTACCTTTCTTTCAATGACAATAGAACTGACGTTTATTAAATACTCTGTGCTAAGTAATATACTAAGTGCTTTATGTTTGTCAGCTCATTTAATCCTCTTAAGGGAATGATGGTCGGTAGGCATTATTCCTAGATTAATAATGCATCCATTGAAATGAATTGTCTTACCTAAAATTAGGTATCTAGTAACTGCCAACCAAGGTTTTAGGACCTGGTCAAAATCATGAATGCTTTTCTTTTCTCTGTTAGCTTATTTAATTGATCCTCTACCACCCCCACCCCCCACGGTAAACAGTGACGTGAAAGTTTCAAAATATCAAGAGATGAGATCAGTTAAGAATTTTTTTCTACTTACCCACTTTATTCTCTATGTAAGATAATGCTAAGTCACAAATATTGCCCACACTGGTTTCACTCTGTCCCAGTAAGATCTCTTCTGAAGTTTTTTTTTTTTTTCCTACATTTTTGGGGGCAGATACCAGACACATAAGGTTTGTCTGCAGCCAACATCCCAATTCTTTGGGTACAACGAAGTTATCACTTCAAAGGGACAGAAATAACGGCGGTAATGTCAGCCGATTACAGTTTTAGTGCTTCACTCCAGGCATACTCAGTGGGCAAGACCTTTTCTATTCTCCAGTAACAACAGCAAAACAAGAGGAATGATAACTTCTGGACAGTAAAACTCTCATAGGAATTTTGTAAACATTATATGTGCTGTTTGTTGAGATGCTGTAATTTATCTTCTCAAGGAAACGGCACTTAGATATTTCTGTGTCTTGTTGGATTGTCTCAGTTAATTTCTTCTTCAAGAAAGAGAGGAGAAAATACTTATATTTTTATGTCTTATATCTTCTTAAGCCAATTAAACACCCCCAAACACACACACACACACACACACACACACACACACACGCCAAATAAATGTATACAAGTGGGCACTTTGGTCGTTATTGCTCAAGCAGTAGTTTGCCATATCCAGAAGTGTCTGGGCACTGATGGTAACCACTTTGAGCACCTCTGGTAATTGCAGAAGTCAAACGTGACTTGTATTCATCTTTGTTATTGGTATATATTGAGTATTACAATTTTAATGCAGTTGTTTTCCTTTCTTAAAATGTGTATACATTTTTTGGTGCCCTGTGTGTGTGTGTGTGTGTATAACTATGTATATATAAATATATATGTATATATAAATACATATATATGCGTGTGTGTGTGTATATATATATGCATATATATTTGCTTTTCAAAGAATTGGCAGAGTAGACTAAATTGTCTTCATTTACATGAAATGCTCAGTTTACTTTCCACTGGGGATGGACCCTCAAATGAGAAAAGGTTTCCCAAGTACAAATTCCACTGTACAGATGACAGGGACTTTAAAGGTGCCCTCAGCACTGAAAAAATGCTACACATTCTACGTAGCTAGTTTCCTTGTGCAGATTTTGCAGTCTGATAGCTAGCACTTGACTTTTACCATTGTTATGGCTCCAGAGAACAAGAGGAAAATTCAATGTTGACAACTGAAAAAAAAAATCATTCAGATGAACTAATTAACTGCTTTCGGTTGGCTGTTTCGACAACAGGTGTAAGTCAACTTTAAACTGTAGGTATGCATTTAGTATATGCTGTGGAATTCACTTACAGTGTGGCATGTGTGCACCTTTTGTTAATATTGGCTTTCAATTTTTGCTATTCTGATTTCTTATATTGTCACTAGCGGGAAATTGTCCTTTGCAGAGGCTGAGACGTTTTTCCCTTCATTTGCAGCCATTGGCTGTTCGATTTTTAGGCTTAGCAGTTATGTTTCTGCTCAGCAGGGCTTGAGGAAGAAGAAATCTTTTAATAGAAAATATCTTTGGACCAAATGTACACTATAAAGATTTATGCTATGTAATTTATTCTGTATAATTTAGCATACACATATATGCTAGAAAAATAAAATATCTAAACATCTTAGTTTGACAAATTTTGGTGGTGTGAAAAATGTCTTTAAATACGGGACCAATGAAGTAGATACAAAGCAAACCATCTGGCTTAGAGATGGTGTTTACTCCTTGGTAAACTTGACCATGAGCTTCTCAGCAAGGTAAAGGTAAGTACTGATGATCTCATGAAAGGCCACTCTTATTTTTGTTATATGCAATTCTGCTTCTTCACTTTCTTCTAATGCCAGATGTACATTTAATCAGTGTTTTCTAGAAATCTCTAAATATGGCTTTGAATAGTTCTTTGTCTTCTGTTTCACAAATAGAGCTCTCCTAACAAAAAACAGACTCAAAGTTTTTTTTCTAAGTTATATACTAGCCAGTTTTAGTCATAATCAACCTTTCTTAATGACTTACTTCAGTAAAATATTTTTTTTCAGAGGAGAAGGGCTTTTTGAAGTGAAATATCTGAAATAAGTAAACACATATATAGTTATATTTTACTTTTTTAAAGAGTCATATTTGGCCTGGAAATGCCTTAGATTCAGCCCTATAACTGTATTATCTCAGTTAGTTTTACCTAAGAGGATAACCTCTCAATATTGTTCTTTGGTGTGTCTGCAGTTCCTTTAATTCAGAATGTTTTCAATGCAACCTTTTAATTAGCTTTGTTAGCTTTAGTATTTACAGACCATCCATTGTGGCCTTTCCTCTGGCTATACCCAGACTATTTGTTAAATAGCCATATGTAACACAAATGTAGGTGGGGAGGCAGTCTGTTCTCTTATCCTCCCACATGGTTTGTAGAATTTCTTTATACAATCACTTATCTCTGTAATAAGTGTATAATGAACCTGGCAATAGCTTTTCATTTTGCATTAATAATAATCCCATGTAAAATTTGTTTTTATCATCTTTGTGATGCACTTTGAATAAAATATTTAGTTGGCAAAATCTGGGCTCTTGTTTGGCAAAAATTTCACATGGATGGACATTCTTGTTATTTAGAGAGACTGTCTTTGTAGTCATAAAGCATGGGTTTCCACTGATTTTCAAATGCATAGCTTAAATGGTAGAATTAAGAGAATCATAGCTGAACAGTGGCAGAGTGTCAAAAGGGTAGGTGGGGGTGTGGATGTAGGCCCTCCACAATCACTGTCAGTGTCTTTCATTGCTTGTTGTGAATTCTTACCTAAAGAACAATTTGTGAGATTCAAGATAAGAGTCTCCTCACAATGTGACTGGGTTCATATCAAACTCCAAAGATGGTAGAGAAATATTCTGAATGCCAAATCCTTCAAGGATAATCTTCCCCTTCAGCTTCCGTAACATTTTAGCAATGGTCTTTCCTGAATTCACAAAACACTGCCAGTGAGAGGGATGGTGAGGAAATGAACACTAATGTTATTTTGGTTTAAGTGGGCTTCCATGCTGTCAGATTTTCTTCCAGTGGATGGATCCACTCCCTTTTGAGTGAATCAGTCAGGTGATCCAATCAAATAGCCAACCTTATTGGTTCTCCTCCTCAGATTGGCTGATGTCGAACAGTAACAGTCTGTAAGATGTTAAACAGCCTCACTCACAATGCTTTCCCAGAGGGTGTGGTTCTTGATGATTCTGCTTTTGGTTGGTAGAATTCTAAAATTTATGGCAAAATTGGAGTTATTTTCCTGTTGATAAGAAGACTGAAGTGGTAGAATTATATAAGAAAAACATCAATTTTGTTTCAGGAGACTCTTGTTCTAACATCTTTTTAACAGTCACTAATATTTTCTAAATTTAAAATGCTCTGGTCTTGTTTAACAGAAAGTGTACAGAGAAGATTTTGAGAAGGAGATTAAAGGAAGGTCATCACTGGATTTAGACAAGACTCCAGAATTTTTACATGTAAAGTACATCACCAACCTTCTGAAGGAGGTATGATTCTGCTGTTTACCATTAAATACTGCAAAAGAAAACTGAAAACTACAGAAATAACCTTGGAAATATTTACTTAACAATTCTCTACTAACTCAGTGAGTTTTAGATATAAATCCATTACTCTTTCCCTCACTCTGACCTTTAGTAATAGAGTTTTTAATTTTCATATTAGAACCAGCTTTTTCTGTAACTTACCTGTAGCATTCTCATGACATTTGACACCAGAAATGAGGTACTCATGTGTGAAGGTCTGGATAAACGGTACACTATTTATAGGTAGTTTGTGTTCTAAGTAAGGAAAAAATGGTATATTTAGTATATAGAACACAGGAGCTCATGTCCATTTTTTAATTTTATCTCAGCAGGATTTTTCCCACAAACTTAGTGGTGCATTTGGCTCACAATTAGTGTATTAAATTTATTGAACATGGGGTTGGCCAGTTAGTTCAGTTGGTTAGAGCATGATGCTCGTAACACCAGGGTTGCTGGTTCGATCCCCGCATGGGCCGGTGTGAGCTGCGCCCTCCACAGCTAGATTGAAACAACTACTCGACTTGGAACTGATGGGTCCTGGAAAAATACACTTAAAATACAAAAAAGTTAAAAAAAAATTAAATGGACATTAAGGTCCTCAAATCTAACAATTGACAATACCATGTTCATAGTCCATCCCTTTAAAATTTTTGTCTTTTTTTTTTTTCTTTTAAATGACTGCAAAGTAATTAGGAGCTTTTCCAACTCTCTATTTAAATAGATTCTCTTTACATGAAGGAAAAGTGTTTGAGAACTCCATTTCAGCCTGAATTTTGAACTGAAGAAATTATTCCTGAAAGACATATCTTAAACCAGTGAAATGAATGAATATCATTACCTACATAGACGCACATCACTATGAACTTCTTAAAAACCAAGTGCCAACTGGTTTTTACCGTTAACTTCTTTTATACATTTAACGTGACTCACTGTTATAATATATGTTGGGCTGAAATAGGCACATAATTTATGGAAGAGTTCTCTTGCTGCCTTACCTTTTCTCACTTTTCATTCTTATAAAATACTTTGAAGTTGAAGGCGAGTCACTTGGCAACTTCCTGGTATTAATTGTGTTCCATTTAAAAAATACGTAGCATTTATGTGAGTTTTTAAAGGGGGAATCTTTTCATCATGTACATACTAGTGACAATGTGAGCTCTATTTTGAGATCCATAAATTATTTTAATACAATACCATTGCCTTTTTATTTTACTCTTTCTTTTTGAGAGAATCTTTTTTTAGATTTATTGATTTAGCATGTAGACCTCAAGATAGAAAAAAAGGCCCAGAAGAGTGTGATTAAAATTTTTTTAATTAAGTTATAGAGATGTCTAACTTTAAAAAGGGATTCTTAGTGACTTAATGAAATGGAACTTCTCTTTCTAAGTATTTAGCTTTAAACTGTCTTTGCATTTTTTTACTTTATTATGGTTTTTATATTTATGTTGTCATTAGAGTGTTCAAAGTATCATTTTATACTTCATTTCACTTGATTCCCCCAATTTCTCTTTATCATTGGTAGAACTAGTATTTTTATTTTCATTTTGCCTTTGTGGAAATCAATGCTCAGTTACTTCAGGAGCTGCTCTTGAAGGTCACATGACCATATAATTGGAAGAACTCTGACTTTCCTCCAGGTCATTTGACACCAGAGCTCTTTCCAAAATTACATGCAGGTCATTGCAATGTCTTATAGGGGATTAGTTAAGCAGAGGACCGGCTAATTTAATTATACTGGCCAAAGAGAAAATAACATGAAATGAACCCTAGAATTAACTGGAACATGATTTCTTATCATTAAAGGAAGTCTCATGTTTCATCTGGCAAGTTAGTCATAAATGCAACTTAGTTGAATTGGATTAAGAGATATTTATTGTTTTCAGAATACAATTAGAAAGAAAACAAGAAATTCATTAACACACACAAAAAACAACCCAAGTTATATATGCGTTAAAGTCATTTGGATCTACTGAAAGTATAACATTAAAATAGGTGAAATTCAAGCTACATATTATCAATCTGTAGGAAATTATTTGGTTCTATGAATCTTTGAATAAAATGGTAACTTTTTAAAAATACTGGCTACATCAATCCTTTTGATTTTGTAGTTTTTCATTCTTTTTCAACTATGTTCTTTTGGTGATTCATATTTTATAGACAGTTTTCAAAGAAATACTTCAAATAATTAATAAGAAGCATGTATTCCTAAGATCTTCCTTACCATTTAAAGGGAAGACATCTTTTTAAAAGTATGGCACTGATATGATACCAACCTATGTAGGAAGAAAGGATGAAAGGGAAAAAAGACTGATAATATTGGAAGCCACTGTAAACATGATTAAAAGGGAAAATTTTCTGTAGGAAATAAAGAGCACGAATGCTCAGGAGTCTGGTTTATTCTTTTCTAGAAATAGTTTCTCCTTTCTGTGGTCTCTGGGAAGTATCTACTGAAACAGTATATAAGATACAGAGCTTCCCAGTAAATTTCAAACTGTAATATTCTTGTCTCATAGAAGGAATATAAAAAAGATTTGGAAAATGAAATCAAAGGGAGAGGAATGGACGTGAATCCTGAAGTTCTTGATATTCAAAGAGCAAAACGAGCATCTGAAATGGCTAGTGAGGTGAGTGCATTTATTTGACAACTGAGAATGTACGAATTTTCAGCTGATGTCCTTGTCTAAAAATCTTTCTCAAAGATTACGTATACATTCCACAACTTTATGTGTCAGATGATTATAAGCAGCTATGTCCTGGTTGTCTTTCCCCAATCAATGAATTAAAAAAAAGATGCTCACCATCTCCTTTCTATGTGGTATGAGAAAAATGACTCTTTCCCCACATTTGGGAAAAATCTATACTATGAACCAAAATAGGTTTATGCAGTTTAACTTGATCTTTTCAGCCAGGAAGAGGCAGAATAGGAAGGTTGTTCTGTCTGTTGCTAACAGCAGTTTAAAAGTTCACACGCTCACAACCCAACTGCCTCTCCCAGCCCTTGCCTAGATTGCTGAATGAGTCTAGTTAAACCTCTTTATAACATGAAAGTGGCCATTGCTTACTTTACGTAAAATTTATAAGAAGGAATGAAGTACCTCTGAAGTGCTTTCAGTCCTTTATGTCATCATGTCACATTATTATGTTACGTCATTTTGGTATCAACTAATGGCACTGTGCTTGGAGGAGAATCTCGCTGAATTTAAGCAGTGAAAAAATTCAGTGCTTTATACCAATATGTTAGTAAACTATGGTGATCATGATGATGGTGATGTCCCTATTAGTCATATTGCAACTGATAGAAACCCAACTCAAACTGGGGTAAGCAACAAAGGAAGTGTTTTGGCTTATGACTAGAGAAGTACAAAGACCAGGTTTCCTTCCGGTTGCAATTCAAATGATGTCTCTCTTCCTTCATCACTCCATTCTGTTATCTTCTCTGTTGCTTCAGTCTTGGGAGGCTGTCTTTATGTGATGGCACCTCCTACCATCAAGATAACTCCTATCTGTGGCTAGTAATCCCAGTGGGAACTGAGCATCTGTTTTCTTATAGTTACAATTCATGCCCAGAGATGGAATGTCATTGTGGATCATCTTCTATTCTGTGCCCACACCCAACCCAATCACTGTGCCTAAGCTCGGGGGAGTGTAATATGCTGATGACCTAGGATGGTTCTCAGGGTCACCCATCTGTTTACTTAACTTCCTAGGTAGTTTAACAATGTTTTGAGTATGAAATATATTAAATTGTTATGTGTTTTAAAAAAATGTACATTCATCTTTGACCATACTCATGTTCTTTAAATACATTGAAAAAAACATTAAAAGTATTTTAGTAATTTAGTAATTTAGGAATTAAAAATACAAGAGGGGAATAGAGAAATCAACCCACCCAAAATGTATGGATTGAGAAGGGTTAGAGGTAGTTCCTGAAAAGAAAATTGTGAAACTTTTTGCTAAAAGAAGAATGAATGGATGCTGGTCAGGCAAAAATAATAGATGTCCACTATGATATCTTGGGCTAATATTGTTATTATATATCCTTACATTATATATATATATATATATATATATATATATATATATATATATATATATATATATATATATATATATATATATATATTTACAAATTCTTCTGTTATGGTGACATATCCAGTCTACATTTAGAGGTAGATCTCGTCAGTAATACTGGGAAATACCGTTTTAAACTCTTAATGGCAGAGTCTAGGCAGATGCAGTTGAATGGCAAGATGCTGGCAGAAGCAGCAGTAAATCAGGTCTTCGTGTTCAGGTACAGGAGTAAAAGACCATAAGAAGCTAGCAATTATTAAATGCCTACTGTGTGCAGGGCACTAGGCTCTATGCTGTCTCATCGGCCTCACAGTGATCCTGCAAGAGGAATTATTATCCCCACTGTGCAGATGAGTAAACCAGAAATGCTGAGAAACATGCCCAGCGTCACACAGCTAGCTATTAAGTGCTCAGTCTTCTTTCTACAACATCCACTCGTTTAAAGCTGACCCTGTCTTCCAGACCCCTGAGACAATTGTCAGTGAAAATTCTCACCTGGCAATTGCCTGTTTGTAGTAAAAATCTTCATAGCTTTATGTGCCCTTCTTCCGTGAAAACAGTGATTATAGTCCTAAGCAGTTCAGAAAATTTAGTCCTGGGTGAACACTTATAGTACAAAGTATGCTGTGTCTCCTCCTCCTCCTCTTCCTTCCTCTTCCCCTTCATAAATATGTTTAGCCATTTTTGATAATATTGATATGTGTTTGTCTTCCAAGTTTCTGAATGTTGTAGCATGTTGCTTTTTTACAGAAAGAATACAAGAAAGACCTGGAGTCAAAAATTAAAGGGAAAGGAATGCAAGTTGGCACTGACACCCTTGAAATACAACATGCCAAAAAAGCTTCAGAGATAGCTAGTGAGGTTAGTAGAGCGGACCTTGAAACTTGTATGTTGGAACTTAACAAATCGTATTAACAACTTGATTAGTACATGGCAGTTTCCAAAGCTAGTTTAACAGTTTGGAATGGAAATTCTTCCAAATCATCATGCTTATTTGAAAATTTACAGTTTCTGCTTTGTTCATTTCCTTTAAATATGTCAAAGAAAACTTGGGGAAAGGCATTTTAATAGAACACAAACACCCATAATACAACAAATTTCACGTTAATCTAGGTTATGATAAATGTTTTCATACTATTTTTCTTTAAGAAAAATCGATCATGTGTTATTTGATGTATTTGATATATCCGTGTTTCCAACTTTCTGAACAGAACTTGAAAATCATGTATTGAGACTCGAACATGACATTGATAGCCACTTCTGTGTGATCTGATTGCATGTTCTCAAAATATCCTCTGCTGACTCATCACCATGCCTGAAATTTCTAGAGTCAGCATTTGGGGTTGAGGTATTATAACCATGTTCATTCATCCAATATAATTTCCTCTTTATACCATACATGCAGTGACAGCATGCTAATTTAGAAATTTTGGCTTCGATGCTATGATATGCTAGCTATCAGAAAACAAAGTTGTTGGAGTCAGACCATGTGTGTATTTTTCAAAGGAAATACCCCAGAATCAGTTCCATACCTCTTGAACTCCCCCTGTAATTTTAAGACTATAAAGGGGTGAGTGGAGCGGAGAGTATTTGGGGAGAGATGACTTTGTAAGAACACATGTAAGGAGAAGTTTAGGGGTGTAGGTGAAGGGGTACCACTTATTTATCTCAAGGCTGATTGGGGGGAGGCTTCACTGGGACTATGCTGAGAGCTATAACGTTAAGGGACACTTGCAGTTAGGACGAGCTGTCTCAGGATTAACTCCCACCCTGGCTATCTGTAGGGTGGAGGTAGCTGACTAACTGCCAGGGGAGTTACTGCTGTGTTGGGATCTGCCTACATCCCCAGGGTTAGGTACTGGCCAGGGGGATGGGATGGCCTTAAATAGTTTAGATAAAGAAACTGGGGATGACATAGAATTCTTGACGAACAGCAGTTCCATTTAGAAATGGCGGGGGAGGGGAGTGGTACATGCTGAACAAGTGTTTAAAAACCTACTTTCACCCTGCCCCTAATTTGATTCTCCTCCTGAGAGATAGTCATTGTTATAAATTTGTTCTAGAGCCTTCCAGATCTATATTTATGTATATATAGGTGAACATACATTTGTGCACACACAGACTTAAAGAACTTAAATACCATGAACTTTGTTCTGCGCTTGCTTTCCTCACTACATATTGCAGACCTTTTTTCCATGCCACTTCGTATAGTTCTATCTCATTCTTACAGAAAAATTAAGTGTTCTTAATTTGGATGTGAATATTCAACCATTTACCTTTTGATGTCTCGTAGGCTTTATCCCGTGTAAATGACATATACAGTATAACAGGGATTTAGCAATACATGCTGAAACCAGAACCCTTAATTATTCCTCGGATTTGCTTCCCTCTTCTACCCCCTTCTTAGCAAATGTCATCAATGAAATCCCAGATATCACTTTGATTCCTCTTGTCAAAAAGTTTTATTGACTCCACTTCCATAATGGTTTCCTAAATCCATCTCCTTCTCCCTACCCTAGTGCAAGCTACCATCTCTATTTATTACCTGGATCATTACAGTCGCTCCCTAACCAGAATTCTGCTTTCGTTGTTGTCCTCTTAGTATCCATTCTCTGCCCAGCAGCCAGAACAACCCTTGAAGAATAAAACTGTGTTACTCCTCTGACTGAAAACTATTGAGTGGTTTCCAGTTATGTCCAGTGCAGACGCCATACTCCTTGCTCTGGTGCTCAAAGCCCCCCCTCCTGCTCTTCCTCTTCCCTTGTTCATTGTGCTGTGGCCTCACAGGCTTCCAGTCTGCACCCCCACAGGTTTTAGGGTCTCTGTACAGCTCTGTTCTCTTCCTGAAAGCCCTTCACTTAATCTTTGGATGGTTGGTTCTTTCTTGCACTATTTCTTGTCATTCATGTTGTAGGTTTCATAGTTCTTTTTTTAAGGTGGTCTCCTGGGGCTTCCGAGTAACTATCTACTCAGTAACTATCAAACCACTACTCACAATTCTCTGAAATTTTTGTTATTATGAGGAGGAGTGACATCCAGGGTTAGTTCAAGGTACTGAATTGGCGTATGGGGGTGGGAGTGGGGAATTTGAGGGAGGAGAAGAGTTTTCAAAATCATCCTCATGGGACTGAGAGTTGAAGCCAAAAGAAAGCATCTTTTTGCTGGAGAACAGAATGTGGAAAGAACAGAAATATTATTTTGTATTTCACACTTTTTACCTAAGGGCAGGCTTCTACGACATACTACTTTTATGAAAAGTTGGAATGTCATTCTTTCTTTACTATGGTAATACATTAGTTTATTCAGTGATATGCTGATTTAGGTGTCTGTATGTACCTTGGGACTGTGTACTAGGAAAATGGTGCAAACTTAGTTACTGAGAACCTAGGGAAAAACAGGCCTAGAGGAGTCAGCTGTACTATGGTCACGTGCAACCCAAACCAATTTTGTGATACTATTATCTTTGTAATCATATAATCATAACCATGTCCCATTTTGCCCAAAAGACAGGCTCTCAAATCCTTTTCAACAAGAGTTTGGGATTGTGCCATAGTACAAAGTTTATTTTTATAAGTAAAGTCAATGTGGTATATTGTTACATGAATGATCCCCAATAGTCAAACTTTCCAATACCTATGGGCTTGGGCCATGTGATTTTCTTTAGCCAATGAGACATTAGCAAACATGATTCAGGCAGAGGCTGTAAAAGGAAGTGTGCATTGGGGCTTGCAGTCCAGAAACATAGATGCCATCATGTTGTTTTAAGCCTTCTAAGTTTCCGGATGTTTCAGTATGCGTCAAAAATAACTGATACAACTGGTTCCCTACGTAGTCTATTTATGGGCTTTAGAACGCTTTTAGATTTGATAGTTCTATTGGAGAATTAAATGACATCCTTGCTACTGTGGGACTTTGGTGGCCGTTTATGATTAGTGCCTCACTGCTTACATATATTGTCCTTCAAATGAAGTGTTTTGTTTGGGGGCCTTAAGAGGCTTACTAAAATCTTGGAGCGTTTTACAGGCAGAGTAATAATTAAGTGTTATTGTTTAGAAAGTTAAATATTATTACTAGAACTTTTATTAAAAAAATGAAACTGAGCATCTAAGTCAGTGAAAATGGGCAGATTTATGCGCAGTAAATAGCGAAAAATATAATATTTCTCTGAAATTGAGATTTTTGCTTATGACTGTTCTCTAAATTTAGAACATCACAAATAAGCAAGACACATTTACTTTAAAAGAGGTAATCTACAAATCTAGAGTATGTCAGCACAATGGGAAATAACTGTTTTGGAAGAAATGCAATTAGATATTATCTGTAGTTTTTTTCTTTTAATAATACTTTCCATTGAAGAATAACATGGATCCAGAAAAGTGTACAATTTATAAGTGTACAGCTTGCTGAATTTTATAATTAATAGTTTTAAAATGAGACAAGGGTCTTTTTCATTAGGACGTTTGCGTCTGTGTCATTTTGACATTTTGTAAGGAACAGATAATCCAACTCAAGCTGGCTCACAAAAGCAGATGATTTATTGTTCTACTAAACAGTAGAGGAATTCTTCCACGTGGCTTGATCTAAGACTCAGTGTAATTCACTTTCAGTTTTGATCTTTCAGTTCTTAGCAGGCTTCCTTCTCCTGTTTGCAAAGGGGCATCTAGCAGCTCCTGGGGCTGCTTCTTTCTCCATCCACGTCCAGGAGGAAATGAAAATCTCTTGCTGTCTTGTGTAATAAAAGCACCTATCCCTGAACCAACCATGAAGGGCCAGGAATGTGGAGTGATGATTGAGTTAAGTCCGTCAGCCCTGGGTCGTCTCACTCAAGATAAGTGGTGTAGAATGGGGGAGCAGTGAGTAGCCCAGTGGGAAGTCAGGGAGCTGAGGAAGGGAAAAAAGGGGTCGGATTCCAGGAAAGCAGTCAGCAATTACTCACTACAAAGTGACAAGTGACAATTTTATATCCCCTTTTTATTGATATTCATCAACTGAGTTACATATTTTTCAATTTTATCATATTGAAATATAAAAACTTGCCCTGGGCTAACTCTGTTCTCTTTCTTTTTTTTTTCTTTAAAGTTTATTGAAACGACAATTGTTAGTAAAGTTACATAGGTTTCAAAAATACAACTCTGTAATATATCATCTATAAATCCCATTGTGTGTTCACCACCCAGAATCAGTTCTCTTTCCATCACCATATATTAGACCCCGTTTACCCTCTTCTAGAGCCCCGCTCTACCCCCCTTACCCTCTGGTAACCCCTAAACTATTGTCTATGTCTTTGAGTTTTTGTTCTTTCAGTTGTTTGTCTTGTTCTTTTGTTGTTTCTGGTTTATAACCACATATCAGTGAAATCATATGGTTCTCTACTTTTTCTGTCTGACTTATTTCGCTTAGCTTTATAATCTCAAGATCCATCCATATGGTCACAAATGGTCCTATTTCATCTTTTCTTACTGCCGAATAGTATTCCATTGTGTATATATACCACAACTTCTTTATCCATTCATCTATCGAAGGACATTTTGGTTGTTTCCATGTCTTGGCCACCGTAAGCAAAGCTGCAGTGAACATTGGAGCACATGTGTCTTTATGGAGAAATGTTTTCAGATTTTTTTGGTAGATACCCAGGAGAGGGATTGCTGGGTCATATGGCAATTCTATTCATAATTTTTTGAGGAACCTCCACACTGCCTTCCATAACGGCTGCACCAGTCTGTGTTCCCACCAACAGTGTATGAGGGTTCCTTTTTCTCCACAGCCTCTCCAACACTTGTTACTATTTGTCTTGTTGATGATAGCCATTCTGACTGGGGTGAGGTGATATCTCATTGTGGTTTTTATTTGCATTTCTCTGATGATTAGTGATGTTGAGCACTTTTTCATGTCTATTTGCCATTTGTATGTCCTCTTTGGAGAAATGTCTCTTCAGGTCCTCTGCCCATTTTTCAATTGGGTTGTTTGTTTTTTTGTTGTTGAGTTGTATGAGTTCCTTGCATATTTTGGATATTAGCCCTTTATTGGAGGCGCTGTTTGCAAAAATCTCCCATTCGGTTGGTTGCCTCTTTATTTTGTCGATGGTTTCTTTTGCTGTGCAGAAGCTTTTAAGTTTGATATAGTCCCATTCATTTGTTTTAGATTTTACTTCCATTGCCTTTGGAGTCAAATTCATAAAATGCTCTTTGAACCCAAGGTCCATAAGTTTAGTACCTATGTTTTCTTCTATGCAGTTTATTGTGTCAGGTCTTATGCTTAAGTCTTTGATCCATTTTGAATTAATTTTGGTACATGGTGACAGATAGCAGTCCAGTTTCATTTTTTTGCACGTGGCTTTCCAATTCTGCCAGCATCAAGGTCCTTCACATCCTTGGTTAAGTTTATTCCTAGGTATTTTATTCTTTTTGTTGCAATTGCAAAAGGAATTGTTTTTTTATTTCTTTTTCTGAGATTTCATTGTTAGTATATAGGAATGCAATGGACTTTTGTACATTGATTTTGTAGCTGGCAACTTGACTGTATTCATTTATTGTTTCTAATAGCTTTTTGGTAGAGTCTTTAGGGTTTTCTATATATAGCATCATGTCATCTGCAAAGAGTGACAATTTAACTTCTTCATTCCCAGTTTGAATGCCTTTTATTTCTTTGTCTTGCCTGATTGCTCTGGCGAGCACTTCCAACAGTATGTTGAAAAGCAGAGGTGATGGGGGCAGCCCTGTCGTGTTCCTGAACGTAGAACAAAGGGCTTCAGTTTTTCACCCTTAATTATGAGATTAGCTGAGAGTTTGTCATATATGGCTTTTATTATGTTAAGGTATATTCCTTCTATACCTTAACATTTCCTTCTATACCTATTTTCCTTCTATACCTTATATTTTATCAAGTGTTTTAATCATAAATTGATGTTGTATCTTGTCAAATGTTTTTTTCTGCAGCAATTGATATAATCGTATGATTTTTGTTCTTTATTTTGTTTGTTTATGTGATGTATCACATTGATGGATTTGCATATGTTAAACCATCCTTGTGCCCCTGGGATGAATCCCACTTGGTCGTGATGAATAATCTTTTTAATGCATTGTTGCATTCAATTTGCTACAATTTTGTTTAGGATTTTTGCATCTGTATTCATCAGAGATATTGGTGTAGTTTTCTTTTTTTGTGTTATCCTTACCAGGTTTTGGTATTAGGGTAATGCTGGCCTCATAAAATGAGTTAGGGAGTATTGTCTCTTCTTCAATTTTTTGGAAGAGTTTCAGTAGGACAGGTATTAAATTCTCTTTGAAGGTTTGGTAGAATTCACTAGAGAAGCCATCTGGTTCCGGACTTTTGTTTTTGGGAAGGTTTCGTATGATTGATTCAATTTCCTTACTGGTAATCAGTCTAGTTAGATTTTCCAATTCTTCCTGATTCAGCCTAGGAAGGCTATATGTTTCTAAGAACTTGTCCATTTCTTCTAGGATATTGAATTTGGTTGCATATACTCTTTCATAGTATTCTTGGATGATCCTTTGTATTTCTGTGGCATCCGTGGTAACTTTCCCTCTTTCATTTCTGATTTTGTTTATTAGTGTCTTTTCTCTTTTCATCTTAGTGAGTCTAGCCAAGGGTTTGTCAATTTTATTAATCTTTTCAAAGACCCAGCTCTTTGTCACATTAATTTTTTCTATTGTCTTTTTGTTCTCTATTTCATTTAGTTCTGCTCTGATTTTTATTATTTCCTTTCTTCTGATGACCTTGGGTTTCATTTGTTCTTTTTCTAGTTCTTTAAGGTGTAACTTCAGGTTATTTATTTGGATTTTTTCTTGTTTCTTGAGATAGGTCCGTAATATAAATTTCCCTCTTAAAACTGCTTTCGCTGCATCCCCCAAATTTTGGTAGGATGTATTTTCATTCTCATTTGTTTCTATGTATCTTTTGATCTCTCCTCTTATTTCTTCTTTGACCCAGTTGTTCTTTAAAAGTATGTTGTTTAATCTCCATGTAGTTGTGATTTTTCCTGCTTTCTTTTTGCAATTGATATCCAATTTCAAAGTCTTGTGATCATAGAATATGCTTGGTATGGTTTTAATCTTCTTAAATTTGCTGAGGCTAGTTTTATATCCCAATATATGGTCTATACTTGAAAATGTTCCATGTACACCTAAAACTGATGTTTTAGGATGAAGTGCTCTATAAATGTCAATTATGTCCACTTCATCTAATGTGTCATTTAGGGCTGCTATTTTATTTATTTATTTTCTGTTTGGATGAGCTATCCATGGCTTCAATGATGTATTTAGGTCCCCTACTATAATTGTGTTTTGGTCAATTTCTCTCTTTAGTTCTGTTAGTAGTTGATTGGTATATTTCGGTGCTCCCTGATTGGGGGCATAAATATTGATGACTGTTATGTCTTCTTGTTGTATAGTCCCCTTTTATCATTATGAAATGTCCATCTTTGTCTCTTGTTACCTTTTTTATCCTGAAGTCTGTTTTAGCTGATATCAGTATGGCTACACCTGATTTTCTCTGGATACCATTTGCTTGGAGTGTCAATTTCCACCTTTCACTTTGAGTCTATGTTTGTCCTTGTAGCTGAGATGTATCTCTTGGAGGCAGCATATGGTTGGCTTAGTTTTTTGTATCCAATCTGCTACTCTGTGCCTTTTTATTGGTGAGTTCAGTCCATTTACATTTAGGGTGATTATTGATATGTGAGGATTTCCTATCATTCTATCTTTAGTTTTCTGGTAAGACTGTGTCTCCATTGTTTTTTTGCCTTTTTGTTGTTGTCTATTATTTCAGTGTGGTGGTATTCTATGATTTTTCCCTCTGTTTCTTCTTTTATTACATTATATATTTCAGTTCTGGATTTTTTTTTTTTGAGTGGTTACCATTAAGTTTATGTAAAAGAAAGTTTGATATTTAGAGTATTCCATTTTCTTCAGCATGCTTACTTTCTCCATTCCCATATTCTGGTTCAGTCCTTTACCCCCTTTTATGTTTTGGTTGCCACAAATTATCCCTATTGATGCTGGTTGAATAGCCTTCTTCAGTTTTCTTGTCGTGCAGGTCGTGTGTTAGAAAATTTTCTCATCGTCTGTATGTCTGGAAAGGTCTTTATTCCTCCTTCATATCTAAAGGATACCTTTGCTGGATATATTATTCTTGGCTCATAATTTCTCTCTTCCAATAGTTTGAATATTTGGTTCCACTCCCTCCTGGCTTGTAGATTTTCTGCTGAAAAATCTGATGATATCCTAATGGGCTTTCCATTGTAGGTTACCGTCTTCTTTTCCCTGGCTGCCTTGAGGATTCTTTCTTTGTCGTTGATTTTTGACAGCTTCACTACAATGTGCCTTGGAGAAGGCCTGTTGGGGTTGAGGTAATTAGGTGTTCTATTTGCTTCTTGGATTTGAGGATCCAGTTTTCCCACAAGTTTGGGAAGTTTTCGTTGACTATTTGTTTGAATATACTCTCTGTTTTCTTCTCTCTTTCTTCTCCTTCTGGTATGCCTATTATTCTTAGATTGCCTTTTTTGATGGAGTCAGAAAGTTCGTGCAGAGTTCTTTCATTCATTTTAGGTCTCAAGTCTCAGTCTCTTTCTTCTTCCATCTATATCATTTGTAGGTTTCTGTCTTCGATGTCACTGATTCTTTCCTCCATCTGGTCAACTCTACTACGTAAACTGGCTATTTCATTCTTCATTTCTTTTATTGAGTTCTTAATCTCCAGAAATTCTGTTTGGTTCTTTTTTAAAATTTCAATCTCTTTGGTAAAATGTTCATTTTGTTCTTTGATTGTGTTTCTGAGTTCATTAAACTGCCTGTCTATGTTTTCTTGCATCTCGTTGAGTTTTTTCAGAACTGCAATCTTGAATTCTCTGTTATTTAAGTCACGTATTTCCATATCTTTAAGTTCATTTTTTGGAGACTTTTCATTTTCTTTCTGAGCTGTCTTGTTGCCTTGGTTATTCATGGCAATTAATGATTTATTACTTCTCTTCCTAGACATCTGCAGGAGTTGGTTCTGCAACAGGTTGATAGAAAGAGGTCTTTCTTTTGTTTTTCAGCAGGTATTGGTAGCATGTTTTATTTTCTCTCTGACTGCAGCCTTTTATTCTCTCTCACACTGTAGTGTTATGTTTTCTCTGCACTATTCTGGCTTCTTACACCATGGTGGGATTCCCTGGAAGGCGGGCTTCTCAGAACTCTGTGAACAGTTCATCTGGGTCATAGGGCACTCCCTCCATGGGGTATATGGAGAGCTTCTGAAGTTCAAAAACTCTTCCTTCACAAGATTCAGAGCTCATGTGTTTCAGCAGCTCCGTTTACTCCTGCAGGGATCCGTCCAGATGTGGGGGCAGGGACGGGGTAGGTTGTGAGAGGTGGCCCAGAGCAATGGCAGCGACCACCACCACAGCCAGTCCTGCTTCCACAGCTCCCACCCCTTTGCCAGAATTAGTTGGGCTGCGAGTTTGTGTCTCAGGACCACAGTGCTCAGAACTGCAAATATCCTATTCTTTTGATCTGACACTGCTACTGTTCCGCTTCTAGCACTGGGCAGGTGGGGGCGGGGTGTGCTCTGGGTGGCTAGTGACGGGCGACTAGTCTCAGTGCCTATGGCTTCCATCCTCTGCTCGGCAGTGAGGGCTTAAACCACCATTTTCTTTGCTCCTAGGTCTCTGCTGTGAGCGTTGGGTTCAGCCATGTTATATGCTGTCCCCTCAGCCCTGTGGGCCATAAGTGGATTCCTAGCAGTCTGAATTCTTTCCTCTCTCACAGCTGTGGTTGTTCCAGAATGCAGGGAGCTGGGAGCACTGAGCTAGGTCTGCGTCCTGTGCCCACGTGGCCCCATCTCCGTCTTTGCACTTCTCCCTTCCTTCCTCCCCCGCTCACGCAATTTGCACACCTTTAGGTGATTTCAGTAGTGAGCTTCTTCGTCTTGCCTGTCTGCTGTACAGGGAATCCTTTGTGGAGTTATAGTTGTGTAATTTGTTGTAAATTCTAGGGGAGATTTCAAGAGGCTCACCTCACACTGCCATTTTTATGACATCACTCCTCTGTTCTCTTTCTTCATTCAAATTAGTAGGGAAAAAAGTCTCTGATTACTTGTAAGTCATTCCAAGTCATGTTTCTACCACAAGTTAAAACTTTATAGTTCTATGGAAACAAAAGAACAAATGAATAAAAGGAAAGTCCAACTTATCTCCAAAAGTCATGATCTTGACTTTGAAATGACCTCAAGTTTTTCAAATTATTGTAGAGCCCTAATTCCATGTTTTATTTTCTACAGAAAGACTATAAAAGAGATCTGGAGACTGAAATTAAAGGGAAGGGTATGCAGGTGAGCACAGACACTCTTGATATCCAGAGAGCTAGGAAAGCATCGGAAATGGCCAGCCAGGTAAGAAATGAATGACGTACAAAATTTAAAATAAACACATTGAATTATATATAGAAAGCATATAAATGGTATTGCCACATGTGTAGCTTTGAGATTCAAACACATGAATATCTACATTGCTATGGGAAGTTATGCAAAGTTCTGAAGATCATTTTCTGTTCTTTTAGAAAGAATATAAGAAAGACTTAGAAACTGAAATCAAAGGGAAAGGAATGCAAGTGAGCATGGACATTCCCGATATGCTTCGAGCCAAGAGGGCATCTGAAATATATAGCCAGGTTGGTAGAAAATGAAGATGCTCAGAAGGATGTATTCTGAGACCCAGTCACCATGTGTTTTGTGCAGTTCTATGATTGATACCTTTTTGAGCACACTGTATTCAAAGTCAGTGTGCTCTATTGTAAAAGAACCACTGGCCAAAGATAATTAGCCTCGTTAGTAAAAGGGACAACTGCTGCAGATTCAATTCAACAGACATTCAATGTCAGAGCTCCTCTGCTAGGGGGGCCCCCTGTTTGGAGTCCAAGGACATTTTGACCTTTTTTTTTAATGCTATTGGACACTTGACTTTAATGTTCACACTACAAAAACAAGATGACAAATGAGTTGTATTTTACCCATTTTATAATGAATATTATCATTAAAATAATCAGTTCCAACTAAAACTAAGAGTGAATAAAACTGCACAAGGTGTAAGGTGAAAGTGAATATTAACAAAAAATTAAGAATTAAGTTTTCGTGGTAAACTTTAGACTGCCAAACACCTGTCACATCCTCTAGAAAAACTGGATATGGGAGAAATAATGACCACAAAAGAAAACGTTCAATAGAAAAATAATTAAAATCTGATTTGGGCAAAAATAATAAAGGAGAATGAAAAATAAAATGGTTATGGAATACTGACCAAGGAATTAAATTAGATTAATGGGATTTATGCTGAAAATAGCTTCTAACAAAATTTTACCAACTTTGTTAAAATTCTGGCTAAACCATAAACGAAGAGTCTAAACAAATGCTGGTTCAAAATGAGTATCATGGTAGGAGAGTCGAATATCAAAAGAGTTGTCTGCTTCTCACCCTCCTTTAATGACACAGCAGTTGGCATTGTCCTGAAGTTCATATTCATCTGTCCTCAGTGTGTCATGGTGGCACGTGAACTTGAAGTTGGCGCTAACTCCATCAGCTGAACTCATATCCTAGGTAAATATCTGAGACAGACAAATGGTGATTTGAGTCACTGGAGAGAAGTTGCTGTCTCAAGAATACCAAGCTCATTCATTCATTCATTCAGCAAATACTTCCTGAGCACCTGTTTACATGCAAACTTAGATATGGTTTTGCTCTTGGAGAACTCCAGGCTAATCTAATAATCTAATATCCATACAAATAGAGTATTACAAACCATGATATTCACTACCAGAAAGTAAAGGATTCAAGAGTTAAGGCTTCCCGGAGGAAGTGATGCCTGAGCTGTCAGAATTCCTGCTTCTTTGACTTAACAGTGTTGATTTTTTGAGTATCACACAAAGATACATCTTATTTTAAGGAATTTGAATTATTTTGGATTCAATGGAATTCTTAAGAAGACATAATGATGCTGTGGTGCATTTCAACGTGAATAAACCTTTCCTAACAAGCAACAGTATGCCATGATGGTTAAAGTTACTGATTTTGGAATCAGAGTGCCTGATTTTAAATCCTAGTTCTGACACTTCTTAGTTAATGACTCAGCTTCCCCATCTGTAAGAAGGAATAATGACAGTATCTGCTTGCACAGTTAATTGAATGAGCTAATGTGTGTTCAATATTTAGAATAATACCCATTACATAGTAAGTATTATGTAAATGCTGGTAGTAGTAGAAGGTATTGCCCAAGTTGTATCAGAGCTCATAGTAGTAATTCAGTAGACAGAATATTGTGATTTTTATCTCAACTGCAAAAATACTAGTACCTTTCCCTTAATCAAATGTATCTTTATCTGAAGTAGGAAGCAGAACATAGATCCAGAAGCATGAAAGCAAGTAGGTATAGAGAGCCAGGTTACTTGTGGGAGCTATGAGGCAACTTTGAACAGGGATGAGACTGCGCATGGAAGAGTAGGTTCTATACACAGGAGTGGGTGGCATAGAGGTCAAGCCCTCCTGAGGCCGTGGATGGACTGAGGTGGGAACCATTGCCTCAGCAAAGATGAGGCTGCTCCCTAGACTGTTGGCTTACTCTGTTTGCGTATTCCTTTTATATTTGCTATTGCATCAACAACTGCTTTGAATCATAAGATATAACTGACAGCAGCCATGTGATGTAGTAGAATTGGAGGTTGTATCATTACCATTTTCTCTCTGTCTCTCACATGTGCACATATGCACACACACAGAGTTTCAGATTCATGTTAACTGTTTCTGTTTCTAGAAAAAGTATAAAGATGAAGCAGAGAAGATGCTTTCTAACTATTCTACTGTGGCAGATACTCCCGAAATTCAGAGAATTAAAGCAACTCAACAAAACATCAGTGCGGTGAGTAGCCATTATTTCTTTTCAGTTGCCTCCTTGAAATTATTTTGTAAGGAGGGCCTTTTCCCCTCGTCATCTTTTTGTTGCATTACTTGAATTTCCTATCTCATGTATTATCTTTATTTCTTTAATAAGAATATCAAATGTTCTTACAAGTTATAATTTATTGTGATTATTTTAGAATTACAAATTCTCATTTTCTTCTTTGGTACAGGCTACAGTTATTTTTAACTGAATTTTAAAATTTCACTCAGAAAAGAGGTCACAATCTTCCACATAGATTTTACCTTGAGGATGCAAATAGTCATATGAAGTGATTTCTTTCCTAGTCATTGATTATTTGCACTGATAATATAATCTAGGAATTTACTAGTTTGTAACTACTTTCTAAACTTGCACATTTTGATTTTGAGGAATAGGAATTAGTACTGTTAATTAAGAGATTGGGTCTATGTTTAATGGGTGTATTAACTTGAATTCTAGATTTATAATAATTGACCACACAGTCAGTATTTTAATGTAGCGTTAGCTCATTTAGTAGGTAAGCAAATGTCTTATTAAAATATAGATTCTATTAAGTCTGAGGAGTTCTGGGATGTTTTCTACTTTCTAATAAATTGGCAAATGCTAACCCTCTGGTACGTTGGGCCAGTGCCTCTAGGTCTACATAGTCAGGCTGTGTTAAGAAATGGAGTCTTGGGGAAGACAGGATCAGAGAAACAGGCTCTTCTGGCCCTTATCTCCTGTGATTCCATGGCATTCCAGATTTCTACCTTTTGTAAGAAGACCTCTCTTATATCGTACTCTCCCAACCCCAATGAGGGCCTGCTGGATTACTGTGTGTCAAGAGAAGGAGTAGTTCTGTTCTCATGACTTTCTTATAATTATTCTATTTTTCTGTGGAGCACTTTGTTTTCTGTTTTGCTTTGTGTTTGAGAGGGGTGGATGTTGTTAGAGGCGGAGAGATGTGGGGAGGTTAATGAATAAGTGGAAGATGAGGAAATTAGACTGAATTATGTTGAATTAAGTTCTCTATGGCATCAATTTTCCTTCCAAAAGCAAACATAAGTTCGATAAATGTTTTTTGTTCTTTACCAAACTGGCTGCCTTTTTCTTTTATTCTTCACTTTGTTGACATGCTATTTCACCAGCTATCAAAGTTCTTACTTTCACAAGGAAAACTGTAGCCTTGTTCCCCTTGAACCTTTCATCTTGATATATCATACTGCCTAAGAGATAGATCACTTTAATAGTACACTCATGAAATCTAGGATTAGATTTCATCTTTTTTAACAGAATTTTAACTGTGTTAAATTTTTAGAGAAAGGGTAATTTCAGTATCTCTTCACAACTTGAAAGAAAGGAATTTTACCCTGGAAAATAATTAAAGGCCCTAGAATGTTTATTTACTGCTTAAGAGGAGGTTTCAAAGGCCCCATTGGCCTTCTACTTCTTCCAGCTTCCAGCGGAAAAAAAAACCCAAAAAACATACACCCTCGCTATAATTTATAAAGTAACTTACCCTCCAATTCCCTTTGAGCTAGGGGGAACGGTAGAGGAGGTGCTTAATGTTATAAGTACAAACTTCTCCATTCAGTGCCTGACATTCATAATGGGTAATTGCTATCCTTACCCAGTAGGCATTCTTCCATGTATATTTAGTATATTCAGTTTCTTCTTGAGGAAGTCAAAGGGTTCTTTCTTTAAGTCATTTTCTTAACCTTTCTCTTCACCTTCATCCTTGGAGGCAGAGCCTTTCTTTAACTAATCCAAGTAGAACTGCCCAATTCAACTCATCTGTCAGGAAGTTTAGAAGTTACATGGCATCCTAGAATATTAGTGTGCCCTGCCATTTGTGGATAAAGAGTAGGGAAGGCAAAGTAATGCTGTAGTAAAACATGCTTCAAAATGAATTGATTAAAAAAATCTACGGAATACTAGTGCAATGAAATCTCTGTAGCATGAATGAAGCCATCTCCTGCAGAAAGCAGACGGAGAAGGGTCTAATGATGAGGTTTATAAATGTGTTCTGATCCACCATGGATGGAGCCTGTCGCAGGCAGCACTCAGGTCTGGGAGAGAAATTAGTTTGGCAGAGAAGTGTAAAATGTTTGTTTCCTTCACTTTCAAATGATAATATTTGAAATGTACCCATCAATGTACTGGAATATAATGTTATAAATGTTCTGTAGCATGCAGTTCTATTGCCTACAGTGAAATGACTGTGCCATTTTGATTAGTTTAGAGTCGTATGGGAAAAAAAATGTTCATCTTTAATCATGTTTAACTTCTCACCCGAGGAAAATCACTCAGAGTGTACAGTATATCATTTCTTCTCCCAGCTTCCCACTGCCTCTTCTAGCAAACAATAAATGCATACTTCTGTATCTCTATGAGGTTGGGCCATAAACTCCTGCTTAGTATTCAAATGGAAAGTTGCCCTTTCAAGATTAGCTAGATCTGTCAAACCAAGATACGATTCTCTAACATTTAAAGATCTCGACATTTTCCACCTCCAAAGTACAAGCCTTTTAGCTATTAGCTTTCTCTAAGAACTATTTTTGAATCTTACTTAGGGGTAGCCTGTTTCATTGCACTCTCAATTTAACTCTTTTGGATCTGGACTCATATTAGCATTATTACTCATATTAAATTCACAGATACTAAGACATAGATAATACCTGAGATATTTAGGAACCATTTTTTTTGACTGTCCACGTAGATTTTGGCCTCAATCATTTTAAACATTACCAAGTAATTCCTAAAATAGGTTTTGTGTAGACCTGTGTTAAATTTCAATGTGTGCCTCTTAAGTCTAGCCTATATTTTCATACATATAAGTACATATGTGTGTCTTTTTTCTTGGATCCAATCCTCCAATCGTCCCTTCAATTTTAGACATTAAAATTACCACCTGATGTGATGGCATCACTAAACATTTCATAAGTTAAAGAGCTGTTTCATGTCCCAAGCATGACTGTACACTGGCACTACCATCTATTGAGTAGATGTTCCTCTAAATAAATTTAAAGGAGGAGCTTTTGAATGAAGTGGATGACAGGATGTATAGGTTGGCTTTACATAACATGATGTGTATGTAGAAGACACTTGCTGGCTTTCTGCCTCGGGCTTTTCCATGGAGATCAGGACACAGAGGCCTTTGCTTTTAGTATGTCCCTCCACCTCTCCCTTCTCTTCTTTTATTTTTTTCCTTATTCTGGATAATTTGAGTGCTCTCAGTCAGGTAAGCAGTGTTCCCAAGACTCTGTAGGTAATGCAGGTTGACTTTTGCCTTTAAATACATGGTAAAATTTAATTAACATTAATAAATAAAAACTTCATTTTGGATAGAAAATAACAAATTATTATATTACTTAAGATCATCTCCAAGGTTTTTTGGTGCATCTACCTAATGATAAAAATAATTTCCATAAGCAATGTTTGCTTACTTTAATTAAAAAACTCCTACAGTGATGGATAGGTGAATAGAAATGGACTTAGTCGCGCTGTGTATAAAGGGAATCCTGAAAGTATCAGATAAAATAAAAATTTGTGTTCTCATTGAAGGAAAATTAATGTTGGAATTATAAAAATTCAAGTATGCGATAGTTACAAATGAAGAATTCTTAACTGTTTTCTTAAATCTTGTGTTGAATAAAACTTACATTATTTTTAAAAATAAATTATGCAGGTGAAATACAAAGAAGAGATAAAACAGGCAACAGCCATTTCTGATCCTCCAGAGCTAAAGAGAGTTAAAGAAAACCAGAAGAACATCAGCAATGTGTGATCATATTTCTCTAAGTATTGTTTTCTCTTTTATTGCCTGGCATCATATAGTGAGGGCGTGACACTGACACAGGGGAAGTGTCATGACAATGATACCACTGCAGGAGGGCCAGTTCTTGAAAGGTGGAGATAAGATTTCACACAACCTTGTTCTGTATTATGCCTAGCTCAGTGCTTCACATGCATTTGTTTATTTAAAATAAAAAGCAAAAACATGTTATTAAATTCCTATAATGCTCTTCTTTTGGAAGAATTCAAAAATGAGTGAGGTACACCCTAAGGTTAAGGGCTGTGAATATTCTCAAAGTCTCTAGGAGAAACAGACTTGGGAATAAATAACAATTATGCATTGTTTATGTGTTATAACAATAAGTAATATATATTGGGAGTTTGCTGTGCTTTTTGAGTACTTTACATGCAATATCTCATTTAATAATAAGTAATAATTCCTCTTGCAAAGTCTTGTGGAAATGCAGAGAAGGAAAGCTGTGTCCAGTGAGAGAGAGGAAAACTCTTGGAGGAAGAGTAACATTTGATTGAGATGTTAAAGAATTAATAAAGGTTTATGGTGGATTTCGTGAGGAAGGGCCTTCCTGGCAGAGCAAATTGAATATGAATGAAAGGCTTGTTCAAGGAGGAGAAGGCTTAGTGTGATGGGTACGTGGGGTGAAGGGTGGCACGAGATGGTGGTGGAGAAAGAAGTGATCCAGGTCATAAGGAGACATGTGGGAGTCCCAGAGTGTCCCTGTGTTGTTAAGTGGCCTGCCAATGATCAGGTCTTGACTCAGTGATTAAATTGTCTTAATGTGTCCCTTTTTCAAAAAGAAAGGTTACTACCATGTTTCCCTGAAAATAAGACCTAGCCGGACAGTCAGCTCTAATGCATCTTTTGGAGCAAACTTTAATATAAGACCTGGTATTATATTACATTATATTGTATTGTATTATATTATATTATATTATATTATATTATATTATATTATATTATATTATATTATACTGGTTCTTATATTATAGCAAAATAAGACCGGGTCTCATATTAATTTTTGCTCCAAAAGACACATTAGAGCTGATTGTCCGGCTAGGTCTTATTTTTGGGGAAACATGGTAGTTTTCAATTTATCATAGAAACGTAATACTCTCTTAAAAACAACTTTGTTTGAAAATAATAGTTAAATGAAAAAATAATACTATAAATGACAGTACAGTTGTGCTCTGAAATGGCATTTGGTAAGTGACGTACAAATGGTGGAAATTTGAGTAACAATGGACTAGTGGATAAAGAGCATGGACCCTGGATTGTTGTTTCCATCCCAGCTCCAGACCTTATGTGTTGTATAACCTTTCTAAGTCACCAACCTCTCCATGCCTCAATTTCGTTATTTATAGCACAGGGACTAGAGTATTAAATACGATCTCATCTGTAAAGCCCTTAGCATGTTCTTAAATGGATGAATGCAAGGTATGAACAGTCTCCGTATCAGATTTATGTCTCCAAACTTACATCCACTAGAAATTGGCTATAACAGTGTCTACATCAACAATGCTATTCTCTGGGCTCTACCCAGAGTGATCTCCTTGTGTCTTGCCATCAATAGAGATTACACTGGACCTTTCCTCACTTTAACTGAGACAGTTATTCCAGACGCAGAATCTGCCTAAACTCTCAAACTACATCCATAGCACAAAGAAAGTTGCACATTGTGGCAGGGGCCTGTCCCTTTGTCAGTTATTTTCCAAGCTTACCAGATGTCTCTTCACTTGCACGTTCATTGCTGAGAGTGGGAGTCTCAAGTCCATTGTATCCGCAGGCCCCATAGGCCTGGTGATTTCTTGGGGGAAAAAAATATTCCCTGACACTAAATTTAACTGTAAACAATCACTGAGACTGTTCCTCTGGTGTTCCTTATAATGGGATTTTAACCTTGAATTTTACATTTGCCTGTCAAAAATGTATTTGACGGACATACCATTCTTTTTCTCTGTGTTGGATGCTCATTGATTTCCTAGGATGTTATGGAATTGCTATGAGAGCTGACCACAAGTGATGGGTCTGATCCCCTGACTAGGAAAGGCTACCTCTATGCAGTAGGTCAGGAAGACGTCCATACTGCTAGGTCAGAGGGCTGGCCTTCCCGTATTGGAAGTTTGCAGAGAAGGAAACTTTGAGGTTCAGGGTTTCTTTATATGGTGACCATTTGTCACTAAGTTGCAAGCATAGGAATGGTGTGAGCCTCCTTTCTAATGAAAAGAGTGCAGAATGATTCTTTTTAAGTATAAAATGGTAATTTGATAAATGTTGCTTTAGTGCTATGAAGAAATGAATTCGCAGAAAGGATTGTTTATTATTACTGATAGGATTGAATACATGATACAATTGGAAGAATAACATTCAAAGGTGGAATTCAAAACATTTGGACAAGAAAAAGCTTAGTCTGGGATCCATATGATGTCCCTTAGCAGCCCCAGTGAAGAGTTTAATGAATGCTCTGTGGCTCTGTACGTTTCTTCTAATCTGATCCAGTATGTGGGTGCATGTTTCCTTCCCGTAACCTCACAATATCCTGCACCTTGTCTCCCAGCTGCAGTACAAAGAACCATGTTGCAAGGCAACTCCAGTAAGCATGACACCAGAGATAGAGAGAGTGAGGAGGAACCAGGAGCAGCTGAGCACGGCAAGTTGTGTCTGTTTTCTCATATTGTATCAAACATTACATATTTTTATTCTCCATAACGCTCTTTGAAAGCCCTGAACCCTCTACGTAGTAGATGGTCCTTTTCACAGTCATATATGGAAAGTCATGAACTGTGGCCCTGCCATGTGAGTCCAGGAAAGTTGGGATGTCTTTTCATAATTTAGCCATGTTTATTTATTCGGGAAATCTTCATTAAACACCCCAATGCGCCAGCCGTTATCCTGGTACACAAAGGTGGATATGACCCAGCTCCTATCCTCATGGACCTCATAGTTTAGTTGGTAAATCTCTAAGACTATATCCAGGTAAGGACCTGGAGAGCAGTGGGTCTGTTGTGACTCTAAGAAAAAAATTATCTACTGGACTAGGGGAAAAGAAGAGCTGGCTTGATTGGGGTTCTAAGACATGATGTCAGGGCAGGGGGCCTTATAAATAAAACAGAAAACATTATTAAATCATTCAGGAATCTATTGCTAATAAAGCAAAGATAATTCACAGTCATGAGGTACCACTAATGTACACCCTGTACAAAATGTCTTGTGTGAACCCATGAGGTTGGCAAAATTTCCCTGGTTTGTAGGTGTGGGAAACTGAGTCTTGGGGAGGTCAGAGGACATGCCAGGGACCCACATTTTATAAGAGCAGAGCTGGAATTTGAACCCAAGCTTCCTGGAATTCAAAAATCCTTTTAAAAATGCCCCCCATAGTTATTTTTCCCAGGTTTTTGACCCTCTTATGGAACTTTTACCAAGTTAAACAATAACCTCCTTCTTCTAAAGTGAGGGATCTTTAGCTTTTTTTTTTCTTTCATTTTCTTTGTCTGAATTTATTCATTTATTCAGCAGACATTTATTAAGCCCGTGATACACACTAAGTATTCTTCTAGCCACCAACCGTAGGAAAACAAAACCATCTTGGCCTCAAACTCACAAGAGATTCCAGAATAATAAAAGTAAAAATAATGAGGACATAGAATATCAAATAAGGAAACATTGTATGTGAATTTTCACCTAGGATTTCTATCACCTATCCTGTACCTATAAGAGTGGAATTTGACTGAGTCATGGAGAATAAGATAGATTTCCCAGTTCCTGAGAATTTAAAAAAAAAAAAAAAGTTAATTAATTTTAAAATTATAGTTGACATAAAATATTAGTTTCAGGTGTACAACATAGTGATGTGACATTTATATACCTTACAAAGTGATCACCATGATAAATAGAGTACCCATCTGTCACCATACCTGGTTACTACGATATTATTGATTTAGTTCCCTATACTGTATTTTACATCCCCATTACTATTTTTATAACTGGCAGTTTGTACTTTTTAATCCCTTCATCTTTTTTGCTCCCCCACCAACCCCTTTAGCTTTCTTTGAAAATTGAAGCCCTAGGGTCAGCAAGAAAGTCACTGGCCTTCCCAGGCTGCCATGGTGGCCTCTCTGTTGTTCTCTTGTAATGACTTCATTCGGATGTTTACCCCTTATATTTCCATTACTTTTCATCGTGGACATTTTGCAGTTAGTTTTGATATTTAACAGCAAATTGTTTATTAAAAATTCATTTTTAAGAAGCACAACCAACACTTGAGCCTGCTAAGTCAGATGAATCAGAATCCGGGGTAGATGTGAACAGGAAGGTTGATACATATCAATTGTGGAAAAAATGTATAAAACGATAGAGTTAATTTTGAGGTTCATCCTCTGTGGTATTTGGGTCTGCTGTCTATCAAAATTCTTATTTATCTTCCACAGGTAAAATACAAAGGAGAGATCAGACAGGCCACCACCATTTCTGACCTACCAGAGCTGAAGAGAGTTAAGGAAAACCAGAGGAACATCAGCAATGTGTGATCTTAGCAACTTCTTTCTTATGATATCAAATGTATTGTCAACTTGTCAATGAAAGGATTATGTTTACAAACTGTTCATGACCTTGAGTTGATATTGAATTCTGCTCTCAACTGACTACACGTTTATTTGAGAGGTTTCAGGGTATTAGGTATTGTGGGTCCAGCCAGGCATTCCTGCACCAGAGTTTCCAAGGACATGCCTGTTTGATTTTTTTTTCCTCATTTGATTTTTGTCTGCAGGTTTTTGTGTTATCTCTGTTATCTCTTCTTCATGTTTATGGTTGCTGTGGTTCCTCAAAGGGACACAGTGGGAGCTCCTGGCATTGTGGCCTTACCTGTGTACGTTCTTACTCTCTAGCCTGTCCATCCCACTCCCAGCTGTTATTCCATTATTATTGGATGGTGTCTGGGGAGACATTACAAAGCGTGCATGGCTAAATAGGTCACACGGGACAGGCCCGTTTTAGGGGCACTTAATTAGGGCTGTCAGTTTTCACTTAGACACTAACCCCTGGCCTGCTCTAACTCCTCTCTGTTTATGTAATCCATGGACATAGTTCACGGAGAGAATCCTGTTTGAAAGTCATTAACATATAGATGGGGTTCTTTGGAAGAGGAAATTTGGAAATCTGTTAGGTCCAAAGAAATTTTATATCCCTCAAACCTTTCAAGTCATTTGACCAGATTGTAAAGTGGAGGCAGGTTATAGTTGAGCACTTTTCCTAACAACTATATTTTGGACAAGTAGATGCTCATCTTTTCCTGATGTATTTAGAGTCACACTTGATGTGACTCCATTACTCTCACAAAGGGGCATGGTTGTTGAGAAGGGAAGGAGGAATGGAGGAGTGGGAGGCACGCCGGCCTTTTTATGCATGACCATGATCACCTATTTGAGGGCATCCTTTAAAAAATTCTGCCGCAGTTAATCACTGAGAAACCATGATAGTCTAATACCAATCTCTATGGATAGGAGTGCCTTTAAGTAATATCCACGAAGACGGTTTTTATCATATTCCTTTGTGATAAAATGCTTATTATAGCTTTACTGATGGTATGTATGCCCATATATTTGAGTACATTCACAGTTATTTCATTAGCAGTGACTCACTGCTGTGGGATGAATTAAAATAGATTGATTTAAGATGCAAGCATTTTAAGTATGACTAGACCTCTGATAGGACCCTCTTTTTTCATAATTTCTTCTCCTTGGCTAGCTCTTTAAAATAAATACTGTGAGTCTCTTATTTAGTTGAAATGATTCACAATACTCTATTTTTTGTTCCCTGAAATGATAGGTTTATTATAAAGGTCAGCTGGGAAGAGCTACTGCTTTAAGTGTAACTCCGGAAATGGAAAGAGTAAAGAAGAATCAAGAAAACATTAGTTCGGCAAGTTGGTTCTATTCGTTTTGGACTATCACAAAGGATGTTTCATTAATCATTTACTACTTGCAATCCTATTTTTTGCTTGTGAAAACAAAACCTATTTTCAAGAAACATTTGGGGTATATGCAATAAGTACATGTGTTATTTCAGATGACTTCCAAAAGCTGCCACTGTACACATTTATGTTTTCTTGCAGCCCTTCATTGATATTTCCTGACGTGACCAACAGTTACACTTAAAGTTTAATTTTAAACTATGTTATGTTCATTTAAACAATGATTCATGTTATTTTAGCCAGTGTCTTTGAAAGTGATAAAGTCTTTGATGCGTTAAGTAATTATCATTTTTCAGATGTAGTCTCTTGAATGTGGTTTGTTAAATGCTCTCCGCAAAGGAAAATAAGAACTGAGTCATTACTCCAAAGTAAGGACTTCTAGGAAAAAATTTTTATGTACATTTATTATAGAAATCAGTTATTCATTAAGGTCCCATGGTGCATGTCAGTGTCTTATGTGGATTGTATGCTTTCTCTTAGTGAATGTCAGGGCTTCAGTTCCGAAGTGCACACGTGCACTCATGTCTGCAATGATTGGTAGCCTTATCTCGTACATAATCAGCTTCACAAATAGCAGTGTTCAGATATACCTGGTCTGTCAAGAAGAGTTCTGAGCCTGGGGATCAGCATTTAGATTTTACAATTTATAGCTCTCTAGTGGCATTTCTGTCCAGGGATGCTGACTGAATTCTACCTAAATTACCTTTAAGTTGTAGCTGCTTAGAAGGAAACTAGATTTGTTCCTCATTGTTTCTTGTCCTCTACGGAAGGGAAAAATAAAAGGAAACAGAGGGAAGCTTGGTTTGTATTCTTTAATAGTGTTATGGTGGGAAATGGGGAAATACAGAAAAAGAAAAATAAATTTAGGTTCTGTTCAGTTTTGGATTTTCCCTATTTAGTTTAAGTATGGTAACCACTTTTACAGACTGCATTGTTAGTGGATATTGCTTATTTATGTATTTGTTTTCAGTTGATAGAGAGATTTAGGTCATTTTTACTGTAGTCTTTAAAGGAGACCTTTGAGAGTAAAATTTTGTATTGCTCTTCTAAAACAAAATGTTAATTCACTGAACAGATTACCTGGGAAATAATTTATAATATGTTGTATATGTTTCACTCATTTGAAAAGCTTGGAAAAGTTATGTAATGCTTTTTTTTTACTATAATTGTCTTATTGTTAAGTATGTTCTACTATTTACTTTGCAGGTAAAATATACTCAGGACCAAAAACAGATGAAAGGTAGACCAAGTCTGATTTTAGATACACCTGGTCTGAGACATGTCAAAGAAGCACAAAATCATATTTCAATGGTAGGGTACAACCAACCAGATCCTTCTGCTCACAACTAAAATGTACTAAGGAACGACACCACCCAGTGTACTGACGGCATTAGTTCACCATTAATCTGGATAACTAACAAAGCATGGAAGTGCAGATGGGCCTGTCTTTTTGGGGAGACTTTAATTACACTGAAATGTAATGGAGATATTCGGTCTAATAAAATAATTTTTCTCAGAGATTTTTGGGTGTGTTTTTATTTCTAACATGACTACTATAAATGCATTTTATGAAACACATTTATTTGCCTGGACTTATTTCCAATTAATTTTAAGACAGGGTTTGGTGTGTTTGCATGTTGCAAAGAATATTTAAAAAAATGTATGTTTTTAAAAACAGCTTAACGAGATATAATTTATATACCATGAAGTTTACCCGTTGAAAGTGTACAATTCAGTACTTTCTATGATAATTTACAGAGTTGAATAACCCTATTCCAATTTCAGAGTATGAAAATGTATATTTTGAAGTATATGTAAGTTTTTGTAATTACACACAAAAATTGTATATATATATAATTATTTGTAACTCTTAATTTTAAATAATACTCTTTTCTTGAATAATTGTGTGGAAATAGCTTATCATTTTATTGCATGTTAAAGATTAAGAAATAGGAAATTAATTTGTACCTAAGTTAGTACATTTTAGAGAGTAACCAGGATATATATATATATATGTATATATATATATATATATATATATATATATATATGCACACACACACACACACATATATACATACATTTAAATTTTTACTGACATGCTGGTTTATATATAATTTGAAAGAGCTGCTAACCATAATGATGAAAAACCGCACTTGATTCCTAATACTAGGAAGTTGAAGTTTCAGACGTTATTTTTGGAGTATTTGGAAAAGTAGAAAATAATCGAGATGTATAATAGCTGGTGCCGCGACAGCTGTCATATTAAAATTTTGTGAGTTATGTAACAATCAGGAAATTTCAGTTTGAGTTAATAGTGTTTTTCCCTTTTTTTCAGGTAAAGTATCATGAAGATTTTGAAAAGACCAAGGGGAGGGGCTTCACTCCTGTCGTGGATGACCCTGTGACAGAGCGAGTGAGGAAGAACACCCAGGTGGTCAGCGATGCCGCTTACAAAGGTGTCCATCCTCATCTGGTGGAGATGGACAGAAGACCTGGAATCATTGTTGGTAAGCCAATGGTCCTTCTCGGCAGGTCTGCAGGGGCAAAGATCACGCTTGCCCTAGCTTTAGAATTAGCCTCCTTGTTCATTGGCCTCCTCCTCCAGTGTTTGATGGGGTGCCCAGCTAAAAATGGACCACAGGCAAAGTGTTATTGTTTATACCATGTTTAATGGGATTCATGGCAGTCAACAGATATCGTTGCAAATCCTTTCTGTGATTGGACATTCTCTGTCTTTACTAACTTTCTGGTCTTAAGAATTTTCCTGCTTGTTAAGCAAAGAAGCAGCCCAAATATTAGACGTAAGTGATTAACAAAGGTTGGATGATTATTTTGTTTTTCCTTTGGCTAATGTACTTGATCAATACATCGTACTACAGACATCATCTGCATGGGTGACAGAAATAATCCCAGTTAGGTCACTTGACCACGAGCAGATGTCCCAGAGAGATTCTGATTGTATTCCATAATACAAATAGCATATATTTTTTTGAACATTATCTCTGAACTCGGATAATCAAGAGCTTTCTAAAAGTCCCATAAACTAGAGAGGAAGGAACCGTCTCTTCCTGCTGTTCCTTCTACTCAGGGGAAATCTTAGGAACATACTACTGTTGAATGGAGGCTGAGACAGCAAGGACCAAACCAAAGTGTAAGACAGGGCTAGACAGGAAAGTTATTGATTTTTCTACATATGTCGATAACCCGTACTGCTAAATGACAGTTGTCTTCTTCAGAGCAGTTGGCCTCTGAATTTTTGTAGCTGGTCCAATTATATTGCTCAAGTAATATTTTTGGTAACCATACAACAGTGCCTCTCAATAGTCCACATGTTAGGTTAACTTTAAAGGTAAAAAGCTTGTTTTGGGCACTTAGTGAAAAGCCATTTCGAGGTGAGTCGGTGAGGAAAGTGTGTATTGGATGGGCTCGTGTCTTCGTATAAAACAAGGTGCTGAAGTCAGGGCACTGAGTGATTTGGATGGTTATTAGGCAGCTCTGAAAGTATTTTCCAAAGAGGGATTCTGAACATATTTGTAGGCAGTTGATAGCTTTGCTGATCTTCCCAAGTTGATTGCTTAAAAGGATCACATTAAGTTAGATGAGTTATGCTGTTTTCATCAAAAGAATTACAGACTTAGAGTTTCATTGCTTTGTGTTAACATCTCATAGGGGATGGTGCAGAGGGTCTGACTCACCCCACAAAGGTGAAAATGCTGAAGTCTGCACAGCTTACACCAGGGTCCCACCCTAGATCAGGAGCCAAGAGTGGATGTGAGATCTTGCTAGAAGCTGTGAGATTGTGTAGACTTTGAACTTTCAGCAATCAGTGCTCATGACCTTTGACATAGAGATTATTATTATTTTTTTTAAAATGGCTATATACCTCTAAATTATTCACTTCTTGGGCCATCCAGAAGTTAGTTTATTTTGTGTAATTAGGGGAACTGTTTTCTATTGAGGACTTGCCGGTGAAACCACAAAATGGACTACATTGAACAAACATTAAACTTCTGAGCCAGGCATGGAATACGGGTTTAGAGATTTTCTGAGTAATTCAGACTTAAGTCAGTTTGTTTGTCTTCTGTTTTTGTCGGAGGCTCTGCTACTTACTGGTTGTAACCTTGGCCAAGCTAACTCAATCTCGCTCTGCCTCAGTTTCCTCATCTATAAAATGGAGATAGTAATAGTACCTACTTTCATTTGCAATAAAGCTTAAATGATTTGTGTTATAACTGAGCATAGTGCCTGGCGTATGTTAAGCCCTATATAATATTAGTTAAAGACAGACAAGTAGATCTCCAGTTCCAGGTTACTAATTAATTGATTTTACTCAAGCTCCATTTCTGCCACATGTCCATAATTAGGTTTTTATTTCCCTGTTGTTGGTGTAACACTACACAGATCATTTTAGGACCTGATAACCATTAGATGGCGTGACTGATAAACTCAGAAGTTAGTAGATTTGGATTTTGTTTCCAGCTAAAATAGGAGACTAAATTGTCTTGCACAGTCTGATTACTAACCACGGCAGTGACCTCATCTTTGTCCCACTGAGAGCAGGAAGCTGCTCCTTGATCATCTGTGTATCCCCCGTCGGTCCTCGCTCCATGCCTTGCTTTAATTGCACTTTCCTAATAAATGTTGTGCGTTAGCTTGTACTGACTGTCTCAGAATGAAAACTGGGCTGCCACTTGCCCATATTTTAAATGCTTGTTTCTGTTATAGGGAGAGAAATTTTTGTTTTGTTTTCTCAGACAAAAAAACTCTCAGTCACTTCCCATGAATTACATGTCCTTATTCAGGAGTTTTCTTCAAGCATTTCACCGGTTTCAGTGTGTGGGAGCATGCGTGATGGCGTTCAGGGCTGTGGGGAGGCTGCACGGAGCTGTCTGGTGTGCACGTGTGCTGAGTGATGCGTCACAGGCTCCCCAGGGAGGGTCAATGAAGAATAAACAGGGCAACTTAAATTTGACCATAAAGCTTCCTGAAATCCTGGTGAATACGAATTCCCTTTGCTGTCCTCTGATGTCTGCAGCCAGGTGGGTTCGCTTATTCCATTCGCTCCTTACAGATGTTCGCTTGACTCTGGTGCTGACTTTCTTTTTAAATTCATTCTTGATTTGTTCGTTTCTTCCTTTTGGTAAAAGACCTCAAGGTTTGGCGCACCGATCCCGGCTCCATCTTCGACATTGATCCCCTGGAAGACAATATTCAGTCTAGAAGTCTACATATGCTCTCTGGTACTGCTTATGTTTCGAGCTCCTGTCCATTTATGTAATTTTCTCCTGACAGTGAAGCTACTCTGAGCTGTAGAGGTTCTCTATGCCAACAGTATAATATCAATTTTAAAGTTGAGAATTCAAAAAACCAAAGAAGTGGCTAGGCTGCTTTAAAATACCATTAAGCATTTATGAAAATAAAACTTGCAAGAGGGCTCTTTAATATATCCAAATTAGTTTGTTCTAGATTCATTTAGAAAGGCATCTAGAGCTTCCTTACATCTGCTTTTTTATTAGTGAATATGATTTTATAGGTTTTCTGTGCTTTCAAATGCAGTTAATTTGGATTGCACTAAACTGCCAAAGACATAAAGGAGATTTGTTTCATGAAAAATGATGTTACAACATTTTAAATGTAGATTTAGAGAATTATACATAAAACTGTGGGGAAGTTTTCTATATAGCATCATAAATGTCTTAAAATAGACTTTCAAGTATCCTTAAAATTTATATAATTTTGTATAATCCAAAATTTATAGTTTATGTAAGAAGTTTGACTTTTAATTTAGACTGTGTGATTAAAATTAAAAGCAAAAACCGGATGGTTCGTATATCTGTGTATAGTAATAGAATGGTTTGACATTTCAGACTTTCAGACCATGTTTAGCAAACTGAAGCTTTGACAGTTATACAATTATTTTAAACAATTAAAAATAGACATAGATCATTTAGGTCTTACCCTCCCCCCTGATTTCTACTCTGGATTTAATTGCTGACATTAATAAAATTGAAAGCCCAAGGCAAAGTAGGGATTCTAATACTTTTATAGTCAATTGGATCCATATAATCAGCCAAACTGTCATGTAACTTTTCTAAAAATAAAGGGAACAAATACTGTATGCTTGGTGATACTTGAAAACAATTATTTATAACCAGATGTTAAGTTTGAGAGAAATTTATTAGTTTGTCAATGTGTTCTTAGTTCTTGTCAATTTCCCATCCTTCCATCTCTCCTTTAAGATCTAGATTTAAAAAATGAGTATAAATGATCAGTAAGTCAATGATAAAGTTGATGCAATGTCTGCTGAAGTTTGGGAATAGGTGATTAGAGCTTATAATAGCTGAGCTTTTGGATTGTTATTTAATGAAAGGTTGTTTTTCTGTCTCGTTAAACTTTTAAGTGTGTGTTTGTTTCCTTTGTTCTTCAATTCACTTAATGCAAGTATGAATGTTTTCCCTCCAATATAGAAAAGGCGAGTCACTACAGGAGACAGCGGTCTCGATCTCATTCGAGCAGTACCTTTGGGACAGGTCTGGGAGATGACAAGTCAGAACTATCAGAGGTTTACCCTAGCTTTTCGTGTTGCAGTGAGTTAACAAGACCGTCTGATGAAGGAGGTATCGAGCATTAACCACTCTCAAAGAAAATTAATTCATTTTTTAAACTGTTTCACACGTGTGTTCCTAACACATTTTTTTTTTTTTTTTTTTACACCTTTTGCAGACACATTTAGCCTGGGTGTCTTTGAAAATTTTAAATCATGTTTACAAAGTTAAGTTAGTAGTTTTTGTTAAACTACTAATTTGCTTTTTTGCATGTTCAGTTTTCCTGTCTTACTTCACTATTTTCACTGCAAATGGATCTTTAGTGACAAAAGGGTCTTGGGATTTGCTGCTTGAGTCTGTTTCACGGGAGTTGTACGTATGTGATGGATATACAAGCCAGAGTGGAAACGAGTTCTGCAGAGTTTGTATCTGATTTCCATTAAGGAAAATCATTCTTATAGTTACGTTTTAGTGGCTGAGAGGTTGCTATGAAATATGTGTGTTTAAATATTTATGTACATTTACAGTTAGAGTTAGATCTTGTGAAAAAGTAATTGAGTATGATGCTTGGGATATTCGTTTTTTTAATGGGAAATACTATTGATTGTTAATAATCTCTGTATTTTATATACCCATCCTTTCCTTCTGTTTTCTGCATCCAAGTTGGTGGATTAGGTCTAGAACTTTTAGTTGAAATTGTTTTGGATGTTAAACTAATTCTACTGATAAAGCTGTTATTAAAGGCTTGTTTATTTTTTTATTTTAATTTTATTTTTTGGTGACAACATTTATGTTCTACTCTCATCTAATTTCAATTATACAATACAATTTTATCAACTATAGCGACCATGTTGTACATTAGATCCTCAGACCTTATTCATCATATAGCTGAAAGTTTATATCCTTTTACCGACCCTCTCCCTATGTCCCACACCTCCCCAGCCCCTGGCAACCACTTTTCTACTCTCTCTTTCATGATTTTTGACCTTTTTTCTTTCTTTTTGATTCCCCATTGGTAGAAAATTTTTAAGATCTCTTTTTCTCTCTGATTATATGAAATCTTTATAAATTAGTTTTGCTCTGCTGTATAAGATAGACGTCAAGGGTGTCCCCTTTCTGTGTCTGGTTCTCTAACAAAGGGTTTAGTAACTTCTTGAGGGTCTTTTTGTTTGTTTGTTTTTGTTTTGTTTTGTTTTTAAATAACTTGGGGTTATTGATTTTTTTCCTTCAGTCTCTGTGGTTCTGGAGTTGGAGAAAAATGTTGATGCTTGATGAGATAAATAAAAGCCAAAGCAAAGAGAACACATTTCTATCAACCTTTTTTAACTTCACCTCAGGTCAGCGTGCTGGAGTTGATGTGTCTCCTGAGTGCAATGCACCATGGAGTCTTTTCTTCTGCAGTGTCCCTTTCACTTCATAGCTGTCCACACCAGTGCAACGTCCACTCTTTTATTCACCACATGTTTGTCCAGTGCTCTTTGTACACCAGCCCAGAGCTTGGGTCTGGCAAGGCATACAGCAGTGAGTGAAAGACACATGCGTTTGCTCTGAGGGCTTAGAGTGTGGTGGGGAACCCTGACATGAAGCATATACTTACCCAAGTACTCGATAATGATGAGAAGAGAAAGCACTAGGAGAGGAGGGCGGGGGCTAGGGGACGTATTCCAGGGGAATTCCATCTGCCTTGATATCAGGGAAGCCTTCACCAGGGAGAAGATTTCAGCTGAGATATGAATGTTGAATGGAAGTTAAATAAACCAAGGGGACTTTGGGAGAGAAATGTTCCTGGAAAGAGAACAGAGCACTGCAATGGTGTGTCAATGGGACATTCAAATGGAGGCATCGAATAGGCAGAGTTCAGAGGAGAAGCCTGCACTGGAGATAAGCGTGGCATTGTCCGTGTCAATGATAAGGTCTTGGATGAATTCAGAGAAGAATTCAGAGACTGCCGCTGTGGATGTCTCAGCTCCCTCTGATCCAGTAGACTTTCAGACTGTGTTTAGCAAACTGAAGCTTTGACAGTTATGCAATTATTGTAAACAATTAAAAACAGACATAGATCATTTAGGTCTTGCTCGGCCCCTGATTTCTACTCTGGATTTAATTACTGACATTAATAAAATTGAAAGCCCAAGGCAAAGTAGGGATTCTAATACTTTTATAGTCAATTTGATCCATATAATCAGCCAAATTGTCATTTAATTTTTCTGAAAAGAATGAAAAGGCAACAAATACTGTCAGAATGGCTATCGTCAATAAATCAACAAACAAGTGTAGGCGAGGATGTGGAGAAAAGGGAACCCTCATGGACTGTTTGTTGGTGGAATTGCAGATAGGGACAGCCTCTACGGAAAACAGTATGGAGATTCCTCAAAAAATTAAAAGCGGAAAAATTTTTTTGAAGCGTTAAGTCGGATCATGTCACTCACGCTACCATTTCAATTGTGACTATTACCCCAATCCTCACCATCATTGGCTGACAAGGCCCTCGCCCCATCTGGGCCCTGGCTGCTGCCCTGAAATCATCCCTGCCATTCTCAGGACACTTGCCCACACTGCCATCCTGGTCTTCCTACTTCACTCGAACCTTCCAAGAAAGCTCCTACCTGGGGCTCTGCACTTACTGTTCCCTCTGCCTGGAACACTCCTACCACCCCATATTTTCTAGCCTCACCCCATTTTTCATGTTTCTGTTCAGATGTCAGTTTATCAGAGTGACTCCCTCTAACTACCAGAGATAAAATAGCTACTCCTGTGCTGTCTGTCACTTTACCTTGCTTTCGTTTTCTTCACAGCATTTGACTCCACCTGAGATATTATATCCAGAGGGTACCAAAAAATGTATACACATTTTAAGAAAGGAAAACTGTATTAAAATTGTAATACTCAATATATACCGATAACAAAAGATGAATACAAGTCATGTTTGACTTCTGCAATTACAAGAGGTGCTCAAAGTGGTTGCCCTCAGCGTCCAGACACTTCTGATTACAGCAAACTACTGCTTGAGCAACGATGACCAAAGTGTCCACTTGTATACATTTTTTTGGCACCCCTAGTATTTGTTTATTTGTCTATCTCTGCCTTACTAGAATAGAAGCCCCACAAGAGCAGGGATTTTGGCTGGTTTGTTTACTAATATATTTTCACCTCTTAGAATAAGCACTCAGCAAATATTCAGTGAATGAATAAAATGGCCAAATTAAATTTTTTTTCTGCTCATTTTTTTATTGAGATATAATTGACATTGTATTAATTTTAGGTGTACAATAAATTAATCTTTTAAATACTAGAACTGAAATATAAATCTAAGTATTTTTTTTAAATACTATTCTGTTGTTAAGGCTTTCAGAAAATTCTTGCATTTTTTATTATGATGATGTTTTGATATATTTCAATAACATTAAAGCACAGCTGAAAAAACCGTAAAGTGGAAACATTCCCAGTGTATTTTTTTTTTCTAGTGGGGCAGGAAAAGAGTAGTATCCATGACTTTTTGGTTGCTTTGAAATTTAGGGTCCCCTTTGAAATGTGTTCTATGCTGGGCCTTGGAAAGGAGGTACTGATTGTCTCTGTGGAGGGATGAAACTTTTGTGATGATGACAGCTGTTTGATGAAAACCTTTAGTGTCTATAATGGTAACAGTCAATCATCTGCATTTGTTTAAATACTATTCTAGAAATTGAAAAGGATTTTAGAAAAAGACATGTTAGTGGTAAGAGGAAGCAAAAGAAAATGATCACAGTATTTAGAAATGCCACTTCTTTTTCATCCAGATTTTGTTGGTTTCTTTAAATTTAGATTAGGATTTTTTTTTTTTTTTATGATAAAGTTTGTTATGTCCCAGAGAGCTGTCCTGTAATGTGGGGGTGTGTGTGGCAGTGCTGTGCTGCAGTGGACACCACGCCGTGCAGAGAGCAAGACGTGAAACTTCCCCCTCACTCTCATTTGGGTTTGCATAAGGTTATTAGGCTCCGATTCCACATCTGTAACTAGAAGGATATAGAAGAAGAAGCTTTGTAAGATATTTTACGTTTCCCAAGCTAAGTGCCATAAACTTAAATGAACGTTAATTTTCTGTCTGTACCTTCTATGTGTGAGAATGTGTTCATGTCCTGAGAGTGATCTGTCTTACTTTGTGGATTAAGTGGCTGGGCAGTTATGAGAGTCCTCGTTTTAGGGTCCTTCTTATGGGCTAGAAAAAAATTCTGATTGTTAGCACAAAGGGTGAAGCAATCAGCTCATTTCCTTGAGGCAAAAGTACAGTGTTTTCATCATTCCCGTTTGGTTTTCATGAGCATTAACATAGAAGCCTTGTCCTTGAAGTTTTTATCATTGTTTTAGTTATGTGTTTCTCATGGTATTTTCCCATCTTGCTTTGATTGCTAAATATTTTCATTTTCTTATGTGATTATTTTGGGCTTTCTTGACATTTCAGTCTACTTTCCAAAGTATTAAGTTACCAAAGGGTTTTCATTTTACATCTCTACTTTGTTACTTTGATGCAATAAAAAAAAGGAAGGTTTTATTTAAACTCCATCGAATTTTGGGTTGATTCTTAAATAATATTTGAAATTATCTTTATTGCCTTTTGGTATTGGATTAGGTTAACTTATTTTCGTTAGACACAGTTTCTTGAGTGGAAATAATCCTGATGGTTTCTGCTTATTTCCCTTCGAGGTTTTCTTTGATCTCCATGTTTGTCTTTAGTTCACTTGCCTGCAACATGTATTTGCCTTCGGGTACCACTTTTTATTTCTTTGGTTTTCCTTAAGTTCTAGTGCTCTGTACTGCTAACATTTTTATGTTGCAATCTCTCGTCCCTCGTTTACCCTTCTCACTTTGAACTTGTGTTCAGTTTCGCTTCGGGTATGTGTTTCTGTCTTCCTCCGGAGCATACAAGTATGATAGCAAGGGAAAAGCAGATATACTTTTCAAACAGACATTTCACAAGTGTTTCAACCTTGTGAACATTTTCATTGTGCAGTGAAAGAATCTTATTGGGATGACCGGCCTTCACTGATGGAAAACACCTTTCTGAGTCCTGTGACAGCCCTAGCTGGGCTGTGCTTATAGCACTCCATCCCATGTAATACACTCTCAAAAGAGGTTAGATTGGAAGAGATGCTTCAGTACATTCTGGAACTGTCAGTATATTGTCCACAAGCATACAAGAGGGCGGTATACCAAGGAAGTAGCCAATTGTCCTGGTGTTTTATAGGCTCCCATAACTGCATCTGTTCATTCACCAAACATTTACCTCATATCTCCTGTATGTGTGAGATGCTGGGACCACAAAAACAAAAGATACAGTTATTGTTATCAAAGAACTCACATTCTGGTGGGCAAACCAGATGCATAAACCCGTTTTGCTCAGGAAGGTATTATGATGGAGTAATGCCTAGGCTTCGAATTAGCCAGGAAATAGGAAAAAAAGTTTTAGGTGGAAAAGTAGCATGTGAGAGAACACAGAACATTGGAAGCTTGGTGCCTTTTGGCACATCTGGAGCCCGGGGACTGCGTGTGTCTAGGAGATGGGCTGAAGAAGACCAGATCAGTGTGTGGCAGTGCTGAGCCAGGTGTTTTCAGAGGTAGGGTCCAATTGAACATAGTTTCAGGGCACTTTCCTTGGGCTCTAGCCTGTAGGAGATGTATAGGCTACTTAGAGGACCAGTTACCCGGACGGGTAGGTGGTTGAGTCTCTCTGTCTTGGGATCTTGTCTTAGCATCCAGTCTGCACCGGATGACTTAAATTCTACCAACAGCATCAACTCCTTGGGCATTAAGTGACCAGAGACCTTCTTAGGAGTCCTCTGACGGGGTTAATGGTGAGGAGACACCACTGTGGACTTTTATTTCAAGCTTCACAGCCTGTTTTATTGTTGACATTTGTCATTTACTTAGAAGAGCAGAAACACTAAAACCAAGGCACCTTCCTTCTCTGTTGACTCCTGGACTCCAGACAAAATAGCCAAATGCTAGATGTTTAATAGATATCTCAAGTCTTATGTCTGGTAACAGAATCTTATTTTCTATCTTAACAAACAAACCTATATCTGTTCTTTTTTTTTTGTTCACCGTTCCAGCTGATGATACACTCATTCACCGTAGTACTCAGGCAAAAACCGTGGCGTCATTCTTATCACCTTCCTTCCTCTCACCTTCCTTCACATCGAATCCATCCGTAAGCCTGTTGGCTCTATCTTCAAAATGTATCTGTCCTGAATCCCGCCCCTTCTCACCACTTCCAATGCACCCTAAGCGAATCACCATCCTGTCTGCTTGAGAATGGGCTGGATTCCAGAAATAGGCTCCTGGTCTTTGTAATTCTATTCTTGCCCCCTTCAGTGTGGCCTCTCCCCAGCTGCTATTGATCCTGTAAGAATCTGCACCTGATCGCATTACATTTTTGCTGAAAATACTCTAATGGCTTCCAATCACACGGGGACTGAAAACCATGGTCTACAGTCTGTAAGGTGTTGCAGAGTCCAATCCTCAGTCATGTCTCTGATTTCATCTTCCACCAGCCTCCTTGCTCCAGCCACACAGGTCACCTGGCTGTTTTAGCATGCCAGCCATTCTTCCACCTTGAACCTTTGTAACCACTTGTCCCTTTACCTGGAACACTCTCCCAGGTGTTTTTGTGGTTTGTTCACTTCCATCAGGTCTCTCATTAAATGTCAACTAATCAGAAAGGGTGTCCTTGATCACTCTACATAGAAATACACCCACCTACACCCATAAGTCTCTATCCCCTTACCCTGCTATATTTTTCTTTATAATTATTTTTAAAGCTTCATTGAGACATAATTGATATACAAAAATCACACATATTTAATGTATACGTTTTGATGAGTTTGGACATATGCATATATTGTGATACTATCACCACAATTAAGGTATTACACATATCCACCACCTCTAAATTTCCATGTGTTCTTGTGTGTGTTTGTAGTAAAAACATGTAACATGAGAACTATCCTCAACATATTTTAAAGTGCACAATACAGTATGTTGTTATCTATCAGTACTGTGTTTTACAGCAGATCTCTAGAACTTGTTCATCTTGTATAACTGAAACTTTATATCCTTTGAGCAACAATTCCCCATTTCCCTCCCCACCCCTGGCAACCGTCATTCTATTACCTGCTCTATGAGTTTGACTACTGTAAATATGGAATCATGCAGTATTTGTCCTGTTATGATTGGCTTATTTCACTTAGCATCATGTCCTCTAGGTTCACCCATGTTGTTGCAAATGATAAGATTTCCTTCCTTTTTAAGGCTGAATAATTTCCCACAGTATGTAAGCACCACATTTTCTTTACCCATTCATCAGTCGATGGTCATTTGGGTTCTATTCATATATAGGCTATTGTGTACAGCCTTCAATGAACAAGGGACCACAGATATTTCCTTGATATCAGGGAAATGCAGATCAGAACCATGATGAGATGTTATCTCATACCTGTTATGATGGCTATTATTAAAAAAAAAAAAAGGTACGTGTTGGTGAGGATGTAGAGAAATTTGAACTGTGATGCACTATTGGTGGGGATGTAGAATTGCACAGTAACTATGTGAAACACTATGGTGGTGCCTCAAAAAATTAAAAATACAATTGCAATATGATCCAGCACTTCTACTTCTGGGTATATATTCATAACTGTTTTTACTACCTGATATTTTATTATGTTTTAGTTCGTTTATTTGTATAGTACCTATGAGGTGTGATCAAACAATAGTGACTTTAAATAAAAATTTATTACAGTAAAAGACACGTTACCATTAACCCCCTCAAAATACTCCCCCTCACTTCAACCACACTTATCCCATCATTCTTGCCACTTTCTGAAGCAGTTCTGGAAGTTCTCTTTTGTGAGTGTCTTCAGTTGCGCTGTTGTAGCTGCCTCCATGTCCTGAATCACTTTGACTTTGGGGAAGAGCCAGAAGTCACATGGTGCCAGATCCAGTGAATAAGATGGATGAGAACACACCATAATGTTTTTATTTGGCATAAATTGTTGTACCAGAAGCGATGTGTGACACAGAGCCTTTCTGTTGTGATTAAAACATGTGAATGCTGCAGCCAGGTGCCATCCAACGGAAAGGCAGGGATCTTCAATATGGGATGCGATGCATCAAACCTCAGTGACACTGTATGTGACAAGTTTCAACTTGTTCAGTGCAGTCAGTCGGGTGTGAGCTATGGTTGAGAGAAAGTGTGTTTTAAAGTGTGCTGTAAATCATCCTCTATCATGATAACACCCCGTGTCACACATCGCTTCTGGTATATGGCAATTTCTGTCAAATAAAAACATTATAGTGTGTCCTAATCCACCTTATTCACTGGATCTGGCACTGTGTGACTTCTGGCTCTTCCCCAAAGTCAAAATGATTCAGGACATCGAGGCAGCCAAGACAGTACAACTAAATACACTCAGGAAAGAGGACTTCCAGAACTGCTTCAGAAAGTGGCAAGAACGATGGGATAAGTGTGTTCAAAGCGAGGGGAAGTATTTTTAGGGGGGTTAATGGCAGTGTGTCTTTTACTGCAATAATTTTTTTTAATTTAAACATTCACTGTATTGTTTGATTACACCTCATATGTCTACCCCAAAATATAAACTCTATTAGAACAGAATCTTTCTGCCGTTTTTTATTCTCTGTTCTATAACTCCCACCTAGAACACTACCTGTATTACAGTATGCAGTCAATGAACATTGTTGAATATATAATATATTTAAATTAAATTTTATCTGAAGTATAAGGAAACAGGTTTGCTACATGTTTGAAATCACTAAAACTTGGCATTAATCTTTATTAATGTCTACTTAAAGCTAATTTGACTTGAGAGTAACAGTGCAATAATAATTCTTATTGTAATTCCTTTTAAAAGCAGTAATGTAAGATGTAGCACTGGAATGTAACGTTGTTACCTGTGTTTATTACAAAACCTGAGTCAGCTAGTGACCTTTCATGGCCAAGAAATCAGTAAATCATCCTTACATTAACACTTCTGTTCTCATATAAATACTTCTCATCTTAGTATTTTGTGTATTTTCCTTATGACATCTGCTGTCAGTAGGGACTCAATAAAGTAGAGGTGCCCATCAGAATTCTGAAATTCATATCTTTTATGGTGTCTATCTCAGTGTATTCTAGTTTACTGTTAGGTCATGAACTCTGTGGAGACAGAATGAATGTGACAGCTTTCCTTCCAGTACCTAGCACAGGACGGGAAGGGTGCAATCAATAAATGGTAAATGAAAGGAGACAAAATGCAAGAAGAAATCGTCACTTTCCTAGACTCAGCAAAGACCACTAGGATGTGCCTTGAGTTCCTAAGGATGGTAGCCGTCATTAAAAGTTAAATTGAGAACAGAAATATTAAACTCAGGCACAATAATAAACTGTTAATATATGTTGAAAGTGATGTGTATCCAACCAGCTATGTGTTTCAAAGTCTCTTTTAATATGAATAAAATCTAGAAAGTGGCAGTGTTTTGCCCAGCATTCTCATTAACTTTTCTGTTGATTCTCATTTCAGATTAATGCTGAGGATGAATGTTTTATGATTTATAGGTGGCATTCTGCTCCAAGTTCATTGTTATTGGTTTTTTAATCATGAGCATAGTTTTAAAATTAGATAACTGAAACAACCTACTAGACAATACGCTAATAATTTTGAACTCTTGGTTTTCATTTAAAACAAGCTTGCCAGTATTCCTGTTGAAGCTACTACTTCAGTTTTCCAATTACCGATTGGCAATCTCCAGCCCTCTGAAAAAAATCCAACTCCTTAGCCTGATTTCTCTATAGAAAATACATTTAACAAGAGAATCTCAGCTGTGTTATTTCCCCTCTGTATTTGAATGTTATTTCCGATCTGACTTTGAGAAGTTTGCTAGTGTATGTCAAAAAAGTGATGTTTTTGTATCTTCATTCAACTTTGGGAAGATTTAAAGAATTGATGATTGAAATACTAAATCTCTGTGATGAAACTAATCTAGAGGAACATGAAAGATTCCTTTATAATATAAAAACCAATTACTAGGATATCACATGATTATAAGAAGGCACACATTCTACAATTTTTAGAATATTTTTCAAATTTCAAAAAGTTTCAAAACAAATTTTGAAAACTTTTAGTTAGTTCTTGTGTTCCCCCCCAAAAAAGGTTCAGGATTCTGCTTGAATTTAAAGTACTTAGAGAAACTCACATGTCTACGTAGTATCCATAGACTTGGAATGAAAGAAACATCGTGTTTCCTTTTCTGAGTGTGAAATAGGGGAAAGGATTAAATACTAATGAATAGCACCTGTTCCAAGATGCACATGTGTCTTTCATGGATTTGCCAGAAATTAAATCAAAGCGTTCCATCTGTGTATGAAGGAGAAACATCTGACACTTAAAGTGGCAGACAATAAAACAATAAAAGTATATTTCCTGTGAAGTTGAGTTGATTGGGAAAAAGAGGTTTGATTATCAGGAAAGATATAAATGTGGCTATAGCATATGCATCCAGTGAGAAAACTTTGAAGCTTTATAAATTGCAAAGTGGTATATGTGTAAAGGAGAGAATACATATTCTTTTTTATATTATTAAACAATCGCAGTGAAAATGGGAAGAGGAGTGTTTGTTTTTTATGGATCAAATTAATGTCCAAGTCGGATAATAGACCAAGTATACCTCCATATTTGCATTTGCGTATCTGTCTTACATATAAAACAGTAAAGTCATAATTTTACTTTTGTGGTCATGAGTTTCCCTGCTCTCTCCCAACTTCCAGGGGTCCCACATCCTTCTGCCCCAAGCACCAGGCTATGGGGATTAGGGATTTGATCCTGACTTTATAGGAACTACTTAAAATTTCCATGTGCTGATGCAACTGGACGATGGATTGAGTTTCTGCAGTTTGATCATTATCTCCTGTTGCCCAGATTTGTTGTCATGCTGCTTCTCACGTGGCGAGATTTCCTTCTTCTTGCCTAATCTTCCCCCTTAATATTTCTGATCTGCCCATGGCACATGTTTCAGACATTCTGGTTAGTCATCTTTATCTTTCACCATATTCCTGACCCATGTGTACTGAACTTGTTGTTTACTAGTCTGTCTCTCAAAATCTAGGGTCTTACCTAGATCCTATCTGATTGTCCTTATAAATGTGTGCCCTTGATTGCAATGACCAGTTGCTCATCTCTCTACATGACTGACTCTTCATACCTTTCTATTTCTCCAGCTCTCCAGCTCCAGCCACTCACCTTGAACTTGGAGCTTGGGCTCTGAGAGACCCAAATAGTCCTTTACATACATTTATCCACATTTTCCTGTCTTCAAATCACGTTTGAGTCAGTTTCATGTATTTCTATTGGTTGAAAAAAATATATACCTTATTATTTAGAAATGTAATCAATACTGAGCTGTGTCTATATGTGATATTTACTGTAGCTTGTTCCTGAGGGTGTCTAATGTAAAACTGTATTTGGGAACTTCCTGTGGATCGATGATATTCCCTGTGAGCTGAATTGATTTAACACAGAAAACACCAAATGCATAGTCCAGTTTTAAATGTTTAAAAAATATATATTTATTCAATTAGTATTTACAGAATATCCCCTGCAATGGCATTATGAGAATTTCTTTCATTGTATTTGAATGAAGAATCTTCCTATGCAAGATTGATTTACATTGATTGATTGATTGGCAGTTGTATTCACTGAGGAAAATTGAGGTTTGCTATAAGTTGATTTTTCAGTCATGGTATAATTTTTCAGCCAAAACCTAGTCTTGGTGATATGGTTTACCTAAGTGGAAATAGCATCCCTGTCTACCTGCTATTCTTATGTTCTTTATTGCTTTCATTTTCTAAAAGAATTGCCCCAAATTATATAGTTCTTGTCAGGAAACTACATGTATATCCATACTGTATGTTTTTTTATTTCCTTTTTTGTTCTGTTTTGGGGGATAGCGTGTGTGTGTGTGTGTGTGTGTGTGTAGGTACAGGTATACATACCCTATGGATTATGTGCCAAGAGAATATTATTCGAGACCCTGCAATTTGGGGCAGAAATTATTTCTTTTTCCCTCAGTGACAATCCTGTTTTTATTTGTGGTTTTGGTTATATTAATACTTATGGATTGGGGAGTTTACCCTGGCTTAGGCAGCTAAAAATTAGAAACAAATTTGAGGAAAAAAATACACAAGTTGAAATTCCAATCCAAATGTAGGACTAAATTGTCTAGATTATTCTGAAGCAAAATAGCAGGTATTCTTAAATCTTGAGTTCTATTCAAATCGTATTATGTCTTAGCTCAGTTCTGTCAGAGAACATTCACTGACTTATTTTTCTAGAGAAAACAAGTTAGCTTTGAAATCAGAACATACTGCTTTTCTGGGCAATAATTTACAATGTTACTAATTATGTGTTTTGTTTTTTTCCTTCAATATTTAGGAACTGCAGAATCTCAAAACAGTATTTTAGAAGTTCTTACTTGAGACAACTAAGCCAAATATATGAATGAAATGGTCAAAATTAATATATGTGTATGGGTAGTTCTAAAAAGTACATAATCTGTATATACTTCTTTTCACAGTTAACAGGTAATTGGAAATCTTTCAACAGTCAATCTATATTTGATTAAAGCAACATTATAAACAGAACTGTTTAAGTTTAGGGAAGAAAATGGTTAGATAATCTCTTGGATTTAATTGCATTTTCAAATAAATTCTTAGCATGACTATGGGAGAAGAGATTGTCACTATTCTGATGATGACTCAGGGGAGTACCATTTTCAGACTGTTCTACAGAATGATTTTTGAAAATTGTTAGGAGCCGTCATCATGGGGGTCTTTGTTGCTCAGTAGGAAAGTGGTTGAAGTCATATTAGGAGATGTGATTTGAACACACTTGATATTACTCATACAGGATAAAGTGACTGAAAGACAATTGCTCTGGGGAAAATAGGATACCATTGGCAGTGAGAAGAAGAAACAAAGATTAAACACACACACACACACACACACACACACACACACACACACTACTTATCAAATACTAAAATGACACTTAAAAGAAATCTAAAAGCCATTGCTTCAGAACTGATGCTACTTTCCGTGATTCGAGCTTGCTTTTCCAAAAGTGAATGAATTATTCTCACTATAATTTCTTCCAGAGATGGTCTGGCACATGTCATCAACCACACACACATAAACGTCTTGTGGGGTTTACACTCCCATGTTTACCACAAAAAAAGCCAATGACAAATAGAGTAACCTCTGTGAGCATAACCAGCCTGACTTGCACATTTCCCTGCGCATTTACACTCCCTTTGTTTGCATTTCCTTCCCTCTCACTCCTGCCTCCTGCCCCCTTCCCCGCCCCAGCAGGAATGAATGGCTGACTGCTGACTCTGAAGCTTCAGATCAAGTTCTCATTACTCCTAGCAGCTTCTCTGCCTTCCATAGCGCTATTTCACGTTTCTGAATCCACAATGGTGATTTGGAGATTAATCTTAAACTATCTTGTTCTTATTTCCACGATCATTTTGATGTGGTATAGTCAAGAGTTTGGGCTCTAGAGTCAGATTTTTGGCTTTTAAATCCTGGCTCCTCTCTAGCTCTGGTGTTTTAGACCAAGTTACTGAATCTTGCTAACCTTTAGTCTCCATCTGTAAAAACTGGGGATTTACCGTCTATAAAATGGTAACAGTTACACACCAACTAATGCATGTGACATGCTAAGCAAAAGGCCTAGCGCGTTGTAAGCAGGGAGACCAACCATCTCCACATGCCCTCGGAGGCCGAACTTTCACTGCTAAAACGGGGAAAGTCCTGAGCAAACTGAATTGATCCCCCTCTTTGTAAGCATTTCATTTACATTATTTAAATTTTATTATCTTCATGTTTTGTATTCCTGGGGAAGCAGAATTCTATGTGAAGTCTTTCTCCCATCAAGTTTCACAAGGGCACATGTACCTAGGTGCTTAAATATTTGCATGTGTATTGCATTTTCTTAAAAGAGGTTTGCAGTGCCTTATAGTAATAAAATTTATCTAAGACTTAGAAAATTAAAACAAAGATGAGATGGGAGTCTAGGAGGAGGGAATTGTGAGGAACTTAGCATTGGCTTGAGAGATAAGTTTTGAATTTTCAAGGGCATTTTTTGGCCACACAGTCCCTCTTTCCTCTCAGATGGTGACGTGTGACGAGGTTTTGCTCTGGCCTGTCCCCAAGAAGGAGGATCAGTGGCCATAAGTCAGCCCCGCTTGGTGGGGCCTCGCAATGATTGTCTTACCAGGAGAGCTGCATGCCAGCCTCAGAATTCCTCTCCAGTGAGTTTCCTCTGGACTCACATTTCTTTGCATCTGTAATCCCCAGTGGCTTCTTGAATCCCAGGTTTAAACATTTCCTCCACAAATACTGGGCTGGGATTCTGTATTAGCCTGTTCCAGCTGCTGTAACAGAATACTGGTACCATCGACTGCATTACGTATAAACAGCGAAAATATATTCCTCGCAGTTCTGGAGGCTGGAAGTCAAAGACGAGGTGCCCGTGTGGTCGGGTCTGGTGAACCCCTCTTCCCGTTGCTGACCACTGTCTTCTCCGTGTGTCTTCCTCGCACGGCCCGCAGAGAGCTAGGTAGCTCTCTGACCTCTTCTCATACGGCCACTCATCAGATTCATGAGGGCGCCACGCTAATGACGCGTCACCTCCCACAGGCCCCACCTCCAAATGCCATCACATTGGGGGGTAGGTTTCAACATATGAAAGCCGGGTGTCCACAGAAACACCATTTCAGGGAGGGAGAGGAAATTTGGGAATAGCATAAATAGGGACCCAGGTACCCCTAAATTTGTCAGGTAGGGGAGAAGGAAACTGACAGTAGCTCAGTGGTTCATCACCATGGCTAACCATTTGAATGACTTGGAATATATGAAAAATAAAACGTCCAGTCCTTCCCATCCCCACCCCTGAGATTCTGATTTAATTGGTCTGGGACCTGGACAGAACGTGATTTTAGAAGATCCCACGTGAATTTCATTGGCAGCCAGGGTGGAAACCACTGCAAGTAATTGGTTCTTCCTCTGTCTCTTTCCTTTCCACAGTTCATGGCCCCTACCTGAGCTCAAAATTTAACATATGACTGCTTTTATTTTTATATATGATTTCCAACATTTAAGCACTTATTTTGTATCACAATGAAGATTATGCATGTTTTTAAAACTTGTTAGTTTTAGCTTAGTTGTAGATCACTGCATTTTTATGTTAACGTCTGTTTATTTGTGGTTTATTATATAGCAAGCCTGTTTTTTAGGCAGCTGTCTAGTCACAGCTTATCATTAAAACAAACAAACTAAAACCTGGAGGCAGTCTCACTTGTTTCTGTTTTCTGCAGGAAAGGAACATAATTTTCTATAGTGCCAGGAATTCTCTCTGATTGAAAAATAGCATCTTGCTGCTGCATTAGGCATAAATGTTGTGGATTTAGTACCCACCTGTAGTTTCTGGAGAGAATCAGATGCTGTGGGGACTTGGGGTTCTGACATGGAATCCTTGATGGCACGCACAAAAGCTGTTTAAGCAAAAAGGTCCACATCGTGGGCCTGTTTTATTACCACTCAGACACCTTGCTTATGGTCTAGATGAGATCTAGTTAGGCCATAACGCACTATTTACTATTTTGTTCAAAACCAGCATCTTCATACTTTCTCTTTTATATGTATATCTTCATTCAGTTAAGCAATTCCCCTGTGATTGTCTACTAAATAGAGATTCTGTGTCCTACCCTTCCCCATAAGAAAAACCTCATTAAGTTCTTTGACATGCATTAAATGATAAAACCATAGTCAAGTATTAGAAAATATGACAGTAATTTTATTGTGTCTTATATTCTTTATTGGAAAACTTCTGATGATTTTTCTCCTTTTTTGGGATCTTTAAACAAGTAAGCCTATGAGGAAAAACCCAAAATTATTTTCTCTGTTTGTATTATGTCTATAGTTATCCAATTGCTATAGACTGAATGCTTGTGTCCCCTCCCAAACCTCAATGTTGAAATCTTAACCCCCAAAGTGATGGCATTAGGAGGCGGGGTCTTTGGGTGGTGATAAGGTCATGAGGATGGAACCCCCTTAAATGAGATTTAGTGTCTTATAAAAGAAACCCCAGAGAACTCCCTTATCCCCTTCTGCCATCTAAAGACACAGCAATTTGAACCAGGAAGTGGGATCTCACCAGACACCAAACCCCCTGACACCGTAATCTTGGACTTCTGTCTCCAGAACGGTGAGAAATAAATGCTTGTTGTGATTATGATGTACAAATTGTGTAAACATAAACATATTACCGCATATGAGAGAGCATATTTAAATTTTTTTTCATTGTTGTCTTTTCCTTTTAGTTTTTCTCCCCCAAATATTTTAACTCTGTACACCAAAATTTAAAGGTCATAATTAAATACTGTAGCAAAGGATTAAAAGTTTACTTTTTATTTTCAATAAGTGTGCAGGGTTATTTATTTATCTTACTTAATATTTACAAATAGATTAAAATAATAATTAATGAAATGACATGTTTCATGAATACAAACCAATTCAGGAGTGCCAATGTGGAATATGCAGTTGGAATCATTGACTAATGTATTTAACTGGAAATGCTCTAAGTATCCAGAGCCATTTCTTTAATTGGGCAAAGGGCAGATGTCTAGGGCCATCACTGCCATAGGAGGGCAATTGTTCTTGTCACTCGTCTTATGCCTGGCATGCTTTGAACATAGTAGAAAATGATAGTTGTCAACATTTATGCAGGTTTACTAAGTGATAGGTATTGTAGGAAGCCCCATGCATACATGAACTCAATAAACATTTGCGAGTCCGGGGAGTGAATAAATGATCAGTGCTTCCAGCTTCCAATACATAGACAAGGCTCTTTTACTCAGCTAAGTAAGTGGGCCTAGATAGCTATAGGGATTTCAGTATTTTTTCTTCATGAGTGAAATTTGACAATATCCTTGATATCTTGACATTAAATACTTAAATTGATTTAATAATGTTAAAAAGTCCTATTTTTCTGAAGTATTTGGTGTTTACTGTTTTAATAACTTTATAATGTACTGCAAATCCAAGTAAAGATCTTGGCGATTTCTCTTTGATGCCACATCTAGACATTAAATTACACAATTTGTAACAACACTGCAATATTAATTCAAGAACTAGTAAAAAAAAAAATCCCCTTTTAACGTAGTATCATTATTATCTAGAGAACGCATTAATGATTTGTAATTTTCTGATGATTAATCTTTAAAAGTTTGATGTTCTCATATATCATTAGAATGAATGTGCCACTTAGAAAACATTAATTGTTCGTAATATCCAAGAATTACATCTGCTTTATTCTTTTATTATAAGAACTGTCCTGAATAAATCAACCCATGACAATTACTTTATATACTCAACCTAACTGAACAAAAATGACAACCTGTTATGGATTTTTATAGCACATGTATTATGTAAGCTTTACTAATGTATCATATAATTAATTCAAAACACAATGAAGGATATGGCACTAAAATATCTTCATTTAAAGCCCATGCTTCTGCTTACCAATACTGGAACATACTTACAGAGAAACACACAAGTATATATCTACTGATTTTGTGGGGTTTTTATCTAGCTTCTGTGTTGGTTTCTCTAGACTTCAGTATTCTTCAAAACTGGAACAATGTCCTTTGAATGTGAAAATCAATGGTGAGAACAGCACAAACTAAGTGAATACTATTTTGATACTACATTTTTTTGATGTAGAAGGACAATGTTTATGAAATTCTTGAAGTGGTTTGGTTTCTCAGGCTTTTATAACATACGCGACTAACTGATTTAGTCTTGACTTACAGCCAAAATTAAATGGAAAATTCATATATTCTAAGTGAAAGTTTATTTTAAGGGTGTAGACTTATTATTAACTGCTAAACAAATACATGTTGTTAAAATATAGCCCATGTTTACCATCTTTGTAAAGGTAACATTCAGGTGTATGTCTTGAAATATTCAGAGCATCCCGTTATATGAGAAGTAAGTATCCAGTGAAAACATGTACCCTTTGCCGTTGGTTTGACAATCCAATTAAATTTCTTTAAATACTTTTTTTTTTAATGCCTAGGAGGATCACATGGCTAAGTGGAAACATTATTTTGTTAAGAGTTATGGGAAATTTATTTTTTGTATTTGTGTTCTTTTGCCATAGCATCTGCAATAGAGAAATAAAATATATTTCTAACATTTTTAACTGCACATTAAACTAGTTCCCGATATATGTCCTTAATTACTGAAATTTATACTAATCTAGAGCTTGCTTATAACATCACTACCTGAATTTCACATGACACGGAAAATGGCATTTTTGTTTCAAAAGTTTCTAGCAGAGCACGACGTCACTTGAGGGGTTGGGAGGGGTGTTTTGAGACTTGCTTTAAGGAATTGATGCATGTGTTTAATGTGCAGCACCTGTACTTCCTGGAGCCTACCAGCAAAGCCATTCCCAAGGCTATGGGTACATGCACCAGACCAGCCTGTCGTCCATGAGGTCAATGCAGCATTCACCAAATCTAGTAAGTGTCTATGTGAAGTGTTCCTTCTTCCATGGTCTTCCCATTTCATCTCTGAAATGCTATAAATACAGATGGAATAGAGTTGAACTGAATATTGTACATTTTCTTTTTCTCAATGCTAAAATGATTTTTATTTATATTTTAAAATTTACTATTTATTAATGTATAGTTGATATATAATATTATATTAGCTTCAGGTACAACAAAGTGATTTAACATGTTTCATACCTTACGTTGTGATCACCATAGTAAGTCTAGTAACCATCTGTCACCGTACAAAGTTATTACAGTATTGTTGACTGTATTCCCTGTGCTTTCCATTACATCCCTTTGACTTATTTATTTTGTAACTGGAAATGTGTGCCTTTTATTGCCCTTTATCATTTTTAGCCATTTTCCCTCCACCCCCTGGCAACCATCCGTTTGTCCTTTGTATCTGTGAGTTTGCTTCTGTTTTGTTTGTTCATTTATTTTGTTTTTTTAGATTCCATACATAAGAAAAATCATACCATCTGTATCTTTCTCTGTCTGACTTATTTCACATAGCATACCTTCTAGGCCCATTTGTGTTGTTGCAAATGGCACAATTTCATTCTTTTTTATGACTGAGTAATAGTCCATTGTATATATACATATGTACATCTTCTTTATCCATTCATCTATCAATGGACATGTACATTTTCCTATAAAGGATAAAGGATATGCTGCTATTTGTTTAACCCTTTTGAAGGAGGCAAAAGTCTTATAAACCATTGAGAAGGGGAGGTATGATGTGAAAAGATATAAACAATAGAACACAAAGAACCTACCAGTACAATATCCTAATCGTTACTTCATGATTGGTTTAGCCAATTATTTCCATTCAGTCTGGAAAGCACAAATATTTGGTCATATTAACTAGTTAACCTTGACATTGATCAAAATGACCACTGAAACCTAAACAACACAGCCAATGTGTCTTTGAATCCTCTTACTGCAAATCTTGAAGTATTGATTCATTCATTAGATATAAAGTTTGGAAGCAATGTTTGAGGTAATTTAGTCAAATGTGACGTCTCATCCTTCATCAAGCTCCTGACTCAGTCCCTGGCCTTTGCTGGAGAACTTGGGAACAGGAGTCCTCCCTGACCCCTACCCCCACCGTTTGAAAGTTATCTTTACTCGTTCTCCAATTCTTGTGTTTCAGCCAGTTTCCTCAGTTTATGAATTCACTTGATTTTGAGATTGTCTGATGTTACATATTAGCCAAACTTTTGGCCTTACATGAAAACAAGTATAGTAAAACTCAATTTATAGTTTGGATGTTAACTCCTTGTCAGACACATGATTTGCAAATATTTTCTCCCGTTAGATAGGTTGCCTTTTCATTTTGTCGATGGTTTCCTTTGGTGTGTGGAAGCTTTTTAGTTTGATATAGTCCCACTTGTTTATTTTTGCTTTTGGTGTCAGATTAAAAAATCATGACCACAACGGATGTCGAGGAACTTACTACCTATGTTTTTGTCTAGGAGTTTTATGGTTTCAGGTCTTACATTCAAGTGTTTATCCATTTTGAGTTAATTTTTATGTATGGCATAAAATAGTGGTCCAGTTTCATTCTTTTGCACGTGGCTGTCCTGTGTTCCCAACATCATTTATTGAAGAGATTGTCCTCTCCCCATTGTATATTCTTAGCTCCTTTGTCATAAATTAATTGACCATATGTGCATAGGTTTATTTCTGAGCTCTCTATTTTGTTTCATTGATTTATGTGTCTGTTTTTATGCCCATACCATACTGTTTTGATGACTTACAGCTTTGTAATGTAGTTTAGAGCCAGGAAGCAAACATTTTCCTCATTATAACAAAGATTTAGTCATATGTGCCTTAATATTTAGAACATTTATATGCTAAATTTCTACCACTGTGAGACAAAAACCAATAAAATGAGTATATTTTTTATTTTTTCCCCTTTTATTTGTTCTATATATATTTAAAAGGAAACAAAAATTTTTGGTACCTGTTTAAGAAAAGTTCATTGTCTCTGCTTGGGTACCAGTTGCAGTGACTTGGCAATGACTTGGATCTGTCTGCCACTGTGGCAGGTTTTATTCTCTGAAGACTGTGGGCTAGGGGACAATCTGTGTCATCTGAGATCTCTGGGGTTAACTGACGCTGGGGGGAGCTGGGCCTTGCTGTTTCAAAGCTGACTATTTGATGGGCCAGCTATTGTCTTTAGTGGCCTGCACTATCCCTGTTCTGGCCCCCCAGTATTACGCTTTTTGCTAGCCCGGTAAACTTGAGATGAGCATAGGTAGGACACCAGGCCCCGGGTGACAGATCTCCAGAACAAAGTGTACTTGGAAGCATTCCTAACAGGTACTTTATGTGTGGGCGGGTTTGGTGTAATGGGCATTTGTGGCTGTGACTATTTGGGTATTCATCGTGTGACCCCATCTTTCCTTGCCCAGAGGACCTACCGAGCCATGTACGATTACAGTGCCCAGGATGAAGATGAGGTCTCCTTCAGGGATGGCGACTACATCGTCAACGTGCAACCCATCGATGATGGCTGGATGTACGGCACAGTGCAGAGAACAGGGAAAACGGGGATGCTCCCAGCGAATTACATTGAGTTTGTTAATTAATTGTTTCTCCTTGCCCTTTCCGCTTTATTCTAATGTATACTAAACCTAATCTTTTTAAAAGATAGAAGATACTTTTAAGACAACTTGGCAGTTATTTTACAATAATCTATCCTTACTTTGACAATTAGGCACACAGGTACCAGGAAGAAGGAATGACTTCTGGGCTGAAAACAGCAGCATTTTCAGTAATTCCTATTAGCAAAATAATTAGGTCTGGAGACCTGGTGCTGCTAATTGTGTAATTGGTTTCTTTTGATTGGCTATTGAACCCTTCTCGGAAATGTATTTTTGTAGCCTTTAATAGAAATGTTGACTGTCCCATAAATGTAACAAGTATCTGAAACTTCTTAGCTGTAACTTTGGAATCACCAGAAGCCAATTCTCTCAATTCAGTAACACAGCCAATAATTTAAAAACCATTTAGCTTTGGAGTCATGAGGCAATTTCCAATTCCAGTGAAAAATGCCTATTACAATAAATGTAAGCAGTGGCAGAATGACAGTTTGGTTAAGATTATATTGACTGGTGGCCTTAGGGACTTAGAAATTTCTACTGAACAAAGAAATTTTTGTTGTTGTTTCCTTGGCTGACTTGGTTCTACTTATTTCTCATTTGTACCAATCCCCGTTTACATTCTATGGAACCAAGTGTATGCTTGGCTCCACAGAATGACGGGACCAAATAACTTCACAGCTACTCTGCAAAGGGCAAATTTAAGGTCATCTCTATTATTTCCCTAATAACCTTTACCCTGTTGCATGCCATGTAGGTTCAAGCTTCTGTAACATAGGCAGCTGCACCGCCCATTCCTGTTACTAAAGCAAAAAGTGTGGCTGATAATCTAAAAAGCCTTTCCTCTAGTTGCCAGCTCATCAGGAAAACATATTTTGAAAAGTTGCTTATTAAGATTCTCCTGCTGCATTGCACTCTAGTTTTGAAGGATTTACACCTTAGGAAATAGATGTATACTCTAGTAAATAAGTGATTTAGATGTTCATTGAACAGCTTTCATTAACTTAATGCCTCTGCTGATTTAAAAGTTAAGAAAACTTAACACGAGCCAGTGACAAAGTGCGACAAGGAACGTGCTATAGAAAACCAGTGAACAAAAAGTTACCAGCTCCACAGAGAGAGTGATCTGGTTTCTTATTTTGGGAAATGGTCTGGAATGGAAACCTCTCCACCAAGATCAGTTAATGAAAAGACTTCCTTTCCACTTTCTGCTTTTTATTTTCTAAATCACATTCAAGGGGTGAGATAGGAATGTCATCAGGATTTTAGGTACAGGCCCAACAGGTTGTTCACTAAAAACGAAAGGGTCAGATTTTGATTTTCAGATGAGTGACCTTGCAGTTTCTTGCTGGATTCATAGCCATGACTGCAGCCATTGCTGATGTGTCGTGGAATTTCACCTGGAGTCCACAGTCAAGATCACCTGAGAGATTAACATCCATTAGCAACTTTGTTTTTCTGATTGTGTCATTTATTGGGGCCTGCAACAGGGTAGCATTTATGTAGAATCTGACTCATAATTGGGAAGAAACTGAAAAAGCAAAGTTACAAAAGTGTAATAAAATGTATAAGTCTTGGGAATTATCTACCTTATATGATATAGTCAAAGAAATTAACAAAATATCCTGTAAAATATTTTTTATTGAAATCTTTATTGGTCCAAAAGCAAATGTTAATTCATTTACACCATTGAAAGGCTAGCAAATACTTTTGGAAATCCGTAGTTTCATTTTATCCAGCTAAAAGAGTAAATACAATAATATGACACGCAAGCTGCATTTACATGACACTGACAAAATTGAAAGGAGAAAAATTCACTATGTCAACTGTAATTGAAAATAAAAAAAAAAAATTTAAAGAAAAATTCAGGCAAATTACTAGAGCTTTTTTTGAGGGGGTATACAGATTTCCAAATAATGAGCTTGACTAATTTTCTATCATTGAAATGACCAGTCATGTTTAAACTGATTAAACCCCATATCAGTTTTGATGTCTTGTACACAAACCTACAGACACAAGCCAAACTTGCAATATTCTTACAAAAGTTCCTGTGCATTAAAATAAGGGAAATAAGCTTGCTCAATTTTATTATATTGTTAAGTAAATATTTACATTTTATCCAGAGAGACCTCTTTTCGTGATTATAAAAAGGAGTAGTTGTTGATTAAATTTGCAGACTAAATGTACAACAGGTACAATTTTTGATAAATAGCACATTTATAGGAAGCTTAAAGGAAACAAACTTAAAATGATTATAATGGGGAAAGTTACCATAAAGTAGCAGTTTGATGTTTCATTGTTTTCTCTCATCCACTGATTTCAAAATCAGATTCATTGAATGTAAAAGTCATACTTATTTGGGGAATAATTCTCCTAAAAGTTTAAGCTTTGCATAGCAAGATGTTTCTGCTTCCAGATGTCAGAAATTAAGATCTGATCAGAATTTAACTAGAGGGCAGTTATTTTACAGTAAAGACGGAGGGAGAACAAGGTGTCACATGCTCCTAACACTGTAATTTAATAGTGTTGTCATTGTTACCAAAGCTCATCAGGATATTAAAACATCTCAGCAGAAATATAGGAAACATATATGTAGAATACCAAAGTGCTACTTTCAGAGCATCATTTTCAAAACTACATTCTTGAACAACATCTCCCCTTTCCACAACCTCCCCCCACCTTCAATTTCACAACAGATATCTCATACACAACACTGACAGCTAGCGAAGGGTTTAAAACACGAGTGTTTTAAAAATCAAGTTCAAGTAGACTTTACAGAGAGCATGCACCAGATTTTCTAAATTTGATGTGTTCTCCAGCCTGATAAAAGCACAAGGAGCAGTTTGATACGGTTTTCAGGGTCCCCAAAACAAAATTGTGTGTGGATCGTATCTCCCTGGAGAAAAGCATAGCAACAGAATATAGTGCTTTTGTTGTAAGTTTTTGTGGTAGACGTTTTTACTCATTGTTGGTCTCTAGGAAAGCTTTCTACCGTATCTCTAACCTGTAGCAAAAGACTTCTTTGTGTCTTGTTGTTATTGTTTACACATGCGCAGTGTAGCCCAGTTTGAAATATTTATCTGGTTGTCAGATGTCCCTATATCTTCTCAGGCCTCCCCCCACCTACACACACCACACAGGAATTTGCAAGCACAATTCCCAAGAACACTTTGTGTGAAGATGGATGAAACTAGACCAGCTCCTCTCTTGCCACTGGGTTCATTGCTCGAAGATGAAGATGCAGCTTTCACAGTTTTGCCACAGTCTTTCTTTCCTTATCCTCTCCATGTTGAGCTTGACAACACTCTAGGGGTCGGGAAGTCGACTTTTCTAAAACCGTGAAAGTTCAGGAGATGCATCTTTTTCAGGTTTATCCATCTCCAGTGGAATGTTTTTAATGAGAAGATAAAGAGAATGTGTGTAATCCTTTAATAACACATCCCTATAGGAAGTGGATATAGTTTATACCAAAATTATAATATAGATATATAAAAAAGAATAGGTGCCTTTTTGATTACCCTGATTTATCCACTATGGTCTTGGAATGAAAACCAAGCAAGCAAGTTTCTGCTTATTCTATAGTAATATTTTATTATACACGATTGGTATTTTTATGGTGGGGAAACGAGATGCTCCTGACAGATGTGAAAGGTGATAGCTGCTTGTCTTTTATCTCTAAAGGTTTAGAACTTTAGGAAATGCTGACTTCTTCCATCTATTTCTGAAAAGGTTCTTTGTGGATTTATATATAGTTAAGATGCATAAACATTAACTTTAGGTTTGAGATTGAAAACACCTATTGTAAGATAGAAGAATTATGCTATGAGTCTGAATTCGTTACACAAGATGAAATTCATTTCATAAATTCATTATAGTTTAGCTATTTGCTTCTGATAATCCAAAAGTGGCTGGAATGTGCTTGTTTTGGGTAATGTGACACGGAGATGAGAAAGCTTTAGTTAAGTAAGAAGTTATGCAAGTGAGCGCTAAAGTGAAAGTCTTCTTTTGAAGTATTCCATGCCCATTAAGGTCCTTTCCAAGCAGGTGTCAACGATTGATAATCAAAAAAATCAAGACGTTGTATGATGCTTCTGTGGCCATCATTCCATGATGTTTAGACTGCTGGAACCCACAATCCTGGGGGGATGCCCAGGGCAAATTTCCTCCCCAATTGTCCATACTACTTTAGTGTATTCATGGGAGTTCCATATGCTTTTTGTGTTTGATGTATGGTATCCAGTTTGCATAGTACATACTTCTTTGTAATCCAGTTGCTATTACGAGTGATTTACTTAAAGGAAAAGAGAAATCTGGGTCATTCTTCAGTGTCCACACAATGAATGGCTGAGCATTTAGAAACAGCAACAAGTGTGTTACAGGCATGGTGTGGAACTGTTATTGGCCTTTCACCTGGGATAAAAATGCAAAATTGAGTCATTGTGCTGTATGGTGTCTGTTTGCTTCAAAATATGTAGAATTGTGGTTGATAATGAATTTGCAAGATTTTACTAGCTTTGCGAGCTTACGGTTTTGGAGGAAACAATGTTTTTTAAATGAAGGGACAACAAAACAACGCAATGTTATTCATATAATTTGGCTTTTGTTACGCAAATTGTTAACACCAGCTATTAAAATATATTTTAGTAGAAATGCTTTAATTCATGTTTTTTTCCTCTACACTGTGAATCTTTAAGCCTTGGTGGACTAGAGCAACATCGTGCTGCCCAAAGGACTAACCTATGCAAACTAGTTCACATTTCAGTGGATGTCACAGTAATTGTGTAATCAGACATCATTTCCCTCTGCATAATGTACAGTGGCCCTGAAATAACAAATGAAGCTTAGCATCTCATATGTATAGTATAGTCACTCACAAAACCTTCAAGGCTACCATAATCATGGGTATTATTATTCGTTTAAAAGCAAATCGCTGATTTAGCTATTAAAACTACTTGAACGATGTTGTAACAAGAATGATGGATGGATGTGTTGGCCATGGCGTCAGTGTGGTCACTGCAGATGTTCTCCTATGACAGAACTGCGTTTTCAGATGCACTCTCTCCAGGGTATTATTATTCTGTGTCTTCTTTCTGTATTTGTAAGACATTATAACGCTTTAATTTCCTATCTCTACACGTTCGGTTTGCTTAAATAAATTCAGGATATAACAAAATGGTTCCACTTCTTGGTTCTCACCTCGGTTTCTTGGAGCATGGGTTATTGATAATATTCTGGGTGTTAGGTTTATTGTGACAACTCACATCAAGTCCCATCAAAGGTATATATACTTGTATGTTGGCTTCAGTGATTTGCATTGCTGCTTCCTTCAATGTGTCTTCCTCCCCCAAATAGACTTGGTTTTAAATGATAACAAGACTATGCATTTTAAAGCTCAGTATCTTTCTGATTTTATATCAAAGTACTACAATAATCCATCTTTGTAGTTTACTTCTTTCAAGATTAAATCTCTTATGTGTCCTCAATAGCACAGTTTTAATTTTCTTGAACTTGTAGGATGAAAGAAACAGCTTGGAGCAAAGAATAAAAAGTGTGCAAATTAAGTACATGACATAAGAAGACGCTGTGATTTCTCAGCTAAGAATGGCTTATTTATCATGGAACATAATTGCTTTTCTTTCTAATTTTCCCATAGTTGGAAAAAGTGAGTTAGTCCCTATTTTTACCCCCATATAAATCTATCGAGACCAGAACCTTTGCCCTGTTGTATTATTTTGTAGAAGCACCTTTTGATGGCCCATAAGCTCTCCTAATTATAAACTGATAAACTTTGCAGATGATACATTTAGGACACTTGCTCATAGAATAAACACTTCTTTCTAATCTTGACTTTTCTGTTTTTTGTGTTTTTTTTTTAAATTCCAAAAGTATGAAATGAATGCGTGTATAATAGTAATCATCAAACATAGTGATGGTATTTCAAATTACAAAACAGCTTATTCATTTGTTTGTTTGTTTGTTTGTTTGCAGAATTTACTATCTTTTTCTCCCTCCAAGACTTTTTTTCCCGCCGTAATACTAAGTCTACTCCTTGGAACCCATGCCACACAGAAATAAATAACTTAGCAAGGTGTTTTTTTTTCCCCCCAAACTGAAATAATTCAGGTTTTGAATATACTATGCTTATCATTTTATTAACTTAAAAATTTGTGAAGTTACTTTTATAGGTAATTGAGACATACATGACCACCAGAAGTCAACCAAAATAACGTTTCACAAAAATACACAGACACAGTAAATTAAAAAGTAGATAAAAGGAAAGTTTTATTCCTTTCTCTATGTAATCTGCTTCTCCTAAACAGGATTGAATAAGAGTTTTGTGATGGCAGAAAACTGGATGTGGTCCAAATGGGAACTTCAGCTAATTTCTGTGGTTTGAAGCAAACATTTCAGGCCTTTGTCTATTATACTTGTATGTGGGAGCAGCAGAGTTCTGATGACAAAATAGGTTCGAAGGGTGAAAAGTCAATATTAGAACAGAGCACCCAGTTAGTGATTTTGTATTTAGACCACGACATTTGATCTTTGCCACCTTTCACTTTTTTTTTTTTTTTTTTTTTTTTAAGTAGCAAACATGAAAGAGGATAATAGATTGAAATATACAGAGAAAGAGGTAAATCTGAAGTCTGGTTATTCGACTTGAAAAAATGCGTATGATAGTAATCATCATACACACTTTTCTGCTTCCTAAATTTAGTTGTTAGATTGCACTTTAAATGAATTAGTTTCTGGTGTTTGACCCAGGACAGCCATACTTACTGTCTTTTTCCAGATGGTTGCTATCCAAGGCCATGACCCAAATTAACTTTATCTTCTGTGACCACTTTGGTCACAGCTGACTGGATTGTGGTTACTGAGCTATATATAAGCTGCCCCGCTGCCCTTGAGGGGGGCTGCTCAAGAACTTTGCCCAATGGATGTTGGGAACTGACCATCCAAATCTCCCTGAAGAGCCTGTGTTCACAATATAGAGCGAGTTGGCTAACTGGTTGTATTACTGAAAGCTCAAAGAGAAAGATGGAAGTCAGAAGTAAGTGTAAGCTGTGAGTAAGCAGAAAGCAGAAAGTCATGAGATGGGGAGAAGATATTTAGAGTAGACTGAGCAAAAAGTAAAGTAGATGGTTGGAAGTGGCCAGGGCCACCAAGAGACAGGAAGAAATGCATTCTTGTTAGTGGTGGCCCCTGTGATTAGGGAGCCCCAACCTCTGCTGCCGAGAGTGTACCCACACTCCATCCAGGTACACAAGGTTCTGTCCTGCTGCCCCTGGGAAGCCATCTCGTCTTATCTTGACAAGGAACACATTTCAAGAATGATGGAAAGATTTGCATTAAAACACTAAGTGCCAAATGTGATTGAAAATGTCAGTTACATTATTGCAGTTCAAATGTTCCAAAGTTGTCCTAAATTTTTCTTTGTATTCTTTCATAGTATGTTATATTACACTTCATATATCTCACTGAAAATCACTTTAGTTAGACATTGTTTCCCTGGGTCCTATGAAGGATATCCATAATTAATATCAAATGAATTTAACTTCAACTGGTGGGTATGTAGCCTACAGAGAAAGGATTGGGTTGAGAAGAAAGTGCTCATGATCTCTAAATGTTTAGCAAGGAAAAAGGGAATAACTGGGGCTGCCTTACAGAGTGGCGTGGGCACTGGTGTTCTAGGATAAAAGTTGAATTGTTTTTGCCACGCTTTCAGAAATACCTCATTTTTCCAGGCGTACTCAGTGATAGCTCTTGAGTGAGGTGAATGAAGCAGTAACTGTAATTTATTCATTCAATACATAGTATTTACTCAATGTTTATGTGATGCAAGGAATAGAACAGAGGACCTTTCCTCCTAAAGCTTTTATGTATTGGTAGGGGGAGACTGATATGAAACAACTGAGAATATGTATCTATACACTTGTATCTATTCATGTATACTTACGTAATTAATTGCTTAATTGCAGTTTAAGAGATGTTATGAAAGGGAAGCCTGGTGTGCCCGGAGTTCTTGCAGCTGAGAAGGGGTGATCTGTGGACTTGGGGGAGGGTGTGGAAGACCTCTTTGAGGAGCTACTGTGAGAACTGAGTTCTGAAATCTGCACTGAGAGTGTTTCCTGTCCATCTACGCATTAGACACATGGGAAAATTGAGTCAATGGCAGCTAGTAACAGAAGGACTCTAGGCCACTCCCAGTTTTAATTTAAGTAGCAGTGGCAGGTTTTCATATTTTTAATACAGTCTTTGTGGACAAAATTTATACACACACACAAATTTATGTGTATGTACTACCGTTTTATTCTAATTATAGCTTACTCCATTTTGAATAAAATTCAGCAGGTTGCAAAGAGTTAGTTGTATAAACAAAGTTTTACAGATGAATGTGTCATTTCCTTTTTTGGATAATTGGTTATTACGTAGGCTTTCCTGTATCCTTACCTCCTCCCTGAATATTTCTGGAAAGTGTGTGCTTATTGGAGTTGTACCTTTGGCAGCAGAACCATTGATTAAAATGCTGTTCTCTCTTATTTTATATTTCACAGATTTGGGGATTATCATTCCCATCTACTATATGATATGAATTAAACTTGCTACTTAACTAGACAGCGAAGGGAAAAATTACTCACAATGCAAAAAAAGTTGTTGGTAATTGTATATAAGTCCTTGCTCAGAGGTAAATCATAGCTTTGCTTATAGAATTCTAGCAAGAAATTTAGACATCTGCCTCCTTTAAAAGTCTGACAGTGTGTTTGCACACTTTATTTTGGGTATCCTTGCCTCGTTTGAATTAATCATTGATAATATTTTGGATGTATTTGGTTCCCCTAATTGATGCCTAATAAAATGCTTGTTGTGGGAACACACATTGATATTTGCAAGTGTTTCCTGGCTTCATGTACATCAGTCTGTTAGAAATGTTTTGACTTTCAAGATGGTGCCACAAAAAGTGATTTCTGAATCTCTACAACTTTTTCTTATGTTGCTTTTTTTAGGAAAAGGGTAGCATTGATGATCCAACTGTAATGTCATATTTTTACAGCTGAGCCTTGGACAACACAGGGGTTGGGACACTGACTCCCCCACCCAGTTGAAAATCCACGTATAACTTTTGACTCCCCACCAACTTAGCTACTAATAGTGTACTATTAACCAGAAGCCTTTCTGATAACATAGTCAATTAATGTGTATTTTATGTTATATGCATTAGATACCATATTCTTACAATTAAGTAAGCTAGAGAAAAAATGTCATTAAGGAAATCTTATGGAAGAGAAAATATGTACTTATATTTTATGTATTCATGGATAAATACCTAACTTTTTCTTATTTTTGAAATACTATTTCCAGGCTCTGTGAGTTTTTTTTAATTGTCCTCCAATTTTTCTTCCGTGAGTTTTTTTTAATTGTCCCAAAATTTTTTCTAATGTTTATTGAAAAAAATCCACGTATAAGAGGACCCATACAGTTAAAACCCGTGTTGTTCAAGGGTTACTGTATTGTAACAACACATAGTATCTTTTGTTTACAAACCATGTTCCCACTGGTTTACATTAATTTTAGTGGGGTTGGGAGAAGAGGTGCCTGAAAAGACTGGGGGACAAATGTGTTTTGTGTGACTCACCTGTGCAGGCTCCCTCTAGGTGTGTCTGAGCACCAGCCCCAGTGGTCCAGGTGACGTGGCTTTTCTTTGCCTACAGTCATCCTCCTGCTTGAAAAACAGGGGACGGGCACGGAGATTTTTGTTTTTTCCATTTTCTATCTTTGATGTTGTAGAAAGGCATGGGAGTGGGGGGAGAGGATAGTCTTAGGGTAACTTATTTTCCAAGCAGGCAAACCAAAGATGTTTATGGTATGAGAATAATAATTATATTGTGACAGCCTCTTGGTATCATTAAAAAGTCTGGGGTTTGAAGGAGACGGAAACATTTTCTGAACTTCGAATGGGGCTTCTGGTTTTGATATAAGTTACTTGATCATGACTGCGACCCTAAAATGGTAGTTTTGTAATTTTTAACCCTTAAGAATTTGACAGACTTAATTATATTTATGCACCGGTCAAAGATTTAGATTATGATTCGTTGGGGTGGATGAGAGTTCTCAGCAGAAAAAAGTCCTCGTCCCAAAGATGACTGTGTCAGGTGAGTGCATACCTGGGGAGCAGTGGCATTGCTGGCAGGAACGGGAAGGCAGCAATAGCTGAGTCCAGGGCAGACATGAAGCTTTCAATGTGTAACTTGGATGAAAAACTCAAAAATTTTAGCTTCAAGTGGAATTGGATCATTCAAAATTATTTCAGCCTCAAGAAGCAGAATCTGTGTTGGCCTTATTTATCTTTTCATGTCATTACAGTATAATGTCCACAAAACAATGCTTCAGGAAATTGTGTCATTTAGCCCCATTATTGGAAAGCTAGATTCAGAATGCATCTGGAAAATGCTGAAAATTGACTTCATGTGAGTGCAAGTTGGGATACATTCTTTGAATTTAGGATTGTGTGATGCCCAGCCTTTCTGTGGATTTTTTTTTTAAGTCTGAGAAATTTATGTTAACCTGAGGGGGGCTGAGTAGAGAGTTTGTGTGCTGTTGAATTGGGCTAATCTCACTTTTCTGAGGTGGACAAGTTTCAACCAGCAACCTGTCTGACCTTCCGTGCACATTCCCCTTAGACTCACACATTTCCAGGGGACAGAGACCTTTAGTCCAACCCCACCTTCAGGAAGACCTGGCATAATTGTCTCATTTTATAGATTAGAAGACCAGGGCCTAAGAGAATTGGTGACTTGGTTATAATCAAATGGTGGTCAGTTTGAAGGGTGACCAGCTCCTCTGTCTTCTGTCACTGTGCGTCTCCCATCACACACTCGTATTCTTGCTGGACGCTCAGTGTATGTAAAATGGGGAGGAAGACAATGAACACATATCTAGTTGCCCTGCTGGTCCCTTTCATGTCCCAGTAATGGCGTGAGCACCGAGTGAGGAAAGGGATCCCAGGCGGTGGCCCAACTTTTATCATCCAAACCATAGCAAGGACACAGGAGTCGCAGAAGCGTTGATGGTGTCCAGACTTTCAGATCACGGGTCAGGAAGTCAGCATCTCTTTCCTTTAAGATGCTGCAACTGCAAGTTAAGATAAAACGAGAACAGGGTCTTCAGAGTACAGACACCAACTCAGAATATGTTCTCCTGTTCCATGTTCAGCGCTTTCTTCTCCTGAGAAGATTTAGTAGGGAGAGTTAAGCTGCCGTCTGCTCCAAATTCAAACCTCTTGTCACTTGGGTAGGTAAACTTCTACCCAGTTCGTTTCTAAATGTCATTTTTCAACAAGCATTTTTAAAACACCTCACGTATGCCCCATTTGTGATGCCAGCAGGATTCAGACTTGGACTGTAAGGTCAATCTGTGGCACATTACGATGTCACCCCTCCCCAACGTGTGCGGGTCTGTTTTCTCCTTCCTTTCCTTTCTATTCCATCCCTTCTGTTACCTGTTTTTTAAAGACCACATTGGTTTTGTACTTCAAAAAATAATCCATTGTAAGTATGAAACATTCAGAAGAGCACAGAGAAGAAAATATACAAATTCACTTTCAGAAATTATTGGTGTTGATGCGTATCTGTGCAGGGTATTTATACATATGCATATATTTTTAACAATAATTGTCTTATAGAAAATTTTATGTACTTCTCTCCATTTAATATTATGTAATGAAAATTTCTTTTATTATTAAATAATTTTTTGAAAACATTCCATCACATCAATATACTATTTAACCCTCTTATTGGACATTTAAATTGCTTCCCTTTTAAAATGATGTAATGAATATTTTTATATTGTTATTTCCATTATTATTTCCTTGTTAAATTCTTTAAGATGAAATTGCTGGGACAAAAAAGAAGATTTAGTTTTAAGCCTTTTAATAAATATTGTTAATTTGTCACTCAGCAGAATTTACCAGTTTAGATACCTACCCTTAGTAGGTTGTTCTCTTTTTATAGCTTTTCATTTCTGTGATTGCTAATGAGGTTTAACATTTTCTTCACATGCTTATTGGCCATTTGCAGTTCATTCTCCCCCTCCCCCCAACTTCCTGTTTTCCATATTGTTCCCTGGGATACTCAGCATTTGGATATGAATTAAAAAAAGAAAAAGAATCTTTTCATGTATATAGCCAAATTACCCTCCAGAAAGTTTCTACTAATTTATATTCCCAGCAACAGTTTATTTGTCTGTTTTATCAAGCCCCTTCTGACATTGAATGGCATTGTTTGTTTTAATTTTCGTTAAGTACCCCTTTTAATTACAGAAACTGCTTTATGTCTGGTACATGTTAATGCCATCATTTTTTTTATATACAATTGCTGTGTGTTAGAACCTAACAGATGAGAGACAGAGAGAGAGAGAGAGAGAGAGAGAGAGAGAGAGAGAGAGAGAGAGAGTTTTGCAGGAGAGAAGAGGGAGGGTGTAGTGGAAATCGTGCCCATAAATGTTGAAGATTGTTGAGTGAGAGGAAGTATAAATAGAAAGAAAAATGCAGAGAGGGAACTGAGTGTAAAAGAGGATGGATGAGTAGGAAAAGAGTTCGAAATTGTATGAGTTTGCTCAGGCCGCCATAACAAAGTACCACAGACTGGGTGGCTTAAACAATAGAAAATATTTTTGCAGTTCTGGAGGCTGGAAATCTGACATCCAGGTGTGAGCAGAATTGGTTTCTTCTGAGGCTTCTTATCCTGGCTTGTAGGTAACCGTCTTCCTACTGTGTCTTCATATTATCTTCTCTCTGTACCCGTCTGTGTACAATTTCCTCTTCTTACAATGACACCAGTAGTAGTGACCTCATTTTAACTTAATCCTCATGACCTCATTTTAACTTAATTACCTCTTTCAAGACACCATCTCCAAATAAGATCACATTCTGAGGAACTGGGGGTTAGGACTTTACCATATAAATTTGGGGGAGGGGTGGTCAGCACAGTTCAGCCCACAAAGTCAGTATTTGTGGGCAGACAGACACCATGAGGTATAGCATGGGAGGGATTGAGTTTCGAGAGCTTTAAGAATGAAGGGACTGTCTGAATGCACAAGGAAAACATTTGAAAGATGAAACTAGAAACCATAAAGGCAAGGTGACTGGCCTGAAGTCACGCAGCAAGTTAGTTACAGAGCTAGGACAGGAGCTCAGGACTTAGGATTTCAACTCTCCTGGTTTTCCTGTTGTACCTCATTGCCTCAGGGAGCTTAGCGCTGCAGCTAGGCTGTGTCCCTGGGTCTCTCCTTCTCCGACCCCAACCCGTGGCAGTGATCTGAAACCGCACAATTCACTGCTACATGCCCCAAATCACTATTGCTAAATTACACTCTAGAGAAGGATAGTTTCCCAGGCATCTCCCACCTGCAGACAACTCTCCTGTGCTATCAGGTTGGAGCTCATATATCAGGATCAATTTCATTTTATGCTCACCGTGGAGCCCACCACCTGCTGAACTGGAAGAGTTGTGTTTATAGATTCGTACAACATAGAGGTGCAATCTCCTCCTTTCCCTACATTCCTCACCCTTTCTCCACCTCCAAGGCCTCTCCAGAGTTGGGTTTATATATTAATTTCCATCTCTGTGCATACTTGTTTATGGTCACAGGATGTTGCACCTCAGCTTATATTTTCTTCATTACATTTTGTTTCTATCTCTTTGTCCTAAGTTCTTCTGGAAGCTCCACCTCCCAGAAGGTGAGGGATTGAGACTGAACAACTGGTTGATCCTCTTGCATCACTACCATATCTGTCTCTACCTGGTTACTGTGTGTAACTGCCAGCCAGTGTTGACCAGTGCAAAAGTGCACTTTCTAATTTCCCCAAAACCATATGATTTGTTTTCAACTTTTTACATCCGCCCTTCCCTAATACAGAGAAGTACTATACACACCTAGGACCACGTAGTACTTAATAAGGAAATACAACAACTTAATAAAGAAACAGAACATCCATTTATGTCAACACTGATGATAAACTCATGTTCATTGCCTAAGCAGACTCTTACTTTAATCAGGTTGTTTCCAGAACGCTGAATGGTTGGCTGACCCTGAACTCATAGAGATCACTTATGGTGGAGGGTGCTGAAGAAAAGAGCTATCATCTTGGTTGGCAGAGTTACGATCGAAAGAATGGAGCCATCATTACTCAAGAATTCTTACCAAATTCTGGGAAGGTGCTACCTAACACCTATGCTTGGGTTTCTTTGTTCAGTGAACATAAGGTTTCCCTTTTACACATGTTCTCTATATTCCATTTGTAATGACCTTAGCACAGGACTTTGCTCATAGTAGGTGCTTAATAAATGGGAACAGATACCACAGTGGCCCTCTCTGGGGGATGCCCTTGTCAATTGTTATAAAAGAGAACTTGCTTCCATTTCATTTTCTATGGGACCACTCAAAGGATTCATGCAAACCCATGCACTCAGTAAGAACAGATTAAATATTAATTAGCACTAATTGAGTAGAATGAGATAATACAAAAGCCTGTTAAAACTTCTTGGTATTTGGGTAAGGAGAGGACCCGAACAGAGTATATAATGTTACCTTTTGAATATTTAGATGTGTATGCCAATGCCAATAAGTTATGATTAAATTGATAGAGAGAGCTGGTATTATTTTTACATATTGCGCTGTGTAAATTACCATTTAGGATATTAGTTTCAGAAGCAGAAGAGTAATGATACATAGTGACCTTTAAAAATGCATAGCTAATTGAATCACTGGTAGTTAAACACTAATAGATTTAATTATATGAAAGTGACACAAGAGGGCAGCTGTGTACTGTTTCTGAATATCTTTTGCTACCATATATTAGGTTAAAATTCAATATGTGAATAATCAGTATGATAGGAAATTGTCTTTCATAAACTTCTGATACAGATGTAATAAAATTGTTTTAGTTAGAAACAAGTTAATTCTTTATACCACGCAAATCCTTATTGGCAAATAAAGGTTGACAAATAATGACAATAACATCCTACTGATTCTCCATATTTCCTACATTTACACAGAACATTTGACTGAGCTGTGGGTGAGGTGGGAGAATGGGTGGAGATGCTCATAAATCAAGGGATATTATGGTCCCCACAGGAAGCGTAATTTATTGGAATGAAATGTATGTCCTGCACATCGGAGCTTAGCAATCCTTTGGGGTTGGAAAATTCAGCTCCTGTGTTTTCTTTCACATGGAATCTGGAAGATGGCTTACTTCTGGGTGTCATATTTGAACCCACAGCAGGTCAATATCCTGCATGACATCTGGAGTTTCCTGCCAGAGCAGTGGTGTGATCTCTGCATAGGTCCCGTCGGGGGGTCCACACAGATCCTGGCACTAGGATAATGTACCTTGAGCCAAGGGATCCTGACGATGCCTAGAATGTTCCAGGTCTGAATTACATCCAGGTTAAGGGGCTTGTGCAGTTGCATGGGGACAGCGGGAGAGAGGGCTGAGTCTCAGCACAGGTCATGAATGGGACTGTAATGGGACCCCCTGTGCTTCAGCAAAGATGACTTAGTTTTGGAAAGACACCTCTGCTTTGTGAAAATAGGCAGCTACAAAACATACAGCGCCTACCCCAAAGTGAATGCAGACAAATCACTGTCACTTAAATCATTTCAATAAACGTCTATTAATTATCTACATGTCGCAAGGTCCAGTACATGGTAGGTACAAAGAAACCAGGCAAGGTCTTCTGACAAGAACGGAATTGATCAGGGAGGAGGTGGGGTGGGGTGTGGTATGCTTTCCATGCCTCGCTCATGAGATGTGGTATGTCCCCAGAGAGCAGGTACTTAGGCCATGAGGTCAGTAGTTGGTGCTGCAGTGCATGTTTGTTTGACAAATTCATGATGATACCAGTGGTTCCTGGGAGAAGACGCCTGAGACACTGGCACACAGCATGTGTGATTTCGCGGTGAGAAAGCCCAGTGGAAGCAGTCTTGGCAGCAAGGGCAGGGCAGGCTGGAAGGTGGAGTGACATAGAGACTCAAGAACTGACTGTGTAATGTTCATCCAGAAACAACAGGACAGGGGTGTGAGTCCTAAGGTCTTAATGCCAGTTCCAATTCAAGCATTAGGGATGACAGATAAGTCCAGAAGTTTGAGCTGCATATTCAAAATGGGTATGCTATTCAAAACAGGCATGGTGTGTGGGGTTTTCAACGAGAGGAAACGGGTGTGTGACGAAACTCTGAAACTGAGAAACCCGGAAAAGCATCCAGATCAGAGGGTAAACCTTGTCGCCACAAATCTGGGTGTTGTAATCACAAGTCAGGACGCCCTTTGCTTTTATTTTTAAATTAAATTTTTTTTCAATTACAGTTTATATATAATATTATGTTAGTTTCAGTGGTACAAGATAGTGACTAGACATTTATACACCTTATGAAATGATCACCCGGGTAAGTCTATTACCCATCTGACACCAAAAATAGTTATTATAATGGCCGCATTTTGCTTTCTGTGCTGGTTTAAAACAATTTTCCTGGTAAGGACAAGAACATTCCCACAGCTGCTGGTTCTCTCTCGAGTCTCCAGATTCTACAGTGTTTCCCTGAAAATAAGACCAGGTCTTATATTAAGTTTTGCTCCAAAAGACACATTAGGGATTATGGTCAGGGGATGTCATCCTGAAAAGTCACGTAGGGCTTATTTTCCAGGTAGGTCTTACTTCCGGGGAAACACAGTAGCAGAGTAGCACAATCTATGTAATAAAACAATTGCAACCTAAAAGGACTGGAAATGGAGAACAAGCCCTAATTCATGTCAGGAGTTCATGTCTTCAGGTGTAGCCAAGATTCCTCCCGGGGCACGGGGCAATTGAAGTGTGTAATCAGGGACTCACTACTGGTAAATGTTTTAAAAATCACGTACAAAAAAGAGGAGCCAGAAAACTGATGATAAGTAAATGTCACCGTTTTAAAAAGGGGTGGACTCCAGAAACGACAGACTAATAACTTTGGTCAACGTTTGGTCAAATTATAGAATGAATTTCCAGCAGATGTCTTATGAGCACTTTGAAAGGAATGTGTTGACTGCTAGAAGACATGGAGTCACCAGGGGTAAATCATGCCAAACCAACCTCATCGTCTTTTGTGAAAACACTTTACTGAGCTGTGGGATTGGGGGAGTAACACAGACCTAGTATTTCTTGGTTTTAGGAAAACATTTGCCAATTCTGTCAAGATATCACAATGGGTAATATGGTAAAATGCACATAGTATGAAAGTACTCTTAGATGTCTGGGACCTGTTTGAAAACTGTACTCAGAATGGAAGAACAGAAAATTCAGTGCATAATGACCTTTGGTAAGCATTCATGGTGCCTCTTGCAAATTCTTAGTTGAGCACCTATGAAGACACAGGAAAGAAGAAAACTGAAATTAGGGCTGCCTACCATGTTAGTGCAGTTTTTACTAAATTTAAGGCCGATGAAATTGATAATCAATAATCTATAAATGATTGCCTGAATTTAGGTAGAAAGACCTGTTCTTCCACCCACCCGTACCCTGTTTAGTCTCTGCTTTAGAAACGTGGATTCTATAAAACTGAAAAAAAACGACATCAACCCCCTCTGTCTGGGAACAAAGACAGCAGTCACAGAAGCAACAAAACCTAGGAATAATTCTAGGAAGAAGTAAATGGACCTAGAAGAAGAAATTATACCGTGTTTCCCCGAAAATAAGACCTAGCCGGACCTTCAGCTCTAATGCGTCTTTTGGAGCAAAAATTAATATAAGACCTGGTGTTATTATGCCCAGTCTTATATTATATAAGACCAAATATATATTATATTATATTATATTGTTATATTATATTATATAAGACCCGGTCTTATGTTAAAATAAGACTGGGTCTTATATTAATTTTTGCTCCAAAAGACGCATTAGAGCTGATGGTCTGGCTAGATCTTATTTTCAGGGAAACACGGTAGAACTCTGCTGAGTGGTAGACTAAATGGGGAACTGCGTTTCTGCACGGGAAGTTTAAACATTGTAGATATGTTAATTCTTTCATAATAATTATATGTTTAATGGTTCCTAACAAAATCTTGAAGAATTTCCTTATTGGCCTTCGCAAGAAGAATCTGTGTGCATCTAAAAAAAAGTAAGAATGGCTAAGAAAACTGTCCCTGTTGTATTTTGGAAGTTAGTGTATGATAAAGGAAACATCAGAAACCAGTGAAGAATGGATGGATTAATGAAAAGTTCGTTTTGAAAAAAATCAAGTTAGAGCTGTTTTTTGTACCATATACCAAAATAAATGTCAAAATTAAAATTAAAATTTAACCTATTAAAAGGAAGAAAATATAGATGAATATTGGAAGATGTTGGAATAAGGGGGCTAAGCATCTTACAATGGACAAACCTACACAGAAAAAGAACTGTTGCTTTGAACATAAACTTTATTTTTAAATTGTTTGTTATTAAGCATTTAATTTTGAGATAATTAGAGATTCACATTCATTTGTAAGACATTATACAGGGGATTTCTATGTATAATTATTCAGTTTTTCCCCATTAGAACATCTTCCAAAACTATAGTAAAAATTAAAAAAAAAAAAAAATATATATATATATATATATATATAGCAAGGGTGTTGATGTTGATAAAGTCAAGATTACAGCATATTTCCATCCTCACAAGTTTCCTCCTGTTGCTTTTTCATAGCCACACCTACTTCTTTCCTGCTCTTTGTTCTCCATCCTTAACCCCTGACAACCCCTCATCTGTTCTTTATTTCTATCATTTTATAATTTCAAGATGAGATATAAATGAAACCATGCAGTATGTAACCCTTTAGGATTGGCTCCCCCCCACCCACTCAGCATCATTCTCTAGAGATTTGTCCAACTTGTTGCATGTATCATTACTCCACTCCTTTTTGTGGCTAAATAGTATCCTATAGTATAGACGTACCACCGTTTGTTTAACCAGTCACCCATTAAGGACATCTGGGTTGTTTCCAGGTTTCGGCTGTTATAAGTAAAGCTATTATCAAAATGTGTGTATAGGTTTTTGTGCAAACCTAAGTTTTCATTTCTCTGGGATACAGGCATGCAACTGCTGAATGATATGATAGATGCAGGGTTAGTATTTAAGACACTGACAACTATTTTCCAGAATGGCTGTCCCATTTTACATTCTCACCAACAATGTATGAATGATCTACTTTCTTTGCATACTCATCAGCATTTGGTGTTGTTACTGTTTTCTTCTTTCTTTTATTTCAGACATTCTGCTAAGTACATAGTTGTATCACATTACAGTTTAAATCTGCACTTTCCTAAGGACTAATGATGTTGAACATAAAACCTTGTGTGCTTATTTGCCATTATTTTCTTTTGTGAAATGTCTGTTTATGTGTTTGCTCATTTTCTAATTAGATTGTTTTTTACTGTTGTGTTTTGAGAGTTTTTAAAAAATATATATATGTATTTTAAATACTAATCTTTTGTCAGATGTATGATTGCAAATATTTTCTTCAAGTTGGCAGCTTGTATTTTCATCCGCTTAAAAGGTGTTTCATAGAACAAAAAATGTTTAATTTTGATGAAGTCCAATTTATCAATATTTTATTTTATGGATTCTTGAATTCTGCTTTGGTTTCAACCCAGCTGGAAGATTTTTCTCCTATGTTTTTTCTAAATGTTTTTTAAGTTTTATATTTTATGTTTTACATTTGAGTCTGTGATCCATTTTGATTTGAGTTTTATATAAGGTGTGAGGTTTAGCTTGAGTTTTTATTTTTATTTTATTGGCTCCATTTTTTGAAAATGCTATCTTTCCTCTATTACACTGCTTTTGTGCCTTTGTCAAAAATTGGTTGGGGATATTTGTGGGTCTATTTCTGGGTTCTTTATTTTGCTCCATTTATCTATGTGTCTTTCTTCCATTAATACCACACAGTCTCGATTACTGTAGCTACATAAATCTTGAAATCGGATGGACTGATTCCTCCCACTTTAGTCTTGTTTTTCAAAATTGTTTCAGCTAATCTAGTTCTCCTGCCTTTCCATATACTCGTACATTTTAGAAAAATCTTATCTATACATACAAAATAATCTTGCTGGAATCTTAATAGGAATTGTGTAAACCTATATATGGGCTTTGGGGAGAATTAACATCTTTACTATATTGAATAGTCCAATTCATGAACATGGCACATCTCTCCATTTCTTTAGATATTAGTTTTTTATTTCTGTAATCAGCATTTTGCAGTTCTTACTATATAAATGCTGTACTGGTTTTCTTAGATTTACACCTAAGTATTTCAGTGTTTTTAGCAATTCGAAATACTGTTTTATTTTTAATCATGGCATACACATGTTCATTGCCAGTCTACAGAAATATAGTTGATAAGAATGAACACACTTACCTTTGCTTCGTGATCTTACAGGGAAAGCATGTGGTTAGTCCCCATTACCGTGTTTCCCCAAAAATAAGACCGGGTCTTACATTAATTTTTGCTCCAAGAGAGGCATTAGGGCTTATGTTCAGGGGATGTCGTCCTGAAAAATCATGCTAGGGCTTATTTTCCGGTTAGGTCTCATTTTCGGGGAAACACGGTAGGTATAATGTTAGCTTTAGGTTTTTTGTAGATTCTCAAGTTGAGTATATTCCCTTTTATTCCTATTTTTTTCTGAGTATTTTTAATTATGAATGCGTGCTGAGGTTTGTCAAATGCTTTTTCTGCACCTATTGATATGATTATACCATTTTTCTTTTTTTAGTCTGCTGGTATCATGGATTACATTGATTCTTGCATATTGAGCCAGACTGGCATGAATCCCATTTAATCGTAACATAAATCTTGTTATATATTGCTGAATTCTATTTGCTAATATTTTAAAAAGATTTTTGCATGCACATTCATGAGTTGTCTATAGTTTTCCTTTATTGTGCTGTCTTTTTCTGGTCTTGGTATCAGCGTAATGACAGCTTCATAAAATGCATTGGGAAGTATCCCATCCTTTTTTTCTGGTAAAAAGAGTACTGAATTGGTTGTTCTTTGCTAAATATTTTGTAGGAGAAGCTGTTGATTTGAACACAAACTATTGTTTTAATCAAGAGTGAACTTGGAGGTAGATTAAAATGATGGGTCACCGTGCTCTATCATTGTACCTGTCATATTTACCAAATTTATAGAGGACATAAAGCTGAAAGTTGTTCTATTGTTGGGCGAATGAAGACTTTACATTTATCTTAGTGGATTGAAATGCTCCACTTCAGTATTAAATTCTCTGTTCTAGCCGCAGTGCTGTTCTCACCTCAGGACCTTTGTCCATGCCCTGCTGTGTCACTAGAATGCTTTTTTCCAGATCTTTACATAATTTCTCTTTAACATCAGTAAGTTTTGTTCAAATACCACCTCCTTAGGGAAGCCTGCCTGGCTACATATATCCTACCCTCACACCACCACTTTCTCCTGCTTTACTTTTCTTTGTAGGACTTAACAAAGTCTCACATTTTTCTTTTTTCTCTCCCCCTTTCTCCTTCTTTTGCTTCCTTTTATCCCTGCCTCCCATCTATCCATCTGTTCATCTGTCCGTCTGTCCATGTATCCTTTGTCTTCCCATAAGCGTGTAATCTCCGTGAAGGCAGGAACATAGTTTGTCTTGTTCACTGCATTACTTATAAAGCTTAGAACAATGTCGAAAGCATAGTAGATCTTCAGTAAAAAGTTGAGTGAACAAATGGGGAAATGTAATGCTTGCATTTCAGTTAAAATTAATTAAAAATTGGAAGTTACAAATTCACCTTTAACAAACATTTATTTGCTAGATGTTGGAGATGGCATGGTGAGGAAAACAGTCCTTTCTGCAGAGACCTTACAGACTAGCAGAAGAAGTAGGATTAATTATATGAAAACATATGTAGTTACAAACTGTACTCAGAGTCCAGAAACATGGGGGTGCTTTGAGAGCATACACTAGAAAGACTTCATCAAGCATGGGGTGTCAAGTAGGGCTTTCCTGAGTTGAGATCTAAAATGTTAAGGTGACAAGGATATAGGGGAAGAGACTCAGGACAGAGGGAACAGCATGGTGAAGGTCTGGAGGCAGGAGGAGCATGGCACCCCCAGAGGTGCAGAGTAATACGGGAGGAGACTCGTGAGAGAGGAAGCTGGGGGTAAGTGGGGCCAGACCGTGTGAGGCCTGGGACCTCATTAATGGTGTTGGTCTTTATCCAAAGAGCAATGAGAATTTTTTAAGGTTTTTAGGCAATGAAATAAAATTATTAGACTTGAATTTTTAAAAGCCCACTTTTCCTGTTGTTTGGGGAATAAATTGGAGGGGCACAAGAGAAGAGGAGAGAATCTAATTAGTGTGCAATGGCAATAATTAGGTTATATGGTCGTACTAGGCTGCTGGCAGCGGCAAGAGAAATATGAGAGAAAGGGGACATACTTTAGTTCACTATAAACATGCTGGAAACCAGGGAAATGATACAACTATTGGAAGATCTGACAACTTTTTACATAAATGTCATTTTACTCATATTTTGGGACATATTGAGGAAATAAAAGACTTTGGTATAACAGTTTCAAATTTAGGTAGCGGCTATAGTACATTCTAGATGTGTGACCTCAGGCAAGTTTCTTAAGCTTCAGTTTCCCCATTTGTTTGATGAGTTTAATAATATGTGCTTCCTGGCATTTGTTGTAAGGTATGGTAGACACTGCCGATTGTCTGTAAATATCTATTGTTCCCTTTTTGCCAGAGTAAAATAAATTTCTGCTGAGCCAATGGCCATCAAACGAAGAATACATTTCCCAGGCTCTTTGAAGTTAGGTATGGTCATGTGACAAAGTTCTGACCAATGGGATATTAGAGACGAGTTGTGTGTCTAAGAACCTTCCTTCCTTCTCTTTTGCCTTCTCTTCTTCACATTGACACCTGAAAAGAAATGCTTCCTCAGACCTCAAGCATGAAGACGACACCCTGGGGAAGACAGAATCCTAAGCTGGAAGGTGCTCGATACTTAAAGAATCCAAGAAGACACCCAGGTTTGAATATTGTTTTTCTGTTTTGTTGTTTGTTTTTCTACAAGAGAGAGAAATCAACAGAGAAAGACGTTTTTTCTTACTGGTGGTCTAGCCTTGTCCTACCAGTTACATAAAGATTAGAAGATGTAATATACATAAAATACATTGTAAGCCATCATTAAATATTTTATCTTTTATGCCTGTCCAATCAATCAATCATCAATCAATCAATCAATCAATCAATAAGAGACCTTATAATTCTGCCCTCCAGTAAAATGCATCCTTAAATTTTTCTTTTTCTTAGACTCTGGCAAACTAGAATATACCCAGGATAAAATGCTCAAGGCAGTTAGCTGGCCTGGAAACCACATTCTATGGGGAACAGTTAGTTCCAGGAGTTGTGCGGCATTTGCTATTTTTACAATAAATGTGCCCTTGACTAGGGCTTGGGAATCTCAGGCAAGGAGGATCCTGTAGTTGCATCTATTCTGATGGGGTTGGAACTGGGTTGTCCACAGAACTGCTGGGGGCCAGAGCTGGTGCTTTTACTAGAGGAGCTGAAAGAGTGTGGGAGGGAGTTGTAGTGGCTGGGCGCTCATCCGCACATCCGCAGATGGGGCAAAGAACTGAGCACCAAGAGGGCCACTACATAGAGGCCCTGCCCTCCTGTTGGAACCGCAGGGGCTCTCAAACCAGCTCAGAGATCAGTGGTTTGCACTGTGTCTTCCAGGAAGTCTGGAGTGGGGGGAGTCCGAGAAGGTATCTCCTAGCTGCCGAGGAGGGTCGGGGGAGATGGAGGGGTAGATGCTGCAGGACAGGTGTCTGCTGCTTCTGTGAGGTTCTGGGAGATACAACTTTGGAAGTAAAGGACTAGTGGCTTCAAATTTTTGAACTGTAGAAAGTCCTTTTTAAGAGTTTAAACCTGACGTGGAGACCAAGAATGAGGAACACAGATTCTAGTTCAACCCGCTCAGTTGCCCACACTGACATGTGCCAAGTCTATTTGAGTTTACTTCCAACTTCCACCCACGTATTTCAGAAAGGATAGAGCTACAAACCAGGCCTGACTGCAGATGTTGAAAGTGCAAATAGAAGAGTCCCTCTGAAGGAAGTGCAAGTTCATTCCTGAGTGCATATCCATGTTCACGTGAAAGGAAAGTATTTGGTAGGGAATCCATCACATCCAAGAGTCTGTGTTGATTTTGGCACTTGTACTTCACCACAGGGATTGGAACAGTGGAAACGAAATTTGAAGGAAGAATTCCCAAATGGATGGTTTCTAGATTTTTTTTTTGTTCAAGTGACAGGTGCCCCTGGGAACACTTGTGATGACCTCATCACCTTGAGGGGTCTCTGATGATTTGCCTAAATAGGTGCAACAGCAACTTGCCCTGTAACCTAGGAAAAGTCTTTTCTTTCCATCTGTCCCACCACACTCACTTATATTTGGTGATCCAGCCATTCCGAGGGACTTGCAATTATCAGAAGGCAGCATGATCTTCCACCCCTGTGTGCTTTCTGCTCCAAAAGCCTGTCCCCTCCCCTATTAGGCAGGCTTGCAAGTGGCTATCATTGCACTTGTCACACTAGAGCCTTTTGTCTCTCTTCTTGTCTGTCTTCCCGACTAGGCTATGACAGCTTTCAGCTAGTATGTTTTCTTACCACTTTATTCCAGTATTAGCCTGGCACCCAGAAAATGGTTAAAACATTTTCTCAACCTATTGAGTTAACTCTCCCGGTTACCAGCCAGTTTCATAAGCTTGAGTGTTCTTACCCTCTGAGACGTTGCTCACTGCTGGGACGCTGATCTAAATACAGCAAAAGTCTCAGGAGCTGCCCCGAAGTCCTCCAGGCGGGCGCTAGTTAGTGCACAATTGCTTGGTCAGACCAGGAACGTCTACAGACAGGGATCCAAGTGCAGAGAAAGTTTCCAGAAAGTGGGACAGGATTCTTGGGCCCTGGTTCCAGCTGTGCCACCAACTTGTTGTGCAACTTTGAGTAAGCCCCCTGACCTTTTTGTGCCTTACTTTCCAGGCTCCTTTGTATCCAACGTCACGGGAAGTCTCAGAGTAAGTTAGCGAGAACACTCGGGTAGCTGTGCGCAATGTTGTGGGAGGAAGCATGACGGATAAAAATAAACATTTGTTGGTGTTGAGAGGGAAGCCCTTTTTTCCCGGCCTCAATTGGAGGAAGTGCGATTTGGAGGACCCATTAGAGGACCCCTCTGGTCCTTCCTTGCCTCCTCTGTATCCTGCAAGGGTGGAGGAGAGATTTCTCTTCCTGGGAGAAGAGACAGCCCCTTTTTTTCTGAGTCCATCTTCCTGCAGGGGGCATGAATTCTGATGTGTGTGCCCATCTGTACTCTCTCCCTGTCCCAACCCCAAGAGGCTGCCTTATGGTAGAGGCCCAGGGCACTTACTGCTTCCCGGGACTGGGAGGGTCCTCTGGACCAAAGGTTTGTACACAACCCCCTCCACCCCCAAATTTATATGTTGGAGGCCTCATCCCCAGTGTGGTAGAATTTGGAGGTGGGGACTTTGTGAGGTTTAATTAGGATTCATTAGGATTAATTAAGTCGTGAGGGTAGCGTCCCCCTGATGGGATTGATGCCTTTATAAAAGAGGAAGAGATTTTTCTCTGTGTGCTTGCACCAAGGTGAAGGCCACAAAGGGCATAACCAGGAAGGGGGCTCTCACCAGAACCTCACCATGCTGGCCCCCTGACCTCGGACTTCCAGCCTCCAGAATTGTGGGAAACACGTTTGTTGTTTAGGCCCGCAGCGCGTAGTGTACTGTTACAGCGGCAGAGCTGACGAAGACAGTGGGAAAGTGTGCCTGATGGAAGGACAAGGGGAAGCCCTTTTAGTTACTGCTCTGTGACCACACTGCCCAATCACCTTTACTTGTAATAAAGCTGGTATTCCATCTCAATCTGCTTGGCTTCTCTGCTTTATTTCTCAATAAGAAGGAAAGAAAGAATATTATGGATAGATACCCTAAACAACAAAAGGATGTGTAAGGCCCAGCTTTGTAAGAAGTGTGGTGTGGTCCAAACGACATTAGGTTGGCATGGCCGAGCCCCACTTTTAGTCCAAGCTCTAATGCTCACTGCTTTTACTGTCTTGGCCGACTCCAGTGGCTTTTCTGGCCTTCAATTTATCAATTTTAAAACGCAAGTCTTGGCCTAGCTGATCTTTCTAAAAGCTTATGAATCCATGACTGTAATCCACCCTAAGAAGGTTCCAAGTGGACAGGGAGTCTTTTATCTCTCGGCAACTGGCAGAGACTCTTAGTCAACTACCTAGTGTCCATTCACTTTTTTTTCCTTAGTAAGAAACCCTAGTTTTATTGGCTGGAAACTAAAAGATATAATCTTGGCTTCTCTTGATGCTAGGAAGCTTTGTATAGAACAACTGGGAAGGCTTATTAAGGAGGCAACAGACAGCTGCTAGATCTTCTTCTGCCCTTCTTCCTTCCTCCTGCTTCTTTGGAATGTGGAAATACTGGCTGGAGCCCCAGCAGCCAGCAGGAACCAAGAAACTATATTAACAACGGAAGCTATATTCTACCAATCTTATTCTACTAGAAAAAGGTTGGTAGAAAGTTGGATGGACTCTGGGCTGTTGATGGCATGGGTAGAGCTGCTCCACAAACACTAAACTGCCTGCTTTCAGATTTTTTTTTAATGTAAAAGAAATAATAAGGGAAGTCAGTGTTATTTCTGGTCTTTGTTGCCAGTAGTTGAATGAAATTTCTAATACAGCTCACTCTTCTTTCTCTTGTAAAAGACAATTTCTTCAACAGGAGGGAGGGTCTAAACCTGCAGAATAGTATAGTCCACATAGCTCATCTTTAGAACAGAAAGGTTTAATTCCTATCCAGAAATCTGTTCTGAAAGGAGGAAAAATTAAATTCTTCTTCACTTCAGGTCACTAGTGGCATTGTAGAGCTGGGGAGTCTCCGTTTCAGTTGACCCAGCCATCAGTTAAATATTTCAACCAGCCCAACCTGAATGTTTTTTCAGACATCTCTAATAGTTAACAACTGTGGATCCGAACAAAACCTGGTGGCCAAAAATTCTTTGAGGCTGACAAAATGTACCAGTCCCTGCCAAACATGAAATAACACTTAGTCATTTTAAATGAGCACTATAAAGCATTGCAGTCATGTGTTTTTCACTCTTATGAAGTAAGTAGTGACAGGAAAATAGATATTCGACTAAATCAAGCAAGTGACATTCCTCTTTAAGCATCTCTGGAGGTTTTTACAAAGCTCCTGGATATAATAAAGACAAGGCCTTCTGTGAAGAGTGCTGCAAATGTTTCTTCCATGTTGCTCTTGATGGCGACCGTGGTATTGCGGGTGGGTGTCTAGACTTGGAATTGGGAGTCCTGGATTTGAACTTCAGGTTTTCCAAGTAGCAACATGACTGGACGAGTTATTTAGCTTCCAAGCCTCTGTTTCCTTAAATGTAGAATTGGGATATTAATATTTATCTCACAAGGTTACTGTAAGGACTAAATAATATAATAGAGGTGACATATCTGGCATGAGAGCCCAATAGAGAGGGAGGTGCATGTAATAAACATCTATTGAATCTGAGTCTTATGTCATCAGCTGGGTTATCTGGAATCTGGAATTCCATCCTCAAGCATTTGAAGTATGGAATAGGTATGTTAAAGGAAGTCAAACTTTACCAAGATATTTGATGTTCAAATAAAATAAACTGGTGGGCAAAAGCCTCCAGAGATGCTTAAAGAGGAATGTCACTTTCTTGATTTAGCTGAATATCTATTTTCCTGTCACTACTTACTTCATAAGGGTGCAAAACACATGCAGCACTGACGGATGGAGTTTGGTGGTATGACTCAGTGGGCTCTGGGGATAACTCGCGAACGGCTCCAATGGGTGTGTGCGGCTAATAGTGTAAAGGACAGGATCGCAATTACATAGAAGTCGTGACAAGTTTAGTAATGAGCAAGAGAGTGTGATTTATTTAGGGAGGGAAAGCCAGAGCCACCAACGCCCACCCATGGAGGAGGACTGCCTCAGGGTAAACAAGCGGAGGAGAAGGCATTTGATAGAAATGGCTCAGTGGGGCCACCTGCCATGGCAGGAAGGGCTCCTCCATCACACTGCCTGCTTTCCAGCACAGTGACAGCCCTGCTTCTGGCTCCTGCGTGCCAATTTCTGCAGAGGGCATGCAGAAATTCTAGATGAAACCAAAAGCTCTATAGGAGTCATAAGCCCTTACCTCAGTCTGCTGCCCCCACGCGCTTGATGTCATCTGAGCCTTAAACTAACACTTGTGCGCAGCCAGTCTTGTCACCTTTTAAAGGGTGGGTAAACCGAGGAAAAGGGAATTTGAATAGCGTACTATTTGGAGCTGAGGACCCAGTGGGAACTTGGACCTGTTACGGCATTAAGGGACAATAGCCTAGTTGCTTCACTCTTCACACACAGCTGGCCGGAGGGTATTCCTGTGACTCAGTCATCCCCTTTAAGAACACGTGGAAGAAGCTGGCCAGCTGCTCACCATGTTTTCTGAGGACAAAACAAGAGGAAATGGGTTTCAGCCACATGTGGACTCTATCATTCATTCTGAAGTGAGTTTTCTCCTTAAAAAAAATAAAATAAAATAAAAAAGCCTCAGGCTGCAAGCTCTGTGACATCCGTCAATAAAATAATTAAATGAATGGCAGCGATAACACATTCAAATAAAAACTAACAATATGTACTGTGGAAACAGCATGTTTTCATCATACTCAACTCAGGTGAGGAAATTTTTAAAAGCAGAGCACTCACATCTATCCTCAGCTGGCTCCCCTCCCACCTCCCCAGCTCCTAAAGAATATCAAGGGAAAGGCCATTCTCGCCAGTACATTGCCTGCCTTTGGGGAAGGAAGCCATCAGCAGGGCTGCAGGTATTTCTAGGAAGGTGATAATTTGCAGCCAGGCCTCAGAGCACTTTGTGGCCATAATTAACACCTGTGATCCCCAGGTGCTGACACTCAGCTGGAAGCATCAGACAACCAGCCCAAGGCGCTGGGATCATAATTCAATAACCTGGTTTGTTTGCATTACTTTTGTTTTTTTTTCTCAGACTCCTAAGCTCTGGACTGTGCAGCCCTCTGTGATCCCCGCACCTCTCTTTTTTTCTTCTTTCATTTGCCAGTTTGCTCAACATTTCCCCCTTGCTCTTCTTGTGCCATGGAGGCATCAAGATGAGAGCTTCAGATTATTATGCTGAGCGAAATAAGTCAGACAGAAGAAGTCGAGAACCATACGATTTCACTGATATGTGGGATGTAAAACTGAAAACAACAAAGGAACAAGACAAACAAATGAAGAAAGAAAAACTCATAGACACAGACAATAATTTAGTGGCTATCAGAGGGTAAGGGGAGGAGAGGGGTGGTAGATGAGGGTAAAAAGGGGGTCAAATATATGGTGATGGAAGGAGAACTGACTCTGGGTGGCGAGCACTCAATGTGACCTATAGATGATGTATTACACAATTGTACACTTGAAACCGATGTAATTTTACTAACCATTGTCACACCAATAAACTTTAAACAAACAAAAAAAGATGAGTGCTTCACAGACTTGAATCTCCTGGGAGCTGGTTGGGGGAGGGGATGGAAAGGGGCCCGAGATGCAGTGTTTCCAACAAGTTTCCAGGTGATGCTGGTCTTGTTGTTCTATGAGTCACAGGTTTGGTTGCAAGGATATGAAGTCCGTCTGCTTGTAGGGAGAGCCTGCGTCTGTGCTCTGCATCCTCCTGGTCAGTCCCAGGGCATGACACCTAGGTGCTGTGGGACAGGAATATAGGAACAGTTAGACAAAATTAGAGCAATGAAAACCTTCCTTCTGAGATTTGCTGAGCACTGAAGAAAGTGGAGGAACATCGCATCTTGAGAAACTTTCAAAATTCCCTATGTGTCCTGCAGTTGGGTAAGTGTTAACCTTGGGCTCACCTACAGATGAATGCAGGAAGGAAATGACAACTAGAGCCTCTTTGAGCTTGTACAGTGTGGACCCCAGGAAAGAACACTGGGTAGGACTGAACCGCAAGTGACGGAATTATTGTTTGGTTCTCCTCAGTTTTTGTTGTTTTGGTTCAGTTTAGGTGCTTTTTGTTTTGTTTTGTTCTGGTTTTTGAGTCAAACACCCAAAATTCTAAACTATGGTAATGTTTTTGAACAGTTCTGTGTTTTCAAAGCAAAGCTTCAGCAGCGGGGTACCCTTCGTATACATATAGACTTCATCATTATAACAATTTTCCTGTTCTATGTGCAACGAGCCAAGAGAGTCTTCAAAGGCCTTTTACCAAAAATACATTTTCCCCCCTGAAATATTCATTTAAGTAATTCAGCCACCTACCCCAGGCTCATGATAAATTATTTAGATAATTGCTTTAATTCTCTGCTTCATTTTGCTAATGCAGAGCTGGCCTTTGTGTATAGATTTATTGCCAGCTTCATGTTTTTCAGGGAATAAGAATTACTGAAGGGTTGATTGTTTCATTGAAGTTTACTGCTGAGGCATTAGAAATAACTACACTTCCTCATATCTACAATTAGATTCTTTTTTTTGTGAGTCTGGTTATTAGCTGTTATAAAGACAGCTCTCATATGGGAGTGGGTGGGCAGGGAGAGGAATCTCTAGTATCACTGATAAAAGTTACTGTGTGGAGCTCCAAATATTATTGTTAGTGCATTTCAGTTAGGCTGCCACATTTAATTTTTCCAAAGAGCAGTGTAACATATAAGTATGTTTTCCAATAACTTACTAGACATGATACTGAAGGAATGTTTCCTTTATGCGAATTGATGCCTGATAAATGCCCGCTAAATACAGTCACATCTTCACTGAAGATATTCTCACTGGGGGCTGAGTCCCCTTCATTCTACAGAGGGTGACAAAAAAAATGTATACACATTTTAAGAAAGGAAAAAAACTGTTTTAAAATTAGGCTGATGGGGGGGGGGTGACCGGTTAGCTAAGTTGGTTAGAGCATGGTGCTGATAGCACCAAGGTTGCCGGTTCGATTCCCACATGGGCCAGTGTGAGCTGTGCCCTCCTTAAAAAAATAAAAATAAAAAAATAACAAAAAGTATGCCAATGGTAACCACTTTGAGCACCTCTTATAATTGCAGAAGTCAAACGTGACCTGTATTCATCTTTTGTTATTAGTATATATTGACTATTACAATTTTAATACAATTTTTTTCCTTTCCTTAAATGTGTATGCATTTTTTGGCACCCTCTGTATTTACCTTGTGCAACGTGATATGACTGTAGCTGGATGCAATTCTGTTGGCAGCTAGGGAGAGGAGGAACCAGCATACAACCGATGGCTGAACGAGGCTTGATGATAAGGGGTGATGCAGCCCATATTTAAAAAATCCTGGTGGCCTCTTAGCCCCCTGAGAGAAATAAGAAATGTAACTGAACCTTAAGGGCAACAAAAGCCAAAATATACAGTGGAATTATGGGCAAAAGAAAAGAGAGAAACCATACATTCTGGAAATGGTTTAGGGACTCTGAATAAGGCTGCAACATGTATATCCAGCCCGATTCGGTCTCGTGACAAAACAGTCACGTAAAGTGGTGGGAAGTGAGCCAGCTTTATGTTCTTCCTAACTTTTCTGTAGTACTCCCTCCCTGTGACACACAAGCCAGGATTTCTGCACGAGAAGGAGGCCCCTTTCTACGCTCTTAACCTCACAATTGTTTAAATAGCCACTTAAAAAAAATAAACAAAGGTTTTAAGACACTTTGTTTCTCATTAAATCCAACACTCTGTAGAAACTGTAGTCACCACCAGTCCCACTTCATTGTTCCATTGTGAAGGTCTCAGCGCCCTTCACTGTACTATTTATCTCTAAGCCTGACAATCAGTGACTGAAATGCTGCTTTTTACCTTCAGTGACTTCCACCCTGTGGGTATTGCAAAACTCTTGCTGGGGAAGCTGCACTTTTCCAGGCTCATTGAATTTCTTGTGCTGAGAAGGCAAAGCAGACATTTGACTTCTAAAATATTCCATAATGCCGCCAATATTTTCTAGATGCCTGGCCTGGAGTCTTTTACAAGGGTTCCAACCTGACCCCATTATCTAAATTATTTCATTTGAACAACACTCAATACAGCCCTGTGGCGAGAGCATTTTTCTGCTTATTTAGATTTATCAACGAGCAGTTGATGTTTCCATGTCGCTGAAAAAGACTGTTTTGTTTATATGTAATTTTTTATGTTGCCATGCTCATGAACTGCTGTCGCTTTGGAATCTGACGTTGGACTTTGATTATAACTTTGCTGCTTGGACTCATTGGCTATGTCCCAGCTTTTGCTTCCGTTTACTCTGTTGCCTCATCTAGAAAACTGGACACTATTCTTGACTTGTCTCTCTCCTTTTTCTTGCATGTAACGATCCACATAGAGAACGTGGTCATTTCTGTCACTTGCCATGTGTTATGTCATTTCCCTCTGCTGGAACCTGTTGACCTTCCGATGAAGCCCACTGTTCTTAGGGCCCATCATGATTCACTTACCTCTCCAGCCTCATTGTTCCCACTCTCCTCCCTCAGTTCTGTCCTCCTGCCCTACTAGGCTACTCTCTGTGTTTCAAACATGCCATTCCGTCTCTTGCTTTCAGATCTTTAATGGGATCATCCCTTTTGCTTAGAAATCCTCCTCTTTCTTCTCTTGGCTAACTTGTGCAAATCCTACCTTGTCCTAGGTGACATTTTCTCCTCGAGTCCTGCGCTTGCACACAAATATACCTCTGTCACACCACTAGCCCAAGTGACAGAGCTTAGCCTTCACCCCAGTCTGTCTGAAACTCCAGTCCGTGTTTCATCCATCTTGCCTTTCCAAAGCTGTACCACCTTGGGCTTTGTCCTCTATGGAGACTGCCCAAGGAGGGCAGAGAAAATGTGCCTGTCTCAGTCCTGGCAGGGCCTTTGTGCTCTTTTCTTCCTCTTCTACATCAGTGGCCAGGCTATCGTCCATTCAAATAAGATTTAGCAAAATCCTTCCATGCTTTCTTCTGCATGTTCCTACTCATGCCGGCACCAGTTTCTAACATATCTGGAAAGGCTGGCATTTACAGAATTCCCCGTTTGCTCTACAAACCAAAAACTCAGCAGCCAAGCCCTTGAACTTGTGACACCTGAGCCTTTCATGATCCAGCCTTGCTTTATGAATATTAATAGCATGACTTACATATGCAACTGATGAATCAGGCCCATTGTTTGTAGCATTTGGATAGGTTAGTGTTTTCCAAACTGGTATTCCAAGGAATTATCATCTCAACCAATATTTCATGAAAAACACCTCTGGTCAAATGTATCTGGCTCGAATGGTTTACTATAAACACCTCTGCATGTCCTGGAGGGGTTCATAGTATGGGGACTCTTCTAGAATGGAAATAGGTTTAAGAGAGATATTAAGTGTTTATCTCAAGATGAGACAACTGGTTAATGATAAAACCGATAACAGAAACGATGTTCCGTGACCACCACTGTAGCTATTTACACAGATGAGGCCGCCACAGCCCTGAATCTTCCTGGCTATAGATTACAGACATCTAGAAGATGCACTCATCCTTTCAGATCCCAGGGTTTAAGGGCAGGCAAGACAGACACCGTGGCATACTGAGCCAGTCACTTAAAACATAAACGTCTAGAGAACAGAGAAAGATCACCTGAGGGCAGTGTCTGGATAATGGCTCTTGATACCAAATCAAGTTCCCTGGCTAAGATCCATTTCAAAATAGAATTACTTTGAGTTTTCTTCAGCTGTGTCCTCAAAAGTAATCACATTTACAATAGGACATAATAAGCCTGACACCCATCTCATAGGACGGTACATTGAGATTTGAAAATCTATTTCCATTTGGAAATCTATTTCCATTTGGAAATTTATATCCATCCCGAGTAGCCCATTACTGCCATTTCACACCTGGCAGACAGATGCCATGCATGAAACAGCTATTTCCTGAAACATGGTTTGCATTATCAGGCATCTTGCTCCCTTACTGAGGTTCAGGGCTGTACAGTACTTTGAAACCCTGTTAACTCCAGCCAGTTTGATTATCTAGTACGTTAGGGTGATAAATCAAAGGGTAGGTGATTCCAACCATAATAAAATGTGGACTTACCTATATATAGATATCACAAGAAATACTGGGATATATAAAAAATGTGAAAAATACAGCTTTACAAATGTGTTGTTGCTACAACCAGCAATTTAGTTAAATGTCTTTGATGTAGGCTCTATACTCTAATCAAAAGGAGATTTAGAAATTTGAAGAATTTCATATGGTCTAGGAAGACTAGTTATATTTTTGCTGTCAAGGATACATTGTCTCATACTGAGACTCTGGGGCTTTTAGTGAAATGAGAACTGCTGACTTGACAGAATGCAGCAGTGAGTGAATCATGTCCAAATGTAGAACAGATATGTATATGCACTGTGGGCATGGAAGTGAAAAATTTGCTTTCATTAAACATTGATGATGCTTCCACTATGTCCTAGATTCTGAGAGACACATGCAGACATATCGGACAGAGATTTTTCCCTCATAGAAGTTTATGTCTATTAAGGAAGGCAGCGTGGTCTGGAGAATGGATGAATTTGGATATGTGGAGGTGTGGAGAGATGGGGGAAACGCACGGACATGGAGATGTGCCATCAAGGGGGCAAGGCTACGAAATTCCTACATTTGTTTCATCAAGGATCTGCTCTGCTCCTTTGGGTCTCACCTTTGGAGCTTCAGGATTTCTCCTCCATTTCTATTTTCTTATTTATAATAATTTCAGTGTCTTTTTCTTCATCTCTCTGGAGTCTGAATTGGTTCTCAATTTTTGACTTTGCTATTTAGATCAGGTGACATTTTGAGTCTGTAGCTCTCTATGTTAGGTTGTGAACACTGTCTTATTTGCTTTTGAGTCTCAGATCCTGGCGCGCAGTGGTTATTAATGACTGTTGAGCACAACATGATAGTTCCATAAGCAATAATGCAGCTGACCTGGTCACCCCATTTTGCATATTAAATTTCTCTCCTAGTTGTTAGCTTAGGCAAGGTGAACATTTCACAGAGCTGTTCTTCTCAGCATTGTATTATCATTGCATGTTAGAGCTGAAAGGGGCCTGGTCACCTAATGAGGAGATCAAGATATTAAAATTATAGACCAATACTCTTCATGAATAAAAATGCAAAAATCCTAACAAAATGTTAGCAAATAGAATGCAATAACATATAAAAGGATAATGCATCATGTTGATGGACTAAATTGTGTGTCTCCCACCCCCACCCCTGTCTTCCCACCAAATTCATATGTTGGAGTCCTAACCCCCAGTACTTCAGTATGTGACTGTATTTGGAGATAGGGTCTTTAAAGAGGTAGTTAAGTTATAATAAGGTTATTATGGTGGGCCCAAATTCAGTATGACGGGTTCCCTGACAAGAAGGTGAGATTTGGACGGAGACAGACACAGAGGAAAGATGATGTGATGACACCAGGAGAAGATGGCCATCTATAGACCAAGGAGAGAACTGCAACACATCTTTTTCTCATGACCCTCAGAGGAAATCACACCTGTCAACACTTTGATCTTGGCCCTTTTGTGTCCAGAACTATGAGGAAATAAATTCCTATTGCTTTATCTGTCCAGTGTGTGGTACTTTGTTATGGCAGCCCTAGATCATCAATAGCCATCACAATCAAGAATTAAGAAAATAAGGAAAAAAAAGTATGATTATTTGAAATAGATTTAGAAAGAGTATTTGAGAAATTCAAAACCTATTTATAATTTAAAACGTTCAGCAAACCAGAAATAGGAAATGTCCTCAATCTGGAAATGGCCACCTACAAAGAATTTAAAAGGGAAACTTGAATTCTTTCTCCTAAGATCTGGAACAGGACAAGGATGCCTGCTCTTGCCACTTCTATTCTACGTTATATTGAAGGTCATAGTGCAATAAAGCAACAAAAAGAAATAAAAGGCATATATAGTAGAAAGGAAGTAATGAAACTGCCTTTATTTGCAGTTGACATGTTTATGTATGTCAAAAACCCTCAGGAAAATGCAAAACAACAACTAGAATTAACAAATTCTCAGGATACAAGATCAATATACCGAAATCAAGTATATTACTATAAATAGTAACAAATAATTGAAAAAAATTTAAATATTTGCAATGGCATAAATTTTAAAAGTCTTAGGGAAAATTTTAACAAAAGATGTGAAAGATTGTTTTACTGAAAACTATGAAATATTCTTGTTTATGAACTGGGAAACTCAATATTGTTAAGGTATCGGTTCTTCCTGCTTTCATCTATAGACGCAACAGAATCAAAATACAGCATTTTAGGACCAAAATTGACAAGGTGATTCTAAAATATATATGGGAATGCAAAGGACCTAGAATAATCAAAACAATCTTGCAAAACAATAAAATTGGAGGACTTACGCTTCTTGATCTCAAAACTTTAAAATTACGATAGCAAGGACATTATAATAGTATCATATAGACAATGGAATAGAATAGAGTCTAAAAATAGTCCTACACTTATACAGCCAATTGATTTTCCCCTCCAGTTTTATTGAGGAATAATTGATATACATCACTAGTTTAAGTTTAAGGTATTTGGTTTGATTTACATATATTATGAAATGACTATCGCAATAGGTTCAGCTAACACCCATCATCTCATGTAAATACAATATAAAGTAAAGAAAGAAAGAAAAAAGAAAAAAAATTTCTCTTTGTGTTGAGAACTCCTAGAATTTATTCTCTTAACAACTTTCCTATGTATATATTATAGAGCAGTGTTAACTATAGTCACCACATCTTGCATTATATCTCTAGTACTTTTTTTTCTTTTAACTGAGAATTTGTGCCTTGTGATTACCTTCCTTCAATTTCCCCCTACTCGCCACCTCTGGTAACCATATCTGATCTCTTTTTTTATGAATTTGATTTTTCTTTGTAGATTCCATATATAAGTAAAATGCTATAGTATTTGTCTTTCTCTCTGATTTATTTCACTTAGCATAATGCCTTCAAGGGCCACCCATGTTGCAAATGGTAGGATTTCCTCATTGTTCATGGCTGAAGAATATTCCATTTGTGTGTGTGTGTGTGTGTGTGTGTGTGTGTGTGTGTGTGTGTGTGTGTAATCTCATAGCTTCTTTATCCATTCATCTATCAATGGACACTTATGAGTAGGTTGTTTCTGTATCTTGACTATTATAAATAATGCTGCTATGAACAGTGCAGGTGCAGATATCCTCTTGAGTTAGTGTTTGTTTCCTTTGAATATATTCCCAGAAATGGAATTGCTAGGTTGTATGGTAGTTCTATTTTTAATTTTGAGGATTCTCCACACTTTTCCATAGTGGCTGCCGCAATTTACAATCCTCCCAACAGTGTACAAAGGTTTGCTTTTCTCAACATCCTTGCCAGCATCTGTTATCTCTTGTTGTTTTGATGATGTTATGGCCAATTGATTTTGACAAAGATGCCATTACATTTCAATGGGGGAAATGTGCTGGAACCACTGGATAAATTGATAAGAAAATTGAAGAAGGTGGCAATCATGGCCCAGAGAAGTCAAATAAGTTACCCAAAAGTCACACAGATGAACCATGACTCCTAATTGGGTGGTTTGGAGTGGTTTTGCAACCTGCAATGCTTACTTTGACACAAGTTAGGTACATTTATCTTTGGTTTGTTTTATAATGTAGCCTGAAGTTATGTGGCTAGGAAATGTCCCCACTATGTTTCTGGTATCTGTTTCATTACAAAGGAGTATTGAGATTTAACAACAGGTATTCTCCCAGAATGGTACACACCTATATGGCTGCCTGTGCTATCGTCAGATTTAATCAAAAGCCTTCACAGTGGGAATTTTGTCTCTCAAACATTATCTTTAACTAGCATTATCTAAATGCCATCAGTAAGCATCCTTTTTACATTTTCTTTTTTGAGTTCTTTGCCTCAATCATGAAGCTTCTTAAATTAGCAATTAAAAGGATATCCTTCAACAAACTGTCAGTTTCTTCTATTTTGATAATTAATAAATTACAACTGGATGAAGGTTGAATTGGGTATTGAGGTAGATGGAAAAATTTTGACAGTTTCAGGTCAGAAAACCCTTGTGTCTGAGCATTGAAAAGTTTTTTATTTTCTGACAACCTGAGTCCATGGGAGATTTTTATTTTCTGAATCTGGGTTAGAGACATTTTGCAAATACCTTTTTAAAGTATCAGGTAAAAACACACATAAATATAGCAGAGCATGGAAAGAAAATACTAACACTAAAAGATGTTTGTGAAGGCAGGGCAGAATGGTGTAGGCAGATAAGTTTCAGAAAACAGTAAGAATTCCAAATTTCTGGGCTTGGTGGGTTCGTGTCTTACATCCACCTGGACTTAGCAGTGACATACTTTGTGAAACTCTCCTATTGTGTAGGTTGGAACATTTCTAACACTTTGGACTATACAATAATTGCAGTAACAATTTCTTAGGAGGATCGTATATTAGATGGGGGAATGAACTCTGAGATCTCGTTATCCAACCAGGTACTGAATATAGATGACTCAGCTAAGCCCTATATGTTAGTTGACTTGGTCAGATGAATGCAGCCAGGAACTAACTATTCCAGGGAAGGTGTCCAGGTGTTCTGCTGCCAAAGGCGAGGCTGTTGTCATTATATCCTGTCACCTTACCACTTCAATCCTCACCCCCCCACCCACCCTCTGCCAGCATGCAAATAGTTTTCATGATATAAAAGAATGTTAAATGGGACTTTTCTGGGCTTGGATTTTTAGCTGAGAATAACAAATACTAAAGACTAGTGTTGGCACCTCCATTGGCAGGGCTTGCTAATAGATGGACGAAAGGTAGTCACAGCCCCAGAGCTACCTCTAGTCATGGGAGAGAAGAGCTGCCAGTCAAGCATCTGCCACACAGAGGCCACCAACGCCTGGCCACCGCAGTGCCACTCCATAAGACCTTTTGTCCCCTTACCTATTGTGACTTCTGTGGACCCCTCCCAAGAGGAACCACGAGCAGCTCCTGAGCAGGGGAGGACATGGAGGGAGGGAGGAGAAAAAAAATCCTACTCCAGGTATTTGAATATGGATGAGCTCTGAGCCAAGAGGAAGGGGCGGGGCTAGAAATGAGATGACAAGCAGACATTTTAATACCTGATTCTGAGTTATTTATTCATATTTATTTATTTATTGGTACCCAGAGTGCCTAGAAAAAAAATGAAGGGTTCTTCCGTTATCAGAATAGGGAAGGAAGATCCCCTAGGGCAGCTTAAAGGGAGTGAAGGAGAGAAGAAGTTGCTTCCCGCTTGGGCATAACAGAACCCAAGTAGTTGAAGGCATTGGTTGAACTCTTCTGGGTGTTGGCACACTCTGGAAGCATTTCTAGTGCTCATCTGACTCACACTTGATGGCAGAGGGGTGGGGTCCTCGTTCAGGTTAGTTTGGGGGTAGGGGGGTGATCTCCTTAGGGGGCCAAATTTGTTGCAGTGTGGTCAGGCCACTATGAAAGAAGATGAATTTATCTATGACTCTACCTTCTGAAATATATTGAGTCCAGTTTATTAGGCAATTAAGCTCCCAGAATAGTATTGGTCATTGATTAAGAAGCATGTTTTTCAGCATAGGTGGTCCTAAATGGGAGGAGCCCTGCCTCTCTGTCACCTTGGAATTACACTTCTCAAATTTTGTAAACCTAAAATTCCAGGAGTTTCTTAAATTGTCAAAATTTCTATAAATACACTAATATGGAAAAGAAAAAAAACCCAATAAACAAGAAGACCCTTCAAGAAGGGAAATATTATGTTAGAGCTTCAGATTGCATAAGACTGGTTTTGTTCTCATTAATTCCATGAAACAATAAACCTTTAAATCTGACATTATCTGAAACTGGTACAGTCTCTAAAATCTGATGGCTCTGCCCTAAATTTTCGCTCAAGTATTATTTTTTGTTTCTGGGGGAAGTGCAGTTTTAGCTTTTGAAATATGCAATAATTGCACAACTTCTTTTCAGCCCTGGTAATTTGGTTAGCAGCCTTTCTATCTATGCGTATGTAGATGGTGGGAACATGGCGTTCTGATGAATTATTCTCTTTTTCATTTGATAAAGGACTGTAAAATATATTACTGTTCTGTCTCCAAATGGAAGTGGGTCATTATTTCCTCTATATTGTTTCCTCAGAAAGAGGAAGTCTTTTCCATGAGGTTTGCAGATAAGACTATCAGCTCAAGCATATAATCAGACGTACCATACACGTGTTCATTGTGTTTTAAACCAACACATGGCTCTCAACAGTTCGGGGCCAAGCTTTGCTACTTAAGGCTCTGTCCTACTTCCTCACATGCAGAATGTTTACGGATTACATTCCTATTTCCCTGTCTGAATACTTTCTATGTGCCCATTCAGATTCATTTTCTACTTTTTTTCTGTCCTACGAGGCTGGATTGTTCAACCTGCATCAACTGGTTGCTTTGACCTCTGGCTTCTCATTGGGTTTTTTGGCCAATGGAGAGCACCAGAGGAGATTGGAAGGAGGGAGAAGAGTGAGACTAAGTGTTTATTCCCATACCCCACTCCAAGTGCTGTCACCAATAGTGGGCTATGGTCCCTAACTGAGGGCACAGCTCCAATCAGGTGGACCTCTCTGTCTGCGTGTTCAATACCCCTCTTTCCTTCATGTCTTAGGGGTGGTAACTAGTCCTGGGGCAGTGCATTGCCCCTTGTGAGTCCCTACACCTGTCCATATTTTGTCATTTCTTAGTTATATTCTCCTCGAAATACCCAATTTGAGTGGGCCATTTCTTTACCTACTTGGACCATGACTAATCCATTCTCTTTTTAACATTTCTTCTCTTCAGGAGGAAACTGACAATATCCATTCCAATCCTTCAGTGACCCCTGTCACCATTTACTTGATACCGTCTTTGCCTTTTTGCTGTATTCCTACATCACTTTCTATATTCTTCCATTGCATACCTTTGATTGTGAATAGTTGCAGAGCAATGGTTTATATTTTTATTCATACCTCCTAGACCGTGAGTTCTTGCAGTCCAGGAACATCAGTAGATTCCCACATTACTTGGTAAAGAGTCTTTATCAGAGCTTTTCCTACATACATTTATTTTCCAGTGTACATTTATTGAAATGTACATTGGAAAAGGCTTGATAAAATGCCCACAAAGATGAAAGCAAAATGGGCATAATCAGCTGCTTACTATGTTCTCCTATAGCAATTATTATATTAATGGAGATCAGTATATCATATCAATGAGTTAATATATCAATCATGTCAGTAATATAGAATTTAGGGCTCCAAAGAGAAGCCTGTTGGTGAGATATTGTGAAGAAGAAAACGCATTGAGGTCAACATTTGTTCCAGTATCTTGTCAGTGTCATTTTGCATCGCAGAGGACAGCAGGAACCACGTGGCCAGTAAGACTCGAGTTCTGCTCATGCTTCTATGACTTAGGACTTGGATGATCTTGGGAAAATGATCTCCATCCCACCGATTTCTTTTGGAAACTTGCAATAACTCTTTTTCTTTCTCTCCAGAAACAAATTAGATGCTAATAAATGTTATCCATATGGTAAATATTAGTTTGTGTTCTCTTCTTTCAAACCAAATCATAAAGGTCAAGAAATGTAACCCAAAGCAACGAAGAACCACTGCAGCTAAAAAGCCATGGGGCTCAGTAGTGATAACAGTAAAGATAACACTTATTCTGGGCTTTTAGTTCTCCAGTGATTTATCAAATATCATCAGCTTCTCTGGGAGGTGAAAAGTCTAAAAACACATTAGTTTAGCCCAGACATTCTATCACTCGTGCCAAAAACTAAACTCCTGTGACTCAGATTCTCACAACCAAAATTCTCAAATGTAACTTGATATTTCTAATATATGTTAAAGCTTAGGCGGTAGCACATTCATTTGGCCAGAGTGGCACAGTTTGGTATCTTAGAATCACAGATTCACAGCAAAAATGAGGCCTCCTTTTAGGTCACAGAGCTAGTTGGTGACAATGGTGTGATTGAAACTGTATCTCAAGTTGCTCATCTAGTGCTCTTTTTAGCACATTGTTATTTTTTTTCCAGGAAAAAATGATATTGAAAAATTTGTGTAGGATTCTAGGCATAGACAGTTTTAAAAACTATGGTACCCTTCTTTCTGTTAGCTTGGGAAGGCTGCATAAATTAAAATGAAACCATCTAGGCATGGAGAGTAATGGACTTGTGCAATACCAAAAGAGCCAGTCAGTTCCATCAGTTCCGGGAAACAATTAAGAGTCTTAGAGAAGCCATTAGCCCAGAGGTCTACTTAACTGAGTGAAGCAGTTGATGCTAAAAGGCTGCGTCATTTGTCCTGGGTGGATTGCATCCAGCTAGGAGACTGTGCCTTAGGACCAGCCAGTGACTTATCGTTCCATTCATTTCAGTGGACTTCCCTTTCACCTCCCATCCCCATAAAAATGGACTGTGTTAAGGTATCTGTGGAGAAGGGAACATAGCAGGAGGACGTGGAGCCACGTTGTATGTGCTCAATAAATTTATATTGAGCTAAGTTGGAAAATCATGGCGTCCTTTTTTGAATACTGTGTGGTTTTGTACTGAACTGGAAAAATCAAAGTGACATCTTTGAACGTTCAACCAAACTGTGCCTGGGCTGGTGAACATTTTAGAGCAAATATAGTTATATTTATTATAAAACGTTATACTTCACTAAAACTAAGAATGCTGGGTTGTTTCTTTTTTGTTTGTTTTTTGTTTTTGCCTGCTTTCTTCATTTCTGATTCTATGGTAATTAATAAAGGTACTGATAAAAAAATTCTTATGGGTCAACAAACAGCTTTACTAATTAATTCATTTGAGAGATTCCTTACTAAAAGGGTGTGTGGTTTCAAATTTTTAATTGAAAGCATCCTGTTTGGTTTCTACGTTGATTCATTGTTGTAGCATCCGTATACTGAAGTCAGTGATGTCGATGGATTACATGGTCACAGGCTTTTTAGAAACCTGCTATAGAGCATGTTTTGAGTTTTCCTCTCAAGGAAAAAGATCTTAACAGTAATTTTGAAATATTGGCAATAATGCTAGACTCCTATGGATGGACATTAATGAAGAAAGAGCGTGATAGCCTGGCCTCCTGTTCCAGTTACTATTGTTGTGTAGGAAATTACCTGAAAACTTAGAGATGTACAGCAACAATTTTTATTATGCAAATATATCCTCTTGGTTTGGTATTTGTAAAAGGCCTATGGAAACAACTTGTCTCTGTTTCACAATATTGGGACTTCAGTTGCGAAGATTTGGTGGCTGGAGAACTGGAATTATCTGAAGGCTCATTTACTCACATGACAGACAGTTGACATTACTGTTGATTGGGGTTGTTGGCCTGACCACCTAGATATTTGTTCTCCCTGTGCTCTTTGAGCTTCCTCACAGCATGGTGTCTGGTTTCCAACAGCAAGTGCCCCAAGAGAACCAACCAGGCAGAAACTGTATCATCTTTTATGATCTGCCCTCAGAGGTCACATTGTATCACTTCAGCCCTTGTCAAGGGACCTGCCACAAATCAAGGACAGACAACATAGACCCCACCTCTCAGTGGGAAGAGTGTCCAAATTCCATTGAAATCAGGCCATGTGTGTAGGAGATATTGTGGGAATCTTTGGAAAGCACATCTCTATTCTCTGAGGAATAGAAATATGCCATGTCTCTGTGCTCCGTGCTTTTCCCATGGCCTGTGCCCCTGTCTGGCTGCTTCTCCATATTTTGCAGAGTATGTGATTAGCTATGTACCTCATGCCTCCCTTATTGAAAGGAGACCCTAATTTTCCTTTTCCTGAATCTTTTTTCCTGAGAATAGCATGATAATTTTTATGTGCTTTGTGGCTATCTACTTTGCCTTGAAAAGAAAGTTAAGGAAGCTATTAGAGATGCATTTCTGGGACAACAGAAAATAGGAAGAAAATATTTTAGAAGGAAGGACAACAGGGGCAGGTGGCTTCTAAGAATCACTCCACAGGAAACATGCAGATATAACAGATCCAAGATTAATAAACAAAAAACAGGTCAGTGGCTAAATATTTTTGCAGTTTTATAAATGAAATACCATAAACTGCACGTATTTAAAATATACAATTTGTTCTATTTTAAAAAATATGTACAGCATGAAACCATCATCTCAAGCCGTCATCCCCCAAATTTCCACATATCCTCTCTTCCTCTACTCCCTGACCTCTGGCCCAGCAATTCCCAGGCAAACTGTCTCTATTGATTAGTTTGCATTTTCTGGAAATTTCTAAAAATGGAATCATGCAGAATGTGGTTTGTACAGTCACTTGTTGGTGGACATTGGAGTGTTTTTCAGGTTTTGGCTATGAAAAACAGCTGCTGTGACATTCATGTATATGTACATCTTTGTATGGACATAGCTTTTCATTGCTCTTGAATAAATAAATACTGGTAGAAGGAGGCTGCATCCTATGGTAGGTGTATGTTTAATTTTTAAGAAACTGACAAATTGTTTTCCTAAGTGGTTGAACGATATTACGTTTCCACCAGCACTGTATCAAAGCTCCATTTTCCCTGTCCTGCCCAGCACATTACCAGGTATGCACAGTCTTCTGTATTTAAGCCATTCTAATAGTACTTGTACTACTTCACTATAGTTTCAATATTCATTTCTGTAATGACTAAGGTTATTGAGTATCTTTTCATGTGCTTATTTGTCATTTGTATATTTCCTTTGGTGAAGTGTCAGTTCAAATTTTTTTTGCCAGTTTTTATTCTTTTGAGTGAGTTTTGAGAATTTGTCATTCTTTGCTACAAAATCTAGTTTGCTTGATATTAACATAGCCACACCAGCTTTTTTTTTTTTTTGATAAATGTTTGTTACCTTTTCCATCCTTTACATTTTTTAAAGTTTTTAAAATTTGAAATAATTAGCATACCATGAAAACCAGCCACTTAAAGTATACAATTCAGTGATTAGCGTATTCACAAAGTTGTGCCACCATTACCACTATATATTTCTATAAGGTTTTCGCCATTCCAAAAAGAAAATTTTGCCTATTAGTAACCATTCTCCATTCTTCTCTGCCCACCTCCCTCTACCCAGCCCTTGGCAAACATCAGCCTATTTTTTGTTTGTGTGGATTTACCTGTTATGAACATTTCGTGTAAGTAGAGCCATATAAATGTGGCCTTTTTTGTCTGGCTTCTTTAATTTTGCATAATGTGTTTAAGTTTCATTCATGATGTAACACGCATCAATACTTCATTCCCTTTTATGGCTGAATTATATAATACATTGAAGGGATTATGTGTTTACTAGTCATTTTGCATATCTTCTTCGGACAAAGATCTATTCAAATCTATTGCCAAATACATTTTCTTTTTTATTTTTTAATTGTAAAATTTTTTATATATTCTGGATACAAGAGCCTTATCAGATATATAATTTAAAAATATTTTCTACCATACAGTGCACTGTCTTTTCACTTTTTTGATTGTGTGCTTTAAGCACAAAATGTTTTAATTTTGATGACATCCAATTCATCTATATTTTTCATCTATATTTTTCTTTTGTCATTTTTGCTTTTGGTGTTATATCTAAGAGGTCATAGCCTTACACATCCAAAGATAGTGTAAGTCACAAAGATTTGCAAGTGTTTTCTTCTAATGGTTTTATAGTTTTAGCTTTAACATTTAGATGTTTGATCCATATATATGGTGCAATGGAAAGGTTCAATGGTCATTCGTTTGCATATGGATATTCCATTGTCTCAGCCATTTGTTGAAAATACTATTTTTTTCTCCCATTATCTTGGTACCCTTGTCAAAAATAAGTTGACAATAAATGTGAGGGTTTATTTGGGATTCTTGGTTCTATTTCTTTGGTCTACATGCATATCCCTATGTCAGTCCACACAATCTTGATTATTGGAGATTTTGTAGTTTTGAAGTAAGGAAGTGTGAGTCCTTCAACTTTGTTCTTCTTTTATAAGATTGTTTGGGCTATTCTGGTTTTATTGAATTTACATATGAATTTTAGGATCAGTTTGATTTCTGCCCCCCAAAAAGGAAGTGTTAATTTTAACAATCCATGAGCATGTGCTATGGGCTGACTTGTGTCCATAAGCAGGATTCAAACTCAGTTCCTCTCCAAGTTAGTGAGCTTTACACTCAGAGCTACTCATTGATGTGTTGCTCTATCTGGTTATTCAGAAAAAAAAAAAGTTAAACATTTTGTGCAAAACTGAAACTGTAGTTATCTGTTCTGGAAAACTTCACCATAAGAGAATTTCACCTTCTTAATGTATTATTGCCTTCTCTGTGACGGTCCTTTAAAATTGTGCCTTAGTCTGGTTATCACTTGAACAATGATTGTCTTTAATTCTACACAACTGTAGGAATGTGGTGGGGATAAAACGATGAGTTGTCTTAATCCTCAGGGAATTTACAGCATGCTAGTAGAGACTTATGTGTGAGATGACTGTGATAAGAGCTGTAAGAGAGGAATACTCAGTTCTATTCAGAAAACAAAAAAACACACAAAAAAAAACACACTCGATGAGTGGTCATGACGTAAACCAGGCACCAGGGGCTCCAGTGGGGGCTCCAAAATGAATATGACATGGTCAGTGCTGCGTTGGGATCAGCTTACAGTTTAGTAGGAGAAACAGAGTTTCACATACAGACTGTGAACGTATTGCATTTGCTGATTGCTATGTTAGGGACATGGAAAAAAAACTACATTAGGGATATTGAGGAGGGACATTTATCCCAGCTTGGGATTCATAGAGATGGATTGGTGAGGGCTCTGGGCTGCTATCAGGAAGGAGCTTTGTTTAAGGATATAAATTAGCTCCCCTAATCATCAGGAGCGCTAGAGAAGCAGATTAAGGCTAGACTTGCCAACAATACTCCAGAATTTTAGCCTGTTGAGGTAACCATTAATAATGTAGTTGTCCTGGCATAGAATTAACCCCTGGTCATTTGCAAAAGGTGATAGAATTCATGGACTCAGAAAAGTAGAAGAGCAAAGAAAGTTTTATTGAAGTTAGGACAGAGAGAATGCCCATGGCAGTGTCTAAAGATGATGGCTGCCACAGGTTGTGTTTGGAATAGAAATGCTGTCAAAAAGGAGTTTGCCAGGGCAGAGTCTGATAGGGACAGCTGCACCCAATATTAGGTTAGCTTTTTCCTGTATAGGAAACGGGGAGTCGGTCAGGCAGGTCTGAGGGCTGACATCCTTCCTGGGGTCTGGTCTGTTTGAAGATAATTTTATCTCCGACTCCAGACTTGGACTCGGCCATGGTGGCCTGGGACTTTATGCGTCACCAGTAAAAACTGCAAGGAAGTTGCAAAAAGGATTCATTCCAGTGTCGGGGTGCCTGAGGATTAAGAAATTGCTCCTTTCAGGTTAGGATTCTGTTAATTAAATGGACTCATGAGGTATGGGTAGCCATGAAACAGGGAACAAAACAGAGTTCTTAAGTTAATCAGTGAGGGGAGAAACAAAGAGGAAATGGCTAAATATCAGAGTGGCTCAAACTGCAAACTAGCTAAGTTTAATTGCATTATTGATTTACCAAATTTCACCCTTACAGCAGTGTCACAACCAAGACATAAATGACATTAGCCCAAATCTACTGCCACCATCACAATTGCCAGGAACATACACTTCTCTTTGAAAACTACCTTTCAACCCACCTCTGTAAGCTGGACGTTTCTGCTGCCATCTGCAATTTATAACAAAAACAGAAGTGCCATACAGAGCCTGTGTCATTACATGGCTGATGTCTCAACTGCATTCCTGCTTGGGTACACACTTGTACCCAATCAATAATATATATATCAATAATATATTACATAGAGGAAAGAATAATTCCACGTAGGGCGATCTCTTGGGCAATCGTTGTCAACCTTGGGCTTCCATTTCAATTGTCTGGATAGTCATTAAAAATACTTTTGTCTGATTTACATTCCAGAGATTCTGATTTAATTGGTCTGGGGTTCAGATTCCACACCAAAATTTTTGAAAGTTCTTAATTGATTCTGGTTCACAGCTGAGATTATAGACAAAGGTCTAATGGTTAATTTTATGTGTCCACTTGATCGGACCGTTGGGTGCCTAGATATTTAGTCACATATTGTGGCTGTGTCTGTGAGTGGCTTTTAGATGACATTAACATTTGAATCAGTAGACTAATTAAAACAGATGGCCCTCCTTAATGGGGGTGGGCCTCATCCATTCTGTTGAATACAGTCAGGGACGACTGAACTGGGTTTTGTTCTGAGAAATGCGTCCTTAGGTAATTTCTCGTAGATGTGCAAACATCCTAGAGTGCATTTATCCAAACCTAGATGGTACAGCCTACTACTGTAATCGTATGTGCTGTACTTTTCTATGACTGGCAGCACAGTAGGTTTGTTTACACAGCATCGCCACAAACATGGGAGTAATCATAGTGTAAGCTCTGTAATGCAAGTGCCTGACTTAAGCTTTGATTGCCCAGGCATCCACTTCAAGGAAGGCTCTCTAGGATAAACACACCACCAGCCACAGGACTAGGTGGAGCCAGGCCGCCTCCCCACACTGAGGCTACTTACTTTGTTTTGGAGATCTTGATTTTGATAACTAACCATTTAGACTATTCCTCTTTCCCTGCTTTAAATCCTCACTCTTATGTTTTAAATTCACCAATAAAGAGTGAGCCCAGGAAAACATAGGACAACACACTTGGCCCCCAAAAAAGCTGAACCCCAGGCCCAGGCCTGTGTGCTCTCTTTTTCTCCCCCAACCCCCCTACTTCACTGTGTGCCCCCAGGTGTATCTTGTAGCTTCAGGGCCTGCAACTAATAAACTTTTTCCTTTGAAGTTTCCTAGTATATATTTTTGAAGGGCGTCTCAAATCACAATAAGCACTACAAAGTTCGGTCCAGCTGAATCGCCGGTTTGGAAAGGGGAGATGTCTGTGGGAAGCTCCCAGGGCCCATGAGAGCACCCCCAGGCATTTTCTTTCTTTCAGCAGATAAGCTAGACTGAAACCAGCACAAAACAGTAACGCCTTACCCTGCGACATGCAGGATGGCTACCAAGGACTTCACGATGGCTAAGACGTCACTTGGCATAGGAATTATTTAGCTCCGTTATAATCTTCTGAGGCCACTGTCATATTTGCAGTTCATCCTTGACCCAAATGTGGTTACACGGCATATGACCATAGAACAAGAAGCCTGCCCCTCCCTTTAGCAGGAGGGAATTCCTCCTGTTTGCGTGCTTTAGCTGGGACATCACTATTTTTCCTGTCTGTAGACTTAGACCAAAACATAGTCTCTTGGGTCTTGAGCCTGCTGGCTTTTGGACTGGAATTTATAGGCTCTCCTGGGTCTTCAGATTGCTAACTGTGAGTCTTGAGACTTCTCAGCCTCTGTAGTTGTGCGAGGCAATTTTTTATAATCAATCAATCTGTCTCTCTCTGTCCCTGTACCTGTCTCTGTCTCTGTCTCTACACACACACACACACACACACACACACACACACACACACACACACACATCCTGTTGGTCTGGTTTCCATGGAGAATCCTGACTAATCCACAAGGAATTAGGGTCTAGCTTCTTGCCAGCCCCAACACCGAAGTACCCACTGAGGAGAGATTTCAGGCCCTCCAAAATAGTGAGTTATTCCCCTAGCCGTCTCAGTTTTCTGCCTTGATCCTTAATGTGGAGAAGAGTATGCAAGAATGTGAGATGCTAAGGGTGGGGATAAACAGACAAGAGAGTGTCAGCTCAACCTTCATTGCTGTTATGATAAATGACAGGAGAAGTCCTGGTGTAGGACCTATTGGGGGACATGAATATACCTGATAATGAAAGCGTACCTCACATCAGTCTGGATGTGGCATATGCTCACTGGCATTAAGATGCAAGATAACTGGCTTGGAAAATGTTCAAAGATTGAGCAAGTTCATTCTTCAAAGGCATGGTCTTCAGCAGAGGTCCTGGGATATTTGTGAGGCTGTAATGATAGAGAAACATATGCTGAAAGATCATAACAAATCCTCAAGATTAAAACGAAGGTATCTAAACAAAGAATGAAGGGGAAATCAGGCTGAGCATAAATAATGTGAACTCAGATTGGTCTCTGGCAGTGTGATGCTTTGCAATTTGTGGGGGAGAACTCGAAGCAAAATTCACATAATCAGCACACGGCTGTTACCCAGTTACTACTGGGAGAGAAATAAACTATGGTTGAAAATTAGATCCATTCACTCTTTGCTAATTCTGGAAAGGCTATTGACCTGTGTGTAGCATATATTTTTATTCTCAAACTGGGAGTGATTTTGTAGTGTTTGTCAGAGACAATGTTCACAAACCATTTGTCATCTTCTGATGAGAGGGTTTGCGTTTTTAAAACGGAAAATGTAAATTACTGCATTTGCTTTTCCCGGATGATTGAACAATTACACTATTTGAAAGGTTTGGCTCACTCTGCCTCCTGCCCTGAAAACTCTCTCTCTTTCTCTTGCTCTCTCTTTCTATGATGATTAACTCTTTGTGTGTGTGAGGAGGAAGATGGAGAGAAGGATGTCATTGAAAACCAATTATTTCATATTTTGAATGCCAAGCCTGCTAAAAACCAAAAGACTTTCTCATTTAGCAATGTGACAGCTGATACTAGATTAACTCAGTTTTCCAGTCCAGTGGTCAGCCATCCACAGTAGTGTGAAAAGCTCTCTGAAATTCACATACAGCTGAGGGAATTTGACTTTCTACACTTAGAGCAGTCCATGGAAAATTCTTTCCCCAGATACCAGTATTTCTCAAAATTCAAAAAATATTCTTAGGTTATTTATCATGCCCAAGCTAGTATCCATGGTCAATTTACTATCTATGATCTCTTTATCCTTTTATGTTTTTATTCTTATGTGTTTCTCTTCTAGCATACATTTATATGTTAGATTAGAAATGCAAAAGTCAGTGAGTTTAGTTTTGAAAGTCCTATTGGATTATTTTCGAATTTATTTGAGTAATTTCTATAGTGATATTTATAATTAGAAACTCAATTTGGTATGATTTTTGCTGCTAAAACATCCCTTTGGCATTTAAAAAATTTAGGCATAAAATATACACCAATCATTATCACCATCTCTGGTATATGGTGGTTCACAAAGAGTCCCTCTGTTGACTGGGAATTTAACTAATGGGCAGTTGTGACACGGGCCACCTTGCTCCTAAGCAGAATATTTGTGTATGGAACAAGATAAAAAACACTGCTGCTTAGTAGACTAAAGGCAGGAAGTGTCCGGGAACTTGTACACATCTCCAAAGGAAGTTTTACGTTCCTTTTTTGCACGTTGATTTTGTGTTACTGGATCATACTTGCTAGTTTTTGTGTATTAAAATATAAAAAATATGTCCAAGTCATCCAGGAGATGATATAATAAACAGTACGTCCACTACCTCTGTCTTAGTCTGCTCGGGCTGTTATAACCAAATAGCATAGCCTGGGTGACGTAAACAACAAATATTGACTTCTTACAGTTCTGGAGGCTGAGAAGTTCAAGATCAAGGTGCTGACAAAGCTGGTGTCTGGTGAGGGAGTTTCATGGTTTGCAGATGGCCAACTTCTCCTCGTGTCCTTACATGGCAGAAAGCAGAGACAGGAAGCAAGGTCTTTAGTGTCTCTTCTAATAAGGGCACCCTAATGATGTAGGTACCTCCCAAAGCCTTCGTCTCCACATACCATCCACATTTGGGATTAGGGTTTCCACATATAACTTTGGGACTCAACCTTCAGTCCATTTCACCCCCCTCTCTTTTTAGCTTTTCTCTTCATACAGATTCAGTATCCATTCAGGTTAAGGGTGTCAGATTAATCACACACATTCTCTTTTCTCTCTCCAAAGACCCCATTCAAATGACAGTAAAGATACAAAAGGGGGATAAATCCATAGGGACAAAGTCAACAGGAGAGTCTGAGGATGAGCGATAAGATGGAAAGCAGAGGGTGGGAGGGTAACTGGTAGAGCAAAGTCAAACTCACTGTAGCAGGGAATGGGTGCGGTGAGGAGACAGACTCAAAGATCCACTTTGTCTCACAGCACCCTAGTTTCAGCATGTTCAGAGAGACCAGATGCAATGCTGGGAACTGTAGGTCCTCAACTCTGTCCCCATTCACCTACCACTTCTCAGCAACCAGGCATCTATCCTAGGCTGGACAAGAGCCTGGACATTGCCAGTGAGAAGCCCTGCACATTTTGGCATCAGAAGTCCTGGAGAACTGGGAACTCCTGGTCCAGTTGCCCATCAATGAATCCTACCTCAGCCAACCCTGTGTTCAGATACAGAGTTGCCTACCAGTCTTTAATGATTTAAATCTGACAGAAAGAATAACAAATAATAAAATGACCACTGGCATAACTACAAACCAGCTTTATCAAATATAAACCTTTTGTCATATGTGTTTAAGATATTTTTAGGAAACACTGTAGGAATACAATGGAAGCCCTTCTGATCTCATTTTTCTTCCTTTCTCCCTCCCAGAAGTAACTACTGTCCTGAATTTTGTGTTGATCATGACCATGCCTCTTTTTATACCATTAATAAGTGTGCATCTATCGACAAACCATGAAGATACTGTTTTGCATGTTTTCACATTTTATATAAATGGCATTATACTGCCACTATTCTTCTGCTAATTAAGTTTTTCACTCAGCATATTTTTTCCCCTATCCATTTAGACCAAGTAGATGTAATTGGTTCATTTTGGATATGCCATAAATTATTTATTTTCTCCTACTTTTCTCAATTTTTAAATATTGCCATCAATACCACAGTGAATATTCTTGTATGGGTCTTTGTGCAGATAGAAAAACATTTGTTTAGAGTAGCATCTAAAAAGGAAATTTTTTGGTTCAAAGGTATACACACCTTCAATTCTACTATATGTCCTGGTGAGTAGACTAATGATATTTGCCAGGAAGAGAGTCCTTATTTTCATAATGCTCTTAGCAAGATGTCACTGCTTTGAGGTCACTTACGGTAAACCTAGCATCTATGGATTTGTGAGCTATAGGGATTGTGACGTATAGTTTACATACATAAACTATCTAATTATCTGGGATGTAAATGGAGATGTTTCATGACCCAAATGCTCCGTACTGTGTGTGGTAATAATGTGTGTACCACAGACAAATCTCATTATTACTCTGGGCCAGGGAAGTGGGTTTGGGGAAGAAGGGTCTGGGGTGTGACACAAGGGGTCCAAGACCTCTCTCTGCTTCCCCTGTGCCTCTTAATGGCTTATATTTTTGAAATTATTAATAAAGAGTGATGCCAGGGAAAAGTTTTATCTATTTTCTGACATAGTTGTATAAGGTAAGAATTGTCTATCTGTTTCTTAGACATACAGCGGAGTTCAACTGTAAAACTGGTTTAAGATTCTTTTTTTTTTAGTTGTGGTTTTTACCATTAAATTTCTTTAATGGTTATTGTTGGATTATTGAGGTGATTTTTAATTTCTTCTGGAGAATTGGAAGATATATAGGATTCTAAAAAGTTATTATTCTCATTAAAGTTTTAGATTTAATTTGCATAAAGTTTTTCAAAGTATCTTATCTTTTGATTTTTAAATCTTTATCTGTGTTGATGCCTATTTTTGTTGCTAATAATGTTTATTTCTGTCCTTTCTCCTTTTTTCTCTGTCAGTCTTGGAGGAGACACTTTTTAATTACTATTTTTTAAGAATTAGTTTTTAATTATATTTGTGCTTTATCTTTATTTTTCATTTTATTAAAGTCTGTTATTTTCTTTAATATTTATTTTCTTCTACTTTCTTTAGTTATAATCTTTTGTTATTTTTTTTAGCTTGAAATCAAGGGTCTCTTATGTTTTAATAGCTATATTGAGTACTATACACTTAATAATATGTACCATTTTAGCTGAATCCCACCTGTTTTGCTATGTAGTAGTTAATTGTCATTCACTCCTAAATATTTGGCAATTTCCATGAATTCCATGAATTCTTCTTTAAAAATGACTCCTTTACTAATGCACTGTTAAATGCCTACTTTTAGCTTTGCTAGATATATGTATATATATTTTTACTTTTATTTCTACATCAATTTTATTTTACGACATTTTAGTCTGTATGGTATAAATTATTTGAAATTGAGACTTCATTTATGAATTGGTACATGAAAATTTGGTAAATATTTCACATATTCATGAAAAGAGTATATATTTGCTATTTGGATGGTGCAAGTTTTTACATATATTAGATCAAGCTTTTACGTGTGTCATTGAAATCTTTTATACTCTCTGTGTTCTTGATTTATCACTTTCAGAAATGTAATGTTAAAACCTGTTGTGATTATGAATTGTTACTTTCCCATTGTAACTTTGTTAGTTTTTGCTGTTAACATGATTTAGGTATCTTTTTGGTGGATTCTTTTTTTCTTTTATTATTATGTGGTATCTTTTTATTCCTAATTTTTTTGCCTTAAATTCTAATTTGTCAAATATTACTATGACTACAATAGCTTTCTTTTTTTGTAAGTATTTGTGTGGCATTTTATATCCATTTATTTTCAACCATTCTCTGAATTTTGTTTTAGGTGTATCTCTTTATAACTAACATATAGCTTTCCCCTCCCCCTCATCCAATTGGATGCTTTTTCCTTTTAATAGTTTTAGTCTGAAATACTTGGACTTTTTAATGTTACCTTATTGTGTGTGTGTGTGTTTGTGTTTAACATCCCTATTTGCTTTTTCTATCCCTTTCTGATTGTGTTGGATTTCAATTTTTTTCCTACATTTTTCTTTTCTTTCTTTTTTTCCCCCCTTGACTGATTTAGAACCTGGGATATTTCTGTTATTTTAGTGCTTATCCTTATTTTTTTTCCAATTCACCAGCTTTAAAATTTTTATTTATTGTTTTATTTTTCACTTATAGTTGACATTCAATATTATAATAATTTTAACATACATATTTAACTATAAATTTTCCTGTCAAAGTCTAAATTTATTTTTTCTCCTTCTGTAAATGGCAGAAAACTTACCGTGATTTAAGTACACATTGAACAATTTTGCATCTTGTTTTATTACTTAGGGCAAAACTGGGCTGCAGATTGCTTCCTCTCTATCCTTGTTTACCTGGATCACCTTGACACTTCCTAAGATATTATATAGAAGTTAGGAAGTTTTTTTGGTTATAAGTAACAAAAACCTAGTTCAATGAGTAAGGACATTTATAGTCACACATACAAAAAAATCCATAAGGTAGGTGTTCGCAAGTTCTGTTAAAATAGATCAGTCATCATCAAGAAGCTTTATGTATCTATTTGAAGATTTTAAACATACCTAAAAGACTTTGTCACCCTGTTCCATAAAATTAATTTCCATCTGCAAATGATGGAGCAGAAACTTAGAAATTTCTTCCTGCCATGCACCTTTTTAAAGAAAGCTAAAGATGTGTTTCAGGAAAACAAGAAAGTAAACCAAAACTTTCTTGGAAGACATGAGCTATGGAAACAGCAGATCGGCAAGGAGAAGTCCCAAAATGACAGGCTGCAGAAAGCCTAGGAAAGAAACAGTCCAGTTTGGAACAGGACAACTTCAGATGGACAACTCCAGAGAGGCTCTCCAGAAAGAAGGCAGATGTTGGGGAAGGGGTGTGTTGTTTATGAGAGTACCTAACAGAGTATTTGAGAAAAAATATGAAGACCAATTAGGCTGAGTTTTTTTAAAGAAAGGTAACTATAAACTCTGGGGGGGAAAAAAAGAAAATGTAATTATGGATTTATACTTAGTGTTGCAGGAAAAAATATTACATATATATTTACATAAATCAATAACATGTAATGAATAACTTAACTGAAAATAATGATATAATTATATAATTAGACTAGAAAGATGGGTCAGGGATAGTGTGTCAATAGTGTTAAAAAAGAGAAATCTTTATCACAATGGCAGAGTAATGATGTCTAACATTTTAAAAATTAAGATGCAAAAACAAAACATGATATTTAGAAAAATAGAAATTACTAACAAAAATAATTTAGGGGATAAATAAACAAAACAAAACAAAAAAACAGAAAAAACATCATAACTGAGAACGAGGCCTAAGAGTGACTAGGGATGGACAGATGTCATTTTAAGACTTCTGGTACTCTTTGATTATTTCCCCCTTTCATTAATAAGACTAAATTATGTAAATAAAGTTTATAATACATTTGTTTATGTAAATTGAAAAAGAGTGATGGTGTATCTTTCAGACATACTGTGCTACAAAGAGATATTACCTGAGTGGATTTTGAACGGCATTTTAAATTAGGAACTAATGTAATCCAAAAGAAAGAGCAGGGAATAATCCAATGATTTAATAGCAATTAATTTCACTTTCCACTAAAATGTCAACTCTTTGAAGGCAGTGTAATCTGTTTTATGAACAAACTAGACCTGTTTGGGTACAAATTAGGAAACAACCTATGTTTCCCTGGTCTTTCAACTGCCCCTATGATGTCTGAGGTAGATATCACATAAAAACCAGTCTCCTCAGAGTAAGTCTCTTCCATTTCTTTTCTTTCCCATCCTTCCTCCCTCTTTTTCTCTCTCCTTCCTCCCTTCTTTCCTTTCTTCTCTTCTCCTCAATCTCTTTCTGTTTCTATTCTTCATCCTCATTCTTCTACCTCATCTCCTCTTTTTCCCTTTTTCTTTGTTAAATGAGGACTATGCACATCTGTATTTCTCATTCACTCTTGAAGGCTCTCATTGACTCTTGAAAAATAGTTTAATTAACAAACTGGATTTAATAGAAGTAAAGCTCTAGAATAAATTAATTTTTTTTCTTAATGATATTCCCAGAATGATATCTTTGATGCTCTCATAGCTTTTTTCAGTCACTTTGAGGTGTTCAGGTACACAGTTCTTACATCTAGATTAAAAAAAATTTGGTCAGCCGTAAAAGAAAAATATGTAATCTTTCATTTATCTCAGTGTGTTTCCCCTGCCTTTCAGCTCCCAGTCTGATATAAGATTAGAGGCTTGTACTGGGGAAGAGACTGTGGTTAGACATTGCAGCTACGACTCCTGGGTCTTTCATCTCCCGTCCTTCCCTCTACTGGCCCTGGCTCCTCCAGGGTTGGGTGAAAGGGAAGACAGATGGGAGAGATAAAGAGTGCCCGAATCAAAGATGCCCGGTGTTGTCTGCAGCTCTCCCTTGGCTCTCAAATGCCCTTGGTCATGGTAAATATCCCAGGGCAGGCTCTTCCTTTTATGGCAAGCTTTTCGTTTTCTTGTGAGAAGACTAGATCTCCCCTACTGGCTTCAAAGCTAGTTATACTGTATGCTGCCTATGGAGAGGGCCACCACGTGACAGAGAGCTGCGTGCAGCCCCCAGCTAACACACAGCAAGACACTAAGGCCCTCAGTATGACACCCACAAAGTTGCTGCCGGTGACCATGTGAAATTGGAAGACGATCCTTCTCCAGCCGAACCCCAGAAGAGACCACCGTCCCCACCAACACCTCAGCTGCAGCCTTGCAGAGGTCTCAGCTAAGCTATGCTATGCCTGGACTCCAACCCACAGAAACTGGGAGATAACAGTGTGTTGTTTTATATATGTTTGTAGTTCTATTCTTGCACAGCAATAGATGACTAATAACTAATACAGGTTTCTTCAGAAATCCTTCCACTGGGGACTTCTGACCTGAAATTTCCTGTCATACTGACTGTTTTATTACTTACTCTTTTGTGAGGTACCCCTCATAGTCTCATTCTGTTGGCATCAACTAACTTGTTGCCAGATCTCTTGAACAGTGTGTCTTTCAAGACGAATCAAGGCCAACTAAACACTGTGGGGTCTAGTATTTTTCACAGGTAAATTCATTACTGGAAAGTCATTTTGCATTCACAGGAGCTTCTTGAATTACTGTGTTAGCAGGACAACTCTAGCAAATTTCTTATCAAGATCTTCTTATCTTAGATTTTCTCCAAATGTCAGGCACCAGTCTCCATGTTGCATAAACCCAAGGGGACACATATCAGATTCCTCCAAGAAATCTGTCTCCATATTCTTCTGGGCCCCTTAATGGACAGGGTTCCATGTATATGTGCAACTTGACAAGCATCCAGCCAGAAGACGTGTCTGTCCTAGAAAGCATCCCCACAATCTATGAGTGGTTCTCTGCAAGCCTTTCTTACTTGGCTTGAGGTGAAGGTAGGGGAGTTATGGTCACCTGTCTGTTTTGTTTTTTGGTTTGTTTTATAACCTCGTAGCATGTTCTGTATTGGTCATCCTCTTTTAAAAAAAAATATGTGAACACCTAGCTCTTTGTATTCTCACCTCTGAGGCTTCAGCCAAAATTCTGTGATGACAAGATGAAGTCTTCTCACTTAATACTTTGTCAGGATCTCCATTTTTTATTTTATGAATGTTCATCTTTTCCTTACATCATAGTTGTATGTATGTGTGTAGGGTACAGAAGTGTTATTTAAAAAAAGGAAAATATACATATATATATAACTAAACTGTTGTTTCTAAGGGGAGAGTCTTTCCTTTTAACCTTGTTTTTCACAGAAACTATTAATTTCACTTTCAAAACACAGAGAAAAGAGAAAGAGCCTGTCCAAAGTGCTGAGCATAGAGTCTTGAGAGATAATTGGACTGAAGGATTAGAAAATTCTAAAATAGTCTCTACTGTGTTTCCCTGAAAAGAAGACCTAGCTGGACAATCAGCTCTAATGCGTCTTTTGGAGCAAAAAATAATATGAGACCCGGTCTCATATTAATTTTTGCTCCAAAAGACGCATTAGACCTGATAGTTTCTGTGAAATACAGAAGTACAGATAGTTTCTATGAATAGTTTCTGTGAAAAACAAGGTTAAAAGGAAAGACTCTCCCCTTAGAAACAACAGTTTAGTTATATATATGTATATTTTCCTTTTTTTAAATAACACTTCTGTACCCCACACACATACATATATAAGACAGGGTCTTATATTATTTTTTGCTCCAAAAAATGCATTAGACCTGATTGTCTAGCTAGGTCTTATTTTCGGGGAAACACAGTAGAATTTGGAGGCCAGCAGAGATCAGAGGAATCCCTGAGAGTTAATATTAAGAACAAGGAAGAGGAGAAATGACAAATATTCTTATTCCCACACCCATGGCAGGTTGGATTGATTTTATATATATATCCTTAAACGAAGGTTAATTATATGCTTTCTTGGAGTGTTGTGTCAGTTCTTCTCAACTAGGCCCTTTTATTCTATTGTTAATTATTTTGAGTGAAAAATGTCCTATAGTTGCTTTTTAAAAGTAGATTTTCCCATGACCCAGGTGGACACAAATGCTCATCTGGAAATCGCAAGAATTGTTTCTAGCCAGGAACATAAAAAGAGGCCTGGTGATAGGAATACTTATACAAGTAATACTCAAACACTAACCATCCTTGAGTTCAAGTGAATCAATTGTCATTGACTTGGTGACTTCAAAGGGTTCATTTTTGATGAGGTTTTAATGTGTGATCAGAGTGTGGGGGTGGGGGTTATCGCTCATTGGGTGACCCAGCCATTAGAATCTCCCAATTTCCCACACATCCATATCCTAGGGTTTGCTCAAGTCCTATCTGACAGCCAGGGTCTCCTAAGCAAGGCAGGGTAGAAGACATTCTAGAAAACAATATTCCAAGAGGCATACCCAGCCCTTCTTAATAAATAGAACAGAGTGTTTTTAGGTCTTTCTCTTCAATTATTTGCTTGAGTGTTGCATACACAGATCTAGCTCCCAAACCTGGGGAACACAATATATATTGTGATTCTTGGCCTGCAGATTTCAGTAATACTGGCTTTCACCTCTTATACCATGGGGCATACATCCAGGAATCTTCTAAAGAAGTTCTGCCTGCCAGCTTCTCATCTTATCATAAGGGGCTTCTTACTAAAGGTGCCAGAAGATCTCTTTATAAACTTTGATTTTATTTCATCTTTAAGCTTAGAATGTATAAGTCAAGTTCCATATTACAGTATGGTTCTAGTGTATTTTCCATTTCTTCTCTACTTCTCTATTGACATGGTCCTTTCCTTTTGGTTATTATCATTACACAGAAATCAGAAGTTGAAGAAAAGCAAAGTGCTTTTTCCCTAGGTGGAAACTGTCCTGCAGAAAGAAGTTCTTTCTGGCTTCTCTTCATTTTTGTGTTTCTCTCTCCCTGAGGTTTTCATTGTATGGAGTTGATTAATGTAGTTGACTGCTAATCAATGTTAGCAGTCAGAGTGGTAAAGACATTACTGAATTATAAATGATCTTTAAAGATACATTCCAAGAAGCAATCACTTTTAGGGCTGTATTTGTTATCACAATGTTGACAACCTTGACATCAGGATTTTAATATCCGGTAGGATAATGCAATTTCTACCCAACACAGATTTTTTTTCTGTCTTTGTGGTATAATAACTGGATATTGCTTCAGGTTGGTAAATGGTCATATTTTATTGGCCTTTTTTCACATAAAGATTCTTAAGAGGGTTTCTTTTTCAAGCCATTGGAGTTCATTGACATGAGGATAAAGTAACAAAGGAGAGGTACTTAATTGAGAAGAAAGAAATGTGTTCTCTTGGCCTCCCAGCTGGTCCTGTGTTCCAGGTAGATAGGCTTGCAGGTTTCGTCTGGGCTTTCAGTCTCTCATCAGCAGTTGACAGGAACAATGACAAGAATCTAGGGAAGGAATGTGCCTTTGTAGAGGTAAATAACTGGATCTCTTCCCTCTGAGTGGCTCAGAGGGAAATTTGTTGATAAGATTGTTTCATAGGGACATGAAGTCAGGGTATCAGAGGATCTCAAATAAGTATGAGTTACCACAATTGCTAGGGCCCAGGAGGGGAAATGACCTCACTCCATTTATTTTGCTCCAGCTCTAACTCTCCTATGATTCAGAGTGTTTTTCAAATTTTTGTTTCCTTTACTTTGTTTTGTTTGTTAATTAAAATACAGACAAAAACCCAACTTTCATAAGACCCTATTGGTATTGGTGGCAAGTACAATCAGTTTTCATACTCAGAAAATTATTATCTTGGGATGCCCAGAAATACACTCTCTGATGTTACTGGTTATAAATTATTATTGGTATTAGTTATGAGCTGAGTATCAGCTGTGTTCAAACCACCAAAGTAGGCCCTGCTAATTTCCAGATCACATCTGTTGGCACCAAATTATATTCCATCCTTTACTGACACCTGTAACTTCTGTGAGTCAGAGACCAGGTTATCTCTTCTCTTGGTTTTCCTGAGCGTAGCATGGCACTGACCACAATAACTATTGATTGAACTGATAGAAAAGGAACACAAAAGAAAATTTCCATTCTGGAGAAACATACTGTCTGGGTAACAAGGATTATTTTTTACCTACTAGTCTTGAATTGTTTTCCCTGTGGTCCATTTCACTGTAAGTATCTGAAATATAAAGGTGCTATAGAGACTGACCTGTAGGAAAACTCTAAGGAAGTTATTCTAATCCCAACATGCTGTAAAACACCAAGATCTTTAAATAATGAATGAGAAGCAATTAACACTTTGAAGTTCTATTGATAAAGATAATAGCTAACACTGTGTTGTATACACAACACAATGTCTTTTATTCCTCACTGAAGCCCTAGGAGGTAGTTGAGAATCTGAAAGTTTAAATAATTTGCCTAAATTCTCACAGTAAGAGGTGGAGCTGAGATGTAAATCTACTACTGTGTTTCCCAGAAAATAAGACTAAGCTGGACAATCTGCTCTAATGTGCCTTTGAAGCAAAAATTAATATAAGACCCGGTTTTATTTTACTGTAATATAAGACCGGGTCATAATAGAATAGAATAGAATAGAATAGAATAGAATAGAATAGAATAGAATAGAATAGAATAGAATAGAATAGAATACAATACAATACAATACAATACAATACAATACAATACAATACAATATAATATAAAATACTGGGTCTTATATTAATTTTTGCTCCAAAAGATGTATTAGAGCTGATGGTCTGGCTAGGTATTATTTTCTGGGAAACAAGGATAGCACCCAACTGCAGAACCAGCACTCCACCTACCACATGTACTGCCTGGAAAACCCTGGAATCAGAGTCAGTCCTCAGCAATCTCACCAGGCGGAGCGTCTCTGGGTGTGGCTTGTTCTTCCTAGCAGCAGGTCAGAGGCCCAGCTGAAATGAGATTTGGCCTTCACTCTGTTCCCCTTCTGTTGGCATGGAACACATCCTGTTCTGGAGTGGAAAGGAAGTGCTAGGATCAATTAGATCAGTTATAGAACGGCAACTGCTCCTCTCAGTCAAGAATAGTAGATTTGAAATATGAAATCAGAGACGACTAATCAAGACTGAGAGAGAGAGAGAGAGAGACATGCGCAATGCACAACAACAAAAAAGTGTACAACATTTTAAGAAAGGAAAAGACTGTATTAAAATTATAATACTCAATATATACTGCTAACAAAAGATGAATGCAAGTCACGTTTGACTTCTGCAATTACAAGAGGTGCTCAAAGTGGTTACGATCAGTGTAATTTTAATATTTTTTTTTCCTTTCTTAAAATGTGTATACATTTTTTTGGCACCCTCTGTATATGTGTGTGTATTTGTGTGTGTGTGTATCTCGCCCTTAAGCTGCTCATACATGTTTCTATAGATGGCAGCAGAATAAGGTTTTATACTTAATAGAAGTTCTTTTGGAAGTGAATTTAGAAACTGAGTCAGCTTGGTGCACTAGAAAGAAGAGTTACAATTCATGAGTGCAATGGAAACTTGGGAGCGTCCTCAGAAACAGCTTAATTAAGCACAGCAGACTTCCTCTAAACTGAGAAGTGGAATGGCCTGCCGTGCCTCAGTGTGTCCTTGTGAAAATACTGTCGAGGCCTCAGATTAGGGAGGGGTTGATCAGACTGAAAAAGATTCACGTGTGAGGGAGCAACTGGAGTAAAACGTACCTGTGAGCTGAAAAGCAGGCTGTGGGATTTAAAGGAAATAAAAAGGGCTCCTTATGGAAAGATACTGGGAAGTGTAGGGGATAGGAAAAAGAAACTGCAAATGAGAAGTATTATAAAAGGAATGATGACCCCAGAGAGACAGACATCAGAGAAAAATAAGCTGTTTGTATACTAGCAGAGATATTAACGGAACAATGAGAAACCTATGGAAAGAAAATCCTGCTACACTAACACAAGGGCATCCTAAGGCCAAGGTCATAGATGGGAATATGTTTTATAAAATCATTGCTATAGTGAGGTGCTGTGACAGGACCCAGCAGTTGTCTGAGAGGCTGTGGAAGCTCTTGAAACTGTTTGCCAGCAACAAGTAGTTGACACCTTGTTCCCGGGGTATAAATAGTCTAAATTACTTACTAGAACTTTTAAAATTGAGTCAACCTGGAACACTTAGCCCCTATACCAACGCTGTCCCTTTCTTCAGGGTAAAAGGAGCGTGGGCATCTATATTACTGAAAAAATAAAAAGGAATTGAGAACGGTCTAGGTCTCATGGATATTACTCACTATGCCACCTAATTTCTTTTAAGCTATAATGGAAATTTTATTGCTGATGGAAAAACTGGACTGGGTGAGCAATTGGGCTTCCATACCGGAAATATGTATGGTTATCTACGTTTGTGAAGTAATTTAGTGGGTACTCCAACCCCAGTGATTAAGCACATAGAAGAATGTGTGTTTTGCTTGCTTAATGAGATTGAATTAATCAGCACTGCTTTCTTACTGCACTTGAATTTTTGAATTGATTTAAATGTAAAATGAGTTTTGACCTGTTAAAGCTTCTGATCCTACAAATGTCTTCCGTGGCTTGTCACGTGGGGGTGAATGGCCAGCTTATCTCATTAACTCATTTCTAGTTTCCATCCGTTTTGCACATTTACCTGTGGGGGACACTGAAGGCCAACGTACCATATGGTTCTCTGTGGATCATAAATTGTTTGATTTTTCTTGGCAATTAGGGATCATTAGCTTAAATACAATAGAATGGAAGAGAGACAATAGAATAGAGGATAGAACAGAAGGTTGGTGTCCAAAGTCTGTGCTCTCTCTAGCAAGCCAAGAAACCTCCTGTAACCCTCCTCAACTATGGAACCACGTGGTGAAGTTCAAGTGAACTCAAAATATCTCTGTAACATCTCAGGTGGCATTTCATTCCACTTATTGGAGGTTTTCTCCATCTGAAATGCTTACAGCTTTATAACCAGATAACAGGGTCCAGGCCTATATCTGAGAAGCTATAAATTGAGCATGTTGAATTTTGAGATTAGAAATCCAATCCCACGCAACTATCATAATTCATTTAATGACATCTTTGTGCAATATAACATACTGAATTCATGTCTTCCTGATTGAGAAACACAAGTATGCGAATCCTAACCACTTTTATAGAGTTTCTCATTTTAAAATACACTGTAACCTTCAGTGGAAAATAAGGCTGTTTTTATAACTGATTTCAAAGTGTTCCCACTGCAACTGGTATTATTTTATTTGTTCTTGCCTATTTTGTAACCAATGATTCTTCTTCTTTTGAGCAAAAGTGAAGGAAAATAAAATGGAACATAACCTGGACTACTTTTCAACTAAAGCAGTTGCATTTTACTATTTTGAAATTTCTCATCCCCAAACCCTAAATGTGCTACTTTAAAATAAGGGCATTATATGAATGTGCAGAAAAGGGGTCAAGTTATAAAATTAAAAACAAACAAACAAACAAGCATGAATAATAGCTTAAAAGCTTAGAGTTCAACAGCAGAAACTAGCAACTTGGGGGTTTGTGATCACTGCAGAAAAACCGACATCCAGTGAAGTGGATGAAAATTATCCAGAGGTCATAGTCCCTAAGTGCAGATGTCACTGCTTCCACAGCTCGCGCAGGTGACCTTCTAGCAACTTCTTAAATAGAAATCAATTTCCTCAAGAGGCTGGATGTTTCATTACTGAAAATGAATTGTTCTTTTTATTGGCTAAACCAGAATTTGTCCTTTACAATTTACATTTTCTGCCCTTAGTTCTGTTATTCCCTATGACATAAGTCTTCTTTCTTTTTCCTACCCAGGCCTTCAAATACATATACTTTCTCCTCAGTAAATAGCCTGAGTTACTCAAGGCAGTGGCTTTCCAATCTGTTTTGATTTAGACTCAGAGTAAAAAGAAATATTTTGTATCATAACTCACTACGCACACACATGCACACATGCATACACAGCCTAAATAAATGTTTCAGGAAACAACACTCATCCTTAATACAGGCATAGTCTTTTGATATTGTCCATTATTTTTTGTTTCACTAGAAAATTTGCTGATCAAGACCTATTGGATTTCTCAAGACCCACTGACTCACGGTCCTCAGTTAGGGAGACACTGCACTCATCATTCTGATTTTATTTCCACTGCTGGGACACGACTGCAACCAGAATCTGGAAATGCAGCTTAAGACATTCTGACCTTAAAGGTGAAATCTGGAACCCATTTTCAGGGTGCATTTGACCTTGCAGAAGGGAGATCAATTGACTTATATTTTCGCGATATCTTAGAGGCCTTGGTAAGGATAGGTCCATAAGAAAGCTTATGACTACTTAGGGAGGGGTTGGGCCAAGCAGATGCAGCCCAGAAAGAGAATGAGAGTTCAAAGTACCAGCTCACATTTTTGAACTTGTGCTCTGGGGTGGTCGTTATAGTCCTGGAAACCCACGGTTTAAGAACTGATATATCCTTTCTTCCCACGAGCATTATTCTCGCATTTCTAGTTCCAAGGGTGTAAGCACTACCCTTGGGTTAGAAGCCAGGTCGGGGGTCAGAGCTATTAGAAGGTCAATTTCAGCAACCAGTCCTCTGTATGGAGCCAAGGGTTGTTGTCAAAGTAAGTCCACAGATCAGGAAATGGCTGATATACCTGGTGGAGTCATTATATTAAAAGTAGATGGAATTGCTTGATGAGCTTCTCAGCACTTAAATTCTTCCTCCAATCGGTGCATGTTTAATGAGGGACACACACATTAATTAGTGTAAGCTGTACATGCTGAGTAAGCTAAAAGTGAGTGAAAGGGGTAAAGAAGGTGATTACTGTGGTTTTTCAGAAACAGGAAAGATGCTTTCATTAGAATAGCTTTGGGAATGACAAGTATTATGCAAAGAAAGAAATGAATGTGACTTCTTTTCACACATAGAGTACTTATGTTTAAAAATCACAGCTGAAAATAAAACCCAAGTCACTTATGAAGATTCTTACAGGGCACTTGAATTATACAATGTTTCAGTATAATGTATGTGCAGAACTATTAACATAATAATAGAATAATGATGAAGAACGTTAAATTAGCTTTGAACCTATTGTAAAGCATAGAGACAGTTCTGATTTTTTAATGTTTGGCTAAAAAAAGGCTGGAAAGAAACCATAATATGTGAGAGTAGAGGGATTTTATATATTTAGTTCATGCCTTTTGACAGATGAGTAAGCACAGATCATTTTTGGAAAGAGGTAGGAAGAGACCCAGGCACAATGCTATGGGCCACATAAGAACAGAAACAGTATCTTTTAGTTTCAACAGCAATCTCACTTTTCCAAGTTGCCTTGGATGTATCACTGCTTCCTCATGTAGTCATCAACTCCTCCTCTTCCTCCAATTCCTCCTCCTTCTGTTTTTTTTCAATCAATTTCACTGTTCTTTAAATAGCTTATGTTGCAGGATGAACAGATAGCCCAGTTTGCCTGGCACAATCAGTCCTGGATCATTCAAGTTGACCTGAGGTAGATCCAGGTTTCGTCCAAATTCTTTTAAACATAGTTTTTTTTAAAATCGCTATTAATAGTTGTACTGATATGGTTTTTAATTGTTATTATTAATGTTACTATTAATAGTTGCATTTAAAATAAGCCTGGAGGTTGATAGACCTTCATTCTTTCCTTCCATCTTCCGCTATGGTCTCAGCTTTTCACATATATCTTTCCTTAAATAATTTAAAAATCAAAATATGCCTGTATTTGTCACTAGCACTTTAGCATGAATTAAAAGAGCGTATGAAACTCCTCAAATAAGATTTCTGAGAGAATGGAAGTTAAAGAGAGGAGCGATTTATGTAGAGACAAGAAGTAGGAAATAACTTTATCTGATTCGTAACTTTCCCCATGGCCAAATCTGCTTTAGATTCTTGGGGCTTTCACCTAAGCTAACTCTTTGAGCAGAAACTTCACAAGGTGAGGACATTTTCTCTCTTGCTATTTACTTTAGCTATGATAAATACCTTCTAATTTAGTCCAAGGATTTAGAAATCAAAAATAGACGGCACATTTTAGGAAAGTGTTTACTGACCCTGAATCGAGTTGTTGAAGGTAAATGACGAGGAGAACTAGAAAAATCTGAATGCTACACTAAAACTAACTAACTCTGATTTCCAAAGCCTCTGTGTTCACATACACGCACAAGTGGAATAGATATGCTTGTTTTTGTTGTTTCGGTCTACAGATGAAGATACGAAGGATTAGAGATGTTAAATCACTTGCCTAATAAACTTTTGAGTCAATATCTGAACTCAGGTCTTCAGACTCGAAAGCCTGTATTTTTTTCAGTACTGCATACTGAATGTATTCTTACTTATAAATGTCTTCCAATGGTAACCAACTAAATTTAAAAGTACTTGAACATTTCTAACCAGGAAACATTAATATAAGATAAATATTTTTGGAAAATGCTCTATACTATGTCCTTTTCTTCGGTATTATATCTTATGAGAAATCCTACAATACAAATTTACTTGATTTACTTAATTTAGTTTCAACCAGTGTTTTCCATCCAGACAATGACCCAGGATTGTTTCTTTGAATTCAATTTGGGAAACAGTACCCAGTGAACGGAATGTGGTGGGCTTAAACAATAAAGGCCTTAATATATATTCCTTATATTGTTTATAGTCTTTCCCTCACTTTTCAAGGGTTAATTTATTCCTGAAAAAAATCTCTAGAAGTAAATTCTCAAAGTCAAATATATAGTTATTATTAATTTCAATTAAAAAAACATATAAAGCATTTTTGGGCCTCCCAAATTATACCGATTTATACTAACACAACACCAAATTCTATTAAATAGACCTGATAAGAGGAACAGTTAGGGTTAGCAATTGTGGTATTAGCAGGCAGTGCATTCTCTGATGATTCTGTGATATGGCGTCTTCCAGACTTGCTCATCCAGCTGTTATGTAGGTGACTTATGTAATAAAAGGTATGTAGCATGCATGATGCTTAGGGTGAAACTCATAAAAAGTGAAAATACGATACACATTTACAATTAAATGTCTGATTTTAAAAGAACCAAGTAGAACAGTAAAGGTCAAAGAAATCAATGAAAGCAAGGCACTCACTCCATGAGATTCTCATGACTTTAAAATGAGCAAACCACAAATATCCTGAAAGAAGCACCATATGCCACACATGGCAACAATACAGCTGTGGCAAGAGGTGGCTCTTGGTTTACTGTGCCAGCTGCTTAGGGTGTGAAATCTAAGTTTGTCCTCGTAATTGAGAGGAAATGTGCTGCAGTGAGAACTAGGTATCCAATAAAACATCTAATTAAATTCCTATAATCCAAATGGATTTATCCCAGAGTATGATCATGATGCCATTTGGTGAACTTTGAGATACTAGTCATTTTCTCTTTTGATCCTTGCAGTAAGTAGTCAGGACTTGACAGTAAATTGTCTAACTCCAAGTTCAATCCTGTTCATTTGGTCTTTTGGGCTCATTGTCTTAGTTCTTAAACTCTCTGGCACCTTGACAGCACAGACTCTAAGCTATTGGCTCTAGATCTTTGAAGAGTCTCATTTATTTTGAGTGTACTATGTAAAGGTAATATTGGGTTCGTACTAAAGAGAGCTAGGGCTCTGCAGCCTGCTGCCTGAGTTTCTTCAAGTGCAAAGCAGAGTCCTACCAGGACTTAATTTTTACAGAACTATTGGGAGGATTAAAGGGCCAATCAATAAAAAGTGCTTGCGATAGTGTTGGGCAGATGGTAGACACCAGAAATGGTAGCCATTACTCTCAGAAATCAAAATACAATTCTTCAGACACTGAGCACCATTCCCGAGCCAGGCCATGCCCTGAGAGGAGCACGCTCATGGCCAATGGCGGACACAGACACAGAAAAGATAACTGTCATGTGACGAGGTATGAGCAGAGATAGAATTATGCACAGAACAGAGGCCCTTGAGAGGTTTCTTCTATCTTTGTTTTTAAATAGCTCTATTAAAGTATAGTCAACATACAGTAAACTACATATACTTAAAGTGCATGATTTGGTGCATTTTGGGTTATGTCTATAACCATGAAACCATCATCACAATCAAGATAATGATCATACCCAAAAGCCCCCCAAATTCTCTCAGGCCCCTTCATAGTCTCTCTCTTTCTCCACTCCTACTCCTACCCTCAGGTAACCATTGATATGCTTTCTGTGACTATAGATTAGTTTTCATTTTTCAGGATTTTGCTCAGCACAATTAGTTTGAGATCCATCCATGTTGTTGTGTGTATCACTAGGTCATCCCTTTTTACTGCGCAGTAGTATTCCACACACGCATATGTCACAACTTATTTATTTAGTCGCCTGCTGATGGAATTTGAGTTGTTTCCAGTTTGGGGCTGTTATAAATAAAGTTCCTAAAAGTATTCTTTTAATACACAACATTTAAATGTAATGAGATTTGACAGATGTATACAGTCAATGAACCACTGCCATAATCAAGATACAGAATATTTCTATCACCCTCAAAAGGTTCCTCATGACCCTGCTGTCCACCCCTCCTTTACTCCCCGTCCCAGGCAACCACTAATCTGTTTCTTGTCACTCTAGATTAGTTTGCATTTTCGAGAATTTCATATAAATGGAATCATGCAGTATGTACGCTTTTGTGCTTATCTTCTTTCACTCAGTGTAATGATTTTAAAATTCACCCATGCTGGTATGTTTATCAGTATTTCATTTCATTTTATTGTGGAGTAGTGTTCATTGGCTAGAATACCAAAATTATTTACTCATTTAATGGAGATTTGGGTTGTTTCCAGTTTGGGGCTATCGTGAATAGCTGCTCATAATAGTCTCCTGCAACTCTTTGTGAGGACTTATGAATTTCATTTTACAAGTTATGTATAAGACTAACCCTACAGAGAAGCTAGTTGGGTGCTACTGAGTGTAGTATCTCCAGAACAATGTTTTCAGTCTCACGAATGCTGTGACTTTGTGACTGGGTATATTTTTCCTTTTGCTTTTATCTCTAGGATACTCAGGTAAATTTAAAGGCTGGTTGTAGCAATGCTTCAAGTTGTTATTGTATGTATATTTTTTTGTGCTAATATTGTCCCTGACTATCTTACCCTCAATTATTATTTGTATCCTCACCTCCTAATTTTATCATCTATTAATTTTTGTCTCTTTTTGTAAGGGACCTCAAATGTATTTTTCAAAAGAGGTAGAGTATCAATCAAAGAAGTATTAAATCTGGCATAATTTGAAAGTCACCAGAAAACTTCCCTCTGCCATCAATTATCTTTCCTTTCTGCTTATCAGGAATACTTGAAATTCTTCCATTAGAAAGTCATTCCTTTGGATTAAGAAGTAGTTCCTATTAAGATGAAATTCTCAGAGAGAGAGAAAGAAGACACCTTAATCTCAGGTCACAGAAGTATGCATTTATTTATCTGGACTTTTCCAAGTGGACAGCTGGGGATAGGGGTGGATGGAAGTGGAGGTAGCACAGGGAGAACAAGAAGCTACATCATGATGAAAAGTGGAAAGGTGCTAGAAAGGAAGCGTCTTGAAAGGAAGGCACAGGAAAGAAAGCCACTATGTTTCAACTCCGCTCATCTCCTTGCCGAGAAGAATTTTAGTTATATTTACATTTTTGGATGTAAGGGGGATCTCTTCACAAGGTGAGAACTAAGTTAAATAATAGTGACAACTGATATTTCTTTGCTGAACTGCCTATAAAGCTTTGATTACTGAAGCATAGAAATGGAATAAAGAGGAATGTACAAGGTCCCAATTTCAAGTCACCCAGTTCAGAGTGGACGTCATTTACTTGTATTTCATTGTCTGCAGTACCAAGGCTGACATGCTGTCAGCTGAAGCAAGGACAAGCGAAATATAGACTGCAATGGAGAGAAAATCCTATTTATGTACTAAGAAAAATAGGTGCAGGATACAATGAGCAATCGTGAATACACACCGCAAAATCAATAAACTCAGAGTCAATGTAGTACCTGAGAATAATTCTAAAAAGAAAGAGAGGGAGCGACTGGGAGATAGAGAGGGGAAGGGGAGAGAAAGAGACTCCTCACCCCCAAATAAATCAACTAAACAAAACCATTCTCACGTGAATGAAAAACTAGATGTCAGAAAAAGTACTGAGTGCTGGGAAGAATGATTCAAACAGCAGAAAAAAACAGATAAGGAAGCAGCTGTATTGTAGATTTAGAACACTTGGCAGTTGCACAGTCCTTGCTGATGAAAATCTTGATGGAAACAAAATTCCTTACAATATCAAGTTCTTGCAAATATATTACCCCTTATAGGTGCAAATCTAATATCATTCCATGGCTTGGTAAATTTAAGTTAAATGACTACATAGACTTGTTTTTGAGTGAAAGTTCATTTTTGTAGCTACCAGGAGGAAAATCAATTAGGCAGTTCTCCATTATAGACAATAGGAGAGAAAGCGAGAAATGAACCGGAGTTGATTCTCTGAGGCAGTGGCTTATTGATAAGCTTTCTGCATGAAGTGAAGTTTCTTTTATCTCCATACTGAATCCTGATCTCAAGGGGACAGTGGCATTTCTTTTTAGAGCCAAGGTATAAACATTCCAGGTAGGAAAATTCAACTACAAAACATACAGGATATAAACAGATGTACACAACAGCATTTTCTATGGAAGGGGACTGGCAAGGTTGTTTAATTATACCACCTCCACAGTGTGGGAGCTTGAAAGGATTACAGTATAGTGCTTTGTGAATATTTATGAAGGTGGTAAATAAGGATGGCTAGATGGGTCTCTATACCTCAATGCAGCAATAGACTGGGAGAAGGAAAATAATGTTGGAAACTATAAAGTTCTTATTGTACCATGAGTCAGAGAATCATATTACTCACAAATGGCATAGCCATACTGAATTGTAGCTATTCTACCCCAGATCACAATTATATTTTACTACCTCACTCCATTCTCATTGGGTTGCTGCCACTTATTTTCATGGTGTATGGAGTCCCCTAGTTTCCTAAATTTCACAGGTGGGAGCACATTATCATAGACAAGCTGAGCTTTGGAAAGCCTCCCTCAGGTCTCCAATGTGTCTAGGATCCATTCGGCAGAAAGTTAGTTATTTGAGGCCTTTCCATCTGCAATTGAATGTTTTTCCTCTTACCTCTTGTCTCCCCCCAGCACTTCTAAGTTCTCTCCTCTTGCTTCCCCCTCACCCTCAATGCCTCATTTGGTCCACACACCCTACTTGTTTTATGGTTTCCTTTGAAAACCTTATTTCGTCACTGAGGCATTAGTGGGTATAATCAATTAATGGTAAAACAGTAAAATTTTATAATATGTATCATAATTTTTATAGTATGTTTTATAAAATCTATAATAGTAAAATATAATCAACTAATAGTAAAGTCCTAGATAAATTCTTACCTTTAACCAAGAACTCATTGTTTTGGTACAAAGGAGTCTATATATATTTCATATACTATGTCAGGCCACTTGGGAGCAGTTCTTGGTAGTAGGAGCTTTATCACAGTCCCCTTATAGCAACATTTGTAAGTTGCAATAATTTTTTATATATTTGTGGAATCTACTAATTTTTTTCTTAATCATGAGAGAGTCACAGTTTTAAATCTCTTTGTCTTAGACTTCCCATTTTACTCTATTTGCCAGGACTTTGAAAATCAGCAAAATTATCCTGCTGATAAACGCTGAGGTTTAATCTAGAGGACTGATTTATTCTTACTTTTCCAGATCAAAGATAAACTCTTCTAAATCTAATTCATAGGTTGACTCTTTCTGACTGAATTCTTTTTCAATCCATTTCAAATTTATGTGTAAAGCCCAAAGATGGCAATATTTTTGTTTTGCAAAAGGAAAGGTAAAAAGAAAGGGAGTAATACCTTACATTTTGTACAACAGCTAATTCAGAATCTGTGGTAATTGCTATACTAACTCATCTAGGCCCTACTAAGTGCTTGTTGGATTGAATTGAACTAAGGTTTATAGTTAAGCGATTAGAATTTCACTTTCACGCCTAGCCTGTTTTTGTGATTTTTGAAATCACAGTGTTTTCCTAGCCACATCTCTGCCAAATAATATGACAATCAAGGTTTTTGGGGTCATGTTCTTGTCCCTAAATCTTTCTAGTTTATTAGTCTCAACAAGTAATATCACTTACTCTACAGGCTCAGTTCCGGTTTCCAATTGTTTCCAGAAGTGTGGCTTCTTTAGCACCTCCTCCCACTGCGCAAAAGCTCTTTGATTCAAGATCTGTACATCAAATAACTTTGCTTTGAAATCTCCAGGCTGCACTATGGGTCCCTCAAAAGCCACAGCTGTTGCTTGTTTCCACATCTTGTGCAGACATGGTTGGTAAACACTGTTTACATCATCTACTCTATCTCATTGTGTTTGTCTGAGGTGTAAGTCAGGCAGCAACATAGAAATCTAAATAATTTATGTCATTTTGCATTTCACATGCCTATGGTTTCCCAACCTCAAGAGGCAGGATTTGTTGCAGTAGGGTTTTCCTTGGTGCCACTGACCTTTGTTTCATGAAGAGAGTGTTGTCTCAATATTTGTGGCCATATTCAGGAGTTTTAGGGGAGGTTTAAAAACAATGCTTGCTGATTTTCACTCATGCTGTCTTAGTGCTTCTCTTTGTTGCCCAAGTAGCATATAACAAGATAGGAGACATACTGGGTTTTTGGTAGGTGATGGAATTTTTATGTAGGCTCTTTTTAGTAGCACACAGCTACTTGTATATCATTGGAGAACCAAGCCAGCCCTTCATTTTCACAAGATATTGACATTTCAGTGTACCCATAGCATATCATTTCTTACTTTTTTCTTCCAGATTCATACTGCAATTGTTGCATTGTGTCCTGGTTGAAGGCAAACTATACACTGTCTACTTATTTACTTTTAAATGACTTTGGAGACTATAAGAAGGAAAACGTCCTATATGAAACGTGAAAACTTAATTCAGTTGTAAATTCTGGAAAGGCTGGGGAGCATGAACTTTCCTGCTCCAGTTTCTGCTTTCCATCAATTTGAAAAGGAGCCTGTGCTTGTTGCAAGGATAATTGAGCTGGGGAGAGAGTCGAGGCTAGAGGAAACATTGATACATTTCAGTTTCTTCAGTGGCCTCACAACAGTTTCTAGTGATGTGAATTCAAAGAACATCATAACATGGCCATGTTCAAATATAAATACCCAAATATGACCTCAAAGCTAAATGTTATGCCTTTGTTGTCATTAATAATGGCATTACTGCTCCCATTCAGCACATGGAAATTTAGGAATTGAATGGACGTTTCTGCTCATCAATTTTTTTTGGGTCTTAATTAGGGTAGTCAGGTTTAGCAAACAAAGATAAAGGGCACCCAGTTAAATTTGAGTTTCAGATATACAACAAATAGTTTTTGAGTACAGTAGTCCCCCTTTATCTTCAGGGGCTATGAGTAGATGCTCAAAACCTCAGGTAGTACCAATCCCTATCTATACTATATTTTTTCCTACACGTACATACCTATGATAAAGTTTAACTTATAAATTAGGCGCAGGAAGAGATGAACACCAATAACCAGTATTAAAATAGAACAATTATATTAGTATACTGTAATAAAAGTTATGTGAATGTGGTGTCTCTCTCTCTCTCTCTCTCTCTCTCTCTCTCTCTCTCTCTCTCTCTCTCTCTTTCAACTGGTCTGATAACCAAGACAGCTACTAAGTGACTAACTTGTGGGGAGTCTTGACAGGATGGAGATGCTGGACAAAGGGATGATTTTGCCAAGTGGGCTGGAGCAGGATGTTTCAAGATTTTATCACATTACTCAGAACAGCATGCCATTTAAAACTTATGAATTGTTTACTTTGGAATTGTCCATTTAATATTTTTGGACCACAGTTGACCGTGGAAAGTGAAACCACAGATAAGGGGGAACTACTGTATAAGTGTGTCCCATGCAATACTTGAACAAATATTGCATGAGACACACTATAAACTAAAACAGGATTCCTTCTAGGTCTGAAATTCAAATATAAATGTATTTTCTGGCAACATTAATCTTAATGTAATGAAGTAATCCAATTAAACCATTCTCCGTTCCCCTTCTTGCCAGTCTCTGATCCTAGACTTCTGAATGAAGAAAGGATTCCTCAGAACATCCTGCTGAAAAATCCCACAAATTCAGTATTATTAGCATCTGGTAATAGAGGCCTTTTAAAAAAAGGGCATAAAAAAGGAAATCTGACTACTTAACTACAGTACTTCACATCAATAATCCTCTCCCAGCTCACCCTGACTCAAGTCATTAGCTCATGGTATTTTGCAGCTGGTTGGCCAGCTGTTGTTAAAGGGACTCAGGTGGGGCTAGAAGGATATTTACAATTTTTATTTCAGAGTGCTTTAGCAAGCCCAGATAAATAAATACGTAGCAGCAGGTGATGCAAAGAACAAAGGAAAAGAGTTGAAAACAGAGAGAAGCTCATCATTTAGGCAAACATGAAATACAAAATCTAGTCTGTGCTGTAAAGTTCTAGAATGTAGTGCCTGACATTTGCATTTCCCCTGGTGGGGTATTTTATATCTTTAGTGTGCAGATGTGTGAGGTTTATATTACCTCACAGCAGTCTTCGTAAATGGGCCATGAGGGCCACTCAGGGGTAGAAATTTGTCCATCAAAATGGTCAACTTACTAAATTATCCTCCTGTGATTCCCACAACAACACAGCCATTACTTTGAAGTTTTCACTGTTAAGTGTCCAGACCTGAGGCACTCGGTATTGTACCTCCTACCCACATGCTTCAGAATTACTTCAAAAACATCACATAGGTCTGGCGCTTCTTATATCAGAGGCCTGCGATGTTACTGTGCTTTGTGCTTAAAGGCTAATGACCACATCTCCTGGCAGAGCCTCTCAGGGCCAATGGCAACATTAAACCATCATTGTTGTAACACCTCTGGAACTGGGTTCAACTTCTAACATCTGTTTAATGATGCATTCTTTTTGAAAAGTTGCTCATTTGAAGTCTTTCCCAAGAGCCATAAAAATGTCTTTCAATTTCAGTCTCAATCGGAGTAAAACAATTTTGTTTTTCCGTTTTAAAACCAAGCTTAATCCTGAAAAGCTTGAGGAAGTTCAAAAACGATTTCTGTGGAGCTTCAGTTTGTTCACACAGCAAACCTGGGGCAGAGTGAATATCATGGTGCAGATTTGCAAATGTGTTCTTGGCTAGGATGCTTTGATCTCCACCTGCATTTGGAAAGGATAAGTGAGTAATTCTGTTTCCACAGCCATTCCTTCTTAGGTTACCCCTGAGGTGTGGTCAGCACCTCACAGAGTTGTGTAATAGGTGAATGTCTTATTGTCCACTTACCTTGTGAAACTAGGAAGCCTTTAGTCACTCCCCATTTGGTGCCAAATAATGTTTCATCTCTTTAACCTGAGGAGGTCCAGTTGGTCATAATGACATTTCAGCAAGACAGTCCTTCGTTTTGAGGGGTTGCCCTGTACATTGCAGGGTTTAGCATGTGTGGGCTTCCTGCCACTCTGACAAACAGATATTTCCAGATGTTTCCCAGGGGTTGGGCATGTTGCTAGTCAGAACCATCTTTTCTGGCCCCAATTTACCTTTCCCATCGATTCCCACTGGGAATAATTTCCCCATTATTCCACTGGGTGAGCACTGAGCCTCAGACACGGTATTTGCTATTTCTGCTGTGAGGATTACATAGGACAAATTAATAAAGCAACTTGTACACTCCTTACACCTAGTAGAGCCTCCGTAAGTGCAGCGTCTCCACTGTACTTGTGGCTGTCTTGTACATGACTTTGCTTTTCCCCTCATTCCATCCATCCAGGCAGAATAGCCTTTTCTGACCTCTGAATGTCCAAACCCTACCTTCTTTCAGGTACAACTTAAATGATACATGCATCTCTCTGATTTCCTTATCTTCTAAGTTATTTCACTGCTCAGGGTCTACGTTAAGCCCTCAGGGACTTAGCTGGGGAGACAAAGGAAACAGTTTACTGTGTGGTATGGGAGTGCAAGGCCAAAGAGAAGCCTGGCCTCAGGGTAGCACAGAAGAGCTCTTCATATAAGTTTTCTTCAAGAGTGATGCTTTGGGTTGAATTTTGAAGGCTAAGCGTTGATTAGATGAAAAGGGAGATGGGCAGCATAATCCAGCTCAAGGGAAAAGTTATGTGCAAAAGCGCGGTGCTAACAGTTCATTATAGTGAAAGTAAACAGAACGTAAAGAGAAGCGTCAGGAAATGAGGCAGGAAAGGTAGCCAGAAGCCAAATCATAAAGGGTTTTGTATGATGAGCTATGGAGTTTGGACTTCATTCTATGAGTTATGAGAGCAGTTGAAAGATTTCATTTCACTTATGATCTTTCTCTACTTTACATTTAATGACGTATTTATACATGTTTTCCAAACTACACTACCGTGTTTCCCTGAAAATAAGACCTAGCCAGATATTCAGCTCTAATGCGTCTTTTGGAGCAAAAATTAATATAAGACCCTGTATTATATTATATTATATTATATTATATTATATTATATTATATTATATTATATTATATTATATTATATCTGGTCTTATAATAAAATAAGACTGGATTTTATATTAATTTTTTCTCCAAAAGATACATTAGAGCTGATTGTCTGGCTAGGTCTTATTTTTGGGGAAACATAATATATCTTCCTCATGGAAAAAGCCTGTATTTATTTTATCTTTGTGTTCACTACAGAATTTACAAATACATTTTGCAGATAGCAGATTTCCTAGGATAGTTTTGGATTAAAGAATGAATGAAATAATGAGCATTTTAGAATTTTTTTCTCATCTAATAAATGCTTATTGGTTTCTTTTTAATAGACTGACCTGGGAATTTTGGATTTACCTTTAAACATATTTAGCAAGTAATTTTTTTTCCATTGCATAAGCCGTTGACTTCCAATTTCTTTGGGCACTGATGGTCAGTTATGATAGAATCATAAATTCTTTGTTTTATTATTCATTTTCATGTTCATAAAACAATGTATTGAATAGCCAGTGATCACCTGGGCAATGATAAATAAAAAATAAGAGCAGAGTGATTAGAAATTAGGATCTAATATCCATATAGCTACCCCTTCTCTCTCCTTTGGAAAAAAACCTGAACCTCAGGTGGTTCTGTCACTCTGTCCTGAAGGCTAGCAGACTCCAGCCAAATGCCTGCAAGAGAGAAGGGGAAGCTCAGAAATGTTGCTCCGTCACAGGAAAAGGCTTGGTATTCCTTCTCCAAACTGTCAACGTTCACACCCAAGCTTATCTCAGTTGACAGAAAATTGGAAGAGAAATATTTTCAAATGTTTTTGGGCCCTAAGGCCAGAAAGCAGATGGACTGCTTCATTCCAAAAGAGCTGAAAACTTTGAGTGATGAATTATCTTTGCAGAACATAAAACAAGCCACGATTCTGTCATCTGTCCATTTATACTCATCGTCTACAATGCTTATTTTCCTCTCCCTTAGTAGGAAGGAGAAAACGACTAGACTAGACATTCACAGGGTTCTGGTTCAGGAGGAAGGTAGTTAAGTGGTGAAACAAGCCTTGCATATGCCCCAGAGTTTATGGGAAATCCTGCTGGGAAGAACTTTTATAGCTCCGATGGTCAAAATTAATTAAACTGGTTTCATGTTTATATTAAATCCATATAATGAGGTGAAACTTTTAAGGAAGTGCCAAACTTTAACCAGGCCATTAGCTTGTTTTTACCAGCTTCTTCATTCACTAATTTAAATGAACAAAGAAAAAAAAAAAATCAACGTTCTTTCTGATTGCTCAGTGCAAAGTCGCCTGCCTAAGTAAAGGATCTCTGTATATCTGTGGGAAGGTGATGCTCTCTCGTTTGTTATCATTTCCCCATTGCTTTACAGACTGTGAGGTACAGGGAGATAATGTGAGAGTGAGAGCAAAGAGAGAAAACACCAAGTGATGTAATGCATGTGTTATGTAATGCCATTTGGATTCTTTAAAATGAATGCCATGGCTTTTGAATGCAAAGGTTAGGAAAAAATTGGTAAGAGTTTGCCTAAGTCCTGCTCGAAATTAATCTCATTATGACAAGTCATACTAGACTGACTCACATATGATCCTGAAACAGTCATGATCTGTTAAGATAATGACAATTATAAGTCAGCATCACTTTAAGGCAGAGTTTCTCAATCTTGGCACAACATACTGGGTGGGATAATTTTGTTGTTGTTGTGGGGGGCTGTCCTGTGCATTATGGGATAGTTAATAGGTACCCTGGCTTCTACCGTTACATGGAATAGAATACACCCCTCAAGTCTTGACAATTAAAAACGTCTCTAGACATTGTCAAAAGTCCTGGTGTGGAAGGTGGGCAAAATCCACTGCTTGACAGTACGTTGCATTTAACAAGCATTGACTAAACAGAATTACAGCCTTAACGAAGTTAAGTAATCCACCTCCACAATTTGCCTCTCTTTGTAATTAGCCAGCATCCATGGTCTTTCCTTATACAGCCAAAATTTAGTTAGAAACTAATATTGAAACAACGAAGAATACTCACCAATCACTGTTTTGAGTGTTGATAGCTGCTAATGGGGATACTGACCAACAGTTAAGTGAATAAACTATTATATTGAAGTTAGAATATGGACTAGGTTCCAATTTGCCACTCACAGTTGATTTTGTCTTAGCACATGCTGTTCCCATAGCTCCTCCTCCAGGAAGTCTTCTGTGATGTCCACCTCCCACAGCCTGAGCCATGGGTCTTTCATGTTTCCTTGTGTCATGGCAATTACCACACTGTAATTTTCTGTTTCCTACTTGTCCCTCTATCTCAATTGTGAGCCCTTTGATGTAGGAATTGTGCCTATGTATTAATATGTCATGGCTGCCACAGACCGGGTAGCTTACACATATAAATGTATTTTCTCACAATTCTGGAGGCTAGGAGTCCACGATCACAGTGTTGGCAGGTTTGGTTTCTTCTGAGGTCTCCTCTCCGTGGCTTGTGGATGGCCACTTTTTCTCTGTGTTCCCACGTGGCCATCCCTCTGTGTTGTCTGTATCCTAATCTCCTCTTATCAGGACACAAGTCATATTGGATTAGGAACCAGTTGAATTACCCTATTTTATCATAATAACCACTTTAAAGGCCCTATCTCCAAATAGGGTCACATTCCAAGGCACTGGGTGTTAGGATTTCAATACCATGTTTCCATGAAAATAAGACCTAGCTGGACAATCAGCTCTAATGCATCTTTTGGAGCAAAGATTAATATAAGGCCCATTATTATATTATATTATATTATATTATATTATATTATATTATATTATATTATATTATATTATATTATATTATATTGACCTGGTCTTATATTATAGTAAAATAAGACCGGGTCTTATATTAATTTTTGATCCAAAAGACGCATTAGAGCTGACTGTCTGGCTAGGTCTTATTTTTGGGGAAACATGAAATTTGAATTTTGAATATATTAATTTTGGGGAGACATAATTCAGTCCGTAATACCCTTCCATTTTCACTTTGGCAGCACCTAGTCCTCATATAAAATCTCAGTAAATATGAGACTAAATGAGAGTACAAGATTAAAGACCACGGAGAAGAAGGTGATCGGTAAAGAGGAAGGAGGGAGAAGAGAGGTATGCATAACAACAAATCATGTCAGATACCCAAGGTCATGATGTTGCTAAATCTTTGTGTTAAATTTAATGTTGGGTCCAGTTCTGACTCCCAGAGACTAGGGGCAAACAGGAAAACCCTGAGAATTACATTGCGCTTTATAAAAGAGTATTTTAAGTATAGAGAGTTAATAAAATTTAAGTGATAGATATATTTAAAAATTTCTCCTTTTCTTTATGGATATTCATTTCCACCATTTCCTTTGGGATTTTTGGAAAGTGTTTAAATTTTTAAAAACTAGAAACATTGTGTTCTAGGATTTATAAAGTTAGTTATAAAATTAATTTCATTTATTTACTTGGCCAGGTGGGGGAATGAAAATAAGTGGTATTTCAATATAATTCACTTCTAAAAATGATTCTATTATGCTTAATATAAGCAGGATTTTTGCCACATTTTTCTGTTTCCACCCTCATATGATTAAATCCTCCTACTTGATGATTTCACATTGACATTTGAAGGGATTTGACAGAAAATGAAAACCAGATAGGAAGCAATTCATTATTAGCCTGTGTGTTGTTTTCATGAGAGAAGCCTTATATAAGGTTGTGTCTAATGTGACAATTCAGCATAAGTCTTTGATTTTGGGTGCTGTTGACAATGAGAAGCACAGATACTTCAAAGTGGTCTCAAGTGACACCCAATCCATCTGGTGCTCAGCTTCTTCCTCCAACAGATGAAAAGCTTGGGCCAGGATCTCTAAGGAGTGATGGTCTTAGCACTGTCATGCTAAAGTTTTCTGAATCCTGCAGCGTTCCATCAGTTAGTATTCTGATATTCTCCCAACAATTTCTAGTAACTAACATCACTGTCAGTCATCATTACTGCCAACATTAACACAATAATTAGCATGTGCCCAGACTGTGCCGAGTGAATGCTTTGTACACATTAGTTCATTTAATCTTCATCACAAATAAGATAAGTACGATCGTACCTTATTTTACAGATAAGATAACTGAGGTTTAGAAAGACTCAGTCATTTACATCTACTAAGTAGAGGTACTTCCAATTGGATACTGGTTATCTGGTTTTGTGGTTTGGTTATATGAGGTATGATCAAAACATACATGTTTAAATAAAAAAATGTTTAAATAGAAGGAAAATTATTACAGTAAAAGACATATTTCCATTAATTCCCCTCAAAATACTCTCCCTTGCTTAGAACACACTTATCCCATCATTCTTACCACTTTCTGAAGCAGTTCTGGAAGTCCTCTTTCATGAGTGTCTTTGGTTGTGCTGTTGTGGCTGCCTCAATGTCCTGAATCAATTCAAAACGTTTATCTTTCATGGCCATTTTGACTTTGGGGAAGAGCCAGAATTCGCATGCTGCCAGATCTGGTGAATAAGGTGGATGAAGACACACCATAATGTTTTTATTTGACAGAAATTGCCATATACCAGAAGTGATGTGTGACATGGAGCCTTTCCGTTGTGAACAAACAACATGGTGAATGCTGGGGCTGAATGCCAACTAATGGAAAGACAGGGATCTTTAATAAAGGAAGTGGTGCATCGAAACTTAGTAACAGTGTGTGACAAGTTTCAACTTGGTAGATGCAGTCAGTCAGGTGTGAGCTATGGTTGAGAGAAGGTGTGTTTTAAAGTGTGTCGTAAATTGTCCTTCATCATGACTATCCTCTGTATCACACATAGCTTCTGGCATTTGGCAATTTCTGTCAAATAAAATATTATGGTGTATCCTCCTATACCTTATTCACTGGATCTGGCACCGTGAGACTTCTGGCTGTTCCCCAAAGTCAAAATTATTCAGGACATCGAGGCAGCCACAGCAGCACAACTGAAGACACTCACGAAAGAGGACTTCCAGAACTGCTTCAGAAAGTGGCAAGAGTGATGGGATGAGTGTGTTCTAAGTGAGGGGGAGTATTTTGAGAGGGATGAATGGCAATGTGTCCTTAACTGTAATGATTTTTTTTTATTTAAACATTCACTGTATTGTTTGATCACACCTTGTAACTGCTAACAATTATGTTATGCCACACAGCGTAAACATTTGGTTAGTACTGAGCTTAGACTGGGCTTGCTAGAGCAGCGTTTAGCAAAGCATGGTGTACATGCCAAGGTGGTAAGACAATTTAAAATGATATTAGAACTTCTGAAGTCCAGCTGTCAGTGACCACCAGGAATACATCTGAAGTCAGAGTTAAGATTATTCAACTAGCTGCAGAGGGGAAGTACACCGAGGGAGCAGGGCGTATCCTGGTAAGAGACAGTTGGGGGCCACCTCCTATGGAGTCTGGGCTTGTGCTGAAAGAGTCTAAGGAGAGGTTGTTAGGGGATGAATTGTGTTTTCTCCAAAAAGATATGTTGAAATCTAACCCCTAGTACCTCAGAAGGTGACCTTATCTAGAAGTAGGGTCTCTTCAGAAACAATCAAGTTAAAATTAGGTCATTAGGTTAAATCCCAACCTGATATGACAGGTGTCCTATCAAAAGGGAAATGTGGACATAGAGACAGACACACACAGAGAGAAGACGGCCATGTGACTGGAGTGATGCATCTAGAAGCCAGGAATGCCAAGGATTTCCCACAAGCACCAGAGCTAGGAGAGGCAAGGAAATGCAGGGCCCTGGTGATACCCTGTAGCCTTCAGAACTGTGAGAAAATAAATTTCTATTGCTTTAAGCTCCCCAGTTTGTGATACATTGCTATAGCAGCCCCAGGAAACCAATACAGGGGTTGAGGAGCTGAGTTCTGGATTGTTGCTTTCAGTGTAGCGAATGGGCTCAGAGGATAGGAGGAATGAGGGGAATCTGGGAATGTTAATTGTACTGTTAAAAGTATTGTTGATTTTCTATTAAGAACATCTATTAAGAACTGAGGTCTCTTGAATAGTCACCTAAGACAAAGGGCAAGGAGAGTTATGGAAAGGGCAGGAGGCCAAAAAATCAAGTCACCTTTATCTACAGTTTATGTAGGACTTGCCCTGCAGTAAGAGAAGGACCAGTTGATCCAGACACACAGCTCTCTTCTCTGTATGCTTTGTTGCCACTTACTTCCATCCCCTGGCTAACACCAAGACTTTCATTACTGACCTAGATTGTAGGTAGGTTAGAAACCTACCTGCCAGTTGTAACACTTCTTACTGTACCACACCTTCCATTTACAACTGCCTTTGGAAGAGGCCTTTGGAGCATGACCCATTCATTCTAAATGGATATACCTGTCCTAATACAGGTACAAGCTATGATGACAAACTATGAGCAGTCACTGATGGGGAGCAAACACTGAGGGAGGCAGAAATTGTATTCACTTTCTTCTTTTTTCTCAATGTTTCTTATAACCTCTTGATCTCATTCAGTTATGCCCTTGAATCTGAACACTGCAGTGAGATCCACCACAGGTAAGTTTAGACTTGGAATTATTCAGATTTCTCTTCATTTCTCATGTGGGGTTCATGTAGTTAATTTTTCCCCCATTTTTTAAATTAAGATGTAATTTGCATACAGTAACATCTCACACTTGGACAAACGCATCCAGTTGCGTAATCAACACAATCAAAGAGGGGTTCCATTATTCCTCAGAGTCTCTCAAGCTACTTCACTCCTTTGTAGTCAACCCTTCCCCCACCTCTGGAAATCACTGATTTGTTTTCTGTCCCCATTTTCTAGAATGTCATGTAAGTCAATTCATATAGTATATAGCCCTGTGAACCTGGATTCTTTCACTTAGCGTGATGCATTTCAGGCGTATTTGTGTTTTCATGGGGTTCAACAGTGATCAAAAGGTTACTGCCGACTAGTATCTCATTGTATGTATGTATCACAGTTTGTTTACCCATTGGATGAGTGAGGGACATTTTTGGCAATTATGAATAAAACTTCTATAAATATTTGTGTGCAAGTTTTTATGTGAATGTATTTATTTTTAAATGTGAAATACCCTTAATGTCCATTTAAAGCATCAGAGAATCTCTAACTTTTTGAAGAATCTATAATAGCTCAGTTAGGAAAATGAGAAACAGACAAGAACCCACTTTGGGGAGCAGGAAGACAGGAGAACCTAATTAATTCAGCATTTGTTAGTTGACAACTGAGCCTACAAGCATTTATTTTGACAGAACATATTTTTGGAAATAGACTCCTAAGTCAAAGCAAATGAAGGGCGGTCCTAAGAACATATCTTGTGTAAAGAAGGCAACCACATGGTTCGGTAAAATACATCCTCTTCAACCCATCCTCATTAGTGCCCGATGAGGGTATGAGGTCACTATAAGCAATACTTCCCATCTATCGATATCTCTCATTATTTAACTCAGAAAAGTTAGAAGTGATTGGTTTTGAAGAGTTGTAAGTGTGGACCCCAAGAGGACAGGTGTGAAATGGTTCTAATCAGTTGGTAGTAGGGCAGGTTGGTTAATGGTGTTGTAATAGGTATCATGGCAGCCCATGTTTCTGTCCAATTGGACCCATTGTGAAATCTGCTGGTCTTGTACAGTCATGATTCAGATGCCCAGAGTAAGAAAACTCACTGAAAAAGGTCCCTTACAGAGTAACAACATATAACAAAGATTCTTTGAGATTTTCTTTCACTTTTTGCTTAGGTTTTGGTGTGACTTTCCTCAGATTCTTAGATCAATTCCTATGTAGGCCGTAGATCAATTCCTGTGAGTCACTGAAAGCAGAAGATAACATTACCCACAACATTTCTTTGAAGACCAAAGAGAGAGGCAAGACTGCTTCTCATTGATGTAAATTGAAGCTCAGTCTTTTGTGTTTTACATCGGCTATAAAGCATAGATTTAAGAACGGGTCCTGGGTTCAAACCCTTTGTGAGTATTACGCATTTACTAGGTACCAACACCATAATTTTACTTCCCTTTTCAGTGAATGTTTTGTTGCTAAGAAAATGTGTTTGCTATTAATTGAATCTTGTATCTTTAAGTTGCTTTATCAACCAGCCTGCAATTAACTTTCTTTGCCTTACCTCCAGGCTTTTGTTTGTTCATTCTGTTTGCCTCTAAGGCAGCTGAAATGGATGCAGGTTCTCTTGCCACACCAGAGTCTCTTTGAACATCTGTCCAGTCATCTGATGATCTATTTCCTCCTCCCACTCACAAAATCCCACAGAGACAAAACTTGCCCAGGTTTGCACATATGGTTGATGTTCACAGCTTGAAAGTGTCCAAGCTATTTAAGTGTGATTTTCATTTTAATGAAATCTCATAATTTTGCCCAGAGATGGAAGCAAGGTGTTAGAAATCCCCAGATTTCCAGGTCATTAGATCACTCAAACATTTAGTTCAACCATGGCTGCTCCATTTTGGGTGGAGAAGTAGGCATTAACGAGCACAATTCAAAAATATCCACCTTCAAATTTAGGGGGTCCAAATATTCCTTTCAACTTTTCAAATTCCATTGTACTGGATTGTATGGTTACCAAGTCGTTTCTAAAAACAACCAGAAAAGTAGTTTATGAAAATATCCAATCAGATAAAAAGCAAATCTTTTAACACGTAGCACCCCCATTTGAATATAAGGTTGAAGGCAGAATTCTTCAGCTGGGATGCTAACCTATTTTGCACATTCTCTCTGGCCACAGGAATTGTGTCTGGTCCTTCAGCCTCCCCCTGGCTTGTTATGGCAATATTTGGAAGGGGATTTAACTAGCAATTGCAAAAAGATAAAAGGATTTTGAGAATGATTGAACTCATATGTTTTGCATCTCCAGGGCCTATCTAGCACACTTTTTAGTCCATGGAAAGTTTCCAGTAAATTTATTCGAAACAGAATTAACTTATGGAATGAGAATAATCATTCACTATACAGTGAAATGAAGTACAATGATGCTGTGAACCAGACATAATACATAATCATTTTTTAATAAGAATTTCTCACCTTTTAATTCTTCCTCAGTAGAAATTGCTGGTGTCCGCAGCCAGGCAGGGAAGGGGAATTCTCTTATTTCATCTTATATGATTCATGTGCTTCTGATTCTGTTGGAAGAGTCCTGCTCCAGACTTATCTTAATGTTGCTCTGTATTGAAACTGACTGATATACATATGCAGAGATAGAAAAATAACTATTTGTAAGCTTCAAAAAATTCAGACTCTTTAGTCAGAACTTGTGCAAAAAAACCCCAAACCAAAACAAAACAAAAATCCCAAAAAATCCTCCAAGTTTACTGTAAATGCAGAGTTTTATCAGTTGCTTTCCAAGTGTTTTCTCTTCTATGCAGCATTCTGCAGAAACACCCACCACTATTATTGATCACCCTAGAAATTGTGTCGTCCTGCAGTGCTGACCTCACAGCTCTCCTCTGATTATGTGTCTCTTACTCAAAGGCACCTTTGAGCCACCCGCTTAGCAGTGATGGTAACTGTGTTCTTAATTTTTCTTCTTTTGTTGAACTTTGAGACCAAGCTGAAGATATTCTCTGCGGCGCAGAAAGTAATTTATGACATGCCCCAGATGACAGTACACCATCCTCTCTGGGTGAGGACACGTTTCTTTCCGTCATGTCACACCTTTTCTCAGTGAGCAACATCACATCCCCAGAACGGCTACTGTTTTCTCCTCTAAATGTATGAGAATCCCAACAGTGAAGAACAGGATGGTGTATGTGAGGTAGTACTTGTAGTCGATTTTGTTCCCGGTATGCCTATGTTTTAATAATACCAACTCCAGAAAGTAAAATGTGACACAAAGCTTCTAGGCTCCTCGAGAGAAGATATAGTAAGGGCTTTCTCTCTCTCTCTCTGTTTCCTCCCTCCCTCCCTTCCTTTCCTTCCTTATTTAAAGAACACTGCACATAATCGTCCTTCCTTCTCTGTGTCCCTTCTCACAGACTGATATTCTGACAGGTGGTTATAGAGTTTCAATCCTAACGTAATCTTGTCCTCATTCTCGGCAGAGCAATACTTCAGATGTGTCTGTGCTTTCCTCGCTGTGCATTCCGTTTCCACCCACACTGCACATGCAGCTGGGAACATCCCCACACTTGAGCGGCATTCCCTTCTCCTTCCCCCTATTCCTAGGGGCCCTTCCTGGGTCCCACACCCTTAGGCAGCTGTCAAAACCCAGTCATACATGGAGTTCAGTTTTCCTCACAGGGGAGCTGTGTTCAAACCCAGTGGGTCGGAAGCAAGAAACACCCACTCATTTTTCAATCAGAAGACCTCAAGCCAACAGTTCAACATTTAGCCTCAGAAGTAGTGTGTCTGAACAATGGTGACAGAATTTATGATGGGAAATATGAGGGAAAAGTCGGCAGAGTTTTTGCTGCTAGGGAAAAAAGTTCCTTACTTAGGAGGGAAGGCTATTTGTGCTCTTGTCAGGCTTTATAGAACTTTTTTGGGTTCAGGGGATTGCAAGGGAATCACAAGCTTCGTGTTTTGACGAGAGGAAGGGATCACATAGAGCTCAAGAGTTTTAGTGTCTTTCTGTGGTTTTTTTTTCTTCTTTTTTAAAAAAAATAACATTTGATTTTGAGCAATTTCCTGTGAGAATCACTCTTATGAATCCCAAATTGATAACTAGGGTACACCTTAGCAGAAAGATAAACTACTTTTTTTGTTGAAGAAGCTGGAAGTACTATACCATATGGTTTTTCAGACATGTTCTTAACCGGCTGTGTTGTTTTCTTACTGGTTTTACTCCATGTTGGGACTGTGCTGGTCATGGCATAGCATCATCTTTCCTTTCAGAGCTGCCTCTACCTTTTCACTTGCACCTCTCTCTTCTGTGCTGGTCTTTTCTGCAGTAATTGGAACTGAGTTTTAAGGATTCTTGAACTATATCAATCATATATGCATATCTTTCCTTCCCTTGACACAGTGAGAGTGTTAGTGAATAGGCACTCATTCATGAAATTGATTTTTAAATAATAATGATTCAAACTCACTAGTTAAAGTGCCCCACAGAACCAGAGCTTTCACAGGTAAGTGCTCCCAATTCTATTTGAGTTTATTGGGACTGACTCTGTGTTTGTGTATGTCTCTCCATTAATGTCAGCTACACAAAGGAGAAAGCTTTTTCTCAGGCCACTATGTCCCAGGAATGAAATCAGGTCACAGATGAGTATACTTCTCTGGCTCCTCCCCCACAGCCCTGCCCTACCCGTAGCCCCTCCTTAATTCCTCCAGAGATGGTGTTAGTTCCTTGAAGATGTTTCACTTGTGCTCTAAACACAACTCTTCTTGCCCCGTGGCACAATGGTTCACCCTCTCATGCAGGATTTGCTTGTTATTCGTGGTGGTGGTGCTGACTGGGTCCCTCAGAGGCAGCTCCCAGATGCCTTTGGTGAGGCTCATGATGTCCACTGTGAAGGAGTGCGGACTCTCCTTCCTGCTGGACCCTCAGCTCTCAGTGCCACAGATGCCGTAAGTTTTACTGCTGGCTTTATATTATTGTGCATGACTCCACGGGGGCGGGGCTGCAAGGCTGCGTGTATCACAGACCTCTCGTGCTCAGGATGGTTCTTGTCAACACCAGGTCACTCCTCTGTTACCAAACACATATATCTTAACTCTCTCTGACTCTGATTCTCCCCTTTCCCCCACTAACTCCAGGAAATTCTTTGGTTCATCTTGTAAATGATATTCTGAAGGCCCGTCCTACCAATTCTCTTGTCATCACTGAATCCTAAGGTGAACATAACTTAGGTTAATCTTAAAATCATACTATAGGAGCTTCAGCCAAGTTATTATTACAGTAGTGTCGTACGTCTTTCTCATATGGAAGTCTGGGGTCCGTCTCTGTGTCGGTGGCTTTGCCCAGGTGATCTCCCACCTGAACGCTGCCTGCATGATTATGTAGCCAAGTTTTCAGGCCTATGGGAAGACGCACAGTGATTTGTACCTGAGCTGAATCCAGGAATCACCTGGCAGTGTGTACCATGCACTCAGGATGGAGAAGCCCTGGGCTAGGCAAAGACTTACTTCTGAGCTGGGTAAGGTTTTGGTGAGTAAGGAAGAAGGGTAGCATTGAAGGAAAGGGATCTTTTAATGCAGAACATAGCAGTTCATAGGGAAGGTAAGTGCAATGGGATACACTCATGGTCCTTGTATGAGTTTCCTAAGGTTGCTGTAGCAACGTACCACGAGTTCCCTCTGAAGACTTTAGGGAAGGATCTGGTCCAAGCCTCCCTCGTAGCTTCCGGTAGTTCCTTGGCTTGTGGTATCATAACTCTTATCTTCACATAGCATCCACACTGTGTGTGTGTCTTTTATAAGTACACCAGTTCTATTGGATTAGGGGTCCATCCTATGCCATTAGGACCTCATCTTAAGTAGCTACATCTGCAATGATTCTTTCCAATAAGGTTACATCTGAGGTACCAGGGGTTAGGACCACCATTGAATTTTGTGGGGACACGATTCAATCCCTAATAGCCCTCCTCCTGCCTTGTGCCTTGATGTGGCCAGTTTAAAACAGAAATCAGACCAAGGTTCAGCTCCTGCCATGGCTGGGACAGAAGTACCATTTTCCTGTTTGCTTTATGCAGACCTGGCCTTGGTGAGTTTTTCAGATATTCTGAATTTCTGACATTTTCCTCCCAGACAAATATGGTTCCCGGACAGAAGATAGATCTTTATGCTATATTTGTTGGATAACTAAGGGGCTCTCCGAAGGTAGCCTCCCTTGCAGGGAGAGCTGAAAGTGAGCAGAGCAGCACAAAAACAATAAAAAAGGAAGGAGTTAGACTTGTAGTACTAACATTTGCAATCCAAGTTGCATAAGGGCAGACACTTTTAATTCAGAGCTGCAAAATACAAGGACTTTTGTGCTTGGATCAGCACGTAATTTGGCGACAATTGCAATTTAGAATACAGGATACTATGGAGCTCTGTGTTCTACTTCTTGAAAGGAACAAATCTCCCACGTACAATGATTTCTTTTAAGTTACTTCTAAGGATCAGACTTGAAATTGAACAAGCCTTTCTGGTATTGACTGTGTGAGGAGGGTAAGAACTCAGGGATAAAAGTACCTACAGACTTAATTTTTTCTTTTTTTAAAGATTTTTATTAAAAATATAGCTAACATGCATTATATTAGTTCCAGGGTTACACATTGTTATTCAACATTTATATACCTAAAGAAGTGATCACGAGGATAAGTCCAGCAACCATCTCAAACCAAACTACGCTATCACAATATTATTCACTATGTTCTGCATTCAGTACATTACATCCCCATGACTTATTTTATACCTGGAAATTTGGACCTTATGCCACTTCACCATTTCCCCCCCTTTTTGATTGTTCAATTACAGTTGACATTCAATATTATTTTATATTAATTTCAGGTGTACAGCATAGTGGTTAGACATTTATGTAATTTAAGAAGTGATACCCCTGACTAGTCTAGTACCCACCTGGCACATCATTGCCATATCATTGACTATATTCCCTATGCTTTACTTTACATCCTCATGATTATTTTGTAACTACCAATTTGTACTTCTTCATCCCTTTATCTTTTTCATCCAGCCCTCCTGCACCCTCTTATCTATCACTCCAACAAATCTAGTACCCATCTGACACCATACATAGTTATTACAATATTGTTGACTATATTTCTTATGCTATGTCCTACATCCCCATGACTACTTTGTAACAACTGATTTGTACTTCTTAATCTCTTCCCCTTTTTTCACCCACAACCGCAACTTCCCTCCTAACTGGCAACCATCAGAATGTTCTCTGTATCTATACGTTTGTTTCTGATTTGTTTGTTAATTTTGTTCTTTGGATTACACATATAAGTGAAATCACACTGCATCTGTCTTTCTCTGTCTGACACTCCATGCAGCACAATACCCTCCAGGTCCATCCATGGCGCCACAGATGGCAAAGACCCATTCCCTTCCATGGCTGAGCAATATTCTATTGTATATATGTACCACCTCCTTTTTATCCATTCTTCCATTGACAGACACACTACGTCTTGGCCAGTGTAAACAAAGCTGCAATAAACATATGGATGCACATGTCCCCTCAAAGTAGCATTTTTTTTCTTTTCTTTTTTTTGGATAAATACCCTGAAGTGGGATTACTGGGTCCTTTATTGTCTCTTCTTATAGCCTTTGTTTTAAAATTTTATTTTGTCTGGTATAAGTATTGATACTCCAGCTTTTTTATTTTCTTTTGTTTCCATTTGCATGAAATATATTTTTCCATCACTTTACTTTCTGTCTGTGTGTATCTTTCAATCTGAAGTGAGTTTCTTGTAGGCAGTGCATGTAAGGGTTTTGTTTTCTTATCCATTCAGTGCTCATATGTCTTTTGATTTGAGCATTTAATCCATTTACATTGAAAGTAATTATTGATAGATATGTAGTTATTGCCATTTTATTATTCATAATTTTGATTTTTTTCTGTCTTAAAGAAATCCCTTTAAAATTCCTTGTAATGATGGTTTGGTGTTGATGAACTCCTTTAGCTTTGGGAAGCTCTTTATCTGTCCTTCAATTTTAAATGACAGCCTTCCTCGGTAGAGTAGTCTTGGTTATGTTTTCTTTCCATTATGGTGAATATTTTGTGCTAATCCCTTCTGGCCCACGAGGTTTCTGTTGAGAAATCAGCTGACAATCTTATGGGAGCTCCCTTATAACTTACTAGCTGTCTTTCTCTTGCTGTTTTTACAATTCTCTTTGTCTTTAGCTTTTGGCATTTTAATTACGATGTGTTTTGGTGTGGGCCTGTTTGGGTTCATCGTGTTTGGAAGTCTCTGTGCTTCCTGGACTTGTATGTCTATTTTCTTCTCCAGATGAGGAAAGTTTTCAGTTATTATTTCTTCAAATAGGTTCTCAGTCTCTTGGATTTCTCTCTTCTCCTTCTAGTGCCTCTATGATGCAAATGTTGTTATGCTTGATGTTGTCCCAGAGGTCTCTGAAACTATCCTCATTTTTTTTTAGTTTCTTTTTTCTTTTTGTTGTTCTGATTGTTTTCTGATACCTTGTCTTCCAGATCGTTGATTTTTATCTCTGCTTCATCTCGTCTGTTGGTGATTCCTTCTAGTGCAGTCTTCATTTCAGTTATTGTATTCTTCACTTCTGACTGGTTCCTTTTTATGGTTTGTATGTCCTTTTTATGCTTTCTATCTCTTTGTTGAAGTTCTCACTAAGATCCTTGAACATCCTTTATAACCACTGTTTTGAACTCTGTATCTGGTAGGTTGCTTCCCTCCATTTTGTTTAGTTCTTTTTCTGGAGCTTTTTATTCTTTCATTTGGGATGCATTTCTTTGTTTCTTCATTTTGGCTGCCTCTCTGTGCTTGTTTCTATGTATTAGGTAGATCTGCTATGTCTTCCAGTCTTCACCAGGTGGCTTTATGTAGTAAGTGCCCTATGGGGCTCTGGCACTGCCAGCAGTCTCTCTGGTCACCTGCTCTGGATGCCCCAGGGGTATCCTGTGTGTGGGTTGTGTGTGCCTTCCTGTTATAGTTGAGCCTTGATTGCTATTGTGTGGTACGAAAGTTGGGTGAGGAAGGGTCTCATGGAGTCACTAGAGTAGGAAGAACTGTAGTCACCAGGTTAATGTAAATCCTAGTTTAGTGCTAGTTCTGAGCTTGGAGTGAGTCAGCAAAAATCTCAGAGCACATAGGTTCCAGTCACCACCCACCTGGGGCCTGTTAGACTTTAATAGTTTTCTAAGAAAGAGTGCAATGCATGTGGGGCTGGCTGCTTGTGGAGAAAGTGCTCCTGGCATTGGGGTAGTTGGGTGGGGCAGGGTCCCAGTGGAGCTCACCAGACTAATTGGATTCAGATTTGGCCTGTGGGGAAGGGCTCAACACAGGAAAGATGGTGCCCACCTGCTGGCTTCATGGGAGCAGGACCCCTCGAAAGGAAAATGCCGACTGTCCTCCAGCCCTTCCTTAAAAGCCACATACCTCAGTCTGCCCCTGGTATGTCTCTGACACCCCCCAAATCACCATCCCTCCAACAGAGCCCAGGGTGAGTGCCTGCAAGTGAGTGAGTCTGTGTGCGGGCCCTTTAAGTTTAGTCTGGGTTTCCTACAGCCTTCTGTCCCACTTGGATGGTCAGAATACCCACTGTTTTTCGCAGCCAGATATTGTAGGGGCTCCTTTTCTTGGCCTCAGTACTCCAGGCTGGGGGATCTGATGTGGGGCTGGAGTCCCTCTCTCCTTCAGGGGGTTCCTCCACAGTCAAGATATCCCTCCTGATTCTCAACTGCCACACGGAGGTTTGGGGCCCATTCTATATCTCTGCCCCTTATCTCAGTCTTGATGTGGCTTCTGCTTTATATTTTTACTTATAGGGCTTCTATTTGGCCAGACTTCAGGTGGTTCTCCAGGTTTATTGTTCTATAATTTAGCTGTAATTTTAATGTGTTCATGGAAGGATGCAGGCACAGTGTTTATCTACTATGCCATCTTGGATCTCTCCAGACTTAATTTTTCAATTTGTTAAAATCAACATGGGGAAAAAGCCCATTTCTAAAGGTGGCTTTGAGAACACTTGAAAAAAAATCTGCTCTATTTCTTCTAATAAATGAGTCTGTGTATTCAAATTTGGGACTTGTCACTTGGTGCTGTGCCCTGCAGCTTGGGGACAGAATTTGGTGTGGGACAGAGACTGTGCTAGGACTTGCCATACTGTATTATGGTGGCAGCACTCAGACATGTGTTTTCTCTTCCCCTATTTCCTGGGTTTCATATGTTAAAGAATTGCCATCATGGGATATAGTAACTAAACTTCCATTTTATAGGAGGTGTGTGTGAGTGTGGAACTTTCCTTGACTTTACCTTGGTCCATATAATTAAATCCCTCTCATGTTAATTAAATCACTAGTGAATAGAGGTTGTAACTTTAATTGTGGTCTCTCTAGCAGATTCATAATGAAAGATAATGGTTTCTTGTTTGATGACAAACGTATGGTATGCTATTATAGTCCCCTGCTTTTCTTTCTTATACAATTAAAAACTGTCATTTGAGAATTGTATTTCAGATATCTGCCTCTAATTTATAGCACTGTCAAAAATCAGAATGCACATTTGTGTGGGACTTGCTATTGTTTAACTTAAGGCAGGGAGATGGCATGATGAATTATGTGCTATAAAAAAGTTTAGGAGACTCTGGAATATATATGGGAAGGAGGTAGGGAAAGAGATACGCAGACATTTGTGTGTTTGTTCTGTTTTCCCTCCATTCTGACCTCCAATTCATCAATACGTCTTGTCCTTTGTACCTCCAAAATGTGTCTGAAACCTATTCCTTTCTAACTACTCCCAGGCTAAGCTGCCATCGACTCTAACCAGGGCTACTGCACTCGCTCTATCTATTACTGCTATGGTTTCACTTGGCATTCTTCAAACCTAGTCTCTACCTGGAAACCAGGGTGATCTTTAAAAGCATAAATTTGTCAAGGTCCTTCTCACCTTTGACTAAACTCCAAATTTATCCTGTGACATGCTTCATGAGTTGTGCCTGGAGTACCTCTCCAAGCTCATCAATTCCCACGCCCACCATCCTCCAAGTCAACATACTCTTGGCAAACTGCTCTCCTTCAAACAGTCTGACTTCGCTGTCTTAGGGCCTTCCCACATACTGTTCTTTCTGATTGGAACACTAGACTCCCACCACCACTCCCTGCCAGCACACACACATGTAGTCTCTGTTTACTTACCTCTTCCTGTCTCTTTTCTGCATTAGGGAGGCATCATGTTATCACAAATGCTTGCCTTCTTTATCAGTACATACTCTGTTCTTAGCGCATGTCTGACAAATAATAAGCACTAAATATTCGTTGAATGGATAAATGAATGAGAAATGTAGAAAGAAAGGAAAAGGGAGAAAAAAAAGAATAAATGGGTTTTCCCACCCCCCATGCTCATAATTTTAAAGTTAGGAAAAGCTTTTGAATTTAAAAACAATTTGTACAGAATGCTAAAGGTGAACGGTTATATCTACTTGGATCATTAGCTATAATTTGTCTGGAAAATTCATACTAAACATTGTGTGTTTTGAATAGAACTTCTTACAGATGGAATTATGCCACAATACAAATGCTTGCCTTTTAATTGGAAAGAGCAAAAAGAACTTGGAAAGTTATTATTCCAGATGAATCTCCAGTGTTTTTGGTATATCTAATAAGATACTAAGTCTGTAACTACTCTTCCTGGCTTTCAAGACTTAGTCTACTCTTTTCCATATTATTAAATGAATCTTATTTTTCATGGTGGTCCAACTGTATACCCTAACTACATTTATTTATTCAATTATATATTTTTGAGTGTCAATGTTCCAGTACTTTCCAGACTTTTGTACTAATTTCCATAGTATTTTCTTGGTTTATGCTACTTTTCCAGACTGGAAAATTGCTTCCTATTATTATTTCATTCACCCTTCAAAAGCTAGCTCTGTCCTACTTTCTCCAGAAAGCCTCTCCTATTTTAACTCAATAGCAATTCTTACACCCTTAAAACTTCTATTGTATTTATGGTTTCATACTGCCATTTATAGTTTAAAAATGTTGTACCTGTGATAGTTTGCCCTCCACAGGTGGACAAAAGCATTTGGGGCTGGAGTACATCTCCTACCTCTCTAGTACATACCATCCTATCAAGAAGAGTTCCAGGCACATAGTAGATGCTCATTCATTATCAGCAGATTTATTAATTGACCTAATTGCTGCTGTGAGTACATAGGAACCTCAGCGAGTAGGTCCTCTGTACATATAGGGCATATACTAAACTATCTCAAGGACTTGGGCGTTGAACACAGTGAGTGGGGTTAGTGCTGTCGTTGTGAAGAAATAGAAGCCAAACCAATAAATATATGAGCCAATGGGTTTGATCAATAACAAAATAAGAGACAAAAGAAAGTCCCCCCCAAATAAATGCTGTGACATCTGTGTACCACCCAGGGAGGAGGAGACTTCAGCACAATAAATTGCCATGGTTTCATTGGCAGAGCTATTCCTGTGCCTAGTGGCAGGGCCTGAAGCACCTTTCGCTGGGAGATTCATTTTAAGATCATCTCAGTCCTGTGTTCTGCTTCCACACTCTCCGTGAAACCCTCTAATAACTTGGCTTCCCACATGCTTGCTTCTCATCATATAATAATAAACAGGCATTCAGTCCCCATGAACTTAATTAAGGCAGGCTTGCCTCGGAGGGGTGACAGAGCTACTTTGAAGGGACTCAGTAAAATCGGATTTCTTAACCTGAAAGCTTGAGACCAGACCTTGGGGTGTAGTGAATTCAAGTTAAATGGAGCCTTGTGGGGAATTTTCTGAGCTGCCAGCCATAACATTTGAAACATCTCTCTGCACAGTAATTTTAACCTATGTCTTGCTATATTTTCATTTGAATAGAAAAGGAGCACTCACTCCTTCCTACCATCTGCTTTTCTCTATCCTGAAAGCAATGAAGACATCATAATCTAGACACCTTTATAGAGGAGGGGGGAAAGGGAAAAGTCTCTTATTGTGCTAGTGTTTCCTCCTCTTTTGTCTTTTAGGTTAGGCTTTCCTGAGCTGCAGAATTTTCTTAAAGAGGAAAGTCAGGGGGAATGAAAAAACTCTCAACCCATGATGCCTTTAGAATTCCCAAAAGTCAACTTACATTCACATAAAACTGTCACTTGTGCTTGGAACTCAGAAACAATTAAAAAAATTACTTAGACTAATTTTCCTATGACAAAATCAATACCACACATATCAGAAAAGTAAAGCAGCATTGATAGGTGAGTTGCAGTCAACAGGAGAAAAAAGATTCTGCTACTTGTGATTTGCAGAATAATTCTTTGCACCTCTATTGCTGCCATCCCCAAATTCTGGTGCAGTGAGTATAGACTCAGCATATTCAAATAGCAGGGGCCCCCACAAAAATACGTTTGAGAACTATGATGCTGTTTTGGAAGAAAGTTAAAATGAGATTGACAGTAACGTGCCTCTTTAATTTTTTAAGGAATTTTTGGGAGACACGTATGTGTTACCATTACATATGCTATTTAAGATCCTTCTCCATTTAGAGAAGAAATTTTAAAATATCAATGATATTCCTTTTCCTTACTGAATGAAAAAAAATTAGAACCCTGCATTCAAGCAAAAACAGAATTATTGCTTCATTAAATAAGTGGTGAGGAACTTCTGTGAAGAAAAAGGGTACCTCAGATGCCAGCTCATCTGTGGGGTCTGAAATACAGAAAGATCTGTGATTATGAAGCATTTCCTCCATCAGCACGTGGACTTGAGTGTCCGTCAGTTGGTAACATGGTTAAGAAACAATTGTCATATCTTCTTGTGTAGCATTATTTCCTAGGCATTACCAGTCTTCTTAGGAGTATTAGAAGATACTAAATTTCTTAGATCAAAATTAATTTAAATATACTTAAATTTAAAAAAAGATATACAGGGTATGCATAGAGAAAGACGTAAAACTCCTGCCACCAGAGGAGTACAAACTATTATAGACAGCCAGCACATGCCTTGATTTGCAGTGTTGCCCATCTTATGCTATGCTTGTTTATATGTGCTATTTCATGTAAACATAAAAATAGATTAAAAAATGAATAACCATTTTTTTAGAGCAAAGAATATATATTCAAGTGCTTAAATATCTCTGAGTAGCACCCATGACAAAGCAGAATGAGCATTCGCGAAGCCAAGCCGGAGTGAGAACTTGGTGGGTGTGGAGGTCTCATGGGTGACGGGCAGGCATCTATGGTGAGGTATGAAGCAGTTTTCCAGAGGTCAGAGATTTGGATTTATGCAAAAGATAATCTTTAATGTGGTGAAGATTCAGGTCAGTAAATAGACTTGTTCTGTAAGAAAAATATGAACACGAAACATATTTCTATGAAAACACTTCCATATCTTGGAAGAGAAATAGAAAGGGCTTAATAATTATTACATTCTTTTAAAAAAGGCAGGTTAAAATGGCCTAATGTTGACTGTCTGTGTTCGGTGAGTTCAGGCATAGAGCTGGTTGCATGAGACTCCATACTCTGGAGAGTGAATGCAAGGAGGAAGGTGAGATGAAGTGAGACAGAGGTAGCTGATCTGGGCCAGCCCAGGAACTGTGGAGAATGGCGGTGGGAGGTGGTTAAAATAATCATGTCCAGATTTGATCTGCACCGATGCTGGTATCTGAGAAGATCTGATCTTGGCATGGGAAAGGGCAGTGGTGTTCCAGGGCCTTGGGAAGAGTGTCAGTCAGTGCATGTGTGTGGGAGGGAGCCAGATAATTTCTTAGAATTCCTGCCTGCTAGCTAGTATAAACTAGAGGATTCAGTGGTGAGGTAGGAACATCGGGTCAAAATCAAACTCACTGGAGTTTGGGATAAGGTCCCATAAGAATTTAGGCAGAACCCTTGTCAGATGGATTGGGACAAAGAGCAAAGGTTACCTGATGGCCAACGGGCAATGGACAGGCAGATGACCTGGGCTCACCCCTGCCACTCTGGATGCTGGATTTATTAGCGATGAGAGTACTTTCAGATGCGCCAGCTGGTAGATCAAAGCCTACTAATCTGACCCACTTTGGTCAAGACTGATTTAGGAACTGGATGACTACATGGGTAAACTAGCACCGGGGCCAGAGAAGGCAAGGACAATTATTGAATATAACAGATTCTTTTTACTATGATCAAGAAACCAAATATCAAAGCCAAACATCTGACAAGAAAGTACATATGTTAAAACCAGTGAACACAAAGTTGATGTGTTTCTTTGAGTTCAAAGACTAAGCTCTGCAGAATTTGTGTTCCCAGGGCAGACTGGGCGTCAGGTTCTGAAGTATTCAGGAAATCTATGCAAAGCAAAGAGAACAACCTAAGTCCCTGTATTTGATGCTTTCACTGTAACAAAACTCAACAGACAGTGTGCTTTCTGTGAAACATTTTCCTCCAAACAGAAACACTCAGCTTGATAATTTACCTCAATCACTTGTCTTGGCTTTGAATAAAACTGTGGGTGTGCCACCTAGATACCATCTGTAATCATCTCCTTCTTTGAGACGCAAATAAAATAGACTTGTCTCCACTCTACAACTCCTAAGATATCTATGTCCTTGAAAAATCTCTGAGTTTCTTTCTTTTTTCCCTTTTTTTGTGGGGGAAGGAGGAAGTTGATTTTCATGGTCTCTACTGCCGTACTGGCTCTGTGCTATATTTCATTGAACTATTTCGGTCTCTGAATGATCCTGCCATGTTTTGTGTGCTCTTTTTTTCTGCCTTATGCAAATACTGCTCTTGTTTGTCTCTCCAAAAATGCAACAAATGCAAACTAAAAACTACAACACAATTTTCATGATGTTTTGTAGCAATAGGAGTGGTTAATTAGACACTAGACACTTTAAGATGGAATATTAACCCTCATCTTAGAAGTCTTTGTTACTGAGAATTTTTCCCTGGACGATTTCTCCAGCTCCCAGACTCTCATCATGGTTCTTAGTCCCTACCTCTCTGGAATTCCCTGATTTGCTTCAGTCCTCCCTTTCCCGTCCGAATTCCTGTTACATTTTTATTCAGAGTATATTAGCTTTTCTGTGCTTCCCTCATTCCTCCTAGACTAGTGCTTTTCAAGTTGCGAGTTGCTACCAATCAGTGGGTTGAGAAATCTATTTTGTAAGTTGAAGCAATCATTTTAAGAAGATGAAATAGAATCAAATAGAAACCAAATGCCCATGGTAAGGTGGACTTTTGCTGTAGATTTCATCATGTTGCAAAATATGTTTAACTTCACTGTTGCAGACCATGCAGTATGGAACTTACTTCTATGCACCAGTGTTCTATCAAGGTATTTTCCTTAAAAATGGCAGTTTTTTCTGCTACATAGGTTCTCAAAAATCAAATCTACCACTCATGGGAAATTGTGACCCACCATTGTTGCTATGTAAAAGAATGTGGCATCAAAGGCTTTAAGCTGTTTGTAATGGGAAATTTCAAAAATCTTTGCAGGGCAGAAGCAAAGCCTCCTGATGACACCTTTCAAGGTAATAGCCTTTATTTAGATGTCTGTTGAGCTTTGTTTAGGAAAAAAAATGCAGACTGGTTCATCAATATTCATGCTACTTCTCTGTTGGTCGGCACTCTTATGACGGAGTAAAGAGTGAGGTCAAGGAGACTAAGGGAAATGACCTGACTTTTCCAAATTCCCGGATTTCTCATTGAGGGTATTGTGACAGTATTGATCAAGTTCTTCTTGCCATATGAGGGTGCTCAGAAAAAGTGTGTGTGCTGCATTGGGGGGCAACATGATGATGGATAATTAAGGTAAAGAACTCCAGTTTGATAAGCAACAAAAGTTAAGAAAGATTAAAATTTTTTTTTTTATAATTCGTTTTTTTCGTTTTTGCTCATAGACCAAGAATTTCCATTGAAAATGACATTTGAGCAATGGTAGTTCTGTCTGCCATTAATTCCTAGATCACTATTCCTAGAACTAAAAAAAAAAATTATTTCCCAATAAAACTGTAACTTTCCTCGAACACATTTACAAAAATAATTGTGAGAATAATTCATAAAGTACACATAGATGTCATGGAAAAAATCCTTCATCTATGACAATGATAAAAAATTCTGTGGACCCTGATAGAAATTAAAACTTTAAGAACCGCTTTTTCGTTTGAATTAGCTACTCATTAGAATCAGTCCCCTTTGACTTTGGGCACTAATTTTCCAAGCTATGTCTGAATTTATTCTGGTTTCTGTCCCAACCCCTTCCTAATGCTCCAGGTATTGTACAAGTGAAGCACACTTTTACCACACCCCGAATTTATATGTATTATATCACACACACACACACACACACACACACACACACACACACACACGAGGTGGGACAATTAAGTTTGCAAACTTATCCTAAAAAAAGTGCGACATATCTTATTGCTGAATATCATTACAGTCACTTTCGAAGTACTCCCCTTGGGAAGCTATGCATCAACGCCAGTGCCTAGTCCACCCTTCAAAGCAATTTTGGAACTTTTTCTGGAATGGCCATCAGAGCTGTTGTTGTATTACCCTTGTTGTCCCGAATATCATCAAAATATCTTCCTTTCAATATTTCCTTTATCTTCAGGTAAGGAAAGAAGTCATTGGGGGCCAGACCAGGTGAGTAGGGAGGATACTCCAACACAGTTATTTGCTTAGTGGTTAAAAACTCCCTCACAGACAGGGCCATATGTGCATTTTTATGATGCAAGAGCCATGAATTGTTGGCAAAATGTTCAAGTCGTTTTCATCTTTTGCACGCAGCCTTTTCAGCACTTCTCAATAGTAAACTTGGTTAACCAGTTGGTAAAAATTCATAATTAATGAACCCTCTGATAGTAAAAAGGTTAGCAACAGTGTTGCAATAAGTTCGCAGACTTAATTGTCAGCGCTCTTGTGTGTGTGTGTGTGTGTGTGTGTGTGTGTGTGTGTGTGTACGTAAACTATATATATACATTTCTACTGATCTGTCTGTGAATTCATATACTGGTACCGCACTGCTTTAATTATTAAAGCCAGTGTTACTCGTTATACTTCTCTTTTCTGAACATTCCTGACTATTTTTATTTTTTGTTATCATGGACATTAGCATTGCACTAATACTTGTATCCTTTATTTATGACAACAGTTGGGATTTGAGAGTTTATCTTATTCCTTGATGTCTAAAATATTTCATTATCTAAAAAAACAACAACAAAAGAGTTCTGTTGCTCCTTGCTGAGTGAGACTCCATGATTGATTCATCCTGGACACTCTAGGACAAGGAATCAGACTCTCAGACTCTTGATGCTTTAAATGTTTCTGTGTCCCAATCTAGTGTTCTGATACTCAGAGAAAGACAGTTCTTTGTAGCTCTGTCCAGCTTGGGGGAGGGAGTACTTTGTTGTAGCAGTGCTAAATTACTACAGATGACACTCTCTTGGAAGATTATTTCTAAACCATAAAGTATTCAGAACAATATTGTAAAACATTGATATACTGATAACAGTACTGCATTTGTATTAAAACCCACGATGCTAATGCAAGCTAAGGAAGGAGAACTTCGACCAAGATGGATCATAAAGCTTTAGAGCCTGTCCCATTCATTATATGTCTGTAGTTATTTTCAGTTCACTGACCCAAAATCTTTATGAAAGTTTGATTACTAATGATTACTGGCTGCAACCCACTCCATTTATAATAAATACTATTTTAATACATAACAATAGAGGTCCCTATGTTAGCGAGATGATATGGAATTCCAGTGTCAGCAGCAGCAATAAAGCAATTTTTCAATCCCTAGGATGTAAGGCAGCATTTATTCCTTTTTATTTTTCATGAAAGAATACATATGTCATTTTTTCTCCCTTTGAGGAAATGGCTATTGTTACTGAAGCACACCTGGTCATTTTATGAGGCTACAAGGAATAAATTGTACATCATCTTCCCTACACTGAATTTTAATCAGTCATTAAAAAGTATTGGTTTCCACTTCTGTTTAAAATGTAGGAGAACATATTAATCAACTGGAATTGGCAGACTTTGCTGGGGGATTCTAAAATGGTACAAGTACTTTGGAAATAGTTCTACTGTTTCTTATGAAGTTAAACCCTATGACTTATCAGTTCTCTTCCTACGTATTTTCCCAAGAAATATGAAAACGTAGAAACAGACTTTTGCACAAATATTCATTTCTGCTTTATTCTTTTTCTTTTCCTGTTTTAAGTCAAGGGAACTTGATGCTAGCTGGCTATGTGTTGTGTTGAGGTGCTATCCTTTCTGGCTTATGTCAAGCTGGTGTGAGAACTAGGATGTAGGATGCTAGACCCTCAGATGGGGCCCAAGTGAGGAGCTGGGGAAGAGAAAAGCTTCAGAGTTTGGATGCTAGGCAAGGGCTAATATTCTTAGCATCAGGTTACCCCAAAAGGTATATGGAGATTTTCCCCACAGTCTTATGGTACAGCTGCCGCTACTCTATACAAAGCACACCAGGAGGTGATTTATATTATTTAGTGATCTTTTCCTTATCTTGCTGTGTGCCCCTTTGCCCTTACCCATATACTTATTGTATTACTATTGCCAGAAGGTGTGCTGGTAGCCAAGGCTTCTAAGAGAATTTACAGCTATGTTCTAATCCCAGTAGTGAGTATAAAATTTTTATTAAAATATGTGGATAGCTTGAAATTGCTTTACAAAGAGAAAGATAAGAGCTTTTGGCTTTCTGAGCCTTGGCCAATACTCATGTAATTGAATTCCTGTGAGAGAGAGAGAGAAAAGGTCAGGCACATCCTATGTTAGGAGGGATGATGTGAGCAAAGGTGAAATCTGGGTGAATCTGCTTTATTCTTAATGGCCCCAAACCAGAAACCACCTAAATGTCTGCTCGCAGATGAATACTACTCACCATTAAGTAGGCCGAGAATTAGACTTAACCAGGACTGGAGTTTTGCTGAGGGAGTAAAATGGAGAGAAAGAGAGGCAAAGTCTCTGAGGATGCGCACAGGGGTTATAATAAGGGACCAGAGACTCCAGGTTGGATAAGGAAGGAAATGAGGACATGAGGAGATGAAAGGCACTGAAGAGGCAGAAGTGTCAATGGATTGTATCACGTATTAGGATGGAAGAATTGTTGAAGCTGGAGATTGAGAGGGACTGCACTAGAGAAAGAAGTGGGGTCAGAGAGTGAGATGTTTCACGTTGAAGTATTGGAAGACTTGGGTTACTGGGAATGACAAATCTAGGGAATGAATATACGAGTAAGGTGGAGGAGGTTCTAAGAGAAAAGCGGTTCAGAGAGTTGAGAGGCCAGAGTATTGAAAAAGCGCCTACATGGATATTGAAATCACTAAGAGTTATGATGGCCTTGAAGATGGTAACTATGAACCAGGAGCTAAAGCTGTAAAGAACGAGGGGCGTGACCAAGAGGTGACTGATGACAGCAACAAGGCGAGCAGATAAACTTCCTGACGTCTTTGTTGCTTTTTGAGGCCTTCGTGCTTTCTAGTCCTTCTGCCTGGAAGGCTAGTCTCTTCTGACATTAGCATGGCTTCCACTTCACCTCATTGAGGGCTTTGCTTATAGTTCATTTTTCTCAGTAAGATCATTCCTGACTATCCTATAAAAATCAACCTCCCCATCCATCCTAACATGCTATTTTCCCTATTTCCTGCTTTATTTCTCCCAATAGGAACTATCACCATCTAACATAATACATATACATTTCTTTTACTTTATTTTGTATGTTTCCCCTTTACTAGATTTCAGACAGCAGAACTATCTTAGTCTAGTTTTACTGGTAAGTCTCTAATGCCCAGGACAGTGAAGAAATATTTGTCGATGCTCTGACGACATGAGCTTCAATGTTTTGGGGCTTTAGAGAGGACAGAGGGACAAAAGCCTGGAAGCCTGATGAGCAAGGAGGACACCCACCTCACCTCCAGGCTCAGAGGTTCTATAGATATGGAAGAATAGGGGTCACCACTTAAAAGGGCTTCAGGGAGCATTGTTCAGTGGTTCTCCTCGGACCACATTTTAGACCAAGGTTGAAAGGAATGTTCCAAGCAGAACTGAGGATTTAGCTGGTTTTGCTGTGAGTTACAGGAGTCCCAGGGAAAGGTTTGAGGAGATGGAGAGGGGTGGAATCTAGTGGGTGATAGAGTTGTATGGAAAGAAGTGGGCATCCATGCAAATGAGCTCAACCCGATGAAGCTCTTCCTGATGGTCTTTTAGACAATGTTGGTGGCAAGGCTTTGGGAATTTGGGTTTAGGCAGTACCTTGGTGTTACCAGTCCCAGGTTTCTGGAACTCTCCCTGGGTGTAAATAACCTTATAAGACAGACAAATGGAGGCCATGAATCCCCAACTTCTAACGCATGTGATGGATATCTAACAAATATTTGTTGGCTGAATGAATGGATGAAAAAATTAGTACTGAAATTAAATAGATAATTCTGAAGAGGAGAAAAAACATCGAGTGATTCTTTAACTCTTAAAGAGTCACTCATGTGACAGAGCACTGTGTAAATTTAAAGAAGAAAGGATGAAGAAATGTAGACATGGCCTTTATACTTGAATGGCCTGCAGTTCAGATTTAAACACAGATAGCATTAATTGTCGTAGAATTTCACATTGTTTTAGTGAAGTATGAAAGAGAAGCATAACATACATAAATGGCCTTCCAGTTTTCATATGAAAAATGAATATATTTGACTCACTGAGTCAGGAATGCAGTCTATTTTGCATACAGAGGCACAGGAGAAAATTAATTGGAGTATGAATGATGATGATCAAAGATGGTCTTCGTATTATTCTTGTCTAGGTCAATTAATCGTATGGGATCCTGGGAGATTCATGTCCTCCCCAACGATTTATGTTCTTTCTTAAAAAAAGGGCTTAGAATTTCTGAGTTATTAGATGACAAGTGCTAACAGATTGCCAAATACAATTTTGGTTGTAGAATGAGTCGGAGTTTGCTACATAGACAGAGGGCATGAGCACAGGTTTAGAAGTCGGGTTCCTGATATGTCTGGGGACTTAATGTGGACTCAGTGAGACCTGTGCAGAGAGGCAGGACATGGTTAGATGTCCATCAGATGGTAAAGACTCATCTCCCAGCCCATAATGCCTTGTGTTGGGTTCAGTCAATTTACTTGTCCAAATAAGGGGGATTGGAACATGAAGACATCATTTGTAACTGTGTTTCCAAGTAGCTAAATTGTTTAAAAATTGAGTTTTAAAGGCTCAGAAAGGGAAGAAAGCAAAACTCCTTGAAGAATTCAAATCTGGAGAATAATTTGCCTACTATTTCAAAGTTGTCTTAACCATTTTGGTGACATATACAAACTAAGTGGATCATTCACCTCTCCTTGAAACGCATACTATCTCAAACTTTATTTGTGTGAGTGTGTGTATTTTCATGACCAGTCTGAAAGCAACTTTTACAATGGCAAATATTGTTAAGAATCCTCAGAGTGTGGCAGTGGTTCTCAAAGACTCTTACAGGGCCTACTTCAGTGGGGGGAGTACTAAGACTTTCTCAGGGGATTCATGAGATCAAAACTATATTTCTTTTACATTCTCCATTTTCATTTCTAGTGTTGTAAATATTGGTGTGACCCTCATAAACGAAAGCACTTCAGAGGTTCTCAATACTTTTTATTCATTCATTCATTCATTCATTCATTCATTTTCACATATAAATGCTTCTTTGTTTTTTTAATTAATTAATTTTTATTGAGGTAACATTGGTTAATAGCAGCATTATTTACAACAGCCAAGATGTGGAAAGAACCCCAGTGCCCATCAATGGATGAATGAATAAAGAAGATGTGATATATACACACATATACTATAATAGAATACCGCTCAGCCATAAAAAATGAAATTTTGCCATTTGTGACAACATGGATTCATCTTGAGGGTATAATGCTAAGTGAAATAATTTTTAAAAGTGTAAAGCATTCCTGAGGTAGAAACAAAACATTGAGAACTGCTATTCTGTAGTAATCTGGAACCTTCATCAACTGTGGGACTCAGCCTTTCTCTATCTGGAAAATCATACTTAAAAGCTCATATCTCCCCTAGATGGCTAAATGATAAAACATGTGGCTGAAAGCTGGCCCTGGGATCAGAAGGCACAGGGCGCTACTCCTCCTGGCCCACCTGGGCTTCAGGTGTACCTGAACCCACCCAGGACCCTGCTTCTCCCTACCTGCGCAGGCATCTGTCCTCCTACCTGGCCTCCTATGAGCCTTGGGCTTGTTCCTGTTGCTGAAATCTCTTGTCCTTGCCAGATGCTTTCAACTGATGGAGACTTTACTAATCCTGGGTAAAGAGAGAAAAGAACCAGGTTTGGGGACAGAGACACCTGGGAGGATGAAGGATTCACCAGACTCTGTGGTCCTAATTTGTCTAGACTTGTCGCCTCTCTTTCTGCCTTAGATATTGTGAGGTCTTCTGAGTGTCTAATCTATCTCTAGGGTACAGGCTTTGCAGATAGGTTAAAATATGTAGTTTTGAATGAATAATATTCAACCTTATGTATTTTTGAATGAATAATATTCTACCTTCACATGCATTCAGTCTTTTTGCTGACCTGGCATATCTACCAAATGCCTCTTCAATTTGGACCCAACCCTCTGAGTCTAATACCTCTACATGATGTGAGCTAATTCCATCACAGACTTATTTGAAAGGTCTTTGCTCTTTGGTTTGACTTGCAGCTGGTAAAATCAACCTTTTGTTGTTGGTGGTGTTCAGAAAGGTCATTCCTTTTTAATGGTGATTTTTTCCCCCTCAACATTTAATTATAAAAATTTTCAAATATACAGTAAAATTGAGTGTTATAGCCAACACTTATTTTTCTACAGCCTAGATTCTACCATTATCTTATTTGATTTATTGCTAATCTATTCATCTATCCAGCCCTCTATTTGCTCATTAAATGTAATTTTTAATTTAAAGTTTACCGAAAAATTCTACAAAAACAAAGAGAAAGATCTTTTTAGCTAAGAGTGTTTCCACGTGGGACATAAAAATGTAACCTAGCAAATTTTTACCTGAATGACTTAAATCTTTGGAGGCAAAATACTAATGTCAAAACACACTGTTTGGGAATTTGGTACAAGGATGGCACATTTTCCTATGAACACACTCTTCCTTTTCTTGGCTTATAGTGAGGCTCTGCACATATACTGATCTATTTCTTTTTTCTGGAAACCTCCCAGATGTCTTAAGCTGTGGAACCAATATCAAAAAGGTATTAGGAGCAGCTGAATAAAACTTAGGCAAGAGCTGAAGCATTGGATTTTCCTGAAGAAAAAAAATGGTTTGAGCCTTCCAAACATTTAATACACACACACACACACACACACACACACACACACACACACACACACAGAGATCTGAATATTTGTTCTGTAGTAGAAACCAAGTATGTAGGGGGGAAAAAGCTTACCTTGCCTGGGCCCTTCTAATTTATTACTTTGTGCTGTACTGCCTTTAAGTCTTGGAAAAATAAAACAATCTCAGGAAATAATTTTAGCCTATTCAGTCTATTAAGGTTTATCTTCTCTTAATATTCCAATTCCCTCAGGACTCTGGTTACAGTAATTATTTCTTAAAAGATCCCCCAGTGTTTATGTTTTGCTATCTTTTCCTGGTAAACAATTGTACATAAAAGGTTATGATTTTTCTATGATCAAAAAAAGGAAGGGGGAGTGATTTTATATCTGTTTCAAATTTATTTTTCTTTATTTTGCATTATGTTTGGAGCTTTCTTATCTATCTGTTGAGGAAATTGTGACTGTGTTTGGCATTAAGTAGGCTGGTTAAGGCTTTATATACAAAAATGAAATGATCTCTGAACTGTGTCTTATAGGCTATAAATTGCGCTTTTTTGTGGTTGGTCTTTAGTTTTCCTTTGCCCGTGTATAAATAGCCTTGAGGTGTTTTTTTTTTGGCTTTTTTGTCTGTTTTTTACTTCAAAAAAGTGAGGTGAAAATCCAGAGATCACAGGCAGGACTGGCTATCACCTCCTAACACTGCCTGTGAGGGATGTGGTCTACCTTGCCCCTTCCGTCCCACCTTGAAATTTTCAGTTACATTTCCAGCTGGGCCTTGACAATTTGGGGGTCTCATACATTGTCTAATTTCATTGACATAATATCAGATGTCAGTGGTCATTGGATCCCTGAACATACTGTATTCTTATGTTCATTTTTAGCATGAGACAAGCTGAAGTTTACTTTTTCCTATTTTTACTGAATAAAAAGTACTCATCCTTTAGTAATTGTGTCTAGAAGTCATACAAGAAAGTCTTTCCCCACCTAAAGTACTGATTTCAAGATTCCATTCACATTCAAATGAACTTACTGGACAGAAGAGCTGATTTCAATCTCTCTCCTTTTTAGCAAAACTTGTATTTCTAAATACCGTAGATCTGGCAAACCCTTAAGTAGGAAAGTCACTAGATATTCATTTAGGTGGCCTTGTTGTTAAACCTATCCTATAAACTAAAAGAAAATTGCCAAAAGACATGAAAATTATAGTGACTATTTAACTATATGATAGATATGAGACAATCAAGTTCGTGAACTTGCTACCATGCACTTACTTTGGCAGCACTGTACAAACAGCTCAGTGAGGTTTCATAATGTTGGTGTATCAGTGTTTCACAGCTGTGTGCGAGTTGACATGTGGCGGTGTCTTGCTGAGTGGCGTTCATTACTGTTGTTGCATGTTTTTGTGTGCTGTCGTGAGAATGAGCTTGAGTTAGAGCAAAAAACAAACATTAAGTTTCTTGTTAAATTTGGCAAGAGTGGAAGTGAAATCAGGGACATGTTAGTTCAAGTTTATGGGGATAATGCCAGGAAGAAAATGGCAGTGTACAAGTGGATTAAACGTTTTTCTGAGGGGAGAGAGAGAATGTGTCACTGATGAAGAGAGATCAGGGCGTCCAGTAACGAACAGCACTGACGAAAACATTGCAAAAATTCAATGAATTGTGCGTCAAAATCATCGGCTGACTCTGAGAAGCATAGTGGGCCAAGTAAACATCAACAGAGAAACAGGAAAATCTTAACTGTAAATCTTGGCATGAGAAAGATCTGTGCAAAAATGGTCCCGAAGCAGCTCACTGATGAACAAAACCAAAGGAGAGTCAAAGTTTGCCAGGACCTTTTGGGCAGGCAAGACGATGTTTTGGGCCATGTTATCACTGGTGATGAAACATGGGTGTACCAATACGACCCTGTAACAAAGCATCAAAGTGCACAATGGAAGTCAACCAATTCTCCATGATCAAAACAGTTCCGTCAGTCCAAATCAAGAGTCAAAACGACGTTGCTAACCTTTTTTGATATCAGAGGGATTCATCATTATGGATTTGTACAAATACTTAACCAAGTTTACTATTTGGAAGTGCTGAAAAGGTTGCATGATAAAGTTAGACGAAAATGACCTGAAGTTTTTGCCAAAAATTCATGGCTCTTGCATCACAATAATGCACATATGGCCCTGTCTGTGAGGGAGTTTTTAGCCAGTAAGCAAATAATTGTATTGGAACACCCTCCTTACTCACCTGATCTGGCCCCCAGTGACTTCTTTGTTTACCTGAAGATAAAAGAAATATTGAAAGGAAGACGTTTTGATAACATTCAGGACATCAAGGGTAATAGGACAACAACTCTGATGGCCATTCCAGAAAAAGAGTTCCAGAATTGCTTTGAAGCGTGGACTAGGCACTGGCATTGGTAAATAGCTTCCCAAGGGGAGTACATCGAAGGTGACCTTAGTGATATTCAGCAATGAGGTAGGTATGTAGCACTTTTTCTAGGATGAGTTTGCGAACTTAATTGTCAGTCCTCATATATTCAGTTGCTGTGTCTTAAAAATAAGACAGAACTTTGCCATTGTCTCTGTTATTTAAAAAATCAGCATGGATCTAGCTTTCTGATTCTTCCTTCTGAAGTGATATTTAATTCCTGTTAAGAGAAGTGATGACCATGAGACCACAGGATAGGAGAATTTGCTGACCTGCTCAGATCTCCAAGTAAGCAACCTCTTTCGGTAATTGAATAATTTCTATCTGCCATGTTATCGGTCATTTACAAAGCAGAATATTTTATGGTATTATTTGATGAAAAATCTTAAGGGAGCTGCATTATACAAAAACTCATTGGACGTGGAGTAAGGAGACTGGTAGAAAATATTCATTCTGATATGGCATGTATTAATAGCTGCCACTTTGGCTCTCATTGGCTGATTCAGGCATAATGGCTTCACAAGCTTCAGTTGAGGTAGGTAGAGGCAGGGGCTGTTGACTCTGGGGTCTGTTGAGTTTGTCCTAGGAAGGAGAAGCAGATATTCTCTCTCTAACTTCTGCAGCCCCCAGTGGCTTCATTCATGAAATGAAAGGGATGGGGCTAGAAAAATCAATCCTTTTTCGTTCTAAAAGTCTTTCAGTTTTGGTCATTTTCAAAATGGGTGGGTTTATAAACACCACTCAATCTGAGCTTATGCATAATGCATTTTATATAGAGACCATCTTATCTCCTGACTTTTATGAAGGTAAAAACATTTTTACTTTTATGAAGGTAAAAAACTCAGCTATTGTCCTTTTGAAAACAGAAAAGGCAACTCTCTGTTTCCTTTAGCTAGACTTGGTGATTGTTAGAGTGGATTGTAGATCCCTGCAAGTGTTTCTAGGTGACATGTGTCTATGAACTCTGATGAAATAACCATTCTTTTCAACATGAAATTGCTAAAATGAATTTGATTATGTGGCTGATGACACATAAAGAGAAATTTCTCTTCTAGTTAAGCTACACAGATTGGACTAGACAGACAGCTATGATATATTTCAGATCATAGTAGAAAAAGCAGTCAAAGTATGAGAAAGGGAAGAGCAAACCCTTAGTAAGCTTTCAACTTTATTTTTACGTCTGGGTCAAATTTTCAGTTAAATTTTTCCCCCCTGAGGTAATGAGTCCTCCTTTTTTCACTACTTGTACATGTGACTCTATATCTGACAAATTTATCCCTGTCAATTCCAACAGCTGAAATTCCAGTCTCTTTGAAATTGAGCTTGAATGTCTTGATTACAAGTGATTTACTGATGAAATCAAAAGTGGTAGCTTTTGTGGGAAAGGGAACGAATGTACGCACATGGAAGAATGTTTCATTCTGGTACAGCATATAGCTGCCGCTTTGGTTTTTCATTGGATGATTCTGATCATAATAGTTTCACAAGTTTCAGCTGAAGTACGTAGAGGGCAGAGCTGTTGATTATGGGGTCTGCTGAATTTATCCTAGAGAGTGGACATAGAAGCTCCCCTTGAGTGAACAATTGGAGAGGTATGGAGTTTGGGGCTTCTACAGAGAAAGATGGCCACAGTAGGGAGCCACATTATAAAGGGGAAGGGAGTCTGTGTTATTGAAATAAAAGCAGTCTTATTTAAACAATCAAGTGCTCTTAATGTTATTTTCCAGAAGTTTTAATATACAAACCTAAGAAATGCAAGGAAACATTCCCTACATTTCAGAAAAGTGCAAAACTGAGAAGAAAAGGTTATATCTGACAGACAAGCAGGCAAGTTCCTACTGGGCATGTCAGCTTCTTGGTTGTTTGATGGGATGCTTTTGTGCCATGTGTCATCCTTTCTTATTTTGGCACCTGATGAAACAGGTAACCTGGCATAAGACTCTTGGAAACGACATTAACTGTGGATTCATAGCATGTGTCAAAATAAAGGTGTCTCCATTTTCAAACACTGTCCTAAAATCACTTTTTTGAATTTGACAGTTGAAATCTTTCCAGGCTACATGCTTTAGCTGAGTAAGCAGAGTGAATAAATAGGCATCCAGCCAAATGTACTGTAATGGATAATGAGAGAGAGAAAAAAAAAGAATTCATTGCTGGCATAAGGAAACATACAGTACATTCAGCTCCTAGAATTGCCCTTAGTGATTTTAATATGTGTGGTTGAGTGGAAGGAGAAGGGTGAGAAGAGGTGAGAGGATAGTCAGGGGGAAAAAAAATAGAAGCATCATGAATACAAATTTCACCTTGTTTTGTGGAAGGAGCTTGTAAATGATGGATGCAATGTATGGACAATTCTGAGTGGCTGGTAGCCTTGTTTTCTTAACGTCAGCAGTGACTGAAATGTATTATCCTCCATTTGAACAAAGATATCAAAGAAACTCAGTAGAGAAGCTAAAGGAAAGGCAGTTTTAGAGGAAAAGAAACAGGTATGAAGGCCATTTAATGTGCTCCTTAGCATGAGGTGAGGGAGGTAAATGGTTAAGTGAAAGAAGAGAGTTAAGTCAGCTAGTATGTCTCATTTGAAAAAGTTCCCAGTTCTGAAAAAGCTCACATTGAAAGGTGAACTAAAGGCCATCTGAATGCTGTTCAATTTAGCATCCAGGTTTCTAAGGACTAAGAACCTATCATTTTAATCTGCATGGTGTTCTCTGTTCTTTTCTATAATTATATTGTTCTTCAAAGAGGAAGCCAAGTATGCAGGGGAAATTTCTCTAAGAAAGAAAACCTGCACAATCTCCACAGGGATGAATCACTTTCAGTGAAAAAATCCTTGATCATGATTTTCAGATCATTTCACTCCTATCTAGAATATTGCCTTTAGAGGTGACATGAACTATTTAGTGGTTCCCTTGAGATGAGCTGTGGTGGTGAGGTGTTTTTTTTGCTTTTGCTTTAAAAAAAATTAAATGTAGTTATATTATTAGCTTCCGGTGAGAGGTGGTGGGGTGTTGAGAGCTGAGATGGGAAGTGAAAGGGAGCAGAATTTGAAGGTGGAGAACGGTCTCCCCAAAGGGGCTTCTCTAGGGTCTCAGCTGAGGGGGTACTTGATTAAGCAAGAACTGCTGAGACTCTAAAATGAATATGCCCTCTCAGAACTGCCTTGGAGGAAGAACGGGAAGTAAGGAAAAGCAAGAGGGGGGTAGAATTCAGCGTCCCACTTATAACCAGGGTAACCCCACCGGAGTCTGCTTTGTATTGGACTCCTCTGTGCAGTTTCATACCCCAGAGGGATGACAAGTCTAGTAAATGCTCTGGTGACTGCCCGATCTTTCAGGATCAAATCACTCATTGCCCCAGCTGCCATGGTGATGACTAATGACAGCTCAGAGCTGAGCCCTTCCTTAGGTCCCCATTCATAGGGGAAGACCACTTCTAATGACAAAGACCCAGCCCCCAACCTCCACTCAGGAGATCATTGAAAGGCCAACCCAGCTGCTGAGCTCCCTGAGGGCCTGTCTGCCATCTGTGTCACAACTGCCTCACAGCTCACCTTCTTCCACTGCCCAGTCTTGCTGCCCTCACTCCCTTACAGGTGTTGCCCCTGAGAGTACCTCCCCAGTAAGCCAGCTGGACAATTGAGAGTCTGTTTTCTGGGAATTTGTTCTTTAGTGACCTCTGTAAATTTCCTTTTTTAAAAAAAAAATTAATTTAATTTTTTTAAATTAAAGTTTATTGGGGTGACAATTGTTAGTAAAGTTACATAGATTTCAGGTATACAATTCTGTAATACGTCATCTATATATCACAATGTGTGTTCACCATCCAGAGTCAGTTCTCTTTCCATCACCATATATTGGATCCCCTTTACCCTCATCTACCACACCCCTTCCCGCTGTAAATTTCGTTTTTTAAAAAAATGATCTCCAAGATCTTCCAAGATGGTGCATTCATAATTTTGATCTGCTGTCATGTGCGGTCTGAAATACGTTGTATTTATCTTTGGGCAATAAGTAGATGACATGCTTTGAGACCATTTATCTAGGTCATTTATTATATTTTCAATGTCTCTAAGTAAATAGCAGTTGGGACAAAGATTCTGTTCGTAACCAACATGTAGCCCAGAGAGCATAATGAGAAGGGGCTAGGTACCTGAAGAAAGGGGCCCAGCCTTAGACAAATGCCACTAAGGCCAGAAGTCAGTAGAAACCTCCCAGAGCAAGGACGTTTTTCATGCTTAGGAGAGCCCTTGGTTAAGGCAATCTGTCAAGACAGGCTCTGGAAAAAGGAGGAGAACCAGTCCTCACAGAACTTTGCCAGAGGTGAGCAAAGGCAAGATAAATCACAGACACAGTAAAGCAGAGCACTGACAAACAGACACATTTTGACCAGAGTTAAGTCTGCAAATTGATGAAATGTAATGAAACCCATAATTAGAAAAAAGAATGGATAAGCAAAAAAAAAGCCTACTTCCAGGAGGAGAAAATTGCAATTTTTTTCCCCTTAGAAACAGCTATTTGGACATTATTATCTTCCAGACATGTGTTTTCTGGAGCATTGGGCAAAGGCTTGACTTAGCTTGGCCTCACAGAGTTAATCCTAAACTGTGTCCACTCTCATCTCTATGCATGGGTACAAATATTAATTTTTAAAGCATGGAAAAAGGGTCTTCCTTGTTAAGGCACCAATTGACTCTCCCAGGTTCCCCTGAAATGAACACTGACCTTCGTAAGAGAAAACTATACAGACATAGTTCATTACAGAAATTTAAAACAGGATCGCTTCTTAAGGAATAAGTGATCTTACCTAGTTTACAGAGTAACTGAATTGAAACTTTGAACCCTGATTTCTGTTCAGTTTCTCTATTTCAGCTTCTTGCTTAAAGCACCTGGAAACATCAACAACTACAAACTCCTTGCCCTGTAACTCCCTCTGATAATCATCACTCTTCTCGTCAAAGCTTCTCAGAACCGTAGACTCCACCCTCGGTTCCACTTTCTTACCTGCCATTCATTCTCCAGCCATTTGAAATCTGACTTCTGCTTGATCCACCGAACCGAAATCATTCTTGCTAAGGTCAAAAGGACTCACTACAACAATTGTCAAACACAATGGAGAATTTTTTCAGGTTTTATCTCACTGAAACTCTTTGGTGCCTTTAATGTCATTGATCTTTTTTTTTTTTTCCGCCAAACTCCACAGTCTCTGAGAGCTCACTTTCCTCTGTGTCTTACCACGTCTGTTTGGCTCCTCTGCTCTTCTCACTCTGTACATACTTTCTGTGTGTGCCTCTGTCACTTTTGATGCTAAAATCTATTATTAAAAAAAAAATTGGTTGACATACAATATTATATTAGTTTCAGATGTACAATATAGTGATTAGATATTTATATACCTTACTTATCACCACGATAAGTCTAGTATCCATTTGACACCAGATATAGTTATTGCAATACTATTGAATATATTCCCTATGCTGTACTTCACATCCCCATAACCATTTTTATAACTGGCAGTTAGTACTTCTTAATCCTCTTCACCTTTTTCACTTATCCCCTCACTCCTCTCTCATCTGGCAATGATCAATTGTTCTCTGTATGTTTGTTTCTGATTTGTTTTGTTTGTTCATTTATGTTGTTTTTTATTTTCCACATGTAAGTGAGAGCGTATGGTATTTGTCTTTATCTGTCTGACTTATTTCACACAGCACAATACCCTGTAAGTCCATCAATATTGTCGCAAATGGCAAGATTTCATTCTTTTTATGGTCGAGTAATATTCCATATATATATATACATATTACGTTTTCTTTTTCCATTTGTCTGTCAGTGGACACCTAAGTTGCTTCCGTATCTTGGCTACTGTAAGTAATGCTGCAATGAACATAGGGGTGCATATATGTTTTAGAATTAGTATTTTTGATTTGTTTGGATAAATTCCCAGAAGTAGAATTGCTGGGTCATAAAGTAGTTCTGTTTTTAAATTTTTGAGAAATCTCCATACTGTTTTCCACAGTGGTTGCATCAATTTACAATCCCACCAATAGTTCGTGGGTAAAATCCATTACTTTTAATCAAAGAGATCCTAAATCTTCAGGCCAGAAATTTCTGAATGTTAGGCTTTAAAATCCAGTTGCTGTGGGACAACTTGACAGTGTATTCTTCAGATACTCAAATTCAAAATGTCCAAACATATTTTATTTCCCCAACTAACCCCTAAGTCACCCCACTTGTAACAGTAGGACCCATCCACGACTCCTTTTCCCCTTTCTCCCTACAACATGTTTTCAGGCACAAATCCTGACAATGACCACTTACACTTTTGGAATGTTTGTTCTCCTTCATCCTTTTTACTGTTGCCTTTTCAGGCCCTTGTCATCTGTCACCTGGATTGTTATAACAGTCTATTTACTAGGCTCACTCAGGAAAGTCCCCTTTACGGGGCCAAGCCATTTCAATGCCATCATGTGCTTTCTCATGGGAAGTGGATACAATTACCAGCTGTGAGTCTACTCTGTATTGTCCTTAGTCACTTCCCGGAGATAGTTTGCCATTCCTAATGAATGAAGAAAGCCACAAGATCTAAAAAAATCTCTTTTAAATGTCCCCTTTTTAGAAATTGTGTTGCTTAAGCAGTTGTCTTGCCCTCAGAGTGAACTCTACCTACCTACTCTGGAGTCGTGATACTGTAAAGTGGACAAGTCCCATCTTCAGACAGAATATAGGAGCCATGTGGGTATTCCCAGGGTATTTCTCATCATTGACATTGGTAAGGAATAAAGGGGGAATAGAATGAAACTTTCTGATTATTTCCTGTCTCTTATTTTACCGATATTTCTGTTTCGTGATTATCAAAATAATCCAAGTATTGGCTTGACCAAAAAAGGGAGGCATCCACAATTTTATCAGATGCTAAGACTAAGAGTCATAATTGAGTCCTCAGTTGAGAATGTTGTTCACTTTACATAGATTTAAAGCAGAAAGCAGAGGGTGTCATTGATTATGGGTTTTCTCCCCAACCTCACCCCCTTCCTGCTTCCAGCCATACTGGCTTTTCAGTTCAATCCTCCTACCATAGGACTTTTGCACATGCTGTTCTCTAAGGCTGAAAACACTCCCTTCTCTCCTACTCAACTTCCATACCTAATCAATTACTATTTAGCTACAAGTGATTACTGAATAGGTTTCAGATTTCAGTATAAATCTTTCATCTCCAGATTATCACACGCACCTTGCCCTCAAGAACTTTTGTTTTTCTATGATCTCTTGGGGCCACATTTCTTTCCTTCATAGCACTTTGCTCCAGGTTTCAGTAAACAGCTATTTTCAGTAAACAGCTGTTTTCAGTAAACAGGATTACTATTTGATTAACATCTGGCCTCTCCCCACTGGGATGTGAGCACCATGAAAATGTGGGCCATGTTTGCTTTCTTTCTTTTTTCTTTTTAACTTTGACCACAATCAATTTTATTTATTTTTATAACTTATTATTCTCATTTTTTTCCTCACTTAGTGTGAGAGGTACATTCTTAACAAAATTTTAAGTGCACAGTACAATAGTATTAGCCATAGGCACAATATCGTGTAGCAGGTCTTTAGAACTTGTTCATCTTGCTTACCTGGACCTTTATTCCCCTTGAACAGCAACTTCCCATTTCCCCCTGGAGACCGCCATTTCACTCTCTGTTTCTATCTGTTGAATAAACATTTCTCCAAAGAAGAAAGACAAAGGGCCAATACATATATGAAAAGGAACACCTCTAATCATCAAGGAAATGCAAATCAAAAACACAATGAGAAATCACCTCACTCCTGTTAGGATGGCTATTGTCAAAAAACAGAAACAAAAATATCAACAGAAAACTGGTGTTGGCGAGGATGTGGAGAAATTAGAACCCTTTTTACTGTTAGTGGGAATGTAAATTGGTGCAGTCACTATGGAAAATAATATGGAAGTTCCTCAAACATTTGAAAATAGAAGAACTCTACGGTCGTGTAATCCTACTTCTGGGTATATATTGAAAAAAATTGAAATCAGGGTCTCGAAATAATATATGTACTCACATGTTCATTGCATCATTATTTACCATAGCCAGTGTACGGAAACAACTGGGCCCCATTTGCTTTGTTCATTGTCTTTTTTTTTTTTTTTTAAATCCCCATGCCTGCACATAGACAATAATAAATTGCTGTTGACTTAATGAATAGATGACTGGGTTCAGCACTGTCTTGAAATAGGAACTTTTTTTGCACTGGAATGCTCTCTCTGCCTCATGATGGTTCTCATGAGTGGACAAAAACATTGCTGTTGTGCATTAAATGAGCTCCTGGTTCCAACAATAGTGCTGGAAAAGAGTCTGCATGAGGGTCATATTTTTCTTCCTTTACATTCTCTTGAAATAAATATGACTAGGCCTCAAAGCATCCTAGTTTTTCTCTAATAGCCTATTATGTATTTCCAGTGCATAAATTTGTCATCTTGACGCATTTCCTCAGCATATTTTTGGTCCATATTTCTTTGGGGTGTCTTTTTAAGAATTGTATTATGTCCGTTCTGAGTTGATTTTGACCCAGATTTTAAATATTTGATGTTCACCTTTATAAAATAGGACTCTTTTCCTCATTGTCAATACTCAGGCTTTTTTGTTTGCCCATTCTAGGTTTTCTCACATAGAATTAATATTTTTAAGGATTTATTTTGTGTTAGGAATTCTGCTAAGAATGCTTTTTTTTTTTCAGATTAGTTCATATAACACACCAAACAGTGCCCTGATATAAGCACTATTATTATCTCCATTTTGCAAATCATAAAACTGAGACTTAAGAGCGTTATTTAACTGGCTCAAGGTCAAATATTAGGTTGGTGCAAAAGTAATTGCGGTTTTTGCAATTATCTTTAAGCTTTTAAAACACAATTACTTTTACATCAACCTAATAGTTAAGCGGGGGAGCAGATTCTGATTCCAGAAGCCACTCTTTTTGTCAATTGTGCAAATCCAAATGGCATTTTGAAAGTTTGTTTTTAGCAGATGTCAGTTGTTAGAATAGCAAACACATTGAACACATTCTGTACTATTATGCTCTGACAATTTAGTGCTCAAGACAAATAATGAAGTATTTGCCTACACTTTTATATCTCCTAATATTTGAAGAAATCATACATGTATATACATATATATACACACATATATATATGTGTGTATATATATGTATATATGTGTGTGTGTGTGTGTGTGTTGTGTTGTTGTTGTTGTTAAAAGCTTTTACAATGTGGGCTGCAACTCCCTTTCACTTCAGTTCATTCATTTTCAACACCAGGTACCTAATAACTCTACTACCCAGTCCTGCCAATGCCCCTGGGAAGGCATGGGGTAAAGCAGAGGCTTGCGGTGCTAAGATTTCTTCACTGGTATTTGGAGTGACTCTGAATCCCTTTCCCCTTCATATTTTGTCCTGATGACACATTTATCTGTTCTTTTCTGGAAGGAGTTGTAGCCTGTTGTAGCACTTGAACATTTATCCTTGTATGGCAGTCTCATTACATTGGAGAGGGTTTGAGGAGGCAAGGAAAATAATGTAAAAACCAAGAGAACTACCTCTACAAAGGTAGAATTATATTTTTAGTTTTGCTTATGAAACCCATCTTTATCCATTTAAAGTGTGCATTTTACTAATTCTTGGCCATTGATAACGATTGGCTGAAAGAAAATGTTAGTACTATCTTCTACATTCACATTTCCTGACTGAAGTGATTTTTGCTCTCTGGAGCAAGCAGGAACTGCACTGGGCAGAAGGAGAAAGAAGCTGAAAGAGGCTGAGTAAGGCTGCTTTCCTTGTCTCGGTGGGTGAGATCTAGCTGAATCTTTGGTGTCTTCCCTCAAATCAGGATATCTTTTGGCTCAAGGTTATTTTGCACAAAAGGAATGGAGAGTTTCAGTAGCTACACTAGAGTGATGCAAATGGCAAACTTTACCAAGAAGTAGCTGCTGATACTCATAGTTGTAGGAATTTGTTCAGAAATCCTTAACCATGAACTTGAAGATGACATAAGGATTCCATAATCACAACACTGATGTCAAAAGGACAGAAGTGAAGACTTAAGTGGGTGGGGGAAGCTTTCTCAAATCATCTGGGACTTATTTTTTTCAAGATCTTTTCTGAATTTCCCAACCACCTATATAGGTGATTTAGAGGAACTTCTTGAAATGGAATGTAAAATTAGAGATGATGCATGAACATCAAAATCACATTAAAATCATTTCATGATTAAAAAGTCCACATATTTTAATATGCAAAGAATAAGAGGAGTTTTCATTCAGTTCCAGAATCAAAGTCTAAGTTTAATTCAGTTTTTATATAGTGTAAGACATTTATCTAAATGCTCAATGGGGATATTTGGGGAACATGCTTTGCCTTTCCAAGGTTAACAATATCTACCTCCATGGTCTCCAACAAATTACCCTGCAGTGTACCATCAGAGTTAGTGCTTGGATCTTCCTCTGGGACAATTTACATACCCTCGTTTAAGAAGGATGATGCCTCTTTCTATCATCTTTGAGTTCTCCAATGGGCAGCCATGGATCTGGTGCACTGGCCGGAAGCCATGAAGGGTTCCTTCTGGGTATTTATCTTGTGATGGAAGAGAAAGCTATATTGCCATGTACTGTTCCATAGGACATCTCCCAGCTCACAGGCTCGTAAATATAGTTAAAAGCACTTTGACAACAGAAGCATAACTTTTTTTGAGACACAGTTGAATGGAAAACATTTTATATGTCTAAAATGTCTCTTTGGACTTATCTATCCAAGAAGAGAGAAAAACCAGGAAAATAAAATTTTTCACAGCTTCTTTTGTTGAAAATATTGTTGAAGCTACATGTAACATAATTATTATCACCTGGTCATATGACACCCCATGACTTGTATTTGTGACTTGCCAGAGATATCTAGTGCTATAGTTAAAAAAAAAAAAATCACTGTTTTTACACCATTTTTCCTCTCTCAAATGGAATTTCTACCTTAAAGAGATGTTGTAATAGCTGTGTCCGTAGTTAAGGAAACAACCAAACGGTAGCGTTAAAAAAAACAAAACCCTGCTTTGATTGACCATTTTTTTGTTTTTTTCACATTGCTTTATATTTGGATAGTTGAATATCTAAAATGAATATATGTATATTCATTTCTATGTTATAATGGAATTTGTGTATATTCACCTTTTGTTCATAATGATGATGTGTTAGAGAATATAAGATTTGTAGAGGACAAAGACATGAAATTCCAGCTCTGACACCTACTAGTTCTGACCTTTGGTCATCAGCTGTAAAAAATGGGAATATCAATGTCTATCTCATGGGGTTGTAAATATGTTCATATAATAACATATGTAAAATAACTCAGACAAAGCCTCATACAAAATAGGCATTCCCAAATGTTATAGTCTGCCAGAGAGTTATAATGCAAATGTAACACAGAGTACAGCAGAGCAGAGTGAAAAGAGGTCTTTTGAAGTAAATATTTTAAACTATAAGAAAACTTTCCTTAAAGAAGAATTAAATGTGCATGTCTTAAAAGGCATATCATTTTTCAGGAAAAATTGATCCAGTAGAGCCAATACTGTGATATATCTAAAAATATTATTGGACTTTAAACCGAATGGGCAGGTTTATAGGACAGCCAGACAAAAGGACCAAGTCTTTCAGAAGTAGAAGAAAATCTATTTCAAACAAATTTTATTTAAGCTTTATGTGGTGTGGTGTTTCCAGTTAACATGAGGGTTACAAAGCTCTTAATTTTAATCCTTCCAGACTTTATTAAACTAAGTACCTAATTTTTTATATTGATGTGACATGGGAAGGAAAAGAATAGATCTTGGTAAGTTAATATAGTTCTGAATATTAGACCCAGAGAAAGAAGAAGAATTGAAATTTAAGTAAATTAGAATCAAATGTAATTGTGATTTCTAAAACCCTGGAAGGCATTTTTTATATGTTATTATTTGAAATGTCCTTACGTTGTAATCAAATAACTTAATTAGCTGCTTCTTCTCATAATTCACCCTCAAAACATGAGCTGGTCCCCACTCAAATAACAATATTAAATAGTAATTTGGCATCTAAGTTAAAATTATTTTTCCATTTATTCATGTATCTCTATAGGTTATTATGAAACATTAAATTATTAAAAATAAATACCTGCTAATAACCCACTAGTGTCAGAAATATTGGTGTAAATTTTTACTTTCTCTCTGTTTTTTCAAAAATCAGTTGAAAAGCTCGGTAGCAAAGGCCCTGATCCATAAACGATACCGTAACCTCCCTTATGCTTCGGCTCCAAAGATCTCATTTATTTACACGCTAAATACTGCTCAAGGGCACCAGATTGCAAAAGATATGAGTTGTCAGCACTTAGTAAAATATCCTTGCCCCAACTGCTGACAAACATGAGTCTGTTTTGCAAACACAATTTTCATGCTGAATAGTCTTAATTTTAAACGATAATAACAAGTTAAGACAATACACCAGAATATCGCTGTTAAATATATTGTTCAAGGATTTTTTTCCCCCAATGGAAAGTTTTGTGACATTTTTCCTGATGCACATGACTTAAGAGAGGCCCAGACTGTAAAACAATGAATTATGTTGGATAGCACAGGATGAAACTCTCTTAAATTGCTATCAAACTCTTGTGGTACCAAACTGTCATTCTTTTGAGATCATTAAGGCGTGATCCTTCCTTAGGAAGTGAGATGGATTAGAAAATCTCTTAGGTTCATCCACCCTTAATGTTCATGCTGCTGAAAGCTCTGACTGTCTTTGGAGTAGTGTTAAGAAGGACAAAAACAGGAACTGCTGGAGAAAACCGTTTTCTCTGACATTTTGAACTGGGAGGTGGGTGTTTACAGATGAAAATATAGGAGGGAGCCCTCAGAAACAAGCCTGGGACCTCTTAGGCCCAGCTGTGGGAAGATCATTTTACTCCGGAATACATGACCTTGAAGTCTTTTAAATCCCCAGGCCAGCACAGGTCACTGCCTCCCGTAGATGATGTTAGAATTGTTCAGTGCCCACATTTAAAGGGGGACCTGGCCAAGTGAAGATCATCATGATATACTAGTTAGTAAAGCTAGGGAAGTCATCGGATACAGGTGAGAAATCAGAGAAAAGGTGTTTGTTTTGTTTTGTTTCTTGGTTTTTTTTTTTGGTTTTTTTTTCCCCACGGAATGATTGTGTGTCTTCTGTAGTTCAGGCTTATGATTTTCTGGTTGTGGCCTCCCTTAAAATCAAACAGAAAACCTACAACTTCATTCCAAGAATGCACATGGGGAGCTAACAACTCAATAAACAATGCTCTGTTTGCTCAAGTATTTAGCAAATAGCTTAGGGATTACTGCATGCACCATTGTTGAGATTTTAGCCAATTCTCAAAGATGTTTCTGTGCTCTACTAATAAAACAATTCATGTATGTATAATGGCACATTGTAATTATTTCCACATGGTTATCACTTAGACAAACCTGAGGGAAGAAAGTCAACATTGATGAAACTTTATCAGAAATCAACATTTATGACAGCACAGTGAAAACCCGAATCCAAAACAGGATAATACCAACAGTAGCAATAATCTGATATGTCAGTACATATTTTTTCTCATACTTTTTCCTCCTTATCACTATGTTTTTCTGGTTGTGACCTGGGTAGATGGATGATAAATTTACGGGAAATAAAACATTGAAATTTTATAGATAAAATCTTACTAAGTGTTTAGGGGTGTGTCTGTCTACTTTAGCCATAAATACTCAGCAAAGCATTGCCTGTGATGCAAAAATTTGTAGTTGGAGAAACCTCAAAGAGAATTCTTTTGCTTGAGCATCTGGTTGATGGGACTGGATCCAAGCAATTATGATTTGTGACTCTAATCTCAAGCAAAGCCTGTTCTGGGATTATTCATTTTTGCTTCAGCAATTAATTTGTAGAGTTGAATTTCTATATGAGGTAATAGCTGAATAGAAGAGAATAAAATCCTGTCCAATTTTACATTTAGAAAGAAATCACAGATCTTTATAAAAATACATAGCCGTTTTTATGTCTAAAACAAATTATGTCTTTTGCAATTTGGAACCAAATAATGCTATGGATTTTTTTGAGTGATTGCATGTTTTCTTCTGGTGACTAAAGCTCAATCTATTGAATGGAATTGAGTATTTATTAACATTAAAAATTAATATATTAGAATATATTTTCACTTGCTACTTTATCCAGCTCAAGTATTAAAGTAAATCTCTTGATAATTCATTCACTCATTCATTCGGTGAATATTTGTTGTGTGCCTACTATGTGCCAGGAGTGTTCTAGGCACTAGAGATAGAGCAGCAGGCAGAACAAAGTCCCTGATTCATGGGATTATGTTTTTGAGGAAAGGGTCAATAATAAATATATAGTTGAATGTTATCATAGATAATGTATATTCTGAAGAAAAATAGAGCCGGACAGAAGGGAAATATTGCAAGTGGGTGAAGGGACTTTTTTACATAGGGAAGACTTTGAAGTGCTGACATTTAAGAGGAGACTCAATGAAGTGAGAAAGTGAGTAATGAGAAAGTCTGGAATCTGGAAGAAGAGTCAGAAGGAAGAGCAAGTAGAAATGTTCCAATGTAGGACTAAATTTGCCTTACTTGAAGAACCTCTAGAAAATCAATGTTACTAGAGTGGAGTGAGCAAGTGAAGAAAGAAAAGTTATAAATTTAGAGTATAAATAGGATACAAGTCAATATGAACCCTATAAAGTCAGTCTAAGATTTGGATTTTCTTCAAAGTGTGATGGGAATCACTGAAAGAAATTAAGAAGAGCGATCTGACATGATTAAGGTTTTTACAAATCTTTCTGGCTGTGTTGTGGAACATAGACTGTAGTGGAGAACAAGGTTGGAAGTGAGGAAGCCAAGAAAAAGGCTTCCACAGATAATGGTGGCTTGTATCGCAGCAATGAATGACATGTAGAGTCATTTCAGGGTCACTTGAGCAGAGAAGTGACATGATCCGACTCATGTTGAAGTCTCACTTGGGCTGCTCCTTTGAGAATGTATTACAGGGCAACAAAGACAAAGTAGGGAGACTTGTTTTGGGGCTATTGTAATCCAAACGAGTGCTGCTGATGGCTTGGATGAAAGAGATGGCAGCAAAAGTGGAAACAAGTGGCCAGATTCTGGATACATTTAAAAGTAGAGCACCCTTGATTTCCTGATAGAGTAGGAAATGGTGATTTTTGTCCTGAAAAGCTCTCTTGCTTAAAAGCAAGGTAGCAACAAAGGCAGAATGAAAGCTAGAGGGATGGAGTTGCCATTGACTGAGATGATGAAAGCTCTGATTTGAGCGTGAAGTGGGGAAGGCCAGGAGTTCAGTTTTGGATATTCTGGGTTTGAGATGCTTAGTGGACATCAAAGTGAAAGGATGAGGTTGGAGGTTGGATATTCAAGTCTAGAGCTCAGGAGATAGCTTTGAGCTGGATATCTACATTCTTATCAGGAGATATAAGCATGGTGTTTAGAACCATGGGCAATGGAGGAGGTCACCTTGGGAGTGAATGGACAGAGAAAGGAGATCAAAGATGGAACCCTTACACAACCCAACAATCAGAAGTAGGGAGAAGAGGAAGAACAAAGAAAGGAACCATCGAGGTTGTGAAGAACTAAGTGTATGTGCTGTCAACTGAAGAGAGTGTGTTGAAGAGGAGGGAATGACCAATTGTGATAAAGGCTGCTGGGAGGTCAAGTGTGATGACTGAGAATTGATCTTTGGTTATAACAAAGGCATTAATGACTTTTGATAGAAGTTTTGGAGGAATAGTGGGGAAGAAAGTTTTGAGAGAACAGAGATATTGGGAAGAGGAAAGGCTATTCTCTAAAGTGAGGAATACCAGGAGAGAAGCAAATAGGGGCTGAGGATAAAGGAATTAACCTAAATGATTGTATCTGTTGGAACTAATTTTCCTTGTTGGCTACACACAACCAAGTTCTTTGGCAAGTCTGAAAGAATGCTGAATCATTTCTTTTCTCAGTGATTAGCACGTAATTACTTCACTATTTCTTGCTTTTATTCAAAATCAGTCTTGTAGTTCCCTACTAAGCCTTCTGAAAATTCATCTTGCCAAAAGAAACATGAATCCCTTGTAGGGTTTTTATGACTTAGGGACAAAGGATTTCTTTCTTTTTATTGAGTTATTTGTGTTACTGAATCTATGTTCTGAATATCATATTCTAATAAGTTAATATTTACCATAGTGTAAGCACAATAATGCACTGCTTGGCACTGAGTTAACTGTAAAAATAATTGGACTTTATGTATACCTTTCCAAAAGCAAGGTAAAGATTGTGATTATACACTTTGTAAATAACAACGCATTGCTCCATGATGTCTCTTGACCAATTGTTTTATATTTAATTCTTGTGCTGATCTTATTTCTTCCTATTTACATTGTAAGCCCTTGGAAGGCAGAAACTGTATGCCATGCACATCCCTCGTCGCAAAGAACAGATGTGTTTTAAACCTTATGTCTCTTCAGTTGAATGATTAAATTAATGCTCTCTTGCTTAAAAGCTAGGTAGTAACAAAGGCAGAATGAATACCTGTCGTTTCTGGTAGGACATAACCAGAATGTCTTCCAATTTGTGGCTTAATTTTCCCATAGCATCAGTTTTTACTGAAACTAGATCACTACTTTTAGGGGCTTTTTCATCCTGCTTGTACTTCCTGTTCTCCATTAGGCATTTTGATCACTAAAATCAAATTGACCTTTCTGGGAATGGTACCTTGTATGTTGCTTTTGTCTTAATTGGAATCTATAGTTTAGTGCAAATAGTTGTATTTAATCATTTCTTTTATACACAAAGACATTTAATACCCTTGTAATATAAGACTTACAAGGGTAAGTCTTATAATCAGTGAATAATGGCTAGCATATATTTTGATTCTCACTTTGTTGATTTTATTACAAATTTCTTCGAAGTAATAATTTTTCAATAGATTTTTTATTTTTCCAAAATATTTATCAACACATTCCTCCTAATATATTCAATTTTATTTGGTGAACTTGTAGTTTCATATAGGCTTATAACTTGAAAATGGGCCAAGTACCACTTTTAAATCTAGTTTGTTTTCATGTAAAAATAATGTGCTGACTCTCTGATAATCTTCCCATTAAAAGAATCTTAAAAACAGAGGAGAATGAGTAAATATTGTAAACTACAGGGAATTCAACAGTTCAGTTATAAGACTAAATTAAAATGCTTCTTGATAGAAACATCTGAATTGTGCAATTTCTATTTAGTGCTTCAGATGAAGAACATCACAGAAAATTCTTTCCAGAAACTCTCCTTGGCTCAGCTTTCTCTTCCAGCTTAGAAGTGCCACATACTTCTTAAATCCTCACAAAGCAACTAAGTATCTCTCCGGTTCTTAAGGACCTGATGAAGATTTGGGACACAAATTGCAAATTTTGGTGGTAACTTTAGGTTATAAATTTCTGCCACAGAAATAAAGTAATAACAGGCTCTCTGGGCTTGATATTTTAGAGTCTGTCATTTACACAGTACACTTTCTTCAGTCCTGCCATGTGTCTTTAGGTTACATGATCCTCTTGTGAAACAGCAGAATAGATCCTTGCACTTCAAAGTTGTTTTATTATATATATGTACCTATAGGTGTTTTGCTATTAAGACATTGCTACCAACTCTCTTTATATCAGCTTATTTCTTTTTAAACATATTTTTCTATTTATAGCGTCTGAAGCAGTATATTATGGATATTAGAAGACATGATGTCATTGTTATTCTAGTGGAATGTAGTTTCATGTAATCATCAGACATCATTGGGCACCTGCTATGTACTCAGTGCTGTGCAATTCACTGGAGACAAAAAGAGGAAAGGCAGTTCTTTCCTTAATGGAATTAGAGGCTAGTGGGACCATTTTATTTTTAAAATGTGACCAGGTAAAAATTATTATTAGATGATGGTATTTAGCCTTTTCTCTCCTCTTGCATACCATGGAGTTCTGACTTCTTCCCTGTCTGTCACAAAATCTAAAGAGGAGGGTTCAATGACAGATGAGTCTTCAGCTTGTGCGCAAAATCAGAAGTAAAGGAAAATGAGGGGACAGTGAGGAGGACCAAGCACCTGGTCGGTCCTATGATAATGCTTGTTCTGAAAACATGTTTGTTCTAAGATGATGTACGCAACATGACATTAAGGCACAATTGGAACGTGAGAAGTTTATGTTTGCTTGTGCCCAGATTCATCCACAAGAAGCACTAGGTGAAAGTAGAAAATTGCACCAGGTGAACACAGCCGCCTATGAAAACACAGACACCTCAGACATCTACCAGCGACCTCAGTCACCCTGTGTTATAAGTCATACTCATCCACACCTGGTGTAGCACCTTTCCTCCCATTTCAGCTGACCTTCCATCCACTTCATAATTGCTCACTAGCTGCCACACGTGTGATACTCACTTCCTCAAGCACCTGTGTATTTCTCAGCCACTTATGTGTAAAATTGTACTACTGTTTTATTAGGTGTCTATCTTTTTTTATGTCTCACTGACCGAGGTTCTGAGTGTTGTTCCTGTAGCCCTACGTCTCCGTAAGCCCTGTGGTGTTAATTGCAAAATTTTGGATAGCATTTATGATTTTAAGAAACACGTCACATTGTGGGGACAGAGTCCCAGAAAGCAGTTTCCAGGGTCTCAGCCTCACATGGAGAGGTGCTGACTCAGTTATTAGATGACCATCAGCTGTAATCAGATGGCCATCCGCCGTGGCTGGGTGGCCATCAGCTGTTACTAGTTAGCCATTAGCCACTGATATAACTGCCAAGGCTAGGCTAGGGGGTTGGGTTGGTTGGCAGAGAAGTGGAGGGTGTATTGCAACTAGCAAGTGGTGTTAACAAGTGTGGATGACGGATTGCGGATCGTATGGATCCTACTTCCTATGTCTCACGCGGCCGCAAGCGAGACTATGGTGCAGGAAGACTCCCTTTTCGGGTACTGGCGGATGTTTGCTTTTGTGTCTCGACCAGCCGCCATCGAGAATATAGTGGTATGACTCCCCTATCTATGGCTCCGTTGTTGTTCCTTTTTGGCCTCCCCACATCCTGTGTTCTTGTGCAGGGAGTGGGAGCTGAGTCCCCACATAACACACATTATAGCAGAACTGACTGTATTTTTCATGTTACTATATATCCCATATTCTATATTTTATAGGGGAGAGCATAACTGGAAGCATAAATGGTTGGGAAAGGAAACTAAATTTTTAGCCCTGTTGTTGTAGATTGTGTACTGCCTTAATAATATTTGGAAGATACGAATGAAGAACTTGAATGTTATTAAAATCACTGCTCTAGGAGAAATAGAAAAGTCAGAGGCTCGAGCCAAAGTCAAAGTGTGACTGTTGACCATGAAGTACTGAGTGGTCCTGCTGTTATCCTGGCCCTGGGGCTGCTGGGGCACCCCTGGTATGATGTAGGTAGCTCAGGTGAGTTATTTCCTTGCAGTCCAGATATTAGCAGCTAAGATCAATCTTTGTGAGGTGTGTCCCCAGTTCCCTGGGACCTCATTTGAAACCACACATGTACGCATGGTAACAGAATCTGTCCCACAGCCTCCATATGAGCAAGCACAGTAGCAGACTAACAGTTATTCGTGCTGACTGCAGTGAGAAATCTCCTAATCTCATCAAAACAGTCATTCTCTAGGTGTGCCCACAGGACTAAAAAGTCCGATGAAGTTGAGTATAAGATGAGTATGTGGTAGCTGTGAATAGCGTTTGAAGACAGGAACAATGAGCCCGATTTAACCTTGGAAATTCTCTAACTTTTCTAGTTAAGCAAGAGGAAAGTTTAGTAAATACAGAATAACGATTATAGTCCCTAATGAGTTCAAAAGCAAATATTAATTGAACTGCTATCTCTATTGTTATCTAGATATTAATATTTGGTAGATAATGTTGCTATAGTTAAAGATATTTTCAAATTCTAAACAAATATTTGCTGAAACTTACCTTTTTCAAATTATTAATTCGTGGGTATAAAAGGCGTAAATGAGTACACATATCTTTTCCAGTTGCAACTTTCTGATGAAAGCCTTGTACTCTGAAAACTCTAACACATCAATGAAGGAAATTAGAGAAGACAGAGATAAATGAAAAGGTATTCTTATTCATGGTTTGGAAGAATTAATATTGTTAAACTGTTCATACTCTCCAACATGATGTACAGATTCAATAAAATCTCTGTCAAAATTCCAATTACATTTTTCACAGAAATAGAAAAAACAATCCTAAAATTAATGTGGAATTATAAAAGACCCTGAATAGCCAAAGCAATCTTAAGGCAAGCAAAACTGAAGGCATTACACTTCCTGACTTCAACGTATATTACAAAGCTGTAGTAATCAAAACAGTATGGTACTGGCATAAAAAATGTACACATATATGATGGTTGCCAGGTGGGAGTGGGGTTAGGGGGCAGGGCGAAAAAGGTGAAGGGATTAAGAAGTATAAATTGATAGTTACAAAATAGTCATGGGATGTTAAGCATTGGGAATATAGTCAATAATATGTAATCACTGTCTATAGTGCCAGGTGGGTACTAGACTAGTCAGGGGGATCATTTCGTAAATTATCTAAATGTCTAACCACTATGCTGTACACCTGAAACTAATTTAAAATAATATTAAATGTCAATTGTAGTTGAAACATTTTTAAAAGGCCCGGGGAAAGGTGAAGGAGAATAAGAGGTTCAAATCTGCAGGTATGAAACAAATCATGGGGATGTAATATACAGCATAGGGAATATAGTTAATAATGTTGTGATAGCGTGGTACGGTATCAGATAGTTGCTGGACTTATGGCGATCACTTCGTTAGGTATATAAATGGTGAATAATTATGGTGTACACCTGAAACTAACACAATATTGTATGTTAGTTATATTTTAATAAAAATCTTTTAAAAAAATTAGACACATCAATAAAACTGGAAAACAGCAATAAAAACATACACATAGACCAATGGAACAGAATAGAGATCCCAGAAATAAACCCACACATATATGATCAATTAGTATTTGATAAGGGTGCCAAGAACACACAATGGGGAAAGGATAATCCCTACAATAAGTGGTTTTGGGAAAACTGCATATCCAGGTGTTAAAGAATGAAGTTTGATCCTTATTTTATACCATACACAAAAATTTACTTGAAATCAACTGAAGACTTAGGTGTAGGACCTAAAATCATAAAACTCCTACAATAAAACATAGGAAAGAAGCTCCTTGACACTGATCTTGGCAACGATTTTTTTTGGGTAATACACTAATAGCACAGGAAATTAAAGGAAAAATAAACAAGTGGGACTATATCAAAACATGAAGCTTCTGCACAGCAAAGGAAACCATAAATAAAATGAAAAGACAACCTATGGAATAGAAGAAAATATTTTCAAGTCACATATGTGAAGAGGAGTTGAAATCCAATATATATATATATATATATATATATGTATACACACACACACACACACACACACACACACACACGGAACTCATATAGTTCAGTAGCAAAATAATAACCTGATTACAAAATCAACAGAGAAACTAAATACCATGTTTTATCGTGTATAATGCATGCTTTTTTGGCCCAAAGTTGTGAGGGAAAAATAAGGATGCGAATTATCCATGGGTAGTACTAATTCCATATCTATGTAAATGTTTTTAATTCTTTTATTTATGCTTATGAGTTAAAAGTGTAACTCTAGAAATCAATAATGACATCCATATCCAAGGAAAAATAATTACCCTGGAATATGATAATCAGTTTTGTTGAATTTACTTCGAACTTGCAGTGTCGAAGAGTTCTTGGCCTTCTATGAGGCACAAATGTCAGAAATTTGTTACCGGTATATAAAATTTCCTGTACCTTGTATCTGTTCTTGTGTTTTGTAATTATTTGTTACATAAAATTTCATGTACCGTAATATGTTAAAAAAAAATAAATGCTAAAATTCCTTTGTAATACAAAAAACATGTGCCTAAATGTAAACAAATAAAAATTTGAATTTAAAAGTTAAAATGAAAGTTTTTTCCCCTGAAAGTTTGGGCCAAAAACGTGAGTGAGCATTATACATGGGAGCGCATTATACATGGCAAAATACAGTAGACACTTTTTCAGAAAAGAGATCCAAAAGACCAGCAGGTATATGAAAAGGTACTCACTATCACTGTTCATCAGGGAAATGTAAATCAAAACCACAATGAGATACCATTTACACCTGTTAGGATGGCTATTCTAAAAAAGACAAAAATAGGAAATGTTGGTGAGGGTGTGGAGAAAAAGGAACACTAGTGCACTGTTGAACGGAATGTAAATTAGTTCAGCCACTATGGAAAAAGCAGTATGAATTTTTCTCAAAAAATTAAAACTGGGTCTACCATATGATACAGTCCTACTTCTGAATAATATCTGAAGTAAATGAAATCAAGCTCAAAGAGATATCTGCAGCCCCATGTCTATTGCAGTATTCACAATAGCCAAGATATTGAAATGAACAAAGTGTCTATTAATGGAAGAATCAATAAAGAAAATATATATGTAGAATGGAATGTTATTCAGCTATAAAAAAGAAGGACATCCTGCCATTTGTGACAACATGCATGAATCTGGAGGACATTATGCTTAGTGAACTATGCCAGACAGAGAAAAACAAGTACAGTGTATGTACTGTATGATCTTTTGTATATGTAAACTCTGAAAATGTTGAATTCACAGAAGCAAGACAGAATGGCATTTGCCAGGGGTTTCAGTATAGAGGGAACGGATATATGTTGGTTAATGGCTAGAAGCTTTCAGTTATAAGATGAGTAAGTTCTTGGGATGTAATGCACAGCATAGTGACTAAATAGTATTGTGTTGTGTACCTGAAATTTGCTAAGAGAGTAGATCTTAAGTGTTCCACCATACACAAACATATTGTAACCGGGTGAGGTAGCAGATGTGCTAATTAACTTGGTTGTGGTAATCATTCCACAATGTCTATGTATATCAACTTATCACATTGTACAGTTTAAATACATACAATTTTTACCTGCTGTTTGTACCTCAATAAAGCAGGAAATAATATGACCAAAAATAGAAGGGTTGGTGGAAAGTCAGTTTAATAAGCAGTTACACCCTCAGAATTTCTCCCTTCCTTCACCTGGCCTGATGGCTAGTATGCTTCACCCCACCAAATATTGAGGTTGTTCTTTAGAGATGTGCTGGATATCTCATGTGCTCTTCTAGATGCATTCTCCTCCCTTCCTGCCCTTTCTTTGCTGTAGGAGGTTGTGTGAGTTAAATTAATGGACCCCTTGTTTGACTTCCCCTTGCTTTTGGCCAGTGGAGAGCCCTGACAGGTGATCAGGGTTGTTATGAAGGTAAGGGCGTTTATCCTCCAAGTTCCCTCCCCGAGAGGTCACCCTGGGATGGCTTCCTCTCTCCACCAAAGGTCAAAGTTCCTCAGAAGTTGGCCTCTTTATAGGACTTTCTCCTCCTAGGGGCCAGTAATCTTTCCCTTCCCTAATCCCTTGGGCCTATAGCTGGTAACAAGAGGTTCAGTGCTCTCTCTGGCAATTTCTGTACTCACTTTATACACTTCCAGTACCTTTATTAAAACATATTGAAGTTATCCTAATTTGAATTACCATTAATTTTATGCTAGAACCCTGGTTTTGGGTTGGAAGACTTTAAGGAGAATTGAAGATGAACATACCATTCTATAAATAAAGTGATTAAGTGAAAGTTTACATATTGAATTTTGAGACACCTGAACTCTCCCCCACTTTGGCTCGCCAAACAGAGGGTCAGGTTTTTAGCCTCAAGGTAGGTGACTGGAAGAGTCTTCACTGGGCAGTCTGACTTGGCCAATGGGAAAAAACCCTGCAGTCAGGGTTGCCAAACAAAAGGTCCAAGGATGCAATGAAGGTCAAAGTTCATATTTGGTAAGCCTCATCAGCCTGCATGGACTTTCCAATCAGTTTTTGTTTTTCAGATGTAAACTCTTCAGGATCACTATTCATCTGAGAAAAGTGTCCAGTAAGAAAGAAAGTAAAAATACAAACAAACACACAGAGAAAAGCAACGTGTGCAGGAAGGGAAAAAAAAAAAGAAAACTACCTTATTTTAATAATAAAGTAAGAGAAAATATCTATACAATCAAAGCACATTCTAAATAAATAGAAGAATCAGCCAGCAGCAACAAGAAAGAAAACCCCAGGAAATAAGAATATGATAACAATGAAATATTCAGCAGAAGATGCAGGAGAAGGGGAGAAAGAGAAAACATAAACATTAAAGAATAATCTGTAAATCTGACATTCAAATAACAGGGAGAAAAAGAACAAAGGAAGAGAAGGGAAGAAAGCCAAAAATTCAAGAAATTACCCAGAATTGTGGAATATGAGTTTGTAGATGAAAAGGGTTCGTTGGCTATGCAGCATAATCTATAAACATAGAAATACCCCAAACACATGAATGTGAATTTCAGATACTGGGGCAAAGAGAAGTCCCCAAAAGCTTCCAGATGGGGCATTCATGCAAGGGACCAGGAATCCGAATGGCTTTACTTCTCAAAAATAATATTGGAAGTAAAAAGTCAGTAGCAGTACCTTACATGTCCTGAGGGAAAATGATTTATAATCCAGAATAAAGATATTTTCAGACCAAGTCTTTGTAAAATTTGCTTCCCACACACATATTTTTTAGGATGCTATTGAGAATATGCTCTACCAACAAATGAACTAAACTAGCAACGAGGAGACTTCAGGCGCAGGAATCCAACTTTAAGTTAGTGGTTAAGAAAGAGCCAGCTGGGAGGATGGCCTTGGAAGAAACCAGTCCACACTGGTGCAGTCAGAAGGAAATGTCTCCCATGAGATGAACTTAATAAGTGTATGTCACATGCTTGAACCTTCCGAGAGGAAATTTAGACGCTTGAGGTAAAATTTGCAGATGAATTATCGATAAGTGTGCACAAAACGAAGCAAACAAAAATGTGGCAATTATGAACTCCAGGTAAAATAAAAATACTACACAACCAGAAAGGAAAGTTATTACAGATTAATGTATGGCCCAGCATTTACACAAATAAGGTAAGTATTGAATAGTAACCTAACCAACCTTAGTATAAGATGATATTAGTTTGGTTGGGGTGAAGGAGAGTGAAAGAAACCCAAATCTTCATCTTCTGTAGAGGGAAACCTATAGATTATTCTGAAAACAGAAGTATCAAACGGAGCAGTATAAGCTTTTTAGAGTTATGGAGATAACTATGAACAACAATAACAAAAAAGGTATAAACTGAAACTGGTTGCCAATAGAGTGGGAAATGCATGTATGGGTTTGACAGTGGTATCAGAACCCTGTTCTTCCTAATGTGCTTAACAAAACTATTTCACTCTTTCCACTACGTGCATTTATAACTGATGAAAACTAAAACAAAACTGGGGGGAAAACAGAATTAAGAACTAAAAAGGAAAACAACAACAACACATGCCGTTCAGTCAGAATTCTGCCCAAGTAATTTTCTTTTTTAAGAAGTCTGACATTCATCTTTTAACTAATCTGCCAAGATTGTGGAGGCATTTTGAATGGATTTCTACAGAAAAGAACATTGCTACCTAGGATTCAAGCAAGTAAATTGTTTCCCAACAAAAGAGATTTATAATGAGAGAATGTTTTGTTAATCTGCTATGGGAAAATGGCAACGATTATTTTAAAAATTGAGTCTTCAGAAAGATTTGTGTTCCCAGAGCATCTGCAAAGAGTGAATCCTGTGACGGAACTGAGTATTCTGCATCTGTGTGGTATTTGGCACTTTGGAACTCCAACACCTGCGTACTTATCAAATGAAATTATTTTCTGTTCCTAAATATAAATTCATTTTCTGCTGATTCACAGACAGAAATATGCTCAGTTAATAGCAACCAAGAAAGAAAGAGAAAAAAAGAAAACTCAGATGTAACTTTATATGTGTGTTGTTTATATAGTTTTTAAAAAAAACACCTGTAATATATTTATTAGCTTATTTGTATATATCAAGCCTAAGTTTATCAAGGCACCTGGAGGGATATTATTGATAAACATCTGTCCTGTCTTCTCAGACATTTGAAGTGATCCTTGTGTAAACAATACAGAAACTCTCCCTTATCCAGCTTTGATTTGCAGTATTATTTACTAAACTCTAAATCTTGTGAGAGACTATCTAATGTACTGCTTCTTGTGTTGGGAATTATGAAGTTGTTTTTCCCATATCATATTGTCAGTCCTGAGCTGGGTGGCGCAAGACAAAACAGAAGGGTAGATGGAAGGAGGAGGAGGAAGGGTTTGATATCAGGTGCTGCGAGAGCTTTTAGGCAGTGAGGTAGAGAACAGAGGGAAAAGGGAAGAGGTGGTAGAAATAGTGCTAATTGATGTGTTGGATTCTTTGAGAGTTCCTATTTATTTGCTTGGAAATCTGAGCTAGTTTGTATACTAATAGCATTGCTTTTACTCCAGATTTCACCATTGCCAGTATATAATGATATGGGTTCAGAAAATCAAAGATTAGGGTTCAAGAGGACATGGTTCAAAACTGACTAGTAGAGTAACCTTGAGTAAGTCTGTTTCCTCCTCTGTAATCTGCTGTGAAGATCAAATTTGATTATGCATGAAAAGTGCTTAGCATGTTGACTGGCATGTAATAAAAATTCAATAAATACAAAAAAATTATTCAATAAACAAAAAAATATTATGGAGATGAGAATAGAAGAAATGGTCAATGGGATAGGAGGAAAACCAGGTAAGTCAGGGAAAAATTGGTGCTGGGAATTCAAGTTCGTATCCTTTTGGGCTTGTTTTCTAGTATATGTACTGCCGAAGTGAGCACGATTTTGGCTTGTTTTCTAAATTTATTTTTCTCACATCTGACTGCAGAATATGTTTGAATGAAGTTATGTGCTTTGGCAATTAGCTTAAGGATAACTCTAAATGTAATTCAGGATATTTTAAGACCTGGTGAAAGCAGTGGGATTATGTGGAGAGAAATGGATGGCTGCTAGTGAAACACAACAATCACGCACTGAGAGCCTTGTGTGGGTTGGTCATTGTGCTGGGACCTCTGGGAGAAAAATGAGTAAGGAATCTGTTCTGACCTTAAGGCATAAAGTATACTGGAAGTAACATTATTTCATCAGTTCAGTTCCATTCAATTCAGTTTATTTTAGTTCATTTCATGTTTCAGCCAGTTGTAGAATGAAAATGGATCCTAAAATAGCAGGACAAATTATCAGAGTGTTTTGATCTTAGGTAATTGTGGTTTGAGAGGAAAAATAGTCTACTCATCAGCCCAAGTCCTCTTTGTTCTTGTCTGATTGTTGGTATTTTTTGTTTGTTTGTTTGTTTAAGGAAATTACCTGGTGAATAAAGGGGCAAGATGAATCCACTCATAACCGTAAAAAAACAATAAAATTATTTTTATGAAAGTGATCAAGACTTCTCAGAAAAAGCTATATTCTCCTAAAGAGAATTTTCCAGGAGGGGTTCATACACCTACCACATGAATTTTTTATGTCTTCTTGCTATTTATATCCATTCTTTTTTCTCTCTTTTTTTAATTAACTTTTTTTTTTATTATTATTGGGGAAGGGGAATAGGACTTTATTGGGGAACAGTGTATACTTCCAGGACTTTTTTCCAAGTCAAGTTGTCCTTTTTTTTTTTAATCTTAGCTGTGGAGGGTGCCATTCAGCTTCAAGTTGTTGTCCTTTCAGTCTTAGTTGTGGAGGGCGCAGCTCATCTCCAGGTCCAGTTCCCATTTCTAGTTACAGGAGGTGCAGCCCACCATCCCTTGCGGGAGTCGAACCAACAACTTTGTGGTTGTAAGGACGTGCTCCAACCAACTGAGCTCTCTGGCAGCTCAGCGGCAGTTCAGATCAAGGTGCCGTGTTCAATTTTAGTTGCAGGGGGTGCTGCCCACCATCCCTTGCGGGACTCAAGGAATCTAACTGGCAACCTTGTGGTTGAGAGCCGACTGGCCCATGTGGGAATTGAACTGGCAGCCTTGGGAGTTAGGAACACGGAGCTCCAACCACCTGAGCCACCAGGCTGGCTCTATATCCGTTCTTACATATGAGGCACGATCAGACAATATGATGAATGTTTAAATAAAAAAAAATTATTACAGTGAAAAAAAACAACACACTGCCATTAATCCCCCTTAAAATATTCCCCCTCGTAAGGGGGGTGGGGGTGGGAGATGAGGGTAAGGGGGATCAAATATATGGTGATGGAAGGAGAACTGTCTCTGGGTGGTGAACACACAATGGGATTTATTTATAGATGATGTAATACAGAATTGTACACCTGAAATCTATGTAATTTTACTAACAATTGTCACCCCAATAAATTAAAAACAAAATATTCCCCCTTGCTTTGAACATACTTATCCCATCGTTCTTGCCACTTTCTGAAGCAGTTCTGGAAGTCCTCTTTTGTGAGTGTCTTTAGTTGCACTGTCATGCCTGCCTTGATGTCCTGAATCAACTCAAAGCGTTTACCTTTCATGGTCATTTTGACTTTGGAGGGGAAGAGCCAGAGGTTGCATTGTGCCAGATCTGGTGAATAAGGTGGATGAGGACACACCGTAATGCTTTCATTTGACAGAAATTGCTGTACCAGAAGCGATGTATGAGATGGAACAGTTGTCATAATGAAGGATGACTTTAAAACACACCTTCTCTCAACTGTAGCTCACACCCTACTGACTGCAGTGAACAAGTTGAAACTTGTCACACATTGTTACTGAGGGTCAGCGTGTCACTTCCCGTATTGAAGATCCCTGCCTTTTTGTTAGATGGCTCTCGGCAGCAGCATTCACCGCTTTTTGTGATCACAATGAAAAGGCTCCATACATTGCTTCTGGTACAGCAATTTCTGTCAAATGAAAATGTTACAGTGTGTCCATATCCAGCTTATTCCCCAGATCTGGCACCATGCGACTTCTGGCTCTTCCCTAAAGTCAAAATGACCATGAAAGGTAAATGTTTTGAATCTATTTAGGACATCAAGGCAGCCACAACAGCACAACTAAAGACACTCATGAAAGAGGACTTCCAGAACTGCTTCAGAAAGTGGTAGGAATGGTGGGATAAGTGTATTCGAATTGAGGGGGGTATTTTGAGGGGGTTAATGGCAACGTGTCTTTTACTGAATTTTTTTTTTTTAATTTAAAGAATCACCGTATTTTTTTGTCACACCACATACATGTATATTCTCTATTCTAGCTTAGTTGTAATTATTGAGAGTTCATTGTAGTAGCAAAATCATCATAAGAAGTATATCCATTATATTAAAAGTACAAACAATTGAATAACTAAAATTAAGCTATAATGTTAAATATATAAATCTGTACTTTCAATGTACTTTAATCACAAAAAAAGTTTGTCTTTGAACTGAAGAAATGTATGTGTGTGTGTACTTTTTCCCCCGTAGATCACCAAGAACAAAACTGTGGTATGACAGAGACAGATTTATAACCCCCACATCCTGGGAAACAAATAATAAACCTGACACGAAAGAACCAAAGTGAACATCAGCCCCTAGTTCAGTGAAAAGCTGGTTGAATTGGGGACAGAGCAACCTAGAGTCGGTGAGATTCAAGGTGTCCCAAACATGCACAGTATTATTGAGTTAGGGTCTCAGCATGGCATTGAGGGCTCAGACAATTCTCAGTAAAACCTTTAGGTTGCAGAAGCCTAATGAGTTACTGGTCACTGGGACAATCCTGTGGTCAGACAAACTCAGATCTATGGATTTACAGAGAGGGCGGGCCCTTCAGAGGAGCCGGAAGTTCTGCTTGACAAGAAGTGTCTTTTACAAGGTTTAGGTTCTCACGGAAGGGTGCAGAGGAGGATCTAATGGAAACCCGTGGGGATCAGTTCTGGATTCCTTGCTGTTTCTGAGGCAGGATTAGGTTAAATGAAGGTTAACGGGTGATGGCAACCTATTGTCATGAGACAAGGGAGGTTTAACAATTGAGTGTCCTGGGTAATAGATGAGTTCCAGCAAAGTGGGCCTGTGAGTGTCATTGGTGACAAGGCAAGTCATTGAATAAGAGGGTGGTTATGGCACTTCATGGCCTTGGGAGAAACAATGTTCCTATTGATGATATAGCTGGCTTGATGTGTCTGTCTGTCCTGCCTGGTTAACAGCAGGATTCCTTGTTTCCTTATCAATATAAGTTGATTTTCACTCTTTCAGTACTGGACAGGTTTATAATCTACATAGTCTTATCATATGTATAGTTATTATATATGTGTAAACATATATATGTATGTAAATTTTGAGAACAGCTTCCCAATTCATTTATTTAAATATCCAAATTCAAGACTAATAGATGCCTATAGGTTTCAGGTTAGAAAAAAATTCCATTTTTAAGCTGAAGAGACTCTATGAGTTGGAACTGAATCTGGACATCTTAATCCATTGTTTTTTAAGAAAAATATTAGGTAGCACTTTTGTTTGTTTATTTGTTTTCGATGTTAGTGTGGAAAGAGTTGTGATAGATTGTAGGAAGGTCCAAGATTAAAACATTCTTCCCTTCCTTGAAAGGCAGCCTGTAGCCTTTCCTGAAGCCGTAGACGACTGCAAACAAACATTCCAAGCTTTATTCAGGAGAGAATTCAGATGCTGTTAGTAAAAAAGAAAAGAAAAAAAATCTAACCACCCCACAGGTGTTGTCCACACACTAAGGGATGAATTTACACATTGCTTCAGTTCCTGAGACATCAAAAGATTGCATGACATGGTGGAGGTATGGTAATTATTTCCCTGTCATTAGATGGGAATCTTGGTGATGGATGGAGAAGCTCTATTGGCAATTTATAAGTTGTGTGACCAATATGGTTCTCTGGGAATAGATAAATGTCTTGTTTTGTCAAAATCCTATTATTCTGATTTATTTGGGTGACTTTTATGTTGTCAAAGAAGTTCTGTGATAGATTGGGATGAATTCAACTTTATTTATTTATATTAATGTTCAAGAATTAATGTGTCACCCAAAAGCCACCTGGAATGAATATATTAGTACCTTTTACTTTGTCTGTACTTTTACAATTATTTGGGGCTTTTCTGAAAAGTGGCTGTACTTACTTTGAACTGATAATATGTTACCTCCGCAAAACTGTGGGATGGATTTTTTTTTTGTTTTTGAGACTTGTCTGAAAAGCAGCAGCAGGCTTATCATGGCCCTTGTTTTTATAATTGCAATCAAGTGATATTATTTCAGGTACTGTAGATTCAAATTAATCAGATAGTTCTCACCCTCTGGGGACCTAAAAATGTAAAAAGAAGACTACCATCATAAAATGGAGACTTTAAGACTATAATTAAATAAATGCATGGAAAGATTAAATTTATGTTCATTTAGAGTCAAAATCTGGCAAGATTAAACAAGAAAGAGCAAATTGGAAGCTTGTAAATTTTGGCTTCTAAAGCTCTGTTTCACTTTCCAGCATTTAAAATAAGCTCTGTGTCATCCCTTCCTACTTTCTCTTACTGTATTTGGGTTGTTTACATCTCAAGGTATAGATTTGATTTCCCCTGAGCATATCCAGGCACAGAAATTATTCTGTTTTACAATAAAGGTAAAATCAGAGATAATGCAGCTTAAGGGTAATTTACATATGGATATATCACATGGACACCTACTGCATATTATGTTTTGTGAATTAATGTGAGTATGAACTATGGTGAATTGTTATCTACATATCCGCTCTTAGTTTCTGAGACTCCTGAAGGGCAGGCTTCACACCTGGATTAATTCAAACCAGGTGTCTAATCTGTATATCCTGAATACGAAAATCACTTGGTCCAAATTAGTCCAGGAATGGATATAAAATAAAACTTTCAGATATAAGCTGAGTTCTGGAATTCATGCCATTTAAATTCCATGGACTTTTCCAATTTGCGTTTACAAAGATTCTCTCCTTGACCAAACTCTACTCAGGTTCCCCTGAATTTTCCAACTAGGCCTCAACTTTTAGTCTTCTGAGGATGTCTCTGCATTGTCCAATTTTAGCTAGACTCCTACTAAGTTGGCTTAGCCATAATTTTCCATCCTCCATATCTGATCAGTCTCAATATCTAATAAGGTTCTCCATCTACCAGCTTCCTGAAGTTCAAAGTTGATGTCTGGTCATTTCTGGCCCATTTTCAGCAAGAGTTGTGTCAGGCCAGTTTAGTCAGAATCCCCCCTACCCCTGATGTCTCCGCTTAGTAATTTTCCGTCCGCTGATGCCCAACCTGCTCCTTGGCTATAAATTTCTACTTGGCCATGCTGTATTCAGCATGAGTCTAATCCTTCACCCCACTGTAAGGCCCCATTTCAGCAGTCCCTACACCTACCACAAGGCCCCCATTTGAATAAAATCTTCCTGATCGTCTGTAACAGGTGTCATTGAATAATTTTTCATTAACAGTGTTAAGTTTTATTTAGACCTCTGTGAAAGGACAGCTGATCCTATCCAAGTCAGAGTTTTGTGGAAATAATCATGAGACACAGTCACCTATAAATGAAGCGCTATTGGATAGCAGGTACAAAGGTGATTATAACATTATGGCAATATTGCAAAAGCAAATGAAATTCTGTTGTCTCCATAGTATTATTTACAACATAATTTAAATATTAGACTTCATATTTCTAATCCATCCAAAATAATATTTTTTTCTCAATATAAAATACATGTTCATTGTAATAAATAATAAGAATAAAGTAAAAATAATTTGTAATTCCATCCTATAGAGAGTCAACATTTCCTTTTGGCCTTTTAAAACCATTTCTAATTTGAAATATTTTTTGTAAACATGTCTTTGAAATCATATATTTTTTTTTACATTTCTTTTTCATTTGTCAGGAGCATTTCCCTGTATCATGAAATAATCATCAAATCATTGATATTTAATGACTGCCTATTATTCCATTGTACAAAAGTACCATCTTTTTTCTTTTCCATTTATTTCCTATTGTCTATTTAAGTTGCCATCCCTTTGAGGGTTTCTCTTTTAGTTAAAAGTATTGCATACTGTGAAGAGATGTGTGTATGGGGTGCACCTCAAATAGCCTAAGATAGGGGCTAAGTGTAAAAAGATAACCAACTCTAATTTTTATATAAATGTTCTAGCTGGTTTAGGCAGTTCTTTTAAACAAATTATCTTCTGTACATTCCTCCTTAAATATGCTTTGTAAAATGTAAGAGGTTAAAAAGAATCAAGACATTGGGGTTGTAGGAGTTTGAAACTTTTTGTCATTATGATTTAATTTACTTGACTAAATTCCTCTGTCATCTTCTCCCTATGGCCTCAGGAAACCTTGGTATTAACATGCAGGGATGAGCTAGGGGAGAGAATTATAATGTGATGCTCTAACTTGCCCGCATGGCTCAATATGGATCCTGCGTAGCTTAGCATTGCCTGTAGGCAGCACATCTGAGTCCGTGTTTGCCGTGTTGATAAAATGAAAGATGGTGCAGTGCATATTGCACAAGTTAGAACCTAGAGAAGAAAGGCACTTATTAAATCTGACATGAAAATCACATGTAGTAACCGACAATGGAATTTCTGGAATTCTGCACTCAGTTCCAGTTCAGTATATGCAAGTTTATTGACCAATTGGATTGCCCCTGCTAGCATTAATGTCCAGAACATTTGAACATGAAAAAAGGAGAAAATGATTTTCAGTTGAATATAAGACTAATAAATGGCATATGAATTCTGAATGGTACTTGGTTGGACCAAACTTTAGTTCCAAAAACTACTTCTCTGTGCATATGTGGGTATGTATGTGTGTATGCACATATATACACATACTTACACGCATATATATATATATATATATATATATATATATATATATATATCGAGAAAGTACAACACAATAAAAATATCATCATAAAATATAGTAAGTAAATAATTAACTATGAGAATCAACTTTTGAGACATCAAGGAAACTCAGAGATTATCCAACCATTAGATTTTACAAATGAGGAAATGGAGACTCTGGGAATGGAAGTAACTGGATTCTTACCACCTTATCCAGAGCAGTTTCCACTGCGCTATGTACTTAGAACACAGACGGACTTTGGTTATTAAATTATCACATCACTAGTTCTCCTCTGAAGAATGACTGCCATTTACAAAGACATGCATCTCCCTAATGACTACTGGATTTCTAGGACTGTAGTCATTTCTCTGGGAATGCTCCTTTAAAAGCCTTTGCATTGGAGACACAGAGTAGGAAAAGAAGTCTTCTCTCTGTAAGGCTAATTCTCCAGGCTGATGGTTTTTCCTATTGCTGTTCATTTTCTGGGTGACCACATAGATAATCACATGGCCTTAAATTCTGCCAATATGCCAAATTCCCCAAAATGTAGATATTGAAACCTAACCACTCCCTTAAACATTTAACTTGTGTAACTAAGTGACTGCTTGATACTCCATTAAGCTGTCTAATAAAATACTCCAGTATGCTGAGTTCCAACCTGAAGTCTTGATTCTCTAACATCCAAACTTGTTCCTTCCCCACATCCCCATTTCGGTAAATGGCAACTCCAGTTTTCTAATTGTTCCGGTCTAAAATTTGGAGTCTTCCTTGACTTTTAATCACAATACCCTGCCCCAGTCTGACCTTTCTAACCACCTTCACTGTGCTCACCCTGTCCCAGCCATCAGCATCTATTTTCTGGATTATTGCAAAAGACTCCAACTCCTTTCCTGGCTTCCCTCTGGCTCCCCCATTGTCCACTCTCCACATGGCGGCCAAACAACTTTTTTAAGCTCAAAATCAGAGTAAGTCACTGCCAGCTTGAATTCCAAGGCTTCTCATCTTATAAGTAAAATCAGGACTCTACATGGATCATAATACCTACCATCACTCTTCCGCTTGTTCACTTTGGCTACGCTATGTTGGCCTTTCAGATGGCTGAAGGATAGCCCAAGCATGCTCCTACCTCGGTGTCTTGGTTCTTGCTGCTCCTCTGCCCAGTATGCTCTTCCCTCACATATTCATTTCTTCACTTCATTTAGGCTCCTTGCAAAGCTCTTCACCTATAAAGAGCATTCCGTATCACCTTACCTAAAATAGCACATTCCATCACTTTTTGCCCTTCGCTTCTTCATCTGCCTTCTAAGAACTTTCCATTCCCTGAAATATATTTTATGTTTACCTGTTGATTTTTTTCCCTCCTGATTCCATTAAAGTTGAAGTTCCCTGAGGACAGAGATCTTTTCTGTTTGTTCACTGCTGTATTCTCGGTACCTTCAATGGTCTTGGCATGAATAGGTACTCAGTTAACATTTATTTATTAAGTGAATGATGCAATCTCTATTTTCAAGTGCCAACATCGGAGCAAGGGTTGAATTTCTAACAAGAGTTCAGAAACAAAACAAATATATTTTCTGGCTTTGCTCATGTCCATCCTTTTTCTTTCTCTTACCTGGTTCCAATCTTTCTCTGTCTCTCAGTCACTGCACTGATCAGTCACCACAATTGAATTAAGGAAGTATAGTTTGGTCTAGGGGCTTGGTTGTGATGTCTCTCATTCAGTTGTGGTATAACTTCAATTCCCATGTTTCTCTTATTAATACTTTTTGGTTAAGATCTATTAAAGTTAGAAAAACAAGGATGACCATGAAAAAAATTCTAAGTAATTGATTGGTTATATGTGTGGGCAGGCTCTGGTGATGGGTTAATCTGCAGATAGTCTTTGTACAGCAAAATGTTTGATTTGGGGTTCATCAACAGCAAAGTAATGACAATACTACTATGGTCGCTAAATTAAAAACAGAGAATTTGAAATAGTGTTAAAACATGCTTTGACAAAAGTCAGAGAAATTGTTAGCAATGAATGTTTCTGTTTTTGAGGTCACTGACCTAATACATCATAAATATTCTCCTCTTCAGGGTCTTTGCTTGTTTCATGTAAAGCATTTGTTGCCACAAGAGGAAGGAGTTTTTTTGTTGTTGTTTTTTTTTGAAGTTTCTCTTGAATCTAATCTTTTTCTAAACTTCATTGTATATGTGAAAAGTTAAAGTTCAAAACAACTCCTATTAGGAGGAAGGGACTGAAAAACTAACAATAAGTATATTGGCTCTAAGAAGAAGATCATGTCATGCTTCTCTGCACTCTGGGAAGACCTCATTGCTGTGTAGTATTTCCCTTCGGCCCTGCCTTTGTGTAAGATTATATGCCCAGCCACTTTCCTATAGAAAGACAGGATGGCTAAAATGGGACTTTGCTACTTGGTTTTTCTTTCTCTGAAGGGATTATCACCTGTATTCTAAATCCACCATCTTGTTGGCTTAGGAAAAGTTACTATATTTATGCTATCATCGTGTTTTTTTAAAAGGCTGTTTTTGAAAAGAAGTCCAACAGATAATTTAAGTTTGTGATGTGAAATTCATTTCTGCTAATGGAAGATAAATGGTTATTTTTCTATAGACTGTCTATTCATAGTAATAAAAAAATTCAATCAAATTGAAAAGGTAAGGACATTTTTCATTAAACTACAATATACAATCAGCCAACACAAAGCATACTCTGCTATGAAACAGATAATGCAGTGATGAAGCTTTTCTATACAAAGAAAAGGACTTCAATTGAAAAATATAAACTTAACAGGCTACATGGTACAAAAGCATTAGTGGTTCAAAGTTTTGTCCTAAACCCCTGGGAATCAAGTCCTCTATAATGCTGATCAAACTTAATTGCCAAAATAAATTTTCTTCATTTTATAGCTGGAAAAATTAGGAGGTCCTAAGATTTAGGAAGCTAGGCAAGGTCATAAAGCTACCAAGTGGCTAGATTGGATGTGAAGTTAGCTCTGATTCTAATTGTCATCTTTTTCTACTTCATTGCTCTGGCTCTCCTTTATGCTTTGAATTTTGCATTGATCTGAAAAGCTTGAGTTTTATTGATCTTTCTCAACTCAAATGTTTCAGCTCACTTTATTTTTCCTGTTTTCCTATAAGCATGGGATGCTCAAAATGCAAGACACAGAGTACCCCAGGCTTGAGTAATTCGGGGAACTCTTTGTACACTCTAACTACAGATCTGTCTTCCCATTATCTTTAGAACCATACGTCTTAGAGTAAGTCAACTCGTGTCCTGAATACAATCATAGCAAATGATTAGAACTTAAGTCTCCCCACAAAGGAAGGAAACTTGGACTTCTTTAGGAAGAAACCCACTCTCCTTTGAGAGAACTTAGTGAAAAGAAATCAGAATTTCATTTGTAACTTAACCTTGCCTTAAGGGTGGCATGGCCTCTTTTCCTGTCTTCTGTTAAGCATGAACACTAGATATAGTCAGTCACCTTCTCCCTTGCTAGCCATAATTTTTGCAATTCTAGCTTGGTAAGATTGAAATGGAAATGGGCAAGTTTACTATCCACATAGCGAGTGTCTGATTATTGTGACCAGCCAGGCAGTTGGTCCTCTGGACGGGATGCTATAAAACACCTTCCAGGTAACAAAACATTACTCAAAAGGGGATGAGATCGATACATTTTGTAAGGAATACTTGGATAAACCACTTCTAAAGGAAAGGGAAGGGGTGTTAATTTTTAGGATAGTGAAACCATTCTGCATGATACTGTAATGCCATATGGACACATGACATTATGTATTTGTCAAAACCTATAGAATGTACAACACAAAGACTGAACCCTAATATAAACTGTATACCTTTGTTAATAACAATGTATTAATATTGGTTTATCAATCATAACGAATGTCCCACACCAATGCAACACGTCCTCAGCAGAAGTAACTGTGGGAGGCAGGCTAGAGAAAGGCGGTATGTGGGAATTCTGTATCATCTGCTCAATTTCTTGGTAAACCTAAACTCTAAAAAACAAAGTCTACTACTTAGAAAAAAAAAGAAATAAGAGAAGGACGCTTTAGTTAAAACAGAGCACATTTAAGTCACAATAGATGCCCATTATTTTCAAAGTAGGATGGGGCCATAATTTCAGTGTTTCTATTTTGCACGATGGGATGCTAAGGTTGTGATCAAAGCTAAACTGCTGTGGGCAATTAAGAAGAGAGGATGATCTGTACGAGTTACGAGTATGTTGTCTGAATGAAAGTTGAATACATATTACAGAGAACTGGTTTGAAGGACAACCAAATGTGATGCCCAGGTAGTCACAAATTTGGGTCTCTGGCTCCTAAACTCTGAGGCTGATAGGGAATAAGTTCCCGTCCATCATCCAGCCTTTAGACTCAGCTCCTCCAGGGGCTCTGGGCTTGTGAGCCATCATCACTTGCTTCTTGGATGGCAGCTGCTATGAGACAAGGACAGACAGAGGCCCGGGGGCAGCTTCCTTCCAACCTCTCCACTCCTCACTGGGTGGGTCAGGGACCCACCCAAGACAGGTTCTATCCTGGGTCTATATTTTGGCATGGTTTTAAGAATGAAGGTCCTACAAAGCATTTTCATGGGTTTCATCAGTGACAGAAGGCCATAAAAGCTAGCATCAGAACATGTCTTAATTTGAGACTATATTTAATATTTACCTCTCAAGCAAAAGAAAAAAATTCACTCAATCTTCGAACAAATGAAAGAAATAGCTAGTTCTTTGTTTATTCATTGTTAACATATTTCCTGAGGAGCTCAAAGCACTTCATGAATATAAAATGGTTCAATAGATGACATGAAAGCAGTCCTATAAAGTAGGCATGTGTTTGATTAAAAATATATTATCTGCCTCCATATCTGGAAAAAAATAAAAAGAAAACTACCAAGGGAAAGAAGGATAAGAATGCTAAATTATGTTAAATACAAGGAAGTCTACGCGTTTCATTTTAACAATATTATAGAAAATGAACTGAGTAGAAATTGCTTGATTGTTTCTCATTTTAAAAGTTTTTAATTTTCCATTTTTTTGGTAACTTCTTAATGATATTAACTCATATTTCCTGATAGGCTTAGTAATGGTAGTTTTTGTCTCCTTCTTGGAGAGAGCAGAGAGAGAGAGAGAGAGAAAGAGAGAGAGAGAGAGAGAGAGAGAGAGAGAGAGAAAGAGAAAGAGAAACAAAGAAGGAAGATTTAAATACAAAAAAAAATTTAAGAAAATGAAGTCAAATTTGGAAAAGCATATTTAAATTAAGGAGGGATTCTAGAGTTCAAAAATGTTCCAATGGAAGATAAAGATCATACAGTTTAGCATTTTAATTTTAAATATTTTGCCCCAAATCACAAAGTTAAAGGCAGTGCAAGACTGAGCATCTCTATTATATTAACTACCGTTCCCACCATGACAGGAAGCCAGGGAAGGGATCTCCTCCTCTTCTCATCTCCCGTGAATGCACTCCCATCATGCTTTGGTCTCCACCACTGCTCTGCAGCAACTCCTGTCACTGTCCCCACAGTACCAGAGCCAATCATCATTTTGTTGTCATCTTGCCTTCCTACCGTGTTTCGAAAATAAGACTGGGTCTTAGGTTAATTTTTGCTCCAAAAGATGCATTAGGGTGTATTTTCAGGGGATGTCTTATTTTTTCATGCACAACAATCTACGTTTATTCAAATACAGTCATGTCATCTTCTGGAACATCATAATTTACTAAATGCGTCTGTCAATCTTAACTCGGGCTTATTTTCAGGGTAGGTCTTGTTTTTGGGAAAACACAGTATCAGCCGAACTTGGCGGAATTGATCACTGTCTCCTTTTTACACCTAATTGACTTGGCTTTTCGGTTTCCTTAGCCAGTTCAGTCTCATTGGATCTGGAAATATTAGCACACCTTAGAGCTCAGTAATGTTACCTCTTCTCGCCCATGTCTTTCATCTCCTTGCTGAATGAGCATATGCCAACTACAGTCTTCCTCTCTGAGGAAATACATATTAACATGTTTCAATGTGAACATGTAAGAAACTAAACTTGTAATTTCTTCTACTCCTTAAACTTGCTCTCCTTTCAGGAAATGGAACGCTCTTCTTCTAGTTACTCGAACCAAAATTTTGGTCCTCTTACTGAAAGAAAATAAGAAACCCAGGGCAGTTGTAAAAAGCAAAACCCTGTTGTTGCATAATGCTTTGCTCACTGCTAATTCCCCAGCTCTGTCACAGAGGTGTCAGCTCTCTTACTTGCCTATTCCTGGACTGAATGGTTCTTTCCTGTAGAACCAGAGCATAAGCCAGGAATGTGGATGGAATTTGGATGGTTGTTAGGTTACTTGGTACATTCTGTCCCTGTTTACTGTTATAGGGAAGACTCATAGATGTGTGAGATTTTCAATAGGGAAACAAACTCTTGAGGCTTGCTTACGAGGATTCAAATAGTAAGTGAAAAGCACAAATAAAAAAATATCTTTGACATTCTTCCTTTTTCCTTCTAGAAAATATATTTCTAAGTTTATAAAATAGAATTGAAATTGAAAAAAAAAAAAGAATGCTTTCAAAATTGTAGTGTCAAAGCCCATGGTACTGACTATAGACTGAGCCTGAACAAAAATATCACCGAACATAGGCCCTGAGGCACAGTAGATTTCATTTAGATAGAAATGCACATAACAGAAAGGGCCTGCTATTTTAATTTTATGATTTTTAGATTGTCATTTACCATTGTAATAAAAGAAAGAGGATAATTATATTTGGAGCATTTAGAAAAGTGTTTTTTACTTGATAAAATAATGGAAGTAGTGTGCTTGGATGTCAGAGTGCATTATTGTAAGATATTTCCCTGGTTAATTGCGAATTACTAAAACCGTTTTATACAAACTCGCTGTAGTTCAGAGTCCTTTTCAGAAACTCCTCATCTGATGCATCATTTTCAAGGGGTCTCCTGGGCCAGGCCCTCATTCCTAGACCTTGATGATAACACAGTAGCGAGCCTCTGGGTTTATTTTGTGCTTAAGTTAGATAACTTCCTAGTTATCAGTCAAATACGTCTTTTCTTGGTGTATTACTTCATTATGACATGGAGAAGTTAAAAGGGGAGAACTGTTCTAACAGGTTAACCAAAAAACAAATAGTCCATAAAAAATATTATATATAGAAATAATAGCTGTCTTAAATAATACACCTAAAATATACTTTATAAGATCTAGTTATTTTAGAGTGTTATATTGTTTATAGCGATTGATAAAGCCAGTAGATATAACTAAATCAATAGGCAAGAATAATATATTTTTACATATGTCACATATATAGAAATATATATTTCCACATATTTGTGTTATATATTATATAATACTAGGTTGGTGCAAAAATCATTGAGTTTTTTGCAATTATTTTTAACCTTTTCAACCGCAATTACTTTTGCACCAACCTAATATATATGTGATATACAGAGGGTACCAAAAAAATGAAAACACACTTTAAGAAAAAAAAGCTATTAAAATTGTAATACTCAATATATACCAGTAACAAAAGATGAATACAAGTCATGTGTATACCTTTTTTTGGCACCCCAGTAATGTATCACATATATTATGTACCACATGTATAGAAAAATGAGGCACAAACCTAAATAAATAATCTACAAATTCATAGCAAGTGGTACATTTTTATTATTTCTAGGGAAAAGCCATTTTTAAATGGCTAACTATTTTTCTCACACTTTCTACATAGACACCCAAAATTAAAAGCAATTGAAAGCAAAACGATATTGCTTTTTGGGTATGTTTTCTTCTACTAGTGTCTTTCTTAGTTATGTCTCATAGTTGTAGAAAAGAACACAATTTTGGTAAGATCATATCTGATTATTTCAAACAATATAGGTATTGGGATATATGTGTTTGTGTGTGTGTGTGTGTGTGTGTGTGTGTGTGTGTGTGTGAAGGTGATATTTCATGACAGTTAAGAGCAAAGGGGTATAGTTCTTTAAGAACTATTGCCAATTTCACCCCTAGAGTGCTAACTACGGCAAGGTGAAAAGAGGTCAGGTTTCGAATCTGTTTTGATGGAAGGACCACCAAGGTTTGCCAGTGGTTTGGTGGAGAGGTAGGGTGGCTTCAAGCTTTTTGATCTGAGGAACAAAATAAATAAAATTGACAGTTATTGAAAGAAAGAAGACTGGAGGGTGGGACATAGGAGGATGTGGAAATCGAGGTTTCTTTGGAGCATTTGTTTGTTTGTTTGTTTGTTAACCCTTTGTTACAAGTCATGCTCTTACAGAAGTATATGTGGACTTAGGTGAGGAAAGCATCGTGCCACCCATAAGAGGCCGCACTGGACTTCGAACCCAGGAAGTTTGGCTGCACGGTACAACTCTTACTGCAAAGCAGAGCCACTCTGTTTGCTTTGGGGCATTTTAAGTTTGAGTTGCCTACAAGACCTCCATGTGGAGAGGATGATATAATATCAGTAGGCAGACAGGTTCTGATCTAGTGAGACAGGAACACAAAAAAAGAGCAGGAGTGAGGAGCGTTTTCTGAGCAAATGTCTGGCTATGTTTTTGTGCTGCTTTTTCCTGGACTGCCTTCTGTGTCTGCAACTGCTGGTGACACATTCAGTGGAGATGTGATCTTGCTAGTAGAGAAATAGCCCAGGTTTTGTGACATCCTTGCCATTTTAGATACAGGTTTACATCGCCAGTCAGGATCAACAGACATTAATGCATCTGGGAAACTTGACAAACTTTGAATTCCTCTAGTTCTTACAGTAAATATAATACCCATCAGGTGCTCCCAGCTCCAGTATTCCATTAATGTCGTCTCCCTGCAACAGAAAACCCAGAAGCTACAAAAGGAAGAACAGACACCTTACACTCCATAAATATAAAAGGTTTTAGATAGCAAAATGCCAAACACACAAAATATATAAATACTACAAAAATAAAAGCTTTGTTACAGCAGAAAGAATTACTAAAAATATTTGCAAAGCAATTGACAGAAACAGTTAATATTACTACCATACAAAGAGTGTTTAAAACCTGAAAAGGAAAAGACAAGAAAAATGGGTAAAGGTTGTGGATAAATAAGTCACAAAAGAGCAAATCCAAATGTTCACTAAACATGTGACTATAATGGTATTACTCCATATCAGGGTGGTCAGATTTCAGGCAAGTTTTATTTTCCCCCCCAAATACTTGCATGTAAGGTGTGATTTGTGTGTGTGTGTGTGTGTGTGTGTGTGTGTGTGTGTGTAATGAGTATGTAATATTTAAATAGAGAAAAAGAGCACTATTTCTATTGTGAACAAGAAGAAATATTTTGGAAAGATAAAAAATACACAAGGGTGGTGACAAGATGCAGAAAATTTCAAGAAAGAATGTGCACATACGTCACACATGTACGTTCTCCTGGTAGGTTCCAGAAGAATGTCAGCATCTGGCAAAGCCCAGACCCATTTCTTCTATTGCTCTTTTCATTTTCTATTCCCGTAATAATTTATCCCCTCATCACATATGCTGTTCACCTGCTTCTACAAGATTCCAAATATTCCTCCAACATAGTTCAAAGATACCTTGGAACTCTTAATTTACTATTTTTTATCGATCTACTCTTAAAACATGCTCCTAAAATCATTCCAGCAGTTTCCAGTGTGTGTGCTTCACACTGGACTGTGGGCAGGGAGAGGGTTGGTGTGTGGTGGTAATTGTGTCTCGGCAAGGGTTTTCTGAACATATGCATAAAATTTTCTCAAGCAGTGAATTCTAGATATAAAATTGCTACCATAGCACGGAGGGTAGACTTGAGAAGGAATGGGGAGTGAGAGGGAGGGGAAATCTCTCTCTAGAGAGAGAGTAATACAGAGTGGGATTTTCTTTTCGAAGTTAAAATTATATCTGTCCAAAACTATTGTTATTTATCAGTAACAGTAAACTGGTTTAATCAATTCAGTTTAATCTAATATTTATCAAGCAGCTAGCATGTCATTAGGAGTGTGTTAAGTATAAACAGGGCTTTATAGGTGGAAGGCGACATAGCCCTAATGCTTATAAAACTTGAACTTGATGGGAGATAAAATGTGTACACATGTGACAATTGAAGACAGTGTATAATAGTTCATTACAATTTATATTCCAAGAGCTGTGGGCAATATCATTTTATGGCAGTTTTGCAAACCAAGCTCCCCAAGGGGGTTTTATTTCCCTCTTGTTTCCTGTATTTGGGATATGTTGCTTCCAGGGGATACAGTATAACATGATTAAAAGAAAAAATGATTTTAAAATTCTAGGCTGAGCTCTATCCTTAAGCCTTTTCTCCTTTACCTCTTCTCTCAATTTCTTAATTGGTGTGTGTGTGTGTGTGTGTGTGTGTGTGTGTGTGTGTGTGTGTGACAAGATGTTTTCTGTAACAAATATTACATGTGCTTGGACTTATTTTATAAAATCTTAGATGACATTCCAGTTTAAAACAAATTTGGAAAGTAAACAATTCTCGGGTACAATTAGCTTCCGCGGTTCATAACTATTGTCATCCTTATTTCTTTTCTCTTTCCTTGATTTTTCTCTTTGCTTTTTCATCTTGAACTGAAAGATACCAGGAGCCTTCTGGTCCATTAACTATTTTTGAGATAGAAACTTTCTGTCAACATTGTTTTTTTTAACCTTCAACTCAGGTTCAGATTACCTGCCTCAGAGGCTAAAACCTTCTATAGATTCCCCTTAAATTCCTAGAAGTTCTCTTGGTCCTTTCCCAAGCTGCCATGGAGATGCTATCACACCTTCTCTGAGTCTCAGTTTCCTCATCTGTAGGTGCTTGTTCTAGATCACCTTCTGAGATTGATAGTTCTGTTCTCCCAGGATTCTTTCTGCAGCTCTCCCTCTCTCAGACAGCATGAAGAAAAGCATAGCAGGGAAGAAAATGTCCTCTACTCCCCCATTACAAAAATTTTCCAGCCACATCACGCCCCTTCCCCCCAAAACGGGGTATCGTCTTAGATAATGCAAAATCTTTGACATTGCTGCATGCTCAAGCATACAAAGCTTTCTTGCTTTATTTACATCTCAAGCTTTTTATGAAGGAGCTTCATTTCATTTCTAAATGTTTTCATCGTTAGAGTTATTGGCTTGATTTACATGCAGTTCAGAGGTTATCTCACTTTACAGCAAATGTCCCTTGGAGACCAACCTAGTAACTGAATTCTTCAAAAATTGCCACCAAAAGAGGTAGTATGGTTTATGATGGAATACATTTTACATGAACATTTAAAGAAAAGATATATGAGGCTCATATGAGGTTAGAAATAGCAGATAAATGGTTGGTAAGCTTTGAATAGGTGAGGAATGAATGGTGGAAAGGTTTGGAGACTGAAGATTTTTCTCAGCCAGCCACACCGATGGATTTCAGTAGCGAATCGATCCTTTTTTCTCTTTCGTTTGTTAGTCCTGACATAGCTCCAGTGAATCTGTGCTTGTAACTTGTAGCACACAAAAAATTCAGTGAATTTGAAGGTCTGTTTTAAAAATTGCAGTAGTATCTGAATAGTTTTCACATTCTTTGTAAAAGAATTAGAACACAGACAATCATAAAATGATAGATTTTTCTCACCTTTGCAAGATTTGACTTAAATGCACCAGTGCCACTAGATTCAAAATGTCCAGAGGGAAAGAGTATTCTGCATAGATGATGGAATGAAGCGGCACCAGGAGAGAGCCCAGTGACTGGAATTCTGTGCTCCTCGGGACTTGTGAGGATGGGTAGAAAAGCTAAAGAGTGTTTAGAATCGGATCTTGGTCAGGAACTGGTAAGTTACAAAGAGAGGATTTTCTGCAAATACGTGGGGCATTAGGTAGTAACTCTTTCACAGGTGAGTAAACATGACTTTAAAATAAATATGCTCAGAATGGCTAATGTTAAAACTAAACTAAGTCTGTTGTTCCTAAGCAACTGAATAAGTAAAGAGCTAATAACATCACAAAGTCATACAGTGATGGCAAATATACAGTGATTTAATATTTATCAGATTAGGATAAGCTATGAGAAACTTCTGGTAGTTATGTGTGTGTATATGTATTTAAGATTGCAGGTTTAATAAATGCAGCCTCTCCTCCCTTCTTCCAGAATGTCAGTATTATTTATGTTCATAGCTATTTTTCAATTCCAGTGTGGAATGGCAAACACATATTGGGATCTAATTCATAAAGGGGTAGCTTGTTTCTGGCACAGAAATTCTGTTCTAAAAAGGTTTGAACAATAATTTTCTTCTTAACCACTGATCTTAACCATGTATCCAAATTCTCCAAAATTGGCTTAATTCACAACTTGCATCTGTCATTAAACTTTTCTCCACCTTCTCAGTCCACAGTGCACTCACTCCCCCCACCTTCTTTGGTTTATGGCACTGTGGAATAAAGATTTGAAAGTATTCTTTGCCCTTTTGGTAGAATTTGGATTATTATGAATCAATTTGTATTTGCATCTATTAAGAGAATGACAGTGGAAAAGAGAGGTAAGGGAGAAACCTCAGTTTTAAAAAAGGAAAGGTCGTAAAGTTGAAAAGCATGACACAATAGTCATGAGTTAGTGAACTTCTATTTCTGAGGGAAACGATACTGTATTTATGGCAGTAGCTAACTTTATGCTCAGAGTTTGCTGGGGATAGTGTAAAAATCACAGAACTCGAAGAAAGGCTAAGAATGCAGGAACCAAAAATGGCCACACCGTGTTAAGCTGCTACTTACATGCATTTAAAATCTGTCTCTATGGGGCTGTCCTGGGAGCTTGGAGAACCCTCCATAAAATTCCCTTCACTCTCCCCAGTACTTTTCATACATAGTTTCTTTCCCTTTCTCAGTGGAAACAAAAAGGATTAGCAAGTCATGACTCTTGCCTATCACTTATGCCAAGGTGCAACTTTTCTAGATTACAGTTTCATATGTTTTACCACTAGTGAAACAGACATGTAATACTTGGAAAATTTTGGCAGAAAATTCTTCTATCTGGGGTTATATTGCTATTAGTGAATACAGAGGTATGCCCTTTGCAACAATGTAATTATGACTGACTATTACCCATACCCAACATTTCTGTCCAGTGAATTAATATGAGGCCCTTTTTTGGATAATCACCCTGGTTGTACCCCAACCGTTTGGCTAAGGGGTGCAACAATCCTCAGTATGTTTGCTCCCTAAGACAAGCAAGCTGTGCCAGCTCAAAAGTTCTACTGCTGAGACTTTTGGAATGAAAACACTTTTGGCTGTGGTCTTTGCAGCAGTCTATGTAATACTCGCGTGTTGCATAGACTTGCCTTGGATAGAGAGTAAAGGGAAGTGTGAAAGACTGCTTTGGTTCTCTGTAACTTGTAGCTACAACATCCATCCTAAAACCGTACCCAGCTCAGATAAGGGAGTCACCTCCGATTTCGGCCAGCAATTAAAATGGTGGTCTTCCCAGGTAACAAGTAAGCTATGTAGTTCCCTTCCCAACCCCCTTTTTTTATATCACAAGTTTAAAAGTTAGTTGCATGTTCGTGAAAACAATTCACTTGAGCACTCTTTGGCACACCTCCCTGTTTAGCTCCAAATCCAAGGAAGCTTTCCAGGAGGTTTTCATTCCCATTCAGACACCTGTAGAGTTCCCACGAAGCCCCAAGGGAGGAAATCATAAATCTTTCTAGGATTTGTCCTCAAATCTCAACTTCTTTAAGAAGTAAAGCCATCACCAATCAATTTATTACTTTATAATGTTTTTCATTGCTCTTTTACTGTTTGAAATGTGAAGAAGTTAATGTGGTTTCTCCAAATTGTTTTCAAGACTATGTGATTATAGAACATTATAATAATTTTTCTAATTGAACCATATAATAATGAGTACTGCCCATTCCAAATAGTCACCTTGGGAAGTTGCATCCTTATTTTGGTTATGGCACTTAGAAAAGTTTGAGACAGCAGAAAAGATATGATCGAGGCAGGCAGGGCTTTACAGTGGTTACTATAATAGAAGCTTTGTTGCTTACAAATATGATTTTCTTTTATATGAAAATATGCACATTTCTGGTCCTTGTTCAGTTGTAAAATGAAAGATGGTCCCTATGGAAAATTTGGAAAATCAGATGGTTAGAAAGGGAAATACAAAATCAAGTGTGGATGCATGGCCTGGAAACAATCACCCTGGCTCTTCCTGACTCCACTGTGCCTTCACAGAGTGGGGTCAATGCCATCCACACTGTCTCCTACCCCTGGCCAGCCTCAGCGAGCCGCTTCTGCAGCTCCCATTTCTATGTAACCTGCAGTCAAACGTGTAGTCAAGATGTGGGAGGTCTAAATACCCGTGTGCCCAATTTAATCAAATAATTGGAAGTGACACATTCACGAGTATTCATTCAACAGTAACTGAGTGCATCCTGTTTCTTTGACACAATGCTATGCGTGGAGGTGCGGTGGGGAATAGGACCACCCTATATTTCAAAGTGTCACTGTCTAACTGGGGCGTTTGACACTTCTTCCTATAAACCAGTTACAATGAAGTAGGTGTGATATAAGAGGAGACTATACAAAGTGTTACTGAAGTCAAAAGACAGAACATTTGATAGATGGAGAGGTATTTAAGGTGGATCTTGAACGATCAAAACAATAAATTTTCTATCAGTCGTTTAAATCTCATCTTTAACAAGGATAAAGGTAATGAGATCCTCCCCCAAAGTCAGAGCCAGAATTATTCATATATCTGTAAAGGGTCAAATACAACCTTGTAATAATAGCAATAAAAACGTACAGTCATTTAACTTAAAAAAAATTAAGTAATAAAGCCAAAGCTCTGGGTCTTATCAAAGACTTTCGTATGGTGACATTTCTTTAGTGGGAAAAGAGCTGAAGATTTCTAGAATAGATTCTGCCAAATGATTCCCTGAATCAATTTACCCAACACACAAATGAAAATGAGTTTATAAGAGCTGTGAGCACCGCCTACACACAACTTTATAGATAAAACCAGAAGACTTCTGAATTCTGTAATGAGTTATGTGGCTGGTCAGCAGTCAGGGAACAAAATGTACGGCCCCTGTCACTTGCTGCCTGGACCTGAATAGAATGGATGTTTCCATCACACATCTCACTCTCCTAGTATATATAGACCTGGTCTCAATTATGGAGCTGACATATCCAGTTTGTCTGAAGTTCTTTGAGAACATAAAGAATAATACATGCTGGGTTACGTCTCACCTTTACCCTTTGGGTTTCTCTTTCATTCTTAGTATTCTTTCAGAAGTTAGCAGTGAGACTTAAAAGGATGTTGGAAGATTATTTAGTATTACTGACCACCCCCAGATTGAAGCAATTTCCCATTCCTCTAAATGCTTATAACTATTACTCTCTGGGTGATGATTTAGTTAATGCGATACTGTATACATTTCAATATATTTTTCAGTTATTTTAACTTTCAGTTAGGTTCTATTCCTTAAGATTCCTTATATTTATGCCTCATGTAGCTGACAAAATTATTGTTACCTTGATACCCAAGATCTGTCTTATGCTTTCTAAGATGCCCCTTACTTGTAACCTTGCAGTTTAAAACATCTTCAATGTTATTTTTTTTTTTTTCTACTTGGAGAGTTCTTAGAGGCTTTTAAAAATCACATGAATATAAATCTACATGCTAAATATTATGAGAGCTGCTGTACTGTCTAGGGGTCTAAAGTGAGGGAACCCCAAGTAAAATGAAAGCAGTAAGCATCTTGGGTGCTGTCCCTGAAAATGGGCACAAATGTACACTTGTCCCCAGAGTCTAGGACAAGCTCTGCTCACTGACTAGCAGTTGGAAAGTCTAACCTCATGTACAGGAGCTCTCTTCAGGCTAATTGGGGTTGGGGTGATCGAGCAGAATGCACAGCCTCGGTAAGTGCCTCTATTTGCCATCCTGCATTAGCGTGATTCCAGGACCACGCTGTAAGGTCAGGGTGGAGGATGGGGCACACAGCTGAGGATATTCTGAGCTGGGGCTGAGCAGAGCAGGTTTTTCAGGCCAGCAGGGGTTTGCAAAACATACGTTTGGCTTCTAGTTTCACCTCTGATGAGTAAAGACCTTAGAAGTCTTCACTCCCATCCTTACAACATTAAATAAGCTGTACAATCTGAAAAAATCAATGACTGTTCTTAGACCGATTAGAGAATTGCGATTGTAGGACTAATTACCATCCTGTAATCTGGAGAAGCAGGTGTATATAGAGAATCACAGCTGAGATAAACTTTAGATGGAGCAGAAGCCATTGGAGCCACAACCAGTGGAGACAACTAAATGATAATTTTCACAAGTTGCTGAAGGCTGAGTGTGGACTAGCATGAGATTGATAAACTTCTGGGGGCCACAACGTAAGGGGGCCACCACACACTCATGGGTTTTACCTCCAGAATCACTGATACGTTCTCCTGGTGAATAGCCAAGAAAATCCTCCTGTGTTTCTGGCTAAGAGAGGGAGAAAGTGACTATTATGAAATATACCCAGCACATTCTCCATAACAAAGGCCTACTGTTCAGGGGGAAAAACTTTATCAGAGCCTTATACACACTGAGGGAAAGGCAATTACCCAGCTCTAGCATCCTCTATCCTCCCTGTCTCAACTAATACTAGAAAAATAAAAATTAAGAATCACTTCTGTTTCAGGGACACAGGCCCACTGAAAGAAAGATTTAATCATAAGATTATAGAACACTTGTCCCTAAGCCTTACAGCCACATCAACAAGACTCCAAAGTGATATTACTAGATTATGCTGAAAAATCTGCATAGATTTTTTTAATATAGCATAGGCTTTATTAAAAGGAGTCCTTAGGAGAACCCAAAGACACCAGGGCAGACGAGAACAGGGATATGACAGAAGACTGAGCCTTTGATATTTACAGATACAACAAACATTAAACACAGCCCAACTCCTAGCCAGATGAACAGAAACTCTCACTACAGATCTACTTACCTCAGTTACCATTACCCAACACATTGAGTTTGGCTTTCAACAACAAAAAATTACAAAGCATACTGAAAAACAAGAAAAAAATACATTTTGAAGAGACAAAACAAGCATCAGAACTGGATTCAGACATGACATAAATTTTGGAATTGTCAGACAGGGAATTTAAAATAACTATAATCAATATGCTAGGGGCTCTAATGGTAAAAAAGGACAATGTGCAAGAACAAAGAGATAATGTGAACAGAGATGAAAACTATAACAAAAAATCAAAAGGAAATGTTAGAAATAAAAAAACACAGTAACAGAAATGAAGAATGTCTTTGATGAGGTCATCAGTAAACTGGACACGGTCCAGGAAAGAATCAGTGAACTTGGAGATGATATAAACAAGATCACAGATTCAGGAAGTTCAGTGAAAAACACACAGTATAAATACCTAATACATCTACGCATATGATATTCATACTGCAGGAAACCGAAAACAAAGAGAAAATCTTCAAAGAATCCAGAGGGGGGAAACAAACAAACAAACAAACAAACCGCCTACCAACAGAGAAACAAGGATAAGAATCACATCAGACTTTTCCTCAGAAATCATGCAAATAATAAGAGAGTGGAGTGAAATATGTAGTGTCAAAATTAAAAAACACCAATCTAGAATACTGTATCCAGTGACATTATCCTTCAAAAGTAAAGGAGAAACAAGAATGTTTTCATCTTTGATTTGGTATGATTTCAGTCTTCTTAAATTTGCTAAAAATGTTTTGTGTCCTATCATATGATCTATCCTGGGGAATATTTCATATGCACTCGAGACAAGTGTATATTCTGCTACTGTCGGATGGAATGTTCTATAAATATCTGTTATGTTCATTTGTTCTAATGTATGGTTGAAGTCCAAGTATCCTTGTTTATTTCCTGTCTGTATGAACTCTCCATTGCTGAAAGAGGGGTATTGATGTTCCCTACTATTATTATATTGTTGCCTACTTCTGCCTTCAGATCTATTAGTAGTATTTGCTTAATATATTTATTATAATATATATTTAGATGCTCCAATGTTAGATGCATACATATTTACAACAGTATCGTCTTGATGAATTGAACTCTTTATCATTATACAATGATTTTCTTTGTCTCTTGTACCATTTTTGGCTTAAAATCTATTTTTTCTTAGATAAATATAGCTACCCCACTTTATTTTAATTTCCACTAGCATGGGATATCTTTTCCTATCCCCTCACTATACAGCCATTCTGCTTTTTGTTCGGTGAAACCAATCCTTTAATATGTAAAGTAATTATTGATATGTAAGGACTTACTAATACTATCTTAATGTTTTTTGTTCTGGTTGCTTTGTATTCTAATTGTTTCTTTTGTCATCTGTTTCTCCCTATCTTTGTAAATTGGTGATTTTCCGTGGTGGTATGCTCTGTTTCCCCTTTCTTTATCTTTTGTGAATTTGCTCTAGGTTTTTACTTTGAGGTGTCCATGAAACATCTTATAGATAGAACAGTATTTTAATCAGCTAACAATTTAACTTTGGTCACATACAAAAAAAAATCTACCCTTTTACACTTCCGCCATATTTTATGTTTTTGCTGTTACAATTTATGTCTTTCTATAATATGTATTGATTAACAAATTATAGTAGCCATAGTTATTTTTAGTACTCTTTTTCTTTAACCTTTACACTACAGTTAAGTGGTTAACACACCATCCTATTATAAAATTAGAATTGTCTAAATTTGGCTATATATTTACCTTTACCAATGTGTTGTATACTCTTGCATGCTTTCATATCACTAATTAGCATCTTTTCATTTCAGCTGAAGAACACTTTTCAGCATTTCTTGCAGGGCAGACCTAGTGATAATGAACTCAGCTTCTTTTTAAAATGTAATTAATTAATTATTGTCTAGGAAAGAGGAAAGTCTTTATTTCTCCTTTATCGCTGAAAGATAATTTTGCTGGAAAGAGTATTCTTGGCTAGCATTTTTTTTTTTCTCTCAACCCTGAATATGTTATTCCATATCTGGCCTGTAAGTTTCTGCTGAGAAATTGGCTCGTAGCTTAATGGGAGTTGCTTTGTAGGTTACAATCTCTTTTCCTCTGGCTGCATTTACGATTCTCTCTTTATCTTTGATTTTTGACAGTTTCATTATAATGTGTCTTGAAGGAGGTCTTTTTGCATTGAAATAATAGGGTGGTCTGTTAGCTTTGTGAATTTGGATGTCCAAGACTCTCCTCAGGTTTGGGAAGTTCTCAGCTGTTATTTCTTTAAATAAACTTTATGTCCCCTTTTGTCTCTCTTTTCCTTCTGGAATCCTGATTATTCTAATATTTGTATGTTTAATGGAATCCATAGATTATGTGGGCTTTCTTTGCTCTTTTTATTTTATTTTATTTATTTATTTGTTCTTCTCTGATTTGCTTATTTCAAAGTTCTTGTCCTCTAGGTCACTTATTCTATCTTCCATTTGATCTACTTTGATATAGATACTCTCTATTGCATTTTTTTTTCTTTCATTTCATTCATTGAATTCATCAGCTCGAGTTTTTGTTTCGTTATTTTTTAAAATGATTTCTATCTCTTTTTAAAAATTTCTCATTTTGTTCAGGATTTTTTCCCCCCTGATTTCACTGAATTCTCTTTCTGAGTTTTCTTGTAGCTCGTTGAATTTCCTCAGAGAAGCTATTTTGAATTCTTTATCAGCTAAATCACAAAATTCTGTGCCTTTGAACTCAGTTATTGTTGGATTATTGTTATCTTTTGATATTGATTTTGGTTCTTGATTCTTCCTGTTCCCCGTAGTTTTTGCATTGATGCTTTCACGTTTGATTTAACAGGCACCTCCTTAAATGTCTACTAGTTGTCTTCAGCGGGGTTATACTGTTCATTGGTTCTGTTATATCTGTTTTTTTTCTGACCTTGTATGGATGCATCTGCTCCACACTTCCTGCTCCCACTTCTGGCAGAATTCTTAAGCTTTTGTGTCTTCTCTAGTTCTTACAACTCAACAGACAAGCTGTTAGAAATCTCTCTTTTGTTTTCCAGAAGGTGGCGCTACAGCTCAAATTTGTGGTTTCTCCTTTGCTGTTAGATTCTCCTGTTTTCCTGAAAACACTTGATTTACAGGACTGGCTCTCACTGCTGCCCTCCTGATTGGGCAGAAAGAGCCAGCTGCAGAGTAGGGGGAGCTATGAGTTTATAATTTGGAGCTTTGGTGGGTACCTGTGGACCCATTAGGGAGATCCTTGGGTGAAGTTCTCCCAGAGGCTCATAGGTAAGCTTCCTGCTGAGTTCCTTATCACAGTCAGTATGAACTGCATCCCTTTAATGCCCTTTATATTCTACCTGCCTCTTTCCTGATCTCTCAGATATGCAGATCCACCTCAGAACTCTGGGTGCTGCTGGAGAGAAATGGGTTTTTCCAGCTGCATCCCACGTAGATGGGGTAGCTTACCACTCTCTTCTTTCCCTGTGGGAGAGATTGCTTCCAGATAGTTCAGCCCCACTCTAGGTCATCCTGGTGAAAGGGTGGTGCTGGCAAAGTTCCTTTTACCCTCCCCACTGCCTCAAAATTCATTTTTTCCCCTTCAGCATCATGCTGGAATCTCCCCTCAGGAAGGCTGGACTTCTGAAAATTCTCTCTCGTCCATTGGTATCTTGCCAAGTCAGCACTCTCCAGGTTTTCCCCACTATGGAGGAGAGCAGTGGGGCAGGTTCACTGTCTCCGTTGGTTCTACAGACTGGATCAAGGTCTGCCTGCCTATTATAGGTGTACAGGTGGGTGAGACTCCTTCCAGGTACCTTAGGGATATGTCCCTGGATCCCACAACTCCCACTTTTGTTCCTGGATAGACACCTGATTAGTGGTTTCGAAAGGGGGCAGAAAGGACATCCTGCACTGCCATCATGTTGATGTAACTTCTCTGGAGTGATTTAATTCTTTAGAAACAATTCACTCTGTAATCAAATTCTGTTTATTGAAAGGAGACATTTAAATACATGACTTAAAATAGACTTTCAGAACTTGGAAAAGTTTCCCTCATCTGGAGTCACTGGCTCTTTGAAAATTGTATTAAAGCCCTGTAAAAGGCATAAATATAGAGCCATGTAAAATACTTTATGTGACCTCAAGGGCTCACACACCTTTTGAATTCCATTTATGGATGCTTCAGGGACCCACAAACTCCACATTAAGAAAGCTTACAAAGTATTTTATGCTTTTTAAGTAAAAATGTACACATATATTCTTTCATTGGACCTGAAACAGGGAAGAACATACAAATTATCTAGTCACAGATCTCATCAGTACAACATTTTTGCATATGTCCCCTATAAATATATATTTATTTAAAATTTATACTGGATATCCCTGTCAATTTGTATAATATATATTAAGGCATAATTTCCAATTGTGATTAGAATCAATAATTATAATGTTATTATGTCATTTTATTTTTAGATAAGAAAATATCAAAGGAAGTTCTAATATGTTCTTCATCCAGCTTACTGAATTTTCTTGTACACTCCCTAAAGTTCATGGATTCCATTTTGGCAACTGCAGTGTTAAGTCAAAATGGGAGCCAAGTAGACATAGGTACATTAATTAAACAGAGCTCTACTGATGTGAAGGCATCCAACAAGGTATTTTTGTTATCCACAGGAAGAAACTGAGTGAAAGTATTATAGGTAATGTTTCATTTAATTTCCAAAGCAAGCAGATGACTACTACAGATTTATTTCACGTATTTACTTACATTATTTAGCAAGCACATTAGCACTTACTATGTACCAAGCACTATTTTAAGCATTTGCAAATATTGGCTCATTTCATACTTTTAATAACCCTATGAAGTAAATACTATTATTATCCTAATAATGTATTGACAATTTAAAATGGTATCCTCAAATTAATTGAGTTGCAGTCTTGATTCTTGGGGCTTGAACATTTGTTTGAAGAAGTGGAGCTAGAAGGAGAACAATTGCAGGCTGGTGGACACAGCCCCTGCATGTAGGGGCTGCATAGAAACCCAGAACAGGCAGGCAGCCTGCCTGGGGATTGGCTCCTTGCTGCTTACAGCTCTTTTGCGCTTGCTCCATGGGATCCAATCACGCTACAGGCGGTGACCGGGGCCTCGTGGAGGTCAATGACCCTTGGAGTTGCTTTTTGATGACTATTAAGGCAGCTACAGCTGCACTTTCCTGGGAGGAATCTGTGCTCATCTTGTTCTTCACTTTGAAGTGTTTAAGCTTAATCTTAAAACAAGTACCTGTACGGAAAGGCTTGATTTCATCTTAACTCCGTTTTGCTTTAGTGCATGAATCAATGGAAAAATTGTTTTCTTTTTTCCCTCTTGTTTTCTTTTCTCTTCTTTTCTCTTCTCTCCTCCCCTCCCCTCCCTTCCCCCTCTCCTCTTCTCTTCTTTTCTGAAGGCTTTCCTTTAATGTAAAAAGATGTCCAAGGGATAGGAGATAAGAGTAATGAAATACTGCCAAACAATTCTCATTTTCAAAAACTCTCCCACTGTCTCTTCACACATGGGCCTGAATAGAGACCATAGGTTGTTACTCTTCCTTCATTTTTAAAATGTCTTGAAACATTCATTTCTAACTTCAGTTGATATATTCAGTGGCTCTAGGAAACTAGATGTCAGTAGAAGGGGTTTTGCATATTTTTGTATCCTTGGGACATTTTTTCTCTTTGGCATTTACTCATTGAGCAAAATTTGCTCTGTTTCTACATCCTAAGTTTTTAGCAGCCCATTTTAAATGACATGCCGAGAGAATTAGCAAACATATCTGAAATCTTTTGAATTCTTCAGAAGGAATAAATAACTATATCCCTTATTTTGCTTTGTATTTTAGCATTTACTCTTCCTGCTATATTATATCCATATTTTTGTCTGAAAGCAAGGAGTTTGTTTTGGTCACTGCTATATCCCCAAAGTCTAAAACTGTGCCTGCCACTTAATTGCCCTCAATAAATATCTGTCACATGAATGGATGGGTAGATTAATAACTATGAAGCATGTTGATTGCGAACAACACCGTCTTCCCAGATTTCCTTGTGGAAAGGTAGACCATTGCCCCAAAGGACTTGGCCAAAATTATACAAGAAAAAATGCTGTTGCCTTCACTATGATGGATGTGATAGAGAACAGGAAATAGGACGAATGGTTATGGTGATTTGTTTTCACTGCAGAAAAAAAAGAAAATGAGGTCCGTTGAAAATTTATCAGGAGAACTTAAGAAAAGGTATAAATAAGCAATCATTTTGGCTTCTATTTAGTGGCAATATCTAGATGCTGAGAAGCAAGAATTGAAAGCATTATATAGTCAAATGTAAATGAAGAATGAAGCAGACCAGTTTGAATCAATTCTTCAGAAATGAATTTTAAAGAAAGTACCTGACTGATTTAATCCTATTCTATATTATTAATATTGTATATATTTTCAGTCACTTGTAAAAAGCTGTTTTTAATTTGTATCCATAGCCTCAACATATACAGGTATTTTTCGCTCTGGTACTTTTCAACTAGAGTTTCTTTAATTTCTTAAGTGCTTTTTTTTTGAGCTCTTAATTACATTGATAGAAAATGGGTTGCCTTGATATATTTACTATGTAAATCTCTTGTCTTGAAGGAATAAAATGGATTTTAAAAATTTACACTGAGCTATTGACAAGAATTACAGTGAACTTCTGTGTATTAGATAGTTAAAGGGAAAGGAATACTAGCTGTGTAATTAATTACATGAGAAATCAGTACTTTTAATTTTGATTATCAAAATTAAAACTATAACCTCTCTTCCATCAAATGTAATGCCATTTTCCTATTTTTTAAAGCTTTCTATATTCAAGTTATAGGATCTTGAACAATGGAGCTATTTAGTCAAAACTAAAAAAAAAACACCCTTTTTAAAAAATTAAATTTATTAGGATGACTTTGGTTAACAAAATTATAGGTTTCAAGTGTACATTTCTGTAATACATCATCTATATATTGCATTATGTGTTCACCACCCCAAGTCTAATCTCCTTCCATCACCATATATATGACCCCCTTTACCTTCTTCTACCTCCCCTCTTGCCCACCAAAAAAACTTTTTAGTGTTTAAGAGAATAGTAAAGTTATAAAGTGTGTCAAGTATTAATAAATTTATTTTCATTTTCATCAAGCCTATAATTTGGGAGATTTCCATTTTCTAGAAGCAAATGTGACTAGATTCCAGATCTTGGAATAATAGCTTGCACAAATAATTTATTTCCTAAGTTTTTACAAAATCATATTCCCTACTATTACCTGAGGCAAAATAGGCATGACATTGAATTATTGAAATGTTTTCCCCCACAGATGCTGGTAGCAAAGATAGAATCAAATAAAATCTAGTTTTTATCATATTGATTAATTAGCCTAGTGGATAAAAAAGAGAAGGTTTAGTTTTTAGGGCATATATATTTTACTGTCTAGCAAACTACCCTGAAACTCAATGATATAATGCACCATTTATTAGCACTTACACATTTATGGGTTGATTAGTGATCGGCCAGTCTACTGGGGCTTGACTCATCTCAGCCGGGCATGGCCGATAGTGGCCGGGCTCCTTCATGTGTCTGTGTTTGCCTAAAAGCTCTGCTCTGGGCCAGGCTAGGTAGGCAGCTCAACTGGAGGGCCCCGCCTGCCGTGTCTGTCATCCTCTTCCTGGGGCCAGTTGGCTGGCTCAGGTGTGTCTTTCTCATGATGCTGCAAACTGATCTATACGAGGCCTCCTGAAGCTTTGTCTGGAAACTGCACATTGTCACTTCTGCCTTATTCTATTGCCAAAGTAAACCACAAGCCCAACCTAGAATTGAGGAGTAAGAAAAAACAGTTCCTCCTCTTTTTAGGAGAAATTGTAAAATGTGTGGCTACTGGGAGGTGTGAGGAGTTGGAGGCATTAATGCCATTTATATAGGTGGAAAGAGAAATGCATATTTAAAACAGTATGAAATTAATTAGGAAATAATTTTTGAATAGAAAAGACATCATGGCATGATATGTTATTGATCATCTGCAATCACAAAGAGTTCTCCCAAAGCTTTTATACAGGTAGTTGATAAAGATACATGTATAAAAGGTACCTATATGTGTCCGTTCCCATATTGATTCTCAGCGTGCGCTCACCAGACCAGCAGAATCATCTGGGAATTTGACAGAAATGCAAATTCTCAGGTCCTACTCCAGACCTACTGAATCAGAAAGCCACGGGCAGGGCCAGTCATCTGTATTTGAACAAGCTCTCCAGGCAATGATGCCTGTCCAAGTAGAGAACCACTGTACTAGGCCACACTTTGATTGACTTCCTTGGTTTGCAACAAGCTGCCGTATAATCGGTGACTTGTGTACTTTACTAACAATGGTCACATGTTTGGGTTTTGTTGTTGACAATGTCACATGGGCAGATCTGAAAGACTTCTTGAATTTGGGGCAGATGACTTCACGTTTTTTCCTACATGGGCTATCATTGGGCAGCAGAGAGAGACACTGCCGTGCTCTATCCTCTCCACACAGAGCCTTGCTATTTTCCATTGGTCTGTGATTTTTCTAGATATTTGCCCCTTGTTTTTAATGACATTAACCCTTTACATCATGTTGGCTGTTGAAATTAAAGTGCATAATTTATAATGACCCTCTTATATTTCCCTCTTTCTTAAAGATTTTGACTCTTTTACCACAAGTAAGATCTGTGACATTTTTGGTACAAAATGATGAACCAAATATGTTTCAAAGGTCAATTCCTTCATATTCATATTCCATATTTGTCTAACAAAATCTATTTGTGTCCTGATGTCACTTCTCTCTTCCCCAAGTGTATAAGCATGTAAGGTGACTTTTTCCTCTGAATGACTTTTCTCTTGACACGTTTTTCATGACAATACTGTTCAGGACTTCTGAAGGCTAAGTTGGAGCAATTAAAAAGTGGTGTGAGCTGTGTTTCATTTAATTCCTTCTGTCAAAGTAAAAGGAGAACACCCAATCATTGATCATATTCCTGTTATTATCATCTGGACTTTGGGGATTAGAAGGCAACTCTTGATGCTGGTAACTATATATAGTCTTAAGTGAGATTTTTCTGCTTTAAGATATTAGGTCTCTGTTGATATAATATTATGATATAATTATTTTACCAAGAAAAATGCTATCAAAAAAAAAAGGAAAATTGTCTGGGAGTCAGTATCTCTATAAAAGAATTAGTGGTAGAATAATGTATAAAATTCAAAAACATTCAATGATCCATTTAGTAAGTTGTTTATTCAGTTCTATGAAGGCAAATGTTTTGCATTTCATGTAGAAAAATTATTTCTAAGGTCACTGCACAACCGAGAAAAACACTTAAAGATCTCAATGAATTCTTATAATTATAAAACATCACATTTTCAAGTATATTAGTAATGGTAGTTGAGAATAATTTGATGAGCATAATTTCTGAACCAGTGGCAAAAAGGAAACAGGAAATTGTGTTAATTGATGTTGAAGATAATTCTTTTAAACTCGGCCACAAAGCTTGGGTGTTCTCTCAACAAGAGTGCTTATTGCTCAAATCGCTCCTATTATCAGCCAATTCATTCTCCTACTAAGACACATCATTTGTTGTTTTCTGGATACATGGCACCTTTAATCCTTTTCCCCCGCTTATATATTTTGAATGGTTATGATTATTAGATTATCATTATTTTTCACTTTTCAATATGCATGATATTAGTGTTATAGAACCATAATTCTGAATTGCTTTTGCTCTGTGTTGGAACCTATTTTGTAGTTGTAGCTGAGCTACCTGGCATCAGAACTGTCTGGTAAGATGGTCTGTGTGGTTTGATTAAGCAACATAAAATTGGTACCTAATGCTTCTCTTTTCCCTGGATCACAGTGCTTGATATTTTACCTGCAATAATCAATTAATTCCTTTGTCATGAAACCTGTTTTGGTCATCTGTGATATGCTTTGAAGGTGTACCATACCAAATCAGCACCACTGCCTGTTAATTACTTTCAGATAACTTTTTTTCACTACAGTGGAGGAAATTTTCTGGGCAACTGGGAGGTAAAATCAGAAGGAAGGTTTTTAAAAAGAGTAAAAACATGGGACAAAGTTGGCTTACTTTACAAGTTCACCTACAGTTAAAATTATCTCTAATGGGAATTAGCTGATTCCCTGTTAACCAATGGAAACTGTGCCGCAAACCACCGACTGAAGGCCTTGGCGACTCTTGTCAGCCCAGAAGTCACCTAAGATGAAGTCTCTGCAGCAGCTTTCAGTCGGCAAAGCGGCTCAGATCTAAAGATGTAATTGGCAATAATTGGGCAAATATTTCAAGAGCATCATCTTTCTTCCTGAAGATATATTTGGTGAAATATACTGTTTTCACTATTCAGATAAATGTGGACTCAGAGACTCTGATTTGTTTGAAATTTAGGAAGCCCAGGTTGTTACATAGGCACTTGTTCTTTAAAGCATGTTAAGCATCGTTCATGAAATACTTGCTTTCATTTGTTGTGTTTTTGTGTTTATGAGTCTGTTTCCCACGCTGGGCTGAGTGCAAGCTTCTCAGAGGACAGGGCAATGTTCCTGGTCCTCTTTATATCCCTGTCTGACACGTGCTCAAACTATGATTTCTGAATAGAGGGCAAAGGATTGAATTAATGATGATTGCAGCCTCTGGAGGGCATCTCAAAGTGACACTACATACTATCTGGATTAGTTTCCTATTACTGCTGTAACAAATTACTACGAACTTAGTGACTTAAAAAGAACCCTCAAATTTATTATCATATAGTTCAAGTTTATTATCATATAGGTTAGAAATCTCAAATGGGTCATAATGGGCTAAAACCAAGGCATTGGCAGGACTGTGTTCCTTCTGGAGGCTCTAGAGAGGAATCCATTTCCTTGGCTTTTCCAGCTTCTAGGGGCCTCCTGCATCTGTGGCTTATGGGCCCTTCCTTCAACTTGGAAACCAGCGGCATAGCATCTTCAAATCTCTCTCTGACTCTGATTCTTCTGCCTCCCTCATCCATTTGTAAGGGCCCTTGTGATTACCGTGTTTCCCCAAAAATAAGACCTAGCTGGACCATCAGCTCTAATGCGTCTTTTGGAGCAAAAATTAATTTAAGACCTGGTTTTATTTTACTATAAGACCATGTATACTATACTATACTATACTATACTATACTATACTATACTATACTATACTATACTACCAGGTCTTATATTAATTTTTGCTTGAAAAGACTCATTAGAGCTGATGGTCCAGCTAGGTCCTATTTTCGGGGAAACATGATATATTGCCCCACCAGGATAATCTCCCCATCTCAAGGTCAGCAGATGGACAAACTTAATTTCATCTGCAACCTTAATTCCCCTTTGTCATGTAACCTAATGTATTTACAGGTTACAAGGATTAGGACACAAACATCTTTGGGGGGCTATTATCCTGCCTACCACATTTTCCAAAAAGTTGTGTGTGTGTGTGTGTGTGTGTGTGTGTGTGTGTGTGTGTGTTTTCCTTTAAAGAGTTTTCAATCTGGACCGGATAGCTGAATTTTTTCCCCATTTGACTATAAACTATGTAAAAGTACCCGAATGGCACATAATTATTTTGAGAACGAGAGCCTAAATGTATAAATGAATCCCATCCAGTCTTCTTTCAGGCAAATTGTTTCCATCTGCTTTATATCTGTATGAATCAGAAGGACTGCTGGAAAGACTCAGGAATTTGGTACAAATGAGAAAACCCCATTTGAAGCAAGTGTGAGCTTTGAAATTAAACCACCATTGTGTTTGGATAATAGCCCATTAACAAAGGTTAATTTTACTTAAATCTTAGCACATTTTGATTTTTGATAATGAACTTCAAGCAATTACAGTTTGTTGGGTAAATTTTTAAAACAAAATCTGAATATATTGTTCTGAGTAATAATGTAAAAACACATGTTTAAAAAATTAATTTCCATTTTTAAAATAAAAAAAAATCAATGAGAAACCCATTTAAGAAAATAAGAAGAAACTTGAGAAATTTAAGCATTTACTAGAGCAACTCAGAGCACTTATTTTTAGCTTATAAGTTAATGAATACTAAATTGAGACCATTTCTGAGCAGAATGAACTTTGGTTTTTTTTTTTTCTTTTTCTGTGAGAAATGGAAAGGGTGCTAATTAGGAATATGAAACATTATAGCATAATGAAGCTACTGAATTGCTCCAACTTTGTCCTGAATTTTGTTAGCTCCAAGGCTGTAGTGGTAATTTTATTCTCTATCTTGTGTCCAAGAATTAGCTACCATCTGCCTCAGAGTAAGTTTACCTATACTGGCACTTTTACTACCAATCTAATTGTTTATTTATTTAACTAATGAATTCTGTTCTCATGAGAGCCTGAATATGTTAAAATTGCGTTTGGAGTCCAGAAAGAAATATATTATGTTTTTTAAAAAAATTAAGGCTCTCTGTTGGGTCTTTTCAGACCATTGTCTTTCTACATTCATATAAACAAAATTAAACAAAAGTGCAAGTTAAGAGGTAAAATGCAGTGTAAACCTATTCTATCTTACTCTTATTTTAAAAAGAAAGAAAATTAGCCCATGCTTTCCTGGCCATATCTGGGTTCTACAAATATTCTCATAAAATAATTATTGTTCCCTACTTACACTTCCCCTGTACAACTATGGAAACACAAAGGTCTATCTCTTGAAATTCTCCCCTATAAGTCAATGGCAAGTTATTAGCTACACCTTCTATTAGGGGTATAGAGTCCCCTGCTTCAAAATGGCCTGTGTCATATGAGATTGTCTTCCAGAAAAAAAACCCCAAAAAAACTCTGCATGTAGCATCATCCTTCCCGTTTGGATCACACACACACAAACACCCTTTTATTGGTTAGTTTCTTTTCACTGTGCTTTTGACTTGATTCTGACATTATTCCCAATTTTCTCACACATCGGGTTGATGAGAGTCCTGATTCCCCTGTGAGTCCTACTAGCCTTCTTCCCCAAGGGACTTCAACTCATAAGCTCTTCTCCTGGTCCTTCCACATTGATCTCTCCTTGGAAACGTGAGGATTTACCCACCTGGTGCACAGCACCACCAATGGCCAGAGACTCCTATTCCCATTCTTAGCTTCCTTCCCGAGTCAGGTGCAAGAAAGTTCATTCTTTCTGGGGGGAAGGAAGTGATAGGCTCCATGAATGAGAGAAGACACCCCTGGGTATCATAAAAGTTCACTTCAAATCACTTCCTTAACCACTGACTTGCTGCTAGAATTGGTGATTCACTGACTAAATCCTTCTTTGGGCTTAGGAGGAGGAGGTAGCAGGGGAGATGCTGCACCAAATTTCAGCTCCAAACCCAGCCTCATTCTCCATTGCCTGCCAGTCCCATGTGAGAATAAATGGGTCAGACACTCCAGTTCATGAGGTGTAGGGCTTGAATCTTCTGAGAAGCTGGAGGATTCTCAGACCACAAGCAATGACGCATGATAACAGCACTACTTAGCACAAAAGAATCATCCTTTAGTTTTTTGCATTTTGCTGATATTGGGACCTGCTGTCTCTTTAAATGAAACATCGCTAATCCTGTTAAATTACTCCCATTAGTGTGGGCTGGAGGAAAATACTACAAAAAGGACATGACTCCGTTACCCGTTGTGTGAGCCTTTGCTTGTGTTTTATAACAGAAATGATTTGATTTCTCATTTTGGTATTCTTTTTGCATGCTTTCACTTATTGTTTTCTTAAATATAATTTAAGCACCAAATATAGAAGTAGCAAAAATATCTCTTAACTTTCTTTTTGCACAGCTATGAATTTTTTAAAGAAGCTCAGTAAAAATCAGCCTATCAGTCTCAAGAAATGGGGAGGGACGTTTAAAGACATTGATATGTCAGAGCCTAGACAGTCAGAGTTATGGTCACTCTCTTAAAGTTATAAAAGGACTTTGATTGGCCCTGCTGTACCATCACCAAAGCAAAGCAATAGCCAAACAACTCTCAGACACAGAAATGTGTGGAGAATACACACATTGAACAATTGGAATGTTTATAAATATGTTTTACTAAAAACAAAACCCATCTGTTACTGTTGCCTGATACCAAGGTAACTTTGAGGTACTAGATGTACTGGCTGCAATCAGAACCAAGTTGGTGTGTGCTTAATGAAACATACTGAAACCAGAGGCATCTCCTGATAGCTGTTCAAATTGTGATATTTTGCTATTGCTGATGTACCAGATAAAATTGGTTGCCTATCCAAAGTCCATTTCCAACTGAAAACCAGTTTCATTTGAATATTTGCCTATTTGTGCTTCAAGGAAGTTGGGCCTCTCCCTGGCCCTAGAGAATGACATTAGTCAGTCACGGAAAGTCTATTATTCTTTTCAGTGGTTGGTTTATGAAAACTCATTGAAGTAAGTGTCTTGGGAGACTCTTGAAAGAGTTTTGCTCATTTTTAACCAGGAAGCTGAGATAGAGGACATGAGTGAAAATGTGATGCCGGGAGCTGGTATAGCCATATTGTGACCAGGTGACAAGTCCGAGGAGAACAGTCAATGCAGTGAGGATGGCAGAAGAAACGGTGAAAGAATTGGACCCCCGGTGATGGTGTTGAGCCAGTGAATTAACCAACACTTCAAGGGCTCTAACTCTAGATTTTTATTTTATATAAGATTATAGAGTTCCTATCATTATTTAAGCCAGTTGAATTTTATCCTCAACAACCTTCCATTGAATGCATCCTAACACATGCCATTGATTGCAAAATTTAAGGACCAGCTTTTCTAGCACTAAAGGTTACTTTAACTTCATACATTACTGTGACTTCTCAGGCCAGTGTGAAAACACGTTGCTAATCTATTACTGATTTTTAAAAACGAAAATGCCCAGGCTAATAGGCAATCATATCAAGTGCAAATTTATTTCTACAGTGTAGGTTTATTTTAAAAACTAAGCATACTTGAGTATTTGACCCAGTTAATACTACCTCTTCAGTACTACTCCTCAGGACCTCCTTTCCTTTTGCCTTGGGTTTCTATGTGGAGGAACTTCTGTTAGTGAAAAGCCCCTCGTCCTACACCCTATTCCTCTCCAGGGGAGTGATGATGGAGTGGGGAGGAGGGTGGGAAATTCAAAAATTTCCCCCCAAAATGTATAGAGAATCCCTTGCTTCAGTCTCTTTCAGCCAAAGATTGACTCTTGAAAGCCATGCTTTTTTGTACACTAGACAGGCTCAGCAAACAGCAATTTGCAATGCTTATTGCAGCCTTACTAAATGCTAAGTAGGGAGCTTCTCCTGACTGTATGAAATGTAGTAACATGTGAAAGCGAGGCTGAGTTCTCCAAAGTCCTCAGTGCAGCAGGTCCAGCTGGCTCTGCCCATTTTACTAAAGCTGCTCAGGCTAGAAGCCTTGTTCCATGGAGTCAGGCATGAGTGACAACGTCAAAGCACTGACTGCAGTAGCTGTCACAGCAGGGATATTAGCAAGTGTATTAAAAAGAGTATTGGTGAGCACATATGAACCACACCAGTTACATCCAGAAATACTCAGGGGAGAAATTTCAGGAAGTGACTTTATGTGTTATGCAATTTAAGAGCTAGAATCAATGCAATTTAATAGCTAGAATCAACACAATTTAGATTATTATTAATGTGATTCCAATTTGGTTCATGGATTGGCGAGGATGGGATGCAGTAAAGATTGTCATGCTGATGACATAATTCTGTGTATGAATTTAATTTTGGAACTTTATTATGAGCTTGTGTGCTCAGATTTGAACATAACTTATTTCTTGTTTTTATATTTAACTTAAATTGTAGCACTAGAGTATCAGGGACCATGCCTTTCGCTTGTAGCCGAGTGTTGTAGAAGAAATTGTTGGGTCTTTAGAATGGTTCTCTCCCAGTTCCTGGAGCCCAGACTGCTATGCTTTCTGGAGAGATGGCTGGCTTCCCAGCAAACACAAGCATAAGTGTCATCACAGACACCATTATACTCCTCATCAGATCCCCCTCCCATCATGCCATCATACCTGCCATCCTGCCCCACCCTCAGCAGGACAGAAGGGGGTTGTGAGTTAAGAGCCAAGAGACATTACAATTTGGAGAAGGGAGGTGGACATATAAACCAGCATATCTAGTAAAGTGTTGTAGGAGTGTATGGGGTACAAACGGGGTCAGATAGGGTAAAGATGCATCTAAGAAAAGAGAGCTAGTCTGTGGTCCAGGCATAACTGATAATAGTACCCCTGTTCACTTTCAAACTGTATGTATTTGGATGATAAGTTGTGTGTCCACCTTAGTCTAAGAAAGGGTGATTTATTCCTCTTGAAACTTAAAAAAAACAAAAACAAACAAACAAAAACACCATCAACAGCATCTTAGGGGTGAAGCTTATATCATTAGTATAAAAGAAACTATGTGTGAGGTACCTGTGGTTTGGGCCTATGACTCATGGATTATTTACCTTCAGTGCCAAGCATTGATGTGTGTGTGTGTGTGTGTGTGTGTGTGTGTGTGTGTGTGTGGTGTGTGTGTGAAAGAGAGAGAGAGAATTGAATGAATATGCAAATTGAATGAATCCTATCAACTAACTAAATTACTAAAATAACTAAACTTATTTAATAACCAAAGTAATTTTATTAAAAAAATACTCTTTTGAGATGACAGTGGGTTTGTCAGGAATTTCCAAATGAACTGGTTTAAGAGAAAATAAAGTGACCTTACCAATAACCTTAAAAGACAATTGTTCTTAGAAAAATCCCTTGAGTCCTCACTGTCCTCATTCACTACAGGCCAGTGACATGACGATTCTTTAGATGAAAATCTCCAAGAAGTTTCTGGAAATAAAGATGTGCTATAAATGCAAAATTGTGGCACTCTGGCCCCAAAGCAGAGGGAACTTGACAAAGAAAGTACAAGACTTATTTGCACATTGTAGATGGAGCTGGGAGATAGGTCTTAGAGAGAAAAGGAAGCAACCATGTTTCTAGCTTTATAGGACTTGACAACTAATAAAAAGTCCACGCATTTTAGCTTTATAATGACAATTAGTTCGTCCAGATTTTTTTTTTATCGAAGCATTCAGAAAGCCGTCACAGATGAAAGAGATTGAAAACACAGATGCCATCACCTTTCAGGAAACATAGAATCATCTACTAAGGGAATTCCACCTTCTCCCACAGGTGCAAATTGACCATTTCTTTTGTGTGGCTTTTGGCAGCCCCTGAAGATCCACCGTACAAGGTCTTCAAATTTCTTCCTTCTACCTGGAATTCCTTCATCACAGAAGATTTTCACTCTATCTGGGAACAAGTGGTTGACTTAAAATACAAATAGCTCGTAGCAGAGCTAACACTCAAATTCAAACGATTTCAGATGATTATAAAATCAGCACACCCAGCCCTTTAAAATGAATAGGTTTTGATTAGTGAAAAGCAGGGAAATGCATAGGTACTGAAAAATCTGAGAAAGAGATGATTGAGGAAAGGAAGTGTAAGTTTTTTACTTTATAATTTTGCTTGGAACTAGCTCTGTTTGTTGTTCTTCCAAAGTAGTGCCTCCAGCTATTTAGAGAAAGATAATGTGGTAAATGAAATAATCATTTACACAATTATGTTTCACTGAACAAAGATATTACTAACTAAGTATTAATAGGATACTAGAGTATTGTATCTTCAACTTTAATGGGGAGACGGGTATGTGTGCCTTGTGTGAGCTGGTATATAATATTTCTTTATTTGTTCTAAGGTACTTCAATTTCAGTCATTTTAGGCTACCACCGACTCACAAGAAAGATACTTATTCTCTACTTTTGTCAACTGCACAACTCTTTTTGACTAAAAGAAATATATGATTATAAATTTTGTATGAAAAAGCAGCATAGATTTGGAAAAAATGGGAAATTTAAAAATTTAAAATCCAAACATTGTTAAAAGATTTCTAGCTTTCTTATTAATATGCTTGTTTCATTTTTAGAAATAAAATATAATGAATAAAATATAAATACTTTAGAAATAAAATATAAGTAATAAAATGTAAATATGGTAAATATATAAAATACAAATCTCTAAAGGAGCAATTGACAATTTAAAAAATTTACTTCTGCAGTTAATTCCTTACCCAAAATTATTGTTACACACATGGCTATAGAGGCTTTGCATTTTGATCAACGAGGATTTAGTTTTCTTTAGAGACTAGCTAACACACTTCATTGCTCTAATATCCTTCCCATGACATTCTCCTACACAAAATATGGTCAACGAAAAAGTTTCAACTGACTGAAGCCTATCTGTAACTCATTCAGAATTGAAAATAGGAAGATGAGTATGTTCCTTATTCATGAAATAAGGGGAAAGACAAAACCAGAAACTTTTGTAATAGCGTAAGTTCCCTTTTATTACATTCAAGTCCTGTTTTTATGTATAGAACATGAGTAATTTTTACACGTGGTTTTTAACACAACCCACCATAAATATAAGTAGTACATTTTTCTCAGCTTGTTTTGGTATGCCTGGATGAAGAGGGTGGGAATGACTTCTACTTTTTGTATAAGAACAGTGTTTGGAAGACAACATAGGAAATATAATTGAAATAGTGCACCCAGAGACATTCTACCATTGATTACTTGCTAGCACAGATGAAAGTGCCCACAGCTAGGGCTGAGATTGGCTTGCTGGTCACCGAACTCATTTCTTTGTGGGAAAATAAGAACCTGCCCTAGCCAATATGGTGGCTGCTACTCACATGTGGCTTATTAAATTATTTGTAACTTAATAAAATTAAAAATTCAATTCCTGAGTTCTACTAACTAGCAAGAGTGACAGTGCTCCATAGCCACATGTGGCAAATGTCTACCATTTTGTATGGTATGCAAACAGAATATTTGCATCATGGCAGAACTCCTGGGCAATACTGAGCAAGATTCTATTTCTCAGTCTCCTTTCCAGTTACTGAGCTCTAGTCAGTGAAATGTGAAGTAATACGTACCTGGCTTTAAAACCTCCCAAACACAGTTATTCTCTCTCTTTCCCTCCTATGGCAAACTTGGAAGTTATGTGTTACAATTGGAAGCACCACAAATTAGTAAGAGCCTTAGTGAGTGACAAGGCTAGTTAGACATCACAGGTGAACTTGACTCAGCTTTCAGCAAACATCAGACTAAGGAAATGGCCTTTCCACCTATTATTTTGGATGGCCTCCAACTAGGTGTCACAAGTTGATAGAAACCTGGGGCCAGGGTACAATAATAACAGCAACAACAACAAAATCAGGAATATTATGTTTAGGAAGAAATTTGGGAATGTTTCTACTCAAAAATATATTTAAAGGTCCAGTAAATTTTTAGAAACTTGTATTGCCAAGAAATGAGAAGTCTGGACTGAAAATTGCGTTTGAAACACCCCTGAAATCTCAAACCTGAGCTAGTAGAAAGCTATGTGTCCTTTTTGGGGGCATGCTTCCAAATCCCAATTTCAGCTGTGGCAGTGGGGGGTAAAGGATCGGGGAAGGGGGTGCAGGTGGGGCTTCCACCAAAGGACAGGCCAGAGCTACCAGTGAGCAATGGATGAGTGAGTTCCTTTCAGAAAGGAAGAGTGTGTGTAATCAAGAATCTTCTCCCACTATGGCTGGGCCATCTCACAATGCCTGAGCAGCAGGCTTCCATTTTAGCTATGCACCAGTGACAGCTGCAAATCTCCCATTCTTTTCTTTTGCATATGAGTGTGTTTGTGCCTGGCACCCTAGCCTCAATGCACTATTGAATTTTGAATATGTATTGAGGTGCAGGGGAAAATGGAGGCAGGTAGCTTGCCATTTAGGTCATAGGTCACCAGATAATTCCAGAGCTGATTGAAAGGATTAACCACCAACTAGAGATGCTGCACTTTAAACTGGATTGAGCAATCGAATGGGATTTTGAATTGTCTCCTTTCCAAATCTTGGCTCCATGTGATTTAATGCTCTTATTTTATCAATGGGGATAAGGAGGAACTTAGAGGATAAAGGTGATAGGTCTAAAATCACATGCAGAGTCAGAAATAGAGCCCAGGTTTCTGGACACCAAATCTAGTACCCTTTCACAATGCTATTTTATGACTGATTCTAACCTTACCAACCAAGGAATCCAATATATATTTATGATTTTGGCACTGAAGAAATTAACTTACAAATTGACACAATATTTTCTAAAAAGCATTCATTTAAAATAATAAAATATTTCCACATTAAGATAAATTACAGATTAATATTTTAAGCATATGTAGATATCTGGGTGATCACATATTATTAATTATTGATCATTTCAATACTATGTAGAAGTGATATAAGAAATTTTTAGTATCTGCTATCTATACTCTAATGATAAAGTCCTCAAACAGTCCTGTTCAAGAAATACTTTCTATAACTTAACTAAATCATTTTAATATTTGTGTTTTATATGTTTTCTTTCTCTGTAAACTTTCTCTGTGTACCATTAGGATCTGTCATTGGTAAATTTATTTTATTTTAGTGCTGTTCTCTTCTGAGAAACAGAAGATAAGAAATCAATTAACATGTTAGATAAAGAGTCTTAGAGTTGGAATATATTATGAATCATTTAGTCCATTCCACTGACTTTACAAATACAGAAACTGGATAGTAGCCAATTGTGCCTATTAGGTACTAACGGGTCAACAAATTTTTGCTGAAAAGAATAAAGTTTCTTTTCACTTTATATCATATCACTTATTAATGAAAATGTTGCAGGAATCTGACTCCCAAATTGATACTCTTTCTACTATATCATGAACATCTATTTGATATATTTGATTCATTAGTGATAATAATTTATATTAAACATATTTGGAAAGTCAGTCCATTACTGCTGCCAGCCACAACTCTTTTTGAATAATTCTCACATTTTGTTCTGGCCCCTAAAAATGCATAATTGCAGTTCTGGGTATCGTCTTCCTTTAGCGGAGTCTCTTCTGTCGGTTTTGTGGTATTTTGGGGAAAATATAAGTGGGGCCTCATAAAGTAGAAAATCATAATTGGATGTGTTACTCTCTTGAGTTTTGCATATTTTATTCTATGTTATCCTTGTCAATATTTTCATCTCTGACCTACCCGCCATGGATAATATCTTTGAACCCAGGACAGAGAAGTCAGAACCCATAGTCCCTGAGAAACTACCTTGAGAAATGGGTTCTTGTTTGTTTTTTATGCAAGGATTCTTCTTGGTATACAGCTCCCACTTTACATAGTATTTTTTGTCATGATAATACAATACAGCAACTTTAATAAATTATCCTTTGAAATTCATTGTCCTTATTTATTATTATGATTTCTCAAGTTTCTTCTTCTGGAAAATGGATCTTCCTTATGTTTTGTGATTTCTCATGTGCATTTATAACTAGCCCTTACTTCATATTTTCCTTCTTTATTAGAGTTTGTATTCTTCTCTGTCACCTAAATCAAACTTATTTTGTTTTATTCTATATCCTAGGTCATTAGAATCATATAATCATGGAACTCTGGAGCTAAGAGAGGCCTTCCGAGTTCAGAATCTCAAAGTCTCTACCACATAATAAAAGGATCTAATACAGATCCCTTTTATTATTTCTTTTTCACCTTTGGCTTTCATATTTTGAAAGATTGTGGTCTAAAAACAATTCATTTGCTTTAATAATCTTTAAATTATTTTTTCCATATTTTACTACGAATGACATATATATTGCTATTCAGAAGTTCTCATAAGCACAACGCAACCAGTGTCACTGAACCAAAGTGATAAAATTCCTACCCATAGGAAAAAAAGGAAATCAACCAAACAATAAAACGTAATGTTTTCATAAGCCACACAGTGTTATCTTGAGTGAGTGTAGGTTTTCCTTTAGGCTATTTGAAACTTTGAAAATGGCTCACAGAATACTTCTTAAAAAAACAAACGGAAAAAACCCTTCACAATTAAGAATCCTTTAAGGATTAATCCAATCTTCTTGTTTCATCAATAAGCTAAGTGAGACCCAAATCACATGGTAAGGATGGGTTAGATCACAGTTTTATTTTGATACTGAATTCATGTCCTTTGTATTATTGCATACATCCTACTTTCAAGAAGGTATTGAATAAGGTACCATCCTATTTATAATCCCTCCACTAAGTTCCTGAAACTCAATATTGATGTATGGAAATTCTGTAAACCCTAGAATACCAGGTGTCAGAGTAGCTAAGGGTTAAGAAGGTACCAAGTCAGACTATAGGACTTCTGGTTAGGCAATGTCAAAGTGCCAGATGACTTTGAGACTCTCTAGAAATATACTAAAAAAATATGATGAAGTCTAACTCCGTACAACACAATACAGGGTAATTCTGAAATTGGGGTGTCACAGTTTCCCCTAAAGGGCCTTTACTATGAATTTCTATCTGTTTGTTTTAATAAATACTTGTAAAGATGTCTGTTACCATTCTGAGTATCTTATGCATACCATGTTTCCCCAAAAATAAGACCTAGCAGGACAATCAGCTCTAATGTGTCATTTGGAACAAAAATTAGTATAAAACCCGGTCTTATTTTACTATAATGTAAGACTGGGTCTTATATAACATAACATAACATAACATAACATAACATAACATAACATAACATAACATAACACCAAATCTTATATTAATTTTTGCTCCAAAAGATGCATTAGAGCTGATTGGCTAGATCTTATTTTGGGGGAAACATGGTACTCACTCACTTAATCCTCCCAACAATGCTATGAGGCAGATGTGCTTATTATTCTTACTTTATAAATGGGGAAGCTGAGTCCTACAGTAGTTAAGAGTGTTGTTGGAAATAACACAGCTAGTTAATAGGAGAGTTAGGTAATGAACCCAGGGCGTCTGGGCAAAGTTGATATTCTTTACCAATAAACCACAGTGTCTGGCTTCTTGCAAACTAACTAAATACCCTGTGGTTAAGGGGTAAAAAAAACGGGAGACCTCAGAACTGGCTTCATCTTTGAGTTCAAGCCTTGGGGATTATACAGGTCATGGCCTGGACAGTTGTATTACTATTTCTGGCTACTTATTTCTTGGGGCCAGAGCAATGGTTATCAGGAGGGCAATTTTGGGATCTACTACAAGGATCTGAAACAATTGAGTGCACATCAATATAATACATATTTGATGGTTACTGTGTTATTTTATTGTTTTAAGAGATTTTGATGGATTTAGGAGGGCTGCACATGCATTAGCCATAAACAAAGAGCACCTCTCCTCTTCCCCTCACCCTAGCAAGATGTAATTGCTATTCATTCATCTTAATTCTTGCTTGTCAATCTCTCTTCATGGAAAACAATTTCTTAAAGTTTTGATCCATTATTTTTCTGGTTCAACATCATACATTATAAAGAGCACAGGGTGATATTTTTCTTCCTTTAACAATAAGTAACAGAAAACTAACATTAGCATCCAAATCACTCCAGCACCAGAGTTTGCTATCCTTAAACTACAGAAACACAGAATTCATCTCTCATGAACTAGCAGGACTGCTGCGCTGTTGGTGAAGTTATCCATGATTAAAAAGAGGAGTGTTCAAATTGCAATAATCTGCTGGGGATGGAAATGTTGACCTCACTTTGGATTTTATTATTTATGGGGTAGTTTTACTTGCTTTTGCTTTCCCTGGGTGGCCTGCATGGTAGAGGAAAGCAAAATATATTATTGATGCTTTGGTCAAAAAAGAAATGTATCCTTCTAAGAGTGTTCCTTTAAGTTAGTGTTTGTAACATTCCTCTTCAGCGATCCCCAGGGGTTGTAGGTACATTTGCTCAGAGACTATTTCAAAGCTGCCCAATCTTTAATACAACAACTGGTGGACAATTATTTCATTTATCCCCCGTTGCTCAGTGACATTGATTCCTGTGGCTTATATGTTCAAACGCACCCAGTTGGAGAAGACTGGCTGTGCATGATGTAACCACAAGAAGTACCTTGATTTTCCTATAAAGTATATTGGGGATGACAGCTTCCTTTCACACAATGTTTGCTTACTGTGTTTCCCCGAAAATAAGACCTATCCAGACAATCAGCTCTAATGTGTCTTTTGGAGCAAAAATTAATATAAGACCCACTATTATATTGTATTATATTATATTATATTATATTATATTATATTATATTATATTATATTATATTATATTATATTAGGCCCTGTCTTATATTATAGTAAAATAAGACTGGGTCTTATATTAATTTTTGCTCCAAAAGACGCATTAGAGCTGATTGTCCGGATAGGTCTTATTTTCGGGGAAACATGGTAGCTGTAGAACTAGTTAGGATAAAGGAGTGGCTACTTCCCTTGGGTCTGTGTTTCAAGGAGGAAGAAAAAGACATAAGAGAAAAACATTATGTGGAAATGTTTTCTTCTTTTTCTGCTGTATGTCCTTTAGGATCTATTTGTTTATCAATATCAATCACCTTGCAAAATATTGTAGAAGTGATTTCTTACAGCTGTCAATTTATTTAAATGCCAAAATGCAATGCACTTTAATCACTGTTGGGGGCCGACAAGGAAAATATTCTCCATTTTTATCTGTTTGGGATCATCATAATTTCATCACAAGTTCCTTCAATTTAAAGGATAAATTATACCCCTATACATTCCAAGAGGGCCCAAAAGAACCCAATTGGTCATTATCATGTTGCAGCATCTACCAAGCAACACTAATATATCTCCAATGGGAAAACAAAACGGGCAGAGTATGAAATAAGCAACTATTAACTGCTTGAGAAAGCTTTCCTACTTGGCAATTTGAAAGTTTTGGCATAATAAATTAATAATAATTATTACAGTCAAGTTTTGTTTCTTTAATAATAGGTTACCAACTTAATTTGTAAAAATTTACTCCAGCTTGCAATCTGTAGAAAACTGTGTACAAATTATGCAAGTCTGAATATTTTTATCCATTTTATCATATGCACAATTATTTAAAATTGCCTTAATCTTGGTTCATTATTATCTTGGGAGATATTTAACTTCAGAAGCAGTTTCCAGGGACAGAAACTGCAAGTCCTTCTAATCAAAAGGCAAAATAATTGTATTTTTCTTTGATAGCATAATTTTGTTTTGACAAATGAACACTTCAGTTAATATCCGGGCCAAGGTTGTATAAGAAAAGATGGCACAGGGAATTATTCTTTCTGGAACTCTGCTTATACCAAGGCTCACTGGCTACTTCCTCTGTTCTCCCTAATGTGTCACTTTGAATTTTAATGGAAAATAGGAAATGAAGGAAAAGGCTGCCAGATTCTGTAATGATGATGACAACAGTGGGATATAAACTTATTTTTAATTCTCATGGCTTAACTAGGGGAATAAATGTAGCATTTACTTTGCCAAATTGTGAGCTAAAAACAAAACAAAACATGTTTAGGTGGTTGTGGATATCACGATGTAGTCGAGAAATAATGAGACGATAATCTGGAGAATGGCTTCAAACTCTGTGTGTATCAAAGTCACCAAGGGAGTAATCTGAGTTGGAATATTTTGGTTTACTTTGAGAAACCCATCCCACAATAACTTCAGCAGTAAGCAGTACTCTGATATCTAATGGTCTCCAAGGTGTGATGGGCCTTTAGCATCTGGAATAGTCAGATGTTTGTGCGTTTCTCTGGTCCTCTCTGCACATCTTATTACTCTGTCTTCACATGGCTTCCTCTTCCTCAGGTCCTATGGACCCCTCATCTTCATTCTGCAGACTTTCTTAGGACTTCTCCAGTCTTTTCTGTGAGTACCCAGTGGGTTCATGGAGAAAAATCCTGCAAAGGGGTGTGAACTCCCTTTATTTGTAGTCCCTTCCTCTCGGGGTCTCCCCTCTGCCAATGCACACTCTGCCACACCTGTCACCCTGGCTGAACTCTGCACGCTGCTGTCTGGCAACATCTTGCCCAGTGAAATCAGGGAGAGAAAAAGGGAGGGCAGGAAAGAGGGGGCAGAGGAGAGAGAGAGGAGAATTATATTAATTTCATTCTAATCTCAGTTCTAACATTCCTGGAGAATGACCAGATTGGCTGTTAAAGTCACCTGTTCACTCCTAGACATATCGACATGGTGGAAGAAGAGATGACTGCAGGTTATAAAAAGGTTGTTCCCATAATAACTGTGTGACTGGAAGGGCTTGAGATGTGGGCACAGTTCATAGAAAAGTGGTCAGGAGCTGGGTAGATGCAACAATATGGACTAGTGTAGGAGCTTTAAAAATATGTTCAAACACTTCCAATTTCTACTCAGATGTAAAAAGGCAGAAAGAGCCTTGCTCCTAAATATTAAAAAAAAAACAACACACACACACAAAAAACCCAAACCAAACAAAAACAAAACGGACAAGAAGTAACTTCAAGCTTTTCTTGAACTTTGCTTTTCCTGCTCACTGGAGTGGTGACAAGGCAACCGATTGGCCCAGAATCTGGGGAGAGACAGAAGCCTGCTTGGAGAGATACCATGCAAGCACTGACTTACCTGGGCAAGGTGCAACTAGACAGCTGAGAACAGAGTTCAGCCAGGGTGATGGGTGAAAGGGCACAGAGTGGCTGAGTGTATATGGCAGAGGGGAGATCCCCAGGGGAGCGGGTTACAAATAGAGGGACTTCACACCCCCTGGCAGGCTTTTTCTCCATGAACCCCAATGAGTTTCCACAGGAAAGATTGTAAAAGACCTAAGAAGTCTGCAGAATGGGATAGAGGGGTTGGGGACAAGAAACTCAGAGGGTATCCAGCTCTCCTTTCTTCCTTTTGAACAAAATCCTAATCTTTGGGGAAAGGAATACAAATAAGTCAAGTTTCTCCTTTTGGGAAAAGGATTAAGTCAGCCCCAGGGTACTGGTGAAATTCTACTGCCCTTGAGGTAAAGAAAATGAGGGAGAAAAATAGTTGAGACCCCAGTGAGGGACAGAAGTATGTGCTAGGTTCAGAAGCACACCGGGATTGTCCAGCGGTGAGAAATGTACCTATGCCTGAGGCTGTGCCAGGCCCATCTGGGCTGCCCCCTGGCAGCATCCAGGACGCTGGCGAGGATCTTCACCCAAGGTCATGGGTGGTACTGTTGGAAAAACCCCAGCCCACTAGGATTAGGTGGGATCAAAGGGTGGTGAAATCTTTCCCCACTACATAAATACTTCTCCACCTCCATCCCAGAATATTTTGTTTCGGTGGATCTGAAATAGGCCAGAAGAATCTGGGTTAAAAACAAAAAAAAATCTCATGGGGTTTCCAGTGAGAAAATCTATGGGTGTAACAATTTACTAACTGGATTTTGTAATTCATATTAGCTAATCAGTGTTCCCGGTAAAGATATCTCAGTTCCCCCATTGTATGGCAGACAATTTGTTATATTGTGAGAGTTTAAGATAAAAAGGAAAATAATTGAGAAGCTTGAGAGCAGAACCTGTGTCTGTCGCGTGTACCAATTGGGGTTGCCAGAGTCAGCAAATAAGTATGCAGAGCATCCAGTTAAACTTGAATTTCAGATAAACAATAAATAAACTTTTGGTATAAGTGTGCTCAATGCAACATTTGAATATTTATCTGAAATTTAAATTTAGCTGGCTTTCCTGTATTTTTATTTGGTAACTCTTAATACCAGTGTATCTCTAGCACAAGGCCTGGCACATAGTAGGTGTTTAACAACTATAAGTGGAGTGATTGAATTGAAAGCCATCGTTTAACTCTCTGAATATTAATAAAATTGCAGTTTATGGTCTGAAATTAAAGAATCAATGTTCGGATACATTTACAATTGAAGAGTCAGGGAGTGTTAAATCCCCAAATATTCTTAGCACCAGTCAGGGACTCAAATTGTCCATCTCTTTATTCCATAACATCTATTGAGATCCTTCAGAGGAAAAAAACAGCTGTTCTCTTAATAAAAGAATCTCTGTCAACAATGGCTACTAAGTCAGAAAGAAAGAATCAGAAAAACACATTATTTCTGATGTTTCTATTACACCATAATACCAAGAAAGGTGCAACTATTGTGTTCTTTGTGCATTCCTATTTTTCAAAGACTGCTGCCAGTAATGGGGGCTCATTCAAAATTAGAACAGACTTATCTAGCTTCTAACCGAAAAATTCTCTTCAGTTCTTTCTGGAAGTAGGCATGTGTTTAATTTCACTTAGAAGCGAGAGCACACAAAAATGTGTATTATGTAGGTTTGCCAACTGATTCCTATCTGTGAGTGAAGGAAGGTAAGCATCACCCCACTTAGGTGCTTCCTTTGAAGAAGAAAATGATATAGACCATAGCTCTATCCCCTCTATATTTTGGAACTTTCCCCATGTTTTCTGGGCCCCTGTATTAGTCAGCTTGGCCTGTCATAACAAAATACCATAAACAGGGTGGCTCAAACAACAGAAAGAGTTTCACACAGCTCTGGAGGCTGGAAGTCTGAGATGGGGAAGCCAGCGTGGTTGGGTTCTGGTGAGGACTGTCTCCCTGGCTTGCAGATGGCTGCCTTCTCTTCTTATAAGGGCACCAATCTATCAGGGCAGCCCTACCGTCTTGACTCCATCTAAACGAATTGTCTCCAAGGGCCCCATCTCCAAATACTATCACATTGAGGATTAGGGCTTTAACACATGATTTTAGGGAAACACAATCTGGTTCCTATCAGGCCCTCTGAGAAAAATAATTATGCCTGGGAATGCCAAATCATGTTGGAAGAATCCAAGAAACTAGATTTGTTTGCTATAAGTAACTTGCTAGCATAGTTTTCCTTTAGATTTGCAAATATCTCTTTCATCCTCTTCTCTCTATTCTATTCCCAGTTGTACCCTTCTAAAAGCTCACCAACATTTCAATTGGATTGTGATTATGTCTGGTTTTGCTTAGATGGCCTGGTGAGTTAGTGATTATGGCCTTTAATGCTTTCTGTCTGCTGCAGATAAATATTTACATTTCTTTTCTTTTGAGGAGTAGTAGTTTTGCTTTTGTTGTTGTTTTGATACATTAAATCAGTGTTAAGTTCCCTTAGAAGTTGCATCCATAACAAGAACTTCAAGGCTTTCATAGAAGTCTTCTATTGTAGTCCAAAAGTACTCTGAAGAAGCTGAAAAACATGTTTCTAGTATTTCATTTATTTTTGTGTGTGAGGTTTGACCCTGCAGTATCACCACCATTTTCTTATTGACCAAAGTCACCTACAATAACAGCTTGAGCATTTTTCTGCTGTTTCTTCTTTTCTTTATTTCCTGGAGAATTACAAGTTCCATTTCACAATCATGGCAATTTCTCTAGTAGCCCCTTTCCAGGGAGTTTATGTTTTCTAAATTTGAATAATTTGGTAGTTATGAGAATTATTAGGACAATCAGCTTCTCAAATGGGTTCATAGGTTTAAAACTTGGCTATACTCCTGAACACTAAAGAGTTGAAATTGCCAGACTGCTAAGGCCTATTGACTTTAGGGCCATTCACTGATCATAGAGCAAACACACATTGATTGGATGCCATCTATGTTCTGGGAAATGTTTGGCTTCTGAGGCTACGACAATGAACAAAATAGCTAGAACTTCCTTCTACCAGTGGGAGACAGGCAAGGTGCGAATCCATATGTTATCGTGTGTATGGATGAGATAAAGCCCGGGAAAGAGAGAGAAAGTTACAAAGTGATATTTGATCAGAATCTCAAATGGAGAGAGGAAGCATGAGACTCTCTGGTAAAAGAACATTCCAAGTAAAGAGAAGTGAGTGCAAAGACTTTGAGGAGCATGCTTCACATGTTTGAAGAACTGGAAAGAGGCCAGGGTTGTCAAATCAGAGAGCATGAGGGGGGCAGTGGGGATATGAAGACCAAGGGAGTAAAGGACATCAGAGGCCAAGGTAGGATTTTGGCTCCAGCCATACCAGTCTTCTTGCTGCTACTCACACCTCATTCCCACCTTTGGGCCCTCGTCCTGGATCTTCCCTGAGAAATTATTCTCTTTGATTTTCTGATGATTCACTACCTCATTTCTTCCAGGTCTTTGTTTACATGCTACCTTCTCAGTGAGGCCTCCCCCTACTCACCTTCCATCACGTCCTTTCCTGCTTCATTTTATTATTGCTATTATTACTTAATGCTCATTTATTGAGTATAGTCTGTCTTCATTAAAAGTGAGCTCTGCCAGGGCAAGAACTTGCGCTGTTTTGTTGCTTTGTTCATAGCTTTTCCCTTAGTGCCTTGAAAACAGTAAGTGCTTCCCTATATTTGTTGAATAAATATTATCATTATATTAAAAAACGAAACCCAGAAACATAGATCAAATGCATAAATAGTCACCAAAAAGGGAATTAAAGTGAAATATTTAGAAGAACATTTTTTGAGTTTGAAGCATGTAATATTTAGGTTAAGATATGCTTTGTAAAGGGAAGAGAGGATTCCACAAATTGGAAAAGGAACATAAATAACCCCTATTGAAACCTTGAAAGACGACGTTTCATAAAAATGAGCTATTTTGGCTGGTTACTTGAAAGGGGCTGTGAGGGAATAATCAGAGCCCCTCTGGTTTCTAGAGCAGAGTACTTAGAAATGAAAGAGTGTTGAAAGCACAATGTTGTGGTGTCACGTGTTAGTGAATTGAAGTGGGGAGATAAAAAAAGGTGGGAGCTTTGGGGGAAGTTCTTGCCACAGCTCCAATGAGATGTAATTGTAGAAATTTAAAGTTGAGTAGACCTTTAAATCTTTTCTAGTCGAAACCTTTCATTTTACAGATGAGGAAACTAGACCTATTAAGCTATCCTCAGATATTTAAACTAGGATGATGACCAGAGAAATGGGAAGGACAGGCAGGTGTTCAGAGGAATAAAAGCATGACAATTAGGGCCCAATGAGAACACTTTTCATGCACTGGCTAGCAAGAACATCTGATATTTTTAAAAGTACATCTCTCAGGAGAGGGATATATATTAGAAATAAAATTACACTGATTTGGAAGAAGAATTGTTCTTAAGGATACTGTGCCAGAGTTACCCAGAAAATTTGCTTTGTAAATAGCAATAGAAGTATATCATCTGATTTTATGAAGACTAATTTACTGACTCGGAGCTCTCTGGTAGAAAACACAAAATACTGTGAAGTACCTAGGGAAATGCAATGTTTGCTGTTTGTGTTAGGCTAAGAATCATAACCTTCTGATGGGAGACGAGTTCAGAAAGTTCTAACACATGAACCTTGGCAGTGCAATTACCATGTTTCATTTTTAGCACTGCTTCTTTGAGCATAAGGAAAAATTTAAGAGAAGTGTCCCAGTCGATGGGCATTCTCTCTGGCTATAGGTATAAAAATAAATTTATTCTCAGACATCAGTATTGTTCGTGATTTTGTAGTACCAAATTTTCAAAGTAGTCTCTAGGTGTCTATAAATCATTCCGCAAGAAGTTTTTTTTTTTTTTTTTTAAATCATGCAGCAAGGAAGTGTAAATTAAAGAGGTCCTATTATCATTTTTATTGTGTATAACATTTGGTTATTGGAAGGGTGACCACGCATCCAAGTTTCTCTGGGACATGTCCTGTTTAGGCCTATTGTTTTGCCTTAATAATTAAGAACTCCTCAACCATTCACTCTCAAAAGGGTACCAGTTTGGATGATAAATTGCATGATTGTTGGAGCTAGAGAAGAAGCTCCCATTGTAACTGTAGCTTACCAGCAGACTTGTCCTAACTTTTAATTACAGGCCATTTATCTCTCCTAGTCCATGCTTCTCACACATAAGAATCTATAGAAGCTGTAGTTATACAAGTCCTTTTCTAACGGAAGAAATTAGAAATGACTCTAATTAATTGAAGGGATATATTTTTTTTTCTGGCATATAATCTTTCCCAAGAGCGACTCAAAAAGAAAGCAAACGATGTTTATCACTTGTGTACTGGAAATAGAAAGTCACTGAACTCAGCCAGACTTGAGAAAGCAATCTCTAAGTTGTTTTTTTGACACTTCAGGCTTTCCTTAATAGGTGGGCATGAAGAACTATTTAGGTCAGTTGTATTCTTCTGGATAGTAATTTAGGATATACGTTAAGAAACTCTGTAAATTAATGAAAGAAAGACAGTATGATGTATTATCAGTGGGCAGGGAGCAAACTATTTCTCTGAAGATTTTAAAGGAAAGGGTGAATAGCTATTTTCAGTGGTCTTTTGAACTGCCTGTCTGGGAGGGATAATATAAGAAGATTCTTTGAAGTTTTCTTTCAATCTTATAATTATACGTCACATACTTTCAATGTGGATGATGGTTGAAAAGCTGTCTCTGGCAGTGATGGATGGTTTTCTCCTCAGAGACCTCCTGGACAGAAAATATGGAACATTCCTCAGAACTTCCTTATGCTTTAACACTTGTCTGGAAGATGTTCCTTTGGTTCATCAGAAATCTGTCTTTCAGTCAGTTTTATCGTTTACACTTGCCAGTGCCAATCAACAATCTTTCATTGCCTTTCTCATTGAAATCCTTTATAGTTTAAAGCCAATTATTATTTCTTCTCTTTTCTAGGCAAAATGATAAAATTCCTTAATTTTCTCTTATCATTTTCCTTGGTAAGACAAGGTATCCTTTGGCCTCCATTTTCTCTTGAGGAGTCACTGCTTACGCTGGAAACAATATCAGATTTACTAATTTAAGATGTTTTCTATGTCCTTAGTTCATTGAAGGTGCTCAATGCCTACAATTCACTCTTAAATGAATGAATGCTAACGTTTTACAAGTATTTGTCTTATGGTCACACACTATATGATTTCGTACTGCAATTACATGTTAATACAATTTTGACTTTTCCAGTGACTACAATACTGGCTCATAGTTTTCATGGTTAAATTAGGATACACAAAGCTTTCCCCTTTATTTTTTTCACTGTGTAACCAACAAGTCTTCTTCCTTCCTGAATTTAAAGTTTGCCAATTTGAGACGAACACAAACTTACTCTGGCATCATCCCTCTACTTAATGCATTAGGTTTCAATGCACTCAACGTACTCAAACCTGTGTTGTAAGTTTAATAGACTCAGTTTACATCATAGCTTTCATTTATTCATTCTACAAGTGACTCAAAGGAGAAGCAAATATTTGATGAATGAATAAATGGATGAAAGAAATATCTAACAATATTTGAAGGAGCTCCATGGAGAGAAATTTGAATGGGATGCAGAACTAAACACAAATGCGAATACTTTTCTCCAGATTCCACATCCTTTTGGAGGAGGGGTAGCCATACTCTATAGATTTCTCACTTCAGAAAGGTAAGGAAGAGGGGAGAGGAAGGGAAATGAATAACAGCTACTGTTTTTTTTCATGCTTGTTGTTTACATTAGTCTCTGGATTCTCACAATGCCTCCATTAGCTAGTAAATGTTACTACCCTCATTTTACGGGTGAGAAAACAGCGGCTCAGAAGTTTAACTAGGCCCCCTCAAGCTCTCACTGCTAGTAAGCGGTGCTCTGTATGATACTTATGTTCTCCAACTGTACCATGCTGTCCCCTGTAAATTGAGAGAGCACAGAGTTGTTGTACAAGCACTTTGCTTTACACCTTGACAATGATTTGAACTGTGGACGAAAGGCATGGGGGCCAATAATGGACCAACACAACAAAGCCTTAAATAAAGGATGTGTTGAACATGGTTAAGGAAGGAAGGGCACAGATCAAACCAGAAATAGTATTTTTTGTTTGGACACATAGACATTTCTCAATTTCCCACAAAAATGGAAGCCAGCTATGGTACATGAAATCCAAACACTATGCCATTGCGGTGCAAAAATAATATGCATTTAATTTAGAATTTTTTGACATTATAATTGAATATAGATTTTTTTCCCAGTATAACAGGAAGTGTCAATATCCCACATTAGATGATGACAGAAGCTTATAAATGAGGAACTGAGAAAAAGCTTCTCAAGCAATTCTACTTACTCTAATGTCTTTTTCCTAGGTCCAGTGTGTACAGACAATGCATCAATTTGGGTAGAGTAAACCTGGAATCTGAGTTGATATATTTTTATCTGTGTTTCTTGCCCTTCTGGAATTGGAGTAAAAATAGAAAAATTTTATATTACTTCTTTCTGACTAGCAAAACATGTGGGGAAGTAAAAATAAGAACAAAAATGGATTTATTGGATAAACAGATAATGATCTTTATGTCAGTTGGAAAAGAAACTCTGATATTAGTGATTTATTCATTCACCAAATGCAATGTGTTCTGAGTTAAGAACAATAAAACAAGATAAAAATCCTTTCAGTATATGATCATTGTCTCCCAAGACCTTAAAAGAAAAAACATTAAACAAGATTTTAAACCAGCCCATAAATAAGTGCTAAAGAGATGAAAGTGTAAGAGGATGAATCCAGAAGTTGGCGAGCCTATGGGGAAATGGAATTTCTCCAGACACTCACCCCTGAGGAGGGCCAGCTGGGCTGCATCTTACTGATTTGCGAATATCAGACCTTGGGGAGTTCAATCTAGCCTGCAGATTTTTTTGTTTGTTTGTTTATTTGTTTGTTTTTTGCTCATCCAATTTTTAAACATTTTTAATTAGTTGTAATTATTTAAAAATTAGGAAATTTTGCACCACATTCTAGAGTTCCAGCTTCTCTTAAAAAACTATAAGATCTGGTCATTTTGGGTCTGCATTTCCTCCTGGCCTGGAGCTGTGGCATTTGAGTTTGTCACCTTGATGTGGAAATAAGCAGAATGATAGGCAGAAAAGCAATTTGCCAGGGGCCCTTAGACTAATCTGACTAATACAGAGGCTTTCCAGGGAGAAAACTTTGAAAAGGCAAGTTGGAACGAAACTGAGGGTCTTTAGAAGGTCAGGATAAGCAATTTGGATTTTATCTGATAGGATCTTCCCACTATACTGCCATGGAATAATTTTGTTACTGGTACCCTGGTATTCTGAGCTTAAAATCAAATAATGTCAAATTTTTTCAATTTTTTAAAAACCTAATTAACGAGTAGAGAATTTTTCTCCCATTTTTTTTCTTTTGCAATTTTTCTATCTAAAATATTTTCTTGAAACATTCAGTACCCACTGCTGCAGCTCATCTGCTGGCAAATGTTTGTCAATGTCAACCTATCAAAAGATCGCAAAGGACTCTTTACCCCAAAATATAGAATTGGTTAATTGGGTTTAGTGTAATTTTGTATTACATCTTCACATAGTCTGCTACAATTATTAGTCTACTTTGAATGATGAATATTTCATGGTTTTCTGTAAAAATCACAATATTTTACTAAAGGAAATGGAGAGCGTTAAGATTTTTGAGGCCCTACCAAGCAAGTGCCTGGTTGGTGCTGTGCTAAATACTTTACATGTAACATCTCATTTTATCCTCTCAATAGGATTGATAATAGAGGAGCATGATTGGAGCAAGTATACTGACACTGTGAGAAAAATTGGTATCGAGGCATTTCAGATATACTTGACTCTCTATGTGGTGTTGATATTTGACTAGAAATGAGTAAGTACAGAAGCGAAACTTGGGAACACTTTTATACACTTCATGCACAACAAATATGAAGTTAGGAACTCAGTACAAAATTGGAATAGAAACATTCTCTGGCAGCTTTTGCACCCCCACAAATTGGACCAATTGGGAGATGTATATTTCTCCATATCAACTTTGCCTCACTTCTCAGCCGCAGGTCAATTAGGATGTCATTACAATGTATTGGAAATATAAGATAATAGTCTGGCTTAGGACTCTAGCAGTAATTTTAAAAAATTAAAGGATGGGAGTGTGGTAAGCTCAATAATAGCCCTCCAAATAATGTCCCCGTTCTAATCCCTGGACCTTTACTTGGCAAAAGGGACTTTACAGATGTGATTAAGTTAAGGATCTTGAGATGAAGGAGCGTATCCTGTATTAGCCTGGTGGGCTTCGTGTAATCACAGTGGTCCTTATAAGAGGGAGGCACGAGGAGTCAGAGGAGAAGGGGATGTGATGATGACAGCAGAGATTAGAGTGATATGATTTGAAGAGGAAGAAAGGCACCACAAACCAAGGATTACAAGAAACTGAAAAAAAGCACGGAAATAGATTCTCCTCTCAGAGTTGGCAGCAGGGACCAACCCTGTGGACATCTTAACTTTACCCCAGTGAAACTGATTTTAGATTTCTGAACTCTCAGAATTATCAGAGAATAAATTTGTGTTTTTTTAGGCCACCACGTTAGTTGGTAATTTGTTACAGCAGCATCAGGAAACTGACAAAGGGAATGAGATTTGTCAATGAAGAGAAATGAGATTTGGGAAGGATCATCTTTGAGTGGTAAGGAGACAGGTGAGGATGATTTCAATATGTCAGCTCTGAGGAACATGTGCTACAACCCAGCAATTGTATTCTAGGGTAGGGGTCCAATCAGAGAGGGATACGGAGGGGGTGCACAAAGTTACTGTTCGTTGTCTTAAGCTGGGTGGCAGGTTCATGAGTATTGGTTTTATTGTTTTTTATTTTATATATAAAATATATATCACTTACATATTTATTTATGTAATTTTTATATATTTATATTTATGCATATTATATAAAATATATATTACATTATATACACCCCGTTCTAAAAAATCAAATTTAGATTACTAAGAGAATGATGTTACCAGTGTGTGGAACTTTCTCTGGAGGAAAATTGGAATTCATTTAATAACTTAAGGCACATATTATTCATCAAATATGTAATACTTAATAAACTCATTTATAATGAAGACTTGATTGTTCCAGGAGTTTTGTGTGGATGACAGAGATAATGGTTATACTTACTATGTGCCAAACACTGGGCTACGTGCCTGATCACCATTTTCTTATGAAAGCCTGACAACCTAGAGAAGTATATTGACAAAGGACCCAACACAGTCACTGGAAGCTAGGGCCCAGGAGCAGCCAACTTGGGTTCAAAGTTCTGCTTGACCATATCCTAGCCCTGGGACGTCAGACAAATTACCTAATCTTTCTGGGTCTCTGTGTCGTCATCTGAGAAATCAGAAAGGTAATAATAGTTGCTCTACTATTATAATAACTACGAGTTACTATAATAATTTTATAGAGTTGTTGTAAGTAATAAATGAATTAACTCATACAAACCCTTTTGAATAGTAGCCAACTAATTGTAAAAATCAATTAATGGTAACTATTATTATTAACAGTTAGAAAACCTGAGACTTAGGCAATTAATCAAGTTGATACAACTAATAAATGGTAAAACTGGAATTTCAAATACCATGTTTCCCTGAAAATAAGACCTAGCAGAACCATCAGCTCTAATGCATCTTTTGGAGCAAAAATTAATATAAGACCCAATCTTATTTTACTATAAGACCAGATCTTTATAATATAATATACAATGTAATGTAATGTAATGCAATGCAATGCAATGCAATGCAATGCAATGCAATGCAATGCAATGCAATATAATATAATATAATATATTATCGGGTCTTATATTAATTTTTGTTCCAAAAGACGCATTAGAACTGATTGTCCGGCTAGGTCTTATTTTTGGGGAAACATGGTAGGTAGGCTATGTGAACACCAGTAGATAGAGTTAATTCAATTCCATAAACAATAAATTCAGTGTGAACAAATCAGTCAAACCAGAATTTTCTTAACTTATTTTATTTTCCCTAATACGTTGTGTTTGATCAGTTAGATGCAATATTATTCTTTCAAAAAAACAGAATAAAGGTGATCCATAATTTGCTTAAAAAATGCAGGTAGAGCTCTCCATTATTGCTAAATTACTTTCATTGTCTTTCTCAACTGTTGAGAGAAAAATTTGAAGGATCCTTAAATTCTTCTCCGGGGGACAGGAAAAAAAAAAAAGAGTTTTTTGCCCTCTCATTTAGCCAACAATAATTGGTAACATTCACATTGGGACCATTCTGTTATTTTATTAAAAATAATATCTACTCCTGAGTTCTGTCTCCTTTTTCCGTATGTCATGAGGAATTAACCAAGGCCAGAATTAGCAGGCCACATGGTATGTGCAAAAATATTTTTTCAATATTAATGATTTTCATTTATGTATTTATTTATGTATTTATGTATTTATGTATTTATTTATTTATTTATATTGGGGTGACAATTGTCAGTAAAATTACACAGATTTCAGGTGTACAATTCTGTATTACATCATCTATAAATCCCATTGTGTGTTCACCACCCAGAGTCAGTTCTTCCATCACCATATATTTGATCCCCCTTACCCTCATCTCCCACCCCTCCCCCCTTACCTCTGGGATTTTCTAATAAGACTAACATTAAAGACTTAATTTATATAGTTTTTAAATTTCTAATCACTATGGGAATTTTAATCAAACCAGATATGTTTGAGTAAAACTAGCTTTTCTATTTGACAAAAAGCATAACTGGAGTCCCAACTCACAGAGCTCATTATTATTAGCTACTTTTCAGTCTGTAAATATTTTCACTTTTTTGAAGCAGATACATATTGCAGGAATCCAGATACCATTTTAAACTCACTGCAAATAGTGCAAATTAAATTATGGATCAAAATTCCTTCCCTACCTCTCCCAACATACACACAAGCATATTAAACCAACTGGTTAACTTGCTGTGGACTATAGCAGAGATTTGAAAAATAACATAAAGCCTGTAGGTTGAAATGAAAACTCACAGCTCTAACGGTGCTTTTCCAACTGTGTCTTCAGTCACCTAGCATTCTACTTTTTCTCGTTACAGTAGTTTTCAAGGCAATAGAGTAGCAGTTCCTTTTCATTCTTCAAAGCTTTCCAGAAGATTCTTACCAAGTTTAGTTAGTGACTGGCAACTTTAAAAACACCCCAGGATTTACCAATAGAATAAGTCAAGCCCTCACCTTCTTGCCTGTGGGACCATAATGTGAAATTGCTTCTGTAGCCTCTGCTCATTTCCTTCTATGCCTAACTTCCACCATGTGTGTGTTACAACTTCAAGAACCAGCTGCACTGAGGGAGGGGAAAACCAAAAAGAATAGCTCTTGATTTGCAGCTTGGAGGATTTTTAGATTCCTTTATATGTGAGAAACATTTAGGGCAGTCTTATGTTATTACGAAGGGAATTATCAGACATCATTGAGGACTAAAATAGTCCAGCATCAGGGTGAAGGGCAGTAAGAGGGCAGATGTGTTTGTACTTGAACATTTCATTTTGGTGCAGTGTTTGGAACTTCCTGAAGACGCTCATCTCCTCCTGCTCATCCTGTGGTCCCTCGTGGAGGAGGGTATTGCATGTACTCATTAACAGAAGCTGCAGTGAAGAGACTTTTATTGCTAAGGGAATGCTTCTTAAATGATGAGCACTGAATTTTCAGCTGCTGATTAGTGAGGGCAACGATAAGCTGAAGGTTTTAGTGTTTTTATTTACTACTGAAGTAATGGAACCAGCACTGTGGAAATCCTTCCAATAACCTCCCTCTTTTCCTTGAAGCCTCCTTGAAAACAAAGCTCCGAAGAACTTTGCTAGCAAGTATAAAACGCGTATTTCAGAGGAAGAGAAACTCTTTACTAACATGGTTTACCATGTGCTAAGTGGCATAGTTGCTAATAAAGTCAGTGATCTGACAATCTAGGGATGTCCTATATGAAATCTTGTTTCCATTTCTTTTCCCTAATCCATCTGTCTCTTCCTTTTCCTTTTTATATCTACCTGTGTTGGGGGACAATTCTCTGTAGCATTTACATGTTTGTGACTGTGTTTGTTCTGGACCATCTTGTAAAAAATATCAGTCTAGCAAAACAGCCTTGGAAACTAGAGCTAGCTCTCTTCCTCTGGGCCAGAGGTTGGGCAGGTTTGTTTGTAGACCCCTTTGCAAGATTGGGGATTTCCTAATCTTGGGGATCCTCAGCTCTGACACAGACCCAGTGTCACAGAGCCTATTTCATCGCCCTTGCAGAACTTGGAGGACAAAGGGAACAATGTGAACATAAAGCTTATGCTGCCTATATGCTGTGAATGACAAAGAGCATTATCTTTGAGCTGGGAATCTCATGTCTTCTGTTAGCATCTATGAAACTGTGGAAGCCCAGCCTGTTTGCTGGAAAACAGGGTAAAATTTCAGACCCTTTTCTATTGTATTCTCTTTGTGCTCATTATGTTATTGCTCCTCCCCTGATTTTTAGAACAGAGGTATCCACGCTTTTCTCTGACCCCTTGTTTGTGTCAATTAACTCTAGGGCGGCGATTCTTTCACAATATCACGTCATCACGTTCACACTTTAAATAGCCTACAATTTTATTTGTCAATTATACCTCAATAAAGCTGAAAAAAGAAAAGGACCCTACACTTATTGGTCACTTAGAATGAAGGGTGGCACCTAGAGGAGAGCGGTGGTATAAATAAAAAGCCTCAAACATGAATATAACCAGCTGGAGATCTTTCAAATAGCCAGGGCAGTGGCAGAACCCATTCTTCCTGTTACAAAATATATGGTGATTATGTCTTATACACAGACTACTAAATGCTGTTAATATGCTAAAGAGAATTTAGTTTAAATAAAGAAATAATCTCTTGTTCATAGGAACAAAAACATCATAATATTTGTTCCTCATTTAGGTGGTGGGTTGGGGATGGGGAAAGAGCTATCATTCTTTTTTTTTTTTTTAGTTTCGAGAATATCACTTTATTTTTTGGTTACATAGGTTCTACATCTATAAAGAGGGTAAGGGTGGAAAAACTGGATAATATAGTATACTCTCCCTTTCGGGGCCAACTTTTGTTAATTACTGAATATGGTGACCGCAGTGAGTAGACTGTAGTTGATTCTTACTCAGCGTTCATTTGCATCTTCTAGTGCACTTCTCCGAACTACCGAGGCTGGACAGCTAAAGACCATATTTCCCAGACTCTCTCGATATCTAGGGTTCCAAATGTGAATTCAGTTCCTCCGAAATGTGGAGGCAGAAAGAAGCTAGAATTCATCTTCCTGTTTTTTGGAGCTATTTTCTGCTAGTAAGCCAAGTTTTGAGGTACATGTTTTCCTGTAGCAGTCATGTGCTTTTCGGTCACCAGTCTTCTGGGTTTTGGAAGCATGTGGGGGGCGGAGCAGTGGCTTCCTGATCTTCCAGTGACCACAGTAGTGACACGTTCTTCAACTCAGTGGTTCCAGAGGCGTCTCCTAAACTCCCACCATCTGCCCATAGCAGAGGTAATAGTAGTTCCCCTAGTGAGTCAATTCCAGGGTATTGAGGGAGTTATTCCAGTGAGGCTAGAACTCACTTCTCTGGTTCCTCTAACAACTTTGTAAGCACCTACTTTTCTAGAAGCTTTCATTCTTGAGCCACGCTATGTCTGTTATTCTTTTATCATGGGCATCACCTAGAACCTTGTCAAAAATGCAATCTCAGCCCCAACTTATGGTTACTGAATCCCAATTTGCATTTTAACCAGATTATCAGGAAAATTAAAGTTTGGGAGGCTCTGCTCTAGAGGAGTTGGTCTGGCTGTAGTTTGGCTAATCCAACACCCATGTCCAACCCTCTTGTGCCTTGCCCATGGTGAAACTTAGGCTTAGTAAATGAGGACTTACTGAATCCTGAGACATTGTAAAATGACAAAGAATCAGGGTCCCACACCAAGGGAACAGAACACATACTAGATCAGAAGCAGCAGAAAAACTATCTGATGGTAAACTTGTGACCATGTGTAGTCTGTGACTCAGCTGAATCTTCTAGATGCAACAATTTTGGAAGGTTCTAGCCCAGTTTAAAGTCTGGGGCAGCTTTTGGTTTTGGTTTTTAAAACCCTACACCAGCTCCTTTCTCCAAAACCCCACTCTGCAGGGCTTAATGACTTTTCTTGCTTTGCCTGGCAGGAAAATCTCTTTAACCTTCACTGTGTCTCAAAGTCTTAGTTGTTCCTCTGTCACCTACTTTTGCTTTGAAGACTGGAATAGCTAAAACACCCACTTTTCCTATTTCTTTTGAATCTTTGGGATTGTCACATTACACAGTTCTGACCAGGGAGACTCAAGTATAGTCAGCTGGTGCTGACCTCTGCTTCCATGTTTCTTCTGAACTAGAAGGTAAATTCTATGGCTGGAGCTTGGGCAATCATCTTGTGACCATGAGGTGATGAAATAAATGTGAATAGATTTGAAGAAGTATCTCAAAAATAACCTATCTCTGGACATTTTGTTATGTGGAAAAACATCCTATCTTTTTTACCAAATCAGCTAAATAAAATCTATTAGTGTGACTAAATGCAATTCTAACTAAGGGGCTCTCCCACAGAACAAGTAGGAGAAGAGGTCCTGGAGTGAGAAAATAATCACATTTCAACTTCTAATTGGAGCACATACCAGCTATATGATTCAGCCTCAATGTCCTCACCTATAACATTGAAGTAATAGTAACATTTATCTCCTAGGTTTGCTGTGAGTTTAAATAAGATAAGATACATAAATCTCTTACTCTTGTGATAGGCATGGGGAAAATATCCCCCAAATCTTAGCAGTATTATAATTATGACACTTGCTAGTAATAACAATTATGTGCCTATTATTTGCGAGGTACCATTAGAAACATGTAAGAACACTAATCCAAGTCACGTGAGATATGTGTTTATCTATTTAAAATGAGTGAATTAGGACATTTCCATTGTGTGCAAAGCTAGATGTGAACAGGCCAGTTTTCCATCACAGGACTTTACATAGCCAGGGGCCGGAATTTTGTAGCTTGACTGAGTCTTCAAATATTGCCCACACAACCTGCATTTACGGACATTTGGTCTACAAAGGTTCCCATTTAATGAACCAGAACTTTTCACAAATCTAGCACTAATGTGTGTGATCAGCCTGGAACTGGACTGAACTCCATGGGATCAGGTTGGCATAATAGAGGTGCCCACGGGGGATTTGACTTCAGAGAGAAAAAGAAAGTCCTAAATTGGTTCTGAAACTTCACTGGATAGAGAAGTTAGTTTTAGATGACATTTTTTATTTTCTAATTTCCTCTTCTTTAGCAAGGAAGATGAAGGCTAACCAATCACTATCCTTTGTGACTCATATTTGGGTGTCTTTAATCATCTCTGTGATTTTCCCCTGGGAGGATTTGAAAGTCTCCTCTTTCTTCTCTAGCCAGGCGCTGATGCTTGGGCATTTGCTTTTCCCCAAGCCGGGGGTTCTCTTCCCCAGACTCTTCCCATGTGTCCCTCATTCTCATCCTTCAGGGCTTAGCTTAATCTCATGCCCCAGAAAGGCCTTCCCTGCCTCCCCCCTAACAGAACCCCAGTCACTGAGGACCTGGCAGGCTCTACCATCACAGTTACAGAGAGTGGGTGCCATGCTTACCTAATTGCTCATGCTGCATCCTTCCGAATCAAAGACTTGGGTGGCAGAGCCTAGGTCCCATGTCTGTACCCTGTCAGCAAGGGAATCTGGAAGCCTATTAGTTTCTACTTCAGGGAGCAGAATTCATAATGTTGGCCTCTCTCAGAGAAAGTGTGTCCAAAAATGTTAAGGAACTACACACCTGATACTTGTTCTCTCTAGAGGGGTATGAGTTCTGGAAGAAAAGAAAGAGGGTGGTAATTTCCAACAGAACAACTGGCATGAATACAAATTCAAATGACATACTACCCATAATGGAGAGAACTCACTGACTGAGTCAACGTAGATGAAGAAAAGTTATAAAGGTAAATCTGGACCAGGTGACATAAAATCTTGAATGACAGTATTACGAGACTATCTGACTTCAAACTTTATTTGTCATTTTTGGAGACTTTGGAAATAGAAGATGGAAAAAGAGTCATGAAAAACATGCAAGAAATTTCCTCCATGCACAAGAGTTGAGACTTTTTCTCCCCATGGGGCAGACAGACATGGGGAGAAATGGGAAAGACTTTCCAGTCTTTCCTTTAGACTGGAAAGACAAATTAGCTACACCAGGATACGGAGTTTGAGTTTAATCCTGTAGGTGATAGTGAATCTTTGAAAGGATTTGAACAGAAAAATGACACCATTCACAACATGTCACTAAGATTAAACCAGGGAGATGAAAGATGACTAAGAGTGAGAAAGAGAACCAAAGAGTGAAGCAGCATGATACTCAAGATGTATTATTTCCTTGGAAATAGCTGTGTTTAAGAGAAAAAGGTGATAATGCAAGTTCAGGTGATCATATCCAGGTTATTCCATCAGCTGGCAATGCTAATGCTCACGTAATAACTTCATTTATGTAAAAATGAAAGTCACATGATTAATTTCATGTAAGGAAACCTCATCATGGCAGGAATCAAATATGCATTGAGTGTGACCCCCAAGTACCATGTTTCCCCCAAAAATAAGACCTAGCCAGACAATCAGCTCTAATGTGTCTTTTGGAGCAAAAATTAATATAAGACCTGGTCTTATTTTACAATACTATAAGAACAGGTAATATAATGTAATATAATATAATATAATGTAATATAATATAATATAATAATAAGAACTGGTCTTATATAATATATAAGAACAGGTATAATATAATAACAGGTATAATAATTATATAATATATAATATAATATATATAATAACAGGTATAATAATTATATAATATATAATATAATAACAGGTATAATAATAAGACCTGGTCTTATATAATATATAATATAAGAATGGGTATAATATAATAAAATATAATATAATGTAATGTAATGTAATATAATAAATATAATAAATATAATATAATATAATATAATATAATATAATATAATATAATATACCATGTCTTATATTAATTTTTGCTCCAAAAGACTCATTAGAGTTGATTGTCTGGCTAGTCTTATTTTCGGGGAAACACTTTTCTCTCTGGAAAGTCTGGAAGTCTTTTCTCTCTGGAAAAGACTGAAGTAAAGGGACTCAGTACTAGGTTTAGTATTTTAGGAAATATACCATGCAAGGACAACTAGGAAAAGTGAAAAGTTAGTTTGTCTTGCTGGTCAAAACTTTCCGTTTAGTGCTTTAGGTCATGTTTTGTGAGGATTGGTGGTGTTTTCTCCAGACAGTGTCAACATGTCAGAGTTGCCCTCTGGTTTGTCTTGGCTCACTCCTACCTCTGCTCTTTCCATGGAGGAATGAAAACGTCAGTGAAGAGACCCACAGAGCAGAATGGTTAGATGCCCAGATCTGGTCTGTAACCCTGGCTCCATCTTTGGCAATTTATTTAATCCCTTTGGGCCTCAGTTTCCTCAGTATCATCATCAATAAAATAACAACAGAAGCTTCCTTAAGAATCTGTGCCTGTGTCAGGCCCTGTTCCAATCACATGTAAACCACCAAGCTCCGGGCCAAACATATAGAGACATTCAGTACTATTACCATTATTTTGTTATGGGGCAAAGAGCAGAAGGAAAGTTCCATCCCAAAACAAATCTTTCTGTTTTCCCACTTCAACATTTGTGTATGAAAATATCATCTCATATTATGGCTGTCAACAGCTTTATCATATCAATTGCCAGGAAGTGTAGGAAACTTATTACATCTATTTTATTTTTTGCTTCCTCTTTTGAAACTGTTTTATTAATAACACATTGTACATCTCATCAACAGTCACCCCAAAGGAGGTGAAACTCTAATAGGGAAAGGGAGTGCATCAGCTATTAACCACTCTTGTAGGACTCACTCAGTCGTAGTGTCTCTGAGCCTGGAAGGCAAGGTTTCTGCCTGGACAAGGGAGAGAAATTGTGTTCTCTCTTTTATTCTATCTTAGGTTTATGTAGGAAGAGCACATGATCTCCAGCCACAAAATACCTCCTGTGTGTCTACCCTACTCTACCGGGCTACTCTACTCTAATGTTATTACAGTAAAATTCTAGGCTGCTGCCCATGGAGAAGACATTAAAATGCATGGGAAATCTGCTCAATATGGGATACTCTATGTGAATTCTAAAATATCTTGAGGATTTAGAGATTCAGAGTTGAATAATTCTCAATAATTAGTGCAACTGGAGGTACATTCCCAAATGTACAAGGACAACTATAGCTCGTAATTTACTCCATTAAACGCTGTAAAGGATGTTGAATGTCACTGCCCTCTGAAACAAAGCATCAGGAGCAACAAAACCTCATGGAGACCTAGTTGCTGAGCAGTTGGCTTAGTTCATCCACTAGCTAAGTGAGGGTCTTCTTCAAAATTTTGCCTGAGAAATATTTCAATTTTATATATGTATTGACTTGTAAGATCACATACAAATGATCTATACTGCAGATGCCAATGAGATTATATAATAATGGTCTTTATATAAGAAGAGGAAAACGAGCTAAATGTAACAGAAGAGAAGTAGTCAAACAAATTTGGACAAACAAAAAAAGGATATGGAAAAAATGAATTTCATCAACCGCATCTAGGTAAAAATTTTCTCTAATTTAGAAGTGAAAAGGAATTGAACGCGATTGACAAAATTTCTCTCTCCCTTTCTCTGTGTAAATACTCTTACGTGTGTATGTATATACATACACCTATATATACATATAGCCATGCTTACATTGACTGCTAATTGAAAGATATGATTTTCTCATTTCACAGAATATATTTAAGTGATCTTAAATAATTCTCTCTAGAAAAGACTGAAGTAAAGAGACTCGATTAGGTCTTATTAGTATTACTCAAATCCAGTCCTCAGTTGATAATTGGAGCAAAAATTCTGGTTACTAGAGGCACTTCACAGGTAAATAAGACCTCTTCATAAGCGTTACTGTTTGAGACTCTTGAATTATGGTTCCCTATGAGCATATGCTGTCTGTGTACAACCATGTCTATCCATATTGGAGAGAAGCCATGGGATTATGAGGTAGATGATATCAAATTCATGTTTCTCTGTTGCCACTTTTATGGGAATATATTGGTTATAATTCATGAGTTGAGCAATGATCACTAATGGTTAGCCAAGAAGTTCCAATTTGAAATGACAAGAGGGAACAGTTCTTTTATGTTAGACACTGAAAGTTTTAAGCAGCAATAGTTTTCAGTCATTGCCAACATGATAAGATTCACAATAGTAGCCAAATCATGATTGCTTTTAGTCTCTAACAATAATTGAGAGAAGACTGCCGTGTTGAATTTGGGTCTGGGAGAACTTACAGAGAATGGGATCCCTATTCATGGAAAATCATGAGGAGGTAGAGTGGAGACACTTTCACAGAGAATGCATGCCCTGTGAAGAACAGGACCTCAGTAAATTTTGTTTGGTGATGAGTATGAAACATGGTGTCAAAACCTTTGGGGAGGCTCCTGGGTACTACGTCCCTCCATTTTCATCCAGATTCAACTGGCTTTTCCGTTTTCTGCCTACATGGTTGTGAAGGACGCGATGGAATCCTATGTATCAGGGGACCAGGGAACTGGGCTTTTTGTTTTTGTTTATTTTTTTTAATTATACGTTTGAGATGGTAATTTCTGCCTAATTAGAACTGAAAAGAGATAACCAATCCTTTTTAACAGAAACTAATATACAGAAAAAAGTAGTTTTTAATCATTGCCAAGACAATCAGATTAATACTGGTTGTTGCGTAAAAATGACTTTTCATTTTCATCCTCCAGGCCAATATATCACGGAATGTGTTTTGTGATACACTAGTCCAGAAAAATAGTCTGTGAAAGTAAAGGTAGGAATTCTATACACTAACCAACATCTTTCCCAACCCAAGTCTTATAAGACCTACATTAGCAGACTAAGAATCTGGTATATCTTCTGGTAAAGAAACCCCTTTAACTTTGTTTAAATATGTGTTTCCCACAATTATTTGACCTCAGAATACTTTTGTATGTAATGCTTATTAACCCTCACTGCTAGTGTTCTAGGGACTATATTTTAGGAAAGATTGTTCTAGTCAAAAACAACTAACAGCAGCAGATTAGAAAATAACAAAACTTTACAAATCAAAACTGGAGCCATATTTCTCTCAGATTCTCATATGTATGCTGTATATTTTATGAAGTTGTGTATTCTTGGTTCTCTTAACTTTGCTATAATAATGGTTTTTTAGATTGAGTTTCCAAAAGAGTGAATCTTGTTCAGTTTGAAAAGCCTGCTGTTTTTATTTTAATTTTTTGGCACATTTAAGTTTTAAAGAATTGAGGATAGTTGAGTTATAGGAAAAAGTATTTGTGTTATCCAAATATCAATAATAATAAAACTGTATATTGTAAATAACTGAATAAGACAGCAGTTCAAATTATCTTTGTTTCAGGCAGCTTGTAGGGCCTGATTAAGAGGTATATTTACCAGTTCCCTAAACACTATATTTTGGGCTTTTAAAATAATAATGTCTTTAAATGTTTTTTTATTTGGGACTCCCGTAAGGCAGCCCTCTAACTTCAACTCAAATTGTGAATATTTATTTAGAATTTTCATAGTTACACCTGTCTTCCCTGTGAGGCCAGGTTCACAGGAGAATTTCTCCAAGATGGATTTAAAATAAGAAATACAGTAGTAAATGCATTAACGACATAAGACTTATATAGAGACTGGAAAGAAAGATAGTGCTACTGGTTTAGAAATAGATTCCAACAGGTTAAAATTAGGGTTTAATTATGAATTATAATCTTCAGGAACTGCACATCATAAAAGTTTATTGTAAGTAGCTTTCTTAGAAGCTAATACATGCACAATAAATTAAAGTGGGGATGATGAAGACAGGTGTTTTATCCTAAATAAATTAAAAGCAGATGACACATTAATGAAAACATTCCAACAAATGCATTTTTTAAAAATTATTTCATCTGCCAACAAACATTTCATCAGATAGCAAACATTATGTGTTCGTTATTAGATGTTTGTCATAAATATTCTATTTTGACAATGCTTACTCCATAAAACTCGAGGATATAATATTAAAGTCCACACTGAATTCAATTAGCAATCATCCCAACATATATCTAATGTTTAATAAATTGATCTAAAGCCAAACATATTTTCTCAGATATGCTCTTCCACAAGTTTCCAAACTGGAGTTCAACATTTATTTCTTTTATAATAAGTGCAGTTTCTTGACCATGTCCAGTGTATTGGTGAGCCTATGAAGACATTCTTCATTTCCTCCAGTGTTTTTGATTTTTAACATTTCCTTCTGATTCTTTCTTAGAATTTTCATGTCTCTGTGTATATTACCCATCTGTTCTTTTATGTTGCCCCCTTTTTCCATTTGAGTCCTTAGCATCTTAATCAAAGTTGCTTCGAATTCCTGGTCTGATCATTCCAGCATCTCTGCCATGTCAGAGTTTGGTTCTGATTCTTGTTCTATCTTTTTAAATTGTATTTTTTCTTTTAGTGCACCTTGTAATTTTCTTGTTGAAATCTGGACATTTTGTATTGGGTAAAAAGAACTGAGGTGAATATGTCTTTAGTATGAGGTTTTATATTTATCTGGCTAGGAGTTAGGCTCTGTTTGCTGTTTGCTGAAGCTGTAGGTGTGAGAGGCTAAAATTTTCCTAGAGTCCTTGTTTCATCTCCTGTTGTCTTTGGGTTTCCCTAGAGATTTCTTGTTAAAGTCTAAGACATGCAGTTTTTTCCATTGTTTACCCCCTAGTACTGTCTCCAGTGACAGTTTCTGCTACTGAGCTCAGCTTCATTAAGTTGTGATTCTCTACATCTGTTTGATTCTCTAATTTTTTGGAGCAGTGGTTTTCCCTCTGACTTCAATTTTCTGATAGATCTAAGAAGAGTTGTTGATTTTCAGTTCAGATTTTTCTTGTTGTGAGGACAAGATGCGTGATGTCCAAGCTCCTTACATTTTGGACTGGAAACCAGAAGCCTAGAAAGATTCTTTGTTAATTTGTAAGAGTCTGGGGAAAAAATTGAAAAGATTAGTTTTCAGTGTAATTTCTACATAATGAGCTCAGTACTATTATCAGCTCACCTGTCTGGGCCAGTCTTAAACATTAGATCCTGAGGGATGGGACCTTGACAAACCTTAAAATGGAAAGAGATCTCAAGTGTCTTATGAATCAATGTGCTTTCATATTTTTTTCTTTTTTTTTTTTTTTTAGTACGAACATATCAGTACCCAGGATAAAATTTTCTGGAGTCATTTGCTAGAGAAGTCATCAAAATTGCAGCGTGAGGTGAGCCTCTGTAAATCTCCCCTAGAATTTACAACTAATCGAACAACTATAACTCCACAAAGGACTCCCTGCACAGCAGACAGGCAAGACGAAGAGGCCCACTACTGAATTCACCTAAAGGAGGGCAAATTGCACAAGCGGGGGAGGAGGGAAGGGAGAAGTGTGGAGACGGAGCCACAGGCGTAGGACGAAGACCTAGCTCAGAGCTCTGAGCTCACTGCTTCCCAGAACAACCACAGCTGCGGGAGAGGGAAGAACTCAGACTGCTAGGTCTCCACTTATGGCCCACAAGGCTGAGGGGGCAGCATATAACATGGCTGAACCCAACGCTCATGGCAGAGACCTTGGAGAAAAGACTGAGGGAAGAAGGCTGAAAACGGTGGTTTAAGCCCTCACTGCCAAGCAGAGAACAGAAGCCTTAGGCACTGAGACTAGCCCCCCCTCCCTACTCTCCGAGAGCTCGCCCCGCCCCCACCTGCCCGGTGCTAGAAGCGAAACAGTAGCAGTGTCAGATCAAAAGAGCAGAATATTTGCTGTCCTGAGAACTGTGGACCGCAGACACAGATTTGCAGCCCAACTAGTTCTGGCAAAGGGGAGGGAGCTGTGGAAGCAGGACTGGCTGTGGTGGTATTCGCCGCCATTGCTCTGGCTACCTCTCACAACTCACCCCGCCCCTGGCCCCACCTATCTGGGCAGATCCCTGCAGGAGTAAGCAGAACTGCTGAAACATACAGCTCTGAATCTGGTGCAAGAAGAGCTTTGGAACTTCAAAAGCTCTCCGCATACCCACACGGACACTGCACCCTGTGACCCAGGTGAACTATTAACAGAGGAGAAGCCCATCTCCCAGGGAATCCCCCCATTGTGTGAGAAGCTGGAATAGTGCAGAGAAAACACAGCACTACCGTGTGAGAGAGAAAAACAAGGCTGCAGTCAGAGAGAAAATAAAACATTCTACCAACAAGTACTGGAAAACAAAAGAAAGACCTCTTCCTATCAACCTGTTGCAGAAACCACTCCTGCAGATGTCTAGGAAGAGAAATAATCAGTAATTGCCATGAATAACCAAGGCAACAAGACAGCTCAGAAAAAAAGTGAAAAGTCTCCAGAAAAGGAACTTAAAGATATGGAAATATGTGACTTAAATGACAGAGAATTCAAGGCTGCAGTTCTGAAAAAACTCAACGAGATGCAAGAAAACACAGAAAGGCAGTTTAATGAACTCAGAAATACAACCAAAGAACAACATGAGCATTTTACGAAAGAGATTGAAATTTTAAAAAAGAACCAAATAGAATTTCTGGAGATTAAGAACACAATAGAAGAAAGTAAGAATCAAATAGCCAGCTTAGGTAGTAGAGTTGACCAGATGGAGGAAAGAATTGGTGACATCGAACATAGAAACCTGGAAATGACATGGATGGAAGAAGAAAGAGACTTGAGACCTAAAAGAAATGAAAGAACTCTACAATAACTTTCTGACTCCATCAGAAAGAGCAATATAAGAATAATGGGCATACCAGAAGGAGAAGAAAGAGAGAAGGGAACAGAGAACATATTCAAACAAATCGTCGATGAGAACTTCCCAAACTTGTGGACAGAACTGGATCCTCAAATCCAAGAAGCAAATAGAACACCTAATTACCTCAATCCCAACAAGCCTTCTCCAAGACACATTGTATTGAAGCTGTCTAAAATCAACGACAAAGAAAGAATCCTCAAGGCAGCCAGGGAAAAGAAGACGGTAACCAACAAAGGAAAGCCCATTAGATTATCATCAGATTTTTCATCAGAAACTCTACAAGCCAGGAGAGAGTGGAACCAAATATTCAAACTATTGAAAGAGAGAAACCATGAGCCAAGAATAATATATCCAGCAAAGATATCCTTTAGATATGAAGGAGGAATAAAGACCTTTCCAGACGTACAGAAGCTGAGGGAATTTTCTAATACACGTCCTGCACTACAAGACATACTAAAGGAGGCTATCTGACCACCATCAACAGGGACAATTTGTGGCAATCAAAACATAAAAAGGAGGAGAGTAAAGGCCTGAACTGGAATATGGGAATGGAGAAAGTAAGCGTGCTGAAGAAAATGGAGTTCTTTAAATACCAAACTTTCTTTTACATAAACTTAAAGGTAACCACTCAAAAAACATCCAGAACTGAAATATATAATGTAGTAGAAGAAGAAACAGAGGGAAACGTCATAGAATACCACCACACAGAAATAACAGACAACAACAAAAAGGCAAAGAAACAATGGAGACACAGCCTTACCAGAAAACTAAAGATAGAATGACAGGAAATCCTCACATATCAATAATCACCCTAAATGTAAATGGACTGAACTCACCAATAAAAAGGCACAGAGTAGCAGATTGGATCAAAAAACTAAACCCAACCATATGCTGTCTCCAAGAGACACATCTCAGCTACAAGGACAAACATAGACTCAAAGAGTGGAAATTGACACTCCAAGCAAATGGTACCCAGAGAATATCAGGTGTAGCCATAATGATAGATGAAACTGACTTCAAGGTGAAAAAGGTAACAAGAGACAAAGATGGATATTCCATAATGGTAAAGGGGACTATACAACAAGAAGACATAGCAGTCATCAATATTTATACCCCCAATTAGGGAGCACCGAAATATACCAAGTAACCACTAACAGAACTAAAGGGAGAAATTGACCAAAACACAATTATACTAGGGGACTTAAATACATCATTGACAGCTATGGATAGATAATCCAAACAGAAAATAAATAACAAAATAGCAGCCCTAAATGACACATTAGATGAAATGGACATAATTGACATATATAGAGCACTTCATCCCAAAACATCAGACTATACATTTTTTTCTAGTGTACATGGAACATTCACAAGGATAAACCATATATTGGGACATAAAATCAGCCTCAGCCAATTTAAGAAGATTGAAATCATACCAAGCATATTCTCTGATCACAAGGCTTTGGAATTAGATATCAACTGCAAAAAGAAAGCAGGAAAAAACACAAATACATGGAGATTAAACAACATACTTTTGAAGAACAACTGGGTCAAAGAATAAATTAGAGGAGAGATCAAAAGCTACATAGAAACAAATGACAATGAAAATACATCCTACCAAAATTTTGGGGATGCAGCAAAAGCAGTTTTAAGAGAGAAATTTATATCATTACAGGCCTATCTCAAGAAACAAGAAAAATCCCAAATAAATAACCTCATGTTACACCTCAAAGAACTAGAAAAAGAAGAACAAATGAAACCCAAGGTCAGCAGAAGAAAGGAAATAACAAAAATCAGAGCAGAGCTAAATGAAATAGAGAACAAAAAGACAATAGAAAAAATTAATGTGACAAAGAGCTGGTTCTTTGAAAAGATTAACAAAATTGACAAACCCTTGGCTAGACTCACTAAGATAAAAAGAGAGACAAGACTAATTAACAAAATCAGAAATGAAAAAGGGGATGTTATCACGGACACCACAGAAATACAAAAGATCATCCAAGAATATTATGAAGGACTATGTGCCACCAAATTCAATAACCTAGAAGAAATGGACAAGTTCTTAGAAACATATAGCTTTCCTAGGCTGAACCATGAAGAACTGGAAAATCTAAACAGACCGATCACCAGTAACGAAATTGAATAAGTCATCCAAAACCTTCCCAAAAGCAAAAGTCCGGGACCAGATGGCTTCACTAGTGAATTCTACAAAACCTTCAAAGAGGATCTAATACCAATCCTGCTCAAACTCTTCCAAAAAATTGAAGAAGAGACAGTACTCCCTAACTCATTTCATGAGGCCAGCATTACCCTGATACAAAACCTGGTAAGGACAATAGAAAAAAAGAAAACTGCAGACCAATATCTCTGATGAATACAGATGCAAAAATCCTAAACAAAATTCTAGCAAATCGAATACAACAATGCATTAAAAAGATTATTCATCACGACCAAGTGGGGTTCATCCCCTAGGCACAAGGATGGTTCAACATCCGTAAATCCATCAATGTGATACATCACATAAACAAAATAAAGGACGAAAATAATATGATTATATCAATTGATGCAGAAAAAGCATTTGACAAGATACAACATCCATTTATGATGAAAACACTTAATAAAATAGGTATAGAAGGAAAATACCTTAATATAATAAAGGCCATATATGAGAAACCCTCAGCTAATCTCATAATTAATGGAGAAAAACTGAAGCCCTTTGCTCTATGTTCAGGAACAGGACAGGGCTGTCTCCTATCACCTCTGCTTTTCAACGTAGTGTTGGAAGTCCTTGCCAGAGCAATCAGGCAAGATAAAGAAATAAAAGACATCCAAATTGGGAATGAAGAAGTTAAATTGTCACTCTTTACAGATGACATGATGCTATATGTATATATAGAAAACCCTAAAGACTCCACCAAAAAGCTATTAGAAACAATCAGCAAATACAGTAAAGTTTCTGGCTACAAAATCAACATGTAAAATTCCATTCATTCCTATATGCTAACAATGAAATCTCAGAAAAAGAAATACAAAAAACAATTCCTTTTGCAATTGCAGCAAAAAGAATAAAATACCTAGTAATAAACTTAACCAAGGATGTGAAAGACCTATGTGCTGAAAACTATAAGACATTTTTGAAAGAAATTGAAGAAGACACAAAGAAATGGAAAGACATTCCATGCTCATGGATTGGAAGAATCAACATAGTTAAAATGGCCATATTACCCAAAGCAATATACCGATTTAATGCAATCCCCATCAAAATACCAATGGCATTTTTTAAAGATATAGAACAAAAAATCATCAGATTTGTTTGGAACCACAAAGGATCCCGAATAGTTAAAGCAATCTTAAGAAAAAAGAACAATACTGGAGGTATCACACTCCCTGACCTTAGCTTGTACTACATGGCAACAATAATCAAGAAAGTATGGTATTAGCAGAAAAACAGACACATAGACCAATGGAATAGAATTGAGAACCCAGAAATAAAACCACATAAATATGGACAGATAATTTTTGACAAAGAAGCAAAAAACATACAATGGAGCAAAGACAGCCTCTTCAATAAATGGTGCTGGGAGAATTGGATAGCCACGTGCAAAAGAATGAAACTGGATTGCTATCTGTCACCATGTACCAAAATTAATTCAAAATGGATCAAAGACTTAAGCATAAGACCTGACACAATAAACTGCATAGAAGAAAACATAGGTACTAAACTTATGGACCTTGGGTTCAAAGAGCATTTTATGAATTTTACTCCAAAGGTAAGGGAAGTAAAAGTTAAAATAAATGAATGGGGTTATATGAAACTTAAAAGCTTCTGCACAGCAAAAGAAGCCATCGACAAAATAAGGAGGTAACCAACTGAATGGGAGAAGATTTTTGCAAACAGTGCCTCTGATTAGGGGCCACTATCCAAAATATACAAGGAACTCATGAAACTCAACAACAAAACAAAAAACAACCCAATTGAAAAATGGGCAGAGGACCTGAAGAGACATTTCTCCAAAGTGGACATACAAATGGCAAATAGACATATGAAAAAATGCTCAACGTCACTAATCATCAGAGAAATGCAAATCAAAACCACAATGAGATATCACCTCACCCCAGTCAGAATGGCTATCATCAACAAGACAAATAGTAACAAATGTTGGAGAGGCTGTGGAGAAAAAGGAACCTTCATACACTGTTGGTGAGAATGCAGACTGGTGCAGCCGTTACGGAAGGCAGTGTGGAGGTTCCTCAAAAAATTACGAATAGAATTACCATATGACCCAGCAATCCCTCTCCTGGGTATCTACCAAAAAAATCTGAAAATATTGATATATAAAGACACATGTGCTCCAATGTTCATTGCAGGTTTGTTTACGGTGGCCAAGACATGGAAACAATCAAAATGTCCTTCGATAGATGAATGGATAAAGAAGTTGTGGTATATATACACAATGGAATACTATTCGGCGATAAGAAAAGATGATATAGGAACATGTGTGACAACATGGAGGGATCTTGAGAGTATAATGCTAAGCGAAATAAGTCAGACAGAAAAAGCAGAGAACCATATGATTTCACTGATATGTGGTATATAAACCCAAAACAACAAAAGAGCAAGACAAACAAATGAGAAACAAAAACTCATAGACACAGACAATAGTTTAGTGGTTACTAGAGGGTAAGGAGGGTGGGGGGTGGGAGGTGAGGGTAAAGGGGATCAAATATATGGTGATGGAAGGAGAACTGACTCTGGGTGGTGAACACACAATGGGATTTATAAATGATGTAATACAGAATTGTACACCTGAAATTTATGTAATTTTACTAACAATTGTCACCCCAATAAATTTAAAAAAATGTAAAAAAAAATTTTTTTTTCTGAATGTGTTCTATGCCAGCATAACATCGGTTACTCATGCTTATCCCCAGGGCATTGGAGGTTATGCCTTGCTGAGGAGGCAGAATGGATATTCCTTCCAGTAGCTTCATCCTTTAATGCTGAGGTGGTCAAAAATTCTTAGAAAATGACTATTTACAATTGACCAGCCTAATTTGTGCCTGGCATGCTTGATATATAATATGTCATTTACTCTACATAATCTACCCTAGAAGGTGAGTGTTGTCATTCTTCGTTTGCAGATGAGAGACGTGAGGGTCAGAGAGGTGAATTGGCTTCCTCAAGTTCCTGTTGCTAGTCAATGATTCTACCTCACTAAGTTATAATTCTCCCTCTAGGAGTAAGCATTCAGGGGGCAGAACGTTTTCAATATTTACCCATCAATTCTATGTTTATTCAACAAATGTTTATTAATAGTCTATACATGCCAACTTCTACTCTAAGCACTAGAAACATTTGTTTCATGGAACTCACATTCTAGAAAAGGGGGACAGATAACAAAACAACTTATTAAGTTTTATTGTATATTAATAAATCATATTACTATGTGGAAAGATAAAGCAGGGAAGGGGGAGATGGATTGCAAATTTAAGTAGATGTCACTGAAAAGGTGACATTTGAACAAAGACTGGGGAGAGCTAAGGAGTGAGTCATGAGTCTGGCTAAGGGCATCAGGAAGAGGAGCGACAGACAAAGATCCACAGAGGGAGCTTGTTTGAGGAACAGGCAGGAGACCACAGGCCTGGTGTGACTGCATCTGCAGAATGGTAAGGTATCTTGCATTAGGGTCTTCATGTATTTCAATATTGGATTCACATAGAGGATTGAGACCATTAGATGGAATTGTTCTTGGGAAGATCCTAATGCTCTTATAGAGGCAGACCTCAGTAGAAAAGTGCTGGAGCTTTCAACCAACATTTTTTTAAAAGCATGGAGAGTCCTCAGTTTTCCCACTAGTTAGTCCAGTACCAGAAGTGAGTAAAGAGACAAGTAGGTAGGATGTAGTGGTGTGGAGGTATAATGGTATAGTAGGAAGGTTGCTAGGATACGAGTCACGATACCTGATTCTACCCCTGGTTCAGTCACTAATTGATCACATGGTCAAGGGTAAATACCTTATTCACAGTTACTTCACATGTGAAATAGCCTTTTGGATCCTTTTTTTCCCCCCAGCAATATCATGCTTCCTTTTACCCTACTGTATCCTCTTTCTCATCCTCCTTATATCAACTCTATGGTAATAGAGTCATAGCTAATATTTATGGAGTACTTATTATGCCTTAAGTACTTTTCTAAGAGTGTTATGTATAGTAAATCAGTACTCAATAATGCCATAGGAGGTACGGTATATACAGTAATAATCATGTGTGAGTTACAGATGAGGAGACACACACCTGAGGATTGCCTGAAGATTATAGACGTGCCCATCCCACTGTTAAGAGAGAGCAGGACTCCAGGGGGTGGGGGTGGGTTTGGATTCTGTGCACAGGACTTCCTGGTCCTGGGTCAGAATCTGCTCCTATGGACCCCATCCACAGTTTCCCTCCTCTGGTTCTAAAGCAGCTATCTGATAGAAATACTATGTAAGCTACACATGTAATCTTAAATTTTCTAGTAGCTACATTTAAAAAATAGATGAAATTAATTTTAATAATATATTTAACATAATATATCTAGGATGCTTTCATGTAAGCCACACTAGCCACATTTCAAGTGTTCAGTAGCCACATGGAACGAGTGGCTACTTTATTGGGCAACACAAGTCTGAAGAGTATGTAACTCAGTTACCATCACCCTCGGGATGTTTTATCAGTAATAGTTTCAAGTTGGAAAAATAAACTTCACTGTCCCTTTAAAAAAATAAAACTAAGGGTGTGTAACATATGGGACAAGCAAGAGTATCAGCAACAGAATGCCCTGTTTATGCTTTAGATATATTTACGAAGCAGTAACAAAAGCTAATGCACACAAAGAATTTGGTACATACCAGGCACTGTTCTAAGTGCTTTATTTATCTTAATTCACGAAGACTCGTGACAATCCCGTGAACAAGCTGCTTTGACTATCCTTGTATTGATGATAAGAAGAATCGAGACATTAACTATCCATGGAAACGTGTCTGGTGACTCAAATGTAGTGACTCAAATGTGGATAGTTTGGCTACAGTGTCTAGTTTCAACCACTTTGTTGTTCTTACATGATAATAGTTGGGCTTCAAATTTTTCACTGTGTCATTTTTAACTTGCTAGCAGACTGTGTGCACAACTGGCTGGAGCAAAGAAGGATAAATTTATTTCCACTTGAAGTTGAAACTGCCAACTGTGTTTCTATCTGGATTTATTTTAATCTCCCATTGATCCATGGATTTAAATCTGAGGATAGAATTTTAGATCAGCAGGGCACACTGAGGAACACCAGAGTAAAGACTGACATATATTTCAGCCACACCAACAAGAAGCCAAAATGCCCTTTGGGGGTAATTAGTGCCCTCACCTTTTTGTGTGTTCTCTGCAAGTCCGGTTATCCCAGAGCTCAGACTACTTCCAAAAGATAATTAGGCACTGCTGAAAGCAGCATGAACTCTGCCAGGCCACAGGAGCATTGTAAATGACTACTTCTCAGGCAGACTCATCAGCTTTCAGCAGCTTCCAACACCTCAGTCCTATTCCCCAGAAGGGTTCGACATGGATTGCTTGGATTATTACATTCTCTTTGGACGTTTTGAATTCCTTTTTACAGAGACTGATGATATTCCCACATCTTAAAGGTAACTTTGGGCATGTAAAGAATTCATGCCACACATCTGGAGAAACCTGGTTGAAAGATGAGGACATAGTTTAGGGCTTGGGAAAGAGCATTCATCAAGACTTTTTTGATTCATGACTGTATTAATTTTACAGCCAACTTTCCTCTCTGTCTTCTTCATACAATTTGTCAACTACTCTTTGTTGGGGCTTGCATAGGTGTTGCTTATGAAACCCCTGTTAAGTACCACACATTTCCATGTATTATTTCTAATCCTACAATTATTGTGTTATAGCAATCATAGTAGGAAACACATAGTGAATGCTGAGAATGCACCAGGCATGATTCTGAGCACCTTATATATGTATTAGCCCATTGACTTCTCCAAGGACTTATGCTTTAGGTACCATCACAGTCCTCTTCCTACAGACTGGGCAAAGTCAAGGATAGAGATGGTGAGTGGGTGTCACAGTGTCACCCAGTTGGGAAGTTGTCAGGCACACATCAAATCTAGAAATTTGCTCAAGGATTTACACTCTTAACCACTACCTTATATGGCTTTGATCTGAATTATAATGATAACTATTCCCATATTTTAGAGCCAAACATTGAGGTGCAAAGTAATGAGGTAATTTTCATCTAGTTAGCCAGTTCTGGCAGGTGGAGTTTGAAGCAACTTCTGCCTCACTTCCAAGCCCACACACTTTCTGATGAGGTACAAGTGAAGAAAGACTCCCTCCTTAGGTGAGGAACTTAAGAGTTCACCAATCCCAGCCATGTTTGGTTGTGAGAAGTTTGTTTTTTCCATTTAGGAAAAATATGTATTGCTCACAAGTGTTGCTTTTGAAAACGGTGACCTCCAGCCTGTTGTGTTTCTCCTACTTATTGGATGAGTGAGGTGGGGGTGGGGGGGGCTTTTGATATGAAGAAAAATCCTCTACTTAGTACAGTTGTTACACTTCTCCCTAATTCATGGAATACCTCATGAGAAAATAAATGTTTTACTTCACCACAGACATTTGTTATCATCTACTTAATTAGCATCGTGGTGGCATGGCAAAAATTTCATGCCTTTTGAAATTTGTGTAAGACAAAAGCGCTTCTCGAAGGTCAGTTTTAGATGTATGAATATAAACAATTCAGTGAAAATAGAATTAAAAATAAACTCTGGTGACCAGAATGTTCCTAAAGTTTTATTTCCCAGGACAATATCTTATAAATTTGTTTCAATCACTTGTGGTATGCTGAAAACAAAACAAAACAAAACAAAACAAAACCTGTACATATATTAGAAATTCTAGGGAATTTCTGGACTACACTTCTCTATCTTGTCTATTATCAATAACAATATCCCTTTCCTATTTCTTGATTTTCAGAAATAAAAAATACAGAGAAGCTGAAAAAATAATTAATGAATGTTCATGTAATCACTGCTTAGAATGACAAATATTAACATTTAATTTGTGTTTAAATATCTTTTTATATTACTTTTAATATGCCAGATGAGCTCAAACTCCCATTTGTCCTCCATGCCCAGATCTATTTCCTACTTATCTCCAGAGGCAATCCCATACAATGTGGAAAAACCACATCAGAAGTTTAAATCAATTTATACATGTTGCATTTTCATGTATTTATTTATTTATTTATTTATTTATTTATTTATTTGTTTGTTTGTTTCAGGTGTACAAAGCAACATAATAATTAGATATTTAAACCCCTTATAAAATAATAACCGACCCCTCAAGCTACTACCCCACTGACATCTTCTATAGCTGTTACAATACCATCGACTATCTTCCCTATATTGTGCTCCACATCCCGTGACTATATATACCTATATATTTAGTTATAGTTGACATTCAATATTATTCTACTTCAGCTTCAGGTGTACAGCACAGTGGTCAGGCATCTACACAGTCTATGACGTGATCCCCCTGATAAGTCCTGTGCCCATCTGGCACCTTACGTGATCTTTACAGCATTGTTGATTATATTCCCCATACTGTACTAACTGCCAATTTGTATTTCTTAATGCCTTCACCTTTTTTACCCTGACCCCAACCCCATTCCCATCTACCACCCTGATAGATCTAGTACCTATCTGAAACCACACCTAGTTATTACAATATTGTTGACTATATTCCTTATGGTATAACCTACATCCCCATGACTACTGTATAACACCCAATTTGTTCTTAATTCCTTCTTCTTTCACCCATCCTTAACCCCCCTCCCATCTTAAAGAAGTCCCTCTAAGATTCCTTGTAATACTGGTTTGGTGGTGATGAACTCCTTCAGCTTTTTCTTGTCTGGGAAGCTCCTTAGCTGTCCTTCAATTCTAAATGACAGCCTTGCTGGGTGGAGCAAGCTTGGTTTTATGTTGTTGCTTTTCATCACTTGGAATATTTCCTGCCACTCCTTTCTTGCCTGCAATGTTCCTATTGAGAAATCAGCTGGCAATCTTATGGGGGTTCCCTTGTAGGTAACTAACTGCTTTTGTCTTGCTGCTTTTAAGTTTCTCTCTTTGTATTTAACCTTTGGTATTTTAATTATGATGTGTCTCAGTATTGGCCTCTTTGGGTTCATCTTGTTTGGTACTTTCTGTGCTTCCTGGGCTTGAATGTCCATTTCCTTCGCCAGATTAGGGAAGTTTTCTGTCATTATTTCTTTAAACAGGTTTTCAATTCCTTGCTCTCTCTCTTCTTCTTCTGGTACCCCTATAATGCAACTGTTAGTACGCTTGATATTGTCCTGGACGTCCCTTAAACTCTTCTCAATTTTTTGGATTCTTTTTCTTTTTTGCTGTTCTGGTTGGGTATTTTCTGCTACCTTATCTTCTACATCACTGGTTGGATCCTCTGCTCCATCTATTCTACTGTTGATTACCTGTAATATATTATTCGTTTCTATTATTGTATCCTTTATTTCTGACTGATTCTTTCTCATGATTTCCATCTCCATTTTTATGAGATCACTGAGCATTCTTATAACCAGTGTTTGGAACTCAGCATCTGATAGATTACTTATCTCCGTTTCGCTTAGTTCTTTTTCTGGAGCTTTGTTCTGTTCTTTCATTTGGGACGTGTTTCTTTGTCTCCCCATTGTGGCTGCCTCCCTGTGTTTGTTTCTATGTATTAGGTAGGGCTGCTATGTCTTCCAGTCTTAGTAGAGTGTCCTTATGTAGTAGGTGGGCTGAGGGGTTCAAAGGCACAGTTTCTCTGGTCACCTAAGCCACATACTCCGGTACATTCTTTGTGTGGGTTGTGTGTGCGCTCCTTTTGTAGTTGAGCCTTGGTTGATAATTGCACATCAGTGTGAGGGACTGACCCTTGGCTCACTGATTGTAAGGCCTGGCCTTGACTACAGAGGAAGACTTGTTGTGCAGGGGTTGACCTTATGGAGCAGGGTCTGCCTCAGCAGGACTCTGGTCCCTCCTCAATCAGCCCCTTGGGTGTGTCATACTTGAAGGCAGCTAGGTGATGCTCCAGCCTGTTTTGAAGCTGGCCACTGGGGGCGCCAGTCCCAGGACCACCTTAGAGGGGATCTTCTGTAGGTCTACTTCAACCACAGCCCGTGCCCTACCTGGGGCCACCTAGCAGGAGCCAGAAAGAAATCTGCAGATGGCTGCCACCCGTGTTGTGCTTAAGAGCCTTGAGAGGCCAAGCCATGAACTAAGGCCTCTGCCACTAATACTGGCTTTGGGCTGCTCAGCCAGAGGTACAGGACACACTCAAGACAGATATTGCTTGTCTGGGTTCCGTGAACCTTTGAGAGTCTAGGAAAATCTGCAGCTTGAGCCAAGGCAGACAGTCTGCATGAAAAAGCCACTGAAAGCAGCCTGGGTTTGCCTGAAAGTTGCACGAGGCCAGGTCTCCAATTGCCAGGGTGGGGAGAACGAAAAGTGGAGACTCAGTCTTGCAAGCGGGGAAGGGGGAGGGCTCAGCAAAGAAGTAATGGCCTCCACCAGGTCCTCCATCCTGGGAAAGCCACATCTCCAGCCCCTGTCCCAAGCCTGTCAATTCCCCACCATTTATCCCTACCTTCTTTCCAGCTGGAGCTCAGAGCAAGTGATTCCATTGGTGGGTAAGTCTGCGCACAGTGCCTTGAAGAGGAGCGCCTGTGAGTACAGCTGCACTCATTCTCACTGAGTCACAATCTCCACTGGTTTCCACACCAAAAAATATGGGAACTTCTCTCCCTGGCACTGGAACCCTGGGCTGGGGTGGGGTTGGGACCTCTCACTCCTTTAGGAGATGAGGGGACCCCCAGTTGAAATAGCCCTCCTGGTCTTTTGTGGTCACAGTCAGGTCTGGGAACAGCCTGTTCCATATCTCTGACCTTCCTACCAGTCTGGAGGTGGCTTCTTCTGCACGTCCTTAGTTGAAAGGCTTCAGTTCAGCTTCATTTTAGGCAATTCTCAGTAATGGTTGTTTTGTAGATTAGTTGTAATTGTGATGTATTTGTGAAAGAAGGTAAACACAGCATTTACCTGCTGCACCATCTTGGTTGTCACCCTTTTCTTTTTATCGCATTTTCCAGTATTTTAAATTTTCATAAATGATTTCGTTCTTTACATATCATTCTTCACCTTTTTTCACTTAATGTGGTTTTTGGGGTCTATCCACATCAATGCCTAAAGATCAAGCTTGTTCTGTTTAACATCCTTACAGGGATCCATCATAGCAATATTTTATTTACTCCTCCTATAAATGGTTATTGAATTTGTTTCTAATAATTGATTATTACTAATAATGTGACTATGTGTACCTTTGTAAGTATCTGCATTCATTTGCTAAGGTTACCAAAATAAATTACTGAGTTGAGAATTTCTAGGGGCTTTCCAGTTCTGATATTCTGTGTTCTGGTTCTGCTTGTTACTAGATGGCTTAAATAACAGGAATTTGTTTTTTCACAGTTCTAGAGGCTGGAAGCCCAAGATAAAAATGTTGGCATGTTTGGTTTCTAGTTTTTCTTCCTGGTTTGCAGATGGCTACTCCTCTCTGTGTTCTCATGGGGCCTTTTCTCTGTGCACATGCATCTCTGGTGTCTCTTCTTTTTCTTATCAGGACACCAATCATATCAGATCAGGGTCCACCCATCTGACATCATTTAAGCTTAATTATCTCTTTAATGACCAGGTCCCTAATACATTGTGAGGTGTACTAAAGTTAGGACTTCAACGTATGAAGTATGGGGAGGATGCAAATCAGTACCAATAACAATGCCATTGGAAGCATTCTAGACCAGGCATTCAGAATAAGGGCTCTGGAGTGAGCCTGGCTGGGTTAGAACCTGACTTACCACGTGCTAGCCATGTAACTTTAGCAAGCTGCTCAACCTTGCAGCAACTCATCTGCAATGAAACCCATCTGTCTTTCGGGTTGTTGTGATTGTTAAAAGAGCAATATGTAAAGCACCAGAACTGTGCCCCACTCAACATTAACTTTGTTAGGTCTACTTGTGTATATTAAAAAGAGTTTATTTAGAAAATGTACCTGGTCATGGGATTTCCAAGGCAAAAGGAACACATTTTCAATTTTTCTAGATACTGCTTAAAAGCTTTCCACAGCAATGAACACTTCCACCAGCCAAGTACAAGGGTTCCTTTTTCCTCATTTCCTCTCCAAGAATTGATTTTTCCATACTTCAGCATTTCTATCCATCTGGTGTTTGAAAAAAGTATGTCATTTTTGAGTACATTCTTTGACATGCATCTGTTTCCAGTGGTCTATAGACCATAAGGGAAAAAGTGCTTCTATATTATACTTCTCATAGCCACTCCTTTAGTACAGTTCAAAGCAAAGAAATGCACCCTATGAACAAAAACTCTCCTTGGTGTGAGTTGGATGAAAGCAGGAAATCAGTTCAGTGTCTGTGGTTATTTTTCTTTAACTTTTGGATCTCTCTCTGTGCTTTTGGGATTTTAACTTCACCTTCAGGAAGTCAAGAGTATCTTTCAACTGGAAATGCTCCAAAATTTAAGAAAGTGAAGTTAGTGATGCTGACTAAGTAGTGATGCCTTTCCCTAGTGACACTTTTCCTTTGGTTGAAGCATTTTTTCTCATGTTTCATTTTGCCCAAGGGTCATTTGTATAGCTTGTTAATAATGCTGATTCCTGGATTTCACAGTCACAGATTCTAATCTAATCCCAGTGTGGGGACAAGAGTCTGGATTTGTCACAAGCACCTCTTGTGATCCATTTCAGGATATATGTTGCCTACACTTTGAGGAACACAGCTTTAAAAATAAAATGTTCTCTTGATATTTCCCTAAGTAGCGTGGTATTTATTGTATCTTAACCTAAATAAACATCCAGTCCACAAACAAACATTATCATGGGCTTTGGAAATTTGTCTTCCTAATCTTATGTGCCCTCTGTTTAATGTGAAAGCCATTGAGTTGTGAATTTAGGGTCTTTCCGGTTCTGATATTCTGTGTTCTGTTTCTGTTTGTTACATATCTCTTTCATTTCCTACCAGGCCTTCAGTAACCCATGTAACCATACTATGCTTGTACCACAGGTCGTTTAGTGATAATAGTGAATTTCTCTCAGAAACTTGAAAGTTAGAAATAAGGCTATCCACTGAAAGTTAAATATGTAATTTAACTTTATAATTTAACATAACAGATAAGATCATTACATTTGCAAATGTCCCCTTAGAAGGTAGCAAATCTCCCAGATAAAAAACTGGAAGCACTAGATATAAAAGCAATTGATGTTTAATTTAATATGATATAAAGGTATAGCTATCAGTGTGATAGAATATCTGGAAGAAATATGTGGAGACTGAGAAGGTATTAGAGAATGTCAAATATCAAAGACAGAGAGAGTGAAATAACAGCTTGCCCCCAGCCCCTGTCCAGAGGGGAGTTTACCCCCAAATTTCAACTCTAGTTTATCCCAATAGCAAAGGTAATGCATTAATCAAAAACCATGACAGGATGCCATGTTAATACTAATTTTATTTTGTTTATAATACCATTTTTAGCTCATTGCTTTGACAACAAAAGAGATTATATCTGGTGCTTGAGGATTTATTCACTATCACATTGTTAGCAGGACTGTAAATTGACACAATCTTTCTGAGAAGCAGTTCACCCATGCTTCCAAAAGCTTCAAAAATGTGTATTCCCATGGATTTATTAATTTCAAATTTTAAAATGTATTTAAGGAAACAACTGATCTATGATTTTTTTTCTATAAAAAATATGTATTCAGTGTTTCTGTCACTATAAATATATAACAAAAGGCAATCAATTTTATACATTTTGGTATATCCCCAAAATAATATCCTGTTTATCATTAAATAATTATGAGAACTGTAAATGTTATTTTCACATGATAAGCTAGAAATAATATAGTTTTAAGTAAAACAATCACTATATAGTTCAACAACACAGTATAATACATTTTTTTTGTTTTTAAAAATATATATCCGTACAGATAGAAAAATAGTTAATACAACATACATGTATTTTAAAAGTTCCATAGTGGTTATGGCTGCATAGTGGGGTTATTGGTATGGGTTTTAAAAAAATCTTCTTTTCAGTTATCTCTCTTTCTTAATTTTCCATACTGAATATATATATATTTGTACATGTATATATATATACATATATATATATTTCCATACTGAATATATATATATATATATATATATATATATATATATATTTGTAATATGATATATATATATATATATATATATATATATATTTGTAATATGATAAAGTACACGTATTACTAATTGTTAACAATAGAATTTCTACTGTTTCTATCATTGGTCTCTTGTGAGTTAAGAAGAGACATTCATTCAGTAAACATGATTTGAGTGTGTATCATGCATCTTGGAATACTTCAGTGGAAAAAAAAAAATCAGAGAGTCCTACCCTTGTGAAAATGACCTTCTAGTTTATTTTCCAGCCAATTCCTCTGAGCAAGAATCACAGTGTAAACTGACCTCGCCTGGAGTTCAGAGATCTAGGCTTGCCACCCACCTCCCCAAACTTGTGGCCCCTTCCAAGGACCTGAGCCACCAAGAAGGGCCCTGGAGGAGGAGCGTCTTTCATTATTCAAAATAACCCCCTTTTAACCATACCTGAGCTTATGCTAATAAGGTGACTGTTTATAGTCCCCTAGATAGCTTCAGATGGGGACTGGTCACCAGGAAGACCAAGGCATGATTTAAAGGTTGGAACTTTCAGCCCAACCCTCAATCTCCAGGGAGGAGAGAGGGCCTGGAGATTGACTTAGTCACCAATGGCCAGTGATTTAATTAATAATGCCTATGTAAAGGAACCTCCATAAAAATCCTAAGCAATGAGATTCAGAGAGCTTCCAGGTTGGTGAACACATCTAGGTGCTGGGAAGATGGTTGCCCATAGAGGGCATGGAAGCTCGGCAGCCCCTTACCATGCCCTATGCATCTCTTCCATTGGCTGTTCTTGAGTTGTGTCCTTTATTATAAGCCAGTAATACCAAATAAACTGTTTTCCTAAGTTCTGTGAGCATTCTAGCAAATTATCAAACCTAGGGAGGGGGTCATGGGAATCTCCAACCTCACAGCTGGTCAGCCAGCAGTACAGAAGGTCCAGACTTGCCGTAGGTATCTGAAGTTGGGGACAGTCCCAGGCACTGAGCTCTTTATCCTGAGGGGTCTGACATTAACTCCTGGGAATAGTTAGTGTCAGAACTGAATTGAATCATTGGGCACCCAGTTGGTGTCCAGCGAGTTAGAGAACTGGTTGTTAGTGTGAGAAGAAGCCCACATATTTGGTGTCAGAAGTGTTCTGAGGGTAGAAACAGATTTTAGTACTAATGGAACCACAGCTGGAGTCTGAACTAACTAACCTAGGTGTGAGGACCACGTGAGGGTGGTGTGAGCCCAGCAGTGCCTGAGCACGCACATCCGTGCCTGTGGCTGGTAAACCGTGCTCCTCCGAAATCTGAAATAATTCACTTCTGAACATGCCCTACCAAACCGGCAACTGTACCAAGATAATGTTACTAGTTTGTCACTGGCCTCTCGAATGGCATGACTATTTTTCTTTTTGTCTGTCTCTCTGTGCTGCCTGCCTTCTCTCTTGTCAGTAAATCTAGTGAAATGTCCCAGTGAAATTTTGTGATTATTTCTATAACATAATGAAAAATTTTTTTTTCTACTTGCCTCTGCCAGGCACAAACACAAAAAAGAAAGGTAAAACATTTTGTTAAAACTGATGTTGAGGCCCTTCCATGCTTGATTACTAGTTGCAATTGTGTTTTTCATTAAAAAAGTTGATACTTTATCAAATGGCAATGTGTCAGTCTTACGAGTGATAGGTCTCTAAGGTGTCAGTCATTAGCGACACTGGACAGATGAAATAATCACTGTAGTAGTTCTGTTAATAGGTGGTGTTGTGTGATTTTGGTACGGGTGGAAGGAATAAGGAAATTGGAATAAATTTTGCATCTTAGTAACAGATTAGATTCACCAAAAACCACAGAAACTGAAGTAGGTAAAAAAAAAAAAAATCCTCACAGAATGTTACACAAAAAACTGAGAATGCAAACTCTTTCTCTGGGATCAAAAATATATTTTTAGAAGTATATTTTTATTCAGATATGTGTATTTATGAATATTTATGAGTATAATTATTTCTACAAATGGTAAGAGAATTTTATTTTAATAAAAGTGTCCTCTTTTTCAGCAAACCACTCCCCTCACCATTAGAAAGCAGCTGTATTGCTAAAAAGCAATCCATTTATTTATATATAATCTTCTTAGGCAATTTGAAGTTTTTCCCCCTTCATAATGATGTATATATACTGCGTTACAATTATGCATATCGCCTCAGCTGAAATTATTGTGTGTTAGGGTTGTAGATCATTTTTATTTTATTATTTGCCCATAGTTGCATTTTCCAAACTTTTCACAATGGATCTAGGTTGGTGCAAAAGTAATTGTGGTTTTTGCAATTATTTTTAACCTTTTAAACCGCAATTACCTGTGCACCAACCTAATATATACTTTTACAAGACAAACAGAAATAAATGTTATTAAGTAAAAGAGGATGTATGTTCAGTATTAAACATGCTTTAAAACCTGTGAGACTCATTGAGTTTAAACTATACTAATAGTAATTTTATTTGTAATAAGGTTAGAGTGTTTTGCTGGTCCAAGTCAGAAAAAAATAGATTAATCCCTTACATAGCATTTCATTACTGATGAAATTCTGAGTGCTTCTAATTTAGTGGGTCATTTTGCCTAACACTGAGCAGTGGTTAGCAGGCTAATGAGTCAGCCGAGGTCTCCCATTTGATCACTGGCGAGGAAACCTTTCCTTTCTTAGTGAAAAAGTACCCCAGGAAAACCCTTAAGAGATTCTGGAAATTGTATTCGCTTCTAGACTGTGGAGTTTTAAGTGCTTCTTCAGCATTTATAAAGCCCCACTGCTTGAGAAGGTGTTCATTTCCACAGCTTTCTTTTGGCTTTCCCCTCTCTTTGCTTCACAGTCCTGAGATTAGCTAATGAAATATCTTAATAAGAAATTGAAACAACAGTGAATTCAGGAGAGAAGGAATCTGTTTACACCTCTAGTCGAAAATGCCTTCATTAGGAATAAAAGTCTGGAGTTCCACTTCTGTTTCTTAATTCTTCCAGAAAACGACGTCTGTTCTCACTTTCCCATCATTTTCTAGTTAGAAGTCTCAAACCTTGTCTCCAGCTCTGCCACTTGCATTTGACATGTTTCAGCAGGTTGTCAAAATTGCCAGATCTCAGAAATAATTAAGCCACCAAAATTAAATTGGATTTTAAAAACTCTGATCGATACTGACTACGCATCTAACCCCCTCCTTCTCTCTTCTCACTTATAAATCCCCATTTCTCCTAGATTAGGAGAACATAAGCATCTCCCTATACTCAGTTTATATAAAAAGAAGCCCCAAATTTGAGCATGATTAGGAGGAAGTCTTATTGGCTGACTTCCTTTTGGCACATGTTAACTTCTGTCTTCTCTAACAATGTGCACAGTCTTACCAAATCAAATACCTGTTGTGAAATAATTTAATACATAGATTTAAAACGATGGATTCATGGAAAAGGAGGAGCTTCCTAAGATTTTGAAGTGCTTCGTTTAACCCCAGAATAGGGGGGCTAATACAAATGAGAGGTACAATGAGGTATTATGAATAGGACTTTTTTCTAGAAAACTACTGCGCATATTAATAGGTCTCAGAGATTGTTTGGATCCCCCTGAGAAGGCACTCAGTTTTTCTTACCTTGCCCTACGATGTGTGTCCAGATCTGGTGTGGGCAAGAATGATTTATTGTGCCTCTTGCTCATGTTGAAGAGTCCCTAAGCCACTCTGATTTCAAAGGATTGACAAGGACCACAAAGACTGAAAATAACGGATAATTCTATTAGAATCAACTGGAAAGCTGAGGGTAACGGGAGATGTTGAGAGTGCTTTGAACAATAGAATTCTACCTTTCAGTGATGGAAATAATAATACTCAGTGTTTTCTTTAAGGACTGAATGGACTAAACACTTTACATGTTTAACAGCCCTGTAAGATTGACAGTAGCTGTTTCAGACCCTTAATTTTAAGCATGAGGATAAGGAAGTCAGAGAAGTTATAGAAAGTGACTGACGTCGCTCAAGGATTTAGGGGCCGAGGCTGAACGATGCACCAGGTCTCCTCATTTTCAGTCCAGTGTTTTTCACAATACTGTGCAATGATCACGTTTGGAGTTCCCTGTTACAGCGAGACCTTCTGCAGGAAGTCCAGGCTGAGTTGCATTTTTTAGGTCCTTAATTTGTTGAAGTGCTTGAAATGGATTATGACTCTTCCCAGAGGCAAGAGGTACCCAAACCTAATAAAAATAGGGGAAAAACAGAATGCAGTGGATTAGGTTGACAACTTTGGGTTAACGTTTTTGAAGCTTTTCTCTGTCATGTGCGCATTCCTCTGCTTCACCGGGCTACCTCCACTTCTTTCTGTTTCCTGGACATGTTGGCTTGGTAGTCAGACCGTCAAAGATTTTGAATGAATACTGCCTTTTTAAAAAACATCTCAGTTATATGGATTTTACGACATACCGGTTTTTATGTCTATTATCATCTATCTTAAAAAAAAACTTATTGAAACTTTTCAGACTATAAACTGTACCTTATAATAAATGTCTCAGGAAGTGGCACATCCAAGCATACTTATTTTAGGTACACTCTCGTTGTTCTACATAATGTATTGCTAAAAATGAAGTAACAGACTTTTGTTTCTAGCAGCAAGCATAGCTCCAGGACAACACCACGTGTTAAATGTTTTATATATTCATGATTTGGGGCTTATGTTATAATTGGAAATCTCTAGCAATCATGTAAAACTAATGTCTAGCAATCATGTAAAACTTTCCTTTTTGTGAGAAATAATAAGATGACTTTTTACAGAAAATATCTAGACTGTACTTGTTAAATACGAGCTGTGATCAAAAAGTACAGTGAATATTTAAATTAAAAAAATTATTACAGTAAAAGACACATTGTCATTAATCCTCCTCAAAAGACTCCCTCTCACTTTGAACACACTTATCCCATCGTTCTTGCTACTTTCTGAAGCAGTTCTGGAAGTCCTCTTTGGTGAGTGTCTTTAGTTGCGCTGTCCTGGCTGCCTTTATGTCTTGAATTGATTCAAAACGTTTACCTTTCATGGTCATTTTGACTTTGGAGAAGAGTAAGAAGTCACACGGTGTCATATCCAGTGAATAAGGTGGATGAGGACATACTCTAATGTTTTTATTTGACAGAAATTTCGGTACCAAAAGCGATGTGTGACATGGAGCACTGTCATGATGGAAGATAATTTACACTTTAAAACACACCTTCTCTCAACTGTAGCTCACCCCCAAAGGACTGTACTGAGCAAGTTGAAACTTGTCACACACTGTTACGTACTGCTTCCCATATGGAAGATCCCTGCCTTTCCATTGGATGGCACTCGGCAGCAGCATTCACCCTATATTTTGATCACACCTTGTATATATTTACAACTGCCTTAAGAAGTAGAGAGGCCTGACTCAGGTTTGCTTATACCTGAATGACAAATATGGGTGAAATTGGTTTTATAGTTACATGACTAGCCGACTTCTGGAGCTTTCATTTGGTGAGTGTTGGAAACAAAGTTTGGAAAAAGGAGGTAGCCTCAAAAATTAAAATTATGATTCATAAATATGAAAATAATGTAAGAAATATAAGAAGCTCTGATAATTTATCAAAAAAACCTCACTTCCAAATAACTAATAGAGAGCTAAAAAGAGTAAATTAATGTGGTACTAATACAAAAACAAGAGGCAAAATTTAGCATTCTATAAAGTAGGCATCACAAATCAGTGAGATAGTAAAGAATAATGAAACAAATAATACCTGATCAATTAGTTAAATGTTTAAGTCTGCTTTTCAGAGCATGCACTAAAATAATCTTTTGCATCATGAAAAGTTGAAATAATAATAGCCAGTATATAAAATTTAAGCATAATTTTTCATGATTTTCTTATGTCTCAATGGGGACTATGTAGGGACAACTTAAAGCCAACCCATAAAATGACACACACACACACAAATAATAAGGATAACTTGATTTTCTATTCAAAGTATATAAACCATCCATATGAGCTAATAGTTATTGAGTACTTACTAAATGGCAGGAAATTATTCTGAATGTATTACTTGAATTAAATCTTTTAATTCTCAGAACAACCCAAGGAACTAGATACTGTACTATCCCATTTTACAGATCAGTAAATTGAGGCACAGAGCAGTTAAATCACTAGCTCAAAGCAACACGATTAGATCTTGTTGAATATAAGATCTTAATTTTAATATGATTAAATCTATCTTTCTTTTTTCATGAGTGTCTTATGTCTAGCTAATGCTTGTTTGAAAAATCTTTGCCCTACTCCAAGTCAAAATATTTGCTAACACTAAAAGTTTCACAGTTTTATATTTGTCATTTAAATCCAAATCCATTTTGAAGTGATATTTGTATTTGGGAAGACATAGGATCTTTTTTTTTTTAATTTTTAATATATGTGTAATTATTTATCTAGTTCCATTTATTGAGAAAATTTTCCCTTACCCACGGATTTGCCTTGTATCTCTATCATGAATCAAATTTCTATATATCAATGGGCCTATTTCTAGGCTGTGTGTCACATTGGTAAATTTGTCTGTCTCTGTACTACTTTCACATTGTCTTAATTACCTTAGGTTCAAAACAAATGCTGATAGCAAATAAACAGGAAACTCCTATGTTAACTTTCTCCTTCTAAAGTATTTAGGCTCTTCTTTGCTCTTTACTCTTTCATATAAACTGAAGAATAAGTTCCTCAAGTGACCTGAAAAGTTCTATTGGAAATTCTACTAAATTGCTTTGAATCTATAGAGCAATTTTCAGAGAACAAATGTCTTTTGGATAGATATTCTTTTCACTTATCAGATTAGCAAATATATTTTCTTAATAAGATGACTCAATTTAGTTGATGGAAAGTGAAATGTTTGTTCTCGTACCCAGCTTGAAAGAGATTAAATTATAGGTATAATTTTTCTGAAAAGTAATTTGACAAAATATGTGAAGAGCTTTGATCATAACTTTAATCCAATAATTAAAATTTTGCAAATCTATCTATCATAAAGAAATAATTTGAGAATCCATCATGGTTTTATAGCTAAAGATGTTTACTAGAGATTATTAATAATTGAGAAAATTATAAATGATCTAAATGTACAATAATAAGAATGTGATTCATAAATTGTGACGCATCCATTTATGGGATAGCATGTAGTTTTTTTGAAGGATTTTTTAATGATACGAAAAAAACACATGATCACATGATATAAAGTTATGTGCAAGAAAGCATGATACAAAATTATGTATGCTGTATGAGCTTAACATTTTATAAAATTATAAGAAAAAGACTTTAAAATATACTTAAATGTCATCAGTGATTTTCTTTGGAAAATAAAATTATGGGTAATCATTTTTCTATTTCTTATACTGTCCTGTATGGTATTTTCAAAAGTTACTTTTGAAAAAGTATTACAGATGATTTTTCTTTCAAGGGAAGCAAAGGAAAATGTTTCTCATTGGCCACTTTTATTTGTGACAATGTAAAATTTTAAATGGAATTATAAAAGCTTTGTGATATCTGGTATCAGCTACCCTAAAAGAGGAATGGTCCAAAGTTGACTGTATCCATGACAGGTGCCTGGTCTTTCTTTTTGATGTGTATATGGAATATCTCAGAAGGAAAACATTACCATGAAGGCACTTTTGTATGCTTCATCAATATTCCACAGCCCCATTTCTCCCAAGGTAAAATTCTTCAGGATAAAAACATCCAAGTCTTTAAATGGCACTAGAGTGTCAGAAAACGTTTCTTTTAGAAATCTGATTTGTGGATCTCACTCTGCAGGAGCTTAGATACACAATGCATTTTTAAGCTATGCACAGAGACCAAGAGAGAAGGATGCATCCATCTTTGAAATTTCTGTGCCCAAGTGTCATTGCATGACTAATCAATACCAAATGTTTAAAAGCTCAGCTCACCAAACCTTGATGTCGCTATGCAGACATTCATATTTGTTACCACTGAAGTGATTGCTACACACTGCCTTATAATAAAGCCACCCAGTTAAGCTGAGGTGGTCATATGGTGAAAACTAGTTAGATAAAAATCCCCTTTTTTTTTTTAATTGTTAGATAAAAATCCTGAAGAAGTTGCTTGGATAAGAAAGTTTGTGAATAAGTTTTAAAATGCATGATACAAGGAGATAAGAGCATCACGAGTTAAAGGGCAGTCACAGGTAGGAAGTCATAGGTGTTCTTTGAAATCCTTCTCTTTTTCTAAAGCAATGAAATTCTGCACATCAAGGTGTATTTTGAGTTAATGAGTACCACTGTTAGAACTGTATCACTCGGAGAAATATCCCTCCCTTACATGAAGTCAAGCAAAGAGGATATTTTTCTCCTAACATGAATGAAACTATTTTTTTGAGACATCTTGTTTGTAGTCTGTTAGATTCCACAGCATGCATTTCCTGTTTCAGACAGTCCGGTGGAATTCCTCTGGTGCTGTGTCGTTTGGGAAATCTCATTCAAATGAGACATTTCTCACACCAGTCTCCAGCCAGGGTTGGGGCTGTTTTCCTGCTGGCCTTTGTGGGGGTCTCAGTGATGAAGCTCTGCTTTGGGTGCTGTACCACACTGCACGACAGAAGGAAGATTTCGACAAGTCGTGGAATCCCAGTTAAGGTATCAGTAAGAATGCATTGCCCTAGAATGAAAAAAAAGGAAAACAAACAATAAACCTTGGACATGCATGATCTAGAAGACATTCCAAGACTTAAAAAACTGTATTTGTCTGAGTAAGAAAAGATTGTAATAAATATCACTGTGAAATTTCAGATGACTAGTCATGGGAGAATGGTCACATTTAATAGCCATTTTCTTCCTTTCATCTAATATGTATATGGTGTCGTTTAATATTTACAAGATTTCTTGCTTAAGTCATTTCTAGAAAGACATCTTCAAAAATTGCATCAGTGTATCCCTTTTTAAAAATAATACAATGACTTATTTTTAGTATTTCATTTTTGTGTATTTGTGGAGTATTAATCTGCCTTGAGGATATTTTTTGTGGTTAGTTTATTATCATATCCTATAAATTCTTCCCCCTCCCATCCAGCTGGCAATAAACTGGGTGCTTCTTTCAGATTTCCTATAAACTATGGGACCATTTCCTTTTCAAGAGAAAGGGAAGGAAATTTGTAACAGTAAACCAATTTGCTAAAATAGCAATTATTACTCTATCCTTTCTTTGAGAGTTTCTTAGTGACTACTTTTAAAGGTACAGTATTCCATGCACAAACCTGGACAGTCTGTCTCTTGTACTGTTAGAATCTAAGTTCAAATAGTTATATTAGTGGCACAAAAAGTATGAGGCTCTAAAGGCAGGGAGATCATAATTACTGAGACGTAGATTACAAAATGTCCACAATAAGATGGAATTAAGTGGAAAGCAGGCTTACACTGGATCTTAGGGATATGATTTTCTCATTAAAAACATCAAATAGTCCTCAATATTGCAATCTCTTATAATGTCATGCTGCATCAAGATAACTAAATGTAGTTATGGACAGTTATGTTATGATGGACAATTATATTACAATGTTCAGTTGCCCCATTCCCACCTGGAGTTTTTCAAAATGGTACCACTTTATATCTGTGCTTCTCTCATTTGGTGTTGGCACATGAAGAATATTAATGAAACGTATCTTAGCAGGCTTCTGCAGCTGCAGTGACCTCCATGGATTCCAAAGTACTCCTTTACCCTTTCGATCTCACATCTTTACTCTAGTTATACTTTTCTTTTTGAAAGTCTTGAAATAAAAGGTCACGTGGAAAATTTTAGTGGAATGACAATAATTCGCCTTTATTGGATCTTGTCTTTAAAATGTATTGTTCATATCTAATGTTTGGTCATTGATCATTGGTCATGAAAAATGTGTCTTGACATTGATTGCAATTTATGGACCATTCCTTTTCTGATCTGCATTATGTTTTGAAATTCCTAGCTGTTTAATTCCTTCTCAGTTTTCCATAAGAACTTTATATCCATTGGGATGACACTGCATCTCATTCAAGTAGATGAGATTGAATAAGAATGTAAAATATCTTAGCGTTATATCATCACCTATCCTTGGCTTTGCCAAAGAACTTTTATTTCCCAGGGAAAGGGAGGAAAATTTTATAGGCTACTAGCCACAAAATGAAGATGTGAGAATTTGTAACCAGGAACACAAGCATCTCAGTCTTATATAAGTGTCCATGTCTTTTAAATTTCTCATTCTTAATTATTTAGCTACAACTAACAGTGGCTGCTATTAAAGGAACTAAGAGCTTCTACTTCTGAGTTCTGAAACTCAGAGGCGTTTCATTCTAAGTCCGGGTTCCTGTTTAAATGTGAGTTATTTTGAGCATCTACTATAGTCCACTGCCAGAGAAAATTATTTGATGCATTCCATTATTGTGCTTTAATTCACAAGCTTTTAGAGCAATTGATTGTACTCAACAAATGTAGCTGTGTCTTTGCAACAAAAAGGAAAAAAAAAGAAAGTCTGCCTGTGTGAGTGCATTTTAAGCAAAATATCCCTGATATTCTCTTTTCAGAATTCTTTCCCCTGCAAGCCTTGCAAGTTGTAGCCTCACTACTCTGACCTTAGCAACAAGCAATTTAAACGCCCCAGACAGTAACTTGATAATGAGCTTCCATAGGCATTTTGATCCTTTTGTGTGCTGGGTTTCTTTTTCTATTATTTAGTGAAATCACAGGAATGCAGAGGGAAACATGGAGTCTTGCTTCTCATTGGTGGGTTACAAATGAAGCTGATTGACCTCTAATGCTTGGTCTTGAGAATTTCCCAGCAGGCATTTTGGTAGCACGGATAATGGAGGGGAGGGGGTAGGAGCAGAACGTGGATAATATGTGGAAATTTTCGATCCAGAATTGCCGCTAATTAGAGTGGCCTCTAGAAATGTGCATTTGCTTTGAAAGGTTTTTGTCAGGGTTGAGTGGGCTTTGGGATGGGGACGTGAGAATGGGAGGGTGGATAGGAAACAGGAAAAATGCTTCCAACCTGGCAGAGACAAGCAGACGGAATACATCTCACTGGATAATGCCCAAATGCCACGAGAGGACTGATGCTTTCCATGTGGAGCATATGGCCTTAAGAGAAAAAGCAGGCTGCTAGGAATCAAAGCAGGGGCTTATTTTTTTTAATCAGCTATTCTGATTTTGAGCCATTTTTAGCAGTTTGATGGGTCTTGAATAGCAAAGATTGGACTTCCGTGATTAATGAAACATTTAATTGGGAACTGTGTTTTGTTTATATTTCTATGCACCTTTGAACCAAAATATGATGGATTTCTAAAAATTTAGGTGTTTTTTTTAGTACATTTATGGGTTTTTTGTCAACATGCATTGTAGTAAAACCTAAAAAACAATAGTATAATAAAACATGCCAGTTGTTGTGTTTATTATTAAGAATATAAACCTTTTCATCAATGATATCGAATCCCACAAAGTGTTTTCAGATACAGGCCTACAAGTGAGTTACACAAATATCACAAAACCCAATAAAAGATACTATAACAGGATTTTTAAACCTCTATAAAACTACAAAGAGGACCATCTGGTAAAGAAAACATTTCCCCAAAAACTCAGTGTGTGGCTTTCCACGCAGATGCTGGCATTTAGTAGTTTAAATAGTAAGTTGAGGACTGATGAACTTGGCCTACACACTGGCTTACTCTATGACCTTGGGTAGTATATTTGCATGCACTCGGTTTCATTTCCCTGACTGCGTGTAAATTCCCATCTGAACTGCTTCTCCTCCTGTTTCCTTAAGGCTTATGTAAGAGATATTGACTCTGTTCCCATCAGTCACCCAGAGGCACATATCTCATATTTTGGTGTCACGTAAATTTTATACATTGTCCTTTTAGTGATAGATAATGTGCCTATAGATGAACTGGCCAGGTGTCTTTAAGCCAGAGGAAAGCAGTTCTGTAACAAAGGTACACGTAGTGTGCAAGAGACAGTGCCAGGCACATTTTTGTCACCTCATTTCAGTTACTTCTCCTCATGATCCTTGAAGTGAATTTTGCTCTTCTTGCTTCACTTATCAAGTCCAGAAAAGTTAAAAGGGTTCCAAAGTGTTTTTCCTCCCAACCCCCTGCCATAAATCTCAGGTCTTTGACTATTGGAAAAGTTAGGACTGTTTGAAATTGACTGAAATAATTATATGTCTTTTGGGGAAAAAATGATAATGGACAAAAATGTGTCAGATTTGGATGAAATCTAATCAATAGACTTATTTAGCTATTAATTGTATCTATACTGTAGCCTAAGCTCAGCAAATTTGCTTGAAGGTAATCATGCATTTACAATTATGAAATGTATGTTATTACAGGGACACTTCTTCAGAAGAAATTCTTTCTGAGATCTTCATATGTTGGATCAAATAAAAAGATTCACTCTTTGTAAACTAACTCTGTGAGGCAAAGTTCCTGGCAGATATAAAAACAGTAAATATCAGCTGACTGATAGACTGAATGAATGAATGAATGAATGAATGAATGACTAAACTGTATCCTGTATCCACTCAGACTGTATGAAGCTTAATGCTGTGCTCTTATCTAGATAATTTGGGCAGTGTTGAATGTCGTACGGAATAATTTAGGGCTAATCTCCCTTTCCTTAAGTATCTGGAATTACCTGGAACATTACCATGCCTTTGTAATTCTCTTGGCCACCATAGACAACCGTGAAATGAAATGATTTTGACAGTTGCCTTGGTGGCCCAAAGTCTGCTTTCTAGCTTCATTGTCAGTTACACAGTTGGTGGCCGTAGGCACTGTATTTACAGCCAACTTCAATGTTTATTGTCTAGACCTGGTGTTGCTGTATTTAGATTGAAAGCATTTTCGCTCTGTGAGGTAGCTGGGTGTGAAAGTGGAAAAATAGACAGGTTTTTTTTGTTGTTTAATGGAGCAGGTAACAAGGGAATTCGGGATAAAGGCACATTCCATTCCACACCCAGTCAATACAGATCAAGAAAAACAGAACCTGTTTGTTTCTTCTTTATCACAGTTTCCATTATTATCATTTACGGGAATAATTACTATTCTGGCCAACAACTTGGCTTGATTACTTTTATGAATCTGTTTTTCATTCTCCTTAAAGGAAGACATGATTTTTAGAAGCAGCCAAATCACTCAGTACTCCTCAAGCGGTTATTCTTTTTTCAACTATTTTTAAGGTAGAATCCAAACACCTCAATTTTTAAAATATTTTAAGAATTCATGCATCAAAACTTTTTCTTATCAGAAGCAAACATAGAGAACACCAAAATAGCTTTCTTACCATTATTTCTGGTAATACCCTGAAATAGCAGTAACAGTAGCCCTCAATTTTAAAATAAGAAGTATGGAACCTATAAGTGAAAACGTTTAGCATTTTTTAACATAAATAGTTTTAAAAAAATTTAAGAAATTATTGAACTCAGTATATTCTTACTATTAATAGCTCATTGCACCTTCTATAACTCCTTTCTACAATTTCTTTCAGCTTTTCAGATTCTAAACATATTCTCTGTAGAGAAAATTGGATTGTGGTGATGGTTGCACAACTCTATAAATTTACCCCAAATCTTTGACTTGTACAATTAAAATGAATGAATTTTATGATGCAAATTGTAACTTAATAAAGCTGTTAAAAATATAAGATTACCAGTCCAAGCAATCTTTGTGTGCTCGTCTTCTTAGTACACTGAAATTAATAATTGGATTAATAATTAATGTGAGCTTGAATTTAAAATGATTAGTTTGATGTGATTGTTTCTAAAGCACCGTTTGTGCCATGACAGTGATTAAAGCAAAGGTTCAACTTTACCTCCTTCCCCTGGCCACATTCTGATGTTCTGCAAACATTCATTAGGGGAACTTTCAGTAAAGAGATCAACGCTGGTGAAAGTTATGCTCTGTGATACATTCTGTTTCACTACATTGACATCTGGCTTCTTAATCTCATCAATTGAGCATCTTGTGAGCATTGCCTGCCCTAATGAGATGACCTTGAGCTTCTTCACTCTGCCCTCCTAGTTTTGTAAGCTTTCTCCTTGCTAAAAGGACCATTACTCTTGGTGAGGTAGAAAGGAATTTGGATTTGTTGTATCTCAGCAGGGTTTCAGAGAAAGTTAAAAAGAGTAGGTAGGACTGAACGAGTTTTTCTTAAGTTTCTTGTTTGTTTGTGAATTCCATAGGGAATAAAATCTAAAACGTTTCCTGCAGTGTCTAAAAAAAAAACCCTGTGTTGTACAGTATGTCAAAAATTTTCATTTATTTATGGTTGTTTTTTTTTTTTTTTTTTTTTTTTTAAAGAAAAGGACTTGTTATCAAGGAAAAATAAGTCTGGAGAGCAACCTTTCAAGGTGAACATTCCAATATCACTCTCACCTCAATAAATTATTTCAAAGAAAACACAGTAGTGAAATAATTTTTTAGTTAAAGATTGCATGTTTCTCTATACTCATGTCCTATTAAAACAAAAACTTTGTATGTCAAATTGTACGCTCAAGGCCCTTTGATTCAGAATTCCCTGATGATCATGATCTGGACATCTTGCTGGTGTCCTTTGGTAACCCAACCATATTTTTAAACAACTTTATTAAGATATTGTTTACATAACACAAAATTCATTCATTTTACATGTATAATTATTTCTAGTAAATTTATAGACATATGCAACCATCACCGCAATCTAAGTTAGAAGATTTTCATTACCCCCAAAATAAATCATTTACCAGTTAGCAGTCACTCCCCATTTGTCCTTCTTCCCCCAACCTCACTCCCCAGGAAACCACTAATCTATTTTCTATTTCTCTACATTCATCTATTCTGGGCATTTCGTATAAACGGGTTCATACACTATGTGGTCTTTTGTGACTGGCTTCTTTTACTTAGCATAATAGTTCATGGTTCATCCATGTTGTAACATGTAGTTCACTCCTTGTTATTGATGAAATGTATTCCATCATAAAGGTACATGATGATGAGATATATTTACCACTTGATGGAACTTTTGGCTTTTCCCCCCTTTTTTGTTATTATGATTAATACTTCTATGAACATTCATATATAAGTTTTTGTGTGGACATATATTTTCATTTCTCTTGGGTATGCAGCTAGGAGTGGAATTGTTGGCTTATATGGTAAACCTATGTTTAGCATTTTAAGAAACTGCCAAACTGCTTTCCAAAAATGACGGCATCATTTAGAGTCCCACCTGCAATGTATGAAGGTTCCAGTTCTCCACATCCTTGCCAATTGTCAATCTTCTGAGTTATTTATTCTAGTAGATGTGAAGTGATATCGTGTGTGTGTGTAATCCAAAATAATCCAGAAACACTTAAAATTAAGAGAAGAGGGGTATATAAGGTATATACCCCCTAGCCCTGCACGACTGAACTAGTCCAGTCTCCTCTCCTACAGTAACATTCAATCCATCAAAGCTATAGTCAAAATAAGGAGATCTATTTAAATAATGCTATTTTTCCACTATTGAGGAGGCCGATTCAGACAGAAGACAAATATATGCTGTCTCCTAAGTAAAGTCATCTTTAAAATATATTGAGATACATTTCAACTGCTGAAATTTGATGTAGTAAAAACCATAAACAATTGCAGAGTAATAGACTCCAGGATTTAGGTGCAATATTTCTTCTTTACCTTTGAGAAGTCAAATAAAAAGTTAGAAAATAATAAACTTTGCCCTTACATTCTTTAGGCAAAGCTTATCTCTAATAGATTAATGAAGCAGAGAAATAACTGCACTGTTTTGTCATTAGCCCAAGTGTTTTTTACCACTCACATATTTCCTCAGGCTTCTGCCTAAGATCATTACTTTTTCATTCAGACAAACTTAGGCTATAGCTATTACTGTTTGGTATGCTGTCAATTGATCCAGGTATCAAGGACTCTGGGGAACTATAAGAATTGGGAATTATGACTATGATTTTCTTAATAATCTCTAAATATGTGAATTTCCATATATTTCCTACATTAGGGATCTCTGAATTCCTTCAACATTTCACAACAGTGGGCTTGTGCCAGACTTGAAGTTAATTAGTATTTCTAGTCCATTTGAAATACAGGGACTTGGGAGGCAGCAGGTCAGGGCAGTTTGTATCTCTATTGAATAGCCCTTCAGATCTTTTGTCCATAAATAAATATCTGTGTGTATAAATGTATATAAATATGTGTGTATATATTTAATGAATGGATTGATATTATTCATTACACTGAACAACTAGCTTTTTGTCATTTAATCTATTTTTGATGACATTTCTTATCAATACATCCTTTTAAAAATATGGGTATATTATCTATTATTTGAATGTTGTACATTTTTATAATTAGTCCCCTATTGTTGGACATTTAGAACACACACACACACATCACATCACACTATAAGATAAAATTATAGAAGACAAGGGTCAACAGGTAAGCGAATTTTTCATTTTAATGCATAATGCCAACTCACCCTCCCCAAAAGATATATTTCCACCGTCTAGGTGTAGGAGTGCATATTTCTCCATCCTCTCATGCGCGCTTTGTCAAACTTATTCTGTGTTGATTTGTTGGCATTCTGTATGTTTCTTTTGTATGAGACTCATTTTGGCAATCTATCAAGAGCTCTAATGTTGACCAGAAACTAGAGGTGAAAAAAGAATCATTCACGTTTCAGCCTTCTTAGGTCAGCCATTGTTTTGCCTATGGTGGTGGCACCAGACTTCCCGTTTTATAGTTGAGGGAGTATAGACTCAGGGAGGGTAAGTTATTTATCCGAAGACCCAGAGGTCTCAAGAGTCAGTCAACGGGGAGGTTGGCCATGGTACGTGATTAGGATTCCACCTCATATCCAGCCTCTCTTCAGTAGGGAGAAGTGCTTCCTCTTTTCCTCTGTGCCAGTCTGCAGAGAAGGGGGCGGTCCCACCGGGCCATTTTTTGTCTCCCTCAGAGGTAAAGATACTCTGCACCAGCTTTGCAAACTGGACCAAGACAGAAATGGCATTTGCTCTCATTGTCTTGGCAGGCAAGGCTGTCTTTTCGTTGGTATTATGCCTGGAAATATTGGTGGAGTGCTCAGCTTCCTTACCATCAACCTCACTTCCCACAAGGGAGTGATCGACTCTAAAATTAACATGGACACAGGAAGACGTAAGCTTCTTTAAAGTATTACAGAGAGGAGAACATTACATCATCCTTTTGTCTAAGAATGCCCAGCCTACTGACAGCCAAGCCTGTGTTTACATTTAAGAGTATTTTCATCAGTCCCTGTCCAAGTTTATTTTGTCAAAGTTGCCCTCGTCTTGAATATGGTGCTTTCTTCCTTGCACCATGCCATTCTCGGAGGGAAGGTGAGCTCACACAATGAATGGATCCTGATCCTTTGGGGGTTAACCCTGGGCTTAGTTCCATGGATTCAGATACATTTGAATCTTGGATGTGTGGCTCACTGGCTATAAAACCTTGGGCAAGTCACTTCAGCTCTGAGTATAGATATTGTGCTTTTATCAAATAGACATGACAACACCTCCTTCTCAGAATACTGTATATACTAAATAAGGTAACGTGTGCAGTGCGCTTGGCCTAGACAATATGAAGCACACAATCCAAACTTCACAATGCTCTACTCTCTTCCTGGCCATTGTGGAGGGAGAAGAAGATGAAGCCACTCATGTGGCTCTAGAGACGGGCAGAGGTTTCTAGACTGGTTTTAGGAACTATTTGGCAGTAATGGTATTTTGGTTGGTGAAAGTGGGAATGGAGTGTGTGTGTGTGTGTGTGTGTGTGTGTGTGTGTGCGCACACGCGCAGACTTCAGATAAAAAGAAGATAGGTTTTAAAATGATCTTTGAGAAAAGAGAAAATTTCCATATTTTCAGTTTACTTCAGGCACTAGAGGCTTTCAGGTTCCAGAAAACATAAACCCAAAATTGATCTCTTGTGACAGAAAGCGTAGTAGATAGCCAAGGTCTTAAAGATGATAAACATGATGTCCAGTCTCTGGAAATAGAGCATGGCCTTAAACTCAAGCCAGGAGAAGGTCAGCCAACAAAGGGACTAGAGGCTAGAGAAGCAGCTCTGTTTCACTCCAACCATCATTTTGAATTGTCACCCCAATGTATCAGCTTGGACTAGGGGCTCAGGCCCACATGTGCCGTCCTCCCCAGGCTGTGTGCTAGCAGGCCAGGGCTGCCCCGAACCACACCAGGTGGACCAGTGAGCTAATCTGATGGGCTCTGACATCAGAGGTGCTGACAGGAAAGACAAGGATGTCAGAAAATCTAAGAAAAAGGAGCAAGGATGCCTGAACCTAAGCAGAGATTTTGAGTTATAAGAGACCAGCATCTAGGTAGGCCTGGGATTTCAGTAATAGGTCTGGTGCACTGTCAACAAGAAGGGAGCTTGATAACACACCGAGGCTTATCCAGGGCCAGAGCTGATCACAGTGGTTTTAGGAGTGAGTGTGTGTGTGTGTGTGTGTGTGTGTGTGTGTGTGTGTGTGTATGTGTGTGTGGAGGGCGAAAGTGAAATAGAGTGTGAAAACTGGGAAAGGAGAATATAAAATAAGTAAGAAAGTGTGCTATTTGAGTTTAAAATCTAGTAGAGGAGATAGGATCTATATTGAGCTAGCTAGCTAGCTATCATCCATCCATTTGTTTATCTATCTATCTATCTATCAATCTATCTATCTATCTATCTATCTATCTATCTATCTATCTAATCTATCATCTATCTATATCTATCTATTTGTATATATCGAACTATCTATCCAAAAATCTCTTCCCCAAAGCTGAGAGAACAGAGTCAAGTAACACTGAAAAGCATCATGGGATAAGTCAGAGAAGTTTCTGGAAGGATTTAACTCTTGAAATGTGTATCCGAAGGGAAATAGTAAGCATGAAAGTGAACAGGAGAGGGAGGCATAGAGATGAGCCACAGTCACCTGGTGCAGGAGGAAATGAGAGGTAAGGTGGGGACAAGTTTTACAACGTGAGGGAATGCAGCTTTCCTCAGAATGGATCCCACAGATCAGGGAAGCCTGGCCTAGGGGGAAAATGTTCAATGAGAGAGGTAGGTGCCTAATTATTATTAGCACCACGCTCTAACCAAATGAGCTAACAGGCCACCCTCAGAGAGGCATGTTCCAATGGGACTTGTGGTTCTGACCAAAGCCCGTGGCTACCAAAGCTTCTCACCTGCTCCCCAGAGGAGCTCAGCCCAGAAGAGTTATTCCTGCTGACGCAAATCCACAATGTCTAACCTTCCAACAACATTTTATGTACCTGGGCACTTACTCCAGGACATTTTTGAGGGCCTGCAGATAAATCTAGGTGGCTATGGGGTCATCTGAAGCCCCAGAACCTTTTCTTTTTCAATTCATCCTCCAGGACTCTGCCCCCTCATAGGGTTAGTGTGAGTACCCAGGCCACTGAGAATTGGCCCTGTAAGTGTTAAGAGTTGTTCAGAAGGGTCACATCTTCACCATCTCCTTGCTCTGAAGAATTTTCTGTGCAGGTATTTATGTCTGATGAGCTCTGCTATCAGTGGTACCACTTGTGGTGCCAAAGGCCACAGCTCTGAAATGCTCTGGGACTTTGTTTCTTGACCTGTAAAATTAGGACATGTGGCCTGATGATCAGCAGGTGACTTTCAATTTTAACATTCTTTGCTTTGAGACAGTTCAAAGGCTGGAAATGCAGCTCTTGGGAATGTAAATTTGAGTGAGGTCTTGCTGCTCAAGAAAGAAATGAAAACTCAGCAGCAAGATGCTTGTCAATGGTCAGGGACGCTTGTCAAGTAGAAGGCAAAGCAATGTGTTGGGAGGGAGGGCTGCATTGCTTTCGAAACCCTCAGTTGTTTAGAGAACACATTCCTTTTCTGAGGTTGTTAAAAAAAAAAATCCACTAACAAAAATTTTAAATAACCTTCAGTAATAGAGACGGACTATTTCACTAACCCACTAGGCTGTAAGTTCTATGTGTCCTGGAAATTAAGCCAAAAGAGTCTCTGATGGTTGGATAAATGCAGTGTTTGTCCATGCACATACATTTAATTACTTACCATCAGGATGTGTATATGCAGACTATGCTGAAAACATCCTATATGTGTCCCGTTCGGTGTTGTTAAATCCACTAGCATAATCTACCTAAGTAGAAGCATTCTCATTAAAAACCTCTTTGCTATGTCTTTTGTTCTGGCAAAATTACACTTTCTTTTTTAAAAGTATGATGGCAGATTTCTCAAAAATTCTAAGCCCATATATTTGAAAATAACAGATATAGAATGTAGGTGAAAGAGGGTGTGTGTGTGTGATAAAATATTACAAAATTATTCACATACGAAGTGGTCTTATTATCTAAGTACAGAAAGTAAAGTCATTAGAATGTTAACGAACTAAACAATTATAAAATTAGCACTCACTTAAATTTTCTTCCATACCTAACTCCTAAACATTTAATGATTCAATGCCCATAGATTGCACAATGAAGTTGAAAATCTTGTTAAAAAAATACAAGATTTATGAATTTGATGAAAAGGAAGGTTGGTGAACTGTTTCAACTACATGCCAAATCATTGACAAATGAGAATCTGGGGCAATTCAATGATTAAATTGAGGGGAAAAAAAATCACAAAAATGACTATGGTATATTTATTTCAAAAGGGAATAATTTGATTATAAAAGGATCAGGCAAAACCTCTGGGCAAACTGATGGAGCCTTCAAATATTTTTGTAAACATGACCCTCTCTATAATTATGCTGCAGAAATCGAACATGAAATGAAGGATCTTATCAAGTAATCATATAAAATATTCTGAGAAATAAAGAAAAACCAAATTACAACTACTTTTGTTTTCTAGAATCTATACTCTCTAAGAAAGTAGTTGACAATTGTAACATAAATTTAGTAATAACAATATATAAGATGAAATAAACTTATGTTATAATTCTTATCCTACTTTTAAGACAAAGACTCAACCCAAACTGGATTTGGAAAAAAAAAAAGAAAACACTAGGAAATTTTGATCCCCATTCAGGTACCAACTATTGTTCTATAGTAAAAAGCTTCTGTAATATACAATTCTTGCAGGAAAGTTAGAACAAACAACAAAATAGAGAGAGAATGACCATCTGGAAAACCTAGTATTAATGTTTTGGTTTATAAACTCTCCAATTTTATCTTCTATGCAAATATGTTCATGTGATTAAACAGACATACTTCCGTATCAATACTTTCCATTTTTCTAGTTCATATAAGCTATTTTGTTTCCGTAAATATTTTTCCTGTGGAATATTTTCTTAGTTCTTCATATTTAGGAATCACTCTATTTGTGCTAGTTTTCTGTTGTCCAGAGAAAACAACAGATCATGATACAATAATATTTCCTTAATCTAACATTTATTCTGCACCTCTCCTCCCCCACGACACACACCATTTATGAAATGTGAACAAAAAAGCTTTGTTGCCATCTTCTAGGGCAATGCTCCTCAACTTTTTTTTTTCATTATCGCCCCACTAAGCCTCCTTTTTAGACACCTTTCTCCCTAATTGCCTACTAATCACTTTAAATACTACAGATACACTGTGTATCTGTTTATGTGCTATGGCCCTTGGGAGGGTGTATTACTTTTCTTTTGCTGCTGTAACAAACTACCACAGATGAACGCTTAAACACACAGATTTGCTACCATACAGTTCTGTAGAAATAGATGTGGGTCTCTGCATTAACATGACAAGTTTGCGGGGGAAGGGGCTGCAAATATCTATAGAAACCCAGGGGAGAGTCTGTTCCAGCTTGTAGAGGTTTCCCTTGCTCCTGGTTCCCTTTCTCCACCCTTCAAAGCAAACGTTTCATCTCTGTGTGCCTTTCTTCCACTTTTAAGGACCCTTGTGATGACACCAGGCACACCCAGATCATCCAGGATCATCTCTCCATTTTGAGGTCAGCAATCTGAATTCCCCTTTGCCACATAACACATTGTGCTCACAGGGTCTGGGGATCAGGACATGGCCTTCTTTATGGGGTAGGGGTGCAGGAACATTGTTCTGTCTGCCCCAGAAGGTCACAAAACACTGTCATACCTAGAATTGCATTACCCTCCCATCAAGATCCACTTTTCACTCCTTGGGGGGCGGTATCACCCACACTGAGAAAGCGCCAGGACATCAGAGCTTCCATCATTAATTGCCTTTCAGGTCAGTGTTTAAGTCACCTCCAGATAAGAAATTCTTAATTGAATATAAAAACTTTTCTAGTTACATAAGTGCATCTTAATGTAAAACAATAAAAATTAAAAAAAAAAAAAAAAAAAAAAAAAAAAACACACGTTTTTTTCAATATAGAAAAACTCACCCTTGAACTCCATCATTGCCATATTCCGGGCCTTTTGTTTATCTAGTTAGCCTAAGAGGCACACACTGGTGTCTAATAAAGCTTTCTCTATGTCATCACTAGAAATACTAGAAACCAAAATTTTGGAGTGGGAAGAAGTGACATACTGAAAAGTGTTTTCTAGATTGTTCAGGATTTCTGCCTCTTACAACCACTTTTGCTATAAGTAAGCTATCTCTGGAACATCTTCTGAAATACGGAATGTAGAAACCACAGTTAAAAATATGTGTGTGTGTGTGTGTGTGTGTGTGTGTGTCTCCTGGTGTCTCCAGGGAAATGATCAACACATTGTTTCGCTTGTTCCTTCGGGTATTGCTGGAGAAGCAGACAGAAGGCTGACATTTTAGACCTGGAGGCTTTTCCTGCTGAAGTCTTTTTCTTTTCAAAAAGGGCCGTGAGCCAAATCATCAGGTTTCTGTTCTCTCTGTTACATCAATTAGCGGTACCTGAAAATCCAATTCGATTTTAATTTTCTTGAAATGGAAACCTAGGAGAAAGTTTTGCTCTTTTTCAAAGGAAACCTACGTGAAAGATTGTCCCCATTATCAGAGATGATTGCACTCTGGGCTGCAGGATGGCAGAAACAAACTCACAGTAGTGGTATCTGGAAAATGAGATGATTTCGAAGCACATTGATATCTATTTAGATAACTACTTGGGAAGGAAGGCACTCATTCTATGTATTAAAAATAAAATGACTTGTGATAGTTGGGGAGTTCTCACTGTGATGAAGCTTCATTTTTTTGTCTCAGCCATTTTAAAGTCAAAGGATTTGGTGACTCCCCACTTCTCTCCCACACCCCAAAGATGACGTTATGAAAAAACCTACCACTTTAAGTAAGAATCCAATTCTTAATTAAATTGTGCCATAGATCAAGTAGGTTTTCAATAAGCTTGGCTCACTAACCCTGTTAATCCCAATCTTACATGTTTTTTACACAGAGCCCTACCTAGGCTGTACTGATGGTGCTGTCTGTGGGTGCCTGGAAATTCGTTCTAGCCTAATTGTGCCCACACACCACCCCCAAAATAAACAAGGCTTTTCTCATCCCCTAACAAATAACCTCTGCTTTCTGAACTAATAAGTAGCCAAAATGACCCATTAAATCCCTTTACTGGCTCAAATAGAAATAGCCCCAATAGGTCCAAATATTAGAACATTCTCAACACCTCCATCACCAGGCAATATTCCTAGTCAAAGCTGCTGCCCCTTTGGACCATCTCCAAAGGTTTCCTGTCTCAGCCCCAGCGATCCTTTGGAAGTGAGATTGTATCACTTCCTGTGGTGGCTTCTCACCTCATGCAGAATAAAATCCAAAATTCTCACCTTGCTTACCATGTCCCCCAGGATCTGCTGACATCCTTCTCCCTGACATAATCTCCAATCACTCTTGGCTCCCTTCTAGTGTTCCAGGCGCACGAGTATCCTCACTTGACCTTAAATGCACCAAGCATGGTCGTCCTGCCTCTGGGCCTTTGCACTTGCTGTTTTCTCTCCCAGAAATGCTCTACCCCCAGCTATCTGAATGGCTCATTCTTCCACTTCAATCAGGCCTCTGCTTAATGCCACTGTTTTAGCGGAGATTTCTCTGACCGCCTTATTTACAATACCACTTCTCTATCCCTCTGTTCTTTTGCCATGCTTTATTTTTCTTCCAGGCTCTTAACCACCCTCAAAGATATAATCGCTTGTTCATAAGCTTCATGTCTCCTCTCACCATGATGGAAATTCCATGAGATCAGGGTTTTGCTTTGTTCATTGCTGTATGTCAAGTACCTAGACCTGTGCCTAGCATTTGTAGGTTGAGATAACAATGCCTGTTAAGAATATAGTTCTTACTTTGTTCTCTGACATGGACAATCAGATAAGACTTAACAGAATTTGCACATATATATATATATTACTTATCATGATGAAAATTTAATTTCTGATTTTATTACATTCATGTGGAAGAGTTTTATGCATTTAGAATTTTAAAGTTTCTTTACTTCCTGAAATGTTCTCTGGCTTTTTTTTTTGCTAGCTTTTAGAAACAAATAATAGCTACATTTGCATTTAAAATGTACCAGTTGGACTATTACGCTGCAAATGGGTTTTTCTGAGTAGAATAATATAAAATACATGGTATCTAAATTTCACATAGACTGTTAGAAGTATCCAAACTTTTAATATTAACAAATGTCTATTTCCTTTAAAAAAACAAACAAATATAACATAACAGAAAAAAATCAAGAATATTAATTACATTGAATGATATCATAAAAGCATAAACTTCGTTTTGAACATTAATACCTACAAAAAAAAAGAAGAAAAAATAACCCTTCAAAAGAACAAACAGCTCTTATTTATAATTTATTGCCTTAAGTAATCCTTTTTATTCTACATGCATAAAATAATGAATCATTCCTTTCAACAGTCATGGAAAGAGTGGTCAGGTACAATTATTCTAGACAATTTCAAAGAACAACTCAGTTTCCTCAGTTTGGAATGGTGACTCTAAGTTAAGAAATTGTATACTTTTTACATTTATGTCTTCATGGTTTTAAGAGACCATAAGGACTCTCAAATGTTTTTCTTTCTTGCTCTTTTTTTACAGAAAAGTGTAGTCACTTAAAAATTGTCATACTTTCATCAAGCATGTATATAATACTCTTACCAGTTGGTAATAACTGTATATGCTTTGAGCAGTATTCTAATCTCAGTTGTCTGTGTCTTGACTTCCCATTGGATTTTGGCTGAAAGAAATACAAAAAACAAAAAACAACAACAAAAACACAACAAACCTTAGGGGCTTTATTTAATCAGGTGGTACCAGCAGTCTCTGCAGGGCCACATCAGGTCAGTATATATGTAATATGATATCACCATTTTCTTTGAAATGTGTTCCGAATGGCTCTGTCCGAGGCTGCTTTCCCTTTGGGAAATATAAAGCACATTCACAGTGATACATGGGGAAAAAATCTAGTGAAATACTGAAGATTTTGAATTTATTCCAAGATTATATCAACTCAACTTTTATCATTTTTTGATGCCCTTTATTGCCCTCAAGTTCATTTTAAAGCTATATTTTTATCTTAGTAATGTCCTCTAGGTAGTTCTTAAAGAGGCATTTGGGTAATCTGTAGTAATGCAATTGAGGGAACTCTCGTTTCAACCCATGATATGCTCTCTCATCCATTTCAAGTTTTTCAATTAGATGTCACAGTAGAACATTCTGGAATTCAGATTAGCCTGACTGAAGCTGCAATTTTATTGGTTGTGAATTGCCTTGAAACTCCAAAGAATAATACAATGGAAAGTTTCATGCATCAATTTCCTGCCACAATTCCACATAGCATTTTGAAGTCCAGGGGATCTTGACATTGGTTTCTGGAATCATTAGCCTGAGTCCTTTGATCTCATTGCTCCAGCTGTGTTGGGATTTGTATTATTCTAGCTTTAGAGTTGTTGTTAAGTGGAAGTTAAAATTGATTATTTAAAAATTTTAATTTTGATATTCTTTCTATATAATGATGTGAAAACAACGAAAAGGCAAATGGAAAATATACAGAGAAAAGATTAAAAGGAAATTAACAAGATAGTCACAGTTTTTACTAGGGTAATGATTTTTCCCTGTCTTCCACTACTCTGTGTTTTCTAAGTTTTCTGTAAAATGATGCAAGCAATTTTATACTTGTAAAAAAGAAAAAAAAAAATACTGATTTGAAAAATTGTACTGTGTTTATATGAGGGAATTCCTTTACTCTTCAGAATAACACATTGATGCATGCATAATCTGAAAATTTCTCTCAAAATTGTTTAGAAATAAAGGATAAGAATTTTAAACCTTGTAAACTATTCTAGATTAAAGGAGATGAGGATATGACAGCTAAATTCAATGTATGATCCTTCATCAAATTCTTAATTTAAAAATGTTACAAAGGAAATCACTGAGAAATTTTGGAAAATTTCAATATGGACTGAATATTGGAAGACATAATTGTATAATGGTATATTTCTTGAGTGGGATTATTGAATTATGGTTATGTAGGAAAGTATCTTGGTTTTTAGGCGATAAAGGCTGAAGTATTTAGAGGTGGAATATCAAGATATCACTGACTCTTAAATAGGTCATGAAAATAAAAAGGAGAGTGAGAAGTAAATTCTATGTGGTAAAATGTTAATAATTGATGGATCTGGGTAAATGAAAACGTAGTCTGACAATTAAGTTGACGAACTTACTACAACACTGTTGCTAATGTTTTTTCATATCAGAGAGATTATTCATTATGAATTTGTACCAACTGGCAAACAGTTAACCAAGTTTACTATTTGAAAGTGCTGAAAAGGCTGTGTGATAAAGTTAGATGAAAACGACCTGAACTTTTCTCCAACAATTCATGGCTGTTGCTTCACGACAATGCACCAGCTCACACAGCACTGTCTGTGAAGGAGTTTTTATCCAGTAAACAAATAACTCTGTTGGAACACCCTCGCTACTCACCTGATCTGGCCCCCAATGACTTCTTTCTTTGCTTGAAGATAAAGGAAACACTGAAAGGAAGATATTTTGATGACATTCAGGACATCAAGGGTAATACGATGACAGCTCGGATGGCCATTCCAGAAAAAGAGTTCCAAATTTGTTTTGAAGGGTGGAGTAGGCACTGGCATCGATACATAGCTTCCCAAGGGGAGTACTTCAAAGGTGACGTTAGTGATATTCAGCAATGAGGTATGAAGCAATTTTTCTAGGATGAGTTTGCGAACTTAATTGTCTGACCTCGTATGGATGTTCATTAGCTGATTCTCACAAATTTCCTATAAGTTTAGAAATTCTCAAAATAAAAACCCCAATATGTGTTTTTAATATAAAATTCTTTGTTACCAAAAAGAAAAGAAATAGCTTGTTTTGCTTAAATTTTTAAGATTGGCTTTCCATATTAATCAATGTGAATTAATCCATTAATCAATATTAATCCAAGGTGGAGGTAGTTCATTATCTTTACTTATTAGCTTTATTACTTCAATTTCATCCCAAGACAGAAGAGTCAAACAGAGTTGTATTAGTTTAAGTCACTGAATTTGAATATTTATGAAGGGCTGCTCTTTTAATAATTTCAATTAAACAAAATAATTTTGGGAGTGAAAGATCTGACTTTTGCTAATGGATAGGTAATTTAGGATGCTTTATATTCAAATCACATGCCCCCTACCAGGTAGTTTAAATGTATGTCTTCTGAAGTAGTGTTTTACTTTTTTAACTGCTTAGTGGAAGATGGATACATCAGAAATGCAAATGGGGATATATTGTTTTAAAAGACTCCAGTTAAAGAAATGTGCTTGTTTTTTTCTTTCAGCTCAAATTTTAGATTCTGATGCAATATTCCTGAAACATCTGAGCTATATATCATAGCTGAAAGAATAGGCACAGCTACTCCAATGCTCAGTAGGACCATCTTCCTGGTCATAAACTAGAGTGGTTAGGATTTTTTTACATTATAAATCACATACCACATGGAATAAGTAGTTCATTAAATTGGTCAGTAGGTTTTAAAACATGCTGATGGAAAAGTAAGCGTTTGAAACTTGGAAAACTTTCTCAATGCTCAGAACAAGTCAGAGCAGAATGACTTGTAGCGTTCAGTCTTCAGGATACTACAGGGTGGGATGGAGACTCCAGGGAGAGGAAAATAGCCTTCCTGTCTTCCCATAGTGCATTCTCTGGCTCCCAGATCACTCAACGACTTCCTGCATCGTGGCAGGAAAACATGGGTGGTTTACCCAAAGCTTTCCTGGTTCTGGTGTCAAACTTTATTGTACCATTGGGGTGGCTGATGTAGGCCCCTCTTGGTTTTCAGCAGCAACATCCATTCTAATGCTGATACTGGGGGCTGTTGGTGTCTTGGACCCAGCGGTTTACTCTTTTTTATCATCACTCACAGGCTTGCTGTGTGGTCACCATCATTTGTCTTGGTGTCATTTCTCTTTCCTTGGCTGTTTATGTTGATGGAGTTGGGCCCTCACCCCCAGGGTTATAAACTGCTCATTGAATTTCCCAACATGGCAGCCTTACTCCTCTACTTTTTTCTTTTTTTAATGTTGCTATAGTTTTAATTGTTTTATCATGTCATCAGATATGACTTTTATTTATTTTACTCCCTGTCTTGAGAAAATCATGCCAATATTTAAGATCAGGGTCATAGGACAATTTGGAGGCAGGACTGAGCATGATCTCTCAAAGAACTTCCTCCCTATTAGTAATAATGAATCTGCAGCCTAAGAGGGGTTCCCATGTTAAATTCCTCTTTCTTCGAATAAGTAACTTTCCCACCCCAGACTTTCAAAACTTTTATTCTGGGGACTCAAATAGTATTTCCCTTATTCTATTATTTCTCTGACTAGGTTTGTTAGGAACTCTGTGAACAAATTGCTCCAGGCAGTCTAATAGTTGCATTTATGAACTGGATAACCTTTTTAGAACTCTCACAAGCAGCCTAGTAGAATTGCTACAATAATTATTCTTTTGAAAGGACAGAACTCTCAGGTATATATACAATAATAAACGTAACAAGGTGAATGTTTTTAAGAGATGAGAACATTCCCTTTGTTAGAGATGCTGTCTGCAATGTACTAAAAGTTAAACTTGGTTGCTCAGTTTTTCTTTTGTGACTTCAGGAAAATATGTAAATTTATATACCTCCATCAGTTTTTCCTTTCACCCATCAAAGTTTGGGTTAATATCATGCTGATAGTGAACACTCTGTCAACAGAAGAGGAATGAATATGCTATCAGAATAAAAACTACCTTGGGTAATTAGAAACTTCAATGGAAATGTGGCCAGTCTCTAAATAACAAATAAAATCATCACTAGAGAATTAATATTTGCAGCCATTTTTATTATTTTTGGAGGACAATGACCCCTGCCACCCCCCACCCTCCTACAGTATCTCAGTCTGGTCTCAGAAAAAGTATTTCAAATGTACTATGTTCATAAACACAAACAGAATAAAAGAAGGCTGAATGTACTCACTTTTACGTTCATGTCTTTTCCCATTTTTTCTTTGGACTCTGTCTTTTTCTTGTTGATTTGTAAGTGTTCCTATATTCTAGATCTGTGTTTGTCTACTATAGTAGTCATGTGGCTATTGAGCACTTGAAATGTGGCTTTTGTTCAAACTGAGATGCTTTGTCAATGTAACATAAAAACTGAATTTTGAAGACAGTATGAAAAAGTGTAAACTATCTCATTAATTATTTTATATTGATTATCTGTTAAAATAAGATTTTACTACATTGAAGTAAATAAAATATATCATTAAAATTATTTTTATGTATCTTTAGATCTTTTAAAATGTGACTATTAGAAAATTTAAAGTTACACATGTAGTTTGCATTATATTTCTATTTGACGTCACTGTTCAGGCCTTATACCAGTCTTTGTTTGATTGGTAGCAAATCTTTGTGTGTGTGTGTGTGTGTGTGTGTGTGTGTGTGTGTGTGTGTGTGTGTTTTGTCTTTCGTTATATTTTGAGGAGGAGAAAAGATGATTCTACTTGCAGTGTAGAGGCTGTAGGAAACCAAGGAGAGAAGAGAATGAGTCCCAGCAAACCTTTAGAAAAACTGCTGATGAGTAGGATGTGGCGAGCAATGACAGAGAACTGTGAAGGATAACTTCCTGGGTTTCTAGCAGAATCACGGTGCGTTTACAGTTATGGGAAGACTGAGGGCAAAGTAGGTTTGGAGGAAAAACAAAGTGTTTAATTTTTGACCTCTTTAATTTGATGCTTCCAAGTGGAGGTATAAATTGGTTAAACAAATCTGGATTGCTCATACTCTAAATTCCCCATGAATAAGAGAATGGGGCTTGTCTCCATTAGCTATGGAGGTGTAAATAGCAACCACAAAAATATCTCCATGGCATATAACCATAAGTATCTATTTCTCATAGATTTGTGGAATGGTTGCGGTTTAGCCGAACCTTCTCAGGGCAGGTTGGGTTCTGTTCTGTTCCACGTGTGTTTATTATGGGGTTCAGGCTGAAAATGTAGCAGCTACAGAGAAACCTCTTCAGATAGCTAATCATGAATGCTCACAACATGCATTGCCTTGTCAGCCTCAGTTAGAATTGTCACGTCGTTGCTTTTGCCCATATTCTATTGTTCTAGTCACTTTTGCCAATGGCCAAACTCCATGTCAGTGGGATTGGGCACTAAATACTACCCACATTAGGAATTGGTGTTGAAAAGGCAAGTGGCCAAGGTTGTACATACATAAGGCATCAAGGGGAAGTGAATAAAAAATTGTGGGCAATGATTCAATTTACCACTAGGCTTACCACTGCAAGACAAAAATAAGGGTTCTAAAATGCTTTGTTAAAAGATTCTCTAGTGTTGGTACATATTCCTAATATCTATTGTAGCCTGACAGTACATTAGAGTGAATCTAGATATGAAGAAGCAGAAGAATATTGATGATATAGCAATCGATATACAGAGACAGATGTGCTAACAGAATGGCTGTTGCTTCTGGGTCTGTACTTTTCTTACCACTGTACAATTAGCCTGACTGACGGGATAAGCCGAATGAGTCTCTGGGAAGTGACTTGACAGACTGGAAAAACAGTTCTGCAATCCGGAAGACTTTGGTTTGCATTTCTATTGTATTACTTATTAGTGTTTTTTGTTTTGTTTTTTGTTTGTTTTTACCTCTAAGAAGTTCCTTTACTTTCCTGAGCCCTATATTTCTCATTTGTGAAGATGGAAATGTCTGATTTACAGGGTTGTTATGTATATAAAAATGAAACAATGTAAAACACCTAAATATTTGTTAACATTGTCCTTTTCCCCTCCCTCTGTATCCTATAAATACTGTTTTCCAGTAGCACTTAATTATATTCCCTTGTTCAAGTCTTTCTTCTTGCTCCTCCCAAACTATAATCCTCTTGAGGATAAAGAGATCACACTTGTAATTATAAAATTAATATAATACTTGGCACATAGTAGGCATTTAGCAATATTTTCTTTAGCAAATTGAATGAATTATTTACTTTCATATTGTAGGGATTAGAAAACAAAGGAGGGCCATATTTCGTGGCTGCCAACCTTCTCTTCAATGCTGTATTATTAATCATTTTACCATGCAGTAAAATACCTTATAAGGTACCTGGCACATATTGTGAGCTTAGTAAATCTTAGCTTTTTTCTTTTCTATCTGCATGTTTTTGAGAAGGAACAAAATACATGACAGTGAGCCACTGTACCATCACACATCACAGATTTTAATTAACAGATAATTTTAATCAATCTGAACATTCCCTTTTGTGAAGTTAATTCTGTGTGTGTGTGCATATATATATATATATATATATATATATATATATATATATATATATAATAAAATTCAGTAAGTGCTTTAATAGTTATCATGACCAGAGAAGTTTTATTGCTCTAGTGAGTTCTTGAAAGGGTAACTGAAAAATGACTATACCAGACAGTTACATAGGAGCTGTTTCAAAACTTTTTCTATAGTGAATTCATCCTGTAAACATTTTTTCATTGTTAATAAAAATTGTCGTCCTAAGCAAACATTATTGCTGATTTTATGATACAGACCCGATACCTGTTCAAATGCTATTTGTTTATCTTTAATGACCAATATAAATTCTTGTAATAAAAATAAGTATGGGGGCTTCATAAAAATTAAGGAATTTTGTACTGGAAATTCTACCATCGAAAATGTGAAAAGACAACCCACAGAATGAGAGAAAATGTTTGCAAATCCTGATAAGGAACTTCTATTTTTAGTATGTAAGAAGTCAGAAAGCTCAATAATTAAAAAGACAACTCAATGAAATTGGACAAAGAATCTGAATAGGCATTGCTCCAAGAAGATAATAATGACTAACAAAAACATGGAAAGGTACAGCTTCTTAGGCTTTCCTTCTATTCCTGGAACTTGTGCTTCATAAGTTCATAAATTTATCTGTGACTTTTCCATTTATTCTGCCTAAAGTGATTTCCCCCCAGATATACCTATACTCATCTCCTTTTCCCCACTGATGTTCTCAGATCAATTGTCACCTATTCAAAGAGGACATTCTTTTATTATTATTATTATTAGTTTCAGGTGTACAAAACAATGTAATAGTTAGACGTTTACAACCTTCACAAAGTGATAACACCCCTCCCCCAATCTATAACCCCTCTGACATTGTATGTGGCTGTTACAATTCCATTGACTCTATTCCCTAGGCTGTACTCCGTATCCTGTGATTATATATATATATATATATATATATATATATATATATATATATATATTTAATTATAGTTGACATTCATTATTATTCAATTTCAGCTTCAGGTGTACAGCACAGTGATCAGGCATCTACATCATCCCTGAGGTGGTCTCCCTAATGAGACAAGTGTCCATCGGATACCCTACAATATCTTTACAACATTATTGATTATATTCCCCAACTGTCTTTCATATCCCTGTGGCAATATTGTGGCTAAAAAGTTGTACTTACTAATCTCTTTACCTTCTCCCCTATCTTCACCCCCCTCCCATTTAGCAACCATCAGTTTTTTCTCAAAGAGAACATTCTTAACGGCCCTTATTACAAAGCACTCCCTCCCCAATTCACTTGCCATGGCAGTATCCTTTTTGGTTTGCTTCATAACAACACCATCTAGAACAATTTATTTTTTTACTTATTTTGTCCATCTCCCTCCTTGGAAATGTAAGACTTGTAAGAACAGAGAGTTTGTGAGGTACAACACTGTATTAGCACCATTATCATTAACCGACATTATTTATTGAATAAGTGAATGGTGGACAATAAATGAATGAATGCATAGATAGGGAATATTTTTAAAAATTTTAATGTGCGAGAAGTTCTGAATAAAGTATACACTCAATGATCCCCTACACATTAGCTATTATGAGTGTCATTTTAGAGGTAATGGACCTAAAGTTCAGCAAAATTAAGATATTATCTACAATGGAAAGTAGAAGAATAAAATGTGAACCCAGATTTTTCATACATCTAAGAAGACCACGTGCTACATTATAGTGGTCTTATATTTACAGTAGGATGTTAAAAGATGGGACAACTGTGGCCATTTCTGGATTTCAGTACTTGGATTGTGAAGAACGCATTTTTGTCAAGAAGGTCCGTGCCTTTCTCAAAATTTTCACTTCATATTATTGAATGTCAGGTTGGTATCTATGAACTGATTTGCATAGACAGGTGAAAGATCCCACAAGCTGTGGGATACAGCCAGATCGAACTGACACCAAAGGGGTCCTAAAATTTATATGGAAACACAAAGGACCCAGAATAATCAAATTGATTTTGTAAAACAAAAAACAAAGTCTAGGACTTATGCCACCTGATTTCAAAACTTACCATAAAGCGAAAGTATCCAGACAGTGGGATACTGGTATGAAGGTAGAAGTATAGATGAATGGAACCAACTAGAAAATACAGAAATAAAGCTAGTCAATTGATTTTTGATGAAGGTGAGAAAACAATTCAATGGGGAAGATATTCATTTCAAAAAATGGTGCTGGGACAATTTGTTATCCATATGTAAAAAGATAAACCTTTTCCCTTTTGTTACACCGTACACAAAACAACCAAATCACAAATCTGTTAGGTTGGTGCAAAAGTAATTGTGGTTTTTGCAATTATTTTTAACCTTTTAAACTGCAATTACTTTTGTACCAACCTAATAAATGTTAATACTGTAATATATCTAGAAGAGAACATAAAAGAAGATAGCTGTGACCTTGAATTAGGCCAAAATTTTATAGGTATGACACCAAAAGTATGATACATAAAAAAAAAAGGTAAATGGGACTTTATGAAAGAAATCTTCCTTTCAACAGGAACTCGTTGACTGGGAGAAAATATTTGTAAACATTTCTGATGAAAGACTTGTATTCAATAACAAGAAGACCTGCTTCCCAATAAGGAAATGGGCACAGACATGAAATAAGCACATGAAAAGGTGGTCAACAACACTAGTCCTTAGGACAATGAGACACCATTACACTCCCATTAGGGTGACTAAAATTAAAAAGGTCGACAGTGCCAAGTTGACAATGATGTGGAGAAATTGCAACTCTCATCCATTGCTGTTGAGCAGTGTAAAGTGATACAGCTATTTTAGAAAACAGGCAGGTAGTTTCTTAAAAAGTTAAGTGATCATTTGCCCTATTACTCGGTAACACTCTTAAATGTTTACCTGTATTCATTTTTTAGGGCTGCCATAACAAACGACTACAAATGTGATAGCTTAAATAACTAAAATTTATTCTCTTACAATTCTGGAATCCAGAAGTCCAAAATCAAGGTGATGGTACAACAAGTCTGCTGAAGGGTCTGGGGAAGAACCTTTCCTTGTCTCTTTCAGCTTCTGGTGCCTCCAAGTGTTCCTTGGCATTACTCCAATCTCTGCCTCTGTCTTCACATGGCCTTCCCTTTGTTGTCTGTGTCTTCTTCTCTTCTGTCGCTTATAAACATACAGTTATCAGATTTTGGGCCCCACTTGGTAATCCACGATGATCTCACGTAGAGATCGTTAACTTAATTATATCTGCAAAGACGTTTTTCCCCAATAAGTTCACATTCACAGGTTCTGAGTGGGCATATTTTTTTGGGGGGCCACCATTCAAATCACTACACTACCCAATAGAAATGAAAACATATGCCTCCACAAGGACTTCTATGAAGCATTATTTATAATATGCCAAAATAGAAAGAACCCATGTGTCTATTCACAGGTGAACAGATAAATAAAGTGTGGTCCTTTCAAGAGGTCTGACATTTAAATTTGTGAACTCATCATAGAAAAAGTGCTACATATCTCATCACTGAATATCACTGTGGTCACCTTCGAAGTACTCCCCTTGGGAAGTTATGCACTGATGTCAGTGCCTTATCCACCCTTCAAAACAATTTTGAACTCTTTTTCTGGAATGGCCATCAGAGCTCTCGTTGTGTTACCCTTGATGTCCTGAATGTCAGCAAAATGTCTTCCTGTCAATATTTCCTTTATCTTCAGGTAAAGGAAGAAGTCATTGGGGGTCAGATCAGGTGAGTAGGGAGGGTGTTCCAATAGTTATTTGTTTACTGGCTCCAAACTCCCTCACAGACAGTGCTGTGTGAGCTGGTGCATTGTTGTGATGCAAGAGCCTTGAATTGTTTGTGAAAAGTTCAGGTCGTCTAACTTTTTCACGCAGCCTTTTCAGCACTTCCAAACAGTAAACTTGGTTAACTGTTTGTCCAGTTGGTACAAATTCATAATGATTAATCCCTCTGATATCAAAAAAAGGTTAGCAACATCGGTGCAACAAGTTCGCGAACTTAATTGTCAGAACTCATATACCATCTCATTGGTGTTTTCCTTTGCATTTCACTGATTTTTACTGAGTTGCGAAAGACGTATTTTGTTTCTCAAAGACTGAAGAAGAAAGAGAACAGGTAAAGATGATGTTAAGGACTGAATGTTTGAGTGCCCCCAAATTCATGTTAAAATCTAATCTCCAATGTGATTGTACTTGGAAGTGGGGCCTTTGGGGTAATTAGATCAGTAGGTTAGAGCACTCACAAGTGGGATTACTTCCCTTATGAAAGAGGCCAGAGAGCTAGTTAGCACTCTTTGTGCCATGTGATGAGCAGATGAAGATGTCCACAAATAGCCTAGATTACTCAGTGAAACTATGACCGAATGTCTGTGTCCCACAGACTCAGGAACACGGTGACATTTTATTTTGTCTGTGTCATGGAAAACAGGAAGCGTCTAAGGTATGTGAAACCCAGGAAGTGAAATGGTTGACATCACATACATGAGTTTGCTGCCACTGTTGCCTTTTGAAGCACAAAGTATTCTTGGTTCCAAAGATGGAGGGTAAATCTGGTACTACAGTTTTACTTGGGAGTCTATTTGCACCATCCACAGTTTAACTTTAAAAAAAGAAATGTATCTTAACAGACCATGTGATAAATTATAATCAAGTACAAATTAGGTCTTTAAAAAGCGAGTTTTTAATTGCCAAAAGCTAATGCTACCCTAAATCACAGTAACAAATGCCCGAGGAACACTCCCAAAACAAAAGAATAACTATAGTACTTCTGGAACATTCAAGGCTGACCCGATTTTACTTTGTGGTGTTACACTCATTTGACAGGGGGTGTATTTAGCTACTTAAATACTGTGCAATTTGGCCAATAGCTATAAATAGCTGTTTATTATTGAGTCTTCAGATCATTATCTGCAGTTCTACATCATTTCACCTTTTCATTTCCCAATACGCCATGTAGCAGGAAAATAACATTTCTTCAAACTTCACGAAGATGTCGGGGTTCATTGCAATATGGAATTGAGATTTTTGTTTTTTTGTTTTTTGTTTTTTTTTGGCTTTTGCAGTATACAACCCTAAATACTAATTCATAATGATAATTCCCTGAGACACTTAAATTAGGTTGGCCCATGTCCTGGACTGTTAATTACCATAATATCAGCTAGAGTTGAATACAAATACTGCATATGCCAAAATAGACAAACTTTTGGAATATAGAGCATACCCATGTAATTTTGAGGTCCTGATGGGATTTGGCTATGAGACTAATGTGGGATTGAATCCCCCTGAACTTTTCATCTTGGGTTTGCTGTTTCTCTTTCTACATTTAAAAGTCATAGTGCTATTGAAAAACATTTAAATTCTGTTGACAATTTTACTTACTTTTAGTTTCCTGTCCTATGACTTTTTTCTAAAGGGTAGGTTTTAGCTTCTATTTTTCTTTTCTTTTTTTTTTTTTGTACTTTTATGTAATTTTTGTTTCAGAAATAGTTTTGCTTTCCTTTTTTCAAAAACAATTTATTTTTTAGAGAAGTGCTAGGTTTATATAAAAATTGAGTAGAAATTAAAGAGAGTTGCCATATATCCCCTTCCTTCTGCCAGATTGTCTTCCAAAGTGGCTGTACCATTTTGCATTTCTACCACCAATGAATGAGAAATCCAGTTGTTCACCATTCTCACTAGTAATGGGTGTTGTTAGTGTTTTGGGTTTTGACCGTTGTGATAGGTGTGTGGTAGTACCTCAATGTTATTTTAATTCACAATTCCCTAATGACATATGATGTTGAGTATGTTTTCATATGCTTATTTGCCATCTGTGTATTTTCTTTGGTTAAGGTGTCTGTTCAGATCTTTAGCCCATTTTAAATTGGGTTGTTTGTTTTTTTATTGTTGACTTTTAAGAGTTCTTTGTATATTTTGGGTACAAGTCCTTTATTCGATATGTGTTTTGCAAATATTTTCTCCAACTTCATAGTTTCTCTTCTCAGTCTCTTTGAAGTGTCTTTCATGGAGTACAAGTGTTTAATGCTAATGAAGTCCTACTTATCAGTTTTTCCTTTCACAGATCTTACTTTGGTGTTTTATCTAAAAATTCATCACTAAACTTTAAGTTATCTACATTTTCTTGTGTCTTTTTCTAGAAGTCTTACAGTTTTGCCTTTTACATTTATGTGTACGACCCATTTTGAATTAATTTTTTATGAAGGGTGTAAGGTTTGCGGATGTCCCGTTGTTCCAACCCTCTTTGTTAAAAAGACTCTTTTGTCTCCATTGTCAACCTTTGCTGTTTTGGCAACGCTTCGTTGACTATAGGAGGTCTGACAATTAAGTTTGCGAACTTGTTGCAACAATGTTGCTAACCTTTTTTGACATCAGAGGGATTATTTATTATGAATTTGTACCAACTGGACAAACAGTTAACCACGTTTACTATCTGGAAGTGCTGAAAAGACTGCTTGAAAAAGTTAGACGACCTGAACTTTTCACCAACAATTCATGGCTCTTGCATCACGACAATGCACCAGCTCACATGGCACTGTCTGTGAGGGAGTTTTTAGCCAGTAAACAAATAACTGTATTGCAACATCCTCCATACTCACCTGATCTGACCCCCAATGACATCTTTCTTTACCTGAAGATAAAGGAAATATTGAAAGGAAGACATTTTGATGATATTCAGGACATCAAGGGTAATATGACCACAACTTTGATGGTGATTCCAGAAAAAGAGTTCCAAAATTGATTTGAAGGGTGGACTAGGTGCTGGGATTGGTGCATAGTTTCCCAGTGGGAATACTTCAAAGGTGACCATAGTGATATTCAGCAATGAGGTATGTAGCACTTTTTCTAGGATGAGTTCGTGAACTTAATTGTTTGACCTCATATTTGTGTGATTCTATTTCTTGCCTTTCTATCTGTTTCATTGATCTATTCGTTTATTATTTTGTCAGTACGTCACTGTATTGATTGCTCTAGCTTCATAGTAAGTCTTGAAATTGGGTAGTGTGAGTCCTCTTTTTGTTCTTCTTCATAAGTATTGCGTTGGCTAATCTAAGTCTTACGCCTTTTTTTATAAACTGTAGAATTTGTTGCTCTCCACAAAAAAAACTTGCTGGGATTTTGATTGGGTACTCGCTTTTATTTTCTCATTTTTGTAATTCAAATTTTTTCTTCATTTCATTCCTATTCTCATAACAATTCCACAACTTTTTTTCTCTGACTTTTGTTGCACCATTGAAACAGGAAATTAGCACAGGTGCCTTTTTCTAAGATATTTACAACTTGTTTAGAAGAGACTTGAACATTTCATAGTTCTACAAATGACTTTTATAAGCTCCTTTTACCTGTTCAAGCAGACCATGAACTCTTTCAGGCCCACTCTTCTTTCTCTATCAACGATTCATTTCTTCCAAACAGCTAAGGAATCTGTATACTTGACAGGAGTCAAAGTATTTTCTTAATGTGAGAAAATATTGACAAATTTCCTTTCTAATGTTATCTCATCAAGTCATTTTTTTTAACTCTCACACACAGAAATTTCTTTTTGCATATATTGTGCCTATATCACTCTATTGAGCTTGATATAAGCCTTCTAAGCGTAGCTAAATGTGTTCAGGGTTCTTCCAGGCATAGTTGACACTGCAGGACACGTTTTTCAAAGAGTGTCCTACTTACTTGAATAATTAGATGCAGGTAGAGTGGTAGTCAGTAAAATATTCACCAGGAAAGTGTTTCAAATTGAAAATATAGGGCTTATATTGAGCCTGATGTTGGAGCACATTCACAACATAGCATGAAGCAACATTCACAGATCTTGTCAGCTGTGTGTGTGATAGAAATATCAAATGTGTCCTTAGAAATAAAACTCTTGTTCAGTCAATACCTATACCATCTCTGTGCATGTGTGTGCACACACACTTGGGGCTGCGAGCTCATGTGGGCAATCTTTATTCAGCTCTCAACTCCCAAGGTCAGAGACTTTATCTTTCCTGTTCATTATATATGAATGAATGAATGAATGAATGAATGAATGAACAAGCAGCCCACATATGAATGAACAATTTCATGAATGAAGAGTTGTATACCCTTTCCTAGTTTACATATTAGGTTGGTGCAAAAGTAATTGTGGTTTTTGCAATTATTTTTAACCTTTTAAACCACAATTACTTTTGCATCAACCTAATAAATTAGATACTCCGTAAAATTTTGTTTTTTTCCTATTATTCTGTGAGTCTCTTAAGAGTAAGGACTGTGTTGTCCCAATCTCTGTACCTCCCGCTCCTAGCAGAGAGCCTGGAACACAGAACACAATAAATCCTTTTTAAATTAAATGAAGTGAAGAGTGGCCTCAAAGGGAAGTTCATTCATCTCTGACTACTTAAAACTAATTAGCAGCTAAATATTGAAAGCCTAAAGGAGAACAGGAACAAAAATATGTTCCTAAAGAGTCACATGCATATCTGTGTGTGTATGCCTGTCCTGTTTCACTTGTCCTCAGTGTAGATGAAATGTTGGGAGTGCCTTCTGTTAAATTTTATATTTCATAATATTGAAGTAAGAGAAGCAGAGGCAGAAAGATATCTGGGGTAGAGAAGAGGCCAGCGGAGGGATAAAGTAAAAGATCTGAGAAAGAGAATGGAATCAACAAGAGGATGCCTTTACTAAATTAAGATACAACTATTGAAATTGTGCCACAGTAAAGTCATTTTTAGGGTGTTTTCTTTAAAATGGATGTGAGCCTGGAAAAGGAGCCTCAGAACAGGGAGCCCAGAAGAGTCAGGAGTCATTACCCAGTAAACCTAACCATACCTAAATCAAGTCACATGTGCTTACCATGGTCAGTAGCTGTGAAGAGTTGAGCAGCAATAGCTGGTAATACCATCTGGCTGAAAAGATTTAAAACTTGTTTCAACGTGAGTAATGAATGCAGAGTCCTCTGCAAGTATTTCCAGTGTTCCATTGCATTCTATAATAGAGCTTTGAAAAGACTTTTTAATGTTAGTAAAATCATTATTGGTTAAACAAATCCTCTTCCTCCCAAGAGCCATAGCGATAAGAGTAATCCTAAATTTACACTAAATGAATTTTGGCATGACAAGGGAAATCCTCTGCTGAGTTAAACCATTGGCCAAGACCAAAACAACCAAAAATAAGTTCTGTGAACATTTGGAAGAATGTATCTTAAAGAATAAAGCACAACATGCCAATATCCTGTTATCAAGTATGATTACCATTTGAATATTTACAGTGGAAGGGACCTTTTAAAGATTCATTGTGTTAAGGACATTTTCTTTGTACACTCATTGCCAAATCTAATTAGAAATAAGGATTTTCCTGGGATGTGAGCCACGAGGCTTTCTGTGAGTGCTGTAACCAGTTAGTACTCTCTTTGGGATTGTCCCTATAGTGTTTATTGCCATCGTTAATCCTTTCTTTCTATTGTTGTTCAAATTATAGTCTTTCTCTTCTCATTCCTCTACCTATTATACTATTAGCAGTATCATTAAGTTCAGATAGCAGTTTCTTTAGCCACAGAGATTGTTTAGTTTAAAATCTATTCTTAAGTAGTTGTAGAAAATATTGGTATATTTTTCCATTTTATTTTAAAATTTCTGGACTACTGAATATTACTTGTCATCATCACTCATTGAATCCATTGAACTAAATTGTTCAATATGCACAGAACAAATACATAATGTTATTTGCCTTCCAAATTAATAAGCCAATTCAATACAATAAAAATGACTATACTATAAAATTAAATTACAAATTAATGTTTTTCTATTTATAGAAGCACTTTATCCTAAATAAAATCAGATAGTTTAATATCTGCAAATAATACATGTTTACAATTTTGAATAGATTCTGGGAAATCAGTATAATATGTATTTAAATTGCTTCAACTATTTTAGTTTTGCCTATCTATCAATTTCTGTCTTTCTGTAGTTTATTCACTCAGTATAGAATTTTGCAATTTTAATATAAAAGAAATTATATCCATGGACTTTTGGGATTTGAATATGAGAACAGATATGAGGTTTCCTTATTTAATCCACTTGAATCTTTGCATGTTATGCCTCATGAAACTTACATTTCTTCAATCTTTCCTTACGATTCCTTATTTCCAGTATGTTTTCTACTTAAAATTTGTTATTTTAGTGTACAGTTCTGTAATACATCATTTATATACTACTTTGTGTGTTCACCACCCAGAGTCAGTTCTCCTTCCAACAGCATATATTGGAGCCTGTTTACCCTCATCTACCATCTCCCTCCCCTTTCCCCCTTCCCCTTTGAAACCTATGTAAGCTTTACTAACCATTGTCACCCCAATAAGTTTAAATTAAAAAATATTATTTGATTAGATATTTCAGATTTAATCATATCTTTTCATAAAAAAGATATGTATTTCAACTAATATGTATCTTTGAGAAACCTATAATTAACTTTAGTATAGCAACTTGTTTAATTTATGAAATTATTTATATTTTGAATTTACTTTGTGAATATCTTGTCTTATGTATTAAGTATCATTATTTTTGCTTCTTACAGGATTGTCCAAACCCTTCTGTAGACCAGCTAGTCTGCATTTCATAACCTTTTGTAGCTGGAAAACTTACCTGTGAAAAACTGCAGTGCTTAAGATAAGTCTTTGCAACAGTGGCTATTTCATTTCAAAGTCCAAGCAGCTCAGTGCTCCGCAGAAGCAGTGATGAAATCCTTCGGCTGTAGAAACCCAAGGCAAATCTCTTGACCTTTTAAAAATGTAATCACTGTCGTTCCTTTTGATAAGAAGTTCTTGGAAGCAGAAAACAACTTTTGCTCTTTATATACAAAGCTTATTGAAACGAGAAATGACTTTTGTTTACTTGAAGATATTTCTATTTGGGTGATCTTATTTGGTTTATCCACGGTCCTTCAAAGGTGTGGTCTGATAGGGATGGCATGCTGAATGATCCAGGCAGAGTTTGAAGCAGTTTCTGAGTGGAAATATGAATATTTTTCAGAACATGAAAATGTAGAATTTCAATGACACTCTCCGATTGTCTTTAGAATAAACCCAAGTGTTACAACTGATGGGTTAAATAATAATTGCTTAACTCTGCTATGCAAAGGGTGGTACTCAGACCACCAGTGATAGCTTATCTTGGGAGATTGTCAGAAATGCAGAATCTCAAGGTTCACACCAGACCAACTGAATCAGAGTTTACTTTTTCCCAAGATCCTCAGGTTGTTTTTATGCAGTGAAATTTTAAGAAACACTGGCTTGGTCAACTTCTTGACTCAAAAGATGAAAATTCAGGCAAATCGAGTGGTGGATTTCGTGTAGTGTTAAAAATGGTCAGTTAAAAAAAAATAAATGCCATAATTTTTACTGACATTAAACCAGTTTACCTAAACTCATGTGTAGAATAAAATAGGAACATTTTATCTTACACAAGAAGCATTTTCAGAAGCAAGTGCAATTTAAGGCATGTGTTGGTCTGCCCAATGCTGGGACATCCAGAGGAAAAAGAAACTAATTTCTGACAAGTTATGCAGAGAACTCAACACCTAGACATCTGGTCCACTTCAAAAACATCCTTGTGGTTTGCTTTTAAGTAATACATTTCATCAGGATTTTTGGTCTCCTACAACGCAGCCTAAACTAGGTCCATAGCTTCCTCATAGAACCCTCCAGATGACACAGCATTTACATATCTATGACTCTGTGTGCCAGACAAAGGAAGAGAAAATAGGGCTGTTTTCTTCTGTCAAAAGTTTCCTGTTTTGGGCATTTGGCCTGCGGACAGACATTGCTGCTGCAGGATCCAGGTGTTAAGCTATGGAATAATGAATAGATCTTGGGGCGGGGCTTTCTGATAAGCACTTCAACAGAGGCATATTCAGCACTTCCCCCCAAGGCATTATTTCCAGAAGAAGCAGTTGAAAGTGGCATCTAGAGAAGAGAGACATTGCTTTTATTTAAAACTTTTCTTTTACTGGAGGGAAGAATGAGTTCGATCCAAGTTACACAATTGGAAGCACCTAGCACATCTGTTCCTGAGCCGATAAAGGGCAATCGTTTCTGAATCAAATTAAGTCAACCATTATTTTATCACTCAATTACTGCAGTCATCTGTTTATTCTTGTAACTCCAGCTGGAACAATTTAGGATTAGAAGTGACTCCCTGATAAAGTAAAGAACTATCTTCATTTTACTGATCTAATTTGTTTATTGTCCTGATAAAAATCCTGGCTTATTTCCCATTTTAGATTCAGTTATTGGAACTTTCATGAGACCAGGTGAATCCTGACCTAAACTACATATGAACTGATGTTTTAGCCAAAGACTCCGATCATTACAAATTAGCTTATTTTCATTGAGACCACATTTCCTCAACTTGGATTCAGCTTTAATTTTGAAAAAAGAACTTAGGAAGGATGAGATCTATGGTCCTATTCATTTCGCATGCAAGTAAAATTATGAAAGAATTATAAATGTCATGATTATAACAATTATATTTTAATAATAAATACATAAGATTCATTCATAGTTTTCTTTCCAACCAAAAAGATACTCTTGTAAAACTTGCTTTCTTTTCTAGCAACTTTAAGAGTGTGGTGATGTCACATACATACATTTTCAGAATCTGGTTTCAGAATCTTCTCCCATTGTTTCTCTAAAATGCCTAGATTTCTTTGTTGTTTTAAAGTCAATGATTAATGAAGATGTAGTTTAGTAGCTTTCCATATGGTCACTCAAAATCTTGTCAGGCTTGGTGCTAGGCCCACTGAGAGAGAGCAGGCCCTGCCCTTTAAGAGTACACATTCCTTTTAATTTCTCAATAGGTTGCATTCAGGTCTCACCCCTGGAGCTTATCTTAAATTTAAGAGCATAAGAATCACAGAGGAGGATCTTGCTTGTTGTCCATATCCAGCTTGGCACTGTAAGATACGGGCACCAGGAGATGTGTTTCTGGATGATATGTGTGTTGGACTACTTGGGCATACCCTTTAAATGTAACGAAAACCCCTGTTATATTATGAACTAGTTAATTTTTTTTTAGTTTAATCGTTTTGTTTACCTCTTCATATTTAGACTCTGTAACACTAGTTTACATTGCACTATGAAGAGTTATATTCCTAATATTAATCTTCAACTTTCCTCACTGAAGATAGAAGCATTTCCTCCTTGCTCTAATATCCCATATTTGATGAACTAGCTGTTGCTCTCCCTATCTTCTTCGACTTTTGCAATGTTTAACATGAAAAAATACAGCTTCATTCAGTCTTTACTTTCCCAAATACACTTCTAAATTTTTTTCATTTGTTTTCATCAGCATGCCCTCCATAACTCTCATCATTTTACTTGTCTTCTCTGTACCATTTCCCAGGTCAATTATATTTTATCCATTACAAATAGATCTACTAAATTTTCATGAGTGAGCAGAAAAAGAAGGAGAGCTTGGTGTGCGGTAATCCCTATGGTTAATTTAAGTCAATGATTATTATATATAGTAAGTTTAAAAGTTGGGCATTTTTAAAATATTCTGACAGATTTTAAATTCTCTTTTAGTTTAATGATGTTTTCATATTATTTTATAATACTATTTCTATTATTAATTATCTCAGACTTTACCAACTGGTAATATGTAAGTTGTGCATTGTTGACACTGAAGACAATTTTGCTAAAAGCTAAACAGTTGTTTCTGATCATTTGTTAATAATGTTTTCCTGATTTTTCACATGAAAATATCAAAACATATACTAACAAAAATACTTGAATAGTTAATACCACAGGATTCTTCATGTCTTGCATAAAATGTGAATCTAGAGATTGTTTTTCTTTAAAAAATCTTTTCTGATGCTTTTAGTAAACATTAAAATGTTTGTTATCTTATAAAGTTGATGTTTTCAATGAAATGGACTTTGTGAGCCTGCAGGATTTTATAAATCTTATAATTCCATAATTTTAAACATCTATTTCCAGGACTAAGTATGACTGTTCCAAGATTATGATTAAGTTAGGAATTGTTTTTTGACTTACGTATTCCCAAATAGTCATTCTATTATCTGTTGTCTTTTTTTTCTTAGTCATGTGTGTCCAATATGATAATTTTGGTGTGGGGAATACGTATTTAATCACTTGTCTTGAGTCATATTTGATGGAGCATAATTTATAAATTGAAATCTGTTCTTTAGGATGTATTTATATTGTATTATTAGTTCATTAGCTTTTTCAATGCTCACTTGGCGCGTACTAGTCATTTTTTTAGTTGTTCGATCACGAGGTGTGAACTCTGTGGTTTTCCTTCCTGGAAGAATTTATTGACGTATGTAAATTTGGGGATTTCCTCTTATCCATTCTCCAACACTTTACTTAAATGTATATATTAAAATAGGATTGATTGTAGGTCTGATTCTCTAGGGAATTCCATTGTTTATATTTTTTTTTCTTGCCAAAGTATGGCCCTTTATATCCTACCTTTATTTTCTGTGCTTCCTTTCCTGTTGGGTTGTGGATTTGGGGGAGTATGACTTATTTTGTATTTCCCATAGTTCGTAACTAAGTATATAATAAACATCCATCAAGTTAAATGTCAACTTTTTATAATGGTAGAACAGTTTGCTCCTAATTCTAGTGCTATGGTGATTTAGTTAAAACATACAGCCTTGGTGTGACCCTTTCTCCAAGACATTCTGGGAGTTTAAACAAGCTATATTCTCAGTGTCTGTTTCTCTACATAAATAAGTATTGCCTCACAGAATTTTGTGTGATTAGTCAGGCATGACTTATGCTTAAGGGAACCACATTACCTTTTCCAAATAGATTGTGTTGGAGAAAGTGTTCTGTGATTCTGCTCTTTATTTTATATTTATACAACTCATTGCAACCTACCTTTATTGATGCTAGGCACTGGGAGGTCTATCATGGGATGCCTGTTCTTAGAGCATTTACAATTGTAAGGTGTTCAAAATGTATGTGCTGCCAAATGCCACGTGTACCTGTACATACAGGCTCCGCTTTGAAATGTTATTCTATTGACAAAAGTCAACTGAGCACAATAGCCAAAAGCTGGGAAAACCCAAGTGTTTATCACCAGATGAATGGATAAACAAATGCCTCTCTCTTGCTCTCTCTTTCTCTCACACACACACACAATAGAATATTATTCAACCATAAAACAAAGTGAAGTCCTGACATATCCTACAACACAGACAAACCTGGAAAACATGACGCTAAGTGAAATAAGCCCCACACAAAAGGGCAAATATTTTATGATTCCACTATATGAAATATCCAGAATATGTGAATTCAGAGAAATAGAAAGTAGTTGAGACATGAGGGGCTTGTAAGAGGAGGGAATGGGGAGTTTTTGCTTAATGGTTATAGAGTTTCTCTTCAGGGTGATGAAAATGTTTTGGAAATAGATTGTGGTGATGGTTGCACAACATTGTGAATGTAATTAATGCCACTGAACTGTACATTTTAAAATGGTCAAAATGGTAAATTGTGTATATCTTACCAGAGTTTAAAGAAATTAATAATTTAATATAATAAAAACCATGACTGTACACTTTAAATGGGTGAATTTTATGTATACTCTGTATCCCTGAAAATAAGACCTAGACAGACAATCAGCTCTAATGCGTCTTTTGCAGCAAAACTTAATGTAAGACCCAGTCTTATTTCACTATAACATAAGACAGGGTCTCAAATAATATAATATGATATGATATGATATAATATAATATAATATAATACCGGGTCTTACATTAATTTTGCTCCAAAAAATGCAATAGCACTGATTGTCCAGCTAGGTCAAACTCTTTATGAATTATATCTCAATAAAGCTGTTTTTAAAAATAAGTCAGCTAAAGATTTAGGTGGTGGAAGCATATACCTCTTAATGCCCTGTTATCCGTTCCTTAAAGAAAATATGGAAGTGGGAATTATTAAATGACAAGAAAAGTTTCAACCCTCACTATAAAAACCGATGGAGTCTGGACTGATTTTGGGAAATGTGGAAATCAATACATGGACAGTACTGCATAATGCCCAATCATCACTTTATGCACTTTAAAACTTTCAAAGTAAGGTTTCTATTGGAAAGACTTATTAAATACATTCTGTCTCACTCTCTGTCTTGGCAGAGCTGGTCATATTTCCAGAATGCCTTATGTGCCTGCGATGGATCACTTCGTTTTTCCCCCCTCATCTAGAAACTTTGCAAAGTGTAAGGATTGCTTTGTAGTCTGAAGGGCCCTGAGTCTGTGAGCCGCACAGCTTTGCCAAGGCTGCCAGCCTGCCAAATCCTCAGCTGCCAAAAGACTAGCCCTTCCTCGCATAATGAAAGTACAAAGAAGGCCATGTGCTTGGGGGACTTGCCCAATTCCGTCTGCTTCATAGAGAAAATAAATCTCTAAAGAAGTCCAAGAGAGAGCTACCATCTGGTCAGACTCCTGGCTTTCTCAATATGGCTTCCACCACCTATCGCCAAGTGTCAGGAGGGCTTCCTGTGTTGGACGAAGGCGGACCGCGGCATTCGGGGCCAATATGCTAAAATCAGATGGGAGTCTAATGAGGTGGGACTTGGCAGACTGATTTCAACCTGCAGTCTCATCATTGCTTTTGGCACAGTTGCAGAAGGGTCAACATTTCAGCAATAAAAATTGGAGCAATTTAATAGCTGGCTCTGTAGTTGCTGACTATCTGTTCATTTTTTGAAGAATCCACAACACATCCAAATGAAAACTTACCCAACTGCTACAACACTGCATCCCAGATGACTCGAAGGCAACACCGTTGGAAAAAGCTGTAGACTTGTTTTTACAGTGCTGACACTTTGTAGCTATTTGGCCCACCTTCTACACACTCCAATCTTCAGATGTAAAAGCCAAAGCCAATTTTTCTTTCCCACAGGGTAGGTCATGCTACCAAGGTTCACATCTTCTAAAAACCCTTCTTTTATAGTAAATGATAGTATGAACCTTGTGCCTTTGTTTTGTCATTACACTAGCCTGGTGATCTGCTTGGTTTAAACATTAATTATGTTTATTTGTTGACTTTTTGCTTTTAACATCTAAAGCCAGTAGTAAATAATACGGTCAAAACATTGAACCATATTCATATTTCAGATGTGTTAGCAAAGTTAGAAATCACTGATGAGTGTGACAATTTTGAACCAGAAAGGTCAGTATCACTTCTGGGGACTCCATGAAAGAACTGACTATTTCTATTGTCTTTAAATTGATCGACACAGCCGGTACATTAACATTTTTCTTCTCTAACTGAAGACTCTCTTCTACAAGTTCTTCAGGCTAGCAAATCATCTCCAAACCAAATTCTTCAGCACAAACTGAGCCTCAAGTTTGCATCATATGTAAGATATTTCTCCTTCCTAAGCTGTGCTGTCGTTACTTCAAACTCAATGTATTCTACATTCCTCAGGTCTCTCTCTCTCTCTCTCTCTCACACACACACACACACAACACACACACTTTCCTGCTATTCTTCACATCCGTTCAAGCTGGGAGTCCTCTAAGATACTCTCCTCTCCTTCACCGTCTCTATCTATTCAGCCATCAAGTCCTGTTGGTCTTGTTACTGTCCCTTCCTTCCCCCTCATGAGGTTTAAAACATGCCACCCCAAAATACGCCATTTTGGCATGTTGATTGTTTTGAGCAGAAAGCACTCAAGAAGCCACAAATGCAGGAAGGGCTCTCTACCCTCCTTTCTACCTAAAAGCAGATGATGAGATTTCCCATGAGAAAGGTGCCCTCCTCCACCAGGAAGAAAATAACATTCTTCTTACTAGAATCTGAGTGTCAATGACAAAATGGACCTGTACAAACAAACTTGCTAAAACAACCTTTGTCTTCCATTAGTTTCCCCCATATATGTCCTAGTTACTATCCCACAATTTACTGCCCCATTCTTCATCTTCTCACTTCATACATTTATTGTTTCTTTGTTTAAAAAGTAAAGAGGGTGTCGAAAAAATGTATACACATTTTAAGAAAGGAAAAAACTGTATTAAAATTGTAATACTCAACATATACTGATAACAAAAGATGGACACAAGTCACCTTTGACTTCTCCAACTACAAGAGATGCTCAGCATGGTTACCATCAGTGTGCAGACACTTCTGAATACAGTGAACTACTGCTTGAGCAACGGTGACCAAAGTGTCCACTTAAATACATTTTTTTGGCACCCCCAGTATATAAGCTCTTGATCATACCTTCTTACATCTCGTAAAATAAATAAATAAATAAACAAATAAATAAACAAACAAACAAATAAATAAATAAATAAATAAATAAATGGCGGGGGGTGGGGGTGAACAATCCACTATCGCCCTTGGCAACATATGGAATAAAATAAAAAAGTACAGATGTGTCCTTAGAATCAGTTTTGCATGAGCCTCTTCACTTTGACGCACACAGTCTCTCCTGCCAAGAAGCCTCACTCTCCACTTAGCTGATGAAGTTGCTCCATTCCTTGGTTGTCATATTTTTTAACAAAACTCAACTCGGCCATCTCAAGCCACAGTCCTCACTCCCCTAAGACCTTGTAGACGTCATTGTAAATTTTGCTTTAAAAAATGTATATACATTTGATTATTCTTTATTTTATAATGTGTGCATTTGTATTTATCTGTCTTGTGTGCCCAGGTAGACCGTGAACTCCCTAAGATGGCTTCTAGAGCATGTCATCCTCAGTGGCAAGTGCACTGCCCTGTAGTTATTCAAAGTTATCAAAATGTTGAGTGGGTCGTGCTAGGCCTGAGGATGTGGCTAGTGACCAAGGCATTCTCTACTCTCCTGAAGTTAGTTTAGCAAAGAAGAAAGAAATAGGTCATTAAAGCTATAGGATATGGAGTACGGGAAGTTTATAGTGCTATGTGTGTGCACATTCTAGGGGACCTAACCTAACCCAGGCAGGGCTGTTCAGGAAAGTTTTATGGGAAAGTAATGTTGAGTTGAAACCTGAAAGGTGAGCAGTCAGGGCTTAATAACTGATAATAACTAAACTACAGAATCAACTCTACTGTAAAGAGTGAACAAAAAGTCATAGGGGGATTTAGAGATTCCACCAGTTGTTATGGCAACGTCAATGTAAATGAACAACAATTAGTAAAAGAAATAACATTTTATTTCATTTCCAAATTCTCTAAAACCCTCCTGAAGGAGAAGGATAATTGTATGTTGCTTTTTATTCTTTGGTTTAGCTTTATTTAAAATGAGTTATTCTCTATGTTGACGTGAACAGTTTTAATGCCGCCTAGCAGACAAAAACTTTCCTGCGTAAAGCGGACAAAGAAATAAGAATTGAAGTAACATGTTAAGGAAGTTAAAGCAGAAGACCAAGGCCAGACCAGGGGAAGACCTGAAATTAATATGAAATGATATTGAATGTCAACTATAATTGAAAAATTGAAAAGGGGAGGAAAAAGGTGAAGGGGAAGAAGAGTTTCAAATATGGTATCAAACAGATAAGTCATGGGAATATCATGTACAGCATAGGGGCAGATACTGATACAAGATGAATTGATGGGATCTCCCCTATAACCAGTTTGCCACTTACAAAATTTCTGCAATTAATTAATTTGACTTGAAGGAGACACAAATTTAGTGAGTACAACAAACACATCACTGAGCACCCCCTTTGACAAGAACAGCTAGGACTGAGGATGGAGGATTGTGTGTATGTGTATACAGATAGCTCTAGAAAGTGAGCTTTCTAGGACTCAATAAAGAGTATGTCAGGGGATGTTGTCATTGTCTCTTGTTTACTGAGCTGGTTATAAGGCAGCGCTTTTCAAAAGACATTTAAGAATGGAAGTACTCCATTTTCAAATGAGCTAGCATATGTAACTCTCATAAACACCGATAAAAATAAAGATGCTCTGATTGAAGCTGACGATTTAAGCCAGTAACACTCTCTCCTTGGCCATTCTCCGTGATGATGTCACTGCTCCTAGAGTCTGCCTCCCAGCAAACACAGACCTTCCCAGATCAGTCCATATCTTGCTGGAATCCAGGGTACCTTGCAAGGCTTAGAGTTGCATGCCCATGGTCTGTGATGGAGAGACTAAGAAAGTACAAAAGGAGACCTTATCTCAGAGGGGCAAGATAGAAATAGTGGTCCCACCACAACTGTGGATCCAAACGAGTCAAAACAGACCGACAACAGTACTGAGTTAAGCGGACAGTGGAGAATGCAAGGTGGGGCTTGGTATAACTTAAACTCAAACCAGCAAGAAAGGTTTTTGAACTTGGAGCAAACTTGAATTATAATTTATTGAGATTTACCAGGATATTTAGATTTCCATGTTTTCTTGTTAGACATCTGAAATAGCTTCATTTTATATTTCAATGTTTTATTTATGTCATAATATTTTCAGACATAAGGTATGTATTCAGAGTTTAGTAAAAAGACATAAAAATGTATCAGAACTCAAAATTTGACATTGCAGCAATATTCAGCCAATGACTATTAAAAACTGAACATGGAAATAGTGAAGATAAAACTTTCATGTGTTAGAAATTTATTTTTAATGAAGAGCATTTTTCTGTCTACTTAAATGAAGTAGTGTAAATCAGTTGGTCATAAATTATGAATGCTGATATTTGAAACATGCAAGTGTACACTGAGGCCACTAAAGTAGTCGCTATCCTTTCATTATGCAAAACAACATAATCACAGCAGAGTATTCCAACGTGGAACAAAATCACTAGCATTCATTTTTGTCTCTGCCATGCTAATCAGTTTGGAAATAGGGTTCCAAGTTGACAATATTTTACTCGTTATTTTTTTCTATCTGCTACCCATGGTTCGGGCACTTATTATTTCCTCCAGGTAAATTAGGATTTTAGGGCAAAAAAGAAGAGTGTAATCCTTTATTCTCTCTGTTTTGGTATTTCTCATAGGCCAAGGTTCAGCTCTGGGTTTTGTGTAACTGGCTATAAAATACTTTATCCCCTCGGGTAAGCAGAGCTGCCCAGCACAGCCCACTCTGACTCATCAGAACCACAGCCAACCTGCAGACTTATAAGCATGGGAATAAAAGCGGGTTGCCCTAAGCCACTTGGTTTTGGAGAGATTGGTTTCCAGCATTACTGTGGTAATAACTGAGCAACATAGGACTTTAACCCATACTATTCCATTTCTTCCTTCAAAGCAGGTCTGAAGGAGAGAATATTGAGTCAAAAAGTACTTGGGTTCAAACATGTAGAAAAAAAGGTTGCAGTAACATCATTGAAGAATGTTTCTATCGTCCTGATGGTTGTCGTTAAAACGAAAAAAGTACTCATCACAGAAACCTAACAGGGCTTTTTTGCTCATAAAATATAGGCTCAAGATTTTCACAGAAAATCCATAGATGAAGTAACTAATGAAATCCATACGTAGGCTAAGAAGCAAATCTAACTCCTAAGGTGATCACAGTTTGCATATTTTGTCCCTTTGGAGGGAGAGGTTAATCCCATGTCCTGGAAGGATTATTAACATCCTGAGTGTGTTCTTCACAGGTCATTATTCTTCCTTTTCAGTTGGTAGAAAATATATAGCTTGCAGTACCACATAAAGACATTTTGCTGATGAAATGAGAAATTGCAAACAATGTGTTATGGATTAGAAAGAAAGAAAAAAAAAGACAGGAATCTGAGGTTCATGCCCCAGCGCCACTATTTTCTGGGTCTGTGGCCTTGGGGAAGGTGCTCTATCTTTCTGCTGTCTGTGCTCTTACATGAAGGATAGAGGTGGTACCCTCTCCACCTACATCCCAGTGCAGTTTGAGGATCCACGTGATGATGCTCGATGCTGCAAAGAGCTAGACCGATGTTACAGTGTGACACAGATGTTAGGAGGTAATGTATCACAACATTGAAGAACATTGGTTTGAAGTCACACAGGCCTGGGTTCGGGCTCCAACTCTGTCATTTACTACATGTGTGATCTTCAGCAAGTTACTTTACTGTCCTGAGCCTCAGGTTCCCCTGAAAAAAAATGTAGAGTTGTGGGTACTACATGAGATAAGAAAGATAAAGCATTTAACACAGTGCCTGGCATAGACTAGGGATTCAAATTATGGCAAATGGCTTGATAACCATGCATTATTTTTTCAGCACTTGTTGATGCAGTGGCAGTGAGTACAGGCATTGAAATTTTACCATCACACTATCTTTTGCACCAGGGACATGGCCCAAAGGCTGATCTGTTTGGCTTTTGGTTGCAGAGTTTTGGATCCATCCTCTTTCCTCACTTCTTTCTATTGATGATGGATGTTATCTTCCAGATAGAGTTTTTACCAGCTGCCCTTATCCCATGTATCCCATGTTGGATCATCACCGCTCACTCTACACGATAACATCTGGTTTAGACTGAATCCAGGAGGGTCAGCCTTATCTCTCCCCTGACAACTTTCCCAGATCTACATTTTACAAACTTCATTGCCCTATATTTTCATATCTCTGCATGTGACAACCAGAATGTGCCAGGACATAGCTACAGTTGATTCATAGGGAAAACAAATTACTCACTCTGGACCCTAATTTCAACTTACAAGACAAATAAAAACGTCCTATTATTGATTGGTATATGAAAATAAAGAAAGCTCATACTGCACAAATACTGGACATCAGGGGGCCATAGGTTTCCCTGTCCTTTATCAATAAATAAACATTTCCAGGAGTACTAGAGAATTCAAAATTTCATTTATAAGTTCTAACTACTTATTAAGCTAATGTGTTCACTTTATAAAGGAGCTGGCGTCTTGTTAGATGTGAGGTAACATTTATTTAGAACATTTAAAAATATTTAGTTTCATCTCAGTTCAATACCATTTCATTCCCACTGTAGAAAATTTGGAAAAACGAAGAGAATTTGGAAGAAGGATACAAAGTCACACATAGCCCTCCCACCTACAAATGATGACTAACTACATTTTGATCTGTTTCTTCCAGTCGTTTTTGCTATGGACAGTTTTTACGAGACCATTTCCAGATGAAATGTTCTAATACTCTTCTGATAGAAGGCTGGGTGCCAGTAAAGATATGCTGATGTCACAAAGCTAGACCTTTTTCAGAGTCATGCTGGAATTTTGTACCTTTGGCTTTGGGCTTTTCCAAGACCCTAAAATCCAGGCTGACTTTCCAGGGCATCCAGAAAGATTGCTTAAAGCATGATGTCAGTAAACATTTGCTTTCTTAAAACTTTGTGTCCAAACCTCAACCATTTAGCTAAAAAATTAAGAGACAAGTTTTAGCAAATTGAATTGTGTAGTGTTATTCTTGGTTCTGCTAAGAGTAGAATAACAATTAACAATATCAGAGGCACTTTCTTATAAAAAAGATTTTTATTAAAAATATAGTTAGCATACAATATTATATTAGTTTCAGGTGTATACAATAGTTATTCAACATTTGTATACCCAAAGAAGTGATCACCATGATAAATGCAGCAACCATCTGAAACCACACCATGCTATCACAATCTTATTGACTATATTTCCTATGCTGTACGTTACATCCCCACGACTTATTTATTTTATACCTGGAAATTTGGATCACTTATTGCCCTTCACCTTTTCCTCCCTTTTTAATTTTTCAGTTACAGTTGACATTCAATATTATTTTATATTAATTTTGGGTATACAGCATGTGGTTAGACATTCATATAATTTAAGAAGTAATGCCTCTGACCAGTCTAGTACCCACCTGGCACTATGCATAGTTATTAACATATCATTGGCTATATTTCCTATGCTTTATATCCTCATGATTATTTTGTAACAACCAATTTGTACTTAATCCCTTCACCTTTTTCACCCTGCTCCTCAACCTCCTTCTGATCTATCACCCTAAGTCTAGTACCCACCTGACACCGTACATAGATATTACAATATTAATGACTATAATCATTATGCTATACTCTACATTCCCGTGACTACTGTTTAACAACCAATTTGTACTTCTTAATCCCTTCCCCTTTTTCACCCACCACTCCAACTCCCTTCCCATCTGGTAACCATCAAAATGTTCTCTGTATCTGTTTTGTTTATTTTGTTCTTTAGATACCAAGTATTATAAGTGTGATCACTTTGTATCTGTCTTTCACTGTCTGACGTACTCCACTCATACCTTCCAGATCCCTCCGCGCTGCCACAGATGGCAAGAACTCATTCCCTTCCCTGGTTGAGCAATATTCCATTGTATATATGTATCACCTACTCTTTATCCATTCATCCATCGACAGACTCCCAGGCTGCCTCCACATCTTGGCCATTGTAAACAATGCTGCAATGAACATGTGGATGTACACATTCCCTCAAAGCAGTGCTTTGGGTTTCTTCAAATAAATACCCAGAAGTGTGATTACTGCGTCCTTTTTAGTCTCCTGTTATAGCCTTTTGTTTCAAAGTTTATTTTGTCTGGTATAAATATTGCTACCCCAGCTTCTTTTGTTTGTTTTCATTTTCATGAAATAACTTTTTCCATCCCTTTACTTTCAATCTGTGTGTGTCTTTCAATCTGAAGTGAGTCTCTTGCAGGCAGCATATATAAAGGTTTTGTTTTCTTATCTATTCAGCCACCCTATGTTTTTAATAAGAGCATTTAATCCACTTACATTGAAAGCAATTGTTGATAGATATGCAGTTATTGCCATTTTATTATTTATATTTTTGATATACATATTTTTTTTCCATCTTAAAAAAGTCCTTCTAGCATTCCTTGTAATACTGGTTTGGTGGTGATCAACTTCTCTAGCTTTTGTGTGTGTGTGTGTCTGGGAAACTATCTGTCCTTCAATTTTAAATGCTAGCCTTGCTGGGTAGAGTACCCTTGGTTTTAGGTCTTAGTTTTTCATCACTTTGAATATTTCTTGTCAATCCCTTCTGGCCTGCAAAGTTTCTGTTGAGCAATCAGCTGACAGTCTGATGGGAGCTCCTTTTCTTTTGCTGCTTTTAGGATTCTTTTTTTGTCTTTAACCTTTGCCATTTCAATTATAATGTGTCTTGGTGTGAGTCTGTTTGATTTCATCTTTTTGGGGACTCTCTGTGCTTCCTGAGCTTGTATGTTTATTTCCTTCACCAGGTAAGGGAAGTTTTCAGTCATCATTTCTTCAAATATATTCTCAACCTCTTCCTGTTTTTCTTCTTCTATGATGCAAATGTTGCACCCCTAAAATGCAAATGGTATGCTTCATCTTGTCCCAGAGGCATCTTAAGCTACCCTAATTTTGGGGGGGTCTTTTTTGTTTTTGTTGTTCTGATGGGATGTTTTCTGCTACTTTGTCTTCCAAATCACTGATTCAGTCCTCTCCTTCATCTAGTCTCCTGATGATTCCTTCTAGTGCATTCTTCATTTCAGTTATTGTTAGTATTTATATTTTATATAAATATTTTTCATCTTAAAAGAGGTCCTTCTAGCATCTAATAATACTCTTTTGGTGGTGATAAACTCCTCCAGCTTTTTTTTGTCTGGGAAACTCTTTGTTATTGTATTGTATTCTTCACTTCTAAATGGTTCTTTTTTATGTTTTCTATGTCTATTTTTTTTATGCTTGTTATCTCTTTGTTGAAGTCCTCACTAAGTTTTCTGAGCATACTCACGACCATTGTTTGAACTCTGTCTCTGATAGGTTGCTTGCCTCCATTTTGTTTAGTTCTTTTTCTGGAGTTTCCTCCTATTGTTTCATTTGGGACATATTTCTTTTTTTCCTCTTCATTTTGGCTGCCTCTCTATTTGTTTCTATGTATTAGCTAGGGCTGCTATGTCTCCCAGTCTTGCCAGGTGGTCATTTGTAGTAGGTGTCTTGTGGGGCCAAGTGGGACAGTCTCCCTGGTCACCTGCTTTGGGTGCTCCTGGAGTGTCTCTTATGTGGATTGTGTGTACCCTTCTGTTATAGTTGAGCCTTGATTACTGTTGGCATGTCAGTGGGTGGTATTAACCCTGAGGCTGATTGGCTGTGGGATTTGGCCAATCATATTTGGCCAGCTTATATCACACTTATAAGCTACTGTGTGGGGGGCTTACCCCATAGAACAGGTGTTATGCAGGGACTATTGTCCTGCTCCCTGCACCAGAATGCAGGATAGGGTGGGGCCAAAAAGGAACACCAATGTAGCCATAGATAGGGGAATCATACCACTATATTCTCGCTGGTGGCTGGGTTGGAGACATAGGAAGCAGGAGCCACACAATCCGCAGCCTGCCGTCCACTTCTCTGCCAACCAACCAACCAACCAACCGGTGTAGCCATGGCAGTTATATTAGTAGTTAATGGCTAACTGGTTACAGCTGATGGCCAACTAGTTACAGCTGATGGCCATCTACTAACTGAGCCAGCACCTTTCCATGTGAGGCCGACAGCCTGGAATCTGCTCTCTGGGACTCTGTCCCCACAGCAGGATTCACCCCAGTGGGCTCTGATGCCTGTTGAGACTGCCCTTTGTGTATGCTGCTTGTGGGACTAATTTGGTGGTGCTCTGCTTTAGTCTGGAGCCAAATCCTAAGTATTGTTGTTCTGGGGCCTCTTGTGACAGGCTCCAGTGCAGGCCCATATCACCCACTGCCTGTGACTGGCCGGGGAATACTTGGTAGGAGCAACAAAGTGATCCGTGGTTGGCCACTGCCTGTATTGTACCTGGAATCATGTGGGAGAGGCCACGCTGTGAACCAAGGATGGCTGCCACCAGTACCGGGTCTTGGGTAGCTCCATAAAAAGCCAGGATACTCCCAGGAGGCCTGCTACCAACTGCTGGCTCCCATAAGGTTCAGCTGATGATAAAGCCTTTTGCAGTATGCAAGTTTGGTGAGGCAGGGTCTCAGTGAGTCAGCAGGGTGGAGCAGCGGAGCTCACCAGGACGATCAGATTCAGATTTGGCCTGTGGGTGAGGGCTCAACACAGGAAAGATGGGGCCTGCCTGCCGTCTACATGGGAGAAGGACCCCACACAGGGAAAATGGGGATTGTCTCTCCAGTCCTCACAGCGAAGTTACACAACTCAGTCTCTCCCCATATGTCTCTGATGTCCCCAGAGTCACTGTCCCTCCACCGGAGCCCAAGGTGAGTGCCTGCATGCGCCCTTTAAGAGGATGTCTGGGTTTCCTGCAGCCTTCTGTCCCACCAGGATGGTTGGAATCTCCACTGTTTTTCACAGCCAGAAGTTGTGGGGACTCCTCTTCCCAGCACCAATACTCTGGGCTGGGGAGCCTGGTGTAGGGGCTGGGGCCCCTTTATCCTTTAAGGAAAACCTCTGTGACTGAGATTTCTCTCCCATTTTTTCAATCACCACACGTGAGTGTGGGAACAGCCTGTTTTGTTTCTGCCCCTCCTACTAGTCGCAACGTGGCCTCTATTTTTATCCTTAGTTATAAAACTTCTGTTCATAACTAAGATGTTTCTTAGTTATGACTTTAGATGGTTCTCCAGGTTGATTGTTCCATAATTTAGTTGTAATTTTGGTGTGTTCATGGGCTGAGGTAAGCACAGCGTTTATCTACTCCACTATCTTGGATCTCCTAGAAGCACCTTTTTTTGGATTTGTTTTTCTGAGTGTCTTCCATTTGAGATATACAAAATCTAAGTAAGTTCTGAAAAAAAAATCGCAATTTCCTGTCTATTAAGCCCCAAATGGAAAAATAACCAATACGATGAATAACAGCAACTTTGTTGACAGTCTCATATATATTAATCCCATTGCCATGGTTGAGAAATGGAAAATTATTATTGAATAAGACTCTTTCATCAAAACAAATATTTCTTAATGCTCCGAAGTATGTATCTGGCATTGTTTCTGTTTTACACATCTGCTTCTCTCTTTGAACTCTGATATTAATCTGAAGGTTGCATGCAGCTGCACAGTTCTAAGATAATTAGTTCTTTCTATTATATATTGCGATTGATAGGGCAGGCCTCAAAAACATTCAGAACTTGGATTTGTATAAACTCTGGACAGTTAGAAGATTTTTTCCAAAATTCAAATCAATCTTCTGGAAAACTTGCACTGTTTCCCAAGTCCCTTCCTGGAGTTTTGTACATTTTACCTCTTTCTGAATATTTTCCTGTTAGCCTGTTTCTCCATGTTTTTATGCTAAATCTCTGGCAGGACTTTAATTCTCCTTGGACACCTCCTTGGACAACATTTCAGAAATGACAAACCTGGAGGAGATGACGTCTTCGCTGATAGATATGCCAGCAAAGCATTGGGTTGGTTTTTTATATTAAACATGGAGGAATTTGATGGCATTTCCTTTAGAGTTTCAGAAACTTGGGAACATCTATATAAAAGTGGTTTTATAGTTATCTCCTTACAGGAGATAAAACCCACCGCTCCAAAGATGCTGATGAAGCAGTGCATGTCAGGCATTATAATTTCCTACCACAGCAGGGCAATCATCCATAGAGAGAGTTCCAGGGCCCTCAAAGAACAAAGATTCTGGGTGTTCTTGCTGTATGTCTAATATGTTGTGTCCCTTGAAGGAGAGAGGAGGCCGGGAAGGAGATGAGGTGAAATCATGATATCCAGCAGGACTGAAGGTGAATAGAGCACATGCACATGGATAAATATTTTAAGAAAATTGTAGTGTTTACTTCCAGTCAATGCAATCCAGCTTGTATGCATCCGGAAATACCACCCAGGCAGCCATCACTTATAAAACTCGGTTTCATGAACATAGTTTGAAAAGGAAATTTCTACTTGTTTAAGTATAAATCCTTACTTGATTTATGCTTAATGAAAAGATATATCGTATGTTGGTTATTAATTTCCCTGAAGACTCTCCTTCTCTTTAAAAACAAGTGGATGAAATGTCAAAATGTCTGACTCTGTGTCCAAGGACAATTTGCAGGCACGCTGTTGGTTTTATGCTCCTTTTCATCTTTCCTGCGTATCGTTCCTAATAGGAATATATTATGCTCAGCCTGTGAGTGTCATGGCTGTCAAGTTTATTGGCTTTTTAAACTTTTTTCCCTAGAAATTTACATTATTTAAATATTTCCTTAGTTAAAAAAATTTTTTTCTTAGTCTGGCTGAAACTTTGCTGGTTGGTCACTTTAACCTGGTAGAAAAGTTTGTTGTTTTCATTTGTTCTAGAATGTGCTCCATTCAGTTGAACTGGCATGAAGCCTGATGGGGGAGAGTACACACGTGATCAGACCACTCTTTCTTCCTTACCTGGTTCTCATCTTTGACTTCCATAACAACGCACTGGTCTGCTCTTCTTCCTGCCTTTCTGAACACCCTTCCTCGTCTACACCGCCAGCTGTTCCACTACCTGAGTTGGATTTCTTAAACCTTAGTGTTAAGCTTCTTCTCTTCTCACTTCACACGATCTTTGAAGGGAATCGTATTCATTTTCATAGCTCCCAGATTTATCGCTCAAGCTCAGACCTCTCATTTTGGGGTCCGGAGTCATAGTCAAATGCCTATTTGAAATATTAATTTGTGTGTCTCAAATTCAATATGCTGAATTGAACTGTCATCTTCAAACCTGCTCCCCCTTGATGTTTTCCCACGTATGGTAGACTAAAGATGCCTTCAGTGTATTCAACACCATTTCCATCAAGAGGTGACATCTATGTGTCCTGGCCCTGAATCTGGGCAAGCTTGATCAGAGTGATATTGTGAAGTTTCTGGCAGCTCCCATAGTCTGTCTCTTGCAATAGTTGGAATGTACCTGGAACAGAACTTGTTACCTGGAAATAAGATGCAACCATAACAAAATACCAAAACATGTAGTATTAGCTTTGGGACCAAGGAGCAGGTAAAAGCTGAAAGTGCCTCAAGGAGGCAATTGGTAAGGACTCAAAGGACAGTGAGGAAAATGCTGGAGAAAAGATGGCCTGTGTTATGTTGTGGTGAAAAGTACAGCAAAACTGTCACCTGGAGAATGTGGAAAACATAACATGTTATGTAACTGACTTGTAGATCTGGATAAGAAGATTTCCAGACAGAATGTCACAAGGCTCGATTAATTTCTTTTATTCACATATGATAAAATATGAGAAGAGAGAAATGAGATGAGCCTTTAAAAATAAAAATCCTGTTAAATTTCAATTTGAGTTTAGAGGCACTATAAAGCAGTCAGGACTTCCTGGCTTCAAAAATAAGCTGTCTCTTATCCCCATTTTCATCCAGGAAAAATTTCTTAAAATCAGAAATGGCTCTAGGACAAAGACCAAATCCAGGGCTCCCCCAAGAAAGTATGGTCTCAGGGCAAATATCTCATGAGTGTGGCTTTAAGATCTTTTGTTAAGACCCTGGAAAGACTGAAGGGTGTGTCTAGTAGGATTTCTGAGAAAGAGAAGGCCTGTACTTAAGAATCATGGATATTTCAGGTTAAATAACAGGGCTTTTAGGTATTAGGGCAATGTTCTACAGCAGCCTCACCCCTTACCTACCCAAGGCATTGAAGGATTTGCCTTGGGAAGAAATGTAGTGTGACATTTGTGTAATGGAATTGACTATAAACTGATAAATAAGAAACCCACCATTTTTTAAAAGAAAGTGTATCAACTACGAATGAAAGGGACAAACAGTCCCCAAAATTAAAGGACGTGTTTGGACCCCCAACTTTCTATAGGAAGGAAGCAGGGTGAGAAAAGAACTCAGCTGCATTATGGATTATTGCTGACAGAAGAGGAAGGAGTAAGAGGACAGAGCCAATTACTCTGCGAGGTTATTCCCAGGGAGCAGGAAGTACCCTGATCAAGAAACTGGCAATGCATGCTGACGTGAACTGCAAACTTGCAAAGGAGCAGAGATGGCTATGCAACTGTGTTCCGCCACTTTTGGATGGGACTGTTGCTCTCCTTCCCTCCTTCTCTCCACAGTCTTTGGACATCAGACTTTCCCAGGGCTCTGTCTGCTCCTCTTCTTTCTCTATTTATGATCCCTCTCTGGTGGGATCTTATTTCATGTCATGTTTTTAAGTGACATCCACAAGCTGATAATTCCCAAATTTTTATCACCAGGCCAAAGTTCTTTCCTGAACTCCAGACTGATTTATCCTATTGCTGCTTACTTGATGCCTCTACCTAGATATCTAATAGACATCAAGAAACTTAGTACGTTCAAAGTCAAACTCCTGAACTTCCCTACTTCTCCTTTCAAACCTGTTTTGTTTGTTTGTTTGTTTTATTTTCTCCAGCTCAGTAAATAGCAGCTTCATTATTCCAGCTGCTCAGCAAACTTAGAGGAATCCTTAATGGTTTTTTTCTGTCCTTTCACCCCATTTCCATCTATCAGCTAATTCAATTGGATGAATCTTTAAAATATCCTTATATCTGCTTGATTTAATGCAATAGCTTTCACTTGGTCAGCCTATTTCTGCCCTTCTTACCATTGTCTGATGTCCTCCCATGGGAGCCCTTGGCTTCCACTCTGATTTCATTTGCTTCTACTCTCTCCTTCACTCTCAACATTCTGGACACAATGGCCTCTTTGCTTTCCTCAAACAAGCCAAACATATTTCTGCCTCAGGGCCTTTGCACTTACTTTTTTGTCTTCCTGAATGTTCTCTTTCCAGATTGCTAACACGGTTCCTTCCCTCAGTTTATTCAGGTTTCTGCTTAAATATCACTGTATCAATAAGACTGTAGCCGAGCCCCTTGTGATTTTAATGCTCCTAGTATGTTTGGCAGCTAGAATTAAATAACTTAATTCTTAATTAGGCCTCTGTTCGCATCGCATATTAACTGTTCTTGCTCCACTCCTTTTGTTCTCAGGAATGTAGTCATAAGTTGCTGATGTGATGATCTCTTTGTTAAGCAGGAGGAGATAACTTTAGGGACTCAAGGAGAATGTAGGAGTTTGTTTTGCAGAGGAGGGAATATCCCCAAGGTAGATGTAACAGCTGCTGGTGCGCAGGAGTGTGACGTGACAAAAAGTGTTATCTATGACTAGAGAAACACAGACTTCTCTCCCAGTTCCCTGAAGCTCCCCATCTCCTTCTTTTAAAACTCTTCTGCTTGGTCCGGAACTTCAGAGATGGTCTTTGGACATGAGTCCACCCTCTTTCCAGATTGCCAGCTTCCTAAATAAAACAACCTTTGTTTTCTACCCCACACTTCTTTCTTGAGGGTTGGCTTTCCAGTGGTGAGCAGCCACACTTGGGTTTTTCGGTGAAAAGACCTTTACTCACCTTGCAAAATAAAATAACCCTCTTCCATGCTCTGCTCTCAAACGCCCTTTCCCTGTTTTATTTTCCTCAATAACACGATTACCTGCCATACTCTGTTTTTGTTTATCTCTTCATTGTATAGAGTGGAAACTCCATGAGAACAAGGGCTCAGTCTTTCTTTCGTGTTTTATCCCCAGTTCCAAGAACAGTATCTAGATGGGTAGATGGTTAGCAGATAGAAATGAATGAAGATAGAGTCGGGAACAATTTGGGGAGATTCATTTGGTCAAGAGTTGTCAGGAGCCATCTAAGACGGCTGATGTCAGAAGAGGAGAGGATGCTTTCTTGCTTTAAGAGAGCACCCAAGGAGATTAAACAGAAAACAGAACATGTTATATGAAATTGTACATGAAACAAACAAACAAAACAAGTAAGTAATATTGACCATCTTTCTCTTCTTGATTTAACTATGAGAAGGAAAGTGGGCAGGGAGGAGGCTGCTAGCTGTTCACATCCTGAGAAATGACAGCTGACAGCAAGGGAGGGGACAGCAGTGTCAGCTATCTTTGCCGTTTATCATCTTCAGTTACCATCATCAACAACAAATCACTTCTTGCCACGTTTTGTGTCTGACCAGGAAATGGAAAACTCATAAGATATGGTCTCTGACCTCAAGGAACTCCTAATCTAATGACAGAAACATGATTTGATGATAACAATGTTTTAGAAACATTCCGTTACCATTTTTCCTCTTGTTGGTTTGGTATCCAGGTGCCCTGAGCAATAACAATAACAAAAACAAACAAACCCCAGCAATAGTACTCAGTGCCCACTGCAATTGTTCTTATAGCAGTTAGCTTAATTTGACGGCCTTACAAATGTAATGGAGGTCTTTGCTTTGAGCCCCCTCTTTATTTTTGGTGACTTTACCACTGGTGGCATTGTAGGGTTAATAGCTTCATAATTGGTTTAACAGTGACATTATTGGATTAAGAATTTTATAATTGGATTCCTGGTTCCTTAGCAGGTAGAAGGTTCCCCTACTTCCTCAATGGTCTAATATGCAATTTACATGCCAGCCAGATTACTTATTCTCTTCCTTACAATGATCTTAATCCTTATTTTCATTTCTATGCCTTTATCTTTCCTTTTTCTTTCAGGCCATTCAATGCTGACCACTCTTAAGCTGCTTCTTGTTGATAAAGCCTCTGAGACCCTTTTGAGTCAACATAGAATTTTCCTTTCGCAGCACATTTTGATCTTACAGTCACTTTCACACAGTTTAGCACTTAATTGTCTTCTGTTTCATGGAAGTTAGCTTTTGTAAGGTCCATGAGGGTGGCATCAAATCTTACACATCTTTTTATGACCTATGGAGCTGGGTACACTGAAGAGAACACATTTGGTGCTGAATCACTTTGTTCTATAAAGTGTGACTGAAACTGAGTGACAAGCTATGTAAACCTTTATACCTGCCAATATCAAGGAATAAATTAGAAATGAGAGCGTTTCTTTAACTAGTAGCGATTCCATTTTAGGACTTGAATGCCAGTAGTGAGCATGAGTGAAAACAGAATTTGTGCTGAATTTTGAATGGTAGGTAGTAGCAACAGAAAATATTTTCAAGAATGAAGAATGGGACTGAGAGTAGCAACAAGATGTAAGGCTGAGTCTGGGCAGTAACAGGTCTGTCATCCCTGAGGACATTTAGGAGCAAAGCCCAAAAGTAACATAAATGACAACAGTTAGATGATTATGCAGGAAGTCCCTTTTCTCCATGAGCCCTTGGAAGTCTGGGCTCCCGTGTGGCTTGTCTGGCATGAGTCGCATGACAGCACCACAATCTCTGGGGCTTTCTAGGATGGTTAAGGTTTTATCATAGACTTGAGTCATTGAGAAAGGAAAAAAAAAGTAGAAGAAACAACCCTGAGAAAGAAAATGCTCCAAAATGACATCAATTCAATTAGCAGCTTTCAAACAGGCATGGAAACGAGTGGAAAATGGCCAGCCAAGGAAAGACTTAAGCAATTGTACTTCTCCACACTGTTCTCCCAGCAAGAACGGTGTAACTTCTTACTGAGTTATTTAAAGTATCCTTAAAGTGAATATACCCAAAGGAAAAGACTTAAAAACATATTATCTTTAGAAGAAGCAATTGGGTCTGAATGGTTTTTGCCTGAATCATCTGCGAGTTAATGACTTGCCTCAGGTACACACACACACACACACACACACACACACACACACACACACACACACACACTCTCACTCCAGAGCACCTGTATTGCTTAGGGCCGCTCAGGCTTCAAAGATCAGACACACCTCAGGTTACCTCAAATGATGAAGATTTAATGAAGGCTACAAGTTTGAAAGGGGAACAAAATATCAAAAATTAAATTTAAACGTAAGATCCTTTTCTAGAGGACTGGCTCCCTCAGGTTAGAAGCCTTTGTTCCCTATTTATCTTTCACAGTCCTTTCTAATTGCACTTTCGCATCAAATTTTCTCATATTGTAAGTGATTTCTTAAGCAATTTCCCTGGCTCCAGGGAGATTTCTACATTCTGATCTCTCATATGTGAATCCACTAGATTAATTTTCCTAAAGTACTACCTTGATTATTAATGCCCCAAATTTCTGAGTGCCATTTTGTAAGGTCTTAAACTTGACACTAAGGAGACAATTAGAGCAAAACAAATGTTCTACATTTAAGGAGCTCCTTGTGTATTAGGTAAGAGAAATGTGCCAACAATAATTACAATAAAATATACTATCAATAGAGACAATAACAGATACTGTGAAGTGTTTGGATCTATACGGAGGGGATTAAGCACATTATTTTATTTAAACTTTTCAAAAAGCCTGTGAATTAAATATTATTACCAGACTAAAATAAAACATTAATTTCATAGTAAATATAATATTATACAGACAAGGAAACTAAATCTCAAAGGGTTCTAGTAAAAGCAAGTATGTGGCAAAACGAGAATGTGAACCAAAGCAACTAGAACTCTGTATTTTTCGGCTTCTCATTCATAAAGTATCCTTTGGTTTCCTGGAAGGTTCCTGAGATTATAACCAGATGTCTAAGAATTTGGAGTTCCTTCTTCAGACGACATACCCCTGGGATATTGTTTCCATCATTGATTTTGGAACTCTGGAGCATTTCCCAGATGTTGCTTAACTCAGGTGGTGTCGGTACCATTTTCCTTCCTCGGAGCTCCTGCATCTGTGAGGAGAGGAAACCTTTCAGGCTAAGGCACTGGAACTTGAGTGTCTATTTTTATAAACCTGGAATCCAAGCCACTAATCCATCTAAATTAATTATGAGGTTACTAAGATGGTAGATCTTAAAAATTCTCATCATAAGAAAAGAAAATTTGTAACTATGTGAGGTGATGGATGTTAGCTAAACTTACTGTGGTGATTATTTTACAATATATACACATATGAAGTTGTTGTGTTGTACACATTAAACTGATACAATGTTATATGTCAATGCTATCGCAATAAACTGGAAACAAAAAGTCTAAGAGCATACCACCACAAACAGGCCCACTGTGGGAAATCATGACATACTGGATGTTCTGGAGGAGGGACTGCAAAGAATATGAAGGTTGCATTTTATAATCAAAGAAAATGTGGTAAAGAGAAGTTGAGTGACCTGCCCAAGACATCACAGCAAATAACTGATGGGACAAAGATGGGAACTCATTGTATCTGGCAAATTTCGTACTAGTTAGAAATTAAGCTAGAGTTGGCCAAAGAAAGGAAAAAAAAATGTGGAGGTCATGATGGAATTGAAAAAGAAAGGGGTCTTGATTCTTATTTCTGTTTATATGATGTACACCAGAATTGTGAAGATTTCAAAAGTCCTACAATCATGCACAAGAAAAGGACCTTTAGCACTGACCCTCAGAAGGGAAGGAAGGAATATTATAACCATCAGGTTGTCAAATTTTAAAAATCTGTAGTATCAAGCAGGGATCAGATTGTTGGGGATTGGGAATTCTTATAAAGTGCTGGAGAAAATGTCAATGTTATTAAATTACTGTCAAGAGCAAATGGAAAGACTGAGTAATCTTGAAGTTGCTTGGGCCCAGGGACCCACCCATCCCATTTGTGGTATAAACTGCAGAGAAGCCTTCATACATGGCACAGTGGATATTTGTAATAAAGAAAAATAGAAATAGGCTAGATTACCAAAATAGTATAGATACATATATTGTTGTCTATTATCTAAAGGAATATTGTCCAGCAAGTATATAAATGAATTAAATTTACACATGTAAATTTAGCCATAGCTTTAAAATGTAATATTTAGCCAGAACAAAACAAGTTGAAATATGATATCATTTATATGAAAAATAATACCATGTTTTGTTAATGATTACCTACATGCATATAAAAATTGTAAAAATATTTACTGTAATGAAAAATACAAATTCAGGATAGCAATTTCCTCTAGGGAGGGAAGATGGAGAATGGGATTATAGTGGGATACAGAGAGGGCTTTAAAATTACAATGCTCTTTTAATATTTATTGCTTAAAATAGTCTGAGATAAATGTGACAAAATATTAAGAATTTATGAAGGGTCATGTGCAAGACCAATTATTTAAGTAGCCTCTATATGACTTGCCTATATGAGGTCGGACAATTAAGTTAGCGAACACCTCCTAGAAAAAGTGCTACATACCTCACTGCTGAATATCACTACGGTCACCTTTGAAGTACTCCCCTTGGGAAGCTATGCACTAAAGCCAGTGCCTAGTCCACCTTCAAAGCAATTTTGGAACTCTTTTTCTGGAATGGCCATCAGAGCTGTCATCGTATTACCCTTGATGCCCTGAATGTCATCAAAATGTCTTCCTTTCAATATTTCTTTTATCTTTGGGTAAAGAAAGAAGTCATTGGGGGTCAGATCAGGTGAGTAGGGAGGGTGTTCCAATGCAGTTATTTGTTTACTGGCCAAAACCTCCCTCACAGACAGTGCTGTGTGAGCTGGTGTGTTGTTGTGATGCAAGAGCCATGAATTATTGGCGAAAAGTTCAGGTGGTCTAACTTTTTCATGCAGCCTTTTCAGCACTTCCAAATAGTAAACTTGATTAACTGTCCAGTTGGTACAAATTCATAATGAATAATCCCTCTGATATCAAAAAAGTTTAGCAACATTGTTGCAATAAGTTCATGAACTTATTTGTCAGACCTTTCATAAATCCACTAACTTAATTGTCAGACCTCGTATGTCTGCAATATTTAAACATTTTTAAAAAGTTACAAAAGAAATTAACTATGATTTTATTTTGTAGCTATGAATTACAAAGATCTGGTATACTGATTTGTAACTAGTAAACTTGAAAATAATGTAAAAATTAGCTAGTTTATCTGATTTTATTCGTAAATTAGTAACAAACCTTAGTGCAAATGATGTAGCTCTGATACTTAAACTCTTCTGTTATCAAAGTCAGGTGATCATTTATAAAAGCTAGGGGAAAACATCTGAATTAAGCAATTTAAAGCTTTTAAACTAATCTGGATTACTCGGTGACAAGGTAGATAATTATGCTTTATTAATCCTGACAGTATCCTGCCCCATCTAATACTACTTAAGACACAAAAATTATTTTTCTTTGGATAATTTAACAGTTTCTTTTGATGAAAATCATTTTTTATATAGAAGGTAAGGCCATGATCCTTTTAAGAAAAGATTCACGAATAGCAAAATGAAAAATTTTAATAGCTATGTGCCTCCCCATACAATTTTCACTTCCCAACTGAAATTCAAAAAATTTAGATTGTTTTCTCCTCACTGAGGTGAGAAAAGCTGATTCCCATTCTCTATAACATAATAGCAGTTTTAAAAACCCTACATAGATAACAAATACCAGTTCTTCTCAAAGCCTTTACTTTACCCTAGTTATTATTTTTGATTTTTTAATAGTCCCTATGACTTGAACCAACACATAGAAAATATACAAGTTCGGGCAATTAAGTTCGTAAACTCATCCTAGAAAAAGTGCTACAAACCTCATTGCTGAATACACTATGGTCACCTTCGAAGTACTCCCCTTGGGAAGCTATGTACCAATGCCAATGCCTAGTCCATCCTTCAAAGCAATTTGGAATGCTTTTTCTGAAATGGCCATCAGAGCTGTCATCATATTACCCTTGATGTCCTGAATGTCATCAAAATGTCTTCTTTTCAAAATTTCCTTTATCTTCAAGTAAAGAAAGAAGTCATTGGAGGCCAGATCAGGTGAGTAGGGAGGGTGGTCAATACAGTTATTTGTTAACTGGCTAAAAACTTCCTCACAGACAGTGCCATGTGAGCTGGTGCACTGTTGTGATGCAAGAGCCATGAATTGTTGGCGAAAAGTTCAGGTCGTTTTTGTCTGACTTTTTCATGCAGCCTTTTCAACACTTTTGAATAGCAAACTTGGTTAACTGTTTGTCTAGTTGGTACAAATTCATAATGAATAATCCCTCTGATAGCAAAAAAAACATTAGCAACATTGTTGCAACAAGTTCACAATCTTAATTGTCAGACTTCTTATTATGCTATTATGTTAACTACAGCCTTCAGACAGCATTTTTTCAGGCAACATTCAACAATAAATTTAGCGTGGGTGTGTTCTTTTCCTACAAATATATCTCCACAGTAAGTATCACATATATCCTTCAGTTATGTAATAACCTAACCACTATTTCTTGTTTGTTATCTAAGATACCCAAATTAATTACGGTTATATTGTTCTAGAATCAAATGTTATTATTGTATGACTGTGTTTGTCTGAATATTTAATTAGAGCATATGTATTTGAGGCCCATTCACACAGGACTATAATCTTTATTCTTTCTGATTGGCTACAAGATAATGTTTATTGAGTACGTACAATGTCATTGACCTTGTATTATCACATTATGTATCTCTTATAATAAAAACTCTGTAAGGGTATTATTATTTCAATTTATCAGATAAACAAACTTGGGCTTAGAAAGCTTGAACTTCCATTTCCAGCATTGGTGAATATCTGAATTACTTGGAGAACTTTTAAAAGACACCAAAATGAAATAATTCAGATGGAAAAGGACAAGATCCATATGATTTCACTTATGTGGGATATGAAACAGAAAGCAACTAACAAGCAAGAACTCATAGACCCAGACAACAGAATGGTGGCTACCAGAGGGGAAAGGCACAGGGGGGGAAGTTGAAGAAGGTAAAGGGGGTCAAATATATGGTGACGGAGGGAGACTAGACTCTGGGTGGTGAACACACGATGCACTACACAGATGATATAGTATAGAACTGTACACTTGAAATTTGTATGATGTTATTAACCAATGTCACCCCAATAAATTTTTAAAAATACACCAATTCCTGAAATGGAGATTTGTAGGGAGGAGAATTTTTTAAGCAGTGCCTCTGGCAACTACCCTGTAAGGTGATAGGGGAAGCAAGATGGGACATGTGAGAGCATGAACTGTGATACCGTCACACAAGGGGACCTGATCCCACAGGGCTCAGATTGGAAGACTCTTCAAAGTTATCCCCAATGAAGGCTCTGGCCACCAAGCCTCTGTACTCTTATGTCAGCTGATCTTTGCAAGCGGGCTGCTCCCAGGAAGGCAGTCTCCACCTGATGTGGCAATTCCCAGAGAGGGACTCAGCGGTGAGCTGCCAGCAGCCAACGCTGGCAGCAGGTGGGGAGAGTGAGAGCCTAGGTCCTGAAGGCACGACCTGAGTGGCACCCCTCACAGTGCCATGGATGATTGCCAAAACAGTTGAACCTCCATAGCATGACTTACCTATTTGGCACTGCTGTCATCTAGGGACCCAGAGAACCATGCCTACTTGTGTATTAATAGGTAAGAGGACTGAAGTGGAATCCTGACCCCACCGTGGAACGACCTCGCCCTGCTGTAGTATATCACAGTTTACAAAAAAAGTCTTGCCTTGTCTTTATTTCATTTGAGACTCAAATCTCTGAGGGGCTCCAGTTTTACAGAATAGGACAATGAGATTCAAAGACTATAAGTGCCCAAGTCACACATGAAGAAGGTTTTTATGACAGACTTTGCAGCCAATGCTCGGTTTATATGTACCCAGTTGCCTTGTGTCTTTCTGTCTTGTCCAAAATGCCAGGGTGTTAATAAAAGCTCCACTTTCCTTCATCTGTAATTTCTGATAACCTTTTAAGCTTCCCTACAAAGTACAAGCCCAGCACATCCAATGACTTTAAATGTTGAAGAAAACACAGAAATGGTGAATCACTGCATTTATAAGTCTGCTTTATAAGTCACCCTTAATAAAGGAACCTATTAAATTATGCATTTTAGCATAAAATAAACCACTTGGTCTTGACAACCACTACATCTTACCCACATGTTGTACTGGAAACAGATGAAATGTCACAGATATGAATGAACATAGCTAAGGAAAGGTTTTATGCTTAGTATCTCAAGTCGATAGGCCACTTTATAGTAATATATGTCAATATTTAATGTTTCTCCTTTTCCAATCTGCACATTGTGTACCCTTAGCCTTCTGCACAGTTTTTTTTTTTTTTTTTTTTAACATTCTCATGGGAATTCTTTTCTATACATATCTTTCTGTTTCTTTCTCTCTCTATCCCTTTCTCCACACCCCCATTCCTTCTCTCTCTCTCTCCTTCATTTCCTCATTTTGGTGGAGTATATCTTCCAAAAACCTGAAAGAGGGTCTATAGGGAATATATTGTTTGAGGCATGTCTGAAAAAGTCTAGTCTACACTTACACTTGATTTATTAGTTGACTGGAAATAGAATTCTAGATTTTAAATCATTTCTTCTTCATTTTGAAGGTAATTTTCTATTCTCTTCTTTCTTTTAAAGTAGTTGTTGAGACAGTTGATGCCATTCTGATCCCTTTGGTATGTGACCCATCCCCGCGACCCTCTCTCCCCTCTCCTCATTCCTAAAAATCCCCGAAATGTCACAGTGATGATTTTTAATGTATCTGTCAGTTTGTTAAACAAAAGTAGTTATCTTATTACTCATTGAAATCTTGGGGAAATTTCAACTGAAAGGTCAGGAGTCACCTTCTGGATTCTTTTCTACATACTCAGGCAAAAAAATCTGCAACACTAACATTCTTACTAAGGGGAGAAATCCACCAGACACAGGACACTAGCTAAATTAGACCCATTTGTCAAATAGATTGAATTCTGTTCACATTTACTCCATTTATCAAATGAGACAACTCTCCTCACTTAGGTGTGATTTTGCTCTCCACTTACATTTACTTCATGCTTTAGAGAAAAGTAGATGGCTTGGGGCAAATGCCAAGAAAAGTAAAGTGTTTCGTGCAGCTTTCTATTATAATCCCCAAAATATAAAATTTCTTCAAGCCAAATAACGCAATGAAAAATCCGAAACTATTGCTGGCAAAATTGATATAACCCTAAAGGAATATATATTAATTTTGACTTGTCTCATCAATTAAAATATGTCCTTAAAGTAAATTTTAAAATTATGTTAAAGTGAAGTTCATGCTAGTGTACATGATTTGGTTTAGCAATTAGTCTTAAATAGGAGAAGGATGTCAAAACATAAAAAAGGATCCAATAAAGATTTTTAAACAGAGATAATACAAATCACAATGCTCAAACAAGCTCGAGTCACAAACTACAGAGTTGCCTGCCCAGAAATACCTGTGTTTGTCCCCCCCTCGCACACACTCCTCAAACTCATTCTCTCCCTTTCTCACCCTGGGCTGTGTGCTCAGGAAGGCTGGCCTATTGGGACTTCAGGCTTTCTTGCTCTCCGGAGTCTGGTTGGTTATGTCTAATAAGGAGCATTGACGGAGATCAGGTGAGAGGAGGTGAGAGAGGGGTTGACTTTTTGTTCCTCACCCTCAATGTCTCACTACTGCTTGCTCCCAGATAGATCTGGTGTCATTCCTTTACATATAGCAACTCTTACACAGCTGCAACTTGCCCTGGGTTCCACTCACATCCATCCTATACCTTGGTCCACCTGACCAGCAGGTGTTAATGGCTTCCTGTCCTTGTTCCACCTCAGTGTAGCATTATCTCTTTCACTCGTTGATAGTCCTCATGTTAAATTCAGTTCACTTAAAGCCTTTTCAGTATGCAACTCTTCCTCCTAAGACTCTCACCAGTACAGCCCTCTCTAGTCTCCATTCCCATCATGTTCTGGGTGCATGCTTTATTCTGGCCATAAACAACTACCTAAAAGTGCCTCAAAGCTTCTAAGCTTTAAGTATACCACTTTTTGGACATTTCTCTTTATATCCATCCTATATCTGTCATTTAAAACTCCCTTCCAAGTTCACCTTCCTTGGAGACCCTTTATCTGACTCTGAATGTGACTTAGATGTCTAGACTCCGTGCTTCTCTTTCACTTGTTGTCACCTTTTAAAATTGTTTAGAACATTTTCACTTCACTTATCTACCCCTCCTCAGCCCCGACCATGCATTAGACTGAAAGCCTCTTCAGAGCAGATGTCATGTCTTGATCTTCTTTGAGTCTCTAGCACTTAGAATCTCTTGGTTCAGATCAATTCATGGAGAGAGACTATAAGCACTTGAGTCAATTAGAGATGATCGTAGTAGGTTGAACATAGAAAACAAAACAAAACAGATGTTGGTGAATACATATCAAGAAGAGGGAGAAGCAAGAAGCATAAGAAGTTGAAAAGAACAATTCTGTGGATTGCGGTATCACCACCCAAAGTTGGGATGTGTAGAATAAAATGGCTTAGGAAGGAGAGGACATTAAAGTCATTTTTCAGGGATGCGGGTGGAGGGGTGGACTGGAGCCTGGGAGAGAGGATAATCTTGGATAAAAATATACGGGCTGAACCTAAATGACTGGCTGAGATTTCTGAGGGAAATAGTCTGGGGTGAGTTGTGTGAAAGCAAGGGATGTGGGAAAAGAGCCAAGGAAGCAGAGCCAGTGAAGGAAGGAGAGACAAGCGAGAGAAGGCACCATCTCCCAGTGCCACAGTGAAGTGGATGGAAGGGTCACCAGAAAGAGGAGGTCTGGACAAAACCACCAAGTAAAGGGAAAGAAAAGTCAGCAGATTGGTGTTAGGATCCCATTGGGTGTCTTGGAGGCAGATGTCAGACTGAGGGCTGTTGAGGAAGGAATGGGGGAGGAAATGGCAGAAGAAGAACATACTGAGGAATTCTGAGGGGATGGTGAGGGGAAAGTAAACTTTTGAAATGGGTAGGAAAGAAGATGAGGGACGTCTACCTAGATTTCTTTAAAATTATTTCCCAAAGCATATAGGAAATGACATTTTCAATGTTTATGCTTTTAAATATGCAATTTGTCTTACAATGTTTGTCCCCACTGTCCTTTGGCTGACATATGGAGCTGATAACTGACAGCATACACATTCCAGAGCATACATTTGTGTGACATTTTATGATTTTCATGCTCAATTCCAGCATGTTTAAACTTTGCCTTATCATATTGTCCTAGCCATTCTGCAGACCACACTCTTAGGGCTTTGGTGTGTCCACATTTTGATTTCTTTAGTGGTGTGACCACTCTACTCCATGCAGAGATTCTCATGACCCTTTGCAGTTTGTAGTTACCTTTTTAAGGAAAGGGTTTTAGCAAAACCCCTAAGGCAAGTTTTAGCATTTAATGATTCATTCAAGTATAAGATTTTGAGGGGGAGGAGGAGGGGGAGGAGGAGGAGGGGGAGGAGGAGGAGGAGGGGGAGGAGGAGGAGGAGGAGGAGGCGGAGGAGGAGGAGAAGGAGGGGGAGGAGGAGGGGGAGGAGGAGGAGGAGGAGGAGGAGGAGGAGGGGGAGGAGGAGGAGGAGGAGGAGGCGGAGGAGGGGGAGGAGGAGGAGGAGGAGGAGGGGGAGGGGGAGGAGAAGGGGGAGGAGGAGGAGGAGGAGGAGGGGGAGGGGGAGGAGAAGGGGGAGGAGGAGGAGGAGGAGGGGGAGGGGGAGGGGGAGGAGGAGGAGGAGGAGGGGGAGGGGGAGGAGGAGGAGGAGGAGGAGGCGGAGGAGGGGGAGGAGGAGGAGGAGGGGGAGGGGGAGGGGGAGGAGAAGGGGGAGGAGGAGGAGGAGGAGGAGGGGGAGGAGGAGGAGGAGGAGGGGGAGGGGGAGGAGAAGGGGAGGAGGAGGAGGAGGAGGAGGGGGAGGAGGAGGAGGGGGAGGAGGAGGAGGGGGAGGAGGAGGGGGAGGAGGAGGAGGAGGAGGGGGAGGAGGAGGAGGAGGAGGAGGCGGAGGAGGGGGAGGAGGAGGAGGAGGAGGAGGGGGAGGGGGAGGAGAAGGGGGAGGAGGAGGAGGAGGAGGAGGGGGAGGAGGAGGAGGAGGAGGGGGAGGGGGAGGAGAAGGGGAGGAGGAGGAGGAGGAGGAGGAGGGGGAGGAGGAGGAGGGGGAGGAGGAGGAGGGGGAGGAGGAGGGGGAGGAGGAAGAGGGGGAGGGGGAGGAGGAGGAGGGGGGGAGGAGGAGGAGGGGGAGGAGGGGGAGGAGGAGGAGGGGGAGGAGGAGGGGGAGGAGGAGGAGGGGGAGGAGGAGGGGGAGGAGGAGGAGGGGGAGGAGGAGGAGGAGGAGGAGGAGGAGGAGGGGGAGGAGGAGGAGGGGGAGGAGGAGGAGGGGGAGGAGGAGGAGGGGGAGGAGGAGGAGGAGGAGGAGGAGGAGGAGGAGGAGGAGGCGGAGGGGGAGGAGGAGGAGGAGGAGGAGCTAGGAGATAGTAGTAACTACTGAAAATAAAGAGTTTGACACTTTGCAAAAGATGTGTAGAAAGAATAGACCCAGTTGGGGGATAGAGAAAATAATCTGGAGGTGTGTGGTGTCTGGAATTTTTCTTTTTTCTCATCTTTGTATTTAAAGATCCACTCTTAATTGGGAACACAGCATCATTTGTATCCTTGCTGTGGAGATAACAACCTATTTTACACCTTAACTTGCATTGAAAGAATGCAAAACACGGAAATTCTATTATTATGCTCCCTGTTTTGATGATAGAGATGAAATGAAAAGTCCAGTTTGCATTTTAATTGATTGAGTCAATTCCTAAATCTTGGTAGACATCATATTACATTTTTATCCCAGAGATGCAAGTTCTAAGGTACAATATTTTGGTATTTGGATGTAGGTTTATACATGATGATGACTACTTTCTGTCCTTTCTGTCCTTCCAAAACTTAAGAAGGGGTGGGGTGAAGCTTGACGGGGTGGATTCTCCATACACTCCGGAATTGAAATAATAGGGATTTTTGCTTCCTAACAATGCCGGAGCTAAGGGAGAATGAGAAAGCAAACTGGAGTATTGTGAAAAAAGTGTTTTCCAACATATCTTTACTTGATTTCTTCTTTATTTTTAAAAAACGTTTGAAAAGCATTGTGCACTCTAACTTTCTCATTCTGAATATTTGAATTTTGCATGCATTTGCTCCTAAATGCTGTATTTCTACTCAGAGCCTGGAGCTGTCAGCTATCACCTCTCCTTGAACAGTGAAAGTCATGCTCCTTGCTGCTGGGATGTTTATAGCTTTATACCTGGGATGTTTAACTTTAAGGACAGTTCATTGAAATGATGATACAATCTCCCCGATTAAATAATTTCTCCACAACTTTCAGAAATGATGGAAATTAATATTGGATCAAATTTGTTCACCATAAAATATAGACATTCATGTGTAATGCTACTTTCTTTGTTCATAATGTCAGAATTAACCCCTGGTCGTTTGCAGGATGTAAAAGAATTTGTGAGACTCTGAAAGAGTAAGAAAAGATTTATTGAAAGTCAAAAAGAGAGAGCGAGAGTTCTGTTTGGAACTGGCAGAAGGAATTTTGCCAGGGCAGTTTGAGTAAGACAGCTGCCGAGATAGAGGGGTAAGAGAGATACTGGCAAAAGTTTGCCAGGGCAGAATCTGATGGAGACAGCCAGGCAGATGAGAAGGCGTGCTGGGGTTTTATAGTTTTCCATGTAGGATGTAGGGTGCTTGTCAGCTTGCAGGGAGGCTGCCATTACAATTGTCTTCTCCTGGGAACTGTCCTGTTCCCATGTATGATGGGGGTTGCTGTTGCGACTGGGAACTGTTCTGTTCTCACCTATGATGGATGTAAGGTGCTTGTCAACTTTCAAGAGCAGTGATAGCCGGGGGTGTCAGAGCCAAGCAGTTAATGTTTGGCTCATTCCTGTTAGTCCACAAGTTCACTCCTGTTAACTCTTTGCCTGTCCCATCCTGCCAGCTCACAAGCCTGCTCCCGTCATCTCTTTACTTGTCTCATCACATAATACTTTACCAACAGGTTTTGGCAGGAGTTTCTAAGGTTAACCTTTACAATTAAGGCAGCATCCTAGACAAAGAGTTCATTTGCTGTTGGTGGTGGGAGTGTATAAAGGTGATTTGCAGAGTCAGTGTGACCAGACCCTCTCTTGAATAACACATCCCTGAGAGTGAAGATGGAGCTCAGATAGTCTGTGTGCCATTCAGGATGGCAAATCATTTACCTTATGTTCATTTCAAGAAAAGCAACTCTGCCCGGGTATTCTTGATACCAACCAACAATGGCAGAGGTCACTGTTTTAGTTGCTAGTACCCATTTCCACCCCCATTTTCTTTTGGGGGAACCATCCTGCCATTAATCTCAGTCCATATGCTTTGAGAATTAGTGATACCAGCCTTAGCCACAGGGACGTGCATGAGACTCCTGCCTACCTAATCAGAATATTCCATTCTCCCAGCCACAGTCCATAGTTCAGAGATGGGCAAAGGTCCAATTAGCACCAACATGATGCAATCATTGGACAGCAGGGCCTGTTGAGAGAAAGATGTGTTCTTTTTTCCCATTGCTATGAAAACACAGGAATGCAAGCCTAGAGCTGACGGCAGCCACTTTGTCATCATGAGGGGGCAACTGAACGTGTCATTCACACTTGGGAATCTAGTAACATAAGGTCTCATGAAGAACTGAAACAATTTTCAGAATAAGGTTGTAACATTAGTATGCCACCACAGGTCTCCTCATCTGGTTCTTAGGTTTTCATTGCCTCCGCCTCTGCTGTCATTACTGAGAGATACTGTCCTTTTGCGTGTCTTATGGCTGCTGCTTATGCATGGCTTTTAATTACTGCTTTCTCTCTGTGTGTGTCTTGGCTCCTGGGCTACTCCATTGTCTGGGTCTTTTTATGTGTTTCTGATTTTCAACATAAACAAGTAAGAATGTTTAATTGTATTGGTTATTCACTACCCAGTACAGAGTGCTCCTTTAGGAAAATATAAACTTTTATATATATATATAATGAGAGCTCTGATGGCCATTCTAGAAAAAGAGTTCCAAAACTGCTTTGAAGGGTGGACTAGGTGCTGGTGTCGGTGCATAGCTTCCCAAGGGGAGGACTTGGAAGGTGACCATAGTGATATTCAGCAGTGAGGTATGTAGCACTTTTTCTAGGATGAGTTTATGAACTTAATTATCCGACCTCGTACATATATGTAATTATATGTATACATATAAATATACACACACACATATACTGTAGAGAAGAAAAACTTCTACTCTCAGATTTTGTGGCAGTGCCTCAGAATTAAGCTAACATAAGACACATTAATAGGAGAAAAGCATGTAAGTTTATTTCATATTTTTACGTGCACACAAGAGTCTTCATAAGGAAAATGAAGACCCAAAAAAGCCATTTAGGCCCAAAAGCTTCATGTCTTCTTAAACAAAAACAATAAATTGTGAGGATGTGACAAGACAAAGGAGCTTGGGCTAGGGGCAATAAATTGTGGGACAGTGACTAGGAAATATACGGGGAAACTAATGGAAGGTAAGGATTATTTCAGTAAGTTTGTTTGTACAGATACAGTTTGGTGTTGAATCCTAGTTTGCAGTGATAAGAATGTTTTTCTCTTCCAGGTACAGGGAGGGCATATTTCTCAGGGGAAATCTTATAACCTGCTTTTTCAGGTAGAAAACTTTATCTGCAATTTCTCAAGTGCCTTCCAGTCAAAATAATCAATATGTGAAAGCAGCAATATCTTGGAGTAGCATGTTCTGAACCCCTTCAATACTTTTTAAAAAATAATATATACTTTTAAAAATAATATCTAGGAAGAATACACACCTATAAAATTATTTATTGAGAACCTACTATGTACTAGGCATTGCTCTATGCATGTTAACACATATTTGTCCATTTTATTCTCACAAAAAAACCACCAGGTAAGAACTGTTATTATCGTCATTAAGTCATTAACCTGAGGTCCCTCTGCTAGTAAGCAAAGGAGCAGTAATCAAATCTCTAGATTTTGTACTATTCACCTTTCTTCTATAATGGTCCTGGGTAACCCGGCCACATCATGCCATAGGCTGTTGGCTTCCTTCATGCCATATTCAAGGCTTTCTTTGTATCAGGGCCAAACTCCAGGTGCATCACCTCTGCCCAGGTTGGCGTGGTGACCAAGAGGTAGGGTAGGACTTCTGTCCTCTTGGGGCTGTTTCCCAGCATTCATGAGAAAGATGTAACTTCAGGTAATTGTTTCCTCTTTCAACAGCAATACTTGGTTAAACGATCACTTCTTCACACTGGAGTGGGGCACATGGCAAGCTGCCTCCTTTTCCCTTTCCTTCCCTACTGCAGCCAGGCCCCATTCACGTTCTTCTTTCCATTTTTATCATGTCCACTTTCTTCACAGCACGTACCACAACGTGTGTGTGCGAAAACTGAGGTACCACTGTATATGTGTGCGCGCACACACACACACACACACACATACAGCGGTAACTCAGTTTTCGAACATAATCCATTCTGGAAGACCGTTCGAGTCCTGAAACGTTGGAAAACAGTCGACAGCTAGGTCTCAGGATCTTGCACTCAGCGGAAGCCACATGACATGTTTGATGTCTGAGGCGTGTTCAAAAACGGAAGCATTTACTTCCGGGTTTATGGCGTTCGTAAACCGAAATGTTCGTCAACGGAGATGTTCGAAAACCGAGGTACTACTGTATACATATATACATTTCTACATGTGTGTGGGTGTGTGTTTAATTCTCTAATATTTATGTCCTCCGTCTCCTTCAGGTCAGGAAATGGAATTTATTTTGTCACTGCTGGATAATCAGTAGGTCCTGGTTGTGGCAGACCATCCATAACTATATTTTACATGATTAAATAAGCAAAGAAATGAGTGAATTAATCCCTTCTCTGGATTTCTCCTTTAGAGAAAAGAACGTCTAAAATAAAGGGGAAAGGGGCAATGGTCAAGAGCCAAAAGGAAGACAAAAGAAATGACCGTTTAGAGTGCTGCATAAGCTATGACAGCCAAATCAAGTTGAATGTTATCTTTGGTTAATACATCAGTGCCCCCTTATACATGGGAGATGGGTTCCAAGATGCCCAGTGGATGCCTGAAATGACAGGAAGTACAAAGCCCTATATATACCATGTTTTTCCTGTATATACATATGTTTGCACTTAATAGAAACACAATGAGTTCTCTCTGGCATATATCAGAATTGCCAGCATTTCTACTTTTGTGCTTTAGGGCCATTGTCAAATAAAATAAGGGTGACTTGAACACAAGCATTGCGATACCAGGACAGTCAATCTGATAACCCAGATGACTAAGGGACTAATGGGCAGAGAGCGTCTACTGCCTGGAGACGCTGGACAAATGGATGATTCATGTCCTGGGCGGGATGGATCGGGACAGTGAGAGATTTCATGACAACACTCAGAATAGCATGCAATTTAAAACTTATGAATTGTTTGTTTCTGGAATTTTCCTTTTAATATTTTTGGACCATGGATGACATGGGTAACTGAAACCGCAGGAAGCAAAACCACAGATAAGGGGGGAAATACTGTATTGTGTAAGGTAGATTCTCTATAGATAAGGTGACCATATGTCCCAGTTTGTTTGGGGCAGTCCTCATTTGTCCCATTGACGTGGCATCTTGTCTGATTTAACATTTGTCTGGGATAATGTGATATAAGCTAAAAGACAAACATTGATAACCCGTTTCCCTTTCCCTGATTCCTTCGAGACATAAGGTCACTTACACTCCCTTTCAAGGACAACACACCCAAGGTTGGCTAACACCAGGTGTGCTTAGAGATAGCCCCCAGCCTCTGACTTTCAGTCACGGTGACCATGGGAGAAGCACTCGGTGTTGCCATCCACGATGACACTTGACATGCCAGCCAGACGTGCCAGAGACCCTGCCATTTGCTTCAACATGTACAAAATTGCAGCTACAACTGCGGGGGTGGGGGGAGGGCAGGTCAGAGGGAGATAAGGGAACATTAAAGGTTAGGTAGGTGTGAAATATCCATGAGAAATAGTGCCTGTCATTCTTAAAAGCATAAGTTATATGAATACCTTACCTAGAAACCTCAATCGTTTCTATTTTTAATTTCATTTTCTCCTTGTATTTTCGGTAAGTACTTGTGGTTCTAAAATTTTTGTTTATAAGTAGTCTGTTAAACCTCTAGGCCCCAGGACTCCCCTGCCCAGACTCCCCTACAGATACTGAAATTCAGTGAGGCCTGAGGTGGGACCCAGATATCTGCATTTTCAGCAACTTTTCTCCAGGATTTTGACACAGGTGGTTTATAGAACACCCTTGGGGAAAGCGTGAGGTCCACAGAGTGGCTGGGTGTGGTGGTAGCAAGAATCCCGGGCCTGAGTGAGGATCAACACACCTGAGGAAAAATGTAAACCTGGAAAAGCAGGAGCCAGACCATGTGCTTAAACTCCTGCTAATCCGTCCCCTGTGTTTCCGGGGCCTCTGAGCAGGGTATTCGTATCATTGATCTGGTGTGTCGTGTGTATGTACTTTTACCAAGTGTCTGTAAATATCAACTACATGCCTAGTACCCAGTAATAAGCACATTGGGTGGCATTTCTTCCCGAAGCTCAGGTCATGATGATTTGAGGCCCTGAGATCTAGTCTGCTATTACCTATGTTCCTGATTGTGGATGGACAGTGGTGCTTTTGCCAAGCTGCTTTGGATCTCACTAAAGTCACTAAACTAAATCTCATTTAATAGTAAAAATGTATCGTGTACGTATGTGTGTGTGTGGTATCTATATTTGGGCACATATGTGATGGAAATTACCCCTTAAAACCAGCAAAAATACTGACAGAGGTTCTTTACTTGACTACATTTTAGTCAGGCTCCACAACCTTTTTGTAGGCCCATCCACGCATTTCCTTATAAAATCCAGTTTTAGCAAGAAACCTGCTAAGTCAGTTTAGCAAGAGTCATCCATTCTCCATTTCTTATCATCCTCCATATCTAATGGAGTTCCTCATCCTCTGCATTCCCAGGTGTGTCTTCAGCAAAGATCCTGTTAGCTTAGTTTAGCCAGAATAGCTCCTACTCCTGGTGTTTCTTCTTAGTAATTCTCCATCCACTGACCCCATCCCTGCTCCTTGGCTATAAATTTCCCTTCGCCCCAGTTGTATTTGGAATTGAACCTTGTTGTGCACTGAGGTTCTGCTCCCTTATTGCAATAGTCCCGAATAAAGCGTACTTTCACTGCTTTAGGTTCTTTCCAGCTCCATTTTTTATTTGATAACATTGATATCTACATCGAGATAATATGGGCAAGGTGCATATGTTTAATCTCAGCAAGTTGAAAAAAAAAACTTCGTTGTGTATTTAATACGTAAATATATATTATAGATTTTCACTTAATGTCAACAGGTTGGACATTAACATTTTCATTTAAATACGTAAGTATATTATAGATTTTCATTTACAAGAGACATTTTTCTCTGAGCTCGGAGAACATCCTGTTTAAAAAATATATCAATCCATCTGCTGTATTTACCACGCACAAGAGAAAATGTTCCTAAGTTGGGTTGATATTCACTAGTTTAAAGTCATTGTACAGAGTTGGTTTTCAACAATAACAGCTACAAAAATCTTTGTTCCTTTCCCAAAAGTCCCATTTAAAATATTCCTTGACTGTTGAAGTGCCCAGATGGTGCAAAAGTGAAGCAAGATGCAAAGTCCCTGGAGCTTGGTGTCACTCAGTGTCCCCACATGCCTGTGCTCTCAGCATGGCTGGCCACATGGAAACAAAAGAGGCACACACTCCTGCGTTTGAGAACTCTGCAACGTATTTCTGTGTTAGTAGAAAAACAAAGCAAACTGACCAGTGATATTTGTTAAATGTCAGCAGTTGAAAAGAGCAAGGGCCGATTCCACAAAGTTCTGGGAATAGAGGTGAGAAGCGGCAAAAAGGAGAACACTGAGGTTCTACTTTTTGGATGTGGGGACAGAGTCACAGAGAGCAGTTTCCAGGCTCATGGCATCACATGGAAAGATGCTGGCTCAGGTAGTAGATAGCCATCAGCTGTAACCAGTTAGCCATTGGCAACTGATATAACTGCCATGGCTGAGCTGGCAAGAGCAGATTTCAGTTAGCAAGGGGTTGGTTGGTTGGCAGAGAAGCGGATGGCGGATTGTGGCTCCTGCTTCCTATGTCTCCAACCCAGCTGCCAGCGAGAATATAGTGGTATGACTCCCCTATCTATGGTTCCGTTGGTGTTCCTTTTTGGCTTCACCATATCCTGCCTTCTTGTGTGGGGAACAGGAGCTGAGTCCCTGCATGACACTGGATGTGTGAAAATGTCAAATCTTCGAGGGGAAAAGATGAAGAGGAAAAGTATGTATTCTGCTTCCTTGTCTAATGTTTCAGGGTTTTGTCTATGACTGGGGATGATGATGGCTACTATATATCATTATCACAGAAGAACAAGTTCTACCTTATGGCAGACCATTTTAAAAAGCAGTTGATTCTATCCCAAAACATTGGGTTTAGAATCCCTGAGTCCCCCAAGAGGAAGAAGAGGGATGTGGGGAGCAGTGATTTGCATTGTGAAGATGCCTCAGAATCTCTTGAGTCTAGTCTTAGGGTCTGAAATCTTGGGTTTGTATTTCTGGCTCCACTGGTTTCTAGTTGGGTAACTGTGGGGACAGAGTCCCAGAGAGCAGTTCCCAGGCTGTTGGCCTCATTTGGAAAGGGGCTGGCTCAGGTAGTAGATGGCCATCAGCTGTGACTGGTTGGCCATCAGCTGTAACCAGTTAGCCAATTAGCCACTGATATAACTGCATGGCTGCGTTGGTTGGTTGGTTGGCAGGCAGAAAAAATGGATGGTGGATTGTGGATCTTGTGGATCCTTACTTCCTGTGTGTGTGTAGCCTGGCCACCAGCAAAACTGGGGTGCAGGAAGACCCATTATTGGGGTACTGGCGGATGTTTGCTTTTGTATCTCCAACCCAGCCGCTGGTGAGAATATAGTGGTATGACTCTCCTATCTATGGCTCCGTTATTGTTCCTTTTGGGCCTCACCATATCCTGCGTTCTCATGCGGGGAGCAGGAGCTGAAACCCCACATGACACCCAACGTAACAGTAACCTTAGACAAGAAGCCGAGGAACTCTGACTCTCTAAAGTTCCTATCTGTAAAATGGAGGTGAACCATAATATTTACTTCTTGGGAGTGTTGTTGGGAGTTTGAAATAACATCTAAACAGGCTAGAGGAATGTCTGGTATACATGAGTACTCAGCATCCGCTAAATTCCCCTCAGCAAAACCGAAGATGAAAATCAACAGCATTCACTTCATGCACTTCATTAACTAGGAACTCTTCACTTGGCATATTTTGGAATTTTCTCTTGATTTCTGAGGCTTTTAGAATTGCAATCAAAATACCCACTGGTGACCCCTTTTAAAAATCTTTTCTTTTTAATCCTTTGTTAAGAGAGTGGATTCAGTGAACTTCTCTCTATAGCAGATTTTCTAAAGAACATTGTGAAGCATAGTTTTCCCAGTAAACTATGCTCTATGTGGAAAAAGAAAAAAGAGTAGGGTCGAGTTAGGTGGGACAGGGAAGAAAGTTTGGGAAACTAGATTAAATGTTTTCTCTGAAAAATCTTTCAGAAATCTTATTTATTAATTAATCTTAATGTATTAATTAATTACCTATTTCATGCTTATTCTGTGCCAGGCACTATTGTCACCTCTTTATATGTATAAACATACCTTTCCTATGAGGTAGACGATATCCTCATTTTATCAATAAGAAAACAGAGAGGTTAAGTACACAGCCTAAAGTCTCATAGCTAAAAAAGAGCGAACTGACACTGTGGTCCCTGGACTCTGCTTTGCACCCTTTGCACGTGCTAATTGGCAATTTGAAGCTCCAAGTGGGAGCCTCTGACTGTGTAATTCCTTACACTTATTTGACTATAGAACCCATTTGGGGGGGGGGGGAAGTGAATATCTATGGGACTGGTTTTCTCTGTTACTCACAAATTCATGGACCTCAGTGGAGAAAGGAAATTTACATTCATTGCACAGCTGCTCTATGCCAGGTATGGGGCTGAGGTTTTCCTCCCAACAGTGATAGGTCATCAGGACACAAGCAAAGCTTTAACCTGAAAATGGCGGACTGTCTTTGGATTTGATTAATAAAACCTATATGATAGGACATAGCTAGGTAGCTCGTCCTACCTCCTGGATTTTCCCATCTACTAGACACAACTATTTATGCTATCAGCCAAAACGAAATAAACTAGGCGTTGGAATCATAAACAACAATCTCAAATTAGATCACAAATAATTTCCAAAAGAGCCAAGCCCACCGTTGAGCTGAAGGTGTTTGCATTAATATAAAGCCCAGGGTTCTGACCTTCTTCAGTGATCATCCATCACCCTGCTGAGGCCCCACTCAATCACACAGATTTCTTTCCTCCAAAACCCTCATACTGCTTGACAAAGCAATGCTGATTGTTCTGGAAGCCATTTCTGTCTTTATAAAGAGAACTTTTTATCTAGTAGTTGGGAATTTTAATCCAAAGCCTGAAACAGAATAAAGTTAAAATTCAGAAATAAACATCCTGTACTCACCAAATTCTTCAGAAAGTTAAAGAAAAAGGCATATGCAATTTAAATTCAATGAACTGTTTTTTATAACCTCCTTGGCAGCTGTAAAATATGAAGGCATCTCTGCACTACAGTATTTAGTTGATTTAGGATAACCTACGCTGAACATAGAGGTGGAAAAATGGAAAAATCGATTGTACCTCCCATTTTTGTTATTCCATCAAACCTAAATGACAACAAAGCCATCATCATTCTCTAAGCAAATAAATTATTTTTATAACGAATTTGGGTTTGTCTTCCGTTTCATTTAAATACGATTGCTAACGATGAGCAAATAAGTCTTCAGATATTCCTACATACATGCGCTAAATATATGTTTTACTATGCATCATTTATTTATCTCTTTAGAACTAAGAATAATTTAGAGAGTTTCATTGTTCTACTTTTATATAAAATGAAGTAGGGTGTTCTCTAAATGTGATTGGCTTAAACTGTAATTTTCATCCAACTACAGCTGATGCTACCATATCAGCTTTTAAGATAGACCTAAGAGAATATAGTAAAGTGTCCTAGAATGTTCACCTTTTTGGAAATGTTTTTCCTTTGAGAAATACTTTGCAATGCTAATATGTCAAGAATAAACAGAGGTAAATTTTCCGTAAAGCTGTATAACTCCAGGAAAATATTTGTATAAGAAAAAAATTAGTTGTACAGAACCACAAGGCTTTGACATTTGATACCAAACTTGGTGATCACACACATATTTAGCTAAAAGTGGCTTGTTCCTCCTTTTCTTTGGCAAGTCAGGGCTGTGCACCAAGTAATTTTTTTTCTGGCTATACCTTATTAGGAGAGAGTTGAACATTTGACCAAGCAAGTAATGTATGTATATTTTACTAATTTATTTATTTTATTTTCTCACTGTTCTGCCTCTTTGCTTTCCCCCATTCAACAAGGGCTCTGCTGTGTGCTCATTGCTTTATGTCGTGGAGGTGTGGCAGAGAATAGAAAGTTAAAAAGTAAAATACCTCACTTTCCAATTTTGTCTTCCAGTGCCTAAGCACTTAAGGGCATTACATGATTTTCACAGTGAGATAAAAAGGATAAAATTCCTGATAGTAGATAGCTAAAGACTTTGGCCAGAAACACTAGGAAACTTTTCACCAACCTAGAAAGTGATTTCCCTTGGCTGGCTAATGGATAAGAGAGTGGAGATTCAGAGCTTGCCAGGGTCAGGAGACCAAGATAAACGGCTGAATGTTACATCCAGGAAAAAGCCGACCATCCCCCAAGCATACCAGCCTGGGAGACCAATAGCAGCCTGGAAAAATCTAACTAGACTGGTGTATCAAAAGAAAAGACCATCATGAGAGACACTGCGCCGTGCTCAGGGCTAGTCCAAGAAGTGCCTCCTGCCCTGACCCCACCCTTCCTTTGAGCAGCTCTGCCCGGGGGCATGCCAAACGGCCTTCCACTCAGAGTCAAGGACGACATCTCAACAGCAGGCAGCAGTTTGCCCACTTAAAGCTAAGCAGTGCATTCATTCATTCATTCATTCATTCATTCATTCATCCATTTTAAGTCACAAATATATACTGAACACCTCCTATTCCTGGGCACGCTTGTAGGTCTTGGGCAAAGAGAAAAATGAGTCCTTTCCTCATGGCTTTTCCATTCTCTTGGGGAAACCAGCAATAAACAAATAACTAATATACAACATGTTAGGTAGTTGAGGTGCTATGAAGAAAAACAGTGGTTGGGAATTTGAGAGAGAAAGGAGAAGGTTCTAAATATGGGCTAGTTAGGGAAGGCGGCTGTGAGGAAAGGACATCTGAGCAGAGATCTTGCTAGAGGAAAGCCGGGAGGAGAAGAAAGAGCAGATGGGGTAGCAAGTGCTGTGCAAAGACTCAGCCTGAGTGTGGTGGGTCTGTGGGGAGAACAGTGAGGAGGAAAGCGCGCTGGGGACAGAGGGTTAGGCAGCAGCTAGATTGTGAAGAAAAGTCACTGGAGGGTGGAGAACACAGAGATGGTGTTTATGAGGCCACTGTGGACTGTGAATCTCCAAGACAAGAATGTCACAGGCAGTGTTTACAATACGCTGAAGTGACGAGGGAAGAAGCATAAAGTAGCTCCTGAGTCCTGGGAGCTCAGGCTGAGGCACGCTGAGCTGGGCCTGCTGCTTGGAGGCACTTAGTGTAGATCCTGTGCCTCTTTCCAAGTGAGCTATTTTAAAGGTCAACTATATGGCACAAATTATTGGAAAGGCTGTGTAGTAAAGGGTCAAAAAAATTATGCTACTGATATTTTTAGAGTTTCTAAATGGGGCGACCCAAAAATTTGAAAGTAAGAACTTCCAGTCTGATTTTTCACCTTAGAATAAATCTTCCAGGCCTTTGGAAAAAATGTAAGACATGGTTTCTTCTTTCTTTATTCCATTCCTCTGTTGCTTGAATCACATAACAGAATCAATAAATTCATTCTTTTGCAAGGCCACTGAGCACTGGTTAATTTCTGACACAGAAAATGTGATATCAGTGTGTGCATACATGATGTTGGAGAGGCACTGATAGAATTCTTGGGGAATTAGGGGCTCGCTTCCTTCCTGACTTCTAGCTTAGTGTGTAATCGCATTAAACGCTGGTTTAGGACCTTGTACTTTTCCTTCGTAGCTCTTACAGTTTTGTTCATATGTTTATGTATGTGATGGTTTGTTCAATAATTTGTTTAATAGTTGCCTCCTGCATTTAGACTATACACTTTACCAAGGCAGGGGCTGGTTCTGTTTTGGTTATCATTTTACCCTCATGCTATCATCATTTCCCAAAGGCAGTAATATAATCAAATAATACACGGTTAAGTCAATTAAGTTTTTGAGCCTCTGCTTTCTCATGATGCCTACTTTATATAGGCAACATATATAAATTATTAGCAGAATGCCTTGCATACAAAGAGTAGGCACCTGATAAATGGTAATTATTATTTTTATTATTACTATGAGATAGGACTTTATCTTGTTTTCCTCAATTATTGCAGTATCACGAGGGCTTTCCCATGTCATTAAATATACATTTGAATCATCACTTTTCTGGGCTACAATATCCACTTTGTATTAGACTCTTAATTTTTTGAATAATTTCCCCCCAGTTGTTCAATAATATAAATAACCTTGTAGTAAACATCTGTGTGTATAAAGCTATGTCTAAGTTTCTGGTCATTTCTTTAGAATGGATTCCCAGAAGACAGCTGAGTTTTTAGTATATAAACTTTGTATAGAAATTTCTTTTATATAATGTTAAACTGCTTTCCAGAAAGTTCAACCCAGGTATTTTCTCAATTTTGGTGTAAAATGGTACAACCAGTTCACTGTGTTCTTGACACCACAAAGTGTTTCTTTCACTTCTTAATTTAATATTCAGAACAGTACCTTATTGCCATTTGAACATGTGTATGTGATTTCCAGTGATCCCGAACATTTCTACATGCTCCAAACATTTTGTTTACCAGACCCCTGAGACTACACTCCACTGCTTTTCTTTCTTTCCACTGTTTGCCTCTTTTCAATCTCCTCTGCTATTTGTTCCTCCTGAGCAACCCAACATCTTCATGTATGAAAGCCCCAAGAGTCAGTCATTAGGCTCCCTGGTTTTTTCTTTTTTTTTTTTAATCTACATTCACTTCTTGGATGATCTCATTGGCTCTATGGCCTTAAATCCCATATTTTTGTCAAACACTCCCAAATTTATATCTCCAGTCCAGACATCTTTCTTGCACTTCAGACCCATAAATCCATTTTCTGTTCAACATCTTCACTTAGATGGCTTGTAAAATTAAAATAAAAAGACATTTCAAACACAATATATTGTACATTGAGCTTCTAATGTTTTTTTACAAACTTGTTTATTTTTCAGTTTTGCTCATTTCTGTAGATGTCAACTCCATTCTTCCAGACTCACACCCCAAACCCTAGGCTTCCCGTGAACGCTTTCTGTCACATTCCGTATCTCACCCATCAGCAAGCCCTATTGGCTCCTCCTTCAAATATAGCCATAATCAGACCAATCCTCAGTATCTCCACTGCTTCATTGTAGTATAGTTTGTTTTTTCTTTTTTCTTTTTAATGCTATCTTGACACAGTTTTGAAGTCCTGTCTAGAGGCTGGTCTGTTTCCCTTCTCAAGCAGCTGATTCAGAATTAAGTCCACACCTCAACCACTTCTTTTATTGGGCTTTCCCACTCAGGACTACTACACACCAGCCCTACTCGCCCGTTGGCCAGGTACCAGACAAGTAGGAAGAAACTCAATGCTCTGGAGCCTTGCAAAATTATTCAAACCAGCCGATCCACAGGGGCCCCCATGGAAACCTAGCTAACCTGGCCCTGTGCCTCATTCTTTAGCTCCCCACTACAGCTCTAACTTGCTGTTACTTTGTCCCTGGTTACAACCTCCTGCATGACTCTGCCTGGAAAATGTGTCCCCTTCAGAGTCATAAGTAGCAGGTCTGCCTTTCATCATCACTGTCCCACATCACAAAACCTTTAACATCTTATAGAACATCCATCCCAGTCCAAGCTACATGACCTCTCACATGGATGGTTGCATCCTCCTCCTCACTGCTCTCTCTGCTTCCACCCCTGTCCTGCCCAGGAGCCAGAGAAATTCTGTTCAATGGAAAGTCAGATCTTGTCACTCAACTGCTCAGGACTCTATTAGTTTTTCATCTCACTTGGCTTTGTTTTCTCTCTGACCTCCTTCTGTGACTCTCCCTCTAATCACTCTTCCCCTGCCACACTGACATCCTTGCTCTTTTTTTTCGTTTACATTTCTTTATTTTTTATACAGAATTTTATTTATTTATATTTTTGACATTCAATATTATGTATATTAATTTCAGTTGCACAGCATAGTGATTAGACATTTATATAATTTTAGAAGTGACCCCCCCGACTAGTTTAGTACCCACCTGTCACTATACATAGTTATTACCATATTATTGACTATATTCCCTATTCTTTACATTGCCATGATTACTTTGCAACTATCAATTGGTATTTCTTAATCCCTTCACCTTTTACACTCTTATCCCCCAAACCCCTTCCATCTATTACCTTGATAAATCTAGTACCCATCTGATACCATACATAGTTATTATAATATTATTGACTTTCTTATGCTATAACTTATATCCCCATAACTACTTCTTAACAACCAATTTGTACTTCTTAATCCCGTCCTCTTTTTTAGTCACCTCCAACACCCCTTCCATTTTGCAGTCATCAAAATGTTCTCTGAATCTATGGGTTTATTTCTGTTTTGTTTGTTTATTTATTTTGTTCTTTAGATCGCACTTACAAGTAAAATCATATGACATTTGTCTTTTTCTGTCTGACTTACTACACTCAGTATAATATCCTCTAGATTCATCCATGTTGTTGCAGATAGAAAGATTTCATTTTTTTTTTATGGCTGTGTAATTATCCATCTTACATATGTACCACTTCTTCTTTATCCATTTATCCAATCAAGGACACCCAGCCAGGATGCCTCTACTTCTTGGCCATTGTAAATAATGCTGCAATGTACATATGGCTGCCCATGTCTCCTCAATGTAGTGTTTTGGACTTCTTTGGATAAATACCCAGAAGTGGAATTAGTAGGTCCTTTTATCTCTCATGAGAAAAGCCTTTGTTTTGAGGCCTATTTTGTCTGATATAAGTATTGTTATTCCCCCAATTTTTTTTTTCATTTCCATTTTATAAAATATTTTTTTCCATCCCTTTACTTTCCGTCTGTGTTTTTCGATCTGAAATGAGTATCTTGTAGGCAACATATGTATGGGTCTTGTTTTCTTATCCATTCAACCATCCTATGTCTTTTGATTGGAGCATTTAATCCACTTACATTGAAAGTAATTGTTGATAAATATGTAGTTATTGCCATTTTGTTATTCGTTTCCTTTCTTTCTTTCTTTCTTTCTTTCTTTCTTTCTTTCTTTCTTTCTTTCTTTCTTTCTTTCTCTTATTTTTTCATCTTAAAGAAGTCCCTCTAACATTCCTTGTAATACTGGTTTGATGGTGATGAACTCCTTTAGCTTTTCCTTGTCTGGGAAGCTATTTATCTGTCTTTTGATTTTAAATGATACTCTTGCTGGATAGAGTAATCTTGGTTATAGGTCTTTTCATCACTTTGAATATTTCATGCCAATTTCTTCTGGCCAGCAAAATTTCTGTTGAGAAATCAGCTGACAGTCTTATGGGAGCTCCCATGTAGGTAACTAATTGTTTTCCTCTTGCTGCTTTTGAGATTTTCTCTTTGTCTTTAATTTTTGGCATTGATGTGTCTTGGTGTGGGCCTCTTTGAGTTAATCTTGTTTGGGACTCTCAGTGCTTTCTGAGCTTGAATATCTACTTCCTTCAGCAGCTTATGGAAGCTTTTTGTCATTGTTTCTTGAAGTGGGTTTTCAATTTCTTGCTCTCTCTCTTCTTGTTCTGGAACCCCTATGATGTGAATGTTGGTATGCTTATTGTTGTTCCAGAGGCACCTTAAACTGTCCTTATTCTTTTTAGATTTTTTTTTTCTTTTTGCTGTTTTAATTGGGTGTTTTCTGTTACTTTACCTTCTAAATTGCTGATTTGATCCCCTGCTTCATCTAATCTACTGTTGATTCCCTGTAATGTAGTCTTAATTTCCGTTATTTGTATTATTTATTTCTGACTGGTTCTTTTTCATGTTTTCTCTCTCCACTTTTATGTTTCCTATCTCTTTGTTGATGTTCTCTCTGAGATCACTGAGCATTTTTATAACCAGTGTTTTGAACTCTGCATCTGGTAGGTGGCTTGTCACTATTTTGTTTAGTTCTTTCCTGGAGCTTTGTTCTGTCCTTTTTTTTGGACATATTTCTTTGTTTTCCCACTTGGCTGCCTCCCTGTGTTTGTTTCTATGTATTAAGTAGGGCTGCTATGTCTCCTAGTCTTAGTAGAGTGGCCTTATCTAGTAGGTGTCTTATGGGGCCCAGTGGCATAGCTTTCCTGGTCACCAGAGCCAAGTTTTCCATGTGTGACCCTTGTGTGGGTTGTGTGTGCCCTTCTGTTGTAGTTGAGCCTTGGTTGTTGTTTGCACATCAATGGGAGGGATTGACCCTTGGGCTGATTGGCTGTGAGGACTGGCTGTGACTACAGTAGAGAAGTTGTGGTGTAGGGGCTGATCCTACAGGGCAAGACTCACTTTAGCAAGGCTCTGGTGCCTGCCCAGTATGCTCTTTGGGTGTATCATCCTTAGAGGCATCCGGGTGGTATTCTGGCTTCGTCTGCAGCTGGCCACTGGCGTGCCAGGACCCTACCATGGGCCAAGTCAGCTGCAGCCTGTGCCCTGCTAGGGCCACTGAAATGAGCCACAAAGCAATCCATAAATAGCCAATATCTGCACTGTGCTTGGAGGTGCCTTGAGAGGCCAAGCTGGGAACCAAGGCTGGCTGTGACTAGTGCTTGGCTTAGAGCTCCTCAGCGAGAGGTATGGGACATGCTGAAGCCAGATGCTGCTTGTTTGAGTTTTGTGAATCTTTGAGAGATTTTAGGAAAGTCTGCAGTATGAACCAAGGCAAGAAAGGCCACTGAAAGGGGCTTGGGTGTGCCCTAAAGTTGGGTAGGGTAAATTAACGGTGTTAGCCAGGTTGATGGAGGCTCAAATATGGTGACTGCCTGCATCCGCATGCCAGGAAAGGAGGGCTCAATGAAGAAGCAATGGCTTCTGCCAGCTCTTCTGTCCGGGAGAAAACTGCCGCTCCAGCACTTTCTCTGAAGCCACACAGCTCAGCTCCTCCCTGTACATCCCTGGTGCCTTTTGAGCTGCTGTCCCAGCACTGGAGCTCGGAGTCAGTGATTCCGTTGGTGAGTAAGTCTGTGTATGGGCTGTTTAAGAGAATTGCCTAGGACTGAAGCCGCCCTCCGTCTCACTCAACCACAACCTCCCCTGGTTTTCAGAAACAGAAATTATGGGGACTTCTTTCCCCAGCACTGAAACCCTGGGTTGGGGAGCCTGGTGTGGGACTGGGATGACTTGCTCCTCCAGAGGAGACATCCACAGCTGAGATATCCCTTCTGATTTTTAATAGTCACATGTGGGTGTGGGACAAGAATGTTCCATGTCTCTGTCTCTTTCACCAGTCTCGAAGTGGATTCTTCTGTATGTCTGTAGTTGTAAAATTTGGATTCAGCTAGACTTCAGGCAATGATCAATGATGATTGTTCTGTAATTTAGTCATAATTTTGATGTGGTTTTGAGAGGATGCAAACACAATGCTTACCTACTCCACCATCTTGACAGGATTCCCTCTCTTTGCTCTTTCTTTCTTTTTATTACTTTCAAATGTCCATTTTATTTATTTATTTATTTATTTATTTATTTATTTATTTATTTAAGGAGGGAGCAACTCACAGTGGCTCATGCAGGGATTGAACTAGCAACCTTGGTGTTATTAGCACCACTCTCTAACCAACTGAGCTAACCAGCCACCCCTCCTTGCTCTTTCTTGAACATGCTGGAATGTTCTCTCTATTTGGCCTTTGAATGTGCTATTCTCTTTGAAATACTTTCAGGTCATTACTCAGCTATTACCTTTCCTGATTGCTTCCTTAACATTATAAACCCACTTCTGTAATATTTCTTATTGTCCTATTTTATGTTTTTACATAGCATTTATTTTCTAACTTATTATATATAGGTGTTATTTAGATAACTATTTTATTGTCTGTCTTGCCCCACCCACTAAAATATAAATATATGAAGGCAAGGGATTTTTTTTTTTTTTGCTTTGTCTGAAAGGAAGCTCAGAATAATGGCCAGAGCAGGGACCCCAGGTGTGCGTCTAGTCTCTGCCTCTTATTTGCTGGGTGACTGTGGACCTGTTGCTCAATCACTAATTCCCTGCACTTCCTCTCATGTAACATGGTATCTTGGTCCATTCGGGATGCTATAACAGAATACCTTACACTAGGTGGGTTATAAATAACAGAAATTTATTTCTTGCTGTTCTGGTGGTTGGGGAGTCCGTTATCAAGGCATCGGCAGACTCAGAGTCTGCTGAGGACCTGCTTCCTGCTTCATAGAAAGCCATACTCTCACTGTGTCTTTATATGATGGAAGGGGCAAAGGATCTCTCTGAGGTCCCTTTTTTATAAGGACACTAATGCCATTCATGAGGGTTGCATCCTATGACCTAATAACTTTCCAAATGATCCACCTCCAAATACCATCACACTGGGGACTGGGTTTCAACATATGGATTTTGAGGGACACATTCAGTCTATGGCACCAGGAGATGGTAAGAGCACCAGCTTACAAAAGATAATGAGAAAATTCAATAAGTTAGTAAAGTGCTTAGATAAGTGCCGGGCACAAGAAAAACAATATGTAATTATTTGTGAGATAAATAAATTGTAAATTTCCAGCACACAAAACAGGCTCTTGGAAGGTGATCAGCAAACATTCACTGAAGGAATCCTTAAAATGAAAATTACAGCAAATGAAAACCCAGTTCTTGAGTTAGGAGCATGCTGATGAAAGTGTTTTGTTTGCCATACCCAGGTGAGCCTACTGTCAAATTATGAAGAGACCTCTGCTTTGGTTTTTTCCTGAGCAGTGGGAGTCTGTACAGATGCATTCTTATTGTTGCAAGTGTGAGACACATGTCCCTGAAGGGGGAAGAGAGGATTGGTACTCACAAAGGTTGTTTGACACAATAAGAAACATATATTTGGTCTTCATCTCTGGTTCCTGACACAGAACTCCTAAATTCCTTTGAATTTCCTAAGTGAGAGGAGTGATAGGAATGATTTTGTTCTAATGAGGAGACTCTTGGTGGGTCCCTAGATATCTTCAGGATGGAGTTGGTCGCCAAAAAGACCAAGATGCGATTAGAGAGTTGGAACTTTCATTCCCACCTTTGGATCTCCAGGGGAGGAGAGGGACTAGAGATTGAGTTAATTACCAATGGCCAATGGTTTGATCAATCATTTCTCTGTAATGGAATCTCCGTTAAAACACCTAAACAACAGGGTTCAGGGAACTTACTGGTTGATGAACCCCAGTGAGGTGCTGGGGGTGTGGCCCAAAGAGGGCATGGAAGCCCTGCACCCCTTCCCTATACCTTGCTCTGTGCACTCTTCCATTGGCTGTTCCTGAGTTATAGCCTTCATAATAAATTGGTGATTGTAAGTAAACTGTTTCCCTGAGTTCTGTGAGAATTCTAGCAAATTACTGAATGCAAGGAGGAGATCATGGTAATCCCTGATACATAGCTGGTTTGTCAGAAGTATACTGGTCAGAAGCCAGTTGGTCCAGGACTTCCTACTGGTGTCTGCAGTGGGGGCACTCATGCAAACTCCGCGTAGGTAGTATCAGAATTGAGTTGAATTGTAGGACAGTTGAGGTCCAGAGAGTTGGCGAATTGGTTGATGTGGGAAAACACACGCACACACACACACACACACACACACACACACACACACACATTTGGTGTTAGAAGTATTATGTGGACAGAAAGAGTTCAGAGGCTGGAATCTGTGACTTAGGCTATCAATATAAAGTGTGTTTGCACACACTTAAATCATTTTACATTTTATAAATTATATTTTAAGTTTTCTCAGTTTTCAAACAGAGCAATTAGATACAGACATATAAAAATAGTTTTTAAATAACACTCAGAAACTTGATTTTTCTGTAAAACCATAAATCAATGAATAAAGTACAGTAAATTCTTGAACAGCATGGGTTTGAGCTGCACAGGTTCACTTATACATGAATTTTTTTCAACAAATATGTGTAGTACTATAAACGTATTTTTTCTTCCTTATGATTTTCTTAATTAAATTTTCTCTAGCTTACTTTATTGTAAGAATACAGTATGTAGTACATATAATATACAAAATATGTGTTCATTGACTGTTTATGTTATCAATAAGGTTTCTGGTCAACAGTAGGCTACTAGTACCATGTTTGCCCGAAAATACAACCTAGCTGGACCATCAGCGATAATGCGTCTTTTGGAGCAAAAATTAATATAAGATCTGGTCTTATTATATTACATTACATTACATTACATTACATTACATTACATTACATTACATTACACTACATTACATTATATTATATAAGACCCAGTTTTATATTAAAATAAGACCGGGTCTTATGTTAATTTTTGCTCCAAAAGACACATTAGAGCTGATGGTCCGGCTAGGTCTTATTTTCGGGGAAACATGGTAGTTAAACTTTGGGGGAGCCAAAAATTATATGTGGATTTTCTACTCACCTCGAGTTGTTCAAGCATCAACTATGTGTGTGTGTGTGTGTGTGTGTGTGTGTGTGTGTGTATGTATGAAAAAAGGCAGATAGCTCTTTAAATTCTATAACCAAATGTTCTTAATATAGATTTCTTTTTGTGCGTTGGTGTTTAATTTTTAATTTTTCATCACTGAGGTTTCAAACTCCCTCCTTTTCCCTCTGATCAATCTCTTAGAATGGAAAAAAGATAACTGATAGACAATGGAGAGAAATGAGACTTACAGGGAGAATGAGTAAGAAGATTCTAAGGAAAGTAGCTTTTCCGTCATGCAACTTCTAGTTTGAACTGTTTGTTTCTCAATCTGTTCTTTCAGTTCATTATTTCTCTCTGGTTTTTTGCTTTGATTTTTTTCTTCTTAAGGACCAAGACAGCATTTTTTGCTACCAAAATCAATGTGTCTTTCATGCACAACCATTATGATGACATAACTAACTGGTTTGGAGTGTTCTGGTATAATACAATGCTACATATATTAGCTCATTTATTTGTCACAACAATCCTAGGAAGCCAGCACTAGATTAATCTTCATATCATTAAGGAAGAATCCTGGTGATTTGTGGGATGTCACAGAGTTAGCCCCCTTAATTGCTACATGGTAGGTGTCAGACAGCCTGACATCTATTATTGGCAGCGAGAGAAAACTTATCTCAGGAAACTGACATGTGTAAACTTGAGAGCAGATAGATGCTCCTGAGGAAACTCTTGATGAGAAGGCGATCCTGGTTTGACATTTATCAGAAGGTGCAAGCAATCACCACTGGACCTTCCTTCCTGTGTTAGCAGGAAGTGAATGTTTCTCTGAGCCATGATTTCCAGGTCAGCTCTCCATTGCGGTTTTATGTCAAGGAAATCAAACTGACTGCAGCAATCTGTATGAAGAAAATGAACTCTCACCCCAGTGCCTCAATAAAGCTTCATGTCAGGGCATAACGTAAAACAACAGGAAACCTACATGGCTCCCTGCCCTCTCCACATACACCTCCTACTGTCAGTTTATTGTGTAATGCACAACTGGGGAGTCTCCTGTGATATTGAAGCCCTTCTTTTCACTTTTCTCTCCAACAGCAGTGCTCTTTTCTTATTTGCCCAACTACTGCTTAACCCGCTGAGATCTGGACTTGTTCAAATAGCACACATTTCCTCAGAAGAATGACACCTCATTAAATTTCAGAAGGCAGCATTTTACAAAAGGGATGCTTCATTTTTTGCAAGTCACTAGTTCTCTTTCTTGTGATGTGCTCTTGTTCTGCTTGGTCACGATCTCACTTCAAGGCATTCTGACGCAGATTTAAAACATTTTAGAAAGAAATAACACACAAGATTCTATGGCATTGAGAATAATTTATGCAACTCATCCTCTAGGCTTCCCACCATAATGCAGGCAGAGAAATTTGCTTCACATTCTATCAAGGCTTATGCCACAATAAATCTTTTTGGACAGAGACCTAAATTACAATTGTACAAAGGAGTTTGGGGAGAAAAATAGTCCAATGTTATTCTGCAACCCCAAATGTTTGTAAAGTTCACCAAAACAAAAAAAATGTCAGGAGAATATCTAGTAGAAGTGTAAAAGTTCTAAGTATTTTGTTGCAGCCCTTTAGAAGAATGCACATTAAAAAGGGGTCAATTAACATTTATCAAGAGATGTTGGCATTTGTGAAGTGTATTTATCCTGGGAGGCCAAGTACATTTCTGTGTGTCTGCAAAGTGACAGCAACTCACAGAAAATAATAGGCCTATTAGTAGATGGAAGCTGGGGTTCCCACATGGTCTAGAGTTGCAGACTCTAAGGGACTCTCATTGGTTTTCTCTCTGACACATTTTTGAAATTTCCAAAAATTACAATTTTCCTCCATTTAGAGTTGGACAAGCACATGTGTAGATGACATTTCTTAACATGCTCACTGCCTGCCTCAGGGAAATCTGGGTCACCTAAAGCAGTTGTTTCCTATCTTTTTCCTCTTTCTCCACTCCTGTCTCCCTGACCTGTATTCATACTACGCCCCAGGGTAGTGAGGTGCAGGTGTGAAATCTGGCTACCTACAAATAGGAGGCATACAGGAGTAGAACAAAACTGTTGGGTTCTGTTCCTCTACAAACTCCTCACCTCTCCAAGGCTCAAGCAGCAAGCCCATATAGTGAGAATGAATTTGAACTGTGCGGCAATGATCTTTAAAAGCAGTCAGGTTTATGGGAACCAAGTGGTCTGAGGAGTGACAGCTTCATAGCTTCCCTGATGACTAAATCAGGTGATTATCTGCTTCCTTAGAGAGCTCTGAAATACTTCAATATATTCTCAAATTATCCAGAGGCAGTGTGCATTAAAATCTTCTCTCTGTGGACTGCTTCACATCTCTGAGGCTTTGTCTTTAGTTTTTGTCAGTCTTGACATTCCTTGTCTCCTCACTGGGTCTGTGATCTGGTGTTGCCCTTTAATGGCATTTGACTGCCCCCCTGGTGCAGGCTTCATCATGCCTCTGGTCCCCCTTTGAAAGTGAAACCGTCTGACCTTCCCAAATCCTTTCTTTAATTCAGATTTGCTGAACTTTGTGATAACCACAGAGACCGAGCATTCACTAATTCATTAATTCTAAGGACAGTTTCGTGGGTTAAGTATTAACATTAAACAAAAACAACCACCAGATCATTTACTTCAGGGACAACCCCTTAAAGTCAACCTCAAATAGTTTAATAAATAAGTCTATATTGACCAGGAGGAAACTGACGATAGGTGTCATTATCCTGTTTTATCCTCATTGTGGAGGAAAGGTAACCTCTACCTCAGGCAGTCTTGATTGTCTGGGTCGTCCTGAGACATTTTAGAAGATGAAAAAGAGTTCTTGTTGTATAGATGGGTAAACCTGGGCAGGTCTAGCTGATGTCACATAAAAATCTGTCAAAATGTGCTGTGCTTAAGGGAAAGGAAATGTATAATTTGCTGGAAGAGAGTGAGGCATTTCACATGTCCTGGGGATCTTAGGTTTTATTAGTAGAGGCCTGAGATCTGGAGATGTGGAGGTGAAGATCTGAGGACTAAGAAGAAATAGTAGTTAGGCAGCAGTAGTCAGACTTGAGCAGTTGTCTACAGAATGCCCTCCCACCTTTGTCCCCTGCAATTCATCCATTACTTTGCCTACTGGGTGATCTTCCTGAATTAGTTTGGTTGATATGGCCCTTGTGCTAGGAACCTTTCAAGTGCACCTACTGCTTTGAAGATAGACTCTGAAAACCTATGGGTAACATCAGAGTTTTAACTCTCTGGCCTCGGCCTACTCTCCAGCCATCCTCTCCTTGCTCCCTCTGCCCCAGCCAGTCAATTTGCTCCCAGCCACCCTGTCCCTGGCATGCTGTGTTGTTTCTGGCAAAGTTCTACTCACCTGTCAAGACCAAGTTCAACTATCACTTGCTCTGTGGAAACTCTCCTGATGTCTTCCATACAGAATGAACTCTTCCCTCCTTTGTGACGTCATGGAACTTGTAAATATTTCTATGCTGAAACCTTTAATCCATCGTTTGCCATGTTTGTTTTAATGTTTGTGAACCCCATTATACTGCAGGCTAATTGAAAGCAGGGCCCTTGTCTTTTTTTTGTAGCCTTGGAGTCAAACACCCTGCATAGCACAGGTTAGATACTTAATAAATGTTTGTTAAAATAAACTGAGAAGAAAAGATTCCCAGATGCCTGTCAAAAGAGTGGTTTGGAATAGGGGACCTGTTAGGAGAAGATGTGGTCTCCAGATTTGCAAGAGATAATAGATCTACAGATAATTTAAAAGTTGCATGATTGTCATTAGCAGTTTTTCTTTACAGTTTGCACTGCGTTATTTAAAGAAATGGCACACACTAGATGATTTTTAAAAGCACTGGCCTTAATATTTTTCTACCGTCCAGGAAAGTTGCATGATTTGCATTAGCAATTTGGCCCTTTTGGCATCATAAAGACATTTAACACCATTTAAAACTGCAGCTCAGAATTTACTCCGTGGTATCAAAGTGTAATCAATGCAGTCCAAAAGATCCATACAGAGGTAAGATTTTAAAAATCAGTATTGAGTTGCACAGAGCAATTGCTCAACCACTGACTAGAAGTCCCAACAGCATCCGGCACCTGCTTCCTTGCCCTGGGTTCAGGCCTGTGTGTACTTAGCGTTATTAAAAAAGATAGTCCAAGAGTGATGGAGGAGAAAACAGGGAAAGAATCTTTGGAATGCAAAACATCTCACTTCATGCAGTCTACATAAATTAGCTGAGACACACATCCAAAAGCCCCTGAGAAATAGGTACAATCATTTCCAGTTTGGGAAAAGGGGATGGAATCATAAACTTCGTAACTCACTTGGAAAATCATTGGGGTTAATGAACCAAGACTAGTGACAGAGGCAAGAGCTGAATTAAAACATTTTGACTTATTCCCGTAGTAGGATTTTAACTGGCAGTTAAAACCCCGTATCTCTGACCTAGAGGAACTCAACATTTGGGCTGTATGGGTTGTGGGCAGGGGCCAAGTCTCCATGTAGTTGCCTTGGTGACATTCTGGATCCTTCATTTTCTATAGTTCACTCTAGTTGGTATCAGTCCCCACACTAGGGCAGGTTTAGAAGCAAAGGCTTTTTCTCTTGTCATTAGCCTGTGACACTGGACATTTCAGTGATTTTCTTCTACACGAGGTAAATGGTTTCGAAAACTAATGGTGGAAAGGAAACAAAAATATGGCGAAAGACAAGGGTAAACATATTTAAGAAATTAAAACAAAATGATCATTTATTGTTTTTAATATGTAGTCAAATATGACAGCAGTATTACACAAATTGCTCCCTTCTCCCCCTTCTAAAATCCCAAATTTGTTGACTTTAACTGAAAGTGAAAAACCATGATTTAATTCTGAAAATAGCATTCAACAGAGAGAACACAGGTAACATTTGGTCACCACCCGCTTCCAGACCTTTAAAGATGAATTGTGTCATTATGGCAGTCAAAACACTGGCTTTCTTATAAAATTATTACTATGAAAGAAAAAAAAAAGATTTCCCACATACTGTAAGCAGAACCAGAAGAATTACAAAAAAAAAAAAAAAAAAAAAAAAGAAAAGAAAAAAGAAACTTGGCTTAAGAAGCCGTGTGAAGAAAATTTTAATGAATTATTGCAATCATAATGATCTCCAGGTAAAAGAGATAGCAAATTAATGGACTGTAAAGAAATACATTCAAACTTAGATAATTCTTACAGTGAAAATAATCAAGAAGCTTGCAGAAGTATGTAGCATCTGAATTATTGAATTTAAACAGTGGATTTCAATAAAGATCACACCTCTTCTGCTATCGGACACCATTAGTGCAAATTCAGATACAATCATTTTACATTTGCAGGTTCAGGTACGTAGAGCGTGAGGGCATCATGAAGTATGCGAACGTTCTTTTATAGTGAAAGAATGCAGCCGCGGAATGTCTCATTGACATGGCAACGGAAACAGAAACGATGTCGAGAGACCTGGAGTAAATTCAAAATGCTCAGTTTTCCAAGCCCTGTATTAAATGAAGTTTTGGAAAACCTCTGCAAAATTAACCGTCACATGAAGGGCACGTCCTTGAATGGAGGGACTGGGCTTCAGGAAACGGCGAGAAACAGACTTGCAATGCTCACCCACACAGGCTTCCCTCGTTTGGGTTTTGACCGGGTTTAGAGGGTCAGATTCTCCCCCAGTGTTCACTTTGAGCAGCACCACAGTGAGCTTTGTGATTCTGACAAAGGGTACAATTATACCCACTTCGAAATGCATTTTACAAATATTCTGTGTGCTGGTGCAACTGGCATAAAACACAGACAGCCCCCCGGGGTGCCCAACTTCTTCTCATTTCACACTTCACCATTTCAAATTACTACAAGCAGAATTACCAGAAACAGTAGGAAATTCCTGGCATTGGACGTTCCCATGATCCCAGCTGGCATGCGAAAAAGACTCTCTTATTTTTCCCCTGAAGATAATGTACTTCCCAGGGACTGTCCAAGGGCCTCGAATGAGGCGAATGAAAGATTTGTTTTGACCAACCTATGAAAAGACTTTCCCCCTCTCAACTAGGGCCCCAAGACTTAGTTATAATATACCCAAAATATCTGTGTCTAAAGAAAATTCATTTCCCTAAAATGATTTTAACATTTCTTAGCAAGAGAAGCTCTGATTTCAACTTAATGGTCTTTTCAGAGTAGCCTGGTAAAGGACACTTAATTTGAGTTTTTATCGCCCTGCTACAAATAGGACAATCAGAGTATGTTTTTGTTCAAAGACTTTAAAAATGGTTGATTAGACTCGACGACAATGTCTAGACAACAGTCCTTGGGTCTGTGTCCTGAGATAGACAAACTTCACAGAGATGCAACTATGGGTCCACTGTTACAAGTGCCTTTCTTATCCTGTCCTCAGAAAAACTCCTTTTATTTTTCTTGTATTTTATTGCTAGTGTGTAGTTGGCTCCCTCGTGGTCTCTGGTATAAGGGAACAAAAGAGCATGCCTTGTAAGTCACAGGGAGATAAATAGAAAGTCTCTTTTTGGTCATTACTTGACCATAAGCAACCCAATTCCCCAGAGCAAAGGTCTCAGTGATTTTATTAAAAGGATTGGCGCCATAGGAGATGATGGCAGATTTTTAGATTCATTGGGGGGCATCCTTTATTTTCTGTATGTCACATTTCTAGCACAACTTGCAGGATCTGTGCCTCGGTGTGTGAATGACCTAAATTTGAGCTGATACACACTGAATATTTATTTCCTCATTGCTCTGAAGAAGTTGAAGACTCTGCTTTATAGCATATTTTGATCTTTATTTCTTTCTGTGAATTATCCCCATCCACTCACTCCTATGTATGTATCTCTCCCCACATAGTAAACTTCTAAAATTAGCTTTATGCTATGCATCTAGTCCGTAGGCACAAAAGGTTTATAGCTGCATGATGAGTGAGTACATGTGGAAGTATATATTTTATTTGTAAGCTACGGAAAAGAGGGACTATTTTTAAAAATCAACACATCACTGTCACGTCAAAAATGTTTACTGTATTTCATTAGGAGAGAATTTTGTTTTTTGAGAATTTTTTTAGTAATTCTCAAATATTAATAAATCTTAGAAATTAGAAAAAGATGAGTACCAGCATATGATTTGCATTAATTTTTTTTCCAGCCTTTTCTTCTGGATTTAAAGTAACAGAATCAATCGTTCAGTGTGACAGTGATCTGGAAATTAACAAGAACTAACATTGAGAAACCAATGATGGCGTATTCCATAAACTTTTATGCAGAACTGATTCAAGAAATTATGTAATTTTGCTCTCATAATTATCATCTTACTTTTTTGCAATTATCATTGTGAGACCAGTGGGCACTGGATGGTTTAAAAGCTATGTGAGGCAATAATTAGGTAATTGTATTATAATTTAAGTTGAACTGGAGATCAACTTAATCAAAACGTTCAGCAACACCATATTGTCTGACATGACTGTAGTAGAGTAGAAAATAATATACACACTTGAGGGTCTCCTAGGTGATGGTTTTCTGATTTCCATGATTGTCTTAGGAGAGTTCATTCCGGGTGTGCGTGTCAATATTCTATACCCCAGACTTCATAATCAAGGTTTTCAATTGTGTATCCATACTAGTAACTTATAGTCAATAATTATGAATGCTTTTAAAGTCTCACCTGGTCTTTTAGCAAAGGACTACAGAGAAACCTGATGTTCTAGTATTTCTGGAATATTTCTGTTATTTCTGGGAATAGTCTTAAGAGACTGTCTTTGTATAACTTCACCAAGTTTTTTAATTGGTGCAGAACAGACACAAGTACAAATGGATGGGATTCAGAGTTATCCATGGGAAATCACTGACCCTACAGGAAAACTGACATAAGGCACATCAAATCAGTAGGAACTTTGGCTTGATAGATTTAAACACTCCAACTCTGAGATTTCCAATTTTTAATTATAATACTTGGGACAGTCAATTGCTTTTGTTATTGTTATTTTTTCCCCCACAGAGGGACAATAAAAAAAAAAATCAATATCAGAAATAGAAAGTTCAGCCAGATATACTTAAAATTAGAAGCAACAAACTTCAACTTCTCTGCATAACTGGAAGGCAAAGACAAAGGAGCAACATTTGTAGATGCGTGAAGTGACCAAAAGAAAACTCAACGTCTCTGAGATACTGAAGTTGTGTGACACCAAGTACCCAAAGTGAAGCAAAAATCACCGCAGCAGCTATTACGTACAGCAGCAAACATAATTGCCAAGTGACCAAAAGAAAACTCAACGTCTCTGAGATACTGAAGTTGTGTGACACCAAGTACCCAAAGTGAAGCAAAAATCACCGCAGCAGCTATTACGTACAGCAGCAAACATAATTGCCAAACAGCCTTTACTCTGGCTACGAAAAAGGCAATTCCCAAATTTCCAGCGATAACTAATCTTCTCTCAATAAATTTGTTAAAACCGAGAGATGGAGAAATAGATAAGAATGACGTTGGGTTGTGGTTGAATTAGTGACTTTAATAGTCCCTTCTAATGCAAAGAGTTTAGGATTCCAAGTCTTATTGTAAACAAAAACCTACCTATAAGGAAAATTAAGTGACAAGGGTAAGAGAAATATTCCTTGTTTTCTCCTGCTATATTTTGCTCACTACATAGCTAATCCAGTAGATTTCCCAATCCCACCTCAGGGGACATTTGGCAATGTCTGAAGATGTCTTTAGTTGTCACAACTGGGGTGTTTATGTGAGACAGAGCTCCTGGCATATAGTTAATAGAAACCCTGGAAGCTGCCAAAGGCCCTCCAATGCATGGGAACACTCCTCCCGACCCCCCAAAAAAGAATAATGGGTCCCAAAATGTCAATAGTGCTGAGGTTGAGGAAACCTGAGACAGTCTAATAAATGACAAACAACCATGCACACCTAAAGTGCAAATGCTTCTTTGATACACTGCTGCTTCCAGAATACCTTAAAACTATGACGCTGATAATTCTAAAAGGCACAACAGAAATACTGGTGCAAAAAAGTGAACTATTACATCTGGTCAGAAAGAATTCAAGTGGCCTGGAAAGACCTCCTCGGTCTGGGACAACTTTGGATGAGTAACTTTTCTTCTCATCGATGAAAACACAGATCATGTGAAATAGAGCAAACAGCACAGATGTGCAATGATGCATCATATTTCAGAAACAGTCTTTCGACAAATACTTGACAGTTCTCTCTGTTAAGTAGAACAGAAAATTAGAATTGGAAATTGAATAGAGTAATATTGATCCTGCCTAGTCGCCAAGTTGTGTTTGAGGATGTCACCATATTACAACTATCGGTGGACGTCGCTGATCTTTCACTGTTCGTATTTATCACTATATGCCACAGATGTAACACAGGAATTTGGTTCCTGTAGGTGTTCAATAAATATTTAAGTTGACTGAGTGATTGAATGAATGAACAAATAAAGGGATGAATCAAAGTGCTCTGTGAAATCTAAAGTGCTTTACAAACACAACGTACTACGAGTATATACATAATAGGTAATGTCACACACCTCATGATATTTACTTTGAAAGCCTTCTTAGGGCAAAAAAGTACAGACAGCTTAATAAGCAAATAAAAACTGTGGTTATACATATGGTAAGAAAACCTGCTATAAAGATTATTCATTTGTCAGGTACACTGGGAAGAAATGAAACAAAAGCAGAAAAATTATAAATTGGCAAAAGAGAAATATTATTGTTCACTTAGATGATCACAGGTAGGGTTGGAAGAAAAGAATGTGACAAACCAAATACAGATCCTGTAATAGCTAGAACTTGAAATCACTGGTTGTTATAAAAATGGCACCATTCTTAAGACAGCAACATCACAGAGGAAGATTGGTCCACTGTTCCATATTATAGGATAGAACGGATAGTCAACACAGCAAAGAAAGCTAGCTTTTAGATGGAATATGCCTTCTGAGCTGCTTAAACGCTGACAGAGGGGTGTACGCAAGAAGATTTGGAATAAAAATAACCCAAGAGGAATTTCAAGTTCAAGACCCCGTTTTGACACTGGGAAAATTACTTTATCTCTCTGGACCTCAATTTTCTGATCTGTGACATGAAGAGGTTAAATTAGATGACCTCCTGTGATTCCGGCATACGGATGTTGATGCCAAAAGTTGGGTGGAAAAGGAAAAACAAGAGTAATCTTTTGGAATTAGTAAAGCACATTGTAATAAAACATCTAAAAAAAATGCCTGAGGAAATACAAAGCAAAATGACATTTCACAGGAGTAAGAAACTATAACCATAAGATTCATTTTTCAGTTAGTCTTATTTAAATATTCATTGCTTCTTGTGGAATGGAAGTGTCTAGAACCAAGGCATGGCTACTAGCAAAACTTTTAAACTTTTTCTCAAATGGACAATATATCCTAGGGGCATCGTCAAATTTATACTCCTTCAGAATGAGGAAATAGCATAAGAATTTTTTGCCAAAAAGTTAAATTATACTAATCTGAGAATATATACTATCTGCATATTAGCATAATTTAAATTAAGTTTAATTAATATTCCTTTTACATAGTCTGCATTTGCAAATTTTTACATTTAAAATTAAGTTCCACATATTTATATTTTAATCGTGATAGCCCCTTACGTTTGTGTTATAGGGGTAAAATAAATATTTGAAGTTATTTGTGTTTGAGGTATTTCCTTCTAAAGAGAAGCCTGCTGGTCAGCTCCTGGGCCTCCCTTTGCTGTGAAGAATAAACTGGGAAATCAGAAGAAAATACAGAAGATAAGTGAATACATAATAAAGAATGGAGCCAGTGGGAGGATGCACTTAGGGGACTCTGGTGTGGGAGAGGGAGACGTTATGCAGAGGAAATATTAAGAGAAAATATTAAAGATGGGAAAAAAGGAATTTACACAATTTTGCTGGGTGTTTTGAATGTATTCTCCTTTGGCATTTTCTCAAGAAATGTATTGATCTGATTGTCTTTGCTTTGTGGCTTGATGGACTGTTCTCTGAAAGCAAATGTGTGTTGCTACCGGGACAACAGCTGTGCTTTATTCGGGTTACATTGACATAAGGTTTTACAAGTCTGTACGTCTGTACATTTAGTCAATCTGCATAATAATATGCTTGCAAGGAAGACAGGACAAAAAAAAAAAAATTATTTTCCTGAATTGAGACTCATGGAGGTTAAAGTGATTTTTCCCAAAATAACATAGTGAAGACTCAAAACTGGGTCAGATGGTTATGTTTTTCACTACTCGATCATGTCTGAGACCAAAATGCTTAGATATGGCCAAGAACTATGAAATCTTCTGTTTTCCTCCTCCTTTTTCTTTCAGGAGAGGGAATTATAAAGAAAGACCTCTACAGCACTGTGGAATAGAATTTCCTGTGACAATGGGAATGTTCCATGTTGTCCAATATGGTAGCCACGAGCCACATGTCGTTATTAAATACTTGAGTGTGGCTAGGGTGACGGGATTTTTACTTAAGGTTAATTAATTTAAATAGCCACATTTAGCTAGTGGATATAATATTGGACAGCATAGCTCTAGAAGCTACTTGTGACAGACTGGCAAATGCCCTAGGGATCTCAAACTAAAATAATAACTAGGGGTAAATTGTACGTCATTATTTATCTTTAATTTTCTATTTGTTTATCATATCTAATTCCAAACCCTTCATAAACAAATCAACATTGTGGTTGCTGCTATCTGGTTGGCTTAAGATATTTGTTTTTTGTCTTTTAACACTTTTATCTAATCATTGAATATTATTTTTACAAACAATTAAGATGAAATAATTAACTTCCTCTATAGCACCATTTACCTGATTTCTGCAGGAGTTTGTATGTGTTCCTTTGCTGCTCTTAATTTTTAAAATGGTTTTTGTTAATCTTGCTCTACTATGTTCATTGTATATTAAGTAGTGTACAGATGTCCCCTTTCTAATACAAAATATATGTAAAGTTCAAAGCTTCGGCGTTTATTCTGAATTTCCAGAAATTGTATATGTTTGCTTTTCCTTTGCAGTAAATGAGCACTAAGAACAAAACAGACAAATAAAATAAAATGAAAGTTTCATGAAAAAAGGATTCAGCCAGCCTTTCCCCTTACCATTAAAATATTCATATACAACAGAAATGTCTAACCACCTTTAACTTTTAGTTCTTTTAGGAAGTCTCCCCATTCTTCAGTAGCCTTTTTACTTCTGATAAGTTGTCCCTATTACTTCATGCTTTAGTTCACTGAACAATTCGGGGGTGGGGAGGTTATGCTTTTCTACAAAATTACCAATTCTTTTGAATAAAAAAGTGAAAGATCGGAGGGTATAAAGATAACATTACTGCTTCAAAGAATTGTGTAGTGATTTGGATATATATGCAGTATTTATATAACTGTCAACCCACTGCTATTAGAAGCCACACCTACCACAAAAGCTAGTGAAAGAAGCATCATCTTATCCTAAAAGGAATCGTCTATGTGCCCCTTATGTCTCTGTAGAATACCAGTTGCACCAGTTACATTGGCAAGTCAGTTGGTTATCGCTATTTGATCAAACCTACTCCACAAGAAACAAGTTGGGATATTTTATATAAACTGAACGAAGCTCAGCAGAGATTGTCATCACATCCTTCAATCATCTTGCTTGTCAATTTTTTTTTTTTTTTTTTTTTTCAATTATTAACTAAGTAGTTTAGGAAAAAATGACCACCCTCATTAGGTACTTACAAAATGTAAAGCAAAATGCATGTGATGGAAAATGTCACTAGTCTACATCAGACATTTGTGAAGCTAACTATGATACTGTTAGTGGACTGATGTCTTCCAATGCAAACACTGTACAGATGCTAAGCTGTTAGTAAAGTGCTCTTTAAGAGATCTCTGCTTCTTGATACCCGAATCTGCAAATGGTAGACACTGTACTCTACAAGAACCAACAGCTTCTTGGCACAGGATGTACATTTCATGGGTCGAGATGTTGATGCAATTGTATACACAGTACCTGAATTTTAAACTTTAGGAGCTCAGTATACATACATATATATTAACCACTTTCTGCCTCAAAGGGATGCCTTTTCTTTCTTGGTTCAGGGGGAAATTTCCAAATCTGGATTGTGATTATGGGGCAAATGACAGCTCCATCTAAGGAGCTTTTGGCATCAGCTTCATTTAGCCAGGGAGGGAAGGGGTTGATATGAATGAAAGAGTGGCTCAAATAGGCAGGAAACGATGGGCACTGCAACTCATTGAACCCCTTTTGCTAAGTGACATAAAAATATTCTAATATTAAGGATTATTTTACAACTCTATGGAAGTATGCAATAATGCACCTTGCATGTTTTGTCTGACAAAATGCACTCTTAGAGTCACAAGAGCCTGCCTTGTGTTAGTTAATAAACAAAAATATATTTATATATATATTTATGTAACTACTATGTACTTTAAAGAAAATTACTGTATGATTCAGCAGGGTTCTTTCATTCTCTTTATCGCCAGGGATATACTGACTTGCATGGCTTCTTAGACAGGAATCAACAATGAAATGGGCCTTTAGTACTGAAATGGCAAAAAGTAAAAAACAAAACAAAACAAACAACCCACATGTTTAGAATCCCTAATAGTTTTGCTTCAAAAATGATTAAGGTTACATCCTTTTGTTTCCTTCAGCCAAGAGCAACTGTGGCTTCATAGGACTTCACAGTTGGGAAACGGAGGCAACGCTTCGTAAAACAAATCAGAAGTTTTATTCTGAGGAGGGGGGGGAACCGAAAGCTTCATTTGCCACTCCCTCTTTTCTAATCCTTAGCTAAAAGTTTGGAAATTCCATCACAGTTCATAGAAAGGGCATTCGTTAACAAGGAAGAGGGAGGCATAGTTTTAAACCTCCCGTGTAGATAAAAGATTCGGCCTATAAAGAACTTGTTGGGACAGGTGGGTCTATACCAGAAAAACGAAACCCTTTGTCCACATAATCTGGTGAAAAGATAGAAAATCTCTTATTTTGTGTTTGTTTTTGATCCTGCATGAGCTACTTTTCTCAGCAATCTTGAAACAGTCATCATTGCTCTTTTGAGTGAAAGGGTTCAGGCTTTGGAACACAGTTACCTTTGAGACATCAGAGAAGAATATTTGAACCAGAGGTATAGAGTCCTCGTAAACTAAAGCTTTGTTATTATCATTTTTGCTCTCGATCCCTTTGCAACCCTGCACCTAAGCCAACGGCATTGTAGTCTTGTCATAATTCCAATAAGTCCACAGGAGAGGTTCTGGGTGAACTGTAGATGCCATCCCACTAAGGAATCTTACGTTCAGTGGTAAATGGTATCTTGTGTAAGTCTGAGTTTGTCTTTTACCCTTCCTGGGCTGGGCTTGTCCAGAAATCTTGTCTCCTTCCAGCTATAGCAGCTTAGGGTGTGTGTGCGTGTGTGTGTGTGTGTGTGTGTGTGTGTGTGTGTGTGTGTGTGTGTGTGTTAAAGGTATAGGCAAATTTTAGTCTTAACACCTGTAAGCCAGCACTGGTGCTGTTCTGTCCTAGAAATCTTAGCATTGCTCTGATACAATAAAACCTTCCTTCTCTCCCACTGGTTCAACTTCGGCATAGGCAGGATGGCCAGACCCTCTTCGAAACTTCATCGCAGGCCATCTGCTTGGGCGTCTCTAGAAGAGAAAATTAAAAAACAATGAACACCAGGATGATGAGCATATCATAAGAAAAATAGATTGGCCAAATATTTTGGATTAACTTCTGAATTCAACTGAGTAACATGTGACATTATCTCTTATTACCACCACAGTCAGAAGTATATACCCACAAAGCCCTGTGCCTGCGTTTCCATTATGGTGCTATCGGCACCTCTTAGGTGACAGTCGAGGGGACTGTCCCCAGAGTACTGAGTGATTCTCTAAGGCAAGCTTTATGCCTTATGAATATTCGTGTCTAAAAGAATCTATAACTGCCCGAAAGGAATGGTAATAAAAAAACAAGTCTTCTTAATATGTAGCCACGGACACTTTCTCTTCTCTGGAAGTCAATAATAATATCACTTCATTTTATTTATTAATTCACTCAAAAACATAAGGCCATCAAATTCTTCATGGTACTTTGAGGTGTACTTCAAATTAGGTGGTAGACTTCCTAGCAAATAAACATCACTTAATATCTTAAGAAATTATTTATTAAGCTGAGAATCCACATAGGACTTTTTCTGCTTGAAAATTAACAAGATGTGATGCTCTCAAAACTGAATCCAACAGCAGAGGGCGTGGACCATCTTCAGTCTATGAACTAAATAACTGCGCATTAGACACCGTTCCTAAATTACAGGATATTTGTATTGACAAAAGGAGCTCATTTCTCCCCAGCCTCCGAAATGCTAAAATGCATTTCACGGCCACAATGACACTAGAGACTATTACTCCATTTATTAGAGTGCCTGTGATTTTGGAGAAAATAAGACAGTAAATATTGAAGGAAGTTTATTCCTATCTAAAGAATTTTAATGTGAAAAATGTTACTTATCAGTGTAGATATCCTGGCATTTGGCAGCTTTCTAGATTTGCCAATTATATTCCAACGTCCAGGATTAATAGCTGCAGAAGAGTTTTTCATCAGGTAGGAAAGAGTATTATTAACTCTACTTTCTGGAAAAATACTAATCAAGGTAATAACATTCTGCCCACTAATACTATTATATGCTGTGTCTATGTAAAGTTATTTGGTCAGAACGTGCTCTGTGTATTAGCTGATTAATTGCCATGAAGTGAGGGGAACTGAGTTATCCTTCTTTTCCAAAAGAACAAGTTAAAATCAAGAGAGGGCTAGGTAACAAAATAGTGTGTTTTTGCTGGAACTAAAAGTCATCATCAATGGAAATACATGAAACATCTCTAGGGAGAGGAACCCTGTAACTCATGGTTACTCCTGCTTGTGGGACAAAGCCTCTGTGCTCACTGCCACTATTTACAACCCCTACTCTGGTTTCAGTGACCTCACCACTGGGCTTTTGAAGCCGCAACCGCCCTACCTTCGGAGTAAGCAGCACCACTAAATCTTTGCTCTGAATCCCCACCTTTCCAAGGCCCATCTGACAAGTATAGCCCTGTGATCTAGCAATAATTTACAACCACATGCTATAGGTGACTCTTAATTAAAAAGGAGCATAGGTGATGAGACTGCTGATGTTTGATTCCTGTGAAAGTTATATTTTGTTAATCTCCTAACTGGATTTCATGCTTTGCACTAGGTGATTTACATATATGATCTCACTTGATATACACAACTCAATCATTTACATTTTGCACAAACCTACAAAGCTAGCAACTGGCGGAGCCAAGATTTAAAATGAGATCTATCTACTTCCAAAGTCAATTCTCCCCACCATAGAAATTAGTTCTTAAAATTCAGAGGTTTGTGTATAACTCCCCCAAAATTTGTGAACATGGTTCTATTTTTATTTCAGTCTTAAAAATATAACATTACCAACAACTTCAGTATTCTGCTAATAAGTCAGAAATACTAAGCTGATAATTCTCTGTCTTAGGTGAAAAGATTGCAGGATAATGCTTATCATGTATTCTGTGAGCTCATCACAGAGTTTCTCAAAATAAAGTATAAAAATGTTCGATGGTGAAGCTTCCCCTGTTAATACAATACTAACCTATTTTCTGAGTTAATTACAGAGCCTTAAAGAAAATTTCTCTTGATTTTTGTACTACTCATTGTAGGAGAAACCATAGAAGTACCCCAACAACATTTAAAATCACTAGGGATCCCACCACTCACACATAATTTGGTTCCACTATCAGTATACATTGCTTACATGCATTTCTAGGAACATTAAACCATTGCACATACTGTTTTATTAGCTCCTTTCTTCTCCACTTAAGTACACACTAAAAAAATTCATGAACTATCTTTTTATAAAATTATTTTCAATGTCAATAGAGTATAGTACTTCCAACTAAATCATGATTTATATTGTCTACTTGATTTTGAGTTTTTCCCCCCAAATTTTTGACAATATAAATAATGTTACAATAGATATCTTTGCTGCTCATCTAATAGGCACATCTCTAATTAGTTCCTTTTATGAACTCTCATAAGTGGAATTATTGGATCCAAGAGAATGCACAAATATTTACAAAACACCTGAAATGTCTTGTATGGTGCTAAAGGGCGTATGGCCAAAGAAAGGTATGGAACATGGATTCTGGTTCATATGGGAGATAAAAACCATTTCAGGGCAAAGGGATTTTCAATGCAGTTTGGAAAGGTGAAGAACATACAGGTAGGCAAGATTTAATAGAGGTTTCAAATAAATATTCTAAAGACGAACAGGGATAATCCACTACAAAATTATTTTTTATTTGTGCAAAACTAAAAGAACTATACTTCTGTTCTTTTTAACTAGATGAAAATAAAAAGACATTTTTCGATAATAATATCTTAAAACTTATGATGAAATCTAAGAAATATGCAACTGGGGTTTTAAACATTTCGTGTGATTTTACATTCTTTCACAATTCCTTGATCTCTCCGTCTTTGCCCTAAAAATGCCGAAGAGTTAATAACTACAAAAATTCTGCTTTCTTCCTAGAATATATACACATATCACAAATCAATTACATGATCTTAAATCACCTGATTTCTCTGGGCCTTTGTTTCCTCATTAGTAATATGTTATCTAAGGATTTGTCCTCTAAACTCATAGGATTCTTATACCTAATTGCCTGAGATAATTGACTTTAACATTGTGGAAAAAATAATGATTTAAAAACTCCTCTATGGTGGTTCTTCATGGTCCCTCCTGCCTCTCTCCACTAACTTTTCAGATTCCTAAATTCAAGGGAAATCTGTATAAATTAGTCCCAACTGACATTGATTTTCTATGTCAATCTGCAACGCTTTCCTTATAAATGAAAATAATGAGGGCAGCTCTATGACTGTGCATGAACGACACAATCTTTGGTACTCATAGAAAAATCTTTAATGTCGGTGCTATAATATGAGGCATCTGTCCAGTGAACAAAGGGGTCAAGAAATCTGGTCATCATGTCTGGTTCTGCCACGAAGTGTGATGGGTCACAACCTGACATTTGGTCTTTCTCGAGGCTTAGACACATCTGAATCTGTCTTCTTTGTAGAATGGCTAAATTCAAATTGTTGCAGAAACTGATAGGGGCCACAGGGTCATTTGTTAACAGAGCAGGATGTATGCTGAAAATTGAAAAATTCAAACCAGACTCTAGTGTAATTCATTACAGAGACTCAGGAAGTAATGCCTTAAAACATTATTGGACGCAATACGTGAGTGATCGCTAGCTTTATTTCGGAGAATTATTTATGTGGCTAACCACATTCAGAAGTCAGTGTTTGCATTGATACTTTGGCACTGGGGTGGGCTGTGCAATCAAGTATTCTCCCTAATTACTCCTCAGTACTATTCATTGAATAGTCGTCCAGATCTGTCTCAATGGCCTGCGGCAAGATAATTAGCAGAAATATCCATAAACAAACCTGCAGGGTATCCTTAGTTAGCAGTGTACACAAAACTGCAGCTGAAGACCTCTCTTCAAGCTTAGACAGCAAAGCGGACAATGCTTCCTGTTGGGTGAGAGGAGTCCTTGAGACGAAGTTACTAGGCGTAAGTGTGAAAGAAAAGGGACCAATTTTGAAATTTAAGGCCCAGCTGGAGGACACCTGTGGTGCATGATGGCACATGACAAACGGTTGGAAATTTCTGGTGTTTTGTGCTACTTTCTTCACTGAAAAGTGGGGAAGTGGAAACAGGCTGGGATCTGGAGACTTAAACAGCATCACCGTCACGTCAATTCCCAGCACAGGACTTTTAGGCAAAGTCCCACATTTTTTTTTGTTACTCAGTTTCCCAATTGGGAAAATGAAATGGACTGGATTGCTGTTTTTTAAACTTCTTTCCTTTTATAATCGAAAACAATGTTTAAGTCACAGACCTTCTGTTCCAATGAAACCTTACCTTGTAGCCCAAATAGGATGGCACACAGTAAGTCTCCCTTCATTGTGATGGAGGGAGGGAGCCCAGCTTACACACCCTCCCTGAGGTGCACCCCCACCCCAGGAAGCCTGTAGATCCCATACCTTCTCAGAATATGTTTTGAGAAAACTATAGAACTAAATCAGCATTTTTCAAGCTTGAGATGCATACAAGTCACAAGGGATCCTGTTAAAATGCAGGTGCTGACTCAGCAGGTCTGGAGGTGGGGGCCTGGGGCTCCGCATTTCAAACAAGGTCCCTGGCTCATCCCACTCTGCTGGTCCACACACCACACTCTGAATAGCAGGGGTAATGATTCTCTAAGGTCTTTTCACTCAGGAACATTCTTTAAAAGTGAGGGGAAGGAGAAGTATTGAACTTCTGACTTTCCCTGTGTCTCCCACAGACCTGCGTGGGAACTGGAAGCATCTTGTATCGTTGGGCTAAGCTTTCAGCATTTAGCTTGGGTAGAGTTTGTTCATGGGAAGGAAATGTTTTCCTTTTTTATACTTCTAAATACAAATTATTCTCTAGTCTTATTTTGTGTTGACTGTTATTTCAGTCTTAAGTTATATGTCTGGGTTGCCAGGTTTAGCAAAATACAGAACACCCGTTAAATTTAAATTTTGGGTTAGCAATGAGTAATTTTTTAAAAAAACTATACTTCATGGGACATACTTATACTAAAAAAAGAAAGAAAGAAAAATTACTCATATTTATTTGGAATTGAAACTTATCTGAGTATCCTGTATTTTAGTTGGCAATCTTATGAACAGGGAAACACAAATTTCAATCAGTTAAAAGGCCAGTTAAACGTCAATCTAATTAAAATAAACTACTCCTGTGTGTGGCTGTGACTCTTTGCATCATGACTTGTAGGTCACTTTTTCCTTACAAAGAATAACTCAATTGATTTGTCTGTCTTCTGGTGTGGCCAAGAGTTCCAAGGGATAACTCATCGGTGAAGAAAGTTTGCATGTTCTTTCACACATTTTCTCCTCATCAGATATTGGTTGTTCTTCTTTTACACATTTTCTCCTCATTACATGTTGGTTGTTCTTCCTCATGTGGAAGTTGTCTTATTATCCTGCATCTGTGTCTTCTCCAACTTATAATCACTACTTGCCATTGGTTTGCTGCCTTCATTCTAGAACTGCCCTAGGTATAATCCTGAGGAATTACTTAATATAAGCAGAGTTGGTATATGTCCAAGATGAAAATTGTCCCAAAGCATGTAGAGAACAGCTGTAAACTGAGATTAACAAAACCACCGGATTATTCATGTGATTTTTCTGGAAGCTAAAGTATTCTTAAAACAAAAATTAAGTGGTTCTCCATTGGATGCTAAGTTCAATAAACTCTATAATATAGGAGGAAATATCTTTTAATCATACATTTCAAAGACTTAATATTCATTATTTTCTTTGACAGCCCTTTCTTTTATGGCAGTTCTCAGACCTGACTAAAAATAACATCGCATGGGGTTGAGTGTAAAAAAAAGTACTAATGTCGAGGACCATCTCAGCCAACTGATTGGGAATCTGGCTATGGCCCATGCAAGTATATTTTTAAAAAACTCTTCAGGTCAGTAAGAGGCATAGTGAGGGTTGAGAACCACTGTCAAACCATATTTCTCTTGGTTCCACATCTATATTCCAGAGTGTTCCTGTGATTTTCCCCTCACCTGACTATCACTTCATCGTCTCTACTTACACAAACACTACCCTTTTCACGTTATTTCCAAGAAAGCTTTCCAGATTCCTACCTATAGATTATAAATCACTTTTCATGCTCCTGCTTTATCTCAGACATGTCGTGGTATTATTTCTACCTCTTGTCACATTTTAGCACCCACTGTGGTTGTTTATGTGGTTGCACATATACAGTGTATGTAGATGTCTTTGAGGTCAAGTGTCATATCCAGTTCCACTGTGAAATAGCCACAGTGGTGGTGTATTGAAGATATTTGTCATCTGGAGTAAACCCTTTTTGTATCCTCGGCCTGCTCTGTAAGACAACATTATTTTTGGTAATAACCATGAAGAGACATGAATAATAATAGTAGTCAGAAAAGAAATGCGGACAGTTATTGTCTTGCACTTCCTGTCTTGCACTTCATAGATATTAACCATGCCAGTAAAAAACATTAAAAATAGAAAATAAATATTACTGTACAAAAAGGGAAACAGAATAAATTAAGTTTGATAAAAAGGAAACAAAGATGAAGGAATATCGCCAAATGAGGAACGGCACAAGGATCACAGAATGCTTTGCCCTCCCAATAGTAGAATTACAGCAAGTAAGTTCTGTTTCTTCACCTTCACAGCTACAATGCTACCATCCTTTATTTTGAATCTTCTGTTTAACACAGATGTATGTAGTATCACATGGGCTGGAGACCCCACTGAGCCTAAAACAAATGCAGAACATTCCAGACTCTTAGGAACTTATTCTCTAAATGAAAGTACACAGCTGAGTCTCCTGTCAGGGCCAAGTGTGTAATCGGGAGTTCTCTGAATTAGCCTCCATGCAGAAGACAATGTTTACTAAAGGCTAAGGAATAAAATTGTGCTAAGTTGAAGTTTACATCTACATTATGGGACTGAAATGCCACAGGAAGTGAGTTAACTCTTTAGAACTTTAGCTCAGCAAACGTTTCTAACTCAATTTAGAATTTCTGGCACATCGTGGTAATAAAAAGCTGAACTTAATTTAGCCAGTTTTATTATAATTTTACCATTTCCTACAAACAATGTACTCCCTTACTACCTGCCCCTGGGGCAGACTGCTTCCAGGGACCTGTCCTTGATTTGCCATTGACCTGCCATGTCTAGCAAAGTGTTAGGCACAAGGAGACTCACAGTAAGTCTACGTTGATTTGCATAGGTCTTACTCTACAGTTTTTGCCCCACAAGAGGCATAGCATCCAGATTCTTGAGTGCCAAACTATCTTTTGGACTCTCTCTTTGCCTTTTATGACGTCAGCCCATTACTGGCCACTTTGTTGCCCAAAATGAGAATGACTGGTGATGGTGACCATTAGTGCATTCATATGAGGATAACTGCATTCGGTTAGCCAATACCATCTCTATTTACGCAACTACCTATTGAACACAGTACTTAAGGTGTTTGTAGTATGTTTAAAGAAAATAAGACATTTGCATGCACATGCTTAAAGAGGAGCTAACCAATCATACAAGCTAAAAATGCACAGACAAGAGATTGGATTACTTAGTATAATATCAGGTATCTGCTAAAAGCACTGGACAATAAATGCTGTGAGTCTTGAGGAAAGAGACCTTCATTTGCATTCGAGTCATCAGAGATGACTTCACAGGCAGACTGGACTATAAAGACAAAGGGCGGGAAGACACAGGCCCTGGCGACACAGGACACAGGCCCTGGCGACACAGGGCTAGCAAGCAGAGCTGAGGGGAAGTGGGGCAGCCGGGCTACCCAGAATCCAAAGAGTGTATATTCTAGTGTAGTGTTGCAGGAAGTCTTGAGAAACAAAGGACTACTGTAGTGTTCAAAATATTTTTGTATTGTTAGTGCATCATCATCGAAAAACCTTAATATGAGAATAAAGATACTTTTTGCTGGGGAAAAAAAAAAAGACAAAGGGCAGAATGAAACTCCCCATCACTGCAGCCTAGATGCTGCCTGCAGGATTCATTCTAGATCTTACTTCGGCCACTGCTTTTATGTGCTTCCCCCCCGCCCCCCCACCCCCCCACCCCGCCCCATCCCCCTCCTTTATCCCCTCCAGCAACCTGAATGACTTTAACATTCTCTTCTTCCGGGTTCCTCCTGGATCATTTTGAAAACATCCACTACCATCTCTTCTATACTGTTCGTTCTACCTCCTCTCAAAACAGCCACCTCCCAGGCCTGGCTGCCTCATGACAGTGCACTGCCTCCAAATCCTTTAGATTATGGAGCACTGCCTCTCATTTGTTTCTACAATTCACCCAGACGTCATTTAACTTCCTGCCAGCCTGAATGCCATTGCAGGCCACTTAAAATCCATTTATTCTCTGTTCCCACGGCTATCTGACAATCCGTCCTGGATAAGTTCTCCTAACCTCATCACAAGTGATCATCTTCTCCCCCCCCCCCCCCCCCATTTCAGACCCAAAGCAGTCCCAACTACGACAGGAAGAAGTCACACATTCAGGTTAACCCAGCCCCAAATAATCACAGTCTTTCAATTGGGAATCAGCGATTACTCTTCTCTTATTAGATCGTCCTGATATACTCAAACTCCATCCACTTCCATGCTGCCCTCCCTCAACCTTGCATTTCATCACCGATTTTTATTATAGAGAAGATTAAGCCACTTAGAAGATGCTAATCCTTTCTCCTCTCTTCATTAATGCCCTCACATCTACTCATCCTTTCTTACCCGTTGCAAGGTTATTTGCTTTTCCTGTTCAATTTTGTCTCTGCTGGGAAGTTACTTCATTTCTTCCTCCTTCCCAAGTACCTTAAAACACCTTTTATTGTTTCTTTACCTTATGCCTGCATTGAACATCCCTTTATTTGATCTTCCTTTGTATCCCCAGGATTATATCTGCATTGAATATATGACTGAATTCACTACCTTCACATAACAAAATCATTTTTTCACCCCCTTAAATGTGGTGTCTGCTCCCTCTCTTGAAACTGCATTCTTGCAAGTTACAAATGATTTCACTGTCAAGTTAGTACCTTTTTTCTCTTATTCTGTGACTTTTCTAGAGCACTTCACACTACTGCCTACCCGTCATTCTTGACTTTTTTTATTTTTTTTAAAGATTTATTGGGGAAGGGGAACAGGACTTTATTGGGGAACACTGTGTACTTCCAGGACCCTTTTCCAAGTCAAGTTGTTGCCCTTTCAATCTTAGTTGTGGAGGGTGTCATTCAGCTTCAAGTTGTCCTTTCAGTCTTAGTTGTGGAGGGCACAACTCAGCTCCAGGTCCAGTTGCCGTTGCTAGTTGCAGGGGGCACAGCTCACCATCCCTTGCGGGACTCGAGGAATTGAACTGGCAACCTTGTGGTTGAGAGCCCACTGGCCCATGTGGGAATCGAACCGGCAGCCTTCGGAGTTAGCAGCATGGAGCTCTAACTGCCTGAGCCACCGGGCCAGCCCCCTTGACTTTTTTGCTGGCTTTCTACAATGATCTATTCTCTTGCATCTTGTTTATTTTTTTCCCCTTAAACTTGTTTCCTTTCCTATTTTATAAACATTAAATGTTAACATGTCCTAAGGTTTAGCCACACATGCTGTAATCGCTCTCTTCCAATAGCATTCTTCTTTATTTTCTTGGGGTTTAACTTCTACTATTGTAATTTCCATAATTTTCTCAGGTTATCATTCTTTTTACCCAGTTGCTTTTTTTGAGAGGCCCAACTATGATCTGACCATCAGCTTACACCAAACCTGCTTAAAATCCATCCCTTCATTTTCCTTCCTAAACTGTGTCTTCTGACAGTTCTAAATCCATCCCTAAAAACCTGAATTTCCCATTTGCTCAGATTTCGTACTTTGGAATTTTTGCTTCTTTCTTCTTCACCTCACATATTCAAGGAAAAGACTCAGGATACCCTCCTCACCTTGACTGCTAATTAGCCATACTTTTTGGAAATTGCTCAAGTTCTTGGAATCTCAGTCACTGTATGTAATGCCCACATTGGAACTTCAGTTACCTTACAGTAATGCCCACATCTATGGACTTCATTGGGAAAGAGTGAGAATCAAAGATAGTTGATTGCAAGCACTTTCAGACACAAAGCTTTATGCAAATGAAAACTGCTAAATTCTACCTTCTTCCTTCATGTGGCTCTTGAATTAGCCCATTCCCTTCCTTCTAATTCAGCTCTCAGTCATCACCTCACACAGGGATACAGCTTTCTAGCTCTGCTGTGACTGTTCTTTCAGTTTTCTAGCTTTCTCTGGCCCCTTCCCACCATCATTGTCACCTTCTATTTCTTTCTTGCATAATTGACTCTCCCTGCCTCTAGAATAAAGCCCAGATTTCACAGTAAGTTCTTCAAAGCCTGTCACATCTAACCTGCATCTACACTGAAGCCATTCCCAGTACTTGTCCATAGATATTAACATAAAGTTGAATAAGTCGATTCATCTTGCCCTTTCGTGACTTAATGCTTTTGTAAAGTCATAATATACCTCTCTTCCATGTGAAATGTCATCTCCTCTTCCTCTTTGCTTAGGCACAGCAGAGCATTCTTTCAAGACTCTGCTCAAATATTACCTCTTACATGAAATTCCTCCTGATTAATCTCTCTGTCTTTCCTAAGAATTTTATAGTGCTCGACTGCACCCTTTATTCAGCATGGATTATACCTTTGATGTTCATTTTATTATTATTGAATTCATATGTGCCTATTTGGCCTTTAATGTTTTTATGTTCTATATCGCCACATACATAATAAACTGGGGAATATGATTACACATAGGGTGACCAGGTGACTTTTTTTTTTTTTTTTTGAGCGTGAATGGGAGAACCATATCAGACAACAGATATAAACTGGGGCAGCCTACGCAAACTGGGATTATGTTTCCCTAGTTATACCCCTCTGTGATATTAAACACACCTACCAAATTGCATTGCACAAATAGGAGCTTTCGTTTTGCCTGATTTCCCATGATACACGCTGAGAAAAATCCTGTCTTCTCTACCATTAGCCTAAGTTCATAATATCATGTTGATATTGCATTTGGCAGTATTTCTTGATTTTTTGAACCACATTGCCACAAATGGTCGTTTTCTACTAAAATAGAATAATAATTTGCTATTAGACAGGCAATTTACTCTGAGGAAGAGTGATTTGCAATGAATGTGAAAACAGGCCAGTTTGCTGGCTTGTTGCTCAGTGGCTTGGTTAACAGACAAGATAATGCTGCTCTGGCCGTAAATGTTCTCATAAAAGTCGAATGTGAGTTAGTGCTACTCTGCGCAACAAGAAGACTGGCTGTCTTCCTCACGACGCTGCTCTCATACAGTTACTTGTATCTGAGTATCACTGTGCTTCTAAGCAGACAAGTTAAGCTCTCCTTAGCCATGACCTTAGCTATGGTCAACAGGTCAACAGTTAGCTATTTTCTGCCCTAAAGGGGTTGTGTACTTGAAACCACATTTAATCACAAGATTAGGACACAACCCAATAAAATGATTTACTCCATCAAACCCAAGAGTGGACACTATTCATTTGAAAATTTAGAGTAAGGCTCATCAATCAAACCAAGGCAAACGCACACCCTGTCATTATAGAGTGGTATTTCATGACGCGTGTTTAATTTGTCTATGTAGAAATGAAATGAAAAGTTTTAGAAAAAATTTAAAAGGCAGACAGCAAACTTTTTACCTATTTAAGGTACTACATTGAAGAATGGATACCCATCATGGTGTACCTTTGGTAAATTTGAGAAACTTGATCTATTTATTTGGGAATTTTTGATACATAACCATCTCTTCTCAAACCACTTTGGAGACTGAAATTTAAGAAAATAATAAAAATTATGATCCTGAGAAGGGGAGCAATATAGTATTAGCATGACAGAAAAATAAAAATCAAGGGATATGTGCTGTAGGAGACCCACTGCAGAGGTGTTACAGTTGCATTGATAGTTATATGTTCATACAATGTTATAACTGACCAGTAGCAGTGTTTAATCATTCCTTGGGCCCTCCAGTGATGTTCATTACTGTCTTTTCCAAAGATTCATGTAATTGCTACAAAAGCTTCGTTAAGAGTGTGAGGCATTCATCTTATGATAAAGAAGCACTGATAACCATTCTAACGATATGTGAGCCAGGTTATAGCCCTGGAAATAACTCCAAAGTTTACAACATTTTAAAAGTATAAAAAACCAAAACAAAACAAAAAAACGCAAAAAAAGCAAGATGTCTGATATATACTAATTAGAAACTCTAAAAATGACTCTTTTATTGCACAGTTGATGGTTTTATTTCCAAAGGTTGATAACACAGTTTGTGCATTAGATGGTTTGTTCTTTTCCCCTTCTTTTTATCATTTGAATAACTTGCCAAAAGATTGTAGGGATGGGAAATAAATGAATATCGCCAATAAATCTTGGTATTTATACAAATATTGGCTGACACAACTATGTTTAAAAGTAGTGCTTTTTAACACAGTGCAGATGATGGCTGCTTAGAAGTCAGGAAATTTGCTTTCAGTTCCTGGATGGATTACACAGAGGGGTTGAGGAATTGACCAAAAGTCACAAAGTTAGTAAGTTGAAAGCTAGAATTTATACAAGTCTGCATTTTTTGCACTGCACTCTCTACTGTGTTTTAGTGGGTCCTGGTTCTGTTACTGTCAAACATTAAGGCATTAGGCACATCACTTCCCATCGCTTGTCAACCATGTTCCCATGTATAAAATGAGAAAGTGAATAAACACTGGTTCTCTACTTAGCACGAAGTCTCCAGTCAGCCTCAACGAATAATAGGTATATGCCAGTACTCTTTAAATAGGCAATTTTTTATCAATGACATTAATATTGCACATTTAAAATACACTGTGAATGACTCAACTACAACATTCCAATAAGATTTGCATTAAAACTGTTTGAATTCATCAAACCGTATAACATCAGCATTGCAATTTAAAGAGTCATTTATAGTCTCAAGCCTAAACATTTTTTCAGGAAAACGGAGTTTTATTTTTCTTTAGGTGAAATATACAATGCAGAAAATTGTGAACTACTGCATTTGATCTTCTTAGGATTTTCCTGCTACCTTCGACTTTGTATCATTTCATGATTCTGTATATTAAAGTTCCACTTGTACAATTTCAGATGAGACTACTTATTCAGCAAATATTTACTAAGCATTGTGCTTGTCCTTGTCAATAAAAATGATGGATGAGACAGATATGCTATCCCCTGAAGCTCCCATACTGTTATTAAAGTTCACCAAGAAGTAAAATAAAAAATAGAGTGAGGAAAGTCTTCCTGGTTTTTTTTTATAAGTGTAGTAGGAAAATATAATTTGTATAAGAGTTATTCTTTTTTAATTTATTGGGGTGACAATTGTTAGTAAAATTACATAGATTTCAGGTGTACAATTCTGCATTACATCATCTATAAATCTGATTTTGTTTTAAAGTCAGTTCCTTGAAAGAACTAATCCGACAGTTCAATCTCTCAGAGTTAACAGAAAAAACGTTTTAAATCTCATAATCTCTTGTTACTTATTTGTCCTACTGAAGTACCATGAATCATTTCATTTTAAAAATAGACATATACTAAATTTTCTAATTACCCTTAATACACTCTGCTAAATAGATTTTAAAGTTGGTAAATAAAAAATTACATCCAAAAATATTATTGTTTAGTTCTTTAAAATATTTACTTTTTGCCTTCCTTTTTCTGTATTCCGTGTACAGAAGTACCTAGAGTACTGTTTATAAATAGTATCTTTTTTGTATAACTTTCTGTCATTACAGTTTCTTTCCCAACAATTCCATTGCTTTTACATTTGGATTTGCCACTATAAATATATTTCTAACCTCGGTTTTCCTTTGACTTGGCTTTGCTCAATAGCCTCAAAGGTTAGTCCATTTGGTCCTTTTATTACACACCTCTCTTTCTAAACAAATTCTAGTGCAATTATATTGTTTACCAAAAAACAAAAAAAACAAAAACAAAAACAAAAAAATACCCAGTTCAGTGATTTTCCCTGAGTTTTCATTATTCCAATGAATTTTTTAGTGTTTACATCCACTAGATGGTAACTACATTCTCTATTAATAATCCATCTTTTCTTATTTTTTCAATGGCTTAATAAATTTAAGTTTATTTTTGCCTCACATAGCAGGCCAAGACAATTGTTCTTATACACAGGCAACTTCCTTCCATGCCTGGATCAAGCTTCTTCCTATTTGGCCTCTATTCCTTAAGGACTGTGTGTATACAATGGCAGCTTTGAATGTGCGTATATAAATTATGCACATTATAACATGTAATTTGTAATAAATAATGGATAATTACTGCATAAATTATAATGTACATGTATAAATTAGCAATTGCATTTATTTTTAAATTTTTTATTGAGGTATAATTGACATATAACATTATATTAGTTGTATGTTAGCCACTGCATTTAAAATATATAAATGAAGTAACATATAGAAAAATATTGTAAACATTTTCAAATCACTTCCAAAATATTTGCTACCAGATGAAGCAAGCTTAATTATGAGATGTATGTTAATAGCAATAGCCACCTTCAAATGCACAAGAGTATCTTATGGGGAAGGTGTATAGATGTATGAATGGCAGCAGAAGCTGAACTGCATCCACCAATCCATGTTTACCGGAAACTCTTCTCTAGTACACTTCCCAGGAAGGGCTCATGAGAACAATACTGCCAGAGTTCCTGCATGTTGATAGTAGTTTCCCATGCCCTTTATACTTAACAGGCTAGTTGTGCTGGATATTAAACCTTGGCCTACATTTTCTTTCCTTTAATATATTGGTTAACCCCATTTTCTTTGGCACAAAAAGTTGTTATGGAAAAGCTTGATGATTATCTAGTTTCCCTTATAAGTCAAATGTCCTATTTACCTAAATACACAAAGAATAGTTTTTCTTTCCTTTTAAAATATCATGCAGTGATTTTACTAGAATAAGCCTAAATGTTGCTTGTTACCAGTCAATAATCTTAGATAGACAGTGTTTTCTTTCAATATTTAGATTCTTCTTTTTAAGTTTCAGGAACTTTAAAAAAATTATCGTTTGTGGTATTCATTTTTCTCTTCTTTTGCTTTGGTTTTCTTCTTTAGGGATCCCTATTGTTAGAGGTGATCCATATGTTGGATATCCTTTGCAAATCTTAAATATTTTTCGTTGTCTCTCAAATCCATTTTATCTCCTTCAGTTCTTTTCAATTTTTAAAAGCACTAGTTTTTTTAACCTTCTATCTCTCCTAAAGCAATAGGAATTGTGTTTATTTTCTGATATTCTACTTTTTTCCCTCATTTATAAATGATATTTTTTCTTTTATTTCTAATTCTTAAGGATGCTCACCATAAGTTTTAGTTTATCTAATGCTGATTTGGATTGATCTTTAATGTTTTACATCATTTTCTTAATGCTTTTTAATTAGTTTTGAAATAATCCTTTAGTTTTCCTTAGATTTTTATAAAGCATGTCTTTCTGTTATGCTTTCATATTCTGTAGGGATATTATCCTGATCTTTATTCTCTTTAAATTATAGTATTTTTGCATGGGATTTCACCTCCAAAATTGTCTTTTGCTCATTTCTATGTGACTTTAGTTGCTCTGAACTTTTAGAAAAACAATTGGTTCAAGGAGCATTGGTAGTTTCAGAGATCCCCCTTCGGTAGTTCTTCAATTGTATTAAAAACACATGATGGCAGAGGGGTAGTAGATTGGGGGAGAGGGGTTATTACTTTGTGAGGGGTATAAATGTCTAACTATTACATTGTTTTGTACGCCTGAAACTAATAATAAAAACAAACAAACAAACAAACAAACAAACAAACAAACAAACACACGATGGCTTGCTTTTGGGAATATCCTGAATGTCCTTCCCTCCCCAACATGTATATGAATCCTCTTTTTTTTTTTCCATCTTTGTAGTCCCTATCCTACTCAATACTGATTCCACTTCCAGGATTTTCTCCTAGTGTGGACACTATCATAGAAGATGGTCCTGGCAGGTCAGTTTTGAGAATTCCTTGAGCAATTCTCAAAAATTCTTACACAGGTCCCTTCACAAATTCTTACACAGGTCCCTTGTGCTCACCAGTAGTAACTGGACTCGGCACATGCCCTTTCCACTTTCTGCTGCTATTCTCACATTAGCCTGTTATATTTTCCAATGAATGCCTATTGGTTATTTTGTGGTTCAGCAGGTCTCCTGTTGTCAGACCTGCTGGATACCTTGTTGCATCCTTTTGCTTTCTCTCACCCAGATGCTGACAATATTTAGGTTGTGTGGATATTGGTGGTTTGATATTATCTGGTTAACCTGAGGGTTTATATCTATATTTTTGACATAAGTTATCAGCTAGTTTTGTTGTAAATGCTGCCCATAGGTTTATGATTTTGATATTTTGTTTTTACCTGGACATTTTGGAAGATAAAAAAATGTTTGCCACTACCAATGCTACCAACTACCTAGAATCTTCCATTAACATTAGCTTTTGACATTTGAAGGATTCTTTTTGCATTTACTGTTAAATAATATCATTAATCACTATAAAATCTTTTACCAAGTTGATATGAATGAAAATATTACTGAGAATACTTTATTGCACCCACTTTTCATTGAAAAAAATATAGCAATTGTTATCCTATGTGCTGAGATGAATGAATGAATATATATACATACATATATATACACGTATATATGTGCATATATGTATATATGTGTATATATATATATGTATTAGGCCAATAAAGGCAGCAAGGCAAGGCAGATATTTATGCCTCTTTATGACATGGAGGTCAATAAGAGATAATGACTTACTTCCTTACGTGGAGATTCCTGGACGAAAGCCAACTGGTTGCAACTCTCCTCCTGATCAAGATTGGGGTTCTACACTCTGTTCTATGTCAGGAAAACAAATGTGCACCTGTCTGCAATGTGAAGCCCCTGCATTGTGTATCGGCCCACAGGAGTTTCAACATGAATGAAATCTGCATTTGCTCTAGCTAAGAGAACGGGTGAGAGGAACAAAACGCTCTGTCCTCAGTGGTGATTATAATATAAACACACTAATGATCACATAGTTAAATAAAATAGAAGTGGGGAAAATGCCAAGTTAATTTCAGAAAAATTTTTTGAATGCAAATGTTTAACAATTCCCTGAGGCTGCTTGGCTGAGGGTGAAAGAAAGAAACAGAGTAGAGGAGATTCTCAGTGGCCAGAGCTTAATTGTTATACCCAAAGTCTGCAGAGTCATTTAAATCTTAGGAGAAAGGAAGAAAAAGGTGAAGATAGAAAAACACAGAGGCATTTATTTCTAAATGGAAAAATGACAAGTATGCTTTGCTTCTCCTACCTATTGGAAAAAAGCATACATATTTAACTATCAATTTCTCTTTGTAAAATTTACAAATTCATTTGTGGGGAGAACTATGGGAGGAAACAAGAAATAGCATTCTGTACCTCTGGCTCCATGTTACTCTTTTCTGTTTCTGGGAACCCCTCATTGGGAAAGATTTGTTTAAGGCCAATCAGTTGTTACTTTCCAGATAAATTCCTTTATTTTTATGCAGACTTTTTACTAAAGACTAATTGGAGCTTTGCTTGCCTTCCAGAAACATGAACGTGAAATCTTAGGCATTACCCAATACTACCAACTTCCTTAAAAGGTGAGGAGTTGGTAGGTCCCCTGACCCCCACCTGCCTTAGGTTATTACCTCATAGTTATATTCTCTGGATAGGAAAACTATAGTCTTCTTTGTTGCATGGGTGTGTGTTTTATTTTTTATTTTTTCACTTTGTGTTACTCAAAAATAAGGTGTCTTCAAAAACTGCAAGCATACCTTCTAGCTGATTTTGCAATTTTTGCATCTTTCTGAAACATACAAATTTTGGGTGGGGGAGGCAGCAGAATATCCTAGACTTACAGGGACGAATGAACCTTAAATTCATTCTCACTCGTCCTCTCATATAATGCTTAAATATTCTCCGTGAAGTCCTTGATGAGGGGACTTCTTGCATGCGTAAGAACCTCTGGTGATGGATAGCTTGTCACTCTGGGGCCTCTGAGTTCCATCTCTGAGTACCTCTGATTATTAGAAAGCCTTTTTATTGAGTCCATATTGGTATCTACATAGCTTCTCGACCCAGAGAGCTTCATGTTCACCTCTCAGATCTATCCAGAACAAGTCAGATACCTCGATCATGGGCGAGCCCATGAATACTGGTGGGGAGCTATCATGCTCCTCCTTCTATAGTGATCTCTGCTAGAACTTCTCCTTTCCTTCACCCATGTCCCGCACAAATCAGAAGTCTTTAACATTCTTAATCACTCTCCTCTGAGCACATTTTAGGTTGACCATGTTCCTTTACAAGTATGGGGTACAGAACGCACCCTACCACTTTTGGTGAGATGCCTTCCTGCTCTTCATGGAACATATGATACATTTATAACTTGACAACCACATACTATAAGTTATAAATTTTGAGATTTCTTTTCACTAAAATTCCATGTTCTTTACCTAGCCTCACTTTACCTAAAATTTTCTCCATATTAAGCTTGTACACATTCAAGATTCAAGTACGATTACAAGCTACTGAATCACAGATATTTCAAGGTCAACAGCAAGGAAAATTGGAAAAACTAAGGAAAAATGGATATGTGACATAAATTCAGATATAAAACAAAAAAAAATATGATAAACAATTAAGAGAAGATCACCCTTTACTATAATCCTAGAACCTTATGTTGCACTGAGATGTTGTATATCACAAATTTTTCTTTTTATAGGAAAAGTTCTGTCCTTTTAATAAAATGAGCATAATTTCTCATTCAAAGTTTTTGCCAAGGATAACACTTGGCACAGAGTCAGTGTTCATAAAAAAAATTTTTTTTGAACAGATGAACGAGTTTTTCATTAAAATATATACATTGTAATTAGCTGAAAGTAGAGAAGGTAGAAACGGGACAAGTAATTCAGACTCTATATTCCCTTATTATGTGACATAAGAAAAGAGGTTTAATTTTAAATTGGAATTATTTTGACTATATTAATACATTTTTATAGAGTCATCACCTCAAGAAAATGGAGAAAAATAACCTTACCCATTTGCAAATGAAAAGTTACCTTTTGCTAATCACTTCTAATAGAATTTCAAAGAACATCATTACTTCTATCATTTAAAATACATTTCATTACATTATTCCCTCGATTCTGAGTTTTTTAACCCCCTAAACTCAAATTCAAAATTTTAATTTTCTTACAGTCACAAATCATGTTAGTATCACTTATAAACCAAAGCATGTCATAATAATCAAACTATTTAGTTTTGATGCTTTGTATTTCTGCCAGAAAAAATTTATATTATGTGGAATTAGTGGGAAAAATAATCTCATGATTGAATAAATTTATTATTGTGAAGCAATAATTACTGCTAAATTAAAGTTCTCTTCTCTGTCTCCAGAAATAAAAAGACTTATTTATTTTAAAAAAGAACAGTTACCAAAGTCACGCAGGAGAAATTACTGAACAGTTGGTACTGTAAGTGGAATAATCTTCTTTTAAAGAGGTAACAGAAAGAAAGGATCCAAATACATAAAACATATATCATGTACTTAAAATGACATAATTCAGGTTTACAGATGCTTTGGTGAATTATAACTCTGTAGGTTTTTATTTATTTATACATTCGATTCTTTCATCCATTAAGAACTTCACTGCAGATATTTTATATATATGTAAAATACACACACACACACACACCATTTATTTTATGGCCTTAAGCACCATTAGAAACAAGAAGTTAGATGGTAATTAAGAAGAAATTAGAGCAGAGAACTCAGTGAAGTATTAAATATTTTATTCAATATTTTTAATAATTCTGAAGGGAAGAAAATATTTCATTAAATTAGAAACAGTTGTAGTTTTAGAAATTTAAATTATACTATATGCTACCCATAAGAGTAAATTAAAGAAGATTCTATAACAGAAATCTCATTTTGGTGATTACATATATGAGGGAATCATCATGAACTTGAACTCATGTCTCAGAAACAGTCAGTGATGTATATGAATAAAAGTCCAGCATCTTAGAACAGAAAATGAGGAAAGAAAATTGCAGACATTCAAATAGTGTCTTTTTTTATTTTTAAGCAGACTACGGTAGTTTCACCTATTTTCCCCTATATTTTGCTATGTTTCTGGAAAGCGGCCATCTAATAAAACAGCTTCTTTAACAAGGGTGTCAAACAATTTCAGTAAGGTTTAGCCAAATCTTTCCTTCCTTGTAGCAGTTCATCAAAAGTGAATGAATGCCTTTTTTTTTTTTTTTTTTTTTTGCCTCCTCTAAGAAATAAAAATAACTATTTTGTTTCAATGAATCAGTTTTTCCTTGAGTTTTCTTTAAGGCTGAAATAAGACTAAGGAATACCTTAAGGGCAAAACTCAGTTATAAAAAACATATGACTTCAAGATAAAAAAAAGATGCGTGGGTCTATGAAATGATTTCTATATTTACTATATAGATTAGGCAATGGATCTTCTTGACTCCCAAGAGCTATTCATCTAACAGCTGCAAAGCAAGATGCCAGACTTTTTAGTAAACACTTTTTTTTTTCTCCCAGCAGCAGCAGCCTTTGAATCTTTGCCTGGCTTCTTTCCTCTGGCTTCTTTCCTGGCAGCACTACTGATTGCCAGGAAAAGTTGAGGGCCACAGCTGCCTGTCTTTCTTTAATCATATTCTCCAGGGGTCCTTATTCTCCGCAAATATTTCTTGAGATGGGGAATCCCTTGAGTGGCAAAGGGCTCTCAAGACTGTTGGCTGCTGCTGCTGTATCAGCACAACCACAGGGCCAGGAAGGAGGTGGTCTGAGTTCAAGTCTCGGCTCTGACACTAGGTGTCTGTCACATGACCCAAACAAATTGTTTCACCATCTTGAGTTTTTATTTCATCATTGGACTTGACTCTAACAAAGGTGTAGAAAGGACACTTCCTATTTGGGTTCCAAGAACAGAGGGCTCTGCTGGTTTGAATTTATCTAGACTTTATAGCATCTATAACGATGCAACTGGGGTGCCGGGGCAGTACTAAGTTACAGAAGAGATGAGAATTGTTTTTTTGAAAGTTAACTTTAGTAGAAGACTGGGCAGGATCGGTTTTACATCAAACAAATGTGTCTATATTTAACAGAGTATAATGCAAAATTCAGTGATGTACTTGAATAAAAGTTTTTAAGACAAAACAAAAAACCCTAAGGAAATGCATTTGTGGCTGGTACCTGGGGAATACATACACTTTATTCAGAAAGTCACAGAATCTCTGGGTTGCACACATGCTGAGGTTTTGTTTTGTTTTGATATCCTATGATTTTGCTGATAGAAAATACTGGGCACTTACAGCAAAGGCAGATATTTTGGTCCCCTGGCAATAATAAGAATTTTAAAGCATTATCTGAACAATGACTGGTATTTAGACATTTAAGTTCAGGTTTTATTTTAAAAAACGTTGTGCAACTTCTAACTCAAATCAGTATGCACAACTTAAGAATGGTGAGACTGTTTTGTCCTCCATGAAATTTAACTGTTTTGGAGGGTATTCATATTTATTTTTATTTTTTTACAAATATATATACAGAGCATTATAAAAATTCCTAAATGATAAAATGATAGTAATAATAATAATAGTAGTAATAATAATTTCACTTATTATCAAACTGGAAGTTTAGGCTCGAATATTATCACAAACTCGTATATCCTTGGTTATCTGACTAATAATATCTTACTGCTCAACAAAGATAACATTTTCTTCAAGCATTTTATGAAGATTGACTCTTTTGTAAAACTAAACATTCAACTTGAAATCCATACCCAGATTAATATGTTTTTCATTTGTCTCCACCCAGTAGAATGTGACTTTTGTGAGGGCAAGTGTTGCTTCCTGTCCATTTTATTTATCTCTGTACCTTGGGTACCTGGCACGTAACAGGAGCTCAACAAATCTGAATAAATGAATGAATGATTGGTGAATATATAAATAGCTGTCTCACCCATCTCCCTCCTTAAGCTTCTGACCTCCTTTTCTCCCCCGTGCTGAAAATCACTTGGCTTTCTACTTTCAAAAAATATGGAGCAAATCAGACTTTCTAATCTCCTCTTCTCTGTGCGATTTTCTTTATAAACATCATTATCTAATAGAAAAACAGTGTGAGCCACATACATAATTTTATGTGTCTAGTATCCACATTAAAACGTAAAAATAAGTGAAATTAATTTTAATAATATATTTTATTTAACCTAATTTAACCAAGATATTTTCATTTTAACATGCAATTAATATAAAAATTAATGACATATTACACTTTTTTTTTTGTACTCAAACTTCAAAATCTGGCGTGTATTTTACATGAGTGTCATCGAGACTAGCCACATTTCAAGGGCTGAGTCGCTATAAGGCTGGTGGCTACCACATTGACAGCACAGCTCTATATGTATTTTCTCCAATCCTCGGGGTAAGAATTATAACCTATTTCAAGGCAAACTCCACTGCCATTGCAGTCTTAGCGTCTTCCTGAAACATGAGGGGGCATTGTTCCTATTATTATGCCGTCTTTTTTGCCATTTTTAAACGATTTCCTAGTACTGATTCTTTTCTCTCTGAGGATGTTTCCAGTGTTATTCTGCAGTATCAATAGCAGGGCAAGAATTCTTAGTTTTCACTTTTCTATTACTAAACAAACAAACAAACAAACAACAACAAAAACTCCAATATTTTACTCATAGAATCTATTTCTCAAAGCATTGATTGTCTTTATCAGTAGGGTCTTATCCATGTCTCTTCATTTATACTAATATAGAACAATCACATCTGCATATAAATGTTTAAATGTCAGCTATTATTTAAAATACTAAGAAAAATCAAGGGCAGTGTTCAAAACAAATTTTTATGAAGTTTGCTAGTCTAAATTATTTTGTTTATAGTCCACATAGAATCTTTTCATGGGAATTTTTTTTTTCATATGATTATCACTTTATATTATTTTCTTGACTTTCAATTAAATTACATTTTACATATTTAAAAATCATAATATTATGTGATATTACTAAGCAGTGGAAACATTTATCTCTATAACCCTTATTCATGAGAAAATGAAATTTTTTATAAATTAGAGAATTTATGTGTAGAAATTTTCAGCAAACATTAAATTTAATGTAGAACCTAAGGAGTATTTAATTCTTCCAAAGAATTTAAGAGATATTAGTTTCATCAAAGTCTGTTAAAAATCAAGGAACAGGTATTTATTTGATTGTTTTCTGTTTTGTTTCAAGATAATGAACTTAATTTTTATAAATGATTTTAAATCATGTTAGTCATTCTTGTATAATATGATGATTTTGGTTAAAACCAGGTATCTTTTTGATAATTACTCAGAAAAGCCTGACAGGTAAGCATAAAATGAAAGCCATCTAGCAAAAAGTCAAAGGAAATGCTCAGTGTAATATTTGAAGAGGATGATGGAGGAATACAGAAGATAAGTTCATGAAAAACAGACGACTATGTCAGGTTGAGTAAAGAGTGACTGTCTTAGGAAATGGAACTCTTGCACCTGATACTGTATATATGTACACAGGGGGTGTAAACAGTCACTTTAGTTATTGTTTAATTATGTAATATGTGGGGTGAGGATCTGCTCTATCCTCAGTCCTGCTCATTCTCATGTACTTTTCTCTTGATTTTAGTCATTTCATTGCATTTAGTGACAATCACTTAGAACTCCAGATAAGAATGCATTTCTAGATGTTAATTCCCACTTTATCTTTCCTAAAAAAAAGAAGTTTGAAAGCTAAAGGTCATGTAAAGACTTCATGTAAGGAAGAGTATTTATGTCCATAAAATATATAATAATTGGTCAGTATGTTCTTCAAGAACAAAACACAAATCATCACTATAAATAGCTGTATAATTAACAATAGCTATATAACTCACAACAGCTATATAAATTGGTGTATATCACTGGGCAATGATTTTGGCAATATGTATTAAGTATCTTCATTTCTTTCCTTTGATTCTACTCTTGGGACTCTGTTCTAAGCACATAATGTATGTCTGTAGGTATACATCTTCCTACATATATTTCTACATAGAGTACGTGGAGAAAAAGCCTTTACACAGAGGCAGTATGGCCCAGTAATTAAGCATCTGGTCTCTGGAGAGCCTTGGCTCAAATCCTGACTCCACCACTGACTAAATACGTGAAGGTGAGGAAGTTACTAAAATTCTGTGCCTCCGCTTCCTCATTCATGACTCGGTGATAATGTTTGTACCTCAGAAGTCTTCATGAGGATTAAATGAGGTAATGAGCATAAATCACTTCCACTAGTGAATTTCATAAACGTTTGCTGTTACCATTATTACATTCATAATGGGGCTCATTATCATAACACAAAATGAGAAGGGCTCAGTGCTCCACAATACAAGACTGACTGCATGAACTCTGCCATAGCCACTTGAGGGCAGTTATTAAATTTTATCACAGTATGCACAGAGTCTAGCCCAGGAACTGATTCCTACAAGTGTCAATGCAGTCTGGATTTCACTGTGAAATACACACGATACACAGTGGGTCACGTATTAATATCACGGAAACTGGGATGTCTCTTATGGCCAAGGTCGTGTCCCACTTTAATGGGTGGTCTGTGGTGCACACTACATTTGATGCAGTCTGTGGTAGGCAGAATAATAGTCACCCAAAGATGTCCTGATCCTAATGACCAAGACCTGTCAATGGCACCTTATATGGCAAAACAGACTTTGTAGATGTGATTCAGTTAAGCACCTCGGCATGGGGAGGACATTGTGGATTATCTAGGTGGGTCTAAGGTAATCACAAGGAGCCTTCAAAGAAGGAGGTCAGGGGTCTGAGTTAGTGGTAGAAGGTGTGATGACAGAAGCAGAGGTTGGAATGATGCAAAGAAGGAGCCAGGAGCCAAGGAGTGCATGCAGCCTCTAGCAGCTAAAAATGGCAGCTAAAGGCAGGAACCTTCAGAAAGACCCAGCCCTGCTTGACTTTGGCCCGGTGAGACTAGTTTTGGACTTCTGACTTCCAGAGCTATAAAATAATAAGTGCGTGCTGTTTGAAGCTACTAGGTTTGTGGTAATGTGTTATAGCAGCAGTAGAAAACTAGTACACAGTCTTAAATTAGTGGAAAGAAGGTTCTTGGTGACTTCTAGGCAATGTTAGGCCCTTGGTGCTTTCTGAATTACCACTTAGTGTAAGAGGTAATCAATATAAAGCTACTGAATGAATGATGAATGGAATAGTATACAGCCGTTAAAGTAATGTTTACACAGAGTTCATAATAAAATAGAAAAATGTTGTTTGAAAAGAAAAAGAATATCAATTTGCATTTCAGTGAAATTACAATGATATTAAATGGGCAAACATCAAATTATGCACATAAAAATTCCAGAAAAAAAAATAGTAACAGTGATTGTTTCTGTATGTTGGGACTATAAATGATTTTACTTTTTCTTTCTTTTACTTTTCATTTAAAAATTCGATACCAGTATAGTATGGAACATAAAAAAGCAATTTATGTAACATTGGTAAACTCCTTATGCACCAATAACTCCAATTTAATTGGTAATTCAAAACCTTCAAATTCATAGGTCTGGCATGTCATTAACTATGCAATCATCATGGATCTGTGTTTTGTTTTGCAAATGTGGGTCACCTTTAATAGTGGTAAAGTTATGATTATCACTTTCAAACACGCCCACCAACCAGGCACTCACTGTGAGCTGTATGAGGTCAGCAGGGTGTCAGAGAGGAAGTGATTTAAGTAGAAACCGGCAATTGACTTAATTGGAAGGAAAAAACACAAAGAGGAGAAAAGCTGGGAATCTGCAGAATGATTCTACTTCACCTGAGTGTGGAAAGGTGGGGGAGTTCTTCCTAGAACTAGGGATCTTTGACCTTGAAGAAGTCATTCCACTACTCTGAGCTTCATTCTCTTCGTTTGTGTTACGAGGGAAGAGGACTAAATTATCTCTAAGATTTCCTCCCAGCTCTAAACAGTCTATAAATACATACACCTGAACATGTAGCCTCTGATTAGAAAAGAATAAGACTGATTCAAAAAGACAAATGCAAAAAAAACAAAAAATAAAACACTTTCACTGTTCTACAGCCTCACTTTGTAGACATAGAGGGATTGCTGTGAACTGGTGTAAAGTAGGTCTTTTGCACTGTGCAATTTCCTGCTAATACTGTCACCATCAGATATTGCACAGTATCTTCTTTTTTATGATGTCAGAAAATAAACTGTACAGCGTATTAAAAGGCTTAAATATGTGAGGGGTTACAGCAGAGCAGCCTGTTGTCTGGTTAGTCACTGAAGCTTTACAGCTTGTCACTTGTCAGCTCTTTGAGGCATGCATTCGTGACCTCGGGTAAGCTTTCTACTTTCTTCTGTGAAAATCCAGCACATTAACAAAACTAAATAACAGCTTTTCAACTAAATGCAATGCCGATAACTTCTCCATTCTTATGATTTTAAACAAGGATGCCCTTTCTGGAATACGTTATGTGTGAAATTATAATGGAAGCTTGAAATGTCCTAGTATACTCATATTTATTGTCATCTTTGTTCCCAGAATATATTTATGGGATACCTCCTATTTGAAAGAAACTTAAGTTATGTACTCCAAATTCTAAGGAATGTAAAAGACTGTAGGGTGGAATAAATCAGGTACATATTTAACTCTAACGCGGCACAGAAAGATAAATGCCAGAGAAAGATATGACGGTATTACAATGGACATAATCTCAGAGGATAGAGACTGTCTGGACAGCTGTCCAGACAGAGACATGGCCCAGTGAAGCTTGTGGGGTATGGCTTTGAAGGCTATTTGGATCTTAAGTCAAGAACTGAAGTGGAAATGGAGGGCTTTCGTGGTGGAGGAAACAGAATGAGTAATGGCTTGGTGGCAGGGAGAATTTGGGGTGTGCATGAAGAGCAAAGAATGAAATCTGACGGCAGAGCCAACTACAGGTTGGGGAGCCATGGGATAAAGATTGAAAAGATAGATGAGATCCAGCTTGCTAAGGTCTTGAATGCCAACCTAAAGAAACTGCACTTTATTCTACAGATAGTAGAGAGCCATAGAGGGCGTTGGAGCAATTATTTGATTTGCATTCACCTCTCCTTACAGGAGACAAAGGTAATTTTAACTTTGTACTTTAAAAGGCATTTTTATAATTTCTCATTCAACAATTGAAAAAATTGTAAGCAGCCTTCCTGTTTGTCAACCAATGAATTGGAAAAGATTTAAACTAGACATCCATGAAATTCTGAGGGAAATGATTTCTTTTATTGCTCTAGTATTTCTTTGGTGTTAGAAGAGCAGTGGCTCCATTAGATGTAGGAATGAAAGCTGCACATACAGGGGGCCCAGGAATGAAAGCTGCACATACAGGAAGCCCAAACGTCTGCGGGATAGAAGGTGACTTGATCACACCAACTGTATCCTGTGGCCTCAGACTTCCCAGTTTCAGTCCTGCTGGTCATCAGGGTTTGGCTCTGGCCCTTTAGCCACAGACACTGACCCTTCACCTGATTGCTCTGGCACTGGCTCTAAATCTATACTTTGTACATGAAAACACAACATTGATAGAACATGGCATTTTCTTTGTGTTTGTATGAGTGTATATATGCACATTTATCTATAAATGCATAAATATACACACATTACACAAAATGGTCATGATTTTATTGTTATATCTCCTATTTTATAGTGAAAGCTATCATTTTTCCTGAATAGTTTGTGAGCATTTTGAGAGCAGACCCCCACCATATTGCATCATGCACCCAGACAGTACTCAATTAGTATTTATTGATTAATTGATTTAAGCAAAGTCCTGTAGCCCACAGCATACGCTGTATTTCCTTCTAGAATTGGGGAACAGCTGGTTAACATACTTGATATAATAGGACAAAAAAGTATGGTTTCTATTTTCTTTTAGATCTGTAAAAGGAAAGATAGGTTATTTCTTTAAAAGCTCCTGAGATGAGGTAACTGAACGCATCACATGAAAGCAATCTATCAATACGTGTGCACGCGCACACGTGTGTCAAATCAGCCAGCTCACAACTGCAAAATGGAGAAATCATGTGCTCAATATTAAATACAGGTGGGGTTAGCAAATGCAGAGAGTTTGTCAACCAGCATGGTTTTTACGTGTAATACTTCACACTTACCTCAATAAAGAAGATGCTGGCTGCTGATGTTGGATGATGATACATATAGACTGTCACCAGAATGGCTGCTGCTATAATGAGGACCAGGATGAGAATTCCAACTATAAGGCCAGCGTGCAAGGTTCCCCCTTTCTTCTCGGCTGCACTGTCGTCTGTAGAAGCTGAAAGAACAACACGGCTGTCAGGGCATTCATGGGTGCACTCTTAAGTGTGCACTTCCATTAGAAGGGATATTTATATTTTTAATAAAGTGCTGTTGGATCTTTTTTTTAACTTCCTGTGCAACTTTTCCACAACACTCATTTTCAAAGTTAGATGCTCTTTATTTGGGCATTGAAAAATTTGTTTTAATGTATAGTTCAATACATGAGATAAACAGCCTTTATTCTAAAAGTACTGGAGAAAATCTAAAACTCTAATCAACTATACAACCAGTTTAACTTTGATTTTTCTCATTAAACCTCCGGCACTTTTACCTATGGAAAACTGATTACTGTTTGAAAGCTCCTCTCTCATTTTCTTTTGGAAAATTTAAATTGAAGAGTATTAGACATCTTTTGGTGGGGTACACAAGCATTTTCAGAAAAATCTGCGAATGAATTCAAAGGATAATTTTCAAAATCTGTTTTAAACTGAAATGTTCTTTAAAAGTATAACAGATGGATGTTAAATGACCCTCAAATAGTTTTATCACTATCTAAACGGAACACACAGCATATAAAAATATTCGACTATGCCACAGACCAATATCATTTTCTCTAACTTTTACTGAGATGCTTTCCATAATATCTATTTTCAGAGGTAGTTCTGAATTTCTCAAGTAATAACTATCCAACTTAAAGTCAATCAACCAAATAAAACTAATCTGTAAAGTCTTCTTTTGTTCTAAAATTCTATAATCTTTGAAGACTATCGAGGCATTTAGAAATCTCAAATTATGTGCAGCAGGTAATTGTATCTTAGTGCAAAATATAATTGGTATTTTGAATCATTACAAAATTCATTAAAACTCATAGAAGTTCTAGGACAGTGATTCCCAATTTTTTCATTTCCAATTTATGTCTGTTATTTTTACCCTTTGCCTCTACGTTTTAAATATTTTTTGCCTATTAAACCTCATTTAATAAGCATTGACTTATTTTATTTTAAATTTGTGTTAATAAAAAATAAACTTGACTGCGTATCAGAATGTGTGGTCAATACTAAATGACAAAATTCCAGAGAAAGCAAAGGAACATGACCTGTCAATTTTTCCCACTCATTCTTTAAATACTGTTGATATTGTTTGTATACTCTGCTTGAGAACCACAGTTGGTGTTCATTAATCCTCCTCCAAATTTAATAAAGCTCAAAATCCTAAAGAATTCCCTTACCTAACAGATATTCATTAGTGAAAAAATATAAAATTTAAAGAATGATTCATTATATAAAAATTCATTTATAAAGAAGATTCTGGGAAGATGGCAGAGAAATGTCAGGAATCTGTCTTTCCACCTAGACAACAGTTGCAGTGGCAGAATCTGCCTAACAACATACCTTCCATATGTTGGGACTCTGGACATTAAAAAAAGGCTTACAACTTCCAGGGGGAAGGCTTGGACAGTAAATTGTAGTTAATTTCAGTCAGTTTTAGTTCTTAGCACAGTAGTAGTACCTATCCTTCACTCCTCAGCCATGTGACAAACAGCTGTGCACATGTTCTGAACAGTGGTGCTTCTAATCACAGAGGTGCAGACAGAGACAGGCAGCCATTGTGGTTGTACGTCCACCCATTGTTGCAAGCCCCTCCCTCTTTGGCTAAAGTGATTTCCAAGGGATTTAAAAGGCCAGCACCCTTTTTATCTCTCCCACTTTCACTTTTCTCTTTGTCCCCATTTTGGGAGCTAGATATTAAAGACCAGGACATTCAAGAACAATTGCATATATGGGGAAAACTTAAAAGTGACAGTGTATGCCCAAGGAAAGGCTCAGAAAAGACTTGAGAAGACCTTATGTTAACACTTCAAAGTGAACCTCAACAGAGACAGACTGCAACAATTAAAAACAACAACAACAACAATGACAACAAAACCTAACAAAAACAATAACCAACCCTGAGGCAGAAGAATTTGATTTCCAAAATTTAAACATTATTAGAGTCAAATGTCCAGTTTTGAACAAAAACTTCACAAAACAGTGTATGGCCCACTCAAAGGGGGAAAAATATCAACAGAAACTGTCCCTAAAAAAGACTTTATAGCAGATATACTAAACAAAGACTTTAAAACAGATGTCTTAAAAATGCTTAAAGGAAGATGTGGAGAAAGTCAAGAAAACAATGTGTGGACAAAATGGAAATACAAATAAAGAGATAGAAAACAAAAACAAAAAAAAAGAAGAAGAATAAAAGAAATTCTGGACCTGCAAAATACAATAATGAAATAAATAATGAAATGAAAAGGGATTCAGAAGTAAATTTGAACAGTCAGAAGAAAGAATAAGTGAACAGAAATTAGGAAAACAGAAATTATTGTGTCTGAGGAACAGAAAGAAAAAAGATTGAAGAAAAGTGAACAGAGTCTAAGAAACTTTTGAGACACAATTAAGCAGATCAGCATATGCATCATGAGGGTCCCAGAAGAAAAAGAAAGAGAGGATATTTGAAGATATAATAGTTGAAAACTTCCCAAATTTGATGTAGACATTAAAATAAACATGTAAGAATCTCAAGGAATTTCAAGAAAGATGAAATCAAGGAGACCCACACCAAGACAAATTATAATTAAATAACAAAGAGAGAATCTTGAATGTAATAAGAGAGAAGTGATTCATCCAATATAGGGGATCTTGAATAAAATATTTAGCAGATTTTTCAACAAAATCTATGGAGGACAAAAGACAGTGGGCCAATATATATACAAAAATGTTAAAAACAGAATAAAACAAAACAAAAACAAAGGACCAACCGTCAACCAAGCATCCAATATCTGGCAAACTGTCCTTGAAAAATGAGGGCAAAATTAAGATAATCCTAGATACACAAAAGCTGAGGGAGTTGGTTGCCACTAAGTCTACTCTATAGGAAATGCTCAAGAGAGTTCCTGAAGGATGAAATGAAAGGACACTAGATATAACTGAAAGGCATATGAAGAAATAAAAATCTCAAAAAAGGGAAATCCATCAGAAAATTATAAAAGTGAGTACTATTGTAACAACAGTTGGTAACTCCACTTTTGGTTTTCAACATTATTTAAGACTAATACATTTTGTAAAAAGAATAATTATTAGTTTAAAGTCTAGTACTATTATAACTGTAGTTTGTAACTCCAATATTTTTTCCTGCATAATTTAAGAGACTAAGGCATTAAAAAGAATTATTAATTTATGTTTTTGAACACAGAATGCATAAAGATGTGATTTTTGTGACATCAACAACAAAAAGCGGCATGGATAGAGATGTAAAAGAGCAATTTTTAGAAAAATATATATTATTGATGTTAAGCTAGTATGAATTTGTACTAGAGGGTTATAACTTTAGGATGTTAAATGTAATCCCTATAATAACGACAAAGGAAATAGCTACAGAATATAAACAAAAGGAAATGAGAAAGTAATTAAAACATTCCAGTATAAAAAAATCAAATAAATACAAAAGAAGACAGTAAGGTAGGAAATGACGGACCAAAAAGTTATAAGGCAAATATCAGAATGACAGAAGTAGATCTTTATGTATCATGGAGATTTGCTTTAAATGTAATTGGATTAAACTCTCCAATCAAGAGACACAGGTTGGCAAAATGCATAAAAACACATAAGCCAACTATATGTCTATAAGACACTTCAGGTCCAAAGACACAAATAAATTGAAAGTAAAAGTATGGAAAAAGAGATTCTATGTAAATAGTAACTATCTTTTAATAGTATGTAGTAAAAGAGAGCGGAGTGGCTATACTAGTATGAGATAAAATACTCTCTATAAAAAAATGGTTATAAGAGACAAAAGAAAAAATTAATAAAAGGTTCAAGACAGCAAGAAGATATAACAATACATTTATGCACCTAATGACAAACCATCCAACTCTATGAAGCAAGAACTGACAAAATTGAAAGGAGAAATAGTCAGTTCTACAGTAATACCTCACTCTTAATATTGGATAGAACAACCAGATAGAAGATAAGTAAGGAAATAGAGGACTTAACACAATAAACCAAATATATATAACATACATATATGGGATACTTTACCCATCAACAATAGCCTACATATTCTTTCCAAGTCCACATAGTACATTTTTCTAGGACAGACCATATATCAGGCCACAAAGATTTAAAAAGGTAAATACCATTAAAAGTATCTTCTCCAACCACAATGAGATGGAGTTAGAAATCAATAACAGAAGTAAAACTGGAAATTCTCAAATTTGTGGAAATTAAACTACACATTCTTAAACAACTAATGGATCAAAGAAGAAATCAAAAGAGAAATTAGAAAATACTTAGAGATAAATGAAAATAAAAACACAACACACTGAAACTTATGTAATGCAGAATTATACTGTCAGGTTCATGACACCATAGAGACTATGCTTTTTCCCTTAAGATTTATTACTTTTAACGGTTTGATTTCATTCTTAAGTATGCTTCCATTATTGTGTTTTGTGCACTTCACTTTTTTCTTATTTTTGAAAGTCTGACACATTATTTTCATGGTAAAGTAGGATTAATTTAAATGTTGCTTTGGAGACAATGTGGTAAAAATACTTAGTTGAGTCAAGAAGGGAAGCCTTGAATGTTTCTTCAAATTCTGTGTGAAATTCCATCCATCCATCTATCCATCGATCCATCGATCCATCGATCCATCGATCCATCCATCCATCCATCCATCCATCCATCCATCCATCCATCCATCCTTCCCTGCCTCCCTTTCTCTTCCATCCATCCAGCCAAACAGCATCCAGTTCTACTTCTGGAAATAGTTGTCTTTTAAAAGTAGCATGTCAAGGTTCAGCCTCAATTCTTCTGTGTGTGCAGAATAGGGAAGAGAAGGAAAAGGCACTTGTGAGTTGGCCTCGGGCCGCCACTTCCCAAGTGGGCCAGGGAACCAGAACCTGCTCTGGGGATAGCAGGCAAGGGACAGCCCTTCTCAGGAAGGAAGAAGAAAGCAAGGGACATGTTTTATTCAATAAGAGCCCTTGTCAGTAAAATTATCTTTGACCTGTAGGAAATAGGTTGCCAATCTTTCAAATATAAAGTTATAACTGGATTTATATGTTTACTTTTACAATTATTATTAATTTACATTTCCAATAATAGTTTAGTTACAGATCTCCTTTTTAAAACTCACCTTTACAGTGCTGTTGTAGATGTTAAGACACCATTTCATGTCTAATGACATTTGTACAGAGGATAGTTACTAGCCAAATATACATTTTATAGCATTTTGAATGATAATGATTTTAATAAAATAATCTTCATTAATTCTCAAAATATTACTAACAGGTAGACAGAATAAATATTTTGTCTCAAATAAATATTTTGTCTCTATGTGTGCACATGAATTTACGATGTGTCATAATTGCAGCAAACCATTTAAGGAGAAATATAGCAAATTCAATTCCAAATTATGATAGTAGCCTCCTTGTGTCCCAGGTCAGCGCTCTTTCCTAAATGCTTCAGAGGGATCATCTGAGTTGAGTGGCCAAAACTGAACACATAATTCTGCAGAACATAGTTATCTACTTTCATGTCGTTTAAGCAAGTTTTTTGCATTTCTATTCTAGCTGCCTTCTCTATTAACAGGTATTATGGCTTAGTAAAGGCTGTTGAATCAGAAGGTGAGGGGATCACTCCATTGACATACTTCAACTTTAAATTCTTTCACTATTTGGTTCCCAGTGTTAATCAGTACTCAATTAAATGGTACTGGGTTCGCACACTTATGGGTACCTGCAAACACAATGCAGGAGGTCCTCTGTGTTTAAAACGATGAACCCCTTAAACGCAAGACTGAAATTTAAAAAGTGCGAGCAAGTGCTAATAATTTTCATAATTGAAATTTAGTTCATTCCTCCTAGGCAGATCGCTCAAATAAACTGATTTCATTCCTTCAGAAAAGACAACAGACAAAGATGTCAACTTTGGAAGCAGTCATTCATTCCTGTGGCTCCACTGATGGCTTTTGGAAATTGGCCTAGAAGTGGGACAAAGAAAATTTTGAACCTGTTTCAGGTACAAACTTCTTAAGGTCATCAGAGTCTATTAGAAGCTGGGGGAAATATTCAGAAAAGGTCAGGAGGAATTTAGTCTTAAGACTCAAAGTTTTATTCTACTCTTAGAAATATCTTGTGCTCTTTCGTTTACGTCCAAAAGCAAACAACTATCCTTCTCTCACAGACACAGTATCACACATAGGACAATTCAAACCTATACATTGTATATTTGAATAGGAGGAATTAATGATGAAGGATAACAAGGCCCCATAAAACAGAGCCTCAAAGCCAAAAAAGGAGATATATAAATATATTTGAAAAGCCTATCAAATCAAGGTCTGTTTTGTACTCTGCTGAAGACATTTTAAAACATAAATGAAGCACAGAAATTCAGTAGTATCAGACAAGATGCTACCATATGATGAGACCTGTGAGTTTCTAGCTTTCCAGTGCTTTATAAAATGCAGATCAATATTTAGACACAGAGAGGATTGCAAGAATTGTCAAATCTATCAAAGCAATCTATTTAGGGGTATGTTTCAGCTACTATGATAGCAATGACCACAGGTATTAGAAAACATTTAATTTGCTGCACTCCAAGAAAAGCTTATGATTTAGTGATAAGAGGAAAGACGAAAGAAAGAAGAAAGTACAAGAAAGAAGCTAGGGAGAAAAAAGGAAGAAAATTTGACGTTTCTTCAAAGCTTACCATTTAATTCTAAACTTCTACGTCTCCTGGTTTTTACTATGACTGACACATTTTTCTTCAGGATTTACATGCATGTAACATTGATATTCTGTATTTAGCACTATAATTCTTCAACATGTTAACAAATTTTAATACACTGTTATAATGACCTGTATCCACTATTAAGTCTTGCCAAAACTTAAAGTCTAGGAATAAAGTAAAAGTAAAATAAAAATATTCCTTGTCTGAAATTTTATTCACTTTAAAACCAACTCTTCTCTTGGCTTTACAAAGAAACACTACAGCCCATAAATTCCACAATATATTAATGTCTTTCAGGGGACCAAGAGGCTTTGGACAAAGTCTTGCACAAACTTGTTCAACATTCATAAATCTTATACAGATGATGTAAAAATGTTGTTTTTAAAGCTTCAGAATGAAGTTAAATGCTTAAAATGTTAGTGTTCCACTTTTGGATTAAAAACACACAGAGACACACAACTTTCCCTGTGGAATAGTATCTAACCCATTTCTAAGCTAAAACATGTAATGGGAGAAAATCAAGTGATAAAATTTTTAACTAAGTTGACTTTCCTTTTGAAGTTTCCCTTGTAAGTGATCTCATTTTGTAGCTCATATATTTTTCCTCTCAGCTCTTTTAACTTCCTACAGCCATGATCATGACCTTGACTTCATTTAGAGTTTCTCCTGGTGTTACATGTATTTTCTTATTTTTCATAATTCTCTTAGTCCTTTCATCTTCTTAATCATGGCATGACTACTTTTTGGATGCTTACCAATCTGTCAATATTAAGTAGGTAGTGGGGTACCTTGAAGCTGTTATACAAGTGATAGCTAATCCACAGTATAAATTACTGTGACAATACATTCATAATTCACATTATGACATCTCCACAGGAGGGATTTGGGTAAGTAGTGTGAAAAGATATTAAAACGGATGTACAGAACACAGCTCAGTGCATTATGGATGGTGAGAACAATGTCTGGCTGAGGCAGAGGGCCCAGCTTCCCTTTTGCAGCCTGTCCTTCTACAGGGCAACTGAAATTTTATTTCAGTTGAAACATAAAACATTCTGCATTAAAAGAGCTTAGGGTATGACAATCCTTTGTTTAAAAAGAATCCGTTACCTTTTTTTCTTGGAAAAATGAAGCTAAATAAAATTCCCATGAGAACTTATGAAAAGAAATGCTTGATTCCACCAAAATGAGGGATTTTGGAGCCAGTCCCCACCCAGCTTGCCTCTAGACTCATTATGTGATCGGTACTTTTGTGCCTGTGTATGTGTAGTAGGGATTTACAGTATTAATAGTTACCACAGGACCAAAACTAAATCTCTGGAATAATCCATTATGGTTTTTCATTTTTGTGTGTATGTATCACTTTTAAAAAATAATCCACCTATTAGTTTATAATCTACCTATTATAATAGTAAACTATTATTAGTTTATAATCTACCTAATCTACCTTCAATAGATTCAGCAACCAAGTGCTCTTTATAAAACCTAATTTTTAAAGTTTTCCTAACATCAGCTTTCTAAATGTATTTAAAAACACATTTTAAAATTATTTTTGAAAAACATAATATCTCTACTTTTACAAAATAATCCAAAGAAAAGAAGTCTTAGTACCTAATTCTCTTGCTAACTATCAAACTAAAGGGTTTCATGGAAATGGTTTCTCTTTTAATTCTATGCCAAGTTCTTGCAATGGTTAAGAAATTAGGGTTTTAAATTTCAGAAAAAATTAGGAGAGTTTTCCTAATGAGTATATTCACAGTGATTACGGAATGCCAAAAATAAGATTGACTTTAATGATCTGGGGGTACAGAAAGGAGTGACTCTTTAGGTCATTTAATCCCACCCATTCCGGAATGCAGTCACTTATGTCAAAACAAGCCATTTGTACACAAACCTATGATTATCACAATGAATGTTTACTTCCTTAGGAAATCCATTAGGTTTTCTGAACATGCAGGGAAGAATCCTCTTCTCCCTGCTATCAATGGGATGCCAGATGTATGTCCGAACCACTCAGCTAATACGGAACCTCGGTGTCTCTAGTCTTTCAATCATGGCTGCACTACTAGGTCAGTATGAGGCCTTCTTGAAATTAGTCACGAAAGTGGGATCCATTCTCTCACAGAAGCTTAAGCACATGCTGGATGAAAGCAAGAACACCTCAGTGAACAGTTTTTCCAGGGAACACCTCAAAGATGGATCTCATATGCCCTTGCTCTGAATACCCACCACTAGGAAAACAGGCCACCAAGGTCCTTATGGGGTTAACTCTGTCCCCAGACCCCAGCTGTAACTGGGGTAGGGGCGGAGAACTTGCAGCCTCTATTTGAAAAACAAAAGCCCAACTGCTGAGGGTACAGGTTTTTAATAAAATCTTCCTTTCAGTGATTATGCGTATGCAGCTTCTTTTGAAAACTGTGAATATTAAACCAATTTCAAGTTCTTTGGCACCAGAGTTTATGCTCAAAATTAATGAAAACCTTCCGGCTCCCTCAGAAAGCATGGCTTAATTTAGTTGCTGGAGATATTAATTTGGCCAGTATGTGTGCCTCAGGATTGAAACCTTAGTCCTTGATGTTCAGAACAACCATATGACCCTTTTGCTATTCGCTGTGGTTTAATGTATATAATCCCCAGGAGGGTAAATGGGCAGGGCCGTATGCATGTGCTCTGGATCTCAAGGAGACCGTCAGAAACTGGAAACAAATAATGGGTAGATCCCAAAATTTCATTTCTGTTTGTGTTACCAGCGCTAATAAAATGTGCACATATGTCAAGGTAGAAAGAAAAATTGAAACCACTGAGAGCCAGTTTTGCAGGGTATTTATATTTTGCCGCTTAGTGCCAATACTGACAAAACATGGCTCCGATAATGCCCCTAAGAGGGACAGAATCAGCTAGCCTGCTTGAGAAGAAAAATACTATAAAATTCTGTTTAACATGATTGTTTGCCTCTTTAGGTCCAGGAACATCAAATTTCCTGAAATATAACTTTCCACACGTTGAGTGTAGGACAGAATATGGTTAGTCCATGGGTGAGCGCTAGCCTCAGGTAACTTTTTCCATCAAATCAGCTTTGTAGAAGGGCCCCACGTACAGGTATGCAGCCCTCCCCTGAGCTTTACCGTGGGAAGGGCTTTGCTTTCAGGGTTAGGGGATGGAATTAGAAGAGCCACAAAGCTCATTCTGACTCCTTGATTTGACAATTGGTGCTGCTCGTGTTTGCTGAGATCCTGAAAGCCTGTAATAGGGGGAGACGGCAGACAAATGGCTACACAGTCGACTGTGTAACACTCGTGTACCCTCCCCCACAGCACAATATGGCAAACGGGGGCACAGCACATGCTCTGACACTGGAGCATTTGGGGCTGTAGCCCAGTTTTGAGCCTTATGAACCACGTGACCCCAGACAAATGACTTAAATTCCTGTGCTTCCGATACTTCATGTATAAAATGGGATTATAATAGTACTTTCTTCATCAGGTGCTACAAGGATTAAATGGGATAAACATGCAAAGCCCTTAGAAAAGTGCCTGGTGTATAGTAACAGCCCAATAATCGCTAAATAATTTTATCATTATTAGCAACTACACAGCAAGGTTTTAAGAATAATTTAAAGCAAAACATGAATTAAATAATCAGAAGTATTAAATTTTATGCCTACTAAGTAGAGAAGGTTTGCTAGAGACATGCCTTTTTCCTTTCTTTACTTGAGAATTTCAAGAAGCTTGAAAGAATTTACAAATGAGAATTTAAAAAATACTGTACCTAGTTTATGAGAAGCACATCAAAATTTCTGTCTCTTTTAATTTAGTTGCTGGATATATTAATTTGCATCCTTGAAACGCACAGATCTTACGTGTACAATTCAACAATTTTTTATAACTGCATATACAAAGTAACCATCAGCCCAATCAAGACATAGAACATTTCCATGCCTCCATAAAGTTCCTGTATCCAGTCCATCTTTACCACCCCAGGAGGGGTGGTTACTATTATTATAGATTAGTCGCACCTATATTGAATTTCATATAAGTTGAATCATGCTATAGGTACTCTGTCATGCCTGACTTTCTCTGCTTAACATCATGTTTGGAAGATGTGTCACTGCATGTGTCAGTAGTTTGTTTTTTACCCCTGATGAATAGTAAGTATTCAATTTGTTTATTCTTTTATTGCCGGACATTTGGGTTGTTTTCCATTATTGGCAATTATGAATACAGCTGCTATGAAGAATCTTGTACAATACTTTTGTGGATGTATTTTTTCTTGGATAAATACATAGAAGTGAAATTTCTGGATCAAAAAGGAAGATACTGTCTGTTTTCTAAAGTAGCTGTACTATCTCTCACTCTGATCAGCAATGCAGAAAATTCCAGTGTGCCATGTCCCCTCAGTACTGGTGTCCTGTCGTCCTAGCTATAGCCACTATTGTGGGTGTCAAACGGTATCTCATTGAAGTTTTAGTTGGTTATCTTTTAATGATTAATTTGCAAAAGTTCTTAATATTTTCTGGATGCAAGTCCTTTGTATTTACAATATGTATACTGTAACTATTTTTCTCCTGTCTGTGACCTACCTTTTCATTTTCATAACAGAGCTTTTGATGAACAAAAGTTTTCCATTCTGATGAAGTAATTTATCAATTTTTGGAACAGTCTTCTTAGGGGCTATTAAATTTATTAAATCTTTCAAAGAAGCAACTTTTGATTGTGTCTGTCATTTGTCTATTTTCTACTCAATTTTTTGCTACTCATCTTGTTTCCTTCTTTGTACTTATTTTGGGCTTAACTGCTCATTTTCTTAAACTTCTTAATTTGAAGGCTTATAGTTCAGAGCTATAAATTTCCTTCTTAGTACTTTTTAGCAGCATCCCACAAATTTTGGTATGTTGTATCCACGTACTCAGTTGTGATACTTGCTAATTTTCCTTGTGATTTCCTCTTTAATCCTTATACTATTTAGAAGTGGTTTTACTTTTCACAAATTTAGGGTTTTTCTAGGTATCATACTGTTGCTGAATCATGTTTATTCTTCTGTAGTCAGAGTACATAGGCTACAAGATTTCAGTCTTTTGAAATTTATCTTTATGGTTCAGCGTATCTTTGTGACCATTCATTGAAAAAAAAAAATCTATATTCTGTAGTCAAGAACTGTGTTCTATAAATACCAACCAGATCAAGATGGTTGATAGTGTAGTTTAAATCTATATACTTCCCAACTTACAACATTTTTGGTCTAATTTTTTAAATATTGTTATGTCTTCCTAATGAACTGATGACCTGTTATCATTTTAATACTTTGCTCTTTACCTCTGTTAATACTCCCTGTCTTTAAGTCTATGTATTCTGATATTTTTATAACCACTTTATGGTTACATTTGCAGGGTATATATATTTTTGATCATTTTACCTTCAAGCATTTTATGTCATATATCTTTATGTTTCATGTACATCTCTTACACACAGTACATAATTGCATCTTGCTTTTTTAAAAGTCAGTGTGATAATCTATACTTCTAACTGGAGTTTTCATTCTCTTTACCGTTAATTATTGATATGGCTAGATTTGGGTCTGCCATTTTGCTATATGCTTTCTTTGTGTCCATCCATTATGTGACCCATTTTTTCTTCCACCCTTGCCTTTTTTAGGTTAAATAATATTTCTTAGAATTCCAGTTAAATTTGGCTCTACGTTTTTGTATTTTTTTCTTTAGTGGTTGCTGAGCATAATGTTAACATGTGTTAAAATCACTTATGGTTGAAATTTTATTCAACAAGTTGTTAATTCATTACTGCAATTGAAATAATAACATTTGGTCACAGTAGCTAACAGCGCTGTTATTAATTAGTGTTAAATAATTAACTCCTGTCCTTCCTATTCAAGATACATGTTAAATCTTGCATGGTATTACTTGAGGACTGCAAAATAAAACTAAGGCAAAAATTAGTTTTAACGGAACAGCAAGCCATTGAAAACCTAGCTGTTGACAAAGCTTAAACTGAATTTGCCATTTATGGATTCAACTACTCTCTTTAAAACCTTATGCCTTTTTAAAAATAGCATATCTTTTTCTCTCCATCAACATTTCCTCTTTTTTTCCCCCTTAAACTGGATTAGATCAGCATATACATGAACAATAAGCATTGGTAATTCAAGTCCACATGAAAAAATTCAGTATTGAAATTATAAAACCTTCATCATTTTGTTCTATGTTCTATCAGTAGCATAAACTCTGAAAATCAACATGAAGGGGGCAAAGCGTTTTCCAATGTGATTTGAAAAGCGTTTTTCTTTCTGTTTTCCTATGCTGGATAACAATTTTTTAAACTATTACATTGAACAATGAAATTGCAATTTTTGCAGGTCAATAATGGTAAAAAAAAAAATTAGTAATTTCATATGGTTCAACAAAATACGGAAAATGTCACTGTATTTACTAAAATAATAATTGCAACAGCTCAAGTATACTAATTTTCACATACTATATTAAAATGAGTCATGAGATATAACAGACATAATGCTTTTGGGTCTCCTGCCTCTGCTGAACAAGACACATTCATTCCATACAGACAGAGGTAATTTCTAGTGGCCGCCAATTCAAATGTTGTTTTAGGGGAGTCATCAGGTATAGGTAAGGACCAATAGTGAACTCAGAGTAAGACACTTCATTCTTATTTTGGGGACTCTGGCAGAAAGAGTTCACTCAACTCTGGCTACTCAAGGTGTGGTCTGTGAGCTGGTGGTGTCTGCATGACCTGAGAGCTTGTCAGAAATGCAGTGCAGAGGCTTGGGCTCCACCCTAGAACTACTCTAGCAGGAAATGCATTTTAATGAGACTCCCTCTTCCCCCACTGATTCTGATGCTTGTAATAATTGTGCAACATTGCATCAGACTACTCGTCCACAGCTCAACTTTACACGGGAACCACTGGGGGGTTCAAAAATATGATGCTGGATCCCAGCTCCAGAGATTCAGTTTAGCTGGTCTGGAGAGCAGTCTGAGCAATAGGGTTTTTATAAGCTGGAATAATATAATTAGGTGAGAATGACCAGATGATTCAAAGGTACAGAAAAAGTTGAGAACCACCACTCTGGATAAAATTTTAGGAGTGAAATCCTGACTCTAGGGATATTCAAAATAGCATCCTGAAGTATAAGAAATGTTCACTACTATGGCACATCCATACTTAGAATAGAGTTAGTGTGATCATGAAAAGTAGCCAAACAAAGCAAAAGATAAAACCACATGCCAAGATAGTCTATGGTTTTAGAAATAGAAAGTGATAGATATTCAATAGCCTGTCAAAAGGAAATAACATTTTTCTTTGCTTACAAGACTGTGATCTATGCGGAAGAAGTAGATGAAAAACGTACCAAGGGAAGGTGGGGGGGGAACGAAAGATCTGTTACTTTGATGATTTATGTATTAAAGTAAAAAAATAATTCGACTGAATGATAAATGAAACGCTAGACACTTGATCTGTCACTACAGACTAGGTAATAAAGTATAACCTTAGAAGTATTCTGATGTAAAGTCTTTTTGGACAGAAAGTCATATGATATATTCAGAAATAAGAAAGTAAACATAACAGAAACAAAGCTTAGACCAGCCATTGCACGGGTAGTTCATTCAAAGTGTATCTGTATTAGCTCTTTAAAATTACTTTGCAGGTTTGTACCTTAGAATTAACTTAGTCAAGTTCTGTAAATTGCTTAACGTAGGTATTTTGACATCTCTATGATGGAGACACCACTTTTTGACTAAACAATGCAGCCTTTCAGAATCCAGGCTTAGTAAAATTCCTAGAAATAAGAAGAAATGGCAAATACAGTACTACCTGCATAATACAGCTGCCTGGAGTGCTGATGTTATTTAAATATTATTAGCAATTAACAACTTATAGTCAAATATTTTCAAAAAAGAAGCTTAACTTTATCAAAGGAAAGAACCTTTAGAAAAACCAAAAGAGAATGCAGTTTTTGGTACTTGGATAAATCTTAGCCAACAAATTTTAAATAATAAAATCAAATCACTGGACTTCAGAGCTTGAAATAATTGTAACATTCGCAATATAGCAGAATGGCACAATTCAATTTGCTAAATTGAGTTGAATCTGGTTGAAGATTTTGCTTTTCAGTTAAAAGATCTTGACATTGATTTAGCTTACAACCCTCTTTTCAGCCCTGGATGTAATTTTATCCAGTTTGCATCTTGAAGACATCTACATTTCTATTTAGGTGATGAGTACCATTTGAAAGCAACCTAATCAAATGCCAAAAAATGCATTTAATAGTTGTGTCTGCTAAAATATGTAGCTAGGTCATTCCTTTGAATAAGGTTTTGCCAGGATCTGAAAATCCAAAGAAAATACGGTTCATTTTATTGTATTTACTTTTTATCACTTTTTCAAGTATAGTTGACCATCAATATTATATTGGTTTTAGGTATACAGCATAGTGGTTAGATATTTATATAACAAGAAGATGTAGCTTTAAATACATATAACCATTACCTACAGAAATATATATATGTACATATGTTTATATATATAAATATAATAAAAATAAAATAAAATAAAATATAATATAATAAATATATATGTATATTTATATGTATACCTATTTATACATATAATATATATATAATTTATATAATATATATACACATATACATATTTGTATATATGTAGGTATATAAATATGTATATGTATATATACATAATATAATACATTATTCTAGGTACCCCTTAATGGTGAATTAAACTTGAATCTCTAGGGAAACCCAGTAGGCTGAAAGAACTTTAAGCTAGGTTTTAAACTTAAGCTACTGAACAGCCCTGCAGTTTGTAGACCACATGCCAGTTATACAGACACTACTACTCAAATACACAGAAGAGTCAATGCATTGTGATTTTCACAGAAATGATAAAATGGAAACTAATGCATAATTACATGGGAAGGGTAAATTTCATTTTCAAACACTTACAGGTACAATCAGTTGTGACAGAAAAGGAAAAGAACATAACAGGTCTAAGTAAAACACCCTATGGTGGCATTCCCATCTGAAACTTGGTTGTAAGAGACCTGTACTGCAAGGGAGCGGCAATACCATGACCTTGTGAAGGACTTGGAATCTGCATCAAGGTCAAATAGATTCCCATCCAGCTCAGCCACGTACCAGCCAGGTAACCCACCCTTTTAGTAACTTCATGTCCTCAGCTATAAAATGAAAATAAAAAGAGGACCAACTCACAGGTCTTATGTGAATTATGTGAGGTAATGTATGTATAGCATTTAGAACGGTACCTGGAACATACGTAGTAAATACTTGGGAAATACTGCTTTTTCCTCTTCTTTTTCTTTTTCTCCTCCTCCCCTGCCCCTTTCTTACTCTTTCTTTTCCTTCTCTTCTGTTTTTCACATAAATAAGGGACAGGTATGCTACTTGATTAGACTTATGAATTACTCTAAACTTAATATTATAAACATGCAACCAGTAATCTTTCAGATGGAGATACAGTGCCATCTTTTTGTTCTTGTTTAGTGCCTGCTGATTATTCTGTTAACTTACTTGGACATTGTAAAGCAGAGGAAGACAGTTTTTTAAAAATTTATTTTAATCTTTGTTAAATTTATTGGGGTGACAAAGGTTAGTAAAATTATGTAGGTTTCAAGTGTACATTTCTATAAGACATCATCTGTATATCACATTGTGTGTTCACTCCCAGAGTTGGTTCTCCTTCCATCTCCACATATTTGACAATGCCATCTTTAGATAGACTCTTCTGAGTTTTTGCGTTCAGCCATTTACAATGGTCAATCAATACTGTATCTTACTAAGGGGGCCTGCACTCAATAGGTATCATTCTCTTGGTATACTTTTTTCATGTTCTTTTCTCCAAATTATTTACAGAGCTTGAATTTCCACTCAACCCTGAATGCTAATAAAACGTCTCCAATCAAACAACTAGTCTGAAACTTCCAGAGGCTCCACCTAACCTAAAGGGAGCAGGAAACTCAATGCACAATTGAAAATTCATCAGGAGGAGAGACTTAGCAGACTATAACTCCTTTGGGTCCTGTAAATGAGAAGCCCTGTTGTGTGCTTTTGGGGGTCCAGCTGCTCAGAAGTATTTTATGCTTTGATATCAAAGATGAAGGAAAATCGTCTAGAAAGTTACTGTATAATCATGTGAGCTGTGGATTCCACTAAGCAAATCAACTACTTTAACCCATAGAAATATCTCATAAAGACTCAGAGCCAAGGTAATCCAATATCTAAAGATGATGTATGGAAAGGTCATTGGTTTCTAGCTACATATTGACTACTTTGAAAAATGTTACCCTTTCCAGGAAAATACAGACCACTAAATTAAAATGCTTTCAAGAACAGCCAATTAAATCAGGAAATTAAATCAAGAAATAAAATGTGAGAAACTTCTTTGCAACAGTATATAGTAATTTACAAAAATTTATTAGCTTGCATTTAAAAATTTCTCAATAAATGTGAGAAAACATTTAAATTAGGTATCCTTTTTATCATTACCTCAATTTTGCAACATATTAAGCTGGAGGGAGAGGGAAAAGACAATTCTGAATTATTTTTTCAACATGTTTAATTAACTAATGAAGCTATATTTAAATTGGCAATCCTTCCTGCATATCTCCAGAGTATAGAAAATAAAAAGCAATGATAGCACGCTATCCTAATGAAGGTACTGTGAAAGTAATGTGTGATTTCTCTTAAGTACTCTTTGGAAGGAACATTTATCTTAATACTGGTCAGGATGGTCTGCTCTAACTATACTTTAAGGAAAAGTGCTTTATAAACAACCCTAGACATGAAAAGAGTTCTAGTGTATAGACATATTTGAAGTCTTAATGTGATATTTTGAAATTCTGATGGATACCTGCTGCAAATCAGTGATCTAAATATCACCTGAAAATTCAACATTTTTTTAATCATACAAAAAGAAAAAAAAATCCTCCATTTCAATCTTGGAATTTACTTAACTTGATCTCTCAGTATCATAAGGTCGTTCTAATGCACTGAGTCAAGAAGATCTTCAGTTTTATGATTCCTTGCTGCATTAAACAAAACTAAGGATCTTCCTTAGAATAATTGGCAATATGCTATAGAAAATTATTTCCCAAAACACTAAGTCCCTGAGCTGCTACTTATAAAAAGGTTTTATGACCAAATAAGAAATGCTAGACACTCCATCCTCACTACCATCTCGCAGGTTCTTTAGAATATATGCCCTCTGAAAGCAGGCAATTTGTCTAAGCTTTGTTCACCATCATAGCACCAACCCTGTAACAATGCCCAGCCATTAGCAGACAATCAGCAGGGATGAATGAATGAACGAACAACCGAACATTAAAAGCTTTGAATGGTTCTCCAGCAAAGAAAATTCTTTCGTTTTTCTCTCACCCAGAGTATCTCACATCTATTTAATCACAGGAATCTTTTGTTTGCTTTTAGTAGCACTATAGAACATTTTATTTAAAAAGAAAACATGAGAGCATAGAGAATAAAATAACAAGTATGCTTGTTATCACTACCCATGTTAAGAATTAACTATAACAAATACAACAGAAGCCTCTTGGGGACCCCTCCTCCATTTCGTTCATCTCACATCCCTCCCTCAAATGAGATAACACCAACATTAGGACTTATACTCACATGAGACTTACTAACATCCTGTTCTGAGAAATCTTGAACTGGGGGAATGCTAAAGTCCCTTTAAACACGAAGATTTTAACTTACTTCCAGCTAGTATATATTTTGCAAATGGTCATTTTAAAGCTAGCCATTTACTGCATTAATGCAATGAGTAAGAAATAACTAAAATACACTATGATGCAGAAGCAAGACAACGGACCACTGATGTAACAATAATAAA